>NW_027270960.1:4025000-5392500 GCF_040938485.1 Diadema antillarum
TCATACTTGTAACTAGTTTCTCCCAGTTATTCCTTTTTTTGGAATTTTAGGGTTGGCATGTACAATGTATGTTCATGTATTTAAAGGAATTCTTTTGAATTGTCAGTGTTCATGGTACTTGTGCATTTTAACATAGTCAACTAATAGTAAGTTCTCTTTTTTTTTCTGTCCAACTAATTAAGTCTTTGTGCCACAAGAATTTCAGGATGATATGATGCAAGATGTGATTAGGATCATGCAATGAAATAGGAAGCATGAGAGGACTTCATGTTTATTTATCTTTATGGCTTGTAATGAAATAAGATACATACTGGTAGTTGCTTGGTGGTTTTTTTTTCCTCTCTCTCTCTCTCTCTTTTTTTTTTTTTTTGGGGGGGGGGTTCCTATAGAGATTATTTTGGAAGTTTTTAATATTTTTTGATCAGTTTCCAGAGACAAGGTGAATTCTTAGAAAGATGTACCTCTAATTATCATTGTTCAACCACACTGTTCCTTGAGCAGATTGCTAAGCAGCCAAGGATGATGTTAAATATGTTAAAGGAAATGGAGATTCTTCTAATTCAGGGAAATTTCTACTGTAAACATGCAGCAAACAACATCTGTAGTGAATGAATCCATATTCCATGCTTTTTCCTTTCGGCATTGTTTGAGAATACTGGTGTGAATCTATTTCAATGCAGATGTCGGAAAACCCGATGAGGATGAACTCCACGAGATCTACATCACAGAGACAAACATGGTCTACAAGGTTGTTGGCGACTCACTAGAACCGTATGAAACGTATTGGGCATCGCCGGGCAAATACAACATGCTGGATACTAATGAGGTAACACACTTTACTCCTTATGCCATATTCTTCCTTGTTTTGATCTCCGTTTGTCCATATTCTTAGCAGTGAAGCTGTATTATCAGTGTTAAATGTTCATTCCATCCAAACTTTGGGCAAAGTGGATGGAACAAACCAGGGAGGTGGGAAGCCCACCTCCCTGAACAAACTCAGCAAGGTGAAACAACACAGTCCCACACATAAGATATTTTGTTATGCTAGGAAGAAGTGAGGAGCTTACACAAATTAAATTTGGGACATCCATTGCTGTATGAGAAGACAACAACAACAACAAAATACCAGGAGATGTGTTGCTTAGAAATTGAACTCATTTAAAGTCTTTCATGATGTTTTTTTCTTGGCCAGGTGTTTGTCTTTGACTTTGGGAGTGAGATCTATGTCTGGAGGGGCAAGTCGGCCTCAAAGAAGAAGAGGAAAGCTGCAGCCCAGCTGGCCCAGTTGCTATGGGAACGGGGCTATGACTACTCAGAGTATGATGTCAACCCAATCCTGCCTCACGACACAAAAACTATGGCTGGCAACGAAAGACCTGAGTGGACATTAGTTGGAAAGGTAAAACCTACATGAATGTAGCAGAGTAGAGAATTCAGTTGTGTTGCCATTCAGATCTCTATAATTTTGGTGATCATTGAATGAGGTTATGAAGTATATTTCAATAATACATATTTAGTATTTTTAATAGAAAACATATCATTATGTGATATACTGTGCAAAGAAATATGAACCTACAAGATAATTTATGTGGAGAGTGTATAAGTATCTGTTCCTGCTGTTGCATAGTCATAACAGCATTAATTTTCTGCACTAAAAATATATTTATGCCTATGTAAAGGTATATCCAGAAGGGTGCCGGAAGCATTATGTTTCAAAGTTCACCGTCTTATATGCATTTACTTGGTACCTGGCTCAGGAATGCTTTGAAGGTTGTTGATGTACTGAGTAGATTTTTAGGAAAATGTTTCAGGTCAAAGGTCAAGTGGCATTTCTCAGTTCTAACTTTGTCTAGGAATGTCCAGTGGTTATATGATGTGGTAGGAAGGGTAGAAATGAATAGACAATAATTTTCATGTATTGATAATGGTCAAAGGTCAGTGGACTCTGAAAAAAAAAAAATGAAAAATGTAATTTTCACTTCAGCTAGTGATTTATTAAAGTTGGTGTGCAAACTCTCTATTTCATATTGCCAAATTAGCTTAGCTTGAGGAATTGTGAATACCAAATACATAAGGTTTAGTAATACAAGATTGGCACAAATTCCCATCTCCTCCACCCCCCCCCACCCCCCCCCCCCCCCCCCCCAATACAAAGATGAAGATGAGAACATGGATTTTGTGTGTCTTCCGTTACCTAGGCAACCCAGCACATGGAGACGGTACTCTTCAGGCACAAGTTCATTGACTGGCCAAGGGAAACTGTGGCCTCAAAGAATGAACAAGATGAGCAGCAAAAGGTATGAGACATTATTAGCACTGGGAGAAGAAAAGATTGATTTTGATTAGGATATAGAGGATAAAACCCAGCTTTGAGGCACCTTTTTGACTGCTTGAAAAGTCAAGATAACATGCCAGTTATTAATTCTACGTAGCAGAGCATGGTTTCCCCCGCTACAATGTATGCTGTAGTAAATTTTGCTTCCATGCATTTTAGAGATTTAGTATTAAAATATACAGTACAGTGAGGATTTAGGAAATAAACCATTCAAGTTTCCCTGTGCTTTTTTTTTTCATGAAGATAGAAAAAAGCAGACGATCTCTGTGATATACAATGTACACTGTACATACATGATAGTAAGGTGTCGCATGAATATCTTGATCTTCAAGAAATCTGTGCACAAGCTTTCATGATTTTTGAAGAATGCACACCTTTTGGTATTCACAGTCCAGCTGTCTTTTTAATTTTGAAACATGAGAAGGGTTATTGCCATGATGTGTGTGTCATTCTGGTATCTGTGACTTCTGTCTTGTGTAGAACGAGCAAGCCCCCGAGCTTGTTCCGTTTGATGCAAAGCTGATGATCCAACCGAGCAAGGAAAAGCCGCACCTCATACTTGAAGGCACCAACCTTGGCAGGGGAGATGGTAAGTTGAGAAATTTCATTAGTATTGCATGTAACTGATTATTGATGTTGTTTGAAGTGAAAAAAGAAGAAGAATGCGTGTGTTTTTTTGAAGCAAATGAATGTAATTATCCCTGAAACAGAATGCCTGGAAACATAAGAAAATGAAAGAAAAAAGAAAATGGTTTTGCAACACCTAATACGGCAAAAGTAACCCTGAGTGTCATGTGCATTTTTGTGTTCAATAGATTTTGTTACTTTGTCAGAACGCAATATCATCTAAGAGCTGAAGTATTTCTTCTGTTTAATTGTTTGACCTGAAGTAAAATCTGGCGACTTTTTGTTGGTTGCAATGCACGGTCTTACATAATATGAAAACATGCTTTGTGACATCCTTTGAAATTTGCAAGGATTGTTGTAACAGGTTTTGCTTGTTAAAGTAAACAGTTGATTCTTTATTTTTCACTGAAACAATTGATTTTTTTTTTTCTAAGACCAGTTGACATAGTAGCCACACCAGAGAAAAGAAAAATGTTGTTACACGGTTCAGTGATGTGGCATGGATGTACATATGTTTTACATAGGATTTTGTTTTTCAGTGAGTTTGCTAATCTATGCCTAACTTTTGCATCGGATATGGACAGTTATTGTGCTACATTTATTGTTCACTGTTACATACAATTGTAGTCCTGTAACAATCACACAGGTGTGATTCATTTATGTGATCTTTTAAAAAGTTTGAATGGACCAAATTTCACCTGTTATTGTGATTTGAGTGTAGCTGTTTACTTGACCCATTTCTATGTACCATGCAGACTTACATTCTTTTATGTTTTTTATCAGCCAATTGCTTGATGAAGTTTACTAAAGCATTAGTAATCTAATGAAGGAATATTTAATAAGAGACAAAATCTTTTAAAAAGAGAGAAAGGGGGTTCATCCATAACTCCTTTGTTTGTAGTTAAAGCAAAGGAAAACATACCCTTCTTGGTGCCTATCAAATCCAGTTTTTTGGTCTTTGGTGGTTACGGCAAGAAAGAAAGATTGAAAGGGGATGAAAACTATTTACATAGAATTTCAGGAATCAGGACCCAAAGAGTCTGCACTCATACTCGTAGTAGTGTGTTATCTGTCATGATAGAATTTGGAATATCTTAAAAGAGGGGTTGTGCACAGATCTGTAGGGAACAGTTTTGATTGTTGTGGTCTTCTGTCAATTTCAGAGGAAAACAGTGAACAAGCGGTTTCAAAATTACGATGTAAGACCTGGAGTCTTTTAATAATTTGATTCTTGGTTTTTCACAACTTTATGCATTCACAAAAAGTGGCAAAGCTGCAATGTCAATTAACATTTAACTTGTGAAAAGAAAGTTTGACATTCTTGGATTGGGCAACAGTGAATCTAGCATTGGTGTTTAAAGCCTTCTTTAAGATTTCTACTAATAATTCTCTTTCTTTCCATCATTCTTTTCTCCTCCATCAATTTCTTCTTTGTGTTCTCATCATCTTAATTTTTGTGCATGTTGTATGCGGCACAAAAAAACAAAAATGCCACCAAACATACAACTTGTGACCCCCCCCCCCCCCCCTTCTAAACACAAACTGAATGTATTGTGTGTGAACATATGTATGTTAACCAACGTGTGGCTCGCGGAAACATAACCCTCATCAGGACTGGACGCATCTTATGATATTGAAAGGGATATACCAGGTGACTGTACACTAATTTCTCTTTTCATCACACTCGCATCTCAATCCTTTCCGTGCTCTAATATCTCGTTCACGTGGCAAACTTCACAAACATTAATGGTGCAGAATTGATTTCCTTGGCAGGCAAAATGGCATGTTCAAATCCATGGAAGTTCTATTGGTGCATACTGTAAAAGCAGAAATTTTTGTGTGCTTTGTAATTTTGTGAATTTTGCGAGAGCTAAGATTCACAAAGTTCAAAACGCATGCAAAAGTTCTTGTCTACACTATATATATGCATTTAATGCCAGCGGCAATATGCACAAATTTCGAGCCACAAAAGATCCATCAGCTCCAATTTGTGAAAATTTCATGCTGTGAAAATTTCTTGCTTTACAAAAGTGTGAGAATGATTCAAGGCATTGGCGCTTGAGTTGGTATTCTTTATCTGATAAGGGAATGTAATTCTAGTTTTTGTACAAAAATGAAATGGGATGGATTTGTGAGATGAATCTGATACTAAAAAAAAAAAAAAAAAAAAAAAAAGGTTTGACCGTTTGCAATCCAAGCAGAATGATCCTCTCTTATTGCTTTCCTGTCTTTGTAATGAGAGGAAATTCTTGCTAAAAAGTAGCTATGCTTCACTCTCTGTTTTCCACACTTTGAAAGTTAATGATAGACTGTGGCCTTCAGATATAATTCACCATGTAACATCAACTTAGCTTTGGTATAACAACTTGATGCCATCTGAAACAATTTTCCTCGTCGTATGAAAGTTTCATGGATTTGAACAAATTGCTCGGCCCTGCCAAGCTAATCATTTTTTAGAAGTCATGTTTGTACGTTCTTTAAACCACTAACTAATTTGTTCGAGTAATGTATCTAACATTCACGTAGTGTCTCGGTTACCGTTACTGTGAACCGCATAATTGGCCTAACTACACGTCTCTCTCTTCTCTCTCATCTGTCTGCACAACAATGCTGCAATCTTAGCAATCATGTTTCCATGGTAACCCCAAGAAATACCTTTTCACCAGCCAGTGATTGGCTTCTGTGTGATTTATCCTGGCAAAGTCAGTTGCCCTACCATACACACATTCTCATGAGCACAATGATTGCTCCTTTATTTTTTCCTGAACCAGACCATACTGATTAATACCAACTGCACTGACTGTCTAAAAAAAAATTATAGGACACCTTATTCAAAATAAACGACCAACCCCAACCTCCTTTTCTTGTTCCGTAAATGGCAGAAATATGATAGGTGCCTACTGATTTGCAACTCACAAGTGGGATATACACAAAATTTGATTTACTTCATATTAAAGTGTCCGCCAAGAATGGCATGAAAAAAAAACATTACCATTCTTTGACGTCCAAAGAGCACAATCTTTTACATGCCTGAAGCTGAAATATGAAATCAATGCGACCGTGTATCCTCCATAATTCAAAAGAATATGACATCATGAAAGAGAATAGATTATATTTTCTTGATACACACACAAGAAATACATGTTCCCTACAGCAAACAGTAGGCCTACATTTTCTGATAGTTGAGGAAATTTTTGGGCATCATGAAACACTGCACAGTACATACTGTGTAGTTTATGCCCTTTTGC
Organism: Diadema antillarum; assembly: GCF_040938485.1. Lineage (NCBI taxonomy): Eukaryota > Metazoa > Echinodermata > Echinoidea > Diadematoida > Diadematidae > Diadema > Diadema antillarum. Next base: position 4,031,211 of record NW_027270960.1, read on the forward strand.
CTCTTACATGTAGCTTGTCGATGTATGTCCATGTTTACGAATGTACATACTGTATGTACACGTAGGGGTAAATTATTTCATCTGCTTACCATACCAATCTGCCCTGTAATATTTGTAGGCATATGGTTGTACTGCTTGTGTGTTGTCATATATTACACAGCAATGCCCATAAATGTCAGTACAAGGGCCTATCTGTACATTTGCATTGCATCTCTACATAAGGCATGTTTGAGAATTATGTTTCTTAACTAAGCATCCCAACTATGTGAATTTTTATCTGAATATATTTCACAAAATTCATCATTACACTGTAGATCAGATCATAAGAATTTTTTTTTTCTATGGATGAAATGTCTAATCATTCACATATAGTATCTTATCTGGCTGCTTGATTCACTCACTCACTCAATTCATCCATAAAAAGACTATAAAATATTTCTGGTAAATTCATGTTTTCACAAAGGGGAGTCATCAGAGTTTCAAGGCATAGGCCTACTGGGGATATGCTGCAGGGATGATAGTTGAAAAAGTTTTTTTTTTAAATCTCTTCACTATTCACAGTATGTACATGTAGGCCTATGTTTCAAAAGGAGTGTATATATTTTGAGAGAAAAGGAGTGTATATGTTTTGAGAGAAAAGAAGTGGTTCTCACTAACTTTCTCTTTAGATTAGCTCGATAGTGATATTAACTATCGAAACACTGCACGTCCACAAATATCAATGTTGCATAATTACGATTTTGTAATATATTGCATTTACCGTGTGTGTGTGTTTCAAAGCCATATAAAGATTAGCACTTTAATTCTCTGTGTGTTTTGAGTGCCAATTGGCACTGAAAATCGTATAGCATTGTACACACTGTCCAAAGTCCCTGGCACAGAGAGGGTTAGTGTGCCCATTTAGTTTCCCCGCTACTATAGTATTTGCAAGGTGCTATACACTGTACCGTATGTCCCCCCCCCCCCTCCCCCCCACCAAAAAAAAAAAAAAAAAAAAGGAATTACAATGGGACCCTCCACAACGATAACTTTGAAAAATTGTGAATCAATCCAAACAAAATTTCAGGGTAAGAAACAATAACTTGTTACCCACATCTTACAGAAAACCCCATCCGATTTGCTTCAGTGGTCAAAGAGAAATGAGGATTTTTGTAGAGCATGTCAGGAATCCTTTCCCTCCAAGTTCTGTCCATTGTGTTCACACATTGATATGTATAGTTCCAAGAGCATCCAAGTGCTAAACTTGGAAGAATAAGACCCATGACATGCTTTACAACAATCCACATTTCTCTGTGACCACTTAACCAAATGGAATGGGGTTTTCTGCAAAATGTATGTAAGATGTTATATTTTTAGACTCTGAAATAGCATTCAGACAGTTTAATCATATTGGAAGCTATCAATGCAAAAATGTGATTGTATTTTTTTTTTTTTTGGGGGGGGGGGGGGGGACATACTGTATGTTCAGCACCAGCTTATGAAGACTGGGAATAGATAACAAACAGTTCATGACTTTGGCAAAAGCCTTCTCTACAAGCAAATGAATAATTATATAAAATGTAGACATCAAGAATATAACAAATAGGATCAGTACTTATGATAGACAAAATTTTAAGCAGATTGCATAAAAATGTGGATGTGGCATGCTAAGAATTAATGCCTTCTCTGTCCTCTGTATTGTTTCTATTTAATCTGATTATGAATGTGTCATATTCTTATATAATCTCAATCTATGAAGCCGTAAATCAGACATTGTCGCAAAAATATTGTAGGTGGATTGTGGAAGATGCATTTAAAAGAAGTTCAACAAAGTGATATGTGCAGGTTGGATTTATTCTCTTGTGGTATATGCAAGTACCAGCTCTGCAGTCTTAGAGCAGTGTGCATGAATATTATCTATGTGAGAACTCTCAAACAAAGTGATGTGCACCATTGTACGGAATTGTTAGGAGTAGATTGTGAGAGCAGCCATGTGTGTGCCCTATCTAAAATACAAGTGTATGCCCACTTTGAGTGATTCCCGTAGTATATGTAGCTGATTTTTGCCCTCTTTTCTTACCAAAGGAGTGAGCACCCCTTTAGTCCGGGATGTAGCAGAATGTTCTTTCCTTTTTGTATGGTGGAAGCTGTACACTGTTGTTTGTTTTCTCGTCTGAAACTTGTTTATTTTGACAACTTCCTGTTATTTCTTTCTAGAGATGTGGGGTTGTTCCGGGGTTTTGGATTAAGCTGTAGAATCAATGTTTCATGCTCTTCATTATTAAAAGCACAATTGTTGCAATGTTTTTTTCTTTTTGAAAAGTTGATTTCGGTTGCTTTTATTGTCATCTGCTCTTATTATTTCCTTTCATTTTTGCGTTGCTTTCTAGTGAAATGAATGAAAATATCTCTGCTTGACTGTAAAGATTTTACATTTGCCAACATGTCATGAATTCATGTCACGTCCACAATAACTGCATCTACAATGTCAGTACATTGGAATAATGAAGTAAGGACATGCAATCATTCATGTCATCTAAATATAATAGGTCAGTTAATCCTGATTCATTCTTATGTAACCAAAATACATGGTTACTATTGAACCATCTGCAACATTGACAAATTTTGATAAGAAGTCTTGAATACATGGCAGTTGTTTGAATTGTCCTATTTCAAAAGTGTCTTGACCAATGACAAGTAACCATAAGAAGCTATTTGCAAAAGTTTTGACTTGTCTGTATTGATCACAGGTATAATACTGAAATCAAAGGAGGTCTAGATGACCTTTGACCATTTTATTATGATATTGCTATTTTTCCTTCCTTTTTTTTTAGTCCAGGTTTAATGCAGAAACATACAATATGTATTAAAATACATTGTATGTGTCTATATGAAATTGACAAAGAATAACTATGAGAAAAAAAATCTGATTACATATGTATCTTTCTTTTTTTTATTGAATAACGCTTCTTAGAATGTGAAAGAAAATAAATTGATAAATAGTTTTATGTCACAATGACGTTTTTGCATGTTGTTGCCCACTCTGTAGAAGTTTCCTTTAAAGTATAGAATAATGTTTGGAGTTCATTCTTTTGTTATGTATTTGTGGATGTTCATATTTTTCCCTTTTCGATCCCCTCATGCAGCGTTCTTCAGCAAGGTTGATAGGAAGGGTCAGAAAATAAACACACTTTCTGTCCTGGTGTGGCACGTTCTAGAGTACGAACACAGCGTGGTACCCGAGGAGAGCTTCGGCCAGTTCCACGAGGGTGACACGTATGTCATCAGATGGGTCTATAATGTGGAAAACACAGGTGAGGCAGTGAAGTTATCTAAACCTTTTTTATTTATGTGTTGTTCAATTTTTTGTCTGTCTGTTTGTTTATGTTATGTAATGTACTGTAAAAATTCATAGCAAGTGCCAGCTTACTATACTAGGAATTAGGGGCATTAGGTAATCTCTATAAATTTACAGTTAGTTTCCAGACATTTGTGCCAGTCTTGCTAAGAAAGCTCTTCAGCGTGCATGGTCATAGCTGAACAAAGTACAATAAGGGTTAAAGTCATTTTTTGTCATTATAACCATTTTTTCTTCTTTTCCTCTGAAGGTATGCGTGACCTGAAGGGCAACGTGTCGAAGTGGGGCGGAACGCAGGGCCGCGAGAGGTGTGCCTACTTCTTCTGGCAGGGCCAGCAGAGCACCATCAATGAGAAGGGGGCGTCAGCCCTGATGACGGTGGAGCTAGATGAGGAGAGGGGTCCCCAAAAACAGGTGGTCCAGGGCAAGGAGCCGGCAGCCTTCCTACAGCTCTTCCGGGGGCGCATGGTGGTCCACGTGGGCAAGCGCGAGGATGAGGAGACAAACACGCAGGGTGAGGGGGGCTTGGTCCAATGGGTTCTCTCCCAAAAGTTAATGAACGAGAGATAAGATACGATATAATACAGATAGTGAATGGTCATGAGTGCAATATTAATGGTACAGGATATTGTGTGGTGTGACAGATGAAGTGCTCTATGCCTCATTGAATAGACACCTAATATTTTAGGGAATGCAAAATCTTGTTCCATTGCATGATGCAGTAAAGACCATACACTATCTGTTCTATACAACACCTCGGATATCAACGAATGTCGTCCATGCTGATTAGATATGAAATTCAATGTAATTAAAAAATGACAACCTTTTTTATTTTTATGAATGGTGATCGATTGTATTAAGCCTATACAGTTGTAGCTCAGTTGTATGACGAAGCGATCAGTTTTTGTTTAAGTGATCAAGCACACACTTCTAACTCATTGAGGGGGCGCTGAAAAAAAGAAATGTATAATGTGATTTCAGAGGAGTGTGATGGTGCATAATTCTGAGTTTGATAGAGCCCATGTTTATGTACATGGTTGATGATGTCAGGGTGCAATAGCTAAAACTGATGGACAAAATTTGCGCACTGAAAAGCAACAGCATACAATGGTACTCTGAACCACATGTCATGGGATTAGCAGATAGCCAATCAGATATCAGGAATCACTGTAGGTGTTACATGACTACCATAAAGTGGGACATTTACATTCTGTCAGAGTAAAGTTAGAATTATCTTTTGTGCCTGTATGTGTGATTAGGATTTTGATTCTTATTAGAAATACTTCTTATAGAAGCTGATCACAAGAAGGAATTCAGGAGATATTAGTTTATCTTGCCTATGTAGCTGGCAGGACTGTCAAGAAGAAAGCACTTTGTTGGAAAAAGTAATGCTGTCTTTGTCTACATGTCTGCATTTATTGCGCAAAGCAAACCTTTTTTGAAGGTTCCAATTTGACTTTCTCTTGTTTCTTGTTTTAAACATCTTGCTGCAGAAAGCAAAGAAGTGAATGAACAATCCGTATTGTGTCAAAGGTCCTGTTTACATGTACCTTTGGGAGCACTTATTTAAAAAATGTTCAAGATATCACATTTCATGCATATATGTACAGTAGGTCAGTTGTATCACAAGACATCCTACCATATATCATTTTTGCAATAAAGCCTAAAATAAAGGAGATATCACTGTTTTTCTCAATAAACCATAACTGTAGACGGTTTTGTCTGGAAGCATTTTTATCTTAACTTGATATGTTTAAACTATTGTTCACATTTTGTATATTTACTTTGGTTGTTTCTATCCCTAACTCACATATCAGATCTATTTTGAAGCACTAATGCTGGGTTTTTTTATTCATCTGCAAATATTAAATCATGCCTTTAAGTTGTTACATTACTAGAGATTGACAGGTGTTGAAATTGCCCCCACCCCCCTCCCATCCCTTTTACGTGTAGGAAGCACCAGATTATACTATGTGAGGGGAGAGCACACCAAAGAGACAAGTCTGGTGGAGGTAGCCTGCAAGATGAGGTCACTCCGGTCTCGCACCTCCTTCATCCTGGTCAACCTGGAGGGAGTGGAAAAGAAGAAAGCTAGCATCCACCTCTGGCACGGTGCCAAGGTTTCCAAGGCAACCAGAGAGTGCGCCAAGCATGCGGCTGAAGCCATGAAGGAGAAGTGAGTGAGATCTTCAATAGCATTTTGCATGACTTCCTTTTTTTTTCAAATTAGGTGCAGATTTTCTATTTCAAGGCTTCGGATTATTGTATATGCCATATTTTCCACGAGTCTAAGTTTTCGCAAGTCTAAGTTTTCATGAATCAGGACTTCCCGAAAATTTTGTAAGTGGCAAAATTTGCTATTGGGGAGTACAGTAATGGACAGAGAAATGTATGCATGCACGTCACTTTCATGTCAGGAATTAGAGTTGAAACTTTCACGCGTTGTTAAATTTGCGAATAGCACCCAACTTGCGAAATTCATTAAGATTATAAAAAAAACAACTGCAAAATATATGACCTATACAGTCTATTGTAAGCTGCAATGTAGTGCAGTTACTGAGGCAGTAGACAGGAAATACCAAGTCAGCCTCTAGCATTTAGCTAAATATTGCACATTGAATGCTTACAGGGAACAAAATTGAGTGATTTTACTTTGGATTAATGTTTTGCTTTAGGGCCATTCTCAGATTAAGTGTTCAATTCCATGTGAGTAAAACCGAAAAATCAACCACAAAGTAATACATTCAAAGATGTGTTTTCGGAAACTTCAAAACCGGTCAAATACGAAACAAAACGTGGAACATTCTAAATGATGGCCATTCATTGAGTAAAAATGAATTGAAATAGAGCATCATATATGATTTTTGATCACCAATCAGATACGTTACCGCAAATTTACATGTTGTAATGGACTCCTAACTCTGAATTAAATTGATTGTTTTGATCCAATTTCTGTTCAGGAAAAGACATCTGTCCCCCCTAAAGATATTGGGGGTTTTCAAGAGGTAAAGATGTTGTCATCTCTTGCTAATTGGTAGAAATTATTTCTGTGTGGTAGGTTGAAATATGCTTTTTGCTGAAATGAAATATAACCTTAAGATTCACTTTGCATTTTTAGCAAATTTCGCTTACAAATAAAGTTTCGAATCCCACAAATCATGCAAAGAGAACGATCCGATCTGCAATTTCCACAGGAAACAAATATGAATTGCTTTCCTGGGGAAATAACTATTGAAAAACATTGAATCACCTTTGGTAACGTATCTGGTAAAATATAAGTAATAATTTTAGTTGTGTATGAATTAATAAATATCACCTGTTTAATTATTTACCTCATGAATTGATGTAAAAACGAATGATGTAAGCCCAAATTAACCATTTTAAACATTGAACGTAATATTTTAACTATGAAATGTAGTGGAAAAGAGCCCTAAATGTGAAAGCTGAGTTCTTCATTCACAGAGTATTCGCATCTTACGTCTGAATGTATTTATCCATCTGACTATAAATATTCATTAAGTTTTGATGGATAATGCAAGCAAGGTTTGAAAAATATATTTTTGCAGGCACTTAGAAGGAAGTAGGTACAGTCTCTATGAACTCGATATGCTAAACAGTTGTTTGACCTATGGTAACGTATTTGGCTCATCCCTTTTAATGAAAATGAATAAATAATTGTTCAACTTATCAATGAATCTTGAGTAGTTCTTCATATGTTGAAAAACACTAGAATAAATATGCAACAGAACACTGAAACTTTTCTCGGAAGCGTTTCATAAACTACTTTTTACTCTTTCAAAGTTTGGTAACGTATCTGGCGTACCGTAAATGAATCTGTCGGTGAAGTTACAGAGCAATTACTACTGAATATTCTTCATTTGAACATAACTTTAATTTTTTATGGAAGCGTCATTCTATGCAGAATTGTTTTATGAACACTTTGTTTTACATAACATTATTTGTCACCGTGGGTGCCCTGAATTATACGTAACGTATCTGCTAAATCTGAAAAGCAAAAAACTGATATGCTGAATCTTAGCTTCGTCTTGTAAAATAAACGTTCAAAGTTGTTGCATAGAATATGAAAGTGGCTGGGTTTTATAGAATAGAACTTTGGAGTTTATGAGCACACAACGATTTGTTTGTAAAAACATTTACAATTTCTTTTCAGCATTTTGATTATGTGGTAACGTATCTGTCGGAAAACATGGCATTAAGTTGTGATACACTGACGCAGAAAGAAAAATCATGTGGAAGTGTTGCTCTTTTTCACCTCTCTGTCCTTTTGGTGTAAGAATATAATCCTGAGGTCCAACAAAACGAAGCATGTAATGTGTAGGGATGAATTTTGACCAGATTTGATCCCCAGAAAGCACAAGACCAATGAGCAAAATTCGGTCACGTATCTGGGGTAACGTATCTGTGGTAACGTATATGGTCGATCATATTATTATGAGAGCGATATCTACCAAATATTTCTCACTTGTACTAAACTTTAATGTTGAATCGATGCGTCATTCCGAGGAGTAATGTATAATATGCAATTTGTCTGACATTACAATATCTGTCGCAGTGGGTGGCGTGAAAAGTATGTAACGTATCTGTCCAAATAAAAGTGTAGAAAATCGATATTTCAAACATTGTACCGTATTCTCAATAAAGAGCTGTTGCACAAAAAATCTAAGTACTTGCAATGTATGAAGTATATCCTCAGGGTTTCATATACACAGGGTCATTGCATAGTCTTGTTATTTTCGTAATGCTGTAACACTAAAGAAACTGGTAACGTATCTGGCGGTGAATTTGGCGACAGGTTTCAAAAGGCTATAAAAAAGAAGTCAATAAAAATTTTGGAACTTTTTGAGTATTGTGATTAGCACATATGATATGCTCATCGTCCATGAAAATGATATTTGGAAAATGTGTTTGTGGACGGAGAGGAGCAATAAAACATAATTCTGAAATAGCCGGCGACACTGCGTTTTAGGGGTCTTAACGAAGTTTAACAGCAAAATTCTACACAAAAAGGCAGACAACTGCATTTGATCGTGTTTATTTTTAACAAATAAAGTCCTTGTGATATATTACAAACATTTAAATAGTATCTAATAGGTTTCAGGGAACCGCAAACTGTCATGGAATGTTGGCGACACCAAAATTCCGCATTTGAACGCTTTTACTGAGAATGGGCCTTTAATATCACAAACTATTTCATGCCCCAATGTGCACTATTTCTGTTCTCTTGTCAAAGATTAGTTGGATTGCCTGCCCACACTCTCACAGTTTCCTGAAGAAACATGCATTTGTGACACAGTTCACTTTATTAAAGAGCAACGTAGAAATCATGACAATGTTCCCGATCTGTTCCTTACCATCTTTCCAGCAAACCTCTGGAGGTGGGATTAACGAGTGAGTGCAGTGTCACCCTGGAGGAGATGGATGAGGGCAAGGAGACGGCTTCCTTCACCAAGACCCTCGGCAAAGACCGCAAATCTTATGACAGTGCAATAAGTGGTGAGATCAGTGTGCCTAGAAAGTAAAGGAGATAATGCCCTGGGATTTTTTTTTTTATGTGCTAATCAGTAGTTTTCCAAAGTACATACAAGCATAGCCATAATGAGGTTTATGAGCTGAATTATAATATGAGCTTCAATCACTCTGAATATTATAGTGTGAGCTAAAATGTCACTCCTTCATCGATTCAATACATTTGCAGGATTATTATAAACTTTCAACAATACATGTTCCAAATCTAGATGTTAAATGATAAATGAAGGTAGTCGTGTTCAATGATTGAGCTTGTCATAGAACCCTTTGTTGACATTACAATGGATGCATTGTATGACAATGGTATAGGTCAATGTGTGGCAGGTTCATAACCCGTTGAGGATGGGCTGATTTTGCTTCAATGGGTTGAAATCACTTTCGAAATGAAACTGCACCAGTTTTATTGGTATTATGCTACCCTTTGATCTGTGAGAATTGTCTTTCTGAAATGTGGAAGATGATTCAGACATTTCTCTCTCATCATCCCTCCACAGACCCACTCAAGTATGACTACACCCCAAGACTCTTCAACCTCTCCAGTGCTTCGGGCGTGTTCGTCTCCAATGAGATTCTGTACCCATCCAGATCTGAAGAGCTTCCATCACCGTACCCCTTCCTCCAGTCTGACCTCTATCTCGGGGAGCAGCCATGTGAGTGCCAAAAAGGGTGTCTTGGTTGTTCAGGTTTACCAGTAGTGGCAGTGGAGAAGAAATTCATGATGATTGTGCAATTGCTGCTACTACTGATATTGATGATAATGATGAAGATGATGATGGTGATGGTGATGGTGATGGTGATGGTGATGGTGATGGTGATGGTGATGGTGATGGTGATGGTGATGGTGATGGTGATGGTGATGGTGATGATGATGGTGATAGTGACGGTGCTGGTGGTGGTAGTGGTGCTGGTGTTGGTGATGATGGTGGTGATGGTGATGGTGGCGATGGCGATGGTAATGGCAGTGATGATAGTGATGATGGTTGTGATGATGATGGATGGTGATGGTGATGGTGATGGTGATGGTGATGGTGATGGTGATGGTGATGGTGATGGTGATGGTGATGGTGATGGTGATGGTGATGGTGATGGTGATGGTGATGGTGATGGTGGTGATGGCGGTGGCGGTGGTGGTGGCAATGGTAATGGCAATGGTGATAGTGATGATGGTTGTGATGATAATGTTGATGATGATGACAATGATGATGATGATGATGGTGATGGCATGGGTGATGATATTGGTGGTAATGATAATGATGATGATGAGGATGATGATGGTTGTGATGGCAATGGTGATAGTGGTGGTGGTGGTGATAGATGATGGGGATAATGGTGATGATGATGGCAATATTGATAGGGTAGTGTAATATCAGTAGTGTGAATGGTCGGGCCAAATGGTAGCTAAGGAAGAAATAAAATCATATGGAAAGCAAATTGATTATAATTTTGACTGAAAAACAATGACAAAATATTTGAATTCTGGTGTGTTCTCAATTTCAGCCCTCTTCGCTCTGGACAACCACTATGAGATCTACCTTTGGCAGGGCTGGTGGCCAGCAGACCACGAGTCGCCGTCTGGCACAACGAAGACAGGCTCGGCCAAAATTAGATGGGACATCGACCGCAAGCTTGCCATGGAAACCATCATGGCTTATTGTAAAGGTAATCATATTTTCATTCTCTCTCGTTATGTTTACACATACACCCTGTACACGTATATATTATGCTTGCAAACACACACATGATATCTCTACATATATCTATACATGTGTGTATGTTAAAATATTCATAAGAAATTGTAGGAGTAGTAATGGTGGTGGTAGTAGTAGTACTAGTAGTAGTAGTAGTAGTAGTAGTAGTAGTAGTAGTAGTAGTAGTAGTTGTTGTTGTTGTTGTTGTAGTAGAAGTAGGAGTGGTAGTGGTACTTGTTGTGATAGTTTTGTTATTTTCATTATTTTCATCTGCTGGCAAATATCTTACTTATTATGTTCTTTTCCAACAGAGAAAAGGCCAAAGAACCCACCCAAGGCATACCTGGTGTATGCAGGGCTTGAACCTCTGACCTTCACAAACCTGTTCCCTGCCTGGGAGGTTCAAGAGGAAGTGACGAAGATCAACAAAGAGGTAAAACACAAGATCTATCTTCTTTGTTCGTTTATTCATAGGGCATACTCATTCTTTCATCTATTTTGCTGCTAACTCTGTATTATTCCAATCAACTGACAGATCCTAATATTGGAACTTGTTATATATGTCACTATGTCATCCCTTTGAACTCAATTTTGTGTACAAGTGGCTTTTCACATAGTATCCTGGTACACAATGTACATGTCGAAGCAAATCTGCTTTGTGTAACCGGTTCAGGACGAGTCCCGGGTATACTCGAGCAGGTGTCTATTGGAAATGCGGGTTGTGGCAAAATCAGTCCATCCTCAATGGGTTAAGATCCATTTATAGCTTCTGATGGCACAATTGAGGTCAGGTTATCTGTGCCGGCATTGTTTGCAAATGAGCAAGCATTGCAACAAATACATGAAAGCACAAAGCAAACACAAAAATACATAGTGATACATCCCTTGAGAAATAGCCCGGACTTTTCCGAGAAGGTATGTGTGGATTTTCAGGAATTCCCCTTCTTGCCAGGTTGGATGAGTTATGACAGCCGAACAGCTGACTAAAGCGTCCATGAATCCACACAGGAATGTCGACCTTGAATCCACACAGGAATGTTGACCTTGTCAATTCTCAATGTCATTGAAAGAGGAATATGTAAAAGTATATTATATGTGTAACTAAGAATATATGATATATATAATTACATAAAGAGAGAGGGAGAGAAGGAAGGAGGGTGAGAAAGGAAAAGTGGAAAGGACATGAAAGAGAGGGAGATGAAAAGATATGGCGAGACATAAATATTTCTTCACTGTATTACATTATCATGATTTTGTCCAGAATTTGAAGAATATTTTCATAAATAAAAGTTGAAATGCATCTTCATAAAAAGACGATTTCGATGTATTACGAGCAGATTCCAAATGGTGGAAGGTGTTTTTCCAGCTTTTCTGTGAATTACAGTGTATGTTTCACTGGTATTTTTTTTTTTCAATCTTAATTTTCTATTCAATTTGTAAGCAATTTTTATTTTCTTTATTTACTGTATTTTTGTATGTAACTTTGTATGAAGTTTTGAGTTGTTTATATGTAGAGTCCCTTTGTGAACAAGTTTTTTAACCCGTTTAGGACAGGCTGATTTCACTGCAACACGCATTTCCCATAGACACTTGCCAGACTATACTTGGGACTCTTCCTCAACAGATTAACTGAAATGGCTACGGCCTGTGAAAATAAAACAGAATGAATGAATAAATAATGCTAGAATGTGATAACTATTGAGTGCCAGAGTGTGATGTCATTGTTTTTTTGAATATCACCAATGAAAACTCATTCTGAACAACCTCACTTGGCCAGAATATTATATGTATATTCTGTGAACACATTGTCCCCCACTATGCTCACGCCTGGTACCAACCCAAGCTATGAGAAAAGACTGTGACATCATCAGTTTTCATAGTTCCCTGTGGGTTATTCAAATTCAAGAAATTCTTCTGTTATGAAGTTTTTATGCAACTGATTGACAAATTACCCTACATCAACGTAAAATTGCCGTACATTGACATAAATAAGCACTGAATTGATCAGTGTTGATTTCTTTAATCATGACTACTACTAAAACACTTATCAATTTAGTGCTTATTTACGTCGATGTACAATTTGTCACTCAGTTGCATAAAAACCTCTTGACAGAAGAATTTCATGAATTTGAATAATTACGCAGTACACGCTGCATGCTATAAGGATTAAAACCAACACTTGCTGTCGGATGGGAGCTCAGTGGTCTAGTGGAGATGACGCCTGTCTGGAGATCAGGAGGTCATACAGTAGGTTCGAATCCTGCTCCAGTAGTACGCCCATGATTTCTTTTATCATGGCTACTACTAAAACTCTGATCAATTCAGTACTCATTTATGTCGATGTAGGACAATTTGTCAATCAGTTGCACCCAGTGGGTTACCCCACTGATTTTGACCCTTCTCACACCCTGGGTAACCATTCTACTCCCTTTCCTCCCTGCTCATAGAGTGGTAAGAAGAGTGGTAAGGCTATTCTAGTGAAGGACATCCTGGCCAAGCTGTCCCAGGCACAGTTCACCATGGAGGAGCTGAGCAAGCGACCGCTGCCCGAGGGAGTCGACCCCATGAAGCTGGAGACCTACCTCTCAAAGGAAGAATTCAAGGTTGGTAGCGAGGACAAATTGTTCCTGGCCGCCACTGACCGGTCTCTTTTCTACTCAAGGCAGTCTAGTGATCTTGAATGAGAAGTACAGAGTTACTCATAAACTGTGTTTGTCTTGTTCAATATCAGTTGTTTGCTTGCTGTCTGATTCTTGTCAAAGCATTTATTGCCCAATTTTCGTCTAGCTTTATACTGCTTGAGCTGCCTTGAGCAGTCAAATTGGACTGTAGGTAACAAAAATTAGATGCAACGAGAGTCAGAAATCCAAAAATATCTTCTGCAAAGCAAGAAATGTTCATGGCATGAAATTTTCGCAAATTTATAGTGTAGACAAGAACTTTCATATGCATTTTAATTCTGTGAATCTTTTCAAATTCATTTGTGATTTTACAGTACTGTAAACAATCCTTTTGCATATAGATATTTTCCCGAATGGCAGTTTATCAAATAATTTTATAAGTTGTTAATATTTCCCACTTATCATCACATTAATTGCAACAACAACAAAAAAAGAAGAACAGAATGTTGTACAAAAAGTACAACAATACAACAAAAGTGTGACTTTCAATGAACAAAAAAATTGTTAAAACATTGTTTGAAGTGAGATCAAAACTCTCTCTCTCTCTCAAAATAACAAACAAACAAACAAAAAATACTTGTTTTCCAAGAAATTTGAGCCAGCAGCCCAAGAGCAGTTAGTTGTTATTTGATATTGCAAGGCTAGTGTGCTGGCCTGGGACAGTGTATGTGGGGCAAATTTTGTCATCGTTTCCGCACGTTGTTATTACGTTACAATCGGCAATATACTTGTGAAGTTATAACCACCCAGAAAATTTGAACATTTCCAGCAGATGTTATGTCTTATGCTTTTTTTTTTCCAGGCAATGTTTAATTTATGTATAGTTCTTTGCTTGATGCACTAGTAAAGTCCATTCCATTTTTGTTTCACGTTTTCTTTTTTTTTCCTTCTCCAGATGGTGCTGAAGATGACCAAAGAGGAGTTCTACCAACTCCCGGCATGGAAACAAAAGAACCTCAAGAAAACTAATGGACTCTTCTAAAGAGAAAAGAGAAACTCTAAACAGTCACAGAACAGACTGTTAGAGAAAAAAACAAACAAACAAATAAGCAAAAAATGTTCTGTGTTCATCTGCAATCTTGGGATTGTTTGAAAGATGGAGAGGAGGTCAGGTATACCGCTAATCTCTGGTGGATGGACAAGCAGATGTGATGAAAAGAAAGGAAAGAAGTGTCATTGGTGACGTTATTGAAAGGCTGAAATCGAGAAGAACAAAGTGACTTGCTGTTCCCTGGCCTGAGGGTTGACCCGAAGCGAAAGAGACTGAAATTAAAGGCTAATGGCATTATTGGAGAATTATGATAATAATATTATTTTTTAGAGCGTATTGCTACGTTACCTGAATGCTATCATTGCTCATGAGCTGGTTCTCGAAAGGTACTGTCGTCTGTATTCAGTAGTTGGATCAGGTGCAGGTGATGAGATCCACGTTTTGCCCTTTGACATACACTCACATGCATTCATTATTGACATATCTGTAGCGTATTCTTAAGACGTAATACATTATGTTAAAGACATGCCAAGCATTATTACCTTATGCTATACACTTGTGGGAATCTCAGATACACTATCAGTGATTTTGCCTTAATTGTAGGATCGTCAAATTATTTGATGGTTGTGTATGCAGTCCTCAGGTAATGCACATGTAGCAAGCTTGGTGGTTTTGTTCCTTTGCCAACATCTGAGTTTGTTCAGTGGATGCCTTTAACCAGCCATCCTTTGAGGAAGCATATGAAATGTTTGTGCTACACGTAGTATGAGTCTACGGCTCAACTCACGGCTGTGACCGATTTTGTCTTCCGTTACACTGTCAGTGAAACTGAAATACTTCCATTTGCTCTTCTTTCTTTAAAGTCTTTTGTTAACAGCACGCACGCATTCTCTTATCAACTGCCTCGAGCAATAATGTATATGTATAACTTCAGCACCAAACAAAGATTATCATTTTTGGCATGTGTGCCAGCTCTGATTTCACCTTGGTTCGAGGGCAATGAATCTTGAAAGTTTGAATTGATTTCAGGTGTACGACATTGACAGAGATATAATTATATTCCGCACTCTTCATCACACTTTTTATGAAAGCTATATTTAAATACATCACAGAGGGTTTTTTTTTTTTTTTCTTAATGTATTCTACCATGAACAGACAATATTTGGGTACAGTAAACGCACATTTATACACTTTAGCATCTTTCAGAAGTAACAAGTTATTGTTTTCATCATGATAAGAAGAGAGTGGCATTCTATTAACACTTTGATGCATTGAAATGAGTTATATTTGTTCTATCATCTGAATGTCTGCAAGTCACATTGGGTTAGCAAGGAGCAGAATGCAAACATGAACTATGACTATTGCCAGCCACTATGGGAAAATGATCAAGACAGCAAAATTATATGTAAACAGATGCAATGTAGTTTTAGAAGGGATTAGAATGAAATGCATATGTACTGATCACTACCAAAGTCAACAACATTAATTTCATCTTCAAAGTTGTCTTGTGTTCATATTACTGTTTAAGTTTCTTCGACCATTATTTTTGCTGCACTCTATGGGTACATGGGAAAATTCTAAACTGATGTTTACTGCCACAACACAGGTCCCTCCAGATTTGTAAAGTTTATTTCCACTGGCAATTGAATTCTGCAATGAATTGTGTATGGCAATGGTGATGAGGAGGTGTGTGATGTGTTAAGCTGCTGCACGGATACCTAGTATGATGCCATCCACCATGAATCATCATGGATGAGATGAATGGGCACATTATGTGCACCATCTTCACTGCTGAAGGACTCTCGGAGCGATTGACACGAATGTTGAGCATATCACTTCTCTGTTGTGGTTGTGTGTAATAGAATCTAACGTTAATAGAATCTAACATTCAAAAAGTGAGATGTCCAACACCTTGTGTATGTAACAGAATGACAGAGAATATGATCCAAGGACAAACAAACAAACACACACACACAAAAAACAAAAACAGAAACAGATTATATTCTAATGTATGTGAAGATGATGACACCTTTTTTCCTCC
The DNA here is from genome assembly GCF_040938485.1 of Diadema antillarum. Lineage (NCBI taxonomy): Eukaryota > Metazoa > Echinodermata > Echinoidea > Diadematoida > Diadematidae > Diadema > Diadema antillarum. Next base: position 4,047,496 of record NW_027270960.1, read on the forward strand.
GGAGTGTGTCAATGAAGAGTGTACATAGCAGACACGCGGCTTTTTACAGCAACCATGTAATGTGATGCCATTGCTGCGAGCAGTAGTAATGAAACCACAGATATATTCTTGTGTAGATGTGACCAGAGTCATGTGCATGAGTGGTTGCTATTTTTTTTTAAATATATATTATTCAGAGTCTTCTGGTAATTATATTTCATTGCAATGAAATGCTAAGCAATCATCCTGTTAGAAAATGAGATATGTGTACTTACATGAAAGAAGTATATATATTTAACAGTTATACCTTTATCTTGTTGATGCAGTAGGAAATGAAAGCCAGATACTGTTCAGGCTTTGGTACACACACAAAAAAGAGGATAAATGAATAGAGATAGTTTGGTGGAGGTGTTTTTATATATATACCGACTGTACAAACAACTTTTCTGTGTGTTCTGCCTGATTGAAAACAAAGGAAATGTTATATTGTTACCAAAAGTGCAATCTTGTGGGAATAGGTGCTTTTGTCATCATACAAGAACAAAAACATGAAAAAAAGGAGTGTGAATAAAGCTGTTTTTGTTGTTTTTTAAACCAATGGTAGTCACAATCAGCAAACTCATTGTTGTGAGTTCATTTCAGTAGGAGTTTCCTGGTTTCATTTTCATTTCCCCTTTAGGTTCATAAAAATATGATGGTGTTCTTCCTGTTTGTTTTTCTTTTCTTTTCGTTTCTTTTCTTTCTTTCTTTTTCTCTCTCTCTGTAGTTACTTTGTAACATTTTCTTTAAATGATTGAACCATCTGCTCAATTTCCATAAATTATAGTATCAGATGCTGTACTTCAATATGCCTTGATACCAAAGGATACTGCTTTTGCCAATGACGCATTTTGGAAGATGAGAACCTGCCATTGCATATTTGATAGCAGAGATCGAGACCGACAGAAACCTCAGTTGAATGGCAGTGTTCGTGTGGTATATCAACTCCCCAGTGTTTGTCTGGCAAAAGAATTTGGTGATGAGTTCCTTAATTAGTGTAGCTTCGTCTTTGGAAGTATACATCATAGCGTGTAGCAAATGAAGTGATGATTAATTGAAGCAAAGATCAATAGGACTGTTAAAGGAAGATTTTTCTCTCTTCTTTTTTTTTTTGTTTTTTTTTTTTGTGATAACAATGGCTAGTAATGATGTGTGAGCCACAAATATGTGTTTTTCCTTCCTTCGTGCTAGCTAATCTTGTGACAAATTGTTGACAAAAAGAGAACATACAGAAGAAAGTTAATTATGTGCTGTTTCAAATATATACTGGATTTTTTTTAACAATGGCAGAATTTCACACCAAAGTAGAGTTTTACAGCCTTCCAGAATTCTGATTTGGATTCAATAAACTGTGCAGTTTAAGACTATTAATATACCACAACAGCCAAGACTAGCAAATGTGTACACTCGTTGTAGTGTACAGATTAGTGATAATAATCATTTTCTAGTGATCGAGTTTGTCACTGCCATAAATAGATAGCATTGTATTTTGAGTGAAAAAAAAAACTTAAGATAACTTAAGATACACTCTTGGAATTGGACGGAGAATCATGTTGCTATTTATTGAAACGAAGTAGTCCATATTTATTTTCTGATTCAGCTATACAATATTTATTTCCAATGCCCAAATATTTATATCCCTCTGTAGAAGCTAGCGTATTAAACGCAGTGCAACAAATACTTATATTTTGTAGTGGTGAGATGAAAGCTTCATTAGCTGTTGGTTTGTGAATGACAGGCAATTTGTCTGAAGAATCTGCAACTCCATTCAATAACCTAATTTGATGATTACGTTATGATTTGGCGAAATTAAGCAATTCTTCGATATTATGCAACTCGATGAAATAATTATGTTTTATAATTAATGATTTTCTGTAATGCCTTGGTGGAGCTTGAATAACACTTGTGTATAATCATCTTGTTGCATAGTGTAACATATTCACATCTTGTATCTCGTTCTAGTTTCCTGTAGAGGAAGGTTGAAAAAAAGTGAAACGGGAATATAACTGTATTTACCAAGCAATTGTTTGTATTTTCTGGATTTTTTCTTATATTCTTTGGTCAACGACGATAGCATTTTTAGGGCTTCTTATTGTATAGCGTTGTCTTTTTTCTTCAATAAAATTCTAGAAACTGTCGTTGAGTTGTCACCGCTATGGAATCAATTTAGTCATTATTTGTGTGTTTCTTTCATCTAGGGATGACCATTATATGCATCCACCAGGGCCCCATTTCATAACAAGTTGATATGATAGCAACTCTTGCTGGAATGGTAATTGTCATAGTAACAACAAGAATCCAGCTTCCTGATTGGCTGTTGCTATGGGAAGTTGCCATTCCAGCAAGAGTTGCTATCATATCAACTTGTATGAAATGGGGCCAAGATGTAATCATGATACAGTGCTCATGTGTTTCTGTCTGTTTGTGAGTGAGTGTGTGTGTGCGTGTGTATGTGTGTGCATGAGTATATATTATGGTGAAGTTTGTTCGAATTCAATTCATGTTTTTTGGTTATTTTTTAAATGGAGGTTAACAATTATCATTTTAAAAATGTATTGTGGTTGCGTGTATTGCCCAAAATTCAAACTTTCAGCTTTCCTTTCCATGTAATATAACTGCCCATACTGAGGCCAATTGGCCAACCATTCGCCAATACACACACAAACACACAAAAGTCGGACACGTGTTTTTCACTATAATGCCAATTAAAAAAAAATATTTCAGACGACTTTTGGTGTAGAAGTCAAACAAATCATCGTAAAAAGTGTGTTTTTTTTTTCATTTAGTGAAACCAACTATGCTTTGCTCATTTACCTGTAATTACAACACAGAAAAAAAAATGAAATTATGGATAGACAGGAAAATAAACAGTAGAATCAAACCACAGTAACAAACACAACACCAACACGCGATGAGATTCTCCAGTAGAATTGATCCACACTTCAATTCAATTCATGGTTTGATTGCATGGTTTCATAGAATACATTGGTACATACAATGCATGCCTAGTTGAACAGGGGTCTCGTCATGTGAAAGTGCGATCCACATTAGGATTGAGTTTGTGTTCGATTGGAGACAAATTCAAGGAGAATTTCGCACCAGTTAAAAGTTAGTCTGAAAATAATCTGTACAACTTTATAAGCACAACAATGAAACTTTTAATAAAAATCAGACAAGAAATAAATAGGGTAGTAAAAAAAGTTTTTTTTTTAAAGTTTTCCAACAGTTGATAAAGCTATGCAAGAGTAATTATGGGTCACATCACACTTTAAACCAACACAATAGGGTCCTCCTATGACCTCTGCTAATTTTGTATACCCTGTAAACAGTGTCCTCAGAGAGTGGGCATATGCCATAAATCTGCGCTACGTTTCATCTGTCCCATGCGAGTACACGCATATTAAAAATCTGCCCCCAAAACAAAAGCTCCACATTCCACGGAGCTCCCTTGAACTACTGGCAATTCATGAAACAAGCAAAGCAAAAACAAAGCAAAACAAATCAAGTTGAATAAACCGAACTATACATAAGACCCTCGACAAGAATAAAAATCATATCAAGTGAAGTTCCCATAGGTATCACTCAAAATAATCATTGTCGTTTTCTGCTAGAAAGTGGTCGACAAAGTTCGGTGGGCACACTCCAGTCTATTGTACCCCGTCGATGTACTAGAGCAAAATTGTTCTTTTCTGGATCACTTTTGTCAATCAGGCACATGTTCAGGTGATTGCACGTCCCACTTTTTCACTTGGTACTATGGAGGACTAGAATTCGATGTCCGCTTTGGAGTTTTACTGTTCCTGAAGCTTCCTCTGGATTTTTACTCCATCTATTTGAGTGGATTACATGTACAAACGAGTTGCGTTGTGCCTGCTCTCTCTACTGTCACACGCATATGATTTATTGAATTCAATTCACAAGCTTCATTGGTTAAGAACTTTGCTGATGATTTCGTGAAATCGTTTTTGACAGGGGCTCGAGTTATCAGGAGAACAGTGACATAATTAAAGCATTTTCAAGTACACATCAGTACCATATGTTTCAAGCTGGTTTGTAGAGTTCACAGGAATATGGCAGCAAAACATTCCATCAAGAATAAGTTTTAGACAAATACACAGAACCAACAAGCAAACTGGACATGTTTCCTAACACGATCTTTGTAGCGTTTCCGCTACTGGTGTTCATCATTTACAATCTTTTTAAAAGGGCGCGAAAGTGGGTCAGATTCTACCGCCGCGTCAGCTACATACGCCGCCACTTCCCAGGGCCGACGCCCCACTGGTTTTGGGGAAACGCGCTGGACAAGCCCGGTCTCTTCGACCCCGGTTTAGAATGGCATCTGCGCGCGGCTTCCAAATATCGCCGAGTGCTGGTGTTCTGGGGTCTCTGGCACCCTTGCGTCATCCTCAACCACCCGGACACTCTGCGGGAGATACTCAAGAGCACCACGGCCTCCGTCAAGGTAATTTGCATCCTAATAATCCTGTGATTGTTTGTTTATTTGTTTGTGTGTGTGTTTGTTTGTTTGCTTGTTTGTTTGTTTGTTTGTTTGTTTGTTGTTTTTGTGTGTTTGTTTCTTTGTTTGTTTCTATTCTTGTATTAGCTGATGTTGTTGAGTTTGGATTTGTTTGTTTTTTTTTCCCACTTGGATATTTATTATTCTACATCATTATTCATCTGAACACATAATACATCATAATACATCAAATAAAATACTTTGAAAAACAGACAATGAAAATATCGTGACTCAGACAGTCATATCGTACATATCAAGAGAACAGGTGTTTAAACAAACACCATTTTTTTCTGAAACACTTCCAACTTATGATTATTTCTCGCAATATTTATTTTTTTTTGGGGGGGGGGGATGGAGAGGCAATTTCATAAATGTTTGCGTTTGTGAAATCTAAAAAGAACAAACCAAAACAAAGTTATAGTTATGGCTAAAATAAGGATATGTCTTCTGTCTCCACTTCCCTCCCCCTCAAAAAAGAAAACAAATCCAAGAATAAAAAACAGAAGAGAAACAACAAAAACAACAAAAGAAAACAAATCCAAGAAACTCACTTGCCGTGGACGCAATAACTTATACCAACTTGATTTTAGATATGAAGTTATGTGAAAATTCATTTTCTTTGGTTAATATTTATGGGCCAAATACAGACTCCCCGGGGTTTTATGAAAATATTCAGAAGCTTATATTTAAAAGAGAAAATTCGTTAGTTATACTTTGTGGAGATTGGAATTTGGTACAAAATTTTGATCTGGACACATATAATTATGTACGGTTAAATAACCCTAGAGCAAAGAAGAAAGTGGATGAAATGAAATGTGATTTGGAGTTGGTAGATCCGTGGAGAATACAACATTCTACAGAGAAACAGTTTACATGGCGTCAAAATAATCCTTTGAAATTAGCTAGATTAGATTTTTATTTGATATCTAAGAAAGCATTAACATTGGTTGATAAGGTAGATATAATGTCAGGTTTTAGGACGGATCATTCTTTGATTACATTAAGTTTGAATTTAGGATATTGTAGGGGGCCGAGTTATTGGAAATTTAATAATACATTATTGAAAGATGATGTGTATATTGAAAAGATAAAAGAATTGATTACACAAACAGTTAAATTTTATGCGATAAATGATATTTCTTATGATTGTAGAGATTGTCAATTTGTTATTACTGATCAATTATTTTTTGATACATTATTAATGTTGATAAGAGGTGAAACAATAAGTTATATGAGTTATAAGAAAAAATTGGAAAAGAATAAGGAAAAGCAATTAGAAAAAGATATAATTGAGTTGGAAGGATTGTTGTTAATACAACAAGATGAAGAATTTATTTTAGAGGAATTAAAAGAAAAGAGAGAATGTTTGGATAAAATTAGACAGGAAAAAGTGAATAGTATATGTTTTAGATCGAAAATTAAATGGATGGAATTTGGTGAAAAGCCTTCAACATATTTTTTGAATTTGGAAAAGAGTAATGTTATAGATAAGCAAATTTTACAATTGGTGGATAAAAATGGAAAGATATTAAATCAGCAACAGGAAATATTAGAGGAAGTAGCAAATTTTTATAGTTTATTATATAAGAAGCAAAATATTGAAGATATGGATTTACAAGAAATTTTAGAAGGTCAAGATATTCCAAGGTTAAACGAAGCACTTAGATTGTCTTTAGAAGGCCCTTTGCAAATAGAAGAATTGGATCAAATGTTGAAAAATATGAAAAATAATAAGTCACCTGGAATGGATGGATTTACTGTAGAATTTTTTAGAGTATTTTGGGAAGATTTGAGGTTTTTAGTGTTGAGATCATTGAATTATGCATATACAGAGGAAAATATGTCTTTTTCTCAAAAATTGGGTGTTTTAACTTTGATTCCTAAAGAAGATAAAGATAAGTATTATTTGAAAAATTGGCGACCAATTTCTTTGTTGAATGTAGTTTATAAATTAGCATCGGGATGTATTGCGAATCGAATTAAGAAGGTTTTGTCTTTTGTGATAAGTGAAAACCAGAAAGGGTTTTTATCAGGTAGATTTATTGGAGAGAATATTCGCCGTTTATATGATTTGATTTTGTATACAGATGTCAAAGATATTCCAGCATTATTATTATTGATTGATTTTGAAAAAGCTTTCGATTCAATCTCTCATGAGTTTATAACAAAAGTGATGTCATTTTTCAATTTCGGTCCCTCAATAATTTCTTGGATAAATATTTTATATGCTGATGCTTTTTCGTCTGCTCAGATTAATGGTTTTTTTACTGAGAGATTTAAGATAGAAAGAGGTTGCAGGCAAGGCGACCCTCTTTCTCCATATATATTTTTGTTGTGCAGTGAAATATTAAATTTGATGATTTCTGGACCTAATTCATTTGAAGGGATAAAAATAGATAATATGTTTCATAGAATAGTTCAATATGCGGATGATACACTGTTGACATTAAATGGTACAGAGAAGGATTTATTTATAGCAATGAATATTGTAGATAGATTTGCAAATATATCTGGTTTAAAAATCAATGAAAATAAAACAAAAGTAATATGGATAGGGAAATGTAAGAATAAAGAAGATAGAATGTTGCCTGAAAGGAATTTTCATTGGGTGTATGAAGGAGGTTTTAAGTATCTGGGTATACATTTTTTTGTTGATTTAGAGAGAACTGTTCAGTATAATTATTATGACAAAATGGAAGTGATTAGGAAACAAATGAACTCTTGGCGTAAACGCTCTTTAACAGTGCTTGGTAGAATTGTAGTTATTAAGTCATTGTTGTTATCAAAATTGAATTATTTGTTTTTGTCTTTGCCAAGTCCTAAAGGTAATTTTTTGAATGAGATAAATGATATGTTTTATAGTTTTATATGGGAAAGGAAGCCGGATAAAATAAACAGAATTCAAATGTCTCAGACATACGCACAAGGTGGAGTGAAAATGATAAATATTTACACACAGGTTACAGCACTGAAAATATCATGGATTAGGCGATTGTTATTTACAACGGATAAATGGTCAGAAAAATTATTGAGTATATTTTTACCCCGTACCCATCAGTTAGACATGAGTCTCGGAAATGATTTTTTCTTTGAACAAGCCTCACATACGTGTAATCCCTTTTGGAAAGAAGTATTCACAGCTTACGGCGAATTACTTTCGGTTTATTGTAATAATTTTCAGTGTCAACCTTTGTGGAAAAATAATAAGATTACTATAGGAAATGCGTCGGTTTTTAAACGAAAGTGGTATCAAAAAGGAATTCGTTTTGTTAATGATTTGTTAGATGAAGAAGGAAATGTATTATCATTTACTGCCTTTAAGAGGAAATATGATGTTGACGTTAATTTTTTAGATTATTTTGGAATATGTCATGCGGTTAAAAAAGCAGGTTGTGATAGAAGTATGAATAATATGGAAAAGTTTTGTCAACCAATTATACCTGATATTTTACAGTTGGTTATAAAACATTCTAAAGGATGTTCACATATTTATGCTGTTTTGTTAAAGAATAGAAATAATGTATATCAATGTAAAGGATTTTTAAGATGGCGACAATTGATACAACTTGAAGAAAAGAAATGGCAATCTTTTTCGTTGGCCCCGTTTAAGAGCACGGAAGATGTTAGTTTACGATGGTTTCAGTTTAAAATAGTTCATAGAATTTTATATACAAATAAGATGTTGAATAGAATTGGATTGGTTGAAAGAAGTGAATGTTCATTCTGTAATGTGAATGTTGAGACTTTAATACATTTTTTTAGTGAGTGTCAATATGTTGATAGATTGTGGGTTGAAGTAAGAGAATGGATTAATATTAACACGGGGTTAGAAATAACATTTACGACGGAAAATAAATTATTTGGTTTTGGGGGTATTAACAATTCGGCATTGAATTGTATTGCCATGCTTGTGAGATATGAAATTTATGTTTGTAAAATAAGAAAAATAATACCTCGTTTTGATTTATGTAAATATAGTATAAGGGAATATTACGATAGAGAGAAATTTATCGCAAGAAATAATCATAAGTTGCAAGTGTTTCAGAAAAAATGGTGTCTTTTTAGACACCTTTTTTCTTGATGTATATTGTATTGAATTCGAAAAAAAAAGCATGATGTTATTTGAAATATGTTGTAATATGTGTATAGATGAAAGAGAATAATAAATATCCCAGTGAGGGGAAAAAAAATAAAAAAAAAAACTTGATGCCTATGTAAATGACACTGTTATGGGTTTTGTTTGTGATTCCCCTATTTCTCTCTATATTTCTAGTTGAAAGTCAAGCAATCTAAATAAACTGATGTCCATTAACTTTTCAAGACGAATTTTTCAAACATCCGTCTAATTTTTGTAATGAATTTCCCCCGCCATGGGTCCTTTAATTCCAGCTTAATTATATCGGTAGTACATCGATCAATATCCATCTATTCTTTAAGTGTCAAATTTTCCTGAAATTTGGACAAAGTGATGAAAAGTTTCATGGAGTAATGCCCCTATATGTTAAGCCCTTTTAGCTCTTTTTATTTAATCATATCTCCAACGTTTTTCAATAGAGTGTCTACCTGTCCATCTTTTTTTGTTGTTGTTGTTGTTGTTGTTGTTGTTTCCAAGCTTCCAGATGTAAAAATGCACATAATACGACTAATCAAAACTTACACAAAAATCAAGTAGAGTTGTACCGTCCAAATCTAACATGAAAATGTAACTGTCGCATCGCAATAATAATCAATGACTTATACAGTTCTAATCGGATCAGATCAGATCAATCATATCAAAATATATCAAATCAGGTACACTGTATGGAGTTTACGAAATCTTTAGAACTGGAATGGTTCAAAATATCCAGACCAGCGGAAGAGTGGACACCATGTGATAGCTATTCGATTTCAGCGGTTATACAAAGCAGGGCACACAGCAGTCTGTTTTGCAGTGCTTGAATAAATTTTGCATCTTTAGAATGCGGTTTGCCACAACAATCTTCGAGGTATCACTTTCTTGGGAAAAACGTTCTTGAAGTTTGAATGAAATTACACGCACGGCGTTGTTTGATGAAGCTGTTTCCGTCTTTGTATTTCAAAGTGTGACTGATCTAGTTCGTATTTCTCAAATTCCTCCCACTATTTCCGCCCATCTAGAGTATGTTTTGTACAGAATTTCGGCACGATGTCCAAGTTGATTGATACATGACATTCTACGTAAAAGCTGACCAACAAAATGGTGGAAATTTCGGGTGCACACTCACGAGTCATGCAGCCAAAGAGTCATACTGCCCACGAGTAAATGTGTATACCTCACGAGTCATACAGCCCACGAGCTAGACACTGAGTGAACAAATAAGGCTCACCAGCTTGACAGCAACAAAATAGATCCACGAGCTATACGTTCCACGAGCGAGACACTAGGAAAATATTAAGGCACCCTAGCTCTACACGAGGTCAGAAAACGCCCGCGCCTTGGAAATACATCACGGGGATTACGTACCGAGCACGACGTGGACCTTTTACGCCGAGTTTGTGGACCTTTTTTGCCTATTGTCGAGCTCCTGGTAGTGTTTAGCTGTCTGTTGGTGTCTAGCTCGTGGGCTATATTGACTCGTCACTGGGTTGTGTGCTCATGTGTGTGTATAACTAAAGGGGTACTAGGTGTAACTCGTGAACTTTTTTTTTTTGCAGTAACTAGACTCTTGGGTTTATAGCTCGTGGGATGACCCAGAAATGTCTTATTCATCCGGACAAACAGGATTTCGCAGCGTCACATAGGCGTTTTCACATCAGCCCGATGTATGTTTCGAAATAGCGCGCTATTTTGCTGACTATTTTCTGCGAAAAATATCTCGAGCTTGGATTTTATCAGGCTGATGTGAAAACGCCTTTCATTCACCATTATAGTGAACTCGATCGTAACCACATATTTTACCTACGCAAATCGGTAGAGGCGATGATTTCGTCAGTCTATAAGTCTCCACTTTTACGTTATGGTTTTGGTATTGGTTGATGAAATAATATAAACACACACACACACATACGCACACGTACACACACACGCACATTATTTAATGTTCATTCTCATATGATACTCATGTACCTGCTTCTGTGTTTTGTGATTTTTAGTCTGTAGGCTACCAGCTGTTCAGCGATTGGCTAGGTCAAGGATTAGCCTGCAGTGATGGCGCCCTTTGGAGGCGACACCGCCGTCTCATCACACCGTCATTCCACTTCAACTCCCTCAAGAGATACGTACCTATTGTAAACAAGGTCGGTTTTAAAGGCACTATTCACCATTTGCAAATGATATAAAAAACCAGCTTTAATGCTTCAAAATATCTCTAAGATGTGAGTCAGGGATAGAAACAACCTATGTAAAAATATCAATCAATATAATCAATGTTAAGTATTGTTAAATATACAAAATGTGAACGATAGTTGTAATAAAGATGTTTCTAGAAGACTACTGAGTATATTAAACTGTCTACAGTTATGGTTTATTGAGAAAAAAATAGTGATGTCTCCTTATGTTTAGGCTTAATTGCGAAATTTTATATGCTAGGGTATTTCTGATACACCTGACCTACACATAAGCATCAAATGCGATATCTCGAACGTTTTTTTTAATTGCTGCTCCCTATGGTAAACTGTACCTTTAAGTTCTAAAACCAACTGAAAAACACGGACGTACACTTTCCTTCAAACATATCCTCAATTTCGGCACGTTCCTCTGCAATTCCTAGATCCATTTTGCAACATGTGTCACGTTTGTTATTTTACTAAATTCAGTAAAAAAATCAAAATAACCTCAAGAAGATTATAATTTGTTTAACTTGGCCTTCAATGATTGATTGCCGTTATTTTATATGTACAGCACTGTTTCACTTTGTCCTTTTCTTTTGTGCATGAAGTCCATATTTTGCACAAGTTGCGCCTTGAGCATTTAATTATTAGATGAGCTTGGCGCCTTGTGAATTCCTTTCTTTATTAGTTGTTATCGTGACTAAGAACAGCAAATGAAAAAAAAAGGAAAATAATTTATATTTCTCCGGGTGAGGACTTTACTAAGGGTGTTGAAGGATACATTATAATCACGAATTTAGATACCGGTATCTCTACTCTTTGCCCTTCAAAGAGAAGTGTCACATTTTCAGCATTTTTAGAAGGAGGTTAAACAAAGTGTGTATAAGGTATGGTCTTTCTAATCGGGATGGGGGGGGGGGTATTTTTTGCTTTGTCTGAGGAAAATGCCCATACATAGGTATTTTCTGAATTATACGTTTTGCTGGTTGTTTTGGTCGATGTGTGGTTTATGGAGTCCTTATTCGCGAGGTGTGGGTAGACGTTTGTCAATAACCACCTCTACCCTCGGAAGACGTCTGTGACATTTTGGAGGGGTGAGAAGGGGTATACGCTTATTCGTTATTGACTCCACTGTTGAGAATAGTTCTTGCTACCATGGTGATAAACGTTGATTAATGGTATTTCTTCCCCATATTGCCACAAAGCTTTTAAAATATTACCCAGATTATGTCCTCGACTGTCGTTTGGTCTTATAATCTGAATTGAATTTCTAAGTGTATAATTTTTGAAAGCAAGAGAATATTAATCAGAGAGGTGAAGGTTGAGGTGAGAATTTTCGTCAATTTTTCTCCCTCTTTAAATGAAATTTGTAAGAGCGCAACTGCAGATCTGTAATTTGACAATCATGTCGGAAAAAAGGACAGCGACACTACCACCATTCTTATTTAATATCATAAGTGTTGTCATGATAGCATGAACTTTCAGTTTCATAAAATTTTTACAACGTCGTGATTCTACAGAATGATGATTAAAATGTATGATTATGTAGGATCTAAACTGCATCTGCAAACAGTCTTACCTGATGTGGAGATGGTGAAAATGTTGACTACGATGATTCTAACCAAATATGCAATGCTCACGGTTACATATTCCAAAGATACATAGTCCCTGCGTTCACATTGCCAGGTTACGACTACCCTTCTGGGCAGACTGTCAATCATCGCTGATTCGGACACGCCCCTAGAAACACATCACGTGATGACGCAATGCTCGGCTGACGCCATTCTCCAGACTGCGTTTTCATACGAGAGCCGCTGCCAGGAGCGAGAGTCGCCGATCCTAGCAGCGACAAGAACGCTAACCGACATCGGTACTAGCAGGTACTTAAAGGAGAGGGAAGATTTACCCTCACACCATTTATCTCAATAATTGTCGTCGTCATGAGGTCCTCAATTCAATTTCTTCTCGATCTTCCGCCTTTTCTTTCCCGTCTTTTTCTTTTTATATGCTGCTATTTCACTCATCAACCCTTCCTCTCTCCTTCTCTCTGTCTTTATCCCATCAACAGTTTTTGGGGTATGTTTCTATGTCCCTCCTACCCCTACCTTCATTTTTTCTCTTAATTGTTTTCTTCAATACATTCAAGTTGGGTGTGCGATGAAAATATTTTATTTCAGGTCACAATATTTTCCTTGAGTACAATGTTGTACTGATTTTGTGTAATCATGTACACTCAAATGCATACTTGCAGTTGTATTCTTGTTAGAAATAAAATTTATATATGAAGTGAAAAATTCAAATACAAGAAAAACAGGTCGCGGTTGACGTTTCCAGATTTTCAGCATAATCATCACTTTACACCTACTCGCATCAGGGTATTCTTTTCTCAAGTTTAAAGTTTGAAGAGCATGTTCAATATCAAACAGAAGAACATAAATCTGTAATCAATTATTTAAAATCAACATGGCATTCAGTTTAATAAACGCCGAGAACAGATGCTTCCTGACATTTCATTTTTTATTTCCGTTGCTATGCCATTATCCCCAAACCTTCCTTACATGCTTTCTTTCTTTTCACTTTGGTCCATCCTTCCATGTTTCACGTTCTTCATTCATCTTAATCACTGCTTGAAACACTAGAAGAATTCTCCATACTTCCATGCCTCACATTATATGCCTCATATATATATATATATATATATATATATATATATATATATATATATATATTGTCTACGTGACCCCCTCCCAAACCCTCACAAACTTAGAGAGATACAAGAAAAGAAGAAACACAAAAGAATTCTGATTTCGCTGCGAAATGGAATATGATATTTTAAGTAACGTGCATTCCCGCACATTTTCGACTAACCGCGTCGAGGCCACAGGTCTAAACGTAAAATCAGGTCTAATGCGTCGTCTGTTATGCATTAACATGGCGAGAAAATGCGATTACAGCTCATACAATTATCATATTTTATCACGCAAACCGATCTGAAGAATAGCGAGCCATATAGATGTAATATTTAAATCCGATAATGGTAAGAGACTCCATACCCCTTTCCTTTTTTTCAATCTACGTTATTAAAGAAGCGAAATTGACGTACAATAAACATGATAAAATGCAAAACTCTGAAAAGTTGATGATATGAATATTGGACACTATCCGCACTTTGCTCCGCAACCCAAGTAATCGTGATAATAGAAATGAAAGGCCGTGAAGACAAGGAGGAGAGATAGAATACGGGAGAGACTTTTTGAGGAGGTAATGGATGCTGGTGGTACGGAAGCCATGCCGGGAAATAGAGACAATTTAAGAACGATAGTGTGCGAGTGAGGTGAAACATACCAATATCATGGCCTTAGCCACTTAAGGTCCAGTGCTCGAGCGTGAGGAGAGAGTGGGTAAGAGAAGGAGAGAGAGACTAGTGGGGAGATCCTCGCTATTTAATGTAACGAATATATTGAGAAAGGCAGAGAAAAAAAAAAAACACTTTCCATTTTGAGAACCAGTAAACATAAACAGTAGTCCTGTATTACTGACAGTGTTCTCATAAGACGTCTTAAAGGTGCAAACTAAAACATAAGAAAGGATTGCATAAATCAAAATTTAAAATGAGATTGAATTATAAAACGAAGAGATATATTTAATGTTTACAGCACGCGAATTAGAACTGGACACCACGGGTAATATGGTCAAACAATTCAAATCATATTAGCAAGCAATGTCATGGAAAATATGACTTGGATTTTCAAGAAGTTTTGCTTCTTTGAATTATACTTAAAGTATAACTTAATTCAGAAAGGATTCTAAAGACCAGCACGGATGTTTTCAGAGCCTTTACCATGTTTACATGTGATGTTGCCTTGTATCCTATCAAAAGGTCTAAGAGATGGAGAAACGGTTTGAACCAAAAGATCAAAGAATTACAGTGTGGGACTGGATAAGCGGAAAAGATATATTGACAGTACTGACGAATCATGCTTTTACTCTTTTTATCTTATTACCAGAAAACACCTGACAGGTAATGCGCAATGGCTACGGAGATTTCCGAATCTGGTATAAAATAGATTAACGAAGGATGAAAATGAGCCAAGCACGTGATATTGGATGTGCGTAATATAACTCTGTAATCCGTACTCACTCTGCAGCAATGGTATTTTCATTCAGGAGACTGCAGGTGTAATTCCTTTGTAACAAGAAAATTATTCGAATATCTTGTGAAATTCTTCTAGTAGGATATTTATGAAATATTATCAATGATTCTCTTTGTTTGCGGCATAAAAAAATGAAAGCGATCGTACGTAAACATATGAACTTGCTTGTTCTTAGTGTATTTATTTCTTCATGCCATACACTAATCATCCGGTATAAGTATATTCTTTAATTGATTTATTTATTAATTCATTCATTTATATATTTATTTGTCTATCTATTCATTTATTTATTTATTTATTTATTCATCTATCTATCTATCTATTCGTTCATTCATTCGTTCATTTATTTTTTGGTCTGGTTATCTCCGCTCTGTAACAGGATGCTGAACCCAATCATGGCGTGTTATAGCATATTCCGGCTCTCTCCCGTCTACGGTACTTGGAAAGAAGCTGTACACAAAGTAAACGGTCTCGGAGAGAGGCTAATCCGAGAAAGAAGAGCAAAACTGATGGAATCGGAGGAGAAAACGGTATAGAATGGCCTTCTGTCTCTATCCAGTCGTTTTCTATCTCGTGGCGTAACACCGTTATTATGAACTGTAAACAATGGACGACAAAATGAATCAGTTATACCTACCTTCCAAAAGATATCGACGACAAAAACAACACTAACACTAACAACAACAACAACAACAACAACAACAACAACAACAACAACAACAAAGACAACTCAGATCTTTCTAAACCTGCTTCCCCCACCCCCCCCCCCCCGTTTCCTCTCTTCTTCTTTCCATACCTGAAAACATTTTAAAAAAAAGGAAAAAAATGGATGTTCGTGAATACATCACAAATGTATTTCGGACAATACCAAAATAAGTACACATACATTGTTACGAACATACACAGACAATACAATACAAAGATTTAATTTTGTGTATTATTTTTATTGTTGGTCATAGTGAGCATTGACATGGGATAAAAATTCCAGAAGTTGTCTATCAGATATTAATGGAAGTTGCGAAAACATTTTTTTTTTCTTCGTTTATGGTAATTACTACTTCTTGAATCTGTTCTTCAGCACAGATCACACTGACAATATTACCTCTTTTCATACTGTATAAGATGTTTAATACAGTGCAATACATGCATACACATGGATCTGTGCTTACATGGGTATATCAATATGTCAGGAGGAATAGGAAACTAGTGCGTCTGTATCACCCTTGTTTTGTAAATTGATAGGGACCATAGCTTGCTCATGGATGATATTCTCGTCTCCTCAATCCTACCATTCTCTCTTCATCCCCAGGGTGTGGCCACCGACACGAGGGAGATGGATTTCCTGGACTCATTGCTCCTGGCTAGAGATGCCTTCGGCGACGGCTTGTCAGATGCGGAGATTCGAGATGAGGTATACAGATAGTGATGCTTCTCTCTCCTCCCATTCTTCCTCTTCTTCTCCATCTTTTTCTTCTCCTTCTTCCCTCTCCTCGTCTTCTTCTTTTTCTTCTTCCTCCTCTTCTTTCCTTCCTTTTCTTCTTCTTGTTCTGCTGCTTCTTAGTCCTCTTCTTTCTTCTTTCTTCTTCTTCCTCCTCCTCCTCTTCTTTTTCTTCCTTTTCTTCTTCTTCTTCTTCTTCTGCTTCTTCTTCTTCCTCCTCTTCTATCTTCTTCTTCTTCTTCTTCTTCTCCTTCTCTTTCCCTCCTCCTCCTCCTTTTCTTCTTCCTCCTCTCTTCTTCTTCTTCTTCTCATTCCTCCTCTTCTCTTCTTCTTATTCTTCGTCGTCTTCCGCCTCTTCTTTTTCTTCTTGTTATTCTTCGTCCTCCTCTTCCTCTCCTTCTCCCTCTTCTTCTTCTTCTTCTTCTTCTTCTTCTTCTTCTTCTCCATCTCCTCCTTCCTCCTCATCCCATTCTTCTTATCGTTCCTCATTCTCTTCCGCTTTCTCTTTTTCTGTTCTCCATACTTCTCTTTCTCCATTTCCTCCCTCTCCAAAGCCATTCCTAAACTCCTTTCTCTCCTTGTCATTTTCCTTTTATTCCACTCTTGCCTTCCTTCCCTTCTTCTCCCCCTTTCCTTTCTCCGTCTAATTTTTTTACTTTCCTTTTCTTTTTTTGCTTTCCTTTCTTGCCACATCTCCTATCATCCACATCCTCCTCATCTGCCTCCATCTCTCAGTAATCGTCCTCTCCGCCCCCCCCCCCCCCGCTTCCTTTTTCTGTCTTGTCATCTGTCAAACATTGGGAGGCCACGGCTGATCACTAATGTATCAAAAAATGCTCTTGGATAAAAAATAAACAAACAAACACGCGCAGAAATCAACACATCGTTATGCGCACATACACAACGTACAGTGTAATAGGCACACCCATGCAAATGTTCACTGAAACAATGCCAAAAGGTATATGAATTTCATTTTAGTGGAAATTGAATCCGGAAAAGAGAAATTGCGACATTTGAGTTGGTTGCTTTACACTTGGCTTACCCATCCAAGGTGTGATGGGCACCTGCGTGTTAAAGTGACTAACAGATACGCCTTCTTCTTTTTTCTTTTTTCTTTTTTGATCTTTTTTTTTATGCCACGTTACATTATCCCGTTTAAAAATCACACAAAACATTTCCCTTCCGGGGTTAGCATTTTATTCCTGATGATAAACGCTTTATGCTCTTCGTTCCCGCGAGCAGACACTGTCAAGTAAGCTCTTCATACAGTGATATGTTATAGGCTGCCAATCCATGTTCCACATGGGATTCGTGAACGATTGATGATATCTCCCCCGTTTTAAAGCACCTCTAGAGGGACGTATACCTCTGCTTCATCAATGTCTGCATCTGACAGTGTGAGATTTCACGGAAGATAGATGACAACGAAACGAACATGCAGGTACATCCCCCATAGCTGCATCGCAGTAACAGAAACGGTGGCGCATTGCGTCTCAAAATCTAAGACGATTTGGGCGTTCCTGTCGATCGATTTCATATCGAGAAGGTTGACATGATTGCAAGAGGGACTTTATAGTCGACACGACCCCGCCCATAATTTATGATTATAGTAAATAGGCAGGCAACATCGCCAACGCCAGCGGTCGGGGCGCGGTCCTTTTTGTAAAAATATTCCGAGGTGTATAAATGTGAGTGTATGTGATCCCTCTGAAGTGTGTATACAAATGTCGTATAGCGCTGAGCGTCTTTACACAGTTTCTGCTTCGAGACTGATATTAATTAAATGGATCCGCAGTCGAAAGAGCCGTATAGCCAGCCTTTCGGATATTTTTTCACTGTGAGTTCGTTTATAGCCCAGAGAGAGAGACACAACATGGTTGTGTAGACGACTGCTCCGGGTTGATTTACAGGTAAAAATAGTTAAATCAATCTGCAGCCCAGACGTAGTTTAAGAGGGCAACATCATACCATAACCTTTTCAAGGTTAACCTTTTAAAGAAATCAGTTCACCTTCTGAAATGAAGGGATGATGACTTCAGCCTGCATGCTTGCGCTCAAAGTTGTAGGGCACTGACCCAACGTTTAGAAGTGCTCTCTATGACAATAATGTATTATGTGGGCCTACTTGGGTGACAATATAGTTCATCCGTGCCAAAGAAAGATATATGGACAAGGCCAGGGATATATCAAACTTCATATTTCTCCATCATAATTATTGTTTGTCATGTTTTAGTGTTCAGTTTAAGAACTTTCCAATGACTTACATGCTTCTTATACAAAATGTTTCATTTCAAACATAGCAATACCCGCACGTACAGCCGCCGTATGTTCATGGAGTTGAATACGTACTGTACAATGTAGTATACTTCCCGTGTGTTATCACATTAATGAAGGTGCATTATTTCTTCTTTCTATCTTCTCAGTCGAAGAAAGCGTTCCCTTATGCAACCTTGATGCAAAGTACGTGGTTGCTTATTATGTCATGATATATCCTCGATCTTCCGCCGATCCCGATCCCACCCCGTTTCTCCCATCCCCTTCCACGTAATTCCACCTTATATTGTTACCCTCGCTCCTCGGCTTTTGCGTTCGTTCCCTTGACACACCGCTCAACCCGGTCATTGCCACCGACGATCCGCTCATTCTCTACGTCAATGCCATATTTGATGGGCTGGCGCTGAGTGGGTTAATCTGACGGATTGTATTCCCTTCTTTCCTCCATTAACCGCGCAGGTCAATACGTTCATCTTCGCCGGTCTGGACACCACATCCAGCGCTGTCACGTGGTTGCTGCTGGACATGGCCAAGTACCCCGAACACCAGGCGCAGGTTCAGGCTGAGGTTGATGACGTCATGGCAGGAAAGGAGTCAGAGTACATAAGTGGGTGAGCGTTCGACATATCGGAAACGTAATTTCTGCAGTCTGATGCTTTTTCGATATTTCTGCCTTTGATGTATCCCTCCAACCCATTTACGAATATAGCATATTTTTTGAATGCAAGACAGAGGTAGGTACGGTGTTATTCTATGCAACTTCGATAAAACTTGAAAATGCATTTTCATCTACTTCTGATGGCTCCAATTTACTTGCCAGCTGATTAAAGAGAGAGAGAGATAGACAGACAGACAGACAGACAGACAGACAGACAGACAGACAGACAAACAGAAAGTGACAGGGAGATAGAAATACAGGGGAGAGAGAAACACGTGCTTAGACACGCAATTAAATGAACATATACATATCATTACATGACGTGTGTGTCCCCTTTGTCTGCGTGTGTGCACATTATTTAATATGACGCAGTTGATTTTATGTCTAACAATTTTGCTTTTCGTCGAGCGGAAGAAAACAACCAAAAAAGCAAAGGAAAAAAAAAGGAAAAGGAAAGAACATAAAGAAGCGATCACTTGCAGTAACAAGTAAGGCAGTGAACGATTCAGTAGCATCGCTTTTCCAAGATTTCTGACAAAACTGTTTTGACTGTCAAGGTTTTGTGCTTTCATGTGTATTTGTATTTTCCTGAAATACTTTATGCTCTCTAATCATATCAATTCACAATTCAGGGCTTGATTTGCGATGATTCAATTACATGAACGAATAACTACCGAATATTTCAAAGGATAACTTTGTTCTGGCATTCCTATAATAATATGCAGGAATTGCGTTTTCTCTTTGTCAGTTTGATGTATACCATTTGATGTAATGCATAAACGTTTTTGTCTTGTTATTGATTTGTTTAAACAAATAAGGGTGTGTAACATGGACAACACGAGGAAAAATACGTACATAATTTTAAGCTCAAAATGCCTGTCGTGTTCAAATCTAAGCCTATAATGGTAGCTACTGTTGACCATAGCTATTATGAGCTTTTTCCTGCCCTTTTTATGTATCCTATATAGTCATGCCATTGAGTTCATTGTAACTGATGCTATACTGTCCAAGCCTATCGTAGCGATGTTGTTTCAAAGCGTTAAAAATTCATGTCCAAAACCACCGCACTCACAGGCTCAGGAACCGATGAATTTCCCAAGAGTTTCAGATGGCCACTTATAAAACTCACCTGTGACATCTATCGCTTCCCTTGTCAATAAATCATGCTGAAATTTTGAAGTTTGGGCCTCTTGCTTTATTCTTTTTTTCTTTTTTTTTGGCCTTTCAGGGAAGACCTCCAGAAGTTCAAGTTTCTTCAAATGTGCATGCGAGAGTCGCTTCGTCTGCATGCCGTCTTCATGCCCGCGAGAACGCTGCTGGAGCCGCTCACCGTGGACGGCCTGACCATCCCGCCGCGGACCAGCGTCATGCTCAACTTCTACCAGCTCCATCACAACCCGGACGTGTGGGGCGATGATCACATGGTATTCCAGCCTGAGCGCTTTGCGCGCGAACGCGTGGAAGCGCGCGATCCCTTCGCGTTCGTGCCCTTCTCGGCCGGGCCGCACAACTGCATCGGCCAGCAGTTTGCCATGCAGGAGATCCAGATTGTTGTCGCCAGAGTGCTCAGGCATTTCAGCGTCAGCCTCGTACGCGAGTCGCCGCCCGTTTTCAGCGTCGTGGGCAAACCGAAGGATGACGTCATTCTATCGATTAAGCGCAGGGAAAGTGCACCTGCTAGCAACTTGTAGGTTGGTGGGGTCCGCTTCAGTATAGTAAAGCTATGCAAGCAAACATGACCACAATTGTCTGTGGTGCTTGGCCGACCCTTGAAGATCATACATGCATCATACCCTTGACATGCATAATATGCTATACATTACTATATATTATATGGGTTAGTCAAATACCGGTTAGTGATTGGCTAAACACAGTCACGTGATAGAGGCACATGGGTTATGTTCGCCCATGGGCAGAACATTTTTGTAATGTTCTCCCATGGGAAAACATTTTCACGTAACAAATGGTAAACGATACCAGTGATTGAACGATCCTTTTTTTTTTTTTTTCACGCAATCGATAGGATAAATCTGCCTATTCCATACAATGTGAAAAAGCAGATTTGACTAACCCATATAATATAACAGATGATGACTTTTGTTGTCGGAAACATGTACCAAACGTTCCACCCTCAGGGGTTGAAATGCTATTTTGGGACGCTATAAGTCTCTCGACTTCGTCTCGGGACTTATAACCTCCCTCAATAGCATTTCAAACCCTTCGGGTGGAACATTCGGTATGTTCCCTCCCCCGCCAGTCATCGTCTATATAATGTAAATATTGTATAATTATGTTATGTTATGCTATGTCATGTTACATGATAATCATATTTTAAGAATTAATGTCTATCTAGCGTACATTGTATGTGATGACCTTATAGGTATATAGAATACATTACTTGACAGCGTATATTAGGTTTGTCAGAAACTAAACATAATTATTGTTGTAGTGGGGGCGCTGTGGCATAGTGGATAAGACTCCCAACTCCCGAACGGAGGACCGTGAGTTCGAATCCCGCCCAGTGCTTACATCCTTGGACAAGATGTTTTTACCCACAATGTCCCTCTCGACCCAGGTGTATAAATGGGTACCTGGCAACGCTAGGGTAATAGTAATAGCAGGGCCATCTGGTAGAGCAGTGGCAACACTGAAGAGGCTACCCTGGGTAAATAAGACATTATTATTATTATTATTATTATTATTATTATTATTATTATTATTATTATTATTATTATGCTTGTAGAGAAGACGAGTCACTATTCTAGAGATGAGAACGATTATATGCAATGGTCCGTGTGGTAAGAGGAAAATGATGATGATGATGATGATCCACAGCAATTGTATAGCGCCATATATCTGTTGTAGAAACATTCAAAGGCACAAACTCCTCCAAGAGAGTTAGCAATTGAATGCATGGTGAAAAGAAGGTGAGTTTTGAGTGAGGCTTGATGAAGTGCTCCGCCAGTTTGTCAATTTCACGGAGAAAAGATGGGAGGGAGTTCCATAGGCGAGGAGCGATAGAGGAAAATGCCCGGTCTCCCGAAAATGCCCGTACTGGTTTTTCGGATCGATTCATTTATTCTGATGTGATCACAATCAATGGAACAAATGTTGAAAAAAAAATCCACAAACATATGCGTCTCTCTTTTTTTTCTGATAAAACACTCTTCAATTTGTCTTATTTTGTCGATCGTTGAAACTGGTAGACAACAAACAGAAAAAGGGTTCAACACGTTTCTGTTCAATGAGACCAAATCATGTAGTTTGATTTGATTCCTTAAAAGAATGATAATAAAACAGGACGGGTAGTTATGAGCAAGATCACAAGAAATCTGAATCATAGTATCGTGAGAATAATTTGATCGAGAAGTAATTATGAGATTATACATGAAAGTTATAATTTCGATGGAAGGACTTGCAGTGAAATGAAATCATTAAGAGCAGTGAATTGCGTTTCGTCTCGTTTTTTTCTTTCTGTCAGCAAAGTAAATACAATACAAATGGCAGTGTCCTAATTTCTCTACGTTCACGTGGAATGCAAAATAGTATAAATGAGGAAAAATTTCCTAGATTGGTTTGTTACTAAAGTTTCGACTATTCAATTCTTCTGATGACCGGTTTATCGGTCGACAGACCATTACCAAAAACATACACTGCAACTACTTCGATCTAATTTATCGGAAGAAGTCAGTCTCTTCACAATGAGAATGCGATATTTCCCAACTTGGATCGTCCTTTACGGAAGGTGCTAGATTGGAAGAAAATTTCGTGGTCTCCAAACGAGCAACGAGCACGCCTTCAGAATTTGAATAAAAACACTGCATGCTATTGGAACCGTACAACAGAGCAGTTCGCAACTAGTGCGGTTCAAGTCTGTGGTGGACTTATAGCTCCGATCCTAGTAGGTATAAACGTCCTTTTGTGTTTTGTGTTTTGTGTTTTGTTTTTTGCTTTACACCGACGAGCGTCATTAGTTTCCGATTCGAGGAATGCTATATACTGCCCATCCTTTTGGAATAGCCATGCTTACAACCATTAGTGCGAAATCATGAATACGCATTCCCTTTTTACGTAATTCCAAACCAAGTCAAGTATGATGCAGTTCACACCTGACCATCAGTCTCACATGAACTTGCAACCTGTTACCACTATCTGGAACAAGAAGAATATTGTGTAACATTGAATATGTTTTATTATATCCGCGCTGAATCTTCCATACTTCGCATCCGAAAGTATATTATGTCACTCCAGGAAACTCCTCGTTAAATTTCATCTGGAAATTTACGATGTGCTCAGTGGAAAGCGGCTAAAATTGCTTGTTTTTCATTTCCTTTAGTAATGAATCACTGTCTTTTGGCATTGATGGAGCTAGGTGTCCTCATGGAATGTGTGTATTATAGTCATCGAATGACGGTCGCATATAAAGTATCGTTATGAATCTATCTCTTTCCATATTTGTAAATGATAACTGTTTTCCTGCCATTATGTATGTAACATATGATACTGTCACACTAAGGGACAAAAAACCCAGAAAAATCCGGCTTTGCAGTACAAGAAACCAGCCAAGGATGATTGTGTTGCCTTACGTATTAAATGCAATAACATCAAAGAATCAGTAACATAATGACAAGTCAATGACGTCATAATCATAGCTATGGTGACGAAGATTATCATGATCACGCTCAATGAAAAAAAAAGAGAAAACATAAGGACGAGGGAATGGATCACTTTGGAATAGGTTACAGTGACTATGAAGATCATTACTGTGGGCGCGTTTAATCATGATGATGGTAAAAGATGCATAAAAAACTGATTATCACGTGGAGAGGAGTACGGATGCAGATCAACGAGATGAACGTAAATGGATGTTGGTTAATTGGTAGTGATGATGGACATAACAATGAAGACGATGAATAAAAGGTACTGTTTGTGATGATTCAGGCCATAACAAGCATGATGATTAGATTTATACTTTCTGTGTACATTGCCGTATAAATATTATGCTCTGCACGTTTGATCTTGTATAAGCTTCAAATCTGCTTTTCCTTTTTTTCCCTTCTTTCTTCAAAAGTGTTCCTTCTTGTCACATTTCGTTGTTTCACATTGATCCTAAGAAGGAGCAACTTTTATACCAATTAAAGATGATGAGAGTTTGAGAATATCATATGAAGTCAAGAAATTGATGTAGAGCGACTTATTCACTTTTTCTTGATTCCTGACCAGCAATGAGAAATATTTTATTTAGAATTAGAATTAATACAATTTACTAATGACACTATGAAATTAATTATTCTATAGTGTCCCTACTACCTTCACGCGGCATGTGTGTTTGTTTGTTTGTTTGTTTGTCTGTGTGTGTGTGTGTGTGTTTAGCGTGGTTGTCTGTATGTATGTCTATGTTTCTTGTACGCGTGTATTTCAATGTCACATTTAGACGAATGCAAATAGAATAATGTTACACAAAGGATAATTATTTGACTGCAACGTCCGCCGTAAAACGTATCACATCTAACAAAGATGAGAATCGGGAGCGGTCCGTTTCGAATAATACGGTAGATTACAATTCGGAGGCTAAGGGTTAAACGTGATCTTAGAGACTCGATTTCGAGTAGACAGACACAGGACGTCTTTTGACAAATATAATTCCTTAATACGTGTTTTTGTCGGGATGATACTTAAAGACCCATTAGCCCACTTCACCCCCCCCCCCCCTTCCTTTTCTCCCGGCTTCTTTACAGTCGAGTTTTCTGGGTAAAGTGAGAGTCCTATACGAATATACCAAGACATTACAGCTATACTGGAACATCTTGGCCATTCGAAAGCAATTATCATTATTGGGCAATACGCTTTAATGTAATGGTTCGCTTTGTATGCCCGGCTTCTCCGCGATCTCGTTAAATCGTCACAAAGAGAAAAGGGCATCATCATTTCTCTTTATGTCATAAGTGAGACTGAAATGGATTTCGGGTTCTTCGATGGTCCAAAGTGGCGTGCTGTAAACTGAAGAAGAAGGAGTGTGCGACATTCCGCACTTTTTGTCACGGTTTCAAGCTATATCGTTCCGCTCACAACATAAACATTCTCTACGTTTGTATGTGTGTCAGCTCAGTGACTGAAAAAACAATTGCTTTGGGGGTCTGTATGTCTACATCTCAATGTCTAAGTAAGACGACGTGTGTTTGGACGAAGTCTGTGTTATCCCACCTTATTCTAGTTGCCCTCCCCCTTTTCTTTCTCATTGTCATGGTTTTGGGCAAATATGAGCGAGTAGGTGGTATGTCGGACCATGGAATTCGTTGCGCCAAGGGAAAAACTCAAATCAACGCCGTAACCCAGAGTCACAGTTGTGCCCAAGGGAGGCTTTGCCACACTTTTCACCGCCATTGCGGCGGAGAAGTCATAGAGATTGTTATTTCAGGCGGACGAACCAGCGCGTTGGAAGCCTCGAGTAATTTCCCACCTGTTCGGCCCATTCGATTTCGCGTCCCGCTAATCAGTCGCTAATCGTCACTTACAAACACATAATATCCGGAAAAGGAGGTATATGCCTTAACCGCATGTATGAATACACATGTTTTGCGTCGTGTTGTTTTGTGTGATTTCTTCGGGAGTTACGTGTGGGATACAAGTTGAAACAATGTATGATACTCTTGATGTTTGGTCCTTTCTTATCACTATCAAATCTCCTATTATGATAGAGTAAGTTTTGATGGCATGATGGCATATGGATATCTGCCCGCAAGCACTCTCTTATTATTTCTCTCTTGATAGAAGAGTATAAATATATGTATACATATATAATTGCATATCATTATTATACACCTGTAAACACGCTTAAATACGAATGATTATAGTCATAATCTCTCTCTCTTTATTATATATATATATACAAATAATTTGTATCCTAATGAATATCATACACATGTATTGTAAACATATATATATATATATAAATATAAATATATATGTATACAAATATACTTAATTTATCGAAATACTATTATGATTTTTCTGTGTGTCTGTATGTGATGATGCCCTTGCTTTCACATCAAAATGTAAAAATCAATGTTTGAAATGTCAATAGTAGATCGGTACGTCTCGTCTATTCCAGTGATTCCAAGCTGACCCGATCAGCTGAGATGGCAAGGAAAATCTGTGTATACTTTGCTAAATTAGCATACTTTAAAATATGTGAGTATATACCTGTATATATATGTTTGTGTGTGTATGTATATATATATATATATATATATATATATATATATATATATATATATGTATACGTATATGTGTATGTGTGTATACATGTATGCATAATGTATATACGCATGCTTATTTCTTTTTTATCATTCCCAAAGTTATTGGGTGCGTGCAGAGTGTATGAGTGTAGCTGAGTGTATTTGATTTTTTTTTTCCTGCAGACCTATACCCCCACAAGCATCTACTTCTATGAAGGTTCCCCCGCACATAATCTTAATCATCCAATACGAATGTAACGTACTTTAGACTGATTTAAATTAATGTTGTGTCATGTAATATTATTCTAGTCTTTAGATGAACAAAACCAAAATTATGTGTTACTTTTCATTGTCATGGATGTATGTTACAAATACAAAGATGGATAATTTGTGTGGAAACTTCATAAATGAAATGAAATGAAATGAAATGAAATAATCATTTTGTACAATCAGAATTGACAATGTTACGTTATAATTTCTTTGTGAAAAATGTAGAAATCAAACAAATCCATGTATCGGTATTTACACGCCCTATCCTCGCATCCCGCACCCTCCCCCACTCTCCCTCTCTCTTTCTCAATCTTCCTTTTTTGACATTCTCTCTATCTATTTCTGATTACTGTAAAAGTGGATATTTTCGCGCTCAGCGGGGAAAGAAGAGTTTCGCGTGTTTTTAATTCCTCGGAAATCAAGCCATCAACTGCTGGAACACATGGCAAATAAAAATATTCGCGTGCTTTTATTTCCTCGCTAGTTTTGGGTTGCGCGAAATGCGCGAAAATTTCAACACCGCGAAAATTACCACTTTTACAGTATCCTGTCTGTCATCTTAGCTCTCTTTTGTTCTGACATTCTCTCCATCTCTCTGTCAGTCCATTGAATGCAGGACGATCTTCCCTCACGAGCACACACACACACACACACACACACACACACACACAGACACATGCACCCACTTCATTCGAACTGACATTATTTAGAGCCAGATCATATCGACGAGGCGACGGATTTGACAAGCTGTGATTTCGCTTCGACCAATCACCTCTCATTACCAGCAACATTGCCGGAAAATTCCTTCCATTAGCATGTAAGGACGGATGCAATTACAAGCCATCGTGTAGTAAATAAATGAACACTTCTTTTTTCAATTTATTCATGGGAAATTCTAATTATGAATATACAGCCCTTTCTGAAATATACAGGCATTTACAAAGCAAATAACCATTTATGATGCAAATAAAATTTAAATCAGATTGCCTGCCTCAAGCGCGAATAAACATAATCAATGCTGAAAAAAATGAACTAAATCACAGATTTCACGTGTTCAATATTCGTCGGAAACATTTGGTCTCCAAAATAAGTGAATTGTTCATATACTTCCTACGATTTCTGCAGGGATTCGCACAACAGAATGTGTCATGAGATGACGTAAGATAGCGATTTTTTTTCCATTTAATAGTATCACTTTACCTATATTTTAAGTTTGTTGTTGATCACAAACATTGACAATTATGCATTTTTCAATTATCATGAATTCCTAGAATAAGCATGCGTCACAATTGTGCGTGGAGCATATTTTCCACGGCTTCTTAAAGTACCAACTCTCTCTCTCCCTTAAAGGGCGAGTGGTTTGCTGAATGAGTATTAAATGAAGAAGGGGAAGAATGCACCAATGCGCAATTGAATCGAGGGGTTACTCTAGGATGAACTCTTTTGAAAAAAAAAGAGAGAGAACGAAATGAAAGCGAAAATATCATAGACGCACGGTCCATGAGATTATGCTGTTTGTTCGATGGGAGCAGAACACACAAACGGAAAGTGGGGTTACTCTAGTATGCACCAGGAAGAAAAAAAATCATAATTTACAAGAATAAATGATTTTCCCCAAAGGGAGTGAGGGAAAGGGGGTGATAAAACAATGGAAACAACTTCCTTAAAAATCGAAAGAGACGTAGGGTTTTCCTAATAATTGGGCATTTTGGCATTTTATGTCGAACAAAATAAATCTCAAATTAGAGATTTTATCTGTACAGGTTGCTTCAGAAGACTGCCATGCTTAGCTTAATTGTTGACGTCATGAACACTAAATCCCCCGTTTATTCAGTTGTTGGCATGTATAACGGCTATGAACCCCTTCCGTATTCGAGAAACTTAATTTCGAAAGGACTTTGTCAGGAATAACCCGAGTTTCCGCAGCTGAAGGATTGCTTTGTTTTATTGGTGCATATCTCATTTAAGCCTAATGAGCATTGAACGGTAATTACGTGCGATTCATTGCGATATATTTGTTTTTGCAATACATTGAATAATTAGTGAATTATTGAACATAGACGTGAAATCAATTTACCTCATTATGGAACCATGTAAATCCTCACAAATGTCACTCGTATTCTGTAAAAACGAAACTTGACAATTTATATATAAATGACATTTACGACATCGTTATTCACCACAATTTGCAGACTAATAACATTCTGACTATTGACAACATTGATGATTTATGATACTACATAACGTAGCCAATTTTTATGTGCGCATACTCGTATTTCTCCAAAAGTTAATGATGATGATGAATAGCGATACATAATGCAAAAAAAAAAAAAAGAATTGCAAAACTATTTTGAACTTAGTCTCTCGGTTGTGCACATAAAGAATCTCCATACCACTTGGGATGTACGATACGAGCAAGACCATTGTGGATGTCGTTCACACTTAACAGCCAGGTTTACGAGGACTGTAGTTGAATTTGCACCTCTCAATTTCAACGCATGTTTGATGCAAATTATGGATTCATTCAATTAGCACAAGATCTGGAAGAAATTTAAAAAAAGTAGAAAAAAAAGACCCAGGTATGGAACTTTAATTCTTTGAAATATATTGCGAACCAGGGAATCCATTTTATATTAAGCAATTACAAACGTTTTTGAAACATTGGGAATTTTGCGCCCAAAAGAAGCACATAATTACTTTTCAAAGAGTGCAAAATGGCGGCCGTGCTTTAGTGAATTTTCATAAGGGCAGGCAGGGGCCCGCCGAAATACCTAGAGAACATCATATCAATCATTATTCCATACAATATCTTGCTCTGACAAATACCGCGGCAAACGTTCATATTCATCTTTGGATAACTGGATAGTTCAGTGCGTCATGGAAACATAATGAAGATATCACGGAATAAATGAAATTGTCGCGAGTATGTGCGTGGGAACATGTATCAAGACAATTCTACTCGAGCTCATGTAGACGTCTCGACAACTCCTTATCAGATAACGCCAAAGTTCACTTCAAAAAGTATGTATTATACACTTCAATTTCTGGTGTGTAATGAGGGAATTCAATTTACTTATTGATTTGTTTCATCAACCTATTCATTATCTATGCGTAATAATTTATCTATTCCGTAACTTATATATCTACCTATAAATCCATCTGGTTCTCAATCTAAGATATCCAATTCAGACTCTTCATTACTAATTACCGAACAAACACATTAATTACAAGTACAACGAAAGCTCATACCGATTTCCCTTTCAAAGTCTTTTGGTGACTCTCGTTGCAAGTTAAAGGCATTATTTATCATTTGCAGATGTAACAATAACCCAGCTTTACAGCTTCAAAATAGTTCGAGAATGTGAGTTTAGGGATAGAAACAACCAACGTACAAATGTTAACCAGTATAATCAATGTTAAGTATTGTTAAATATACAAAATGTGAGCAATAGTTATGATAAAAATGGTTTCCAGAATAAACTGTCTATAGTCATGGTTTATTGAGAAAGATAGTGATACCTCCTTATATCTTAGGCTTTAGTGCGAAATTTTTATATGGTAGGATGTTCTGTGATGTAACTGACCTACACATACGCATCGAATGTGATAACTCGAACATTTCTTTTTAAATCACTGCTCCCAATAGTAAACAATACCTTTAAACGGCTTTTTGATAGCTAAAACAAATCAAAGTAAATTTCGAAACTAACAGCTATCAGCATGACGATGTATTGGAACAGCAGCTGAGAAATCTAAACAGAATATGTGCAATCACACTTTTAAATGCACACACGTCACAGAGAAGTGAAACCAAATTGAGTACAATCTAGAAAACAAAACAGAATTCTTTGCGCATATATCATCTGCTTCAATTTAACCTCGTTAAGAACATGGTTTCATATAAACCTATGATCTCTCGCAATCCACATTTATAAGTTCAAACCTAAGACCATAGCTGCTTAGTGATTTTCAATGTTAATCGCTCACATGCATTGAAAGCTATATAAAATAATGATCTCATTTGAATATATTTATATACATAATCATTTATAATGCGGACAGTTCCATTTCTTAACCGTACAGATAGTAGTACCCCACGTGACTTTGAAACAGCTAGCAAGCGATTAAGATGGCAGCGATTTCATTTCAATCTTTCTCCTTATTTTTTCAAATCTTCTCTATTATTGCCAAGCAAATTTGTCGCTTCATAAATCTTGGGCAAAACTTGGAATCTTGCTAAGATAATCTCGAGAACAATGTTCTCCTCGAGAAATTTTGTCGATTACATTCATCACTCAAAGCAAAGCATCTTTGATAGTTTATTATAATCAATTTTGTGTGTGTGTTCCTTCTTTTACCGTTTACACTGATCTCAAAAGGAATGGTTAAGATATGCTAATGTTTAAGGACTTTTTCAAACTAACGTCGCCTCCTGATCTGCAAAAACAGGTTTGCTATTTCGGATACAAAGTTGTTTGCGGATTTTTATTTTAGAAATTCTAAATCGTACGTAGATACAGAGTTCTAGCACATTCACGTGATAAGTGTGAATATGTACATCAGACAACAAGCGGTTGTCATAAATCTGTTTTCACACACGTTTATAACGTTGAAACTACCGAGCAAACAGTGCGTGATTCTGGCAAAATACAATACATTATTGTCATGGTATGGGACTATCCTCAGTCCGCTTGGTTGCAGAATGTGCTTTTCTACATCATATCTCACGAAGATCGTGAGCCAAATAAATATCACAGCTTTAATGCGATTGGGTTCCTGTGAACAGTTAAGTGAGAACTGAAGTGAACTGATGAAAATGAATCTCGAAAGAATAATTTATTTTCCAAGGCCTTTTTCCTATGACTGCTCTGTTCTTATCATTTGCTTTGATCCAAGAGATCTGCAAAATCATTAAATCTTTGCCTTGCCGGAAGTAGACTGCCCTCTTGAGGTGACCTTCGGCTAAAGATGGACCAACCGTAGTCTGACTTTCCCTTGCCCTTGTCCGCTAACGAAGCCAGGAGTCGCTGACGGGTTTCCGGCCTTGGTTTCAGCTCCAGTGCCTCTTCAATTGTCTGGCGAAGGTCCTCGTAGCCATCGCGACCGAGGGGCGTGGCAGTAACCACGTGAACAAGTGTGCATGCGCAGTACAGGACAGCTACCACAACGTGTGCCTTCATGCTGGCTATAAGATCCCTGGAATATCAATGAAAGGAGAAATTGGAATTGAATCACGTTCATCTAAACGAACATTTCTGAGAAGCCCGTGTAGAGCCACAATGGCAAGTTGAAAATATTTCTGTATCGTTCAGTTATATTGTTTTCTTTGTGGCGGGTGTGGGGGGAGGGGAGGGTTGTCAAAATAGATGAGAATGAATTATTTGCCGTAGGAATATCAGTATTCCTTTTGTATCGGGTTGTAGGAATACGCTATTATTTATTTAAAGGCTCCCAACGCTGTCTGCCAAGAAAACTGACTTTAGAAACTGTGCTAACATGATACATGTCTGGCACCAGCATTCCCTGCAGCATTACTTGCGTATTTCTTTTTGACCGATATAACATTTGGTTGGCGGGGGGGGGGGTGGAGCAGGGGGTGATGGCGCAATATTAGACCTCTGTTATTAAATCTTCTAGAGGGACTGATCAAAAGCGTCTCTTTGAAATAGCGCAAAAAGGAAAACAAACAAAAAAGTAAGAAGAAATGAGGCGAGAATATGGTTGATATGCTGAAGTGCGGTAAAAAGAAAAATTCCTACGAACTGAGTATTCCGTTCGGAATGGGAAAACAAATAGGTCAGATTTTTCTTAACTC
Source organism: Diadema antillarum (assembly GCF_040938485.1). NCBI lineage: Eukaryota > Metazoa > Echinodermata > Echinoidea > Diadematoida > Diadematidae > Diadema > Diadema antillarum. The sequence goes on from NW_027270960.1 coordinate 4,080,165, forward strand.
GGAATCCAGTTGACTGATACAACAGCAAGTCACCGGTCCAAGGTAGATTAGTCAAATGTGAAAGTGCAAGCTGCTTATACCGTCACATCATCACATGGGTGATGGTTTGGGAGGAAAGGGTAGGAATGGTGGATGGGCACTGCAAGGAGGGAAGTCCAGAAGAATCCTCCAATCAAAGTTCTCATGTGGATGAAGGTGGAGCGACTGGCAAGTGTATCTCCCTGGGCGTTTACCCGGTTCAAGTCACTGCGTTATTCAATTAACTCGACGGAACAGAGTGCCGAGCTCGCCTCGATAGAGACGCAGCATTTCACTTTTGGAGGACCTTCTCCGCTTTCCCCCCGCCTGGAAAATCCAATTCGGTCAATTTCAACTTGCATGCAACTAGCCAGTTAATGCGATACGCCTAATCAAGGAATGCACCTCCCTTGGTCAAGCAGCTAATCCCCCCGAGACGCAAACCCCATTGCTCTCGTTTAGAGTTCAGAGGTTGTAAGGAATTTCTTACCATGATGTTTGTGCAACGCAGCAGGAAGAGACGTAAATTTGTATCATAATTACTGTGGTTTAGGTATAAATGACAACAAGATAATGATACAGGGTATTGGCAGATCTGATCTCTGTGGGCTTTTTTTATGTGCGTGTGTTTTGATAAATTAGACACGAATCTGCTATATCTCCAACTTATCATCATGAACATGAGTAGAGTATCAGAGGTTTGTTCGCTTGTATGATAATATCATTCAAGAGGAAATTAGTTGTGAGAAACGCTCAAACAAGACTGATGGGCATCGATGGTCACTTCATGTTCACTTGCCTTCCCATCACATCGGGTTAATCCAAAGTCTGGAACAAAAGGACCAGTTGAAGCGAAAACACAGTGACATTTTTTACGGGGTCAGCAATGGTTAAAAATTCGACAGATCGCAGCATGAAAATTGACAATATTTTCCTGTCTTTATGTTAACAACGACAACTATAGTGCAGCAAACATGGCGCATCTATCTTAGCAAAAAAAAAAATACTTGCATGTTTCTGAAATGAAAGAACACTTGCTTCTGCAAATCATTTCACAAGTTCTTGAATAAGGTACTTTTGGGCATAAAACCGTGTAATGATCCATGGTGTGACTCCAGCAATTCTGATGAAATCATTATATCCGATAATTGTCACCAATATTGATTGAGTTAAATGTAAACTTTCGACATGTTCGAGGTGAACTGAACAGGAATGTCTTCTTTGTTTCTGTTATTTTTTTCTTCTGTCGAGACCAATGTCAGCAATCTACTGGGTCTCATTCATGACATCATAAGTTAATTTGGTGTTTGTTAGTTTGCTTGTTTGTTTATGTGTTTATTATTTGTTTTGTTTTTCAATACAGGGCAATGAGTCTCATCCAAGTGACCTTTGAGTACTTTACAATCTGTGACGTCATATGAACATTTCCAAGAATAGGCAACTGCTTCCACCCCCCCCCCCCCCTTTCAAACAAAGGGAGAAAGTCAAACTCGGATTACGTAGTCTAAGTGCATTTCTTCGCGATCGATGCTGTTGGAATTTATGTCGACGTAAGGATTGGTATGCTTTACATGTATAGATGATACGTCACCAGGACATCACATGTATAACTTGACGATAGTTCCCACCACCACGGAAAAAAAAATGGACGAATATCTCTCAATCCAAGTACCCCTTTAGATTATATATTTCATCTCTGTTCTCACTTAGCTTTTTCTGTGAGGTTGATTAACCTGTGATGGCGTATGAATAAATAATGAAAACAAACGAGATTGCATGATTGGTGAGGTATTTAATGATGGGCGGTGCAAGAGCAGATTTCATTTTATTTCACTCACCAGCTCTCCAGTTTGCAGTGCAAACATGATATCATGGGTATTAAATTAGCAGGCTGCTGTCATGACACATAAATTATGCCCAGGTGTAAAGATGACATTCTTGCGAGTGTTAGCACTTCGGTGGGACCATTTTCTTTATTCATTTTTTTTTTTTAAATCGAGGACTGCGTGTTAAATTTCAGGAACGGAGCACCCTCTGAGACTGTTTAATGGAATAAGGCGAATTAGTCACGATTTTTTCCTGTAAGTAGCGTTCCAGCCAGGAAACGCGAGTTTGCTCGGCGTACACGCACAATGTTTGCATTGACAAACGTCACGTTGACCTACCCCAATTTTTTGCATTCTCTCCCGCTAAAAACGAAAGTAGAATTCCTTCTGCTGTCATTCCCCAGTTATGTTTCCCCGCAGGAATACTGTATATATACTATTTGATGTCATACAGCTAAGACTCTAATTCATTAAAGTATCGTTAGCCCCGCGACAGAGTGGGGTAAACATTGCAAGTCCAGAGGGATTTTCTCTGGTAACCCCTGTGTAGTTGCACAATATACTGTGTCAGCGGATGTAGCTGCATGGTGCAGAAAGAAGAAGAAACATACAGTACTTCTTGTCTTGAGAGCCACTTTAAGATGCTTTATTAGTCTAGAAGAATACAGAACAGTTTTCACTGACCTGTTCCGTTAATTTCAATATTCTCAAATACGAGTTTGTATCTAACAACTTCAATTTGTGGAAGGAATCACCATCTTCAAGTACAACAAATGAATGACACACACACACACACACACACACACATGCACACACGCACACACTCACACACACGCACGCACACGCACAGACATAAACACAAACATAATCCTATAGATATATATCAAGCTTTTGGACCATTACTTCTTTCTTTTTTTTAGTAAGTTCATATCATTGGTAGATTGCCCATACTTTTCAACCTTTATCTCTCTTACTTCCTCCTCTTTCTGTAAAAAAAAAAAATACCCTTTTCATCCACATCCACTCTTCTTAATAAGATTTTCTAACAAATGGAGTTCATCCATACGTACAGTCAAACCCACCTTAGCGGCCACCTGTTTATATAGCGGCCATCTGCTGTATACGGCCAATAAAAACAATTCCCCTATATGTAGAGAAAAGCTATTTTAAAGACCCTGTCTATAACGGCCCCTTTTCGTCTTCTTTGGGCGGCCGATATAGAGAAGTTTAACTGTGTACACACACACACACACACATATATATATATATATATATATATATATATATATATGAAATACATACTTTATATTATATATATATATATATATATATATATATATATATGCATTTTTTTCCAGGTAAACATTGACAATGAAGAGTGCTAGAGTAATGTCGAACTGATTCTGCCAGAACAGAATCACGCTTCTATATAATGTAATTACGTCCGCACCACGATTTGCTTTGTAAGATGAACTTGACACACTTTATGGTGCTATAATTGCCAGCCATGGCTATATAGGGGCCTACACCTGGAACTGAAAAAAAAAAGAAAAAATAAGTATGCCTACAAGTGCACTCCAACATATGCCAAGAAGCAAGGAGATGTAGGCCTAACTGGTGCTGCATGACATAAGTGCTAAACATCGCAATCCGTTACGTCACTCTGATACGTCTTCCTCCTCTTTACCTTCGTTTTCAATGTTTACCCTGTCTGTGCTTCACCACATCCCGCCCCACAAACCGAAATCAATGGAGTCGTCTCCGATAACGCCCTGTAACGCGTCACGAGAAACCCGCGTAGATCGGGCCATCCCATTGTGGTGTTACCGTCGTCTGCTAACACTTCAGTCAAACATCGTCCGAGGCGGATCGATAATCTGAAGGCGGACGAGTTTTGTCAGTGTAGTGGGTACTACTATATCATTTTCCCCTAATCTTCCGCATCCTCAATATTTCAAAGTTGAATTTGACCACATAAAGGATGAAAAATGGGGAGAGAATCTGCTCAACACTCTATTACTCACTCGAGAAAGAATCCGGGTAAAAACTAAATAGAATAGCGACGATATTTTGTCGCACGACACTACAAACGGCAAGCTGTTAATGCATCACTATCTAGTCATTGAGCATCTCTGAGAAGATGAGGTGTTGTATTTTATTGTCGTTCCTTGCGCATCATTTGGTGATCCCTAAGAAAGTGAGCTCATGGTTCTTCATCTTATTTCTCTTTAACTAGCAAAAGGAAATGGATATCGGATGCGTAATTTAGGATAGAGGTACTGATTTCATAGTACAAGTTATTCTGATCAAATTTGAAACGTGAGAGGTTGATTAACCAGTCATTTCTATAAAAAGTTACCATTGAATATTGACAGGAGATAATTGAATGTGGGCAGGTCATTTGGTTTGATTTGACCTTCCTACGTTCGGTTTATCGACGAAAGTAGGCAAATCAATCACGCTGCCCAAGGCAATCGATTCTTTCTTTTCCATAAAGTTGATTACGCCCTGGCCACCGCAGCCTGGCTGGCACGTAGAAGTCCTGAACGCACGACGGAAGTACTGGCAAAAATGCTATGCCCACATGACAAAAAAAAAAAGAATCAAGGACAGATAAGATTCTATGGTCTTCCACTCAAGTCACTACTTAAAGTGGCGATCTAAAATGGCTATTTGTTTGCTTTGTTATGAGGGGATTTTTTTTTTTGGGGGGGGGGCGGAGGGGCTAGTTTTTAAACAAATAATGAAGCATTTATGAATGTATTGCGAGATTTTTTTTGTTTGTTTGTTTGTTTGTTTGTTTGTTTGTTTGTTTGTTTCAGCTTCCATCTGAGAAGATGGCTGGATAGCCCATGTTCAGCTGCATAAGCTGTTCTTCCTTTTTTAATTTTTTGTTTCTAAAAACGACTCATTCACTATCTCATGGGGTATAAGAAAAAGATGTGCCTACTTTAAATAAGATTCACTCATGCTTTCTGTTATTGGATTGACATCATTGGCAATGGGAATAGGGTATCGTGTTAACTCGGTACCCTTGGGATATGTGACCGTGCACCACAAAACGAACAAAAAGTCGCACACACTGTTTTTGCGTAAGGACTGAAAATAAGTGAAATGGGTCAACCTAGCCGATCTTGACATTTTCATATTTCCTGAAAGAGCAAGTCTTCTTTAACATTATGCTAAAATTTGGGATCATAAAACGGGCAGGAAAGTGTGTTTTTTAGCAGTTTATCTCGAACTTTTTGGTAGAATAGTGTGATTCGGTGTGTCTTTAGAGTCCCCTTTTCATTTCTGAAAAACCTTGTACGCACTCTTCACTTTCAACTCTAATAACTTTTGAAAGGATAATGCTAATTCTTTGAAAGTTGGCATGAACTAAGGACAAATTGGGTTAATGAGGCATCTTTGATTTCAATTTAATCTGATAATCCCTTCATTGTTGTAACTCTGGTGGTTTACTTCCTGTTTTTGTCCCATTTATCGCACAGCCAGCACGTCTTGGTAAAGATTAAGTGCTTGAATAAACACTGTACTTCAGAGCCTCATTTCTCAGTTCCGGTTCACACTTTTCCTGAACTTGTACTTTCTTTCCAATATTTAGATAGACTAGGAGAGTCCATTTGATTTGAGTTATATATTGTTTTAAAGCTTAAAGTCTGCTCCTTCAGAATATGGTCTTAACTAAGAATTCATGTCTGGCGACTTTTTGTTTGTTTTGTGGTGCAGGGTCACATAGTAATACGCTAATTTGTGGATTCATGTTCCCCCTCTACATATTACATACCCTTATTACTAGCGACAAAGAAATCTTGACGTCATAATAAATATGCAGCGCATGCTTGGCAACATAAATCTCGGTCAGTGCTTTTGATAATGAAACGCTCTCGAAGTCGTCTGTACCCATTGGGCGAGAGAGGAGATATGGTGCTTGCGCATGAGTAACATACACACGCAACACACACACGCACCCTATAAACAAAGAAACAAGTAAATGCACAAAACTAACCACTCTCATCTGTAATTACACGAGGCGCTCAATATATCGGTCATGGGGTTAAACTTACATGATTGCGTGCACTGCATGAAATCAGAGTGGTATTCTAACCTATGAAACTCACATGGTGAGGTAAATATCGATACTTATGACGTATAGACACGATACAACCCACTGCCTTTAGATAGACGCCTTGGGAAGTTTCATCATCACCATCACATGATTATGCAGAAGGCTGATTTACCTTAAAACCCCTTGAACAAGTCAGTTAAGTATCGCTAGAGTGTTCTTAAATGATATGGCTCATACATCTCCCTTGGAATTGGTCAGTAGGGTGAAGGGAAAGAAGGAAAAAGAAAAGAGATAGTACACACAAGCACACACACACAAACCAACCGATAACGCACATGATCCCTTCTCGCTTTGACGCCACCCATCTTGTGGCAAGATGGAGTACCTAAGTACGTAATACATCATGTTACTCGAAACGACACACTGCTATCTATCACACGTACTCGAGTCACCGTGTGTAATAGATGAGACTTTGCTTTAGACATAGACACAAACGCAAACACAAACACACGCACACACACACACACACACACACACACACACACACACACCAAAAAACCCTCGCATACAAAAACCGGAGAATACACACACGAGTCTATTTTGTAGTACAATTGTACTAAGATCGTGCGTATTTTGAGATGATGATCGCATACAATGTTTCTGCAAGCATTGTATATTCATTGTTTCTTGGCGGTGGTGGTGTTTCTTACGCATGGTGCTTCTATATTTTCAGTTAGGGAAACGTGTAAACTTTAAAGAATTCAAATATCAGATAAAACGATTGAAGGGTGTACATTCCTTTACGTGGATTGTTTTTTTTTTGTTTCCTTTTGAAAACAAAAACATAGTGATGTCTGTTTTAGAGTTAATTGAAATTAAATCATAAGGGTAAAATCAACACAGCACTAGTCAAATGAACTACTCTTTTTTCATATGTTGATCGTTTTGTTATGTTTATGTATACTCATCATTTTCTGCGCTTATTTTATTTTACATAAGAGACAAGTTTTACGGAAAACAATGGATGTCAGCTCTACGACTACATTTACAACTTACAACCTTACACGTACTGGCCTGGGAAAAAAAAGTCCAACAGAGAATAGGTAATCGACCTAGCGCGCATGTCAAAGCGAAGATTAGGTATGGAGGGGTGGGGAAGTTGTTCATTGTAATGAAAGGAGTAAATTATACAAGTCATTATACATGCATGTCCCCCCTGGCTGGAGGAAAGAGCAGAGTTTCATGGAGATACGAGATAATCACGTGTAAGCCTTGATGACACACGACGTATACACCCGTTCGGGAGGCGCTGTTAAATCTAATAAGGATTCACCGCAGAAACCTTGGCCTTTAGTTTAAATGTGAAAGATTCCGTGCCTGGGCTCCTGTTGGGCAAAGTTTTCTGCGCACAGTTTGGAGAGAAGGAGCGTCCATATTCAAAGATCTATCCCTCTCGCTCTCCATCTCTCTCTCTCTCTCTCTCTCTCTCTCTCTCTTTCTCTATCTCTTTCAATTCCTTCTCTTTCGTGTTGTGAGTTGATTGATAATCTGTCGCGATCAACAAAATGCCACAATCAGCTCTATCGGCCCTTTTACCTCTGTATCCTCCTTGTTTTCATCTTCTTAAAAAAAAAAAAAAAAAAAAAAAAAAAAACTTGTCCTGTAATTGATACTTTACAACACAAAATAATTGCCTCATGAAGTACGCCATCAATTACCATTTCCGACACCACCGGGAATTAGAAGGCGTCATTTAATATCACTGGATATGACTGCACAAAAAAAGGCATTTCTGATTCTTTCATTAAATGAAAGAATAATAAATGCCTTTTTTTTGTGCAGTCATATCCAGTGATAAGAACAGTAAACGACGAAAAAAAAAAAGCACAACCATAGCATTATTATCTTCAGATCTTTTCCGTTCTTTTTTTTTTACGTTTTGTATGTTAGTTTCTGTTCGACGACAATTCTTACTTCGTAGTCAACACATCATAAGTTGGGAAGAAACCAATACATTGAAATTTTGTTTCCTTTTGGTTGTTTTTTTTTTATATTCCAAACAAATCATCGAAGAAGAGTCGACTTCCTTCTTGGATATTACTAATGTCATCTATTATATTGTCATTGCCATCACCATGATCACCAGCATCAATATCAGTATGAAGAAATAAGATAACAAGTGATTCGACAGACTTGCAAAGAATCAGACTGTTCTTATTGCCCCCCCCCCCCCAAAAAAAAAAAAAGTGTGTTCCTGTGGATGAAAAAGATGAAACGAAAAGCCTTGACACAAATGTTCACTATTGATCAACGGGATGCTTTCGAAGAAGGATTCTGGTAATCAAGATATCCAACGACAGTCAAAAATGACACCAACCAGGCCGCAACAGGTCGGCAAAACGGTCTTTCTTTGTTTCAGAAGAATCTTTTTGGAAATCCCACCCTTGGGAATAACATATTTGATATAGGCCTACAGTATTTGCTGTGAAAACGCTGCGAAACACAATAGACTAATTTTGTCAGATCCGACATGAATCGCGTTCCATAGCGCTACAAAAAGAAGATTGTGGGTCATCTCTGTAATTAAAGACAACAACTCTCCTCAGGCCTGGGATTCTAGGTGAAAACGTACCCGAACCTTTAAGGATACAAGCTCAGCAGCAGGGCATCACGATGATGCCTGGGCCGTGGTAAGTCGATCCTCGATGATGGGAGAGGTGCAAGGGTTCGATCGATGGGGTTACCTCACTTTTGAAATCTAACCCTTGTATCCTGAAACAATAGATAGTATCAGGCGAGCAGATGAGCGAAGGCGTTTGACACCCTCCAGCCACTGGAATCCTCCAGTTATACCCTCCTCCTTCCTAGATCATGCAGCGTTGTCACGGCAACTGGTTCCTCGGGGGCACCGTTGCCTCCTGCAATGTATCAATGGCCGTATGATAATTGGAGCTCAGCAACTTTTATATCCTAAGTTGGCCGGGGCAAAGGTATAATGTGTCACAGTACCGCAGTGTTTCGAGTCTATTGAGTTGGAAAAGGGGGAAGAAAATTGCAAATCGCGAAGGGCAAATAAGGATGAGATATAATAATGTTCTGTTTTCTTCTCGTAGCAGCAAGACTTTCCCATATTTGTTTGATAGTCGGCCAAGAGCATGCACCTGCGCCTGAAGCGGTTTAATTCAATCCTCCGCTAACCAAGACCTTGCTGTAGAATAATGTAAGGCAACATTCTAAAGGCTGGTCCTGAGTAGAATAGAAAAACCCGTGCTCTTCCATTACCAATGTCATTAAGCAAGCTTTCTGAGTTTTTGTTTTCATTATACACATATATTATGGAATTCCATCTCACCTGAGCTGAAAAGGGGGTAAAAATATTCACTAATTTGTTGAATTCATAGCCTTTGTAGATTCCCTATTTCAAAGAGATCATTAGGAGGGATGCAAAATGGGGAGTGGCTAAAGACGATATCCCCTCACTACAAGGTTTGAACAGACCTGAATCTCCTGAAGCAGGACTTTTTGATTTCAGCCATAACAGCATACGATCACTCACGCACACTGTGCCATACGCTTGAATGAATGAGCATACGATCGAAAATTTTTCATTTTTCTATTACTGTTATCAATCTCACTGCTCTAACGTTTCCGTTGCGGTGACGGAAAACGTCGCGTCGGTTAAGGAAATACAGAACTTTCGAAATTCAAAGAATGATTGATGTATGTTCTTTATGTTGATTGCTTCTTCCAGTTATCCTTTCCAAGTATTAAATAAATGCAGGATCGGCAAGAGGCAAGAAATCACCTTGAACGCCGGAGTATGTGTTTTTACACTCTGTAAAAGCAGAGAGGATTGTTCTTCAAGTTAAAGTGTGTCTTAAACACGAATGAACGATTGATTAGGTAATGCGCAGTGAAACAGACAGTTATTTGATATATGCATGAGTCGCAAAACTTTGAAAAGAAAGAGAGAAAAAAAGATACGGAAGAAATAAGACCATGAACATGATTACTTAAACATCGCAGAACCAGTGTTAAGCTGATTACCCATTTTCAACGAGATGGGATAACAGACGTAATGCCACTCCGCCCCGCCGAAGGTTTCGGGGCATTGATCCTCTCAATAAAGAGGCGCGAGAAACCTGTTGGTTACCTGCCTCACTTAGCGGTCTAATCAAATTAAGGAGGGGAATCGTTCAGCCCTATGACCCAGTTCTTATCCGTGACACTTTATCGATAACTTTTCCCCCCTGCTGCCAATTGCTTACGCCATCGTGCACTCGTGGGTCACGATGCGGAAATGAGGAAGGGAACTGGTTGAAGGGAAGAAAACGTACAGAAAGAAAAAGAGAAAAAAGAAGAAAGAATACACTAAAATTATTCCCATTTGTCAGCACGCCAAACATGTCTTTCCAGAACTCGAAGCTCATGGGTCCAACTTGAAAGAAGAAGAGGTTGGTGGCACTGTGTCGATTATCGTACAAGTGTAGCATTGTAATGACGCGTAGCAATAGACCGGCATGAATCTAGGTCGTTTAGGTCTCGACAGGCATGTTGAAGCGATCTGGGGGGCGTTTCATCAACGAGTTCGTCGGGGGTTTTCACCGACGAATTTGCTATCAGCCAATCAGACGCAAGGATTTACACTGACAACTGTTAAAAGCTAATGAAATCCTTGGTCTGATTGGCTGATAGCAAATTCGTCGGTGAAAACTCCGACGAACTCGTTGATGAAACGCCCCCTGATTAATCACTAGATTTCGATCAATCTTGGTAGAACGCATATTGCTCTATAAACGCCCCTGCAATGAATGTGAGAAAAATAAACAACTTTGCCGTTGCATCTGGTTGGATTTTTTGCTATTATGATGAGGAGTCTACGTGTTGACACCCTTATCCTCTGACGAATAAAATGAATGGCATTAGTGTGAGACGATAACTTAGACTGGATTACGATACATTCACGTACGACCGCAATTATACTCAAAGCATATCTGTTTATTTTCATACAAACGTATGTCGCGAGATGAAAACTTGCAAATCTAAGGCATTGAAGAAAAAAAAAAAGGTTTATAGAAGTCGAAAACATGTCATTTCTTTTCATAGATATTATTTTGGGTAACTTTCTGATTTTCCCTTTATATTTGTTTTATTTCTGGTGACTTGGAAGGAGGAACAACAAGGTATAGAGAAAGCAATTATTGCACTGGGAATCCTCCCTCGAAGTTCTGCCAAGACTTGACAAATAGTTACGCAGCGCCAACTTTTGTCCCGTGACGTCATATCAAGAGGAGCGTCTTTATAAAAGCAATAAGAACGCACAGCACTAGCGTGGCGTGCACTGTGTATAGATTTACGCCAGCGTTTCGATTAACTCCGTTCCTTAGCCATTTTCGACAGTTCTTTTTTTCTCGATTATTATGATCACTTCTTCCTAAAGCAGCAGTGATGATGGAAAAGGAAATCCTCCAGCGAATTCTGACGACTTGTCTGAAGGTTCGTGAGAAGAGGAAATTTTCCCGTCACCAGCCCCTGCATTAGAACGGTGATCCAGGCCCTACCGTTTTGAGCCAGAAGCTTATGCAATTGCAGAAGACGAGGGAAATGGTGGTCCTCAGTGTTCCCCGACGACGTGGAAAGAAGGCTTGCCAATAGAGGTTAGGAATACAACCTTGTCCTTTCGTGAGTCGTATCAATAATAATAATAATAAATGTCTCAATTGAATAACATTAATTGTATGTGTTGGCGTTTTCAGCGTGAGAACATCAAGCGGACTGTGCTGATATTTTGGTGTAGCATATATAGGCAGCTCGGCCGTTCCGGCCCGGTACGGACTTCAGCTATAGGCCCGACCTGAAATTCTGCTGTATAATGTGTAGCAATAGGTGTGCTGGATTTGTGATTTCTAAAATCGTTCTCCGAAATACTAATGTCACTATTCCACAAAATCTATTTGTTACAGAAATTACGCCTACATTGTACTTGTCGCTTATTTCTTGGATGCCTCGGCGACCCGATGAGCTCTATAGGCCGCTCCACTCTGCGCGAGTCTGGCTGTCTGAGTCTCTTGTTCTTCTCGAAGAAAGAAATGTAAACTTAGCTTTCGTCCTCGTTAGTTTTGTTACAACTATAGCAACAACACAGCATAGCAGCATTTTGCACCAGGAAATATAAAGACAACTGAAACTCAAAGTCAGAGGTCAGAATACTTCAATCTAGGAATCACGGTGCCGCTAAAATAACCCTCTACGCTGATCGAAAAAAACGGACGAACAATGCTCGCTCAGTCGCTTTGTTATTCAACGTTATATGGAAGACATCGTATGAATCACAAGACTGGTAAGACTAGCCCACCAAACTCAAGAAACGACTGTGACATTACCCCAGCCAGGGAGGTGGAAGAGGCTGCCACGTATAGCTCCCTGCCCCAACCAACAAACTGTCCGCTCGCCCCTTCCCGACGAAGAAGGCACTTTAATGCCTCTAAGTGTTTCAATACGCTTTTGTTAGTATAGTTAAATGACGTGGGCCTTTAATTGACACGTGTTGGAAGGAGAAGATGTTCCATGGCAGATGCAAAGTCAGCAGAAAAAAAAAGATTGTTACGAACTCATGAATTGTTTGCTGCCATATCCTGCTTAACAAACAAACAAACAAAAAAACATTGTCATAGAGACAAACAAATACACAAACACACAGATACACAGGCACACATACACACAATCTAAATCCAGGGTCTAATTTAATGTAATTTTCTCTCCATCCCCCTCTCCCTCTCTGTTTCTGCATATCTTACTGAAGTTTTTAAGATTTTTTTAAATTTTACTGTTCTGTAGTACCCATCGATTTTACAAGTTTGTCTATATGCGTACAAATACTCTTGTAATAACGGATCCTAAAGACATTAGCGTAAGAACCTGTGCCATCCTCTTTAGGGGCGGATCCAGGAATTCTATAAAGGGGGCAACTAATATTTCTAGTGCCACTTCCAGGTTTCATTTCATTTTTTCTTTTTATTTCTTTTGTTTTAACCAAAAATAAAGGAGGGGCGCGCCCGGTGCGCCCCCCTCTGGATCCGCCACTGCTCTCGAACCATTTCCCAACGAAATTATAAAGTTTGTATAATCTTTACAAGATCTATACATGGTGTTGAAAAACCTGTTATGAAAGATGAAAGAGTATTATATTATAATATTATTATTGGGATATCTCATTCATTTCAACACCGATTTTCATCAAATACAGTTTTGATTCCTCTTAGGATTGTATGCTGTCTAACATTTCATAAAGTCGTTTGTAAGTACCTCGCAAAAAGTTAAAAGATGAATCCTCACCTCAACCAATACTATATTATCCCTTTAACATCGAGTGAACCTTTCCCCAAAAGATGTGATGATGACGCGTAACCGAAGAAGTTCGACTGACTACATTGAAATACCATGGACATAAAGTCCCCTTCGGAATAATGCCTTACTAAACTGCTACTTAGGCATATCAACAAGAATGTGAACAAGTGCGGGGAAAAGAACATGTTGCCTTCTTACGGATTTAAAGAAGAAAAAAAAAGATGGCAGCTACGCTCTTAGTCTGCATTTGTTCACAGTCCGGCAACAAAAAATAATCAGCAGGAAATAGTAAAAATGACTGCAGTGTGAGAGATTTGCTTAAAACGAATTTTACGGCTTGACACTCCTGAGAGAGTCGTTGTACCGGGGGTAAGGCAGCTGGGTAAATAGCCGAACCCTGCTCCCGGTTGCCGTAGCCTCTTGCGACTTTCAAGGCCCGCTGGGTATTGGCGAATTGATATTATGACCGGATTTTGCCAACCGTCTTTTTTCTCCCTTCTCTCTTCTAGATGTTGTTTATGAGCTTCGCAAGACAGGGCACGAAGATAACAACATAAATGCCCGCCGCACACTCTTGCAGGTAACAATATCGCACGGAAGACGGGTAAGAAACTTGCGATGATATTCGCACTCTCTATCAAATCACAATACGGGGGGCGCCACGAGCATATTGGTGGATCAGGGGAGGGGCGGTTTATGAGGCGGATTGCAGGTGATTATATTTACACTTATCGCTTTCCTGTTGTGTCTCTGAAAGGCCAATACGGCAGAAAACAATTGTGTGTGTGTGTGTGTGTGTGTGTGTGTGTGTGTGTGTGTGTATGTATGTGTGTGTATGTGTGTTCTGTACAATGCAGTCGCCATATCATATTGACAGGTCAGTCATAATTATATTACGTCACACGAAGGAACAACACTGCTTGTGATACGTAGGCCTGTACACTAGTAAATGAACTCTATTTCCCCCTCTTCTCTCTCTCTCTCTCTCTCTCTCTCTCTCTTTCTCTCGGTCTCTGTCTGTCTATTCCTCTGTCTGTCTATGTGGATCTCAATGGCAGTTGAAATCTAGCTGTAACATTGACAACCACCACCCCCCCCCCCCCCCCATTCAACGAGAAAGAGAAAATAGAGGTACAGGAACAGGTGAGAGAAAAAAAAACAAAGAGAATAATTAACAACAGAATAAGAATATTAGAAGAAAAAAACTACTTACATAATTCATTATTATCGTAAAAAAGTCGCTGCATCCATTTCACAATTCATTCACTGTACATTACACTGAAGGATCCAATTTAAGATAGGTGGAGTATGATAATAGCATCTGCCCCACCTATATATAATATAAATATCTGTATAATTATAATTATTGGTACACGTGTACTTCAAAGGCAGCGTGCAGCTCGGTATTTGAACAATCTTAACCCATTGAAGACGAGTCCCGAGTAAGCTCGGGCAAATGTCTATTGGAAATGCTTGTTGTAGCAAAAATCAATGGGTTAATCTAATGTCATTCGATGAAAAAAAACGTTTTGTTTTACTTATAAGACAAACATACGTCACTCCGTCGTGCTCGAAACATACGAATTACGTCACTATCCTTCACTGAATATACACTCTTCTACACGCACAGACACACACAGATGCGAAAGAAAATCCTTTATCATGACACACGTCGAAACGGGAAGAAGTTATGGTGGATGAAGAAAAGCAACAATAATGTAGACGCGATGTCTTTTATTAACATAATGTTCGGATGATGGAAACAATCATACTCTGTTGATGCAGCGTAGAGAGTGAATATCTCATTTCCTGTTTTGTTTTGTTTTGTTTTGTTTTGTTTTGGGGTGTTTTTTTGTTTGTGTTTTTACATGGCCGTGGGACACGGCATTTAAGTACACAGGGATAAACTTAATACTTGGGTAAGATGCAATCTTAAAATGTGTGCGTCCAATTAGTCCAATTGTAGTATAGGAACTAGCACGATATTAATTTTCTCAATATTCGTTCTCTATTGTTGGCGCCAATTAGATTGGATGTCTTCGGGCAACAGATTAAAATCCCTGAATCAAATTCGAGAAACGGCGTTACATGTCGGCTAACCCTGGCGACTTTGTACGCCAGCTCCTCAGAAAGAACATACGAAAGTATTTTGCCGCTCCCTGGGCAAAATTGAGCAGACAAGATCATACTAAATATAGGTTTTTTTCTATAGGATAAATTTTATAGTCGGCGTACTGTTTTACAAGGATATCGTTCAATCGTGATGAGTTGACAAAAATAAAAGAGTGAGGTGTGTATTTTTCTTTCTTCATTTTGTTACAGGGAGCAGTTCCCTTCAATGATACGGCAGTCACGACAATTTCTTTCGTTCCACTCTCAAGGATAGTTTCGCAAATGATGCAAAGTCCCCTCTTCATGATTTTTCTTTTTTTTTTCTTTTTTGCTATGAGCAATGAGGTTCTGATCGTAGCGCTTTGACAAAATGAAGGAGTGAGGTATGTATTTTTCTTCATTTTCTTACAGTAAGCAGTTCTCTTCAATGATACGACAGTTACGACAATTTCTTCCGTTTCACTCTCAAGGATAGTTTCGCAAATATTTCTGCAAAGTTCTTACGTCATGATTGTCCTTTAGAGCAGTCTGTGTTTTTTTTTTCTTGCTATGAGGTTCCATCTTCAAAATCAAGCTTGAAATTGTTTTATATACATTTTGACATATCGAAATCAAAGCATAGCAAACCTCAAATTAAGACATTTATCATTTATCATAACTTGATTGTTTGTTTCATGTCGCCTTTATCAGTTTGTCCCTCTTTTCTTGCTACACTTCCGTTCTCCAAACCGAAAATTTTACTATCATCTATCATGTCTATTACTCGTTAACTGATTATTATCCACCCATCTCCACCTATAACTGTACCTCCACTCCCGGCCCCTTCCCCCTCCGCACACGCAGCCACGTTTATGCTGGTATTGGTTCAAGTTGCAAGCAAATATCTTCTGCGGCCTAATATATAATAGCTAGTCTTCACCATTAACCCGGTGCTTACGAGCTTCTGCGGCCTAATATATAATAGCTAGTCTTCACCATTAACCCGCTGCTTACGAGCTTCTGACTTCTTCAGACTTTGCACAGCTGCCATACATTCCATCACACAATAGGTTTATTCTCTAAAAAAAAAAAATCGAGTGAAAGTATTCACTCTTAAAAGAGTGAATACAAAAAAGAGTGAATTTACAGTGAAATTGGAGTGAATTTTGAGTGAAAATGTTTATTTTCACTCATTTTGGAGTGACCTCAGGGATCACTCGAAGATTTTGGAGTGATCCCTGACGTCACTCTAAAACGAGTGAAAATCAACATTTTCACTCGAAATTCACTCCAATATCACTCTAATTTCACTCTTTTAAGAGTGAATATTTTCACTCGATTTTTTTTTTAGAGAGTAGATTCCCTTCATGACAATGAATTTCTCTTTTCACTCAAACGTCATACCAAAGAAGTTGGTTAAGTCGTTAGATTGTTGTAGGCCTCACATTGTAGAAATATGCAAATACATTATCACCTCCATGACTGATGTCCTGCAGTAATTGTCACGTAAAGTACTCCGTCACATGTGCAGGAGGCTCTCATTTCATGCCTTTGTTTACGTGAAAAATAATTACGGTAATAAATCTGGAAAACAAGCAAAGATGCATTGTGGTGAACATATCAATATACACACAGAGTGTTTAAAGCACCTTCAGCGGGAACAAAGTTAGTAATACCTTCAATCATGGCGCATGCATAATCATTGTTAGAGAAGCCATGGCGGTGCATATGGAATATGATATCCCCTGTTTTTGCATGCAGGTTTTGTTCAAGGTTAATGCATTGGTCAGCGTGTTGTACATCCAGGATATGGGAAATCATACTTGACTGTCCAAGCTCTGACTGTGGTCAGAGATGAGCATACATGTCTACCAGAGATTTCTGAGGAGCCCCGGGGGGGGGGGGGGGGGGAGGGGGGCACGAGAAGTAAGATGAAGGCGGAAAATTTCACCATCACGACATCTTAATAACATTAATAATTACATACAGAGAAGTTGATGCGAATTGGAGGACAGAGTCGGGCCGGATGAAAAGGCTCTAATGCAAATAATGAATTTTTCCCAATTCACTGGATATCACGCTTGACAGCACTGGTGCATTACAACGGCACAAGCGCCATCGACTGAAACAGGGACGCCTTGGCTTGATGTTAGCTTTTCATCTCCGAAAATTAATCTAGGTTTAATCCGCAGACTCCCTAGGGTTTGGGGAGGTCAGCAACATGTTCTACATATTTGCCTTAACCGAAAGCATTTTGGGCAGGCTGCAAAATGATATTTCGATGTATGAATACGCATACATAATGCCAGACGTCCTAAATCAGAACTCTAGACAGAGTGCAAGATGATACCAAATCTAATGCTGGTCCAAATTAGTAGGGCGCCTTAAAGAGACGCTTGCGCAACGCGTCCATTTTGGCACGGACTTAAAAAGGTCAAACTCAGTACCCTTGCTCTACCAATACCTGAAGGTATAGACCTCACCCATATAGATGAGATTCATCCAGCACGCAATGGGCAAAACCGACAAAAAAGTACAATGCAGACCAATTAACTTAGTGTTTTAATGGTAATTGTACGATGAAACGAAATACTGCGAGTTGGAAAGTAGAATTGTTTTTGGTTGATATTGTAAAAACGATATAGTCGTTAGTCCTAATGAAATTACAAAATTATTATTATCATTAATATTTGTAGGTTTCCTTTCAATTCTCTTCATATCATTGGGGCTGAAAAGTCTAGATATTAAATTGAGGATATTTTCCGTACCAGACATCCATTTCGTACGATGAATTTATTTTCCTCAAAGTTTGCTGTATCTGAGACCTATTGTATCTTAACTTGGATTTGTTTTAAGGACATTGTTATAGATGTCATTTCACGCGTTAGTTTGAAAGCGTGATTCAGAGTTTTTGAAATACAATGGAGTCAGTATCCTTCTTGTAGGATATCAAAAAGCAATCAGATTAATATTGAGGGAAAATGAGGATACTTACATCACCGAAAACAAGTTTGTTTGTTTGTTTGTTTGATAGATACTTTATTTTCGGCAAATCAATATACATAAACTGAATAATCGTGAACATGGGAAATATACAAAGTATATTTGAAACAGAGTCGTTTGACTTGCATAAACAATGATATAAAAGGAAATTAATGATATTATAAACAGTATGCATGTCTATGCAGCTGGGATTACAGTAACAATATTATATTTAGGAAATGATAATGCAGAGGGCCGCCATTGTAAGCATTGCTTGAAAAGATGGCCGGCCCGAGGAAAAGGTAGGTAGGTAAATTGGTAAACAATACAAATTCTGCTGCGAGGATAGCAGGGGAAAATAAACTCTGATGTGTGAAGGTGGTGAATGTGCGTGCGAGTGCTTGAGAGTGCACAGGAGCAGATAGGCTGGGATTTGGAATGATAAAAAAAGATGTTGCTACTATCGGGAGACCAGCATAAGTCATATAAATTATTCGGGCTTAATTCGTATTTGAAGTATACTGTGATAAAATATACTTCTTTAAGTTTGCTTTGAATGAAAACAAGGAGGCACACTGTTTCAACTCTTCAGGAAGAGTGTTTCATGTATCCGGTCCGTGATGTCTAATCGACTTTTGAGCAAGTAAAAGCTTTGGATTACTTAAATGAAAATCATGGGAACGACGGGTAGGGTATGAGTGAATATGATCATTAGTAACTAGGACAATATGGAAAAATGGTAATAAATTTCGAATGTGTTTGTACATAAATATAGCAGTTAAATATGAATGTATATCATGGGCCTTTAGAGTTTTTAGGCGACAAAATATGGGATCAGTGTGAGCCAAAAAATTTGAATGTGTGCATATACGAAGAGCCTTTTTCTGAAGAAGAAAAATTGTGTTCAATTTGGTTTTGCTACAGTTGCCCCATACAATATTACAGTACATTACATGTGGTAGAAATAAGGTGTTGTATAACATCATTAAAGTTTGATCATTAATTAAATATTTTATTCTCCTTAACACACCAGTTGCTTTAGATATTGCTGTTATAATACTCTGGACATGAGTATTCCAAGTTAGATTGTTATCTAGGGTCACTCCTAGGAACTTGGTTGAATGTTTCTCAGCAATGTTTATATCATCAATAGAAATACTTTGAGGAAGGGTGGGTTGGGATTGAAGCGTATGAAAATGTATAAAACATGTTTTATCAATATTCAATGAAAGCTTATTACTTCTAAACCATTTCGAAATATTACTTAATTCCATGTTAAATGTATCAACCAATGTTACAATATCCTTGTGGAAATAAAAAAAAAACATTAGTTTGCCTCTTGATTGAGTTCAGACTGAGGATGATTCCTCTTTAGTAAATAATGATAAAAAATTGATGATGACAAAATTCTTACAAAAGAAACAGAAATAGCAGTAGTCCAGGTGACGATTATTAACGATGCGAAACAATACTGCTGTAACAATGACAATATCATTGCGGTTGACATGGAAGACGATGACGACATAAAAGGATTACTTTTCCATCACTGAATTGATCTTACTTTGTTACAAGTGCAAAGTATGCATTCTTTTCTCTTGTTATGTAATCATCCGTACTCATGTTTTGCATTAAACTTACTGATTTGTACAGCTTTCAAATTGTTTAACAATATGTATTAACAAATGTGTACTTTGTATTTTTGTTTTTATGGAAACAATATACATAATTATAATTGAATTGAATTGAATGAAAAGTTTATTGTAAACACGATAACTATAGCCTTGAATTCTACACGTGAAATTCACAGAGTGGATTGCTGAAGTTATTCGTTTACATCAATAAACTCAGCAGATTGTTGAAATATGACATAAAAATGAATGTCCTTATGATTCACCAGAAATTGAAACAGAGCAAGTACGATATGAGAGGAGAGTTGTGATTACGTCGTCATAATTATAACTTCAAACATTTCAACGACGCAATAGAAGATCCGCATGGTGTGTGTGTGCGTGTGTGTGTGTGTGTGTGTGTGTATGCGTTTCACCTGTGTATATAAACCAACAAAGCCAACAAATGGGTTGTTCATTGGCATGCGATGCCTTAGTAACAGCCATTTTGAAAAAGTCGTAGAGAGCGATGAACGTTTCATAATCTCCCTCGGGATGTCAGGAATAGAGCAGTGCACTCAGCGGAAAGGCAAACAAGTTGGTAAAATAATGAGCACCAAAATTCAATTAAAACATCACAAAACATGTGTGTCATGCTGTTACAGCACGCATGATCCCTCGGGGAAGAGAGAAAGACAAAAACAGTTACTTTATCTTCCTTGAATGTCATATTGTCACACCCAGGCTTTTATAATTGTCCCCTAATTCCGTTGATGGCATCTATTCTTTTCTTCGGCATTGTGGACACTTTACTTTTGGTACACGCGCCAATTTCTGACATGACGATAAAGCCAGGGAAAACTGGCAAGAACGCGTGATGCTACTCCTGTTGCGTTCATTGGTCTCCTAATTAATGTGGCGTCGATAAAAACAGAGCTGTAGAGACAGGGGAGGATGTTTAATGCACTGTTATTCCTGTTTGCTTCCCAGACGTGTCCTGTAACGTCTGTCTGAAATGATCACCCTGCTTGTTCATGACCTATCTACTAGCGTTGAGCTACGGCCTGACGGATAGGGAGTTTAAGCGCACTTTAGAAGACGAACAACTTCGGAAACAGATTGGCAAAGGAAACGGATCGATAAAGACGCATGTATTTTGACAGTGGGAGGCACGTCATCGGAGGACGAAATGAAAAAAGAGAGAAAAAAAAGAGAAAAGCTTTAAAGAGAGAAATGAAAAAGAAGATGATAAGGGAGGAGAAAGAAAAGCAAATGGAAAGACAGATTGGTTACCAAGTCTTTGCGATTACCTATGGTCGGTTACCTCTGAACTATTGGCATGTATAATATGATGAAAAGCATACAAGTGCTTCCCCTTCCCGGGCAAGCAATTGAAGACGTCCAGACCCATATATCTCTCTCGTCCTGTCTCTTCAATCTCCCCCTCCCTTTCAATCTCTTTATCTCTAAATCTCTCTTCCTCTTTCCCTCCCTTTGTTTTTTTCCCTCCTGCCTTCCTTCCGTTCCTGCTTTCTTTCATTCTTTCTATCATTTTCCACAGCCCCTTTCTCTTTCTTCTTTCTTTCCCCTCTCATCTTCTCTGAATTGTCTTTCCCTCTTTCAAAATGATCTGTTTTCTTCTCTTTCTTTCTTCTCTCCCTGTGATCCCTTACTATCTATCTCTATATCTCATTCTTGTTCTTTATCTATCTGGCTGATGATGCCTTTACGTAACTTAACTTCCGGTCTTTCATAAAGTCACTTTTTGTTGTTGTTTTTTTCCGTTATTTCTTCCTTTGTTTTTCTGTCTCTTTCTAACCACACTCAGACAAACAAAACGGAGATGGTATCTACCGAAAACCTCCTCAAAAGCTGCGACCCGTATATGGGCAACCTTTCCTTCGTCACATCCTCTCGCAGTGTCAAAAAATTGTGAAAATAGCTTCTCTCGGAAGGGCCAACGTTAGCGATTTCGGTTGGTGAAATCGTTGCATATTCAAGCGGACCAGATTTTTGGACTTAGCAGCTCGCCGACGGCAAACCTAAAAGTAGGCTCTGGGATTAGAGAGGCAATTAACGTGTAGCCGCAGAGGAGCTAAACGTTGCCCTAGAAGGCTCATGCCAAAACGTTGATCTATATTAAAGTGAGAACGTGGAATAGTCTGCTGGCCATACAACTTATGCTGGACTATTAAAAGGAAGAAGTGTCTTTGCTCCGAGGATCCATTTTTGGGTGAACTATCAATATTAAGACGACGTGGTATTCCAGACCTCATATTCATCAGTTAATAAGTAAATCCCATTTAGGTATCAGCCACAGAATCTCTGCACATGTGAGATTTCAGAGTGATCCTATCTCCTAAATGTATGTTATGCAAACGTTAAGTAATGACTTGGAATATCTGTAGGGTAGGGTTGTATAAAGGAAGAGCTATTAAAGGAGAAAGATACGAAGAAAGAAGGGGTGGGAGAGAGTGGGAGGGAGGGAGCGAAATGTGGTTGTTCTGTAATAAGTCAACAATTTCCGTTGATTAAGGTTTTTGTAGGCAATTTATCACAGATACAGAATCATGCTTATCTCTGGTATAAGAACACCATTTTGTTTCGGTTAAGAGTATGTTAAAATCAATATACAAATGCTTCATAATGTATTTGATTTCAGTTTGGCTAATATTTCATCCATAATTATTGTAATCATCGTATAGGAACTGTTCCGAAATATGACATGCATGTTGAGTAATGACTATGCAAAGTGATTAACGGCCTCTTTACTTTTTAGAAAATACTTTAACAACAACAACAACAACATTTTTTTTTTGGTGAAACAATAAACATTAGAAATTCTCCTGAAGTAAACAAAACAACAGTCATGTGAACAATAATCGTCTTTCATGCCGTTTTGGTTTCATAGTTCACTGACATTCATAGTTTTGGTACTGTATGTTTTGATACGAAAATTATGTCATCTTTATCCCTGATATTCGCAAGGTGTTCCTCTCTGTCTCTCTCTGTCTCTCTGTCTCTCTCTCTCTCTCTCTCTCTCTCTCTCTTAAAACAACAACCTATTAGGTCATCGTCTGCAAATCTGATTATTCTCCGTTTTCGGAAACAAAAATACTTACAGTTGTATCATCACACTTAAAATGCTTATCATCAGTATTAATTTCATAATTATTATCAATGCATAATATTAAGGACATTTCAAAGAAAATTTTACATAATTTTACATGTTAGGCCATGTTTACCTTGGTGGTCTTCAAATTGATAGATTTTTGTTGCAAGTCTCGAAAGACGGCCTGCAACTAATGAGGCCGGCAACTTTTTTTAAGGTCAGCTAGAAATTTTCCCTTTCGTTCTTATTTGAAGGAGACCCATACAGGGATGTATGACACCGCCGTACACGCCAATAGATACGTGCTAGAGCACATTGTAAGTCAGAGAATCAGGCACACTGACAATAAATTGGGCACACACAAGAAAGGGTTTGTGTGTTGCAAAGGCTGGGAATATACTCGTTCTAATCAAAGCTATCAGAGCAGCTGATCAGAGCAACATTTGAAACTGCTAATAGCTCATTGTCTTATACATACGTCAACGCTGTTGGAGCTTTAACTACATGGTTCAGAATCTGCGAGTTGATCGCACAAACAATGGATTCAAATAACTTTAAAATTCAAATAATATGTTATTTGATTTGAATTGAAGGCAACAATCAATCGTCACTGCCTTGAAAAACAGGGCCAACTTTTACCGACTCTATATTATATACCTGTGTGGTATATGGTTGAGTCGATCTTAGGATCACCCACCAAGAGAATAAGATTTCCGTGTCTACAGTTTTTTTAGCTTTTTTATTTTGTAAAGTCATTTCAGCGTTGTAATTAAATAGTTCTGTTCAAAAAATATGTTATCTTGATGATATTTTGACATCTGCAGTCACAGTCCCAAACGTTTAAAGGAAATCAATATACCCCAAGAGCAATGTGGATTGGGTGAAAGCAGCAACATTTAGAGCACGTCCGTGGAAGTTTGAGGAAAATCGGACAATCGATGCAAAAGTTATGAAATGTAAACGTTTTGGTGTTGAAACCACTGGATAAGAAGACTACTTGAGTTATGACATCATGTGTGGACATCAATATTAAGAAACAGAAAGAAAATTTAACATGCTTTCATTTTTTCTAGGGTATAGTAATGAAAGAGCCTTTGACTAACCACTTTCAGAAAGCATGAAAAGCAGGGGGATTAATTGCTACCCTTTACATATATATATATATATATATATATATATATATATATATATAATATACACTGTAAAAACATCGGTGTTACATTTAACACCACGGATGTTAAATCTAACACCGATCAAACTTCAATAAAGGACCACACCCACAGGTGTTAAAAATCCACTGTGATGGTGTTGAAAAGTGTTCACCTGACACTTCGTGGTGTTAATTTGACACTGTACCTGGTGTTATTTTGACACTGTGCTGGTGTTAATTCAAAAATAACACCACATGATGTTGATTTGATATTTGTTGGTGTTAATATCAATGGTTTAACACCCGTCCAGCTTCAATAAGAGACCACACCAGCTGGTGTTCTTTGGTGTAAATTTATTTTCAAATTTTTTCAAAAATCTCGTATTTTAATGTAAAATTCTTGATTGTCTTGTTTAAATTAAAAATCAACAGGAAGTGCAGTTACTAACAAACTCTTCTAAAAACAGTTTAAAATTTGGAAATGACACCCGGAGGTGTTAATTTAACACCATAAATGAGCACCGAAAACGTAACACCAGCTCGGTGTTCACTATTTAACACCGAACTTTTTGCAGTGTATATATATATATATATATATATATATATATCAGTATCAAGTTGATGGAATGTGTAATTTTCATGAAAAATGAATTTTTGTTGAATTCTCTTTATATTTTCTTCATATTATTGTCCACACATGACGTCATGAACTCTAGTAGTCTCCGTAGCCAGTCATTACAGCACCAAAACTTTAAAAATTAAGAACTTTTGCATGGATTGTCCGATTTTCCTCAAACTTTCACTGATGAGTTCTACTATTATCATGTTCCTGCTTTTTCACTCAATCCACATTGCTCTTTGGGTTTTGGTTTCCTTTAAATAAAGGAGAAAGATGCTAGATGTGCGAAATCAGGATCCTATGTTTGCTGCTTTAATAGCATGAGAGGCGAATTCTGACGCACTCAACATCTTAACCGTTGGATTGTAATTGTTGCGTTAACTCTCTGTCTCCAACATGAACTTAGTATGTGCTTCTCTGATCCGGTAACAGCAAGAACGCACTTTCCTCGGCACCACGTGTTTCATCGATTTATTTCGCAGGATTGGAAAGCTCTGGTGTAGAGTGCAGCACTTCGGAAGCGGAAGCTATTCTTCGCACCTTTATTTGTGTGTGTGTTTGTGCCTGGTCGTCTGATTAATTCTGCGTTTTATTGTTGAAATTTATCATCCGGATGACTGTTTCCTGAGACGTCTTCTCGGATGGCACTGTGACGCAACTCGCGGCGTAGTTCTTCGCTGACTAACGAGCTATTAACAGTCCATCAGTGACAAGGCAGTTTGGACGTCAAAGGAGATTTTCATCGGCCAATTTGTCCAGTATCTGGCAATCTCTTTGGATTGTTCCCCCATCGCCGGTCTGGTCATTAATCGCCAATCGCCTCGTTGAGACGGACAGAGAATCTCACGCCGCGAATTCTCTCTGCTCGGTTTTCCGAATAGAAAATCTTTATCTTGCTCACAGGAGTACTTTAAAACATTAATTTTAAACAGATGATTATAAAGAGTTCACTTTAATGGAGCTTCTTCTTCTTCTTTTTTTTTTGCCAATGCATTGAGGTACTGATATCACTTCGAAACATATCATTACCCCATTACTAGAACAACAATCACTTGTAGTGGACTGTCTACACACCATGAAGAGCATTTCAGCCTGGATGTACTCTTTCATTTCATTTTGCATTTTGTTGGATAACCTTTCCACACAGAGTACATTTATGAGCTTTGTAGCTTATATCTATAGATCAATAAACAATAACAAAAATGTAAAAATTCTGTGTATACACAGACTAAACTTGGATAATGATGAAAGCTACAAAGTGCATTTAAATCAGTCTAGAGTATGTTAAATTCATATTGGTAAATCATGATCAAATGTGGGGGAAACTACAGAAAAGGGTATACGTGTAGGGGTATATGTACCCAGAAAAAGGTGTACACTCACAAATACACCCACACACGCTCCACACAAGCAATGTGCGATCACGGGAAACACATAATACACCTCTAAAACACTTTGACTTTGGTTTTAACCGGATAGGTAGTTATAATCTCTCATAGAGAGGGCCGCTATGTATTACTGTTATTGGGGTTTTTCCGTTTGTAGCAATGCAAATGTTTAAGGGATATGATTATGAAGTGAAAGTCCCTATACCGAAAATATATCAAGCATTAGCTTAAAGGTCCTGTTTGCCCTTGGGAAGAGTGATTTCAACAACAAAAAATGTCAAGATGTGACATTTAATGTATTATGTGTATGTCTGTTGTACCACAAAACATCCTCTCATATAAAACTTTTTGCGATAAAGCCTAAAATATAAGGAAATATCTGTATTTTTTTCTCAATAAGCCGTAACTGTAAACGGTTTTGTCTGGGAACATTTTTACTATACTAAGTATCTATTGCTCACATTTTGTATATCTAACAATACTTAACATTGATTTTACCGATTCAAATCTTTACAGTGGTTGTTTCTAACTCACATTTTAGAACTATTTTAAAGCACTAATGCTGGGTTTTTGTTTCATCTGCAAATGGTAAATTATGCCTTTAGAACACCCCAAATCGTTCGTCATTGTTATTTTCATGAACATGATAAAAAGTTGATATCTTTGAATAACGATGTTAAAAGAGGTACAATCCGAATGCTTAATTCTTTGTCGTAATAGGTTAGAAAACTTGCTCGTCAATCTTTACGGAAACTTCCAAGAAAGCTAGAAAATGTTCTTTAATATATCACAGTATACGAGAAAGAAAGGTGAGAAACAAAGAGGAGAGTTATATAGAATTAATGTATGAAAAAAGAGCAAAACTATACTTTAAAAAATGATCGCTACAGCTTGCAACTGTCAAGATTCTAATGCTTTGCAATAGCTTATAACGGTAATGGTTTGAGTATTCCAACATGTTTCGTTGAATTGAAGTGGAAATGATTGGCTGATACGTTGATTCTGTTACACACTACTTACATTATTACGTATACAAGTTACGTTAACAGAAATAAATATCAACATTGGAAATTTCAGAATCAAGCAACCTTCAATCTGTTTTTAGAAAGAAGGAAAATACACAGAATTTAAATTGTAATTCTTGTTCTGTCAGTATTCCAGTGTATTTTATGACATATCCAAAGAGCCAATTTAATGACGATGATAATGACAACTTTAAATGGTTCTTCCCTGTTTACTCTCAAAAAAAATTCGAGAAAAAATATTTACTCTTAAAGGAGTGAATACATAAAAGAGTGAATTTAGAGTAAAATTGAAGTGAATTTTGTGACCTCAGAGATCACTCCAAAATCTTCGAGTGATCCCTGAGGTCACTCCAAAATGAGTGAAAATGAACATTTTCACCCGAAAGTCACTCCAATTTCACTCTAAATTCACTCTTTTTTGCATTCACTCCTTTAAGAGTGAATATTTTCACTCGATTTTTTAGAGAGTATAATAATACATATATGCATACATATATTATATATACAAACATATAAAATCTGCAAAACTAGCAATCTTGTTGAGGTTTAGGCCTATACTGTAGTTCTCATTGATGCACACATCTCACAATAGACCCTTTAAAGTACCTCCCAGGTGACAATCTTAAAAACACCCAACATGATCATATATCATGGCTTCATATTTCTTGTCAAGTTTGTGCTGATTACCAGGCTTTGCTTTAGTGTTACCCCGTTGGACTGCACTCATTGTCCATCTAACAAAGGCTGCAGGCCTTGGTCTTAACACATTTATTCACAGTGGTATTTGTTTCAAGTGTATTCTTTTTCTACTCCTGCCAATTCTATCATAGATGCATTTCTACCTTCAATACATTCCAGATTTTTGTGCACTCGGTCTGAAAATGTGGTTTACTATTAATTGATGTGACCTTACGTTGTCATAAAAGAGTCGCAATGCATCTAATCATACAATTTAACTAAGAATCATGCAACGGGTAAAAAATTATATGTGTCGTGTTTAACTTGTGAGGCCGTTTTCGTCATCCGGAAGGAGATATAAAGTTTACCGACCGACGATATTATTCTGTTTTACCCTAACCATACACGTTAAAGGGCAAGTTCACTTTCATAGACATGTGGATATATACTGTATATATTTTCCTTAATTCTACGTATGTGACATGTCATACACTGTAATAGCCATCTCATCCCGTAGTGACTGCGCAGATACTGAAAAAAACAACAACATAACTTTTGAACGGATAGTCCGATTTTCCCCACACATTCACTGATGCGTTTTACTAATATTGCTGCATTAACTCAATCTACATGTATATGAAGGTGGACTTATCCTTTAAAGGCTTGAGCAATTACAGTGACTACGGGAGAGTGAAAAAATCTATTTTTTCCACCGTGCGTAACTTCTCAAGGAGGGAGGGAGCTGTAATGAAAAGGGCAAGGTGTTGAACGAACCATGACTATGAGACACGCCTAATAATGTGCGGAAGACTAATATCGTGCATGTATAACATGTGCTTGCTCCAATCGCCGCTGTCATCATATGTCCAATCTAGCATAGTGACCTGCATTGAAGAACACCACGTGATGATTGAAAAAGGCCAATGAACGAAACAAGAGTACGTCACAGTGTCAAGAACATTTTTTTTGGCATCACCCAAAGCGCGCAAATGGCTACCATTCTCTATATTTTGTTCTGCTTTACAGACTGATAGAAAGAGCAAACTCAGACTAGACAAAAATAAGTTCTTGCGATGTTACCGTGCGGTAAGTTTCCCAACCAGTATAACGCCTTCTCCACCATGAATCTAATAATCAATTCATGTCATCATATTCGATTCTTCCTGTTCCTTTCTGTGACAGAATTGTTGCCTCGCACTTTGTAGTCAATAAAGATAATAATTATATTAGGTCTTCTATTCCTTCTAATCCATTCTCGCTCACTCTCTTGCCATGCCAAGTGAGATATTGACATACTATCGAGGTCCATTTCGCGCTGGAAGGAGAATATTTATTGCCCCTAGGGCTCCTCCTAATTCGGGTATCGTTCCTATAGCTTAGTTATGCTTTAATAACATACATCACCCCGGCTCTACATGCCAGTCCCCAAAGGGTAGGAATACAGTCTTCTAAACCATCTCTACTACTCAGAGAGCATAGCTATACACTTTCAACAGACAGCGGTACATATGACCTACTAACAATAACACTATGATGCATGACGATTTAATATCCATGTGATATGAAAGCCACAAGAAAGTCGATAATTTAAATAGTCTTCTGCACGCGTTTGATCAGAGCTCGAATACATTTCGACATCCGACGTGGGATGTATTCCATCTTTCCAGACGCAGAAGATTTGTGAAGGGAAAATTATATTCGTAAATGGCATGGGCATGACACATATGCCTCTTGGATAACGGCATGCCACTTAAACTGTTTTCTTTTTCATTCAGCGGCTTTTTCAGGAAAAGTAAATTACATTTGATCCGGGTGTGACGACAAAGATTTTGCCTGTAACGTTAGCAGGTGCAAAGGAACTTGGGAATTTGGGAGATACATTCGGGCTTTTCGTTCGTACAGTTTGACATGTTTGCTTTAGGTTAGAACGTGAAGACGTGCGTTACATCCCCGTCTCCTGCTCAAAACTCCCCTCCTTCTGTTCTGTGGACATCTATTCAATTTAATCTCTCCCAAGTGATTAAATCACATGAACAATCTCTTAAAATCTCTTCAAGCACTTTCGCCAAAGTCATGAAGAGATTGTAGCCAAAGCTATATGTATATTAAAGTAATTAAATGCCTGGTATACTCTTCGGCATAAATGATACTTCACGGTATTCATCTTAGTTTAGCTTTCTTTTATTTAGATTACATTCATTCAAGAGTAGGAAGAGTTCGTGTGTGTGTGTGTGTGTGTGTGTGTGTATGTGAGTTTGTGTGTGTGTGTGTGTGTGTGTGTGTATTCAATTTAGAATACACTCATTCATGAGTAGGACGATTTCGTGTCTGTTTTTCCATACATTCAGTGAGTAATAATGGAATGAAACCCACGTTTGTTCTCGTATGTTGTATGTGTGAATACAGACTGGTATATGTGAGTGTTTGTGTTTCTATCGTTTCTGATTAATCTTTCTGTGATTTCTAGATTTCTATAAAGAGGTGAAAAAATAGTCACATTACCCTTGACTCGCTGTTGATACGGCTTCTAATTCGAGAGTAAGGACATGGAGTCAGTAATGAAACCGGAAATGTCACTTATTGGCGTACAAACATCGCCATCATTGATGTGTTTTTTGTTTCGATCTGAAACAATTCCGTATTGATTTTTACTTTTCTACCTCGACGATTCAGCCGTCTGAGGGGTAATCGAAAATATATGAAGTGCCGTGAGTTCTAAATTCCATCTCGATTCGGAAAATGCACCAGCTACTACTATCTCTTTTAATTTAAGGTAGGTTTTATCTGAAATCTTCCTCTGTGCAGCATGGAATCGAAAATTGCAGTAGAGGGGAGAGAAGTAGAGGCAATGAGGAATTTTCAATTCCAGATGACACCCACGCAATGTTTGCTTTAATCGCTGCTCATTTTGATGCATTCTTGTTCTTTTTATCGACACATCATTTACCTTCACTTTCATCAAATGCAAATAGTTCTGGTGAGTAAGTTACGTTACACGAATATATATACAAACATGAAGGTCATAAAAAGAAAATGTTAATGGAACCCTATGTAGATGCACAAATGGAAATGGAATATCTTTAAACTTGAAACATTATACAGGACTGGGAAATGGGGTAAAAAGGTTAAACATAAACACGTATGTCAAAATTTAAACATGTGTATGTTTGAACAAAGATCCAATGAATTTCAATCAAGAATATACATACATACACACACACACACACACATATATATATATACATATATATATATGCATATACATAGATATAGATATGTATAATTATATCAATATGTTTGTGAAAATTAAATTCCTATATGATTCAATTGATTCAAACTTTATTTTCCCTTTTTTCAACTGAATGTACAAAGAAATATGTCAAATTTGACACGCGTGAAAATATACATAACCCGCCAGAGATAACATGTTCATGTTTATGTGTACAGTATTGTATGTGATCTGTACAGAAAAGAGACATATGATCGTATTTGTACACTCTGCAAAAAAAAGTGGAGGTAGTCACTGAAAAGAATGAATATGAAAGCAAATCTCCCCCGTATATCAGTTCGATATCTTAGTGCGAATCACCCACAGAAGCGTTGGCCTAACTGACGGGATAGTAAATAAGCTCTTCATGTTACTAATCGACATCCAGCGTACAAGTCCTGATACATACCTCACCTCCTCCCTCTTTTATCTGTAAATAACTTAACTTACTCCCCTTTCTTCGAGACCCTGGTGAATTACTTGAATGAAGTAGATCGCATCTCTCGGAACTCACAAATCAAAACTTTAAAGTACATTGTCAATTATCACTTTAGCCTTTAGCCTTATTATTTCAATGCGCCGGTGTTTAAGCGTTGTCTACTTCATAATCTGTTGTTGATGTGTAAAGTATCTATTTTTCCTTAAAATCTTGTAGGTATAATGATGTACAAGTTATTTTTTAGACTACATTTGACAAATTCATTACACGAAATTTTTCAAATATACATAAAAGTTTTGGTGTATATAATACAATCAACAATCAAAGGAATATTCAACTAAATGCCACTTAGATTTTTGCTCATTTGTTTTTATCGCAACCTGTCGCAGTTCGTTCAAACTTGATTTGTCACATTGTATTTTTTACGTTTCCAAGAAAAAAACAAAACGTGCTTCGATAATTTAACATGCACAACTACGAAGACGATGTTTTTTGCAATCTCATGTAATCTTGAAAAGAGAGAAATAAACAAGCTAAAAGTTGAAAAAGAACAGTAAAGCATCAACTTGATGTATTGCATGTCATTGACGACTGCCTCTGAAAATTTTCAAGAACAAAATCATGACACTCATTATACAAACAGCCGTCATTGATGTCTACGTCGTATCTAATCAAATCTTACATATTTATACACGTGTGCTGTGAGAGTAGAAATATTTTGGTAGATAATCTATTCACATGTATACCACAGGAATACAATTTATAAATGCCAGAATATGTCCATAGGATGTTACTACTGTGCTAAATTGAAATATAAACAGATGCAAAAAAAAATAATAACAAGTAGGGGAAGTATGTTACATTCACCACAGCAAGAGTTGTCATTCCAAAGAGACTTTTATTTTTATTTATGTGCTTTAGTCCTCTTAAGTTTATGCTTTCAACGTTGATTTCATGCTACCACGCGAATGTCATTTTTCTATTAAATTCTATTAAATTCATGACGAGGTATTTCCTAACTCGCAAATCAACAGGTATCTAAGACAAGTTGGAAGTACAATATATGGTTACCATTCGGTCACCACAGTCTTTGCACCTCAACACTGATGATCAGGATGTTGATTCGCGTGACATATTAATGCACCAAATTTACTCGACAGAATGCTCAATGCGAAGCATCTTAAAACAAAGCCCAAATAAGGGACATGCATGATTCTTTATGATGACAGACTGAATATCGTGCGATAGATACATTTGTTCATCTCATCACTGCTCATGTCCGTCAGAACATTAAAATGGGAGACACGTTTGGCGGATAGCACGAACAGCCATCACATTCTCTCATGTTTCTGTTTTAAATCACTTTGTGGAAACGAAATGATCCGTGCATTTTTCATGAATCAGCTTCTGCGAAACCCCCAGCACTTGACCAACGAGATCAGCACCTGTTTTGACTTACTGGCAAACCCACACACATGATTCCATTTCATATGTTTACTCTCAACAGACTTGTTGAAAAACAGAGTAAGCGTAGATCATCATAATAACGTAGCTGCAGGCAAACGAAACATATTTTATGAGAACAACATGTTAAGATTGCACTCTTTGTTGAGAGGTAGGCCTTCAGACATTTTTGCCTGTGTCCCTTCGTGTAAAAGATATTATTGCAAAAGTTCATAACTTAGAAAGAGTAAGAAAAGATGAGATCAATGCGTTTACTCGGTGGAAATAAATCGAATGTGTGATAGCAAAACACAAACGACACTTATATGGCTCAACTAAAAGCACTACATTGCATGGCGCGTCGGTTGACGGCCAATTCAAGGACACTACGGTCAAATCCAATAAAAAAAAGCAGGGCAGACTTTCAAATGAAATTATCAATATTGGCAAAGGCAATAAAAGCATTTCCATTGTATGGTGCTCAGGGTGAGAGATTGATATACCATAAAAAATGCAAAAAAATCCTATCCTTTAAAAGAGGGCGAGGTATTTACTTAAAGGTAAGATAATCATATAATATTATAATGAAGAACTTCGAAAGTAGTCCTAATTCAACATGCATTTACAATCATTTCTTTTTCCGACATGTTTGTTAATTTACAGATCAGTAGTTGCGATCTTAACAAATTTTCATTTGTAGAGGGAGACAAACTGAAGAAACTCAAACCTGAGTCTTCACCCCTCTGAATAATATCTTTCTTTCATGCATTTACAATGTTTCAGGTTACATTAGCAAATCATTTCGTCCCCTTGAATCCTTTTGCTAATATTCGTTTCTTTACTTTATAGGTGCCAGATTATGGTAGGGATGACATTGCTTGCTACGGTGACGTATGTTATTCCGGAGATTTGTTATTTCGAAACAAACGAAGTCTGCATACTGTATTCGGCAATCCGAATGAGGTTCGTCATTTCAAAGGTTAGTTAATCCGACAATGAAATAAAGTTCATCAGTCCGAAGTTTCGTTAATTTGAAAATGAAATAAGGTCTGCTATCCGAAGGTTCGATCATCCAGAAAGGGCATTGACAAAATAACTAACTTTTTTCGATTATCGAATTAATCAATCTTGAAAGTATACTGAACCTTTTTTCATCTTTGCAGTAACGAACTTTACATCATTTTTGGTGGAAGGAACGTTCGAAATAATGACGCTCATACCACTTTTGGATTAACGAAACTTCGGAATAACGAACCTTCGAAATAACGAATCTTCGGAATATCAAACCGTAACGGTTTGTCAAGGTAGGGAAAATTGTAAAGGACGGATGTCGAGCAAGTCAATATCTCCTGACATACTTTCTTATATGAAATGGGTACTAACGCAAAATGCTCATTCTAGACATGCTGGTTAAGAATTTATTGTTGACGTGCAAGTAATTCGTTTTAAAAGACAACTGACAGCCGGAGGTAATGAGTATTGTTATATTTCGAAAAACTGAAGGATTCGTAAGAACTATGCAGAACAAGCGCATGTTAACTTTTATTGATTCTTAATACCAAGATCATAACTAATCATAAGTGGTCACAAAAAAGAGTGTAAATGCGCCGTATCTTTTATGATAACATTTCTACCATTTTCCATCAGATTACGTGAATACGCAAACAAAAATTCTTATCTTAGACCTAGTGTAACTCCTGCAGTGAAATTTGTTAATCAATTTTGTAAGGTGCCAATGTCTTGTTAATCATTATTAGTACTTTACCAATGATTTAAAAATGATGTCTCTAGCAGAACCTTTGTTCGGAAGATTGATTTTGTGTTGGCGTATCCAAGTAATCTAAAGAAAAATATGATATTATACAAAATATGACTCGTATTGAGACATACATTTGGCCATATAATTGAGGTTAAGCCTGTTATTACTCAACACAAGTCAACATGCATGTGTATCATAATAAGAGTTCCTTTGTTCATATACAGCAAGAGTGAAACATCTCCATTATCTTCTTTTGTTCTTTTTTTGTGCGGGCGAGGGGCGTATTGACCACCAACCTCTTTTTTTTTTTCATCCACCAAACTCTCATTAAGTGTCAGATGGCATTTTCAGTTTCCTGCTCATCGTGGTTTTGATCGGCCATCGTAGGCCTGTCCTAAAATGTTCTCCGGCGTATATAGTCGCTACACATTGATAATTCTGTCACGGAGAAGCGTAAGTGGTGTAAGAAGTACTTGTGCCTTGTAACTCAAGATGAGTAGTCAATGTCAATGAAAGAAACGGCAGAACTGTTCCTCCCCCTTTTTCCCCTGCAAAATGGTATCTGAAAAGTCGATTGCCAAATTATTCTCTGAGATCTAGCCTCCATTAAACTCCTTGAAATCAGAAACAGATACGAAATACTTTACCCTGACATAGGCCTAGCCATTTCAGTTTTAATATCACTACAAAGAATGTATACATTCCATGTCAGTCAATGTGGTAGATAGAGATATAATTCTACCTTTTAATGTCATTTATGTAATGACATAGAAATTGGCACCCTAGCAATGCAATAATATACCCTGGTTGTTATAGATAAGGATCATTGATACTTTTGCAGCTTAATGTCGCAATCCCAAAGCTACTATATATATATATATCATAACAGCAACAACGACGTGTTGTCACAGAGACAGTTCTACACGAACTAGAAATGAACTCGATCAGCAATGCCTTTAATGGCATTACCTGATGCATGAAACGTCAGAAAATCTATTCAACTGCTGTATCTGGTTACTATTGATGCTTTTTGACTAGGGGGAAAATCCCTGGAAAGGCATTTATTTGGATGCCAACCAAGTTACGAATGCTTTTCTCGAGGCATAAAACCATTGAAACTGTTTGCTCTAACACTCGCATGAATTGGTCATTAACATTTACTGTGTTCATTCGCCTTTATTTGACACGACCACAACAAATACGATGACTTAACAAATTCCTTTTTTTTTTCAATCAGATAGCCCTCTCATGTATCTTTACAAACCGCACACAAATGAGCTTGCACAACCGATACCATGCTTTGATATGTCTGACATTTGATGATTATCCCAGAGGCATTGGATAATGTTTTGGACCATCGATCTTGGTGGATACTCTGATTAAAAGTTAGGAATCTCGCCTCAACTTCGTTAACGTCTTAGTTGTCTTAGGCTGCCATCATTTTCAGGAAAGTGCTTATACATTTATCAATCAATTAGATTCTTTAGAGAATGAAAGCAACAATTGCCACGAGAAATTGGCGCACATTTCGACGTTTCTAACACGCATGAGTTTCCATACGTAGTGGAAAATATCGGAAATAATCAAAATTCCCCCCCCCCCAAAAAAAAGACTATATGCACTTCGCACTTGTTTCAGAAACTAAGAGGATAAATGAAAATTCCAATGGTTGTAGTAGCCACCACTGCAACAACCAATCAACTGCTGGAATGATAGGTGGAAGTTGCTCTAGTACATTCGAGATGTCTGGTCTGATCATTCGTGATAACGTCCCTTTGATGGTATAGAGCCGGGAAATATCATTAGTATACACAATGTCATGTACCTCAAGCGCATTTGGCGCCTGCTCATCTTGTCCTGTATACAACCGAATTGCAACGAAATCGTGTTGCTTAAGGTGAATTTAGTCCCAAATAAGTTTTAAGCCCCCAAGCTGGCTGTGGACACAAACGATTACACGGATCATAATCGTGTAAAATCTATCGGAATGCGGCATTAATTACTACCTACAGTTTTCCACAAGTGTTCTGTTCTGCGAAGAAAGCGCAGTAGAAATGGATCTTCTAAGCTCCGGTCTTCGTGCCTTAAATCTTTCATCCTAGTTTAAATGCCTTTTAATCACCAATTAGACTAATGCCTAAAATGTTTCCATTATCCCCCCCCCCCAAAAAAAAAACACACATACAAACTACCTGTTAAGAGAAAAGTTTGTGACAGTTTCTTACTCTTGTCTTATCAGTCGAAAGTTTGGCTTGTTTATCAATAAAACACCCGATTTTATTGAGCATGAGTGGAAATCTGTCATATGTCAGTTTTCAGGATTGATTTTCTGACACGAGAAAGACGTTCCAGGGTCGTGTTTTCAGCATGACTTTGCCTCTGACCAAAAGAGGGATATTGACTAAACCCCGTCACTTCTGCGCGATTGCTTCGGTGCCAGGGAAGTTAAACGTGTCCAGTGTCCGCTTGCGACGTGAGAGTGATTTCCAACGGTATTAAGTTATCTTTGGTGTCGTTACATGCTCTAAGTCAATTACTGAAGCGATGTTCACCCGGGGATGAAGAGCATATTAGCTCCGCTACACAGATTGTTTACTGTTTTCCTCTTCTTCTTTTTTTTTTTGTTCCAAAAGTGACGCATGCAATGAATAACGACTTCAATGTTTCATACGCGAGGTGGTGATCGATTGTGGTAAGTGATTGCTGATCGCTTAGGCTGTATCCTCTAAAGTCTGAAAAATGATTCTCATTTGACAAGAACTATCAATAACGATGGAACGCATATTGAATACCAAAGCGGTACTTTAAAGTCACCTGGTCATTTATCCCACTTGAAAAACTAATAAAACTAAAGCGAATCTTATTATTTCCTTAGTCTTTTCTAATGGATTTCACAGACCCTCTTTCAAAATATTACTGTCTTAATAGTTTTTTACATTTCACATTTTGAACCTCTCATGTAACACGAAATATTATTCGGGTCTCCTGACTCTCCTACCTGCAAAATTCCAATGGCATGTTTTTACTTACCGGTCGCCTTTTTTTTTTCAGGTTTTCTCCCGCCGTCCACTTTATTTGCCTTCACCGGGCCGATAGAATCGCTTTGTCCGTGTTACCACCAGCAACCAACGATGCAGCATGAGAAAGAGGCCGTACGAAGGCTCTCCGCTCTACGTTTATACTTGCCGATTCCCAAGAGACTTTTGCCTGCCTTCAAATTCTCACGCGCCGTTATGACTTCTACTTGGCCGCCAATCAGACCCGTGGGCACACCCATCGCCTATGACGTCATACGCATATTTAACCAATGACTGCACAGTGTTTTTCATCACTACTTCCTGCAATACAACACTGGGTAGTTCCGATATCGCGGTCTCGATAATCCGTGCGCCGAATTGGTGCAACACATTGTCTTATCTCACGCAGATATGAAAATAGCGCGTCTGCCTGCCATGAAACTGTTGTATATCGCACATTTCGTAACGAGAATTGAAGACATGTGTAATGGCACTGAGTTTCCACAGATTATGCTGGACTGTACACGTACTAACCGTAAAACCCTGGAAGTCAACTTAACATACGTCCTATTTATAGTTCTCCGTGCTAACATCTTTTGCCTGTAAGTGTAGGACTTTTTCAATCATAGGATATTTCATAGTAAATGCAGTGGTAACTGTCGCAGAGTAATGCACGAAAGACTTTTAGTTGTTGAAAGAAAAAAACACAACATAAATGTACTTCATTAGGGAATCAAACAAGATCTTATGAGTGACCCCCCCCCCCCAAAAAAAAAAAGTGAAAGTAATTGTACTCATGTCTTCTTGGACTTTTTTTGAGTTTTACATATATTGAGTATTCTATAAAAAAATAAAAACCTGCACCATCTTGCACACGCACACAAACACGTATTATATATATATATATTTATATATAATTCATATTATGAAACATTAAAAAAAAAACGAATTCTAGGGAAAGAAGAGGAAAGAGAGGAAGATGGGGGATGTGAGGGAATGTGAAGGAAGCAAGAGAAAACTATATCAGAATACCAAACAGACAAGCCAGCTCTAGGTAAATTATTTCGGTTTTTTTATCTATTTTCATTTCAAAAATTCAATTACGGCAAAACACATTTACATATACATAAATGATGCAAAAAATCAATACAACGTTGTGGTAATGGAAATACTGGGAACGGACACACAATAATCATATAATACCCTATTTTGACTTCTATGAGTGAACCGTAAGAGGATTGTTGGAAATGGAGAGGACTGCTGGAAAGCTGGGCGTGTAAAATGCATTTCCCCCGTGAATAGTAACTAATTGCTGAAGAAGCAAAACCAGGGCACAAAAGGAAGAGGTGAAATAAATGATAAAGGGAAATACACGCAATCATGAGGCAGCTCTCTTGTAGATAAAAACAAAAGCGATAAACCAGTATAGAAGAGTTAAAAGGAAGCGTCTAAGGAGGACAGCGTGAATGAGTTGAATGACCATTAATGGACGCGAGGAAAAAGAAGCATGAGCTCATTGAATTATGGAGAGAAAAGTGTGTTCTGTTTAATGAGAAAAAGTACGGACTTAAGATCAAGGTTTATGAGGATGTAAAGTTTCTGATATGTAGGAATTCAAAGAAAAACACATCGTTTATTCAAAAGTATTGAGATTTAAAGTTTTTTTTTTAAATTCTGACAACTAGTTCCAAATGTCTGGGTGGGTGATAAAAGGTTGGGGAAAACTCAAAGAATTTTATACATTCGTCTGATGTTTCGGAAACCATATTTCTCTCTCACATTTTATTTCCTATTCTCAAACACCTCAGGAATAAAACATCCCATTATCCAGCCCTCCCGATGAAATATTTTTAAAGGGATGGCATAGTTCGGTTGAGATGGGGCTTCAGGTTTCAAACTTTTTTTGACGATGATGTTTTGCGATAATGAGAAAACTCTTTATCTGAAAGAGAATATAATTCTACGAGGAATTCGAAAAGTTTATTTGATGAAAATTGGTTTTGAAATGGCTGAGATATCTAAAACGAAGCGGTCATGATAAAAAGGAAAGCCCACCTTTTATTAGGATCGTTATGTTTTACTTTGTTTATTGGACATCCCAACAACTTCAAAGCAGATTTTCAGCAAATAAACTTTGAATTCCTCTTAGAATTGTATGCTCTGTAACATTTAATAAAGTGGTTTCTAAGTATCCCGCAAAAGGTTAAAAGCTGAATCCTCATCTCAACCAATTATATGCCATCCCTTTAACCTCAACAACCAATATTGTATATGTTTCCTCTTAGGATTGCTGTCTGCAAGTTTATATGCTCAACAACTTACCAAAGAGGCTCCAAATTTGCCAATAGTGTCAGTCAATATGTTAAAGAACAGAGAGATCTTAAAGGTACTGTTTACCATAGGAAGTAGTGATCTAAAAATGATCGAGATATCATATTTCATGCAAATGTGCAGGTAAGTTGTATCACAAAAACATCCTATCATATACAAATTTTGCAATAGAGCCTAAAATATAAGGAGATATCACTATTTTTCTCAATAAACCATAACTGTACACAATTTAGTGTAGAAACATTTTTATTATTACTATTGTTGTCATTTTACTGATTCAAATTTTTACATCGGTTGCTTTTATTCCTAACTGACAGTTTAGAATTGTTTTGAAGCACTAAAGCTGGGTTTTTTTTTTGTTTCATCTGCAAATAGTAAATAGTGCCTTTAAGAATATCATCAAATATAGCTGTGTGCATCCCTATATTATACGCCTTGCTGCCGTGCAGCATCCAGCATGCAATCTGTTGCAAATGTATACTATTAACAGATAATGAATTTTGGTCGATGCAAGCTTAGTCAATCCTTCTATGAATCTGAATGAGAGGATTTGATGCTAAATCTCTTCAAAGCCCAAATAGATCCATCGATACAATGGCCTGCAGCTAAAAATAAAGTCTGCATGCATGCTTTGAGGCATTCCTATAGATTAGAACGATCGCATCTAGCAGACGCGTATATTTGTAACTCCATAATGGAATGGCAGTGGCTTTGTGTTTGTTTCTTCTCAGTTATCCCGCGACGGTGTGAAAGTCAAAGAAGGTTTCTGTTGATGCAGATTTGAAGAGAATCGGGTCAACGTTCCATAATAAACAAAACTGACATGTGCGCCTTATTTCCTTGTGTGAATTTTTCTGACGTATAACACTGGCTCAATGCAGCTATCTGTGCTCTACAGAACGACGTAGATAAAAGCACAGACCTATATGGATTACATAAAAGATATGGAATAATTTGAAACTTGTTATTTAAAAAAAAGGATCACCTAGACTAATCTACCTTTCAGGAAATTTCCTTAACAATATGACATTGCACGTTGTTTAAACGTGAAACCGTGTTGCATTATCACGTTGCAAAATTCGAACAAGTTTTCCTTTTTTCTTTGTTTCATGTAAGTGGAACAAAGTTGATCAGGAATGGAGATCTGATGACGTCAAAAGTATATTACTTTTCAAAACGTTTCGTTTGTTATCTCACTTCTTTTCGTTTGCGAACTCATTTTGTATGATATGATATCTCTCCTTTTTACATGTTATCATGTGTCACTCATTGAACTTCAATCTTTGCATAATGGCAGCGTTATTGTGTCTGTTTATACCCTCCTCTCAAGGAACCGACGATGTTTTACATTCAACATGAATGAAAACTGCAAATCGCCAAGTGTTATTTTGTTTTTGTTTTTCAGATGTAGTGTACAATAGATATAGATATTTCAACTTCTCGAATTCACTTGCTAAATATCACCCTTCTGTAAGAGTTCGATGTCAC
Source organism: Diadema antillarum (assembly GCF_040938485.1). Taxonomy (NCBI): domain Eukaryota; kingdom Metazoa; phylum Echinodermata; class Echinoidea; order Diadematoida; family Diadematidae; genus Diadema; species Diadema antillarum. The sequence goes on from NW_027270960.1 coordinate 4,121,822, forward strand.
CACTTTGTATGAAAATATTGAAATGTTTGAAAAATGTTTGAAATGACTACCACTAGGAAATGTAGTAATCATTGCATTTGATTGATATGCCACAGAAGTGCGTCGTTTCCAACTTATCAACACTTTTAGCTTTCGCTACGCGCACACTGCGCCTTTGTGTTCATGTAGCCAAAGGTCCATGAATGTATATGTATATATATATATATATATATATATATATATATATATACATTAAAACGAAAAACAAAAGCAAAGCAAACAACTACCCCCCTCCCCATCAAAAAAAGTGTCACAAATAGCCGCCAAGCCAACTATTATGGGCACAAAATGCAAAGATATGCCGGATACCTTCTTTAAAGTTTGATGACACGTCAAGAGAATTCCATCAGTCCTTTACCACATCTGATTTCCATTATAATGAGTATACCACTCAGAGGTTGTGGATTTTTTTCTGAGCTGTTTTTGTCGGGGGGGGGGGGGAGGGAATTGGTTAAAGGCACTATTTACCATTTGCACATGAAACAAAAAGCCAGCTTTAGAGCTTCAACATAGGTCTTAAAATGTGATTTGGGGATATAGAAACAACCAGTGTAAAAACGTTAATCAGTATAGTCAGTGTTAAATACTCTTAAATACACAGAATGTAATAGTTTTATCAAAATTGTGTCTTGAACACGTAGAAGAAACCGTCTATCAACAGCTATGGTTTGGTGTGATATTTCCTCATATTTTAGACCTTATATTTATATAGTACAATATTTTGTCATGCAACTGACCTACACATATGGATCAAATAGGATATGACTCGAAATTTTTTTACATCACTGCTCCCAATGGTAAACAGTGCCTTGATATAAAATGAAGAAAGAAAACAGAAGCAAACAGGAGAGAGACGTATAGTTGTTGTGATATTGGTCTAGAATTTTAATGCTCTTGGTGTTCAGTGTAAGCACGCTCTCAGATGTATATGAAATGTCACTTGTAAAAAACATCGGTTTGTGCTAAATAGGGAGAAATGTGTATCCACTTTAATGGATGATTGATGGAAGATGAGCTTGAAGTGCCGCGTAAGATTCCTCGGAAAAAGAAGTAGTTTTCCAGGTGGGCTATGAAGAAATGGAGTGTGTCTGTCGGATGAGAGATCATTTCAAGCTCCAATAAGCTGGATTTTCCTTATATTGTCAGCCGATAACTAATACTTTGCAGCGGGGTAACCCGTGTCAAAGAGAGGGGCTATTTAGCATGTAGGTTTGTCAGACAGGGGCGTATAACCATGTTCTTAGTAGAGAGACTAGACTGATAACCATTGAGGTATCTCATCAAATGGAATCTAGACCGTCTGGGAAATTTAATTAAAATGTTGGCCTAGTTATTAGCTCATTAAAAGTACTCAGATATTCGTATCTTATGCAAAAAGGCATAATGACACGCTGAATGGGGGGGGGGGGGGAGGGGCGTTTAGCAGCTGATAGTTTTGAATGAAAAATTGGAAAATGTCTTTATTTTGATCAGTAGCGTTCATATCAGTTGTGTCTGAGAAACTTCGTTAAATACAATAACTAGGCATAGTTCATAATAATTTCATTGATTTAAGCAGTGTTACATCTGAGCTCAGGACTATCGTGGCTATTTACTTATTCAGAGTAATGTATTGCCTGGATCACCTTCAAAACTTTCGAATAATTGTTAGGTCTTGGTTCTAAATACAGAGTGCATAAGTCTAATCACCCAATTTGACCTGACTGAGAACAGGTTCAACCCATTGATGAAGTAGAAATAATCTGGTATGCTGATCATAAATTGTTCTTTGAGTTGTCACAATGTGTTCGTAAGCATTTATTCAAATAATGTTTGTTGTATTCAATCTTTTATTTGAAAATATTCCTTTTTAACAAATTGGAAGTATAGTCCTATAACCTGTACATGAGCAAACATTTACTGTTTAGCACGACCCACCATTACAGGCTTTCAAAGCGGAGAAATTTCAAGGCTCGTTATGTTATCTCTTCAACTTTCCATGGACCAACAAAAATGCAAGTTTTTATATATTTCTGGGAGTGCTCACGACACCAAATTCGTTTTGATGCATGAGTTGTGATTTATACGTATGGACTTATCTACCCCACAATGTCTCTATATTAGTCTTTATACAATTAAACTTCTTGTATTCGTTATCAACAACTTAAAGAAAGTGTTAAAACATTGATTTACGTAAATTCACGTAAAATTGAAATCAAGGTTTACGAAATTTGATGAGATGCAAAATACAATGTTTGTTTTCGCCTTATGGTGGCTGTCAATCTGAAACAAAAATAATAGATGAGGGTCGGATCCAGGAATTCCGTAAAGGGGGTGGGGGGCAAATCAAATTGCCACTTTCTGGTTTTATCAGCTGACAGGGGGGAAAAAAACCTGGCAATTTTCTGGTGCATACTTTTTATCATGTCTGGTTCTGGTGATCAGCTGGTGATGGAATATAAACCATGAAGGAAAGACAGCATCCAGCATCCTCCTCCCCCGCTTCCATCAACTCCTATACCAATCCCCTTTACCAACTCCTTTGAGTCGTCTACCACTTCCGCCCGGAAGGGTATTATGTCCATATGATGGCAATGTATAAACCGTTTCTTTAAAAACATCAAGAAAAAAGAAATATGTCTCGGAGATTATGCAGAAGGAATATATAGTAATCCAGAAGTACGCGAATATGCGCATGTGTGTGTGTGTGTGTGTGTGTGTGTGTGTGTGTGTGTGTGTGTGTGTGTGTATCCGCGAGCGCGTACGTACGTTATTTTGATTGACATGGAAAAGAGGAAAAGACAAGAAATAGCATTAAAAGAATACGAAACGGTACACGTACGAGGAGATGAGAGCGACAGACGTGGGTAAGGGATGTTTAATTTGTTACATCTTCCATGAGCTTTCCGCCGAAATGGAACTATCAAAACAACATTTACGTCGTTAGTGGCCGAAATTGAGTCGTAAATACGACGCGACACTTAATAACCGTTAACCTGCGCCTCTTGCGTGCTATTCGGCTACTCCAGTTTCACCGATCATTAATCCTTGTGGTGTACCCACATCTTCTGTGGCGACAACATAAAGCATCTTTTTTTCTCTCTCTCTCTAGGACCGCGGTGCCATTTTCCAAGCACTTTATAATCCGTTTCAAGGCAAATTAGTTTGTTTTGTTTCGTATGTATAATATTAATCATATCAAACAATGGTTTTCGGCATACGAAGAGACAAGGTTGAATGAAAATTCGTGAGAGATTGCTAATGGGAACACTCCTTCAACGTGCTTTGCCAAGAATAACTTTGCTGAAATTGTTACATCTTCCTAGCAGAAATTAAAGATAGGAAATCCACTCGACATGCATATTATGCTACCTTTGGGGGGAAAAGGGTCTTGAAGTCAAGAATTTTGTTCCAGTTTACACTGGCTCACGAGTGAAGATGTGTTCATAACACATGAATACACCATACAGATGGATTGTCAACTTCAACTATAGATACAGTATGAAGGAGAAAATCAAATTAACTTGACGTATCCACGAGGCGCAATAAATTCATGGTGCTCCTAAGTATCAATGCTACTGGTCATTTTGTTTCTATATACATCTATCATTCGGAGGATTTTGATGCATATTTCATGTGAGTCATGAGTTGAATATGGGGGAAAACATGATACAAGGAAACGTCGGTCTTAAAACAAAAACAAAAAACTGCTCCTTGGTTGTATTTTTGTTTGTTTGTTGTTGTTATTACTATTTTCAAAACTTCCCGACATGAGATATAACGACTCTATGAAGTAATTCAAAAATAATGGCTCACAGCACAAACAATGTTTTTATTATCAATCGATTCGTTTTATTTCTGAATCTCTTATCCATTTCTTTTTCACTTTCATATTTCTAATTTCGTTTTATTCAATTTCCAACAACACAAAACATTTACATACACATAATGACACAATGTCAATACAATGTAGAAACGAAGGAAATATATGAATTAACAATATTGCGCGACACTTTTTGATGGTATCGAATAAAGTTAAAATTGCTGGAAAATGGAGGAGACATGCTGAAAAGGCGAGCTTGTATTTTGCGGTGTCCTCCTCGTGCACAACAGTAGGTCCAATAACTCCAAGGAGGTACTATTCAACTATTTTCTCATTGCTTCATTGCTTACAAGTGGCATTTAATGAACTTGCCTTTGACCTTGGACATCTTTATTAATGCCCCCTAGCTATTCCATGCAATAGGTAATATTTCTGCTACCGGAACATGCAGATAGGTGTCAGTGATATTCTTGATTGTTGTCGTTTTTTCTCCTTCTTTCTTTTGTCTGAAATACGTATCCCGTTGTTATCTCTTCTTTCTTTTGGCTGATTTTCTCTCTCTCGTTATCTTGGATGAATTTTCCTCGCCACGAAAACAACCATCAGGAAATCCCATGGATGCATAAGTAATGCCGAGCGTCCAGTTCCCTTCACTCGTTGATGTGAGACATTCTCTTACGCAGCCATGTATGAGGATCATCGCCAGTGCCATCCGAACGCAGACCGAGGGGCCAATGCTATCATATTATTGTTTCTTCGTTCTCTTTGCCTCATTATATACACCCTGATAAAGCTGCAGGAATCTTGCAAAAATTCACGTCCGAACGAATGCGGAATGGAAGGACTCGCATCTCAAGCCATCAGAGCGACAGAAAGAAGACATTCTGCGTCCCTTCAATGACTAAGAGTTGAATATTAATGGAAAGGGCGAGAGAACCGTAAAAAGAGAGGCTAAATGCCTCTAAGCAAGACCTACTGAAGATCTGATAAGAACACGGGGGTACAAATGACATTAAAAGCAGGGCGTTGGCAAGTCCATTTGGACGCGGCTCAAAATTACACCGAATTATAGTACGTTGAACATTATATAGCCTGTAGCTGACTAACGTGTACAAGATACCGTATCCTAAATAGTCAAACTTCATCTCTGTGTTTGGTTTTTCGACGAACATTTCGATCAAAATCCACCTACGGCGTCAAAATAAAGCGCCTAGAACAAGAACTGCACACATACAAACATACACCACACTCACCCTTTATTTCTCTTAGAAATGAAGTTTAAGGCCAACCGAAGTCGGATTGCAGTTGACAAACAGTATGATCAACTTGATGAAATGTGGGAAAGGAGTGTAAAATGGGCTTAATACAGGTGGTGACTAGGCTACAGCGAGTCGACTAGCAAGAGAATATGATGCTGTACTAACGTTTGAAAGGAAATACGAAAGTATGCAGAAATAAGGCGGTGCGAAGGAAAAAATGAGACGGATAATGATGGAAAGATACTCGAAAGAGAGAAAGTGTGACAGTGTGTGTGTGTGTATGTGTGTGTGTGTGTGTGTGTGTGTGTGTGTGTGTGTGTGTACATGTGTGTGTGTGGAGGGTGAGGGTGAGAGATCAATTTGGTATACTGTTAAGTTAAGATGTTTTCGTCTTACTTTTATGATCACACCCTGAAAGTGTGTCTTAATTCTTCAAAGTAATCTATTGTTGATACGTGCTGTTCAGTTTAGTTTTTGTTTTTGTTTATTTCTTCGATGCAGTGTAAATGATGCAATTTCACTCTTTCCACAACACATTCAAGTGCGTTGCATCAGGGCCCCATGTCACAAAAAAAAAATTGATATGATAGCAACTCTTGCTAGAGTGGCAATTGTCATGGTAATGACAAGAATCCAGCTTCCTGATTAGCTCTTGCTATAGGAAGTTGCCATTTCAGCAAAAGCTGCTATCCTAACATCATTTATGAGACGGAACACAGGAGACAATGGTAAAATGACTGTAAACAGAATAGCGAAAAAAATAGTCAGTAAACGCTAAAGTGAATAAACAAATTAATATAATACCAAATAAATACAGATCGTGAAGACATATTATACTCATTTGAAAGTACAACTATTACAAGTGATCTTTTTTTAATCTCTTTTTAGGCGCTGAAATATTTCTTTCCCGTTGAAATGACTGCATTATCAACGTTTTTCCAATGGCTCTTGAAGCCCTTTCCTACAATTGTTCCATTTACTGGTAAAACATGTTGGTTTGCCACTATGGTCTATTTTCAAAGAGTTCAACACAAATTGTTTGCTTGTTTGTTTGTTTGTTGTTTGTTTGTTGTTTGTTTGTTTATTTGTTTGTTTGTAAAGGTTGAATATAAATCATTGCTCAAATAAGTTAATATATATGATAAGGTCAAGACCACAACATGTTCAAATTTACTTTTGTAAAGATGATAAAAAAAAGGTTAAAGGTTTCACGAAAGTTCGACTTAAAATAAGATGCTCATGGAACCAGAAAGTTTAAAGACACAACAATATTGGTAGAAGACATATCACGCAAAATCAATTTCATTAGGTGATGACATCACCCGCCTGTTACAAAATCCTGCAAGTTCATCTCAAATCAGGCCTCAGATATTAAAGTTTACATCATTCCCAGCCCCCACCCATTATAAAAGAGCAATTGAAAAATCCATGAGACATAAAAACACAACAGCAAACCAACGGAAGTAAGGTAAGTGCGGCGTTGCATTCAACAATGAATTTTGATACAGTTTTGTTCTAATGAAATTAGTATATGATACACAACATTTTCCCCCAATTATATTCACTCTGCCTCAGATGATAACAAGGCTACATCTTGTATCGATATAGACTTCACCATTCTCCCCTTGGGTGCTTCTTTTCCCCGATAAAGGAAGAAGGGTAATTGCAAGAGAAAATTATTACAAACGCATGACGAATTGCACAAAGCAATACGGATGACCGTGGCAATCGCTTTCAGTGCTCAGTCATACCTCTCTGGGGATATACAAAGGACGCCTCTTCGTATTCTCCACAATAATTTGCTTGTTTGTTTTGACTTCAGAATTTTAGTTGAAGTCGGTCATGAAATGCAGACAACAATAATTCAAAGAAATACCTAGGTTTAGCAACATTACCTTGATAACGACGCCATTTTAAATTCATCTCTGAGAATGCGATCCAAAATAAATCAAACGATTTCGCACCAATATTTCAATGATTTACGTCCTGCGGTACGCCATGGTTGGAAGGGGAGAAGGGAGAACCTCCCAGTTGAGATAGTGTTGTCGATGATATACACCAATAAAGGGGAAAGAATTACTGGTATATGGCGTGTGTACGGCTTTCATTTCGTGCGACATGTGTGCCGTATAGAGTCTAAACGCAGACCGTTGTTGTTGTTGTTGTCATTATCATTATTACTATTATCATCATCATTATTGTTATTATTATTGTTATTATCATTATTATCATTACTCTTACTATTATTGTTAATATTATTATTATCGTTATTATTACTATTATTATTATTACTATTATTTCCGTTGTCAAACATGTCGAATGCAGCAAACTTGTGGCCCTGTATGACTCCATTTATATAGCCAGTGGCAGATACGCCACATATCTGTACAGAAAACATTTCCCCTTGTTTAAAAAAAACACCCAAAACACACACACACACACACACACACACACACACACACACACACACACACACACACACACACACACACAAATCACTGCGTTGGCAGACAGTAGACAGTTCAAGCAGTTGGATTTTTGTCTTGTGTTTGAGATCGGAACAAGAATGATAATGATACGACAGGGCGATATCATATTTCTAAGTGACATTTTGTGTGTGTTAAGGTCTACATCACCACGACGACAAACATTTATTTTAGGGTTTACGTCCTTCTGTGACTAATTCATATTGTCTTTAATTGTATGTGTGTTTTGATGTTTGTGTGCGCGCCATCACTGTTGGTACTCTTATTTATTTCGTTTTGTTCAGAATGAAGGGGCAAAAATAAGGGAAGAGCAGAATAACAGCTGTCCAAAGCTATCCGAAGACTCAATCTTGCATTCACGTGTGATCTCACCAAATCCGCCGCAAATTGCTTCCCATGATCTGCGAAGTCTTCGCGGTTGTCTTAGCCCTGTCACCGGCCTCGTGTCTTATCCACCACAGTCCGAATACCATTAGTCGCCAAATGGTCACTCGTCTACATATACGCTGCTTTTCTTGTAATCGTATCTTCGCACAAAGCGGTGTGGATCTGTGCTCAGTTGTTTTTTAGGGGGAAAGCGTTTCTGTGATGGGGTGAGGGTGGGTGAGGGGGAAGGGATGAGGTGGGGTAGTATGACAGGATGAGGTCTGCGTTCCAGAGAAGAACAATCACACAGAAAACATGGGCATACTACACTCTTTTACGTTTCATGTATGTCATGTGTTTCTTTTTGCTTGCTTTGTTGTTGTTGTTTTTTTCACTTTCACCACATAACCTCTAACGTGTTCTGGTAGACATTCTTTGGCAACTAGAATATCATTGCTGTTTTTGTGCCCAAAACAGATAAACCTAACTCGAAAAGAGTCATGAACATACCAAATAAAAATTGATGAACAATAATTATGCCCATTCTGGTAGGAGGGGTGTAAGAAAAATAGAAAGGTTAGAGATATATGTATACATAATCACAGTATTGCGCCTAGAGAGTTACCTGTACTTGCAGAAGAAGCGAGGTGTGTGTGTGTGGGGGGGGGGGTGGGTGGAGCGTTGTTTTCTTTACAAGACACGTGCTCTTCGTACGTGCAAAGAATAATTTCTCACGTTAAAAAGCATAGTTTCCCGCATAGGAAGTGAACTCAACACGTCTTAAATTACGTAAGTGTATCTCGACACGAAAGACAGTGGTTGCGTTGTAAACACTAAACGATAAAATAATGAGCATTATCAATGCTTTGTCCATAAGCGTAAATGGCAGAGTTGTTGCATTGTGGTCCAAGAGTTACTCGTCGCAGTTTTGGCTAACATTGAATGGGTTAAGGCTATCGAGTCGACCATTATTTTGCAAGACTAACTTACTTTGGAGTAATTGATAACAACATGTTTTATCGTGTTAGGCGAAATAATATGTGCGCGATTTTTGTTTCCACTGAATGAACATTTTTTTTTTTTTTTTTTTGGTTAAACAGAATATCTTTAGGTCATGTTGGTGTCGTTTTTTCATATACCGCAATAAAATAAAGTAGAGATGGATTTCTTCTCTAAAAGGGAATCAGCTAAAGCCATGACTGGTGAGTTTTAAAAAAAAGAGTTGTTGAGATCAGCCATAATTCAATTTTTTTCAGCAGTAAACTAGACAGATTTTTTTTTTCTCACGCCATGTATGATCCCATCTGAAAATAAATGCATGATATAAACTTTTATGCAGATAGACAGAACTCTCTCTTAGTCAGTTTGGCGGGTGTCCAAGTTTTCCGATATTGATGGCTGTATTTTAAAACATAATTTAAAGGAGGTTAAACAACGTAGGTATTGGTGATGACATGACATTATTTATTTTCTCAATTTAACCCGCTTATTCCCAACATATTTTTTCTATATTTAAAGTATAAGATGTTTCATTGTCTTACATCATGTTATGTAGTAGCAGCTTTCAGTACCATAAATAAACTCCCCTCCCCTACTGCCGATAACTATGTAATACGCGGCCACTGCCGTTGTTCTTTCAAAATGGTCTTACCGTAAAAAAAGTCCCTGAGGTATAACAGCATTGATTCGACTGCTTTACATGTATCCCTTATTCTTCTTTCGAGAAAGATGAGAAATGAATTAGATTTTCAAGGTTGTGTGTACCGCAGACATTTCTTTCTTCAAGTGTTAAACAGGAATTCCCAAAGTGACGACATGCACGGACATTACGGGAAAACAGGACACGAAATGGGCATTCTGTAGACGAATACAAAGCCGTCCGATTTGAATTCGGCTTCACAAAGTGTATACCATTTGTGTTGTCTATGGTAACAGATTGTATAAGTGAGTTGAAAATGAATATGAGATCGAACTACTACTCTTATTCTTCCGGCTAATATGTGGTCTGATGACAGCATTCTGAATGAAATAAAGGGGTATGATGTTACACAAGCACAACCAATATTCATAATATAAGTTTATATCACATCACAGGCCGACAAGCATGACGCCTTGACAACCGGACAATTTCACAGCTTGTAAAACTGACGTGTGTGGGCGCGTGCGTGCGTGTGTGTGTGTGATAGACATTTAGACAGAGCGAGAGGGAAAGAGATTGACAGGGAGAGAGAGAGAGGGAGAGAGAGAGAGATATAGGCCTATATGACACCTATTGATGTGTGTTAGGGTAAAACCTTATACTCTCTTCATGGTCTAGGAAACATTAATTTTGGTAACATTTATCAGCTCCTTTCCCAACTAATAGTAGCGTAATCTCAATTTGAAATTCAATTAAAGATCAAGTTGAATGTGAGCAAATAAATAAATAAACAAATAAATAAATACTTTGGGTTTTATCGCAATTTGAGGCAAGATTAGAAAGTAAAGGAACTCAAAGTGTCAGATGTCAGGAAATTGCTATTTTTACAGTCGGAATCATATCATACAACGGGAAGTTGGTAATGATCCTCCACTCATTAGTTTCCTAGTGATATCAATCTTTACTAAATCCCTCCTTCAGCAATGAAAGTAGCAGTAATAAGTTGTATTCTTTCATTCATGTCACTGCAGACCCATGTAACAACCAAAGAAAAATTAGTTTCTACTTGCTAAACTGTCGTTAAAAAGAAACCCTTTCCCTTTCAATGTCTTTAGTATTTTCGTGCACGAATAAACAGAACAACTTTGAGATGATTGAAATTAGTGTGTCTTCTAATTAGTTTTTCTGCTTGGAACTAATACATTGCAGTACTATCTGCTGAAGATATGTAAAATTGAAAAAATCGTAACTTGAATCTGTCAAATTAAAAGGTATGTAACAGACAACTCCGAAGGCAAGCGTAGTTTATGATTCATTTACGCCTTCACTGCGCAAACCTACGGTAAAAATCGGAACCTATTGCAGTCTCAATGATAAACAAGTAATTTCGGGTGCACATCACGAGACCGACACCCACAAGTCGTACAGCCCACGAGTCATACAGCTCATGAGTTACACAGCCCGCCAGTTACATAGCACACGAGTCATACAGCCCATCTGTTCGTAACAAGGCCCACGAGACCGACACATCAAGCCTCGTGTTGTATTATCTGTGGGCTTCATCTGCCTTAAAGTGTCGAACTCATGGCTGTAAGACTCGTAACTTGTATGACTCATGGACCTGTATTCAATGTCGAGCTCGTGGCTCGTGGGTGTCGATCTCGTGGGATGAACCCGTGTCATACAACCCATGAGTCGTACAGTCCACGAGTTATACAGCTCACTAGTCATACAACCCATGAGTTCGACACTAAGCTAACAAGGCCCACGAGACCGACACATTAAGCCGCGTGTTGTATCTGTCGAAATGCTTTTAACATTTACCTCGTGTCGTGGGCTGCATGACTCATGGGCAGGTATGACTCGTGAGCTGTGCGACTCATGGGCCTGTTTTCAATGTCGAACTCTTTGGCTGTATGACTCGTGGGTGTCGGTCTCGTGCAATGACCCCACAATTTCACCTCACCCCTCCCCCCAAAAAAAGAAAAAGAAAAGAAAGAAGCTAACTGGCAAACACGACATGAGAGCAATGAAATATGCGCATCGGTTATGGTGCAATTATCAGATATAGGCATTTTTTTTTGCAGTGTGTGAGAGCTAGTGTTGAGAATTTTTCCATAATTATTTTTGGTAGTGAGCCATGTCACGCATGCGTAGAGATTCACGCACCTGTTGCCTTACAAGGTGTGTCCCATAAAGGTATAATACCCAATGGAATGTGCATTCATTTACTTTAATACGCAGTAGGGCCAACACAACCAACGCCCATCACCCTTCTCTTTTTGGCCGGTCTATATAAGTTTATCCCCTCCTGAGGAACAGAACAAAAATAAGAATTGCACAGAAGAGAACAGAACAAACGAAAACAAATAGAGCCAGCAAAATCCCGCATGCTTGCAACCTTTACACAGTATCCGCCTTGTCGCGGTACACACTTTACCAGCATCACCTTGGCACAGATCTGTTTTGTCGGGGTGAAACACGGGGAGATAGAGTCAAATAAAACATCATCTTATTCCCTCCTCCTTCATATTATATGCGATTGACATGTGATGCTATATTCAACGCCGCATCTCGATGGGCGAGCACTCTCAATATCTAAACAAGAGGGATGGTCACCTACCCATCTGATTCAATTAGACGTAAGAGAACCCCCAGCCCGGTAAGCCGAGCCGCTACCCGCTACTTCGCTCGACCTCTTAACTGCGACTTCCCGCGCCTAATTTGAGTTTCACGTCAATACCAAACTCTTCTTGCGCCAAAGACACAGGACCTTTTCTCATATTGAATCACCAACGATCATTAGCAGAAATCTAATCGTCAGCGTGGTTGGGTTTAACGGTCGCACTTTCGATTACCTCTTCTTTCATTCTTCTTTCTTATCCTTTTGTTTTCTTCCTTTCTTTTTTCCTTCCTTCTTTCTTTCTTTCTTCCTTTCTGTCTTTGTTTCTTCGTTTCTATCTTTCTTTTTCCATGTATGTCGTTTTCCTTTTTATCATCGCACTTTTACTTACCTCTTCTTTCTTTCTATCTATCTTCCTTTTTTTGTTTTTGTTTTAGTGTTTTATCTTACTATGTGTCTCTCCTCTTCCCTATAGTCTGTATACTTGCATGCAAACAGCACACGGAAAGGGAGAGAGTTCTAGACCGGTCTCATACCCTTACTATTAAAATGAAAATACACACAATTTTCTCAGTAATTTCTTCTTCTTCTTCTTCTTCTTTGTAATCATCTTTCTGACATTTTCTTTATTCTCTTGCCCTCTCTTTTTTGTTTCGCATTTCTTTTTATTTCTATTTGTATGCCATCACATCATCAGTATATCTGTTATTGCGTTTTGTTATTTTCGTAGATCAAGACACCCGTACCATCTTGTCCAACTTTATATTTTGCTTTGTTTGCTCTTTATCTTTATTTCTTTTTATCAGATGTGATCTTCTGTCCCAAAAGAGATTTAGCATACAATCTCTTTGTGTCACCTTCCCAAAATTTTGCGCTTGGACATTTTTCCATACGAATGGAATTCCCCATCAGTCAAAATTAATTCGGAGAAGAAAGCACAGCAGTGAATAATTTGATCCGATAAAGTTAAGCAAAGTTAAGCAAAGTTGGAAATGAAAAATAAATGAATGAATGAATGTATGAATGAAAGTTTAATTGGGAAGTTTCGCTTGTTTTCATGGACGCAGTTCTTGAATTATCAATATGAAATATGCAAAAAGGAAGTTAATGATGTTAATCTATATGCTTTGGTTTACTATTTTTCACTGAAGAGCTAATAAGTAACTACATGAAAATAATTATACATATATATTTATGTATATACATATATACATATATATACATATACATACATATATATATATATATATATATATATATATATATATATATATATGTGCGTGTGTGTGTGTGTGTGTTAGATTATGGATACTAATATGCCTTTATTCATTATGTACATGTATACGTGTAATGTACTTTATATGACACTATATCATTCGTATTTGCTATTATAGACATAAGATTGAAATGAAGAAACCGTTTGACCACTACCAGTAAATTAACATATTTTGGTAAAAGACACAAAAAACTGCCCATTTGAATAAGTGTATAAGTCGGTTGGATGACCGTAATTTCTTTATGACGAAATCAGAATGTCACTCGTGCCAAATCTGCGTAAACATTTCGACTTTCATAGCTAATGGAAAAGCCAGATCTATTGCATTTTCGGGTTTGTGGATGTCTTCAGTTCTAGATCTTAGTCTCGAGCTGTTTTCTTCACCTGAGTATTGTTAGGCCATCCCCTTGCATACACTTGTTGTTAGTAGATCAGACCGGCCCTAGGCAATAAAGAGGGGTGCAGCCTGAGAAGTTGGCACGGATAAATATTTTGTTGCTTTGTTTGCGCAGGAGGCAAGTAAAATGTCCTAGCAATGTCTACCGTCACTCTCATTCATTGCAAACTCCAAAGCGTATTTCAAAGTAAGGATAGTTGGGTCGGCACCATTCCTCACCTAGCAGCAAAATGACAAATAATGACACTGCTACTGTACTACAACTACTACTACTAATTTGCTACTGCTACTACTAGTATTACTACTACTACTACTGATGCTGCTGCTGCTGCGGCTGCTACTACTACTACTACTACTGCTACTACTACAGAACATTATTTACAATTTCCTAATTTGAAAAAAAACCCTCAAATTTCTGCCAGTTTTGTTAATTATTACTTCTCTTATTTCATTTGAATTTAGATTTAACATAAGATTCTATATTTTCCTGCATTATATTTAGCCTTCATTGAGCTTTTGGGTTTAAAGACATCATAAAGATCATAGGTTTATTTTTACAACTTAATTCATGTTTCGTTTTGTGTGAAATTTGTTGTTTGTTCTTAATGTTCTATGGAAGAGCACATACGCATGAATAACAGCTTGGTCAGTTTTGCAATTTTTACTTTTGAGCCCTGGAAGAGACAAACAAGGGTATTCACTCATACGTAAAGTTTCCCCTTTTTGTTGACCTACCAGGTTGATAGGCAATTAAATTACCTTTGATATGGTATATAATGCAATTCAATTCAATTCAATTCAATTCAACTTTTATTTTCCACTCATGGGGTGGAACACCCTCGTCAGCCAAAGGCTGTTTTTCAGAGGGGTCCACACATACAGGTTAAAAATACAAACATTATACATACAGTATGACAAGGATATACATCACATAATATGCAAAGAACAAGAAACAAGGTACAAGCACCATGATAGCTCGTTTCAGACACAAACGAAGAAAAAAGAAAAAAAATATCTACAAAGCCTTAGATTACGACATAAAAAACAAAAAATAAAGGCATGTGACACTGAATTTCAAATACAGAAGAGAATCGGTATTGCTGAAGTATTTTGACTGTGAATTGATGAGTGAAAAAAAAGAATGGTTTAAACTCCATCCGGTTACGTATCCTATATTCATAATTATTTTATATATTCATGTAGTTTTTTTTTTTAATGTATCAAGGGAAATATCAGAAGAAATATGTCGAACTACATCATGCATTAACTTTCAGGAAAATATTCTATGAGAAATATAAATTTGAAGAAGCGTTTTCTTTCTTTTTTTTTCTGAGTGTATTGTACAAAAGATCGCAAAGAAATGTGTAGTCTGTCTTGAAGGGTAATTCAACTATTTCTGTGCCATTAGTCATATGTGCAGAAATTTCACACAAAAACCTGTGGACTGGAAATAACCTTGGCACACAAAGGATGAACGAAACCAATTAATCCAGCCAACCAAAGTCACTGGACAAGAAAAAAGAAAGCCAGAATTGTAAGGGGGCGGGGAAGGGAGAGGATGTATCACATGTCAATTTTAATGAAAGAAAGCTGTTGCTATAATTATTCCTATGTAAATACTGTGAGGGCGCTCGACTATAAGCACTCAGCGCCCTGATTGAGGCATACTCCGCAATGAAAGCGCTACTTAGAATATAGGCCAGATACTGGACGATTTCAATCGTCCGCATTCCCCACACTTACACACGCATTTCATACATGCATGCACCCCACACAATGGGCCCAACCGCTGACACTCCACCCGAATCAGGATCGGTGATTTTGTGTAATTCAGACGCCGTCAACGTCGGCGGAGGGCACACTGCATGTAATGCTATAGTGGGGGTCATATTTCTTATTTGACTTTTTAACATCATAACTGTGTTTTTGATGATATTTGCCCCTACATCATATGGGAAATTACACATTCAAGGGTTATAAAGCTTCTCAAAGGGACACTTTTGAAAATCATGCCCTTTGGTTCTTTTATTTTTCAAAAATAAATCTTGCAGTGTTGATCAGTTCTTCATAAGATGAATACATAGATGCATGCAGTTATCCTTGATTATGGGGGTGTCACCATCACCTTATTGCCTACAAAGTACTTCAAAAGACTATGTTTTGTCAAACAGACTAACTTTATGTATTTTGAGCTGTTTCAGTGGTAGCCAAAACAAAGAAATACATTAACATAACACAGTCATTCAAAGTTGTGTGATACTGATGACTGCTACGTACAAAGATCTAGTGCCACAAGAACATAATAAAAAACAAATTGTAGCGAAGTAGAGTTGGGGGGGGGGTGGGGGGAGAGGAGAGGGGTAGAGGGGGAGGGAGGGAGGAGAAGGAGGGGGGGGGGGGAGGAAGAGGAGATCTGACACAATAGAGGGCTTTTTACACTTGTGTTTCTTAACCCCGGACTTTCTCTGACCCAGGACTATCGTTAGTCCCGTACCAATTTTTTCAGCTTTTTACACTCGCCAATTAGTCCCGTACTATCTCTTGTCCGGGGCTAAGGAGAAAACTGACCTTTTTACACTCGTATTTCTTAGCCCCGGACTTTCCAAACCACATGGATATTCATAATTACGCTGTGTACTATACACGTACACGCACGCACCGGCAGCACTTGATTACCTCGTTTCTGATTGGTCAGTGAGGGTCGGACTTCGTCTCCGTCGCTTAGCCCAGGATTATTTTTTCGTTCTGTTTACACTCACTTGCTTGGCACCGCAATTGCGGTGCTAGCACCGCAATTACGGTGCTAACCCCTGCTATTTTGCAGGGCCAGATAGTACCGTACTATCGGTGGGGCTAGCCCACTTTGGCAAAAACGAGTGTAAACAGAAAGTGGGCTAAGGATACCAACGGTGGGGCTAAGGCCCCCCCTTAGCCCCACCGTTGGTCCGGGGCTAAGCAAAAATTTACAAGTGTAAAAAGCCCTTAGGTCAACATAAACCAGCAGAGCTTGTATGGGATGAATACTTCCCATAGACTTGCGTGCATTGCGTGCATTATCTATAGGGCTCACACCCATAAATATTTCCCCATAGGGATGTGTGTTAAAAATCGAACTTTAAAAAAATTCTGTAAAATAACTCATGAAATGGCGTCTTTCATATCGCATGTCGAAATAAAGCAAGATGTGCCCTTTCACTCATCAAAATATCAAGGGGGGGGGGGGGGTTATTCAGCTCAAACTCTGTCAAAAGGTCGGCAAAGTCAGACTGCGTGTCTTTTTAACTCAAAAAGGCTCAGATTTTCTGTGCGTGCACCGAGTTGAATTAGTCCCTTTAAATTCCGCAAGAAAAAGCTATCACCTGCCAAGCAGAGTGCATTTTGTAGAGACATTCACACTCATCAACTTGAGCTAAAAACTTTTCTTCTCCCTTCATTTCCTGATTTTTTAAAGATTTTTTTTTTTGTGTGTGTGAATCAATTGTGGTATCTTTGGTACGAATTTGTGATCAGGCCGGGAAGAATCCATTATATTTGCTGGTGTGAGCCCTATAGGGCTCACATGGGTAAATAATTCCCCATATAGAGACGTGTGTTAATATTCAAATTTCAAAAAAATTCTGTGAAATAGCTGGGAGAAATGAGATGTTTCAGCTTCACTAACCTGGACAAGTGAGATATACCCTTTCATCCATCAAATTTCCAGGGTGGGTTCTTCTGTTCAAATTCTGTCCAAGGGTCCGCAAAGCCAGACTACAAGTTCTTGTCACTCAAAAATCACCTATTTTCCATACACGTACCCAATGATATATAGTCCCCTCAAATTCTATCAGAAAAGCTTTCATCTTCCAACCACAATGCAGTTTGTAGAGGAATTCATACTCAATATCTACAGCTATTAATTTTTTTTTTGCCAAACTACATCATTGATTTTTAATTATTTTTTTTCATTTATTTTGGTATCTTTGGTACGAATTTGTGAAGGGGTCTGGGACATTCCATTTTATTTACAGGTTATTTACAAGGGTAAATAATTCCCAATAGAGACGAGTGTTAAAATTCAAAATTCAAAAAATTATGTGAAATAGCTGGGAGAAATGAGGTGTTTCATCTTCACTAACCTGGATAAGTGAGCTATACCCTGTCATCCATCAAATTTCCAAGGCAGGTTCTTCGGCTCGAACTCTGTCCAATGGTCTGCAAAGCCAGACTACGAGTTCTTTTCACTCAAATGAATCACCTATTTTTCCGTACACGAACCCAATGAAATATAGTCCCTTCAAATTCCATGAGAAAAGCTCTCATCTTCAAACCAAAATGCAGTTTGTAGAGGAATTCATACTCAATATCTGGAGCCATTCAGTTTTATGCCAAACCGCATTAATGATTTTTAGATAATTTTTTTCTTTACTTATTTTGGTATCTTTGGTACGGATTTATGAAGGGGTTTGGGACAGTCCATTTTATTCACAGGTGTGAGCCCTATATCGCTACGAACACAGTCCAGGAAGTAGATTACTTCTAACACTGCAGCTGCTTAACCATATATAGACATTCGCATAGGCTGTATTCAAGAGTAGACATTACTAGTACTCTTTGGTTTCGCTTCCTCATAAATCAACGTAGTCGGAACTTAGTACCGCCTTGGTCACCACACAATGTATCTCACAGCTTTTAAATTAATACAAATAATAGCTTTCCTGTTCAAACTTTCGATCCCAATGAAAGAAAAACAGCTAATCGAATAACATTGATGTAGAAATATGGTCCAAATTGATTTCATATCAACCCTCACTACATTAGTTGGTGAATTGAATTCAGTGAACAGAGATCATTCAATGCTCATAATTCGTAATATGTGTTACCTTGGGCGTTCTGTTGGATTAAAAGCACAGACACACAATACAAGTGCGATAAAGCGCCCCCCCCCCCCAAAAAAAAAGAAAAGAGTGGGATATACAGAGGTGCTCCCATGCTAGAATAGGCTGTGTAATGTTATTATACTTAAGATACTGACAGTGCTACGATGGCGTGGACAGTCCATTAGATGTCATATTATCATAAAGATTTTGGTGTCGAATCAAGTCGAGTGGATGACACTCGGTTGAGCTTTCGCGCCTTGTCTGTTGTTGTTGTGTTGTTGTTGTTGTTGTTGTTGTTGTTGTTGTTGTTGTTGTTGTTATTGTTGTCGTTGTCGTCGTCGTCGTCGTTGTCGTCGTCGTTGTTTAATGGCGTTTTCCATTCAGACGTTTCCCATTTTCACTAATGTTATTACACTCTAAGTCTCACGGTGTGAAATATAATCCAAAGTAAAAAGACCTGATAAAGAAAGAGCTTCACCTACCTGAGTGGGATGGCTTTTAGCTTTACAAATAGGACAATTTTGGGAACGCTGATGACAAAGCATTTTTTTTAGCAAGGTAAGCTACTAAGCTCCATTATGGGTTATATAAAGTTTATGATTATAGTCAACAGTCAATAAGCAGCAGCAGGGATTCCTAAAATATAGAAACAAACGCCGGGATTTCCAAAGGTATATTAGGTGTTTTCCAGAGACTATGCACATTTCGATTCC
Organism: Diadema antillarum; assembly: GCF_040938485.1. NCBI lineage: Eukaryota > Metazoa > Echinodermata > Echinoidea > Diadematoida > Diadematidae > Diadema > Diadema antillarum. Next base: position 4,141,281 of record NW_027270960.1, read on the forward strand.
GCAAATTCTCGTGTTACATGACGAGACAAAAAAATATATATATATTGCAATGAACGCTTAGCTTGCGCTTATTTTAGTCACAATTCAAAGAATGGACTTTGACCAGTTCTGGTGTGTCTGTCTGTATGTGTGTGTGTGTGTGTGTGTGTAACGTTCTGCAACTATCAAACCGAAAGCTTTATATGCGTGGGTATGATAGATGATTACATTACTTATCCTCAATGGGAGGATTTTTTGAGCTGATGCTCAGTTTAAGTTTCGAGAACACTTATAAAATAGAGAACAAAAAAAAAATTCCAAGTATGGACCCATTGAGTATCTAGAAACAATGTGAATGACAACTTTAATTAGAGTTCAAGTATTCCCAACATAGCCCTCTGCTGTGGAAGCTGCATAGAGCAAACCAGGAAACGCAAATTTCAGATTGTGTATACAGCTATTAAAGAAGTACATGTATGTAATAATATTGTATTATATATATATATATATATATATATATATATATATATATATATATAACATGTATACTGCTTAAGATTGACTATTGGTTGACCGATTTCACCTATTTTGATCCCTCACGTGATATTGAGCCGTGGAACTTTTCGTTGGTTTTGGATGCACAATCACGAACAGTACCATTAAGAATAATAATAACTTCAGAAGCACGTGTTTTTTCATTCTTTATTTTATAGATTGGAACATAAATTGCCATTATATATTGATCCACAATTTTTTATTACTGCCAACATGATAACGGCTCATCCGCTTACAACATGTTGCTTTGATATCCAACCCCCAGACCTGCATGAGAGAAGAATTTGCAATATCCCTATATATTTGTGTGTTTGTTTGTTTTTCTGTATTTTTTCTCTATATTTCGGTCATTTGTTGTACCCGTGTTCCTCATATCAATCTGTAGCTCGAATTTAATTGGGACCTACGATTCACAAGCTTGCTTTTTAGTAGGTTCCTTCATATTTCCTTAGCATTCATTCCCATATTCCAACTTGTATCGATCGACCGCTATGTGTTATATGTTTACAGTATTGTATGTATGTCTCCTAGTTGGACATCATGTATTATTCAACTTTGTTACATTCGATGTATTTTTTATTATTCATTGAGAAATATGAAAATAAATTAAATGAAATAAAATAAGATGAACCAACAGCGAACTTTCATGATTTACTTGTATACCAGCGCTGTATTACGTCATAGATGCAAATAGACATGTGACATCCGGTTGTTATTGTGGAAGTGGATAAACAGGAATCTGCGGATATAGACTTCAAGATCACGAGATAATACCACGTGGTAATGAAATCGTTTCTAAGCACTACCTGTTTTTAAAGTACAAATTATATTTTTAAAAAAATCCAGTCAAACTTACATTTTCTTTGTGTCTCTTGCAATTTTTTGCTGCTGGTTTAATTTCCTTTCACCCCCTTTTTTATTGAGGGGGTCTCTTTCTTCATTTTTCTTCCTCTTTCGTTATTTGTATCAACACATTGTAAGAATTATTATGTAGTATGTGTCGAAAGTTGATTGTATGTGTTGTCCACAATGTGCAAGCTCTGCCTTTCTGAGGACTCCTCAACATTTTTCTTTCCTCAGAGCATAAATAATGTAGCATGGAAGAAGTTTGATTTGTAACGTGTAATGCTGCTAACATGGTTCAGTCAGGGAGATGACGCAAGATCATTTGTTTTTTTTCTTTTATGTTCTGTGGAAGATGAAAATGGAATACATTAAATTAAATCGAATTGAATGGTAGCTGACATAATTTCATGTATTATTTGAAAAGCGATATACATATTCTCTTTAACAGAAGACCCCACTTCAAATTCCAGTCCCTCCAACCCTAATGGCCAGTCTCCCTCCCCAGAGATGGTAAATTCAAAGTACATGTGTGCAAAACTTTGTTACTTGTCAATACCAGGTCTCAAATCTTAGTGCCCTGATCGATGTTTCATTTCATTCATTTCATTTATTTCATTTCCAACAACATTTTCATACACAAAATAACACAACATCAATACAATGTAGTAACAAAGAAAAATACGCGAAGTTAACAATACTACGCATCAAAAAAGCAAATGAAAATTGAATTAAAACTAAAGTTGCAGGAAATGGAGGAGACATGCTAAAAAGCTAAGCTTGCCCCTAGATCAAACTGAGGCTAAAAAGTGCCTGCATTTCTAGCGGATAAAGATCTATAGCCTTTACACATAGGCGTCGTTTGACACCCTTGAAAACGAGTTCACCAATCACAGAAAGCCTACATCCCTCTTTCAAAACCTGAGCTTGGCACATTGCACCCACATCACTTTGACATTACAGCTGAAGTCACTATTACAAGGGATCTATTATTTGCGTTGATGTGATAATTGGCGTTTCTATCATCGTACCTATTCATAAATGTCTCCATAAATCATACAGCCTCTCTGTTCATGCTGTTAGAAGTCAATGATTTACCCCTAGTATTTGTACACACCCATAATCAAGAAGCTCTGACCAATGATACAATCTACTCGGACATGAATTGTGTTTTTTGAATGAGAAACATTGACGAATAGTCAAGTCTTGTTTGCTGCCCTCAACAATGGGATTAAGATACAGTTTTATTACTTGAATTAGTAGATGAACTTGCTGCAATACTGTTACATAAATAAATTATCGGCGTGACAGAGTAAGTTAGCATTGAGTAACTACACCAAAGACATGAAAGATTCACCATAGCCCTTGCACTGTACAACGAAATAATGGCAATTATAATAATGTTTGTCAGGATTATCGTTACTATTGTAGAATTGCGCCTACACTGGTCGTTACTAACTTTGGCAACCTCACTTTATTTTTTCCGCTGGTCATGTGATACTACACATTGACTAACACAAAAGTCACGAACTGATTTTCCGGTATACCTAGGGGAAAAAAGCATTTGGCAGTCAAATCGGGTGATTTGGGGAATTTGGAGCTTTATTTAAAAATTTCCTTAAAAAATTATAGCAAGAGATGAAGTACAAGAAGTATTTTTGTAAGTTTTTGTAGACTCCTCTTTGTGGGTGTGTTCGGTTTCATGTTTGTTTTCTCTGTTTTTGTTCAGTTTTTCTTTGTTTTAAATGAGGTAGGCCTATGTAAAGGTATTCAACTAAAACCCAACATAAACTTTGAAAGGCACTTACCAGGAGTTTTGATGATTCGTCATAATCATGTAAGCATGCTATTAATGAGTGTAAAGAAATGTTTATATCTGAAAACATCTTTGGCGATGGTTATCATTGTAGTTAGAACACTCCCTATCATATGCAAAGAAGGGGGCTGTTGCGTTGAATTAACCAAGATATAATCTTATTAAAAAGTGGCATTTCCACATGCTAAATATTTCATCTTGATACTGCGGGATTGACATTCTAACAATTAACATGCCAGTCTTGATGAGTTAACACAAATCATTTTTGCTAAACTGACTTCATTAGTGGAAAATATGAACAGATGGAAACAGCAACTTTATAGGCCTGTCCTATATAGGAAGTTAAAATGACTGCTGGGCACGTATGTAACTACGTGGTCGGTGGTCTTTAGAGCAGACAGCGAGAAAATATTAGTATTGCACAGTATGAAAGTGTAAGTAGCGGCAAACAATATGGCAGGCAGTGTTTATAACAAAATAATGAAATATGATTTGCTTTCTAGCGATGAATAGAAAAGATGAAAGATCAACCCATTAACACATCAGCGACAATGACGCATAATCAGCTCAAGAGACTCAGTTAATTATCAACTGAAAGTGATATGCGTGCTAATGATGACATGTGACAGCTCAAGAGGGCCAAGTTTTGAAGGAGGGATATACTGTCATTGGTGAACTCGTTTTTAAAGGTGTCAAACGACGGCTTGTGTAAAAGCTATAATCTTTATCCGCTAGAAATACAGGCGTTTTTTAGGATCAGTTTGATTTGGATAGGTAGGGGCATGCACGAACGTGAGCTTGTCTAGGCACATCTTGTGGCAGACAACATTGCAGTATGATTACAACGTTATTTCGGGGAGCATGACTAAGGTGACAAAGCTAATTATTTATTTCGCATTGAATTCCTTCACGATTAAGATTCTATCAAATAGTCCAAGGGAGCATTGCACATTAGGCTATCATCTATTATCACTATATATATATCACACACACAAACACACACACACACACACAAACCTAATTTCCTGGTTTGTCAGCAAGCTTAATTGAATTGCAATTACAATTACGGAAGGACATGATGTGCTGCACTTTAACCATCTTAGACATTTGATAAATTCTCTTTAATGTCTTAGTTTCGATGAGTGAATAAAAGTAATCTAAAGGGTTGAGGTGAGGATTCTGCTTTAAACCTTGTGCGAGATACCACTCTATGAAAAGTTGAGGAGCACAACTCTAGCGAAAGTCAAAGTTTTACTGATTGAAATCAGTTTTGAAATGGCGGAGTCATCCAAAAACAAGTTAAATCAAAGCGTTCCTAATAAAAGGTGTATCCCACTTTTTACTCTATTTATGATCCCTTTGTTTTGCATATATCGGCCATTTTAAACCAGTTTTCATCAGTTAAACTTTGAATTCCTCTTAGCATTATTCGCTTATTCATATTCCATTTCATGTTTCTTATTATCTAAAAAAAAAACAAGAAAAAAAAAAACGTTGAAAACCTAAAGTCTCATCTCAACCGAAACTGTCCCATCCTTCTAATATCTGGCAAGCAGACCGCTGCGGCTGACCACAAGTGACTGGCATTGACTGTCAAGTCTCCTTTTCTCACGCAACCGTCTTAAAAGCGCCCTTCACTTATATTTGTAACCCTGCATCACAAAACCAACAAAAGATCGCCAGAAATGGATTTTTAGTTATTAAAGGGGGATTCTAAAAGAGGAGACTCCTAATAACGTATCTAGATATTGCAAAGAAAACACATACTCCCGCCTGAAAAGTGTGAACTGAGAAAAGAGGCTCTGAAGTATAAGATCTATTCAAGCATTTAATCTTTACCAAGCCGTGCTGGCTGTGCGATGAACGAGACAAAACTAGGATGTTAACCCCTGTAGCAACAACAACGAACGGATGATTAGATTAAGCTAAATTTAGCATCCTCTAATTCTCCCAATGAATGATGCCAACTTTCAAAGCAGTTACATCAGCCTTTCAAAAGTTATTAGAGTTGAACATGTGAAGAGTGTGCAAATGATTTTCAAGAAATGAAAAGGGGGCCTATAAGGCATGCTCCATCACACTACTCTACAAAAACCATCGTGGTAGGAAAATAGGCTGAAAACATATTTTCCATTCATTTTATGAGAGCAAACTTAAGAATAATGTAGAAGAAATAGATCCCTCAGAAAATAATTATGAAAAACTCAAGATTGACTAGGTTGACCCGTTTCGCCTATATTTCGTCTTCATGTAAAATCAAGGGGTGCAACTTTTTGTTGGTTTTGTGATGCAAGGTCACGTTTATAGAAGTTCATTGATCTTGATCACTCAAAAAATATTGAAACCTCACCTTTTCTGAACAAAGGGCCATGCATTCTAATCCGTTTATATCCATACACACAAACACATGCACACATATTTTCGAATATTTATTCACTTCCGTTGAAATAAGACCAGAAACATTATTTCACTTTGAAATTACTGTTCAGCTTGACAGAATAATTCCTTTAATAAACTTGACAACTGAGATATGCACATTCATGTTCCAATACAAAAAGCAAAATACCAAGAGTACAGTAATTACCGGAAAAATGGAAGTACTGTAATATCTAAACGAGAACCGATCCCCCATAACAATTCTCCCTATAGCTAACCTAACTACCCTTCCTAACCATAATATATAGCTATAAACTATACAGAAAACATAAGAAACCCCACCCGCGACCATACATGATTACTTATCCTTCTCTTCTCATCCCTATCCCTTACAATTTTACCACATATTTTACTACCAAAAACACACCCAGTAATAAATACTATGGTTAAAATTAATGACATCCAGACACACAAACCGCACTTACAAACCCAAGTAATTATACACTTTACAAAATCCATTTATAGAACTACTTAGGAAGCTCCCTTTCGGAACGAGCTATCAGGTATTGCCGTTGTTAGAATGAGAAAGGGAAAACACACACACCCACACACACACACACACACACACACACACACACACACACACACACACACACACACACACACAAACACACACAAACAAAACGCCTAAGGGCTGGGGGTGAAACTAATCATATTTGATATTCAAATACTCCATTTCAATATCAAAATGCGAACCAGCTTTATTTCTCGTTTTTATGGAAATTTTCTTTTCTTCCTCAAAGTATGAAACTAACGTAACATATTCATCAATTCTGCCAATGGTGGTATTCTTAATTGTAACATAATAAGTTTTTGAGCTTAGATCGCAATAAGAACATAAGTCACAGCAGCAGAACCACATGTTAAAAACTAGACCTGAGTATAACACGCTTCGTGAAGTAATTTGAACTAAATTTTCTAACTGTTAAAGATATCCGATAAGCGTTGATGTTCTAGGCCACTTCTATCTTTATCCAGGGGTATTTTTGTTGAAGATTTCTTGCCTTTCCATCATGTGACCAGCACATTGAAGCCTTGCAGTAGTGAACCATGACTCTAACGACTGCAAATCAGTCAAATTTAGAAATTTTCAGCTGAATTATAGCGAAGAAAACAGCAGTGACAATGGAAAAGCAGACAAATAACTCCATTTAATCGCAGGGGAACTTCGGCACGCGCGAGACAATTACGTACGGGAAACGGCAATGGCATCAAGGAATCTCACAGTGCATCTGTAACAGGGCCCTCAACGTGCGCAAAAGTTTTCTGCCCATTGGCGATACGGAGAATTAAGCAAGCAGGTGTTTTATGCATATTGAAACTAAGAATAATGTACCTGAAGTTCAAGGAAAAAAAATTAAGGAAACAAGTCACAAAATATAAGGGGAGACCATCATCATCAGCAAACGCTTAGCGAGGACCTCAGAAATAGTTGCCATACAGTACAATATGACACATTAAAGGAATACATGAGTCACCACCTACTGAGAGGAGAAAAATAAATAAATAAATATAAAAGTACAGTAGTGCATATAGTGCAAAAATGTGAAGAGTTTGTGACAAGATGAGTTCTGCGTATAAAATAGTGAATTTGTTTTTCATGTTCATGTTTGTGGGCTACGGTGAGTTCGGGACCCTTTTTTTTAATTATGGGACTAAATAGAGGAGAAAGAGATGAAAAGATACACGTTAAAGAAATGGTCTCGTCATTGGAAATAGATATATTTTCTTATCACCATATCTTCATACGCTTGTCCTCTTGGTGAAAGGGTGTGACTTTTCCAACATACGACAATTCTTTCATGAGTGTGACTACAGAGAGTATTTAAAGACAGTTTGAAAATAGATGCCGTTATCAAGAAATAGAAGCAAAGTTCTTGGTCAAGTGTCTAGGAGAGACGTACAATGTGAGAAAATGAGTTAATAAGAGAGAGAGAGAGAGAGAGAGAGAGAGAGAGAGAAAGAAAGCAAGATAGAAAAGCAGTATAGAGAGAAGACAGGAGAGAGAGTGATATAACTACAACTAGATGAAAATGGTTTCACGCAATGCTACGGGAGTTATGCGACCTTTTGGGGGATTTTTGTGTGTATCTGTTTCATGTTCTGCCTTCAATATCTTCTTGTGGTTGTTGTTGTTGTTGTTGTTTTTATGACAAGCAGATAAGAAAAAAAAGAGAGAGACTACGATGGCAGATTCCGGAACCATGGCTGAAGTCGAGCCAGCGATCGATTTTGTTGCAGGAATCCAGGAGGGTTGAATCCCATATGTCGTATCGATTTCTCTGTTTAATTTCATCTTTGACGTTTCATTCATTTTACTGAGAGAGGCGCAAGCACTGACCTTCGCCATGATGTTTCATCAAAGTGATTCTTTGTCTCCCGAGACGGCGGTGGTGTGTGTGATTCTTAGTATTGATTTTCACCATTCATCCGAAGCTTCAATAAGGAGTACAGGGAGGAGATGAGAGGTGCGAAGTTTGACGTATTTATTGCTTGTCCATTTAGTACGACTCGGTGTTTAATGAATAGAATATAAGTATTGTATATGTATATATGTATAGACATAGACAGATAGATAAATAGATAGAAGTGCCTGTGGCATACATTCAGATCATCAAAGTTGTACAGCAGAAAAAAAAAAAAACTTTTTCTCTTTTTTCATCCAAGCTGAACTTTCAATGGCAGGTATTTGAGAAACCTATGTCACGTGATCTTTTTGAGGTTACCACAAGATGACACTGCGTGTATATAAAAGTACACCTGGGTTTCAAATTGTCTCCTATTCGTGTTTTTACCGGACAGTTAAACTTGCAAGTCAACTGGTAAGTAATGCACTATTTCTCTTACTTTGAAAAAGATACAGTTCATTTGGGTGACAAACAAGACCTGAAAGCAACTTTGGTCAGAGAACTCGAGAATTTATACCTGCGATTTGTATGAACAAAGGTCAATTTCCGGTGAGATAATTTTACCTGTGCTTAATAGGGGTTAGAATCTTCATTTCTTATCAAGGTGCCAAAATGATAAGAATACCATACATTTTCTGCAAACCAAGTGATACACGGATAGATAAGTCTTTTTCCTGACTTTTCTGTAAGATAATAAGATGTGTGTTTAAAGAAAAAGTCCACCTTCATATACACTTGGATTGAGAGAATGCAGCAATATTAGTGGGACACATCAGTGAAAGTTTGAGGAGAATCGGAAATTCGTTCAAAAATTATGAATTTTTAAGTATCTGAACAGTACATGCTGGATGAGAAGACTACTACAGTGTGTGATGCCACATGCGTACAACGATATAAGGAAAATGAAAAGAGAATTTCACCAAACTTTACTTTTCGAATAAAGCGCTTATATCTTCGACTTGTCACTGACGTATGCTGAGGGTAATACATCATCCCCCGTCCTCTGAAAGAAAGAAGTCGAGTGTTCTTTTGTTATGCGAGAAAAGTGAAAATATGTTCAATTTTCTTTATTATTTCTTTATACCGTTGTGACATCACAAGCTAGAGTAGTCTTTTCATCTAGCCGTTACTGAGCAGAAACTTCCAAAATTCTTAACTTTTGAACGGATTGTACGATTTTCCTCAAACTCTCATTGATATGTTCTACTAATATTGTTGCATTCATTCAACTCACATGGCTATGAAGGTGAACTTGTCCTTTAATGATTATGCAGCTGTATAGCAGAAATGGTGTATCTTCTATAACAACTAACAATGCGTTAAGAAACACCCCACCCCTTCCCTGTAAAAGCTGTTCGTTCTTGTTTTTTGAAGTTCAAATCAACAAGCACCTACGATGAGATCATCACATTAATGAGGGGTATACTCATTAACAAAATTATTTTCATGATTACGTCAAATCATAAAGCCGTTGCTGGCAATTATTGCTTACATGTAGTTTTCATGATTGCAAACACTCACACACACATACACACACACAGCAAACGAAGACGGGTATAACTAGAGAGAAGGAAAACAAATTTTAACCACTGTCAGACTGTCACAATATTTCCTATACGTTCTAACATCAGATGGCATACATTGGAAAAATCTAAGAATACACTCGAACTCGTTTCCAGGTGTTGATACCAGAAAATGACCCAGTGTGTATAGTGTCTTATGGGGTTGTGGCTTCCAGTCACACCTGGTAACAAGCTCCCTCGTGAATTTTGTAACTTTTGAAAATGCAATAGATTAGATAGTGTCCTGAGTTATAAGTATAAGTTGTCAAATTGTGTTTCACACATTTTATTCTTTATCATGATCACGGAGATGTTGGAAATTTTGTATGTGACTTTGTGTACAGAACATAAACTGATTTGTTGATTTTAGGTTTATAAGTACAGAATTTTGTCAATACCAAATTGAAACAAGCCTTTAGACAATATGATTTGGAGATCCTCGGGCAGTTTGTTGAGACATGAATTGTCGCCCCTACACGAATTGTCGCCTCCTGCTCGGGGCGACAATCCGTGACGGGCGTTGGCGGCACAGTCACACGTATACACACAGAAAAACAAACCACTACCACTATGCAACCACCACACAAGCACAGTTTCTACAGATTGTATTATTATACATGTACTCCAAACACACACACATACACACACACACACACACACACACACACACACGCACACACACATACACACACACACACACACACATACGCATAACTTACCAGTCATACCCATCCCACCAAAGCTTAACACCGGAGGAACCACCCCGAGCCCGGGGCGACAATCCGTGTCGCTACAAATTTTTTGCCAACACGGATTGTCGCCTTCGAGGTTAAAAACTGGGAACCGCACAAGCGTCACGGATTGTCGCCAGGCGACAATCCGTGACGGGGGCGACAATCCGTGCCGCCAGCGCCCGTCACGGATTGTCGCCCCGAGCAGGAGGCGACAATCCGTGTAGGGGCGACAATCCGTGTCGCAACAGCAGTTTGTTTTTTTTTTTATCCTTTGGCACATTGATCTTAGTGATAAGTAGAAAAAAAAAAGTGGCCAGTATTTTGATCAAAATCTCTGGCAGATTATTTGCCTTAGGATTAATCTTTTAGATGGTTTCGTAAAATAAAAATGAATATAATCGCAAATGTCTTTGATTTTTTTTTTCAGAACTTCTATTCAAAACATATCTGGGTAAACATATATATTTCCCAGAAATGGCATTGATATTCTGGGCGATGTCCGGGCTATCCCTTCTTCAATATGTTGGTTCAACCTGTACTGGCATGTCCCCTCTGACCGTCGCCAATACTTCTTTAAGTGATGTGCCGCAAGACCAGACGTCCTCAGAGGTCAACCTTAATGATGAAGCTATTGCAGTAACCTCTGCTAATGGGTACACACTGCCATCATTCGTGTTCAGTTCCGAGACAGCAGCAGCAGCAGCAGCTGCCACAAACGGTTGGGCGTGGCACCCGATTGCATTGTCATCGTGGACGGTTATGGAATTGGGCTGTGCCATTCTCGGAATGGTAGGGAACGGTCTAGTTATTTTGGTGGTGTACAAACGCCGCAATGCTAACCGGTCCACGGATATCCTCATAGGATCCCTAGCCTGGGCCGATTTTCTCACGTCTTTCTTCATCATTCCGTGGCCAGAAGCAAGCCTGGTTCCCAATTCGCTGCTGGGACACGTTTACTGCAAATTCATGTACCCTAGTGTCCTTAAGTGGGCATCCATCTCGGCATCTATATACACTCTTGTGGGGATTTCCCTCGACCGGTACCTTGCCATTGTTTTCCCGCTGAAATTCACACGCATAGTCACCAAGGGAAGGCTTACCGTCTGCATCGTCACCTCGTGGACAGTCATCATGGCGGTAACGCTCTGCGAATGTGTGTTTCCCGCTCGCTTCGATGAGTCATTGCAGAACTGCGTCTATGATTATGGTTCCCGAGCGGCACAGCTATCGTATGGATGCTTCGTCTTCATCTATCGCTTGGTGTTCCCTACGCTGACGATGTTCATCACTCAGTTGCTGATTGTGTCCTCTCTCTACCGTCAGTCGAAGCGTTTCAACAAGGTCGATTCCTCAAGAACAACAGGATCAGCGGCCCACCTGGTAGCTAGAGATCGCGTCATCAAGATGATGCTCTTTGTGATCATCATCTATGTCATCTGCTGGGGACCAAACCAACTTTTCTTCATGGGCATCAATCTCCGCATTATTCCGTTCACCTTCTTCGACACGCCTCTGCATAGATTCCTTACACTGCTTGCGTTCATGAACTCCTGTGCCAACCCTTTGATTTACGCTGCGCGCCATCCTCAGTTCAGAGACGCCGTGCGAGAGCTCTTCTTATGCGGACTGCCCACGAACGTGCCTGTCTTTGGCGACAACGAGCAGAGTGATGAATCCAGAAAAACTGATTTATCGGCAATGACCTAAACCATACAGTTATACAGTTTACAGGTTTCTTTTTAAGTTTATCCTTTATCTCTCCCTGTCTTTTTCGTTAAACTACTATTGTCTATGTCTTGTCCTATCTTAGATTTTTATCCTATGTGAGGTTTGAGGATTTTGAATTGATCGATTGATTGACTGATTTTATTGATTTTATTGTATTTCCACTTTGTGTTCACAAAAGTAGCAAACGAATAAAGCTGAGTTATAATGGTGACTACAATCATTACTGTACAATAACATTTTGTCCTTTTCTATTTGAAGAAAAGTAATGTAAACATTGATACCTTCACTTTTAACAATACTTTTTGGCCTTAAGATCTTTATGATCGGTAGATCGATTGTCCAGGTCTATAAGCAAAGACATAGAAAAGACCTACAAACACAGCATAGTCATGTAAAATGATTGTTATTACTTCCTGGCGTGTAAATGCAGGTTTTGTTAGTATATAATTAGAATAGAGTGAAATGAGATATTATATACGAAATTCATTTCAAGCCCTTGGTAAGAACCCTCTCTCGAAATCCTTGATTAGTATCCGCTGTCCTTTATAACTTCATACTCTTTCACGAGGAGTTTGCTTAGAGGGATATGTAATTATAAACCTCGAGGCGAATTCCTTGTGTCATAACATGAAGTAACGTTCCCTTTGGGCAATCGTACCAACAATCCCCCGAAAAGAGTATAAAAGTGTATAATTTCATAGTAGGCCTAAGATTGTTTCTAGCTGCTTCAGTCATACAAACAATTCAGGTGATTTTTTTTTTTTGAAAATGAGACAATAATATCATGTGTGCAGTACATTTGCATAGCTATCGATATTTACTCACCACTGAAGGGCATGGTCAGTTACATGCCTTGTATCACAGGAACACCTGTTTCTCTCAAACCATGGTAAATACTCATTCATTTATGTATCATGATATTATTGGTACAGCCTGTATAGTGGCCCAATCTGTTCTTAATGGTTGAATTAGATTGACTAGAATTATCAATCTTTGCTCTTTTTTTTTTGGGGGGGGGGGGTTCTCTCTCCACCCCCTCTCTAACCCGCTCTCTCTCTCTTTCTCTCTTTCTCTCTCTCTCTCTCTCTCTCTCTCTATATATATATATATATATATACATATATATACATATGTGTGTGTGTGTGTGTATCAAAAGCTCAGAGTCTACAGAATACTCGTTAGCATTTAACGCTGTAAACTGGCAACTTCTTGACCAAAGAACACATCATTACTCCCTAACTTTTATGTATAAGACAATGAATTATTTAACCCTTCTTATTTAAAAGATGAATTTGAATTTGTAACTCATTTCTATCCCTCCCTTTTTGGACAAATATTAAGACTTCCCAAACATAGAACTGAATATTTGAGGAAATCATTTAAGCATCAATATGCTAAGGAATATAATGACCTTATATTCCTATGGACTGAAAGATTTCCCCTAGCGTTCATTTATTTAAATCTAGAATAAGTATGCTTTAAAGTTGCTGCCCCGCCGATCTATTTTCCCCCTTTTTGATGAAAGAGAGTAATTGCTGAATTATTTGAATTAGTACAGGTTATTATAAATTATGAATCATTATTTTCCCCTTCTTTTTCCTTTGTATTCCTTTCTTTTGTTATTTGCTTGTATCAGCTGTAATATGCAATGTTGTTGTTTGTTTTCTCTCTCAATTTATGTATTTCAAATATCTCCATGTTTACAAGTTATGTATTTCACAATTTCATATTGTATTTGTATAACCTCCATTTTCTGGACCCCGTGGAAGACATAGCGATGCCAACATTGAATATGGGCCATCCAGTCTTTGTTATCTTTTTACGGAAAATAAAATCAATCAGTATTCGGTCATTATCTTACAGGTTTGTATATCAAGCATCTATATATTGACTACTAATCATGTAGATCCATAGATGCTTCACGCTGTGTCAGCAAAGAAACAGTATAATATACTACATTTTCATGAAATACCTGAACATATAATGATCATAATTATGTAATTGCATGTATATTTTACTGTAAATCATTTATTGTAGCCATATTCAAGCTTCGATATAGTCTTAGAATACCAGGCAGTTCACATCACATTGTGTGCCAAAAAGCGGATAAACATGTTGTTGATTTATAGTAATAACTATACTGGCTTTAGTTGTAAATACCACTGCATTATGCATGCACACATAATTTTGATATATATTAAAGCGACGATACATAATGAAAACTAGTAAAGTTCCTACAGTCGTTATTCGAGCATGCCGCGTTGGGCATATCAAAATGTCACATGACCAGCACTCAAATTACACTGTGTAGTCATTAAAGGGGATGGCTAGTAACTAATCAGTGGGAATCAGTGGGAATGCTGCAGGAGATGATTGTTCAAATCCTTGCGGGATTCATTTAAGAATACATTATTATATCTTTTGTTGTGTGAAAATTATTTGCTTCAGAATGATCTCATATCGAAGTAATGTGCAGTTTAATGTTTCCAGGTTAGCATGTCTGTACAGTGACGGGGCGATCGAAATGCTTATTACTTGAATATGAGACCATTCTGAAACAAATAATTTTCACAAAACAATAGATATAATATAATCCTTGTGGGATTCATTTAAGAATACATTATGTTATAATGTATTCTTAAATGAATCCCACCAGGATTGTAACAATCATCTCCCTGCATTCCCACTGATTCCCACTGATCAGTTACTCGCCATCCCCTTTAACTGGAGGTCGAAATAGAGTTGTTTCGTTAGCTATTGTCTTACACAGCGTTGATATCAACCCAAGAATAATATGTGGGTACTCTGTATAATGTGAAAGTATATCTTGGCTACCAGCATGTGTGCTCCTGTAAAATGGCTGTGACTGGCTTCAATGCTCTCCCGGAAGTGGAGAGTGAGCACTGTCAGTGTCGGCTGGATGTATCCAGTGAACGGGTTAATACAAGTGTGTAAAACCATTGAAATGCATTGAAACGCATTCTTTCAAAGAACGTGCATAAAATCGTGCCTATATGGCTGTTGTTGCTTTTTAGTACTTGCACGTTATCATGTTTCTAAAGCTGAGCTTACCGTACAATCATGCAAACATCCGGAATATCATATTCCATGTGCTAAAACCTACTTGCCACACGATCCAGCTGCTCAACCAGACATGCTTGCATCTATGAAGAATTTCTCTTCCCATGCATGCGAGACAATTTGCTGTTTTATCAAAATAATCGATTGTCCTTTTTCATTAAATAATAACGTGTAGGCCTATGTGATTGTAATGTAGCTACAGTTGTACAAAATACGTCAATGTAACTGTCGTTGAAGTTGATGAGCATTTCATAGAGATGACTTGTTTGAGAGGTCCAAATTTTATTGACCTTAAAGGCATAATTTACCATTTGCAGATCAAACAAAAACCCGGCTTTAGTGCTTCGTAATAGTTCGAAAATGTGAGTCAGGGATAAAAACAATCCATGTAAACATTTGAATCAAAGTAATCAATGTTAAGTATAATCATTTAATGTATAAAATGTGAACAATAGTTAAAACAAAAATGTGTCCAGACTAAACCGTATTCGCTTATGGTTTATTGAGAAAAATGATATCTCCTTACATGTTTGGCATTATTGCGAAATTCTTATTGCAGGATGTTTTGCGATACACTTGACCTACACGTATGCATCTAATGTGATATCTCGAAAAATCTTTAAATCACTGCTCTGCTCCCAATGGTAAACAGTACCTTTACCCTTTCTAAAATGTATACTTGACTTACTTGAGTCTATAGTGCCATAAATATTTTGGACGAAAGTCAAATACGTTTGTTGCGACATAAATTGTCGCTCCGTCAAAAATTGTCGCCCCGGCTCGGGACGACAATTTGTGACGGAGTTGGTACCACTAATTGTCGCCCCGTCACAAATTGTCGCCTGGCGACAATTTGTGATGCTTGTGCCTTTCCCTATTTTTGACCTCGATGGCGACAATTTGTGATGGCAAAATGAAACGTAGCTGCACAAATTGTCGCCGACCATGCACTGTGAATTGTGTGGTTGGGGTGGTTGCTCCGGTGTTATACTTTGGTGGGGGTGGGTATGACTGGTAAGTTATGCGTATGTGTGTGTGTGTGTGTGGAGGGAGGGGGGGGGGGAACTGCATGGTATGTAGTTCCATATGTGATTTGTGTATGCGTTTGCGTATAGCTCTGTGTGTGTGTGTGTGTGTGTGTGTGTGTGTGTGTGTGTGTGTGTGTGATTTGGAGTATAATACAATACACGTGGAAATTGTGCATGTCTCAGGCACGTAACTATTTTTTTTTTTAATGGGGGAGGGGGTCAAATTGGTAGGATTTTTATAGGGGGTCAAAATTGGAAATAGTGGACCTTTCTGAGGGAGTTAAGCAACCAAGCCCAATAGGATCTCACTCTGGAAGGGGTACATTTTAGACCCTGCTCGCAAGCGGGGGGGGGGGGGGGGGATTCGTTCGAACCCCCTGAACCCCCCCCCCCCCCTAGTTACGGGCCTATGTGTGGTAGTTGTAAAGTGGTAGTGGTTTGTTTGTCTGTGTGTATAAGTGTGCCTGTATGCGTACGTGTGTCTGTGTTTGTGTTTTGATGTTTGTGCAAACGAACGTTTTGGGCCAAATGTTAAGTTTTTACGACGCGTTTCTATTATGGCTCGTAAATCTCACGAGAAAGTTTTGACATGTACCAAACTTATATCCCTTGAATATATTGGATCATGTAAATCCTCCTCACTTACAAGGGCATATACATAAAAACAACCAAAAAACCAAAACAACCAAAAGTACATTATACAAATCTACAATTAAGTCATTAATAAAAAAAAAAAGACCAACCCTTCCCTTCCCAACCGAAAGAAATCTACATCTATCCTAACCGGGGGCAGAATATCAAATCCTACCAATATCTGTCATACCATTTACCATCCCACCAACCCCCAATTAACCAAAACCTAAATCATCCCACACCCACATTCACTAACCCACATACATACACACACCCACGCACACACACACACACACACACACCCGAACCGATACCACCTTCCTTCCTGATGAAACGACTTCTCAATGTTGATACGTAAGACATAATGAACCGTATGCATAAAAGCAGCGTCCGCCCGCACGCAAGCACCACTCCGAATTCAAATACAAATCCGTCAAACAAACTCATCAAACTCAAAGCTGCTGATAAAATCAATATAACGTTTATGCCAGCAACAGCTTACCCCTCCCCACGCGCAGCCAAAACACATATAACACACACACACACGCTGACACACACACACACACGCACGAACGGACACTCAATTATCAAGTACGCGCGCACATTGCACAATTCCTTGAAACCTCACCGTGACTTTTTACAGGGCTTGTTTGCATGGATGTAGCCATGTAAGTTATGTTTTGGTATTTCAATGACTATGTCAAGAATAATATTGCCCCCAAAAATGTGCTTCGAGGGCGGGCGACAATTTTTGCCGACAGCCCCCATCACAAATTGTCGCCAGACGACAATTTGTGACGGGGCGACAATTAAAGCCGCCAACTCCGTCACAAATTGCCGCCTGTTTCAGGGGGCGACAATTTTTGACGGGGCTACAATTTATGCCGCAACATACGTTCGTGTTCATCATTCTATTTTCTTTTTTTTTAAGCAGACAAACTTGTACAGGTAATCTTGAACAGGTGTTTTGAACATACAAGGGACAATGGACGGTTTCAGTTGCTATCCCAAAGTAGACGTGCAAATTTCCTCGTCCGACAGAAACTCTATATCACAATGCCCACGTGCTTCACAACATCAACAAGGAAGTACTGTGCCTAATTGATGAACGTTAGAATTCAGTGTAAAAAAGATACAAAAAGAAAGACACAGCGAGTGTGAATATGATGCTTTTCTATAGCTTTATTAAGAGATGTACTGCAAGGAGTAATATAAAATAACTATGTGAGGTATCACTTATCAACTACATGTCTTTCAAGACAACTTAATAATCTATGAAGGCACATGTCTATCAATATCTGATCTCTGTCTTCTTATGAATTTTTTATAATATTGACTGGCCTTGCGAGAGATACCAGAAAGTATTGCCCAAACTGATAGAATATTGCCAGATTCGAAGACGATGGGGCAATATGGGGGGCAACATTTTCTGGGATCTCTCGAAAAGCCCAGTCAATATCATAATTATTACGTATCCCCCAGATAAATTACGCAACCATGCCAAGTCCTATTGTATGTGAACACGCTATGATTTACTGGCCACATTTGACTTAATACCTGTAAATCATCACCAACATGTGACTACGAAGTGCGTCTTGTCTTTTACCGATTCACCGGTATTCATGAAAAGTTGAAATAAATAAGCAAATTCATGAAAAGCAACCATGTTTAAAAAAAATGCAAGCAATGAAAAATAAACTCTTGCATGTGGTTAAATTCGGCCTATGTATGTGTCTTTTTCACTTAGCTTTGAATAGACAAGCTGTCTTTTTTGATTTGCAATTT
The DNA here is from genome assembly GCF_040938485.1 of Diadema antillarum. Classification (NCBI taxonomy): domain Eukaryota; kingdom Metazoa; phylum Echinodermata; class Echinoidea; order Diadematoida; family Diadematidae; genus Diadema; species Diadema antillarum. The sequence continues at coordinate 4,159,869 of NW_027270960.1, forward strand.
AAGTTCAGTGTAATCGAAATTGGAGAAAGTACACATTTACACCGTGATTGACACCACTCTCTCTCTCTCTTTCAATGAGTGACATCTGACTATTAAAGAGCCCTTGATGTCATGGTGTTATTTCACTGATACTACCATGAATCACAAGATGAGATGATAATTTCATTGCATGCCTCAAAAGGTATCATCGGAAAAGATATTTTTAGCCTAAATGGCTTCACAGTGACTACATGTATAAACATTATATTGCTTACATATAAGATGCATTGTAAACGTAACCTCCATTAAGGAGCTAGGTGATCCCAAACATGTTCAATGTCACACTTCTTACGGTTCCTACACTATCGTGAAATTTAACCCAGAGTAAAAAAGCAAACTAGTTTTGCTTGACTTATAAGTTACTTGACAAACGCGCAATTAATATGAAACAATTCTCAGAATTCTAATAGGATTGGGCACGTTTACGGCTGCTTTACTTTGAAATCATTTAACAAAGGTTTACTTTAATACCACTTATTCAGTATATGTTAAACGCATATGAGAGGACGAAATATTTACATCATTACTACAAATACACACACGCGCGCGCGCACACACACACACACACCCACATGCACACACGACAAACTTGACAATTTTATTTTGTTAGTCTTCAGACGCTTTTCACAAAAGAGCACGCATTTTTCTGCCGGTCACGAAAAAGAACACGGAATAATTTTTGTGAATATACAAAATCTGTACAAGATTTTTTTTTTTCGGCAGACATACAAATGTTTAAGCAGAGATATCATAAGAAAAAATTTAAACAAGAATTTATAAACGTTTATCAATGAAGAAACACGTGGGTCTGACGACATGAAACCTAGATATACGCAGACCTCCACCACAACCTTCAAAAGTCAAAAACATACATGGTGATACAACATATATCTCACACACAAAAAAACTTTGCTATACTGCAAACTCAATTATATTACTCTGGTAGATGCGGTTCAAAAAACTACAATACTTTATACTAAATTACCTGATAAAAAAAACACAAACAAACATATTTTTGATTTCATAGTGTCCAACATGCTCGTGTTTGTAAGGCACAAAAGCTTTGGAAGACAGCCACTTATAAGAAAAAACTAAAAATTATGTTCTTGATCATAAATCGGCAGCACCACGACAGTTAGACTGTTATGATTGATCTGTGTCAGTATTCATCATTTTATGCGTATGCAAACACACACACACACACACACACACACACACACACAATTCAGTGAATGCTAAAGAAAATTGTCGGACCGAAATATTTATATTATTGCATCAAATACGGAAAAAGAAACTGGCCATTTATTTTTATCACATTACCAAAGAGTTTCGGTTGTCCTTTTTTATCATTTTTTTTTTGCAACTCAACATGTTGCCGGTCATGAAAGAGAAAATAGGATTTATTTTGCATATGTTATTGTCTATAAGCAATGCAAACACGCATCGCTAGTATCTATTTCATTCAGTTCAAATTCAATGTGAAAATATACAGTAGTACGGAGCAAGCACATTTCATCATGTTCAAAACTAAGATATATCATAATAAATCACATGAAAAAAGGAATGAGACACTTAGAAGACATTATATTACTAGAACCACCCCCCCCCCAAAAAAAAAAGAAAATCGACTAAATCGAAAAAAGTATTTAAAAAAATGTATAAACGTGTATCAATAAAGAAACACGTGGGCCTGACGACATTAAACCTAGATATACACAGACCTCCACCACAACCTTCAAAAGTCAAAAACATACATAGTGATACAACATATATCTAACACAAAAAAACTTTGCTATATTGCAAAAAGACATATCTTTGAATTCATAGTGTCCAACATGCTCGTGTTTGTAAGGCACAAAAGCTTTGGAAAATAGCCAGTTACAAAAAAAAAAAACCAACTAAAATATGTCCTTGATCTTAACTCTGCAGCACCACGACAGTAAGACTGTTATGATTGATCTGTGTTAGTATACATCATTATATGTGTATACGAACACACACACCCACACACAATTCAGTGAGTGCTAAAGAAAATTGTCGCACCGAAATATTTACATTATTGCATAAAAAGAAACCCACCGAATCTGGCCATTTATTTCTATCAAATTACCAAAGAGTTTCGGTTGTCCTTTTTTTGCAACTCTACATGTTGCCGGCCATGAAAGAGAAAATGGAATATTATATATTTTGCATATGCTATTGTCTACAAGCATTGCAAATACGTATCGCTAGTATCTATTTCATTCAATGGAAATTCAATGTGAAAATAATTATACAGTAGTTCTTAACGAGCACATTACATAATGTTCAAAAACTAAGATTTGTTATAATAAATCGCGTGAGAAAAGGAATAAGACAGTTCAGTTCAGTTCAGTTTTATTCACCATCAATTTAGGAGTATACAATAAAAAACACACACAAAGATACATAACTATATACAAAGCAAACAAAGACACTTAGAAGACATTACATTACTAGCACCATCTAAAGAATCGACTAACTCTTAAGGAGTATATTCCATGAGGCATAGAAAAGAAGTAAATTGTAGCACATTAAAAAAAAATACATTACCAAGTGCTCGGGGAACACAAGAATATTCTTCTTTAACGTAACCTGCAGAAGACCAATCAAAGCCTTCAAATCATCTCCCTTTCCTCAAAAGGTGCACATGCATTATCACAACCCCATCCCTCTTGGTCCCCAATCAAGATCAAGTGAACAGACTCCACGCTCAGAGCATTCTCCACACAGCCTCTAGTTGCCGGCTTCGAATGCCACATCCATAATTCCAAATATTTCATTGACCATCTCTCCACCACTATTTCATTAACTCTACAGACACTCTTGCCAGCTTTGATGTAGACTCACTCTTCACCAACCTTCTGTCAGTTAACCCTGCGACATCTTCAAACATTGTTTTGACAATCGACGCCACTCTCCTTTCCAGGACCCAACTAACATCACAACAGATACTAGTCTTCCTCCTTACACGTCTTAATCCTATTTTCTTCTAATGAAGAGATACACTGTCGAGTAAATCAGATCAGGTGACCGAGATGTAGGCAACTCGTCAGCCGTAGAACGTTTCCAGGGTGGACCGCGAGGAGGTCAGTTGCTATGCCACCCCAACTAACACAGCCATCATCGCCACCTCAAACTCCTTCGAGGTCTACTACCGTGAGTGACACCTGAAACGCATAGCAAAAAATCTGCGTTGTGTCATATCAGCCAGTATCCAACACTCAAGTCGGACATACTCGGCAACTCAGTGAGGCAAAGAACACACATGCTTAACACATGGTTATACTTTTGTCGTCTGTTCGATCCTTAAGTGTGGGATAGACCCTGCAGTTCAATGTTTCAACTAGAGCTCCTGGATAGAAGATGGTACTGCCACGTTAGATAGTGGAGAGTTGTTGAAGTTTGTGCCGTTACTTTCGTTGAGTGTTTGTGCTGGTATTAGTGCTGGTACCGGTGTTGGAGCTGGAGTCGGTGTTGGTGTTGCTGCGACTGTTGTGCTTGGTCATTGTATAATGTTCCTCGTGCTCATGTCGATCTTCATGGGCTATACGTAACCCTTCAACTTTCATCTCCTGAGTACACTCTAATCGACACTTGGATCTACAAGGTGGAATAAATATTCAGGAAAAATTCACATCAAAGGGATGCAGCGGACAGAAATGGCAGGAAACCAATATTGTGGCTAGTCGAAATATCTAAAAAGAAAAAAAACACGATAACTAGGCAACCTCGCTTATCTTGAGTGAACGACTGTCTTACGCAGTGGTTGGATTCTTTTCATGCGTCAAAATGTCCTTATCACTTTATCAAAACGTAATTACATTGTATGTCAAAAAGATGACATGCTTCGAGTAATTCTAATCGCTGCGTATTAAACCCAAAAGAAACATAGGGATGGATAAAGGGTGAAAATATTTCTGACCTGTTAAGGAGATTGTGCTACCTCAATCATTAGACAATCTATCTGGTCATTGGGCAAGTATTCACACAGTCTCAACATGGCTTTAACCCTTGATAACCAAAGTGTGAAGAATACCAATGTAGTCAGGTCATTCGTGATAACTGCTCAAGGTTTTGATCTCCATTCGCCAATTCAATTAAGCTATATCTACAGGCACCCACTTGATCAAAAATTGTTGGATGGTTTCCATATTGTTGTTAAGACGATATTACCGTGGTATATAAATAAGCAACGCAGAAAAATAGAATATAAGTACGGATCCTTTTGGGACATACGACATTTGAGGAAATGACTGTATCAAAGATTACACAAAATAAGCGACTGACGATGCTGTGGAAGCCTCTTGTTGCAGTCGTTTTAGTCGCTAGTAGGTACTCATGGTATGGGGAAATCACAATGAATCGTTTACAGGAAAAATAAAACACGAAAGAAAGAGGAAGAAACATTCACCTTTTTGTGCTTCCATCTATGGACCAACATTGATGTCTTCGTAGATTTGCGCTCCATTCTCCGGGTCTTCGCTCTCATCTTCAAGTGTTTGGTACAAAAGGGGACAGCTATTATCATTCTCGTGACATTGCTGCTGAGATCCGGGTGCCTTTTGCCCAGTGTTGCAGGACGCATTGCAATTGGGGAGTGCAGGCTGGTGGTCCACGGCCTCGTAACTTTGGTCGACCATGTGACTGGTGGAGGGTACTTGGTGGTTGATTTGGGCGTACAACATGCTTGATCTTGCTGGGACAACTACATCCTCCAAGTCTATCTTACTTTGCCCTTTGGAATGGTCAGTTTTGAAAATCTTTGATGCATACCGTCTGGGTTTTACTGGAGGTTTCTTGCCGTCAGGAACTGCATAGGAAACCTCAGATCGTCCATCGATGCTTTCTTCGCCATCTGGCTTCATTGCAGGATCTGTATGCTGTACTCTTTCATTTTTGCTTCGCCTATTCCTGACGTGCGGGGTGGACCCTGCAGTTGCGAGTTTCCTACTGGAGCTCCTTGCAGGATGATGTGACTCATTGCCACGTAAGATACCGAAGAGGGTATTGGAGTTTGTGTTGGTATTTTCGTTCGTGTTGGTGTTGGAGCTGGTGCCGGTATTGGTGTCGCTGTTTGTGTTGCTGTCACGTGGTGTGATGGGTTGTTGTGCAGTGTCCCCTGGGCGTTGAGGCAGAGGTCGATTCTGGCCGGGGACCGTTAGAACCTGATCTGTGTTTGAAGTCTCCTCTAGCAAGTGATCTCGTTTCAGCGGGGATGGGTCCTCTGGGTTTGGAAATTTAGTCTGTTGCTGTGTACTTTGTTCCTGGACGGGTGCTGTCATGCAAGATCCAATTTGAGTGTTCGGTGACCCTTCAGTTCCGGTCTCTGCAGCATGTAGCTGCAGTCGACACCCGGAACTACAAGATGAAGTGAGAGATTTTATAATAGGCAAGTCACAATGAAGACAATGATCAAAGAGGGTAGGAAACATACAGTGTGGTCAGTCGTCACGTTTCAAATGGCGGCGAACAAAAATTCGAAAGTATTACTATAACTCACATATATCTCGAGTACTTCATGCTTTGTCATCATGTGCCACGCAGTATTGTTAGAAATTGTTTCATACTTTCGTTCAGTTTTGTAAAGCAATATTTAACCTTGTACACCTTGGAGTGGAAATTGCAACCTTGACATTGTCATCTGTAACAACAACGGAAGATTTCATGATCACTTGCAGTTTAGGTCACACTATTGCCCATTCGTTTATTGTACGTGTTGCGAAGTAAGTATCACTGTTGCATACAAATTAAGGTAGAATATTCAGTACATACTGATACTGTGAATTACATAGTAGTAGTAGTAGTATTAGTAGTAGTAGTAATATAACACAAAATAAAGAAGGAAAACTATTGACCTTTTTTTCCTTCGATAACAACGAACTGCGATGATTGTCAAGGCTACCACAGTCATCCCCACCACCAAAGCGATGATCCAGTAAACGAAATCTTGCTCTGGACAGATAATAAATGGGAATGTATTGAATAGCTTCTGTCAAGTCAGAAATAGTTCACATGTTATTGATTCAGCGAATAGGGTTTAACTGTCATTATTTCCCTCACAAATTATGTCTTGTTCTATGATTGGTCGAGAGCATTGAAAGTGATGAAATATATTTCCACATGAAAACCCGTTACCTGTCAGAAATCTAAACTGTTTCTCCTGGGAAAGAGCAAACAAAATTATATCCCGCGGGCAGTATTTGCTAAACATAACACTAAAGGTGTGATTTCACGGAGCACGCGAACGATTCGCGAAGGACGCGAACGATTCGCGAAGGACGCGAATGGCAAAATCCAGCATTCGTATTTTAGTTTGCAAAAGATTGTCAAATGAAAGTGAGGGTTCGGAAGCGTCGTCAATTGTTCGCGAACGTTGTTTTTACTTCGGCGAGAATTTCCAAAGAAAATATTGAATTTTTTTCGAACCTTTTTTTTTTGCGCACACTTGGTCGTGATTTAGTCTAGTGGGATTTCTGAAAAAGGGCTCTCAAAAAAGGTGTTAGAGGCATTTTTGAGTAAAAGTAGGCAACCGGTCTCTTTTACCTAATTTGAGCATGCTGAATCCAAAAAATCCGATTCCCAAGCGAAATTCACCGATCTTTACCATCTAACTTGCATAAACAAAATGGCTGCCAAGCCACAGAAATTATCAGTTTCAGACACACATTTTCTAGAAATTCTTTGCAAAAGAGCTGGAAAAAAAAGTGATTTGAAATGTTTGTACAGAGAATAGAATTACCAATGTAAAGGACAAACGTTTCTCAGGTGGTAAATAGTATATTTTATTAATAATCATGCAAATTAGGGCTCAAATGTAGAGATTCATATAAATATACATTAACACTGGAAGAGTAATTTTGACATTTTTTTTCAATAAAATTGTTAATTCCATGAAAAAATATTTTTAGTACATCTATAATCCAAAACGAATTGATGAAAACTCTCTCTACGCGGATCATGACTCAATTTTTTATGGGTGTGGGGAATGTCATCGATCAATACCATTTTGTTCATATGCAACATCCATTTTGTATTGTTCCAATATGCAAATCAGTAGCATCAGCACAGAAGTTCTATTTCCCAGGTAACCAGAGCTTGTTAATCATATATAGCAAACACTCGTCTATATGTTGAAATGGAAAAGGTGGTTTTATAATATTTCCTCTCGAGGCGTTTTTTTTTCTTGCAAGTCGACGAAAAATACCTTTCAATGTCACAATAAACAATACTCATGCCCCAATAAATAAACAAAATTATGTTGTAAATCTGTTAGATGAAATTATATATATATATATATATATATATATATATATATTTACATATATATATATATATATATATATATATATCTATATATATATATATATATATATAAATGCGACATGAGAAAGGAAGGAGAAGTTGGTGCGTAGCTTTGAAATCATTGTTCCTCTTACTGTTCCTCCTTTTCGGAAAAGCGCAAGAGTTGAAAAATTGGTCTCCGCCGGGACTCGAAACCGGGTCTTTGGCATGGAAGGTCAACGCATTAACCGCTCGGCCACGGAGACGTCATAGCGGTTCAGGCAGACCCAAGCTCGATTTTATATATATATATATATATACATACATATATATAGATATAAGACTGGAGAATTGGAAAATTGGAAAATTAAGTGTGTAGAATAGCCGCGACACACTCACTGGCAAAAGATCAAGAAGTTTAAGATCGCGATCTCTAAGATCTCAAAAGGCGCAGTCAAATTGGCATATCATCGAAAAGTTTAAGATCGCAATCTTTAAGAACTTAAACATTTTCAAGTGCGTGTGACTGCAAAATTTCCGCGAAACTTCCAGCTACAGCTAGGGATATTTCATTTTTTAATGCTGTCCCCGCCAAACTTCTCGATCTCTTGTCATTGTGACCGGACAACAAAAGATCGTGAAGACTTCGCGATCTTAAATTTTGCAATCTTTTGCCACTCTGACCGCCCCTTAACATGATAAACTTGAATAACGATGTTAGAAGAGCAGTGAGGGAGAAGAAATGAAAAAAAAGACGTGTGGCACACGTCTACTTAGATTTGATCCTTCTACATCTGTTATAGGACTAGAACTTAGTCAACTTCCAAGACAATTCGAACTCGGCCAGTGCAATCTGCGAAATATGGGGTTTACACCTTCCTGTTCCTTTTTGTTAAGAACTAAGGAGTAATGAATACTCATTAGAAACCGTGTTACACACAGAAGATTCCACTTCGTATTAGACGTAAATGGTCCCCATTTTGCCTCTCATTATATGCTTTATCAAGTATAGTTTTTGAATGTCCAAGTCGTCGGCTGAATTTCTGCCCAAGAATTAGTATATGGATCTTTTCATGGAGGACCTGGGTTTTCCACCACCTTGCAAACATGAAGTTACTTTTGTTCCTTTGAGAGATAACATCGATCCGATAGCTACCTTAAAGAGGCCTTCTTTCGTATAGATACAGGAGTTGTGCTTTTTCTGCCAGACTAATACTGACAGTAGCACTCTTATTAAAGCAAGTGATCAAGGACTCACAATCATCAAGGATGCTGCTTGTACGAGTAGAAAACTAAAGGGTTCCAAGAACATGGTTGATATCAGTCGTCTTTTTAGGAATAAACTTATTTTTCGATTCAAAAGATGCATCACACAAGCTCGTTTGGCACAAAACATTATGTTCCGCCATTTTACCATGTTTACGGACATAAGTATACTGAACGCTCGCGGAAGGAGTTCAACGACAATACTCTTGTATTAAAAAATAGAAAATAAGAAAAGAAAATCCTGCTCACTGTGCCAGACCTGATCTTTCTTCACCAGTAAACAATGGGTGGGATCGTTTTGATCTGGTCTACAGCCTGTAAAACTGATGAATCTAGCCTGCATTCCTGCAAAGTTGCCTTATTGAGATGAATTCAGGTGCATGCGAAAGCAATGCAGAACCTGAGAACATTTCGATGGTAATGTCACAAATCAGGCATACGACGTACAGCAATGGATGGATGTTAGCAACAATGTGATAATGCAAACCTTGCATTAATGTAGATCAATTAAGCTCGATTAATGAATAGACTTTTCGAATCAGATTATGCTTCTTCGATAGCCAAAATGTAAAGGTGTTGATGACTAGAATTACAAAGTTCCATAGTTCATTTCTGTTTCCGACACTGTCCGAGATACAAGGATTTTTCTTACATTTTTTTTTTTTTGCTTAAGCCTGCACAGTAGGTGAAGAGATAGATAAAAAGACATAAATTATGTTCGCAGACGAGATTATAAAAGTTGCCACTTGATTTTGAATTCAACAGATTGAAAATTAAATTATAAACCTATCTATCCAATGAAAACGACAGAGTACAGGAAAAGATAAAGAGACCTTGCACTAATCCATAGAGTAATGTATAGTGATGTGATTGCCCGATAACTTTGATGGCAAGACCTTGTTTTGGTGGTATATATGTGACCGTGCACCTCAAAACGAACATAAAGTCGCACACACTGATTTTGCGTGAGGACTGAAAATAAGTGAAATGGGTCAACCTAGCCGAACTTAACTTTTTCATATTTTCTGAAAGAGCGGGTCTTCTTTTACATTATGCTAAAATTTGGTATCATAAAACGGGCAGGAAAGTGTGTTTTTTTAGCAGTTTATCTCGAACATTTTTGGTAGAATAGTGTGATTATGTGTGTCTTTAGAATCCTTTTTTCATTTCTGAAAAACCTTGTCCACACTCTTCATTTTCAACTCTAGTAACCTTTGAAAGGATAGTGCTACTGCTTTGAAAGTTGGCATTGATTATGGACAGAATGTGTTAATGAGGCATGCTTAATTTCAGTTTAATCTGATAATCCCTTCATTGTTGTTACTCTGGTGGTTTACTTCCTGTTTTTTGTCCAATTCATCGCACAGCCAGCATGGTTTAGTAAAGATTAAGCGCTTGAATAGACCCTGTACTTCAGAGCCTCTTTTCTCAGTTCACACTTTTCCTGAGTTTGTGCTTTCTTTCCAATATTTAGATAGGTTAGGAGAGTCCATTTGATTTGATTTATACATCATTTTAAAGCTTAAAGTCTGCTATTTCAGAACATGGACTTAACTAGAAATTCATGTCTGGCGACTTTTTGTTCGTTTTGAGGTGCACTGTCACATATGCATAGATAATGGTCGAATATTTGTATAATTTATTATGCAAATGAGATAATAGAGGTGTGTTGTTTAGTAGTTGCAGTTAATTTTTGCATTTCTTAATCACACAAGGAATCATTGACCGGTCTTGATGTTATAACTGTTCTGAAACATATTCATAAATTGCGGCAGTGCGTTGTAGAATCTCGAAACCTGCCTGGTCTACGGCCTCTTGAATATACATTTGCAAACATATTTCCTTTAAATGTCATTCAGGTTCTTTTTTTATTGATTGATTCCAGCATTTCATTTACTTCGAACTCTTACGACATCATAATGTGCAACTTGTTTGCCTGATAACTTAGCTATCCCAGTACACATAAGTACATTTTGATAGCAAGACTTTGTTTTAGGAATATATCCATAGAAATGGCAAATTAGATTATAAGGGTATTTCTAATAGCTGTTTTTTTCTCTTCTATCTCTTTATCACAAAAGAATCATCAACTTAGGTCTTGATATTATAACCATGATAACTATAATGATTCAGATTCATATATCGCGGCAATGTGTTGTAGAATCTCGAAGCCTGTCGTAGTATAGCCTCTTGCATACAATTTGCATACGTAATTGCAAATATTGTTATTCATCTTTTTTTTTCTGAATTGGTTGATTCCAGTACTTGATTTTCCTCGGACTCAGATGACACCATGTACACTTTGTTTGACCTCTAGCATATCTATTTTCACTACGTCAAGGCACAAAAATGGGAAAATATTTGCATAAATTATTATGCAAATGAGATGCATATTTATTTTAGTACTTAAATTTAGTTTTTGTATCTCTTTATCACACTAGGAATCGTGAACCGGTCATGATACAATGATTATTATCACCAGAATTATGATTCAGATTCATATATTGCGGCAATGCGTTGTAGAATCTAGAACCCTGCTAGTAATGTATCCTCTTGTCTACCAATTTGCATAGATATCTGCATACTTGTAATTCTTTTGAATTGATCGAATTCTTTTGAATTGATTGGATTCTTTTGAATTGATTATTTTCGATTCGACTCTGACGACATCAAGTACTTTTTGTGTGCCAGATAACTTGTTAAAATGATTAAAAACAGAAGTGAACACATAGGTACTATACATGTGCATATATATTCAATTCAATTCAATGTTTTATTTCATTTTTCTACAAAAACATACAGCATAAACATCACTTTTTTGGTAACAGAAAATAAGGTGCGTAAACTATGAAACATGAAAAGAATGTGCAATATATATGCGATAATGCATTGCTGTGTCAGCGGCAACTCCTAATTTGCATATTTCACTTTTTAATTTGCATATTTAAGTGAAAGTTATGAACAATTGATGACTTATCTGTTGTATTTGCACCTTGATTTCTGGAATTATTGCTATTTCTGCATGTCTAGGGATATTTTATGAAAATTAGATCATCGAAACACCTTAAAAAGCACTGAATTGGCGGTCATTGTGTTTATGCTAATTTGATGCTCTTAGACTCATAATTCCGCTTGAAAACCGGATTTTTTGGAATCAGCGTACTTGATTATCCAAAATAGACCGGTTTCCAACTTTTACTAAAAATGCCTCTGACAGTCATGTTTTCCCCAAATTCCACTATACTAATTTGCCCGTGATCTGTTCTCGAAGGTATCTTTAAAGTCTCGTCATATTCGCAAGACCTTCGAAAGACACAAAGTTCGCAAAATGTTCGTGAAACAACCAGACCCCGAAACTTTGGAGAATGTCTCGCGTATGTTTTTGCGAAATCTACGGAGTTTTTACGACGTAACTGCAAACTGTTCGCGTACCTTTTGAGACATTCTCACGAACGTTTAGCGCATGTTTGGGGGATGTATAACCTACGTTATCTACAAATCAAAATCGTAGCATACAACTAAATGTCAAACAAATTATTAACAACTATCATAGTAAAAAGGAATTAAAGACTAGCAAAGAGAAAGAAATGTTTGATGTAAACAAATCACAGAATACACTTTTAATGAATCTAAAGTATGCCACAATTACATTTAAACTAGAGAATATGTGTTAGAGAAACTGCAAAAAAAAATCAAATGCTTTACTAGAGGAGATAGGTCCTAGGAAAAAAAACTTTTCTCCCTTGATTATTGAAAAATGTGCGTTGTCGCATTTCCGTTGCGTGCGCTTCGTGCACGTATCATACTGCACTTTAGCAATGATCCACACGACATTCGCACATACGCACGTCGTGAGAACTTCGCACAAATTGCGCAAAAATGGTTTGAGTGAATGGTTTGAGTGACCTGTTAGTATAACATAGGTAGATGCTGTAACACAGACTTAAGTATTTGGTTTACAGTGATTTATCATTAGTGATGGTGAATTCCGTAATTCATATTGTGCACATTTATGTATCATACAAACATGTGCATGCGCCGATTAATCTTGTGCAGACATCAAACATGATTCAAAGCCGGCAATTTGAGTATGAAAAAAAAAATCACTGAAAGTTGAACAATACAGAATTTATCTATTGTCTGGATCTTGATCTAGAGTGGCTTGTCTTCACACTGAATGACAAAATCGTGGCCCTTTGGTTGTTTGTTAATACGTAATATATAGGAAATATCTGCGATCTGGTGCCAAATTCCATGAAACCGCATGGAATGACACCTGGACGTGGATTTATACATCATAATGATACGTGAACTAGCAGTGGGGACTAATGGATTCCTACAAATGTAGATATGTTAAAAGTTAACAAAAAAAATAGTTTAGTGGTTTGTGTGATTGTGCATTCCGATAGCATGTAAATTAAAGAATGGTGCCAAAATGATTATTTTCTGTGATTTTTATCCTTATGAGTTGAAAGTAAATTACCGTTACCCAGTACTGTTAGGTCTCCCTTGTGATCTAAAGCAGGCGGAAAAAACACAAACAAACGAGGTGATGGTCATGTGCAACCATTTTGTTTACATCTGTGTAAATAACGCTGTAAGAAAACACATTACTACAAGAAAGTGAAAGTGAGTTGAATGCACTCACTGGTCAGGTTATTTGTACTGATATAGAAATCGTTTCATGCCTTAATGTAGCATTTTTAAAAGCAAAAATTTTTGTTTTCAAGCCTGGTACATAGCCTTATTTTATAGCGTTGCAAGTGGTATAAAGCTTCAGTTTAAGAATATAGATTAACATGATTAGTTTTAATGAAGCCGTTATATTACGTGAAGGTAGTTTCATAGTGTAGAAGAGAAAGCATAGTGACCTATGAATACTCCATACACTGATGGCTGACACCTGTAATACACATGACTTGTCACTGCATAAATGATTACATGTATATGTGAACCAACAGGACAGCGACTTCTCTTCTCTTTCACCTACCATTCTCTATACTTATCTATTGTTTCCCATTAGGATCCTTTTGTTTCTTACAGTAAACAAAATAGTTATCTATTCATCAAGAAAAAAGAAGAAGAAAAAACACAAGCAACAACCACAACAACAAAGAATTTTTACTTGTTTTGTCTATGAGCTGGTTATCTTAGATGGCTACACGCATGAATACACATTATTGTATCATTGTTATCCAGCGGATAATGGATTCCCTTTAATCTTTGATAGCTATAAGTGTCACAGGGGACTTTCCTTTGAATGTGGGTGTCATATCATGTATGTGTTGCGCGCATGCGCACGGTGCTTGGATACGAACATGGCGGTCCACAGCAGACGGTACAATAAATCACAGCAAGGTCCGTGAACCTACAGCAAGGGAGTACCGAGGGGGGTGTTTTGGGTGTTCAAACACCCCCCCCCCCCTTTGCCAAAAGGGGGGTGTTTTGGGTGTTCAAACACCCCCTTTGTCAAAATGGGGGTGTTTGAGGTGTTCAAATACCTCCCTTGGGCAAAAGGGAGGTGTTTGAGCTATTCAACACCACTCTTCAGCAATGTTTAGATGTTGACAAATGAAACAAAAGCTGTCTTTACCGCTTTTATTTCCGTTTTGAATTCCGCCTTTCCTTTCTTTTGCGTTCATTTTCTCTCTCTCTTCCTTGTTTTATCTTAATGTTTGTGTGGATGATGATACATTATGGAGTTACATGATATTATACGCACTAAAGAACTCGTGTACAGTACGTGTTAATACTACGTTACTGCACCGCGCGCGAAGTTGACGCGCAAGCAGTTGACATTCCCGATCCCTGCTTTGCTTTCTGGCCGAATCGCGAAGATACATTGCGGCTTCACCGTTTACCGTACGCGGTATACCGTAAATTGTGTATGATGCATAATATTATGTGTGTACAATGCACACAAACCCTCGCCCGGACGGGGGGGGGGGGGGGGCAGCAAACCAAATCAAACAAGATAAAAACAAAACATGAATTCCATGTTTTGTAACGCTGAAATATAAAAATTTTCGGCTCGCTCGCTGCGCCCGCTCGCCAAGATTTATCCCCCCAAAAAATAAGAAGAACAAAACGTAATGATGACGTGGAAATATAAAAATTTCGGCTCACTCACTCGTAGTAATTTAAAGTATTTTTCCAAGTCCTTAGTTTGTTGGCATAAATCGTTATCTATGAAGCCGTCACTATATCTTGATTAGAATTGTAAGATTTAATAACCAAAAAAATGACAAGAATTCCATGTTTTGCAAGGTGAAATACAAAATTGTCGGCTCGCTCGCTTCGCTCGCTCGGCAAAATTTATCCAAATTTATCAGATTTTATATCAAAATACCTCAAAAAAAAAAACTTTTAAGTGCTCGAAAAAGCATATCAAGTGGACTTTTTTTAAGTCCCTACCGGGATGGGATTGGGGTTGAACACTGTTGGTATAAATCGTTATCTATAAGACCGTCACTATATCTTGATTAGAATTGTCATTCGAAGATTTAATAACCAAAAATGACAAGAATTCCATGTTTTGTAAGCTGAAATACAAAAATTTTCGGCTCGCTCGCTGCACTCGCTCGCCAAAATTCTTCAATATCTATTACATTTATATCACCCTCAAAAGACCCCTTCTAAGTGCTTGAAAAAGCATATCCTGTGGACTTTTTTTAAGTCCCTACCGGGATGGGGCTGGGCACTGTTGGTATAAATCGTTATCTATAAGGCCGTCACTATATATTGATTAGAATTGTAATTCGAAGATTTAATAACCGAAAATGACAAGAATTCCATGTTATGTATAAAGCTGAAATATAAAAATTTTCGGCTCGCTCGCTGCGCTCGCTCGCCAAAGTATATCAAAATTTAGGGGTGCCTATTACATTTAAATTACCCTCAAAAGACCCCTCTTAAGTGCTTCAAAAAGCATATCATGAGGACTTCTTTAAAGTCCCTACCGGGATGGGGTTGGGGTTGAACACTTTTTCAGAAATTAGGGGCGCAATTTTCGCGCTTGCCCCGGGCGCCATTTTCCCTACTCTCTAAAAAAAATCGAGTGAAAATTTTCACTCTAAAAAGAGTGAATATAAAAAAGAGTGAATTTCGAGTGAAATTGGAGTGAATTTTGAGTGAAAATGCTCATTTTCACTCATTTTGGAGTGACGTCAGGGATCACTCGAAGATTTTGGAGTGATCCCTGACGTCACTCCAAAATGAGTGAAAATGAGCATTTTCACTCAATATTCACTCCAATTTCACTCGAAATTCACTCTTTTTTGTATTCACTCTTTTTAGAGTGAAAATTTTCATTCGATTTTTTTTAGAGAGTAGATACGCCACTGACAGTGGCGTAACTACGAGGGGGATGGGGGGCACGTGCCCCCCCCCCCCAATCCGCTGGTAACAAAAAAAAAAGAAAAAAAAAGGGAAAAAAAAGAAAAAAAGAAAAAAAACCTACGAAAATGGTAATTCAAGGGTTAGTAAATTGCTTTTGAAATCGACATGAAAGGATGATCAAGAAAAAAAGATATTTTTCTAAGATTTCTTTTAACCATATAATTAAAGAGGTATAACATTGTTCAAAAAGCCCGGAGACGACAAAAGATTGTGATTCAGCGTGATTCCTGGTTGGCATTTTGAATACAAGCAGGATGTGCGCAGTGTACTCAGAATATCGGAATGGCAAAAAGAGTCGCTGCAATGTTGCGCAATGTGATGTTTGATAGGTTGTACACATTTGCTATCAAAGCTTGATCATTGATTTTGCAGTGTTGCTTTACATACTAGTCTATATCAAAATGCCTTGCATTGCCAATAATAAGACTTGACCTTGGCTATTTCCTAACTTTTCCATCTATTTGAAACACACACACTCACAAACACAAACAAATTAGGGGATGCTCTATATAAAGTGCAGATTTTGGGCATCCTTCTCCCGCTTGGTCACTCCGACGCCCCCTCGCTGGTCATACCTCCCCCAATCATGAACATAAACCGACACCCTTGACTACCAGTGGCGGATCCAGGGGCGCACCGGGCGCCCCCTCCCTGCAATGCGAAAAAAAAAAATATACATGTAGCTACAAACGACAGTTTTTGGACGGTAAAATGTCAAAATTTTCAAGCTCGCTCGCTTCGCTCGCTCGCATTTAACCGTTATATGCCATTCTCCTGATGTTACTGCCAGTAATTGCCAGCAGCAGTTGCGCCCGATGCGCACCCCCCCCCCGAATTTCCAAAGCGAAAGAATATAGCTACAAACGGCAGTTTTGGGACTGTAAAATGTCAAAATTTTCAAGTTCGCTCGCTTCGCTCGCTCGCATTTAATCGTAATGCAATTCTCCTGATGTTGCTGTCAGTAATTGCCAGTAGTTGCGCCCGGTGCACCCCCTCCCTTGATTTCCAAAGCGAAAAAATATAGCTACAAACGGCAGTTTGGGGACTGTAAAATGTCAACATTTTCAAGCTCGCTCGCTTCGCTCGCTCGCATTTAATCGTTATGCCATTCTCCTGATGGTGCTGTCATTAATTGCCAGCAGTTGCGCCAGGTGCACCCCCTCCCCTTAATTTCTAAAGCGAAAAAATATAGCTACAAACGGCAGTTTGGGGACTGTAAAATGTCAACATTTTCAAGCTCGCTCGCATTTAATCGTTATGCAATTCTCCTGATGTTGCTGTCATTAATTGCCAGCAGTTGCGCCCGGTGCGCCCCCTCCCCTTAATTTCTAAAGCGAAAAAATATAGCTACAAACGGCAGTTTGGGTACTGTAAAATGTCAACATTTTCAAGCTCGCTCGCTTCGCTCGCTCGCATTTAATCGTTATGCAATTCTCCTGATGTCGCTGTCATTAATTGCCAGCAGTTGCGCCCGGTGCGCCCCCCTCCCCTTAATTTCTAAAGCGAAAAAATATAGCTACAAACGGCAGTTTGGGTACTGTAAAATGTCAACATTTTCAAGCTCGCTCGCTTCGCTCTCTCGCATTTAATCGTTATGCAAATCTCCTGATGTTGCTGTCAGTAATTGCCAGCAGATGCGCCCGGTGCGCCCCCTCCCCTTAATTTCTAAAGCGAAAAAATATAGCTACAAACGGCAGTTTGGGGAATGTAAAATGTCAACATTTTCAAGCTCGCTCGCTTCGCTCGCTCGCATTTAATCGTTATGCCATTCTCCTGATGGTGCTGTCATTAATTGCCAGCAGTTGCGCCAGGTGCACCCCCTCCCCTTAATTTCTAAAGCGAAAAAATATAGCTACAAACGGCAGTTTGGGGACTTTAAAATGTCAACATTTTCAAGCTCGCTCGCATTTAATCGTTATGCAATTCTCCTGATGTTGCTGTCAGTAATTGCCTGCAGTTGCGCCCGGTGCGCTCCCTCCCCTTAATTTCTAAAGCGAAAAAATATAGCTACAAACGGCAGTTTGGGTACTGTAAAATGTCAACATTTTCAAGCTCGCTCGCTTCGCTCGCTCGCATTTAATCGTTATGCAATTCTCCTGATGTCGCTGTCATTAATTGCCAGCAGTTGCGCCCGGTGCGCCCCCTACCCTTAATTTCCAAAGCGAAAAAATATAGCTACAAACGGCAGTTTGGGTACTGTAAAATGTCAACATTTTCAAGCTCACTCGCTTCGCTCGCTCGCATTTAATCGTTATGCAAATCTCCTGATGTTTCTGTCAGTAATTGCCAGCAGTTGAGACCGGTGCGCCCCCTCCCCTTAATTTCCAAAGCGAAAAAATATAGCTACAAACGGCAGTTTGGGGACTGTAAAATGTCAACATTTTCAAGCTCGCTCGCTTCGCTCGCTCGCATTTAATCGTTATGCAATTCTCCTGTGTTGCTGTCATTAATTGCCAGCAGTTGCGCCCAGTGCTCCCCCTCCCCTTAATTTCTAAAGCGAAAAAATATAGCTACAAACGGCAGTTTGGGGACTGCAAAATGTCAAAATTTTGAAGCTCGCTCGCTTCGCTCGCTCGCATTTAATCGTTATGCAATTCTCCTGATGTCGCTCTCATTAATTGCCAGCAGTTGCGCCCGGTGCGCCCCCTACCCTTAATTTCTAAAGCGAAAAAATATAGCTACAAACGGCAGTTTGGGGACCGTAAAATGTCAACATTTTCAAGCTCGCTCGCTTCGCTCGCTCGCATTTAATCGTTATGCAATTCTCCTGTGTTGCTGTCATTAATTGCCAGCAGTTGCGCCCGGTGCGCCCCCCTCCCCTTAATTTCTAAAGCGAAAAAATATAGCTACAAACGGCAGTTTGGGTACTGTAAAATGTCAACATTTTCAAGCTCGCTCGCTTCGCTCTCTCGCATTTAATCGTTATGCAAATCTCCTGATGTTGCTGTCAGTAATTGCCAGCAGTTGAGACCGGTGCGCCCACTCCCCTTAATTTCTAAAGCGAAAAAATATAGCTACAAACGGCAGTTTGGGGACTGTAAAATGTCAACATTTTCAAGCTCGCTCGCTTCGCTCGCTCGCATTTAATCGTTATGCCATTCTCCTGATGTTACTGCCAGCAACTGCCAGCAGTTGCACCCGGTGCAACCCCCTTAATTTCCAAAGGAAATATATATATATATAAACATATATTATTATATATAGCTACAAACGGCAGTTTGGGGACTGTAAAATGTCAAAATTTTCAAGCTCGCTCGTTCCGCTCGCTCGCATTTAATTGTACAGTTATGCAATTCTGATGTTGCTTCCATGAGGTGCCCCCCCCCCCCCCAATGTCTTGACCCACGGTACGCCACTGAACACCCCCCTCTAAAAAAATCCTGGGTATGCCTATGACCTACAGCATAACTCATTCTTGTATTTGGTGAGCTTTATTTGAGTGAACCGTAAAATGTCAACATTTTCAAGCTCGCTCGCTTCGCTCGCTCGCATTTAATCGTTATGCAATTCTCCTGTGTTGCTGTCATTAATTGCCAGCAGTTGCGCCCGGTGCGCCCCCCTCCCCTTAATTTCTAAAGCGAAAAAATATAGCTACAAACGGCAGTTTGGGTACTGTAAAATGTCAACATTTTCAAGCTCGCTCGCTTCGCTCTCTCGCATTTAATCGTTATGCAAATCTCCTGATGTTGCTGTCAGTAATTGCCAGCAGATGCGCCCGGTGCGCCCCCTCCCCTTAATTTCTAAAGCGAAAAAATATAGCTACAAACGGCAGTTTGGGGACTGTAAAATGTCAACATTTTCAAGCTCGCTCGCTTCGCTCGCTCGCATTTAATCGTTATGCCATTCTCCTGATGGTGCTGTCATTAATTGCCAGCAGTTGCGCCAGGTGCACCCCCTCCCCTTAATTTCTAAAGCGAAAAAATATAGCTACAAACGGCAGTTTGGGGACTTTAAAATGTCAACATTTTCAAGCTCGCTCGCATTTAATCGTTATGCAATTCTCCTGATGTTGCTGTCAGTAATTGCCAGCAGTTGCGCCCGGTGCGCCTCCTCCCCGTACTGTAAAATGTCAACATTTTCAAGCTCGCTCGCTTCGCTCGCTCGCATTTAATCGTTATGCAATTCTCCTGATGTCGCTGTCATTAATTGCCAGCAGTTGCTCCCGGTGCGCCCCCTACCCTTAATTTCCAAAGCGAAAAAATATAGCTACAAACGGCAGTTTGGGTACTGTAAAATGTCAACATTTTCAAGCTCACTCGCTTCGCTCGCTCGCATTTAATCGTTATGCAAATCTCCTGATGTTGCTGTCAGTAATTGCCAGCAGTTGCGCCCGGTGCGCCCCCTCCCCTTAATTTCTAAAGCGAAAAAATATAGCTACAAACGGCAGTTTGGGTACTGTAAAATGTCAACATTTTCAAGCTCGCTCGCTTCGCTCGCTCGCATTTAATCGTTATGCAATCCTCCTGATGTCGCTGTCATTAATTGCCAGCAGTTGCGCCCGGTGCGCCCCCTCCCCTTAATTTCTAAAGCGAAAAAATATAGCTACAAACGGCAGTTTGGGGACTGTAAAATGTCAACATTTTCAAGCTCGCTCGCTTCGCTCGCTCGCATGTAATCGTTATGCCATTCTCCTGATGGTGCTGTCATTAATTGCCAGCAGTTGCGCCAGGTGCACCCCCTCCCCTTAATTTCTAAAGCGAAAAAATATAGCTACAAACGGCAGTTTGGGGACTTTAAAATGTCAACATTTTCAAGCTCGCTCGCATTTAATCGTTATGCAATTCTCCTGATTTTGCTGTCAGTAATTGCCAGCAGTTGCGCCCGGTGCGCCCCCTCCCCGTACTGTAAAATGTCAACATTTTCAAGCTCGCTCGCTTCGCTCGCTCGCATTTAATCGTTATGCAATTCTCCTGATGTCGCTGTCATTAATTGCCAGCAGTTGCGCCCGGTGCGCCCCCTACCCTTAATTTCCAAAGCGAAAAAATATAGCTACAAACGGCAGTTTGGGTACTGTAAAATGTCAACATTTTCAAGCTCACTCGCTTCGCTCGCTCGCATTTAATCGTTATGCAAATCTCCTGATGTTGCTGTCAGTAATTGCCAGCAGTTGCGCCCGGTGCGCCCCCTCCCCTTAATTTCTAAAGCGAAAAAATATAGCTACAAACGGCAGTTTGGGTACTGTAAAATGTCAACATTTTCAAGCTCACTCGCTTCGCTCGCTCGCATTTAATCGTTATGCAAATCTCCTGATGTTGCTGTCAGTAATTGCCAGCAGTTGCGCCCGGTGCGCCCCCTCCCCTTAATTTCTAAAGCGAAAAAATATAGCTACAAACGGCAGTTTGGGTACTGTAAAATGTCAACATTTTCAAGCTCGCTCGCTTCGCTCGCTCGCATTTAATCGTTATGCAATTCTCCTGATGTCGCTGTCATTAATTGCCAGCAGTTGCGCCCGGTGCGCCCCCTACCCTTAAATTCCAAAGCGAAAAAATATAGCTACAAACGGCAGTTTGGGTACTGTAAAATGTCAACATTTTCAAGCTCGCTCGCTTCGCTCGCTCGCATTTAATCGTTATGCAATTCTCCTGTGTTGCTGTCATTAATTGCCAGCAGTTGCGCCCGGTGCGCCCCCCTCCCCTTAATTTCTAAAGCGAAAAAATATAGCTACAAACGGCAGTTTGGGTACTGTAAAATGTCAACATTTTCAAGCTCGCTCGCTTCGCTCTCTCGCATTTAATCGTTATGCAAATCTCCCGATGTTGCTGTCAGTAATTGCCAGCAGTTGAGACCGGTGCGCCCACTCCCCTTAATTTCTAAAGCGAAAAAATATAGCTACAAACGGCAGTTTGGGGACTGTAAAATGTCAACATTTTCAAGCTCGCTCGCTTCGCTCGCTCGCATTTAATCGTTATGCCATTCTCCTGATGTTACTGCCAGCAACTGCCAGCAGTTGCACCCGGTGCAACCCCCTTAATTTCCAAAGGAAATATATATATATATAAACATATATTATTATATATAGCTACAAACGGCAGTTTGGGGACTGTAAAATGTCAAAATTTTCAAGCTCGCTCGTTCCGCTCGCTCGCATTTAATTGTACAGTTATGCAATTCTGATGTTGCTTCCATGAGGTGCCCCCCCCCCCAATGTCTTGACCCACGGTACGCCACTGAACACCCCCCTCTAAAAAAATCCTGGGTATGCCTATGACCTACAGCATAACTCATTCTTGTATTTGGTGAGCTTTATTTGAGTGAACCGTAAGATGTCAACATTTTCAAGCTCGCTCGCTTCGCTCGCTCGCATTTAATCGTTATGCAATTCTCCTGTGTTGCTGTCATTAATTGCCAGCAGTTGCGCCCGGTGCGCCCCCCTCCCCTTAATTTCTAAAGCGAAAAAATATAGCTACAAACGGCAGTTTGGGTACTGTAAAATGTCAACATTTTCAAGCTCGCTCGCTTCGCTCTCTCGCATTTAATCGTTATGCAAATCTCCTGATGTTGCTGTCAGTAATTGCCAGCAGATGCGCCCGGTGCGCCCCCTCCCCTTAATTTCTAAAGCGAAAAAATATAGCTACAAACGGCAGTTTGGGGACTGTAAAATGTCAACATTTTCAAGCTCGCTCGCTTCGCTCGCTCGCATGTAATCGTTATGCCATTCTCCTGATGGTGCTGTCATTAATTGCCAGCAGTTGCGCCAGGTGCACCCCCTCCCCTTAATTTCTAAAGCGAAAAAATATAGCTACAAACGGCAGTTTGGGGACTTTAAAATGTCAACATTTTCAAGCTCGCTCGCATTTAATCGTTATGCAATTCTCCTGATTTTGCTGTCAGTAATTGCCAGCAGTTGCGCCCGGTGCGCCCCCTCCCCGTACTGTAAAATGTCAACATTTTCAAGCTCGCTCGCTTCGCTCGCTCGCATTTAATCGTTATGCAATTCTCCTGATGTCGCTGTCATTAATTGCCAGCAGTTGCGCCCGGTGCGCCCCCTACCCTTAATTTCCAAAGCGAAAAAATATAGCTACAAACGGCAGTTTGGGTACTGTAAAATGTCAACATTTTCAAGCTCACTCGCTTCGCTCGCTCGCATTTAATCGTTATGCAAATCTCCTGATGTTGCTGTCAGTAATTGCCAGCAGTTGCGCCCGGTGCGCCCCCTCCCCTTAATTTCTAAAGCGAAAAAATATAGCTACAAACGGCAGTTTGGGTACTGTAAAATGTCAACATTTTCAAGCTCGCTCGCTTCGCTCGCTCGCATTTAATCGTTATGCAATTCTCCTGATGTCGCTGTCATTAATTGCCAGCAGTTGCGCCCGGTGCGCCCCCTACCCTTAATTTCCAAAGCGAAAAAATATAGCTACAAACGGCAGTTTGGGTACTGTAAAATGTCAACATTTTCAAGCTCACTCGCTTCGCTCGCTCGCATTTAATCGTTATGCAAATCTCCTGATGTTGCTGTCAGTAATTGCCAGCAGTTGAGACCGGTGCGCCCCCTCCCCTTAATTTCTAAAGCGAAAAAATATAGCTACAAACGGCAGTTTGGGGACTGTAAAATGTCAACATTTTCAAGCTCGCTCGCTTCGCTCGCTCGCATTTAATCGTTATGCAATTCTCCTGTGTTGCTGTCATTAATTGCCAGCAGTTGCGCCCGGTGCGCCCCCCTCCCCTTAATTTCTAAAGCGAAAAAATATAGCTACAAACGGCAGTTTGGGTACTGTAAAATGTCAACATTTTCAAGCTCGCTCGCTTCGCTCTCTCGCATTTAATCGTTATGCAAATCTCCTGATGTTGCTGTCAGTAATTGCCAGCAGTTGAGACCGGTGCGCCCACTCCCCTTAATTTCTAAAGCGAAAAAATATAGCTACAAACGGCAGTTTGGGGACTGTAAAATGTCAACATTTTCAAGCTCGCTCGCTTCGCTCGCTCGCATTTAATCGTTATGCCATTCTCCTGATGTTACTGCCAGCAACTGCCAGCAGTTGCACCCGGTGCAACCCCCTTAATTTCCAAAGGAAATATATATATATATATAAACATATATTATTATATATAGCTACAAACGGCAGTTTGGGGACTGTAAAATGTCAACATTTTCAAGCTCGCTCGTTCCGCTCGCTCGCATTTAATTGTATAGTTATGCAATTCTGATGTTGCTTCCATGAGGTGCCCCCCCCCCCCAATGTCTTGACCCACGGTACGCCACTGAACACCCCCCTCTAAAAAAATCCTGGGTATGCCTATGACCTACAGCATAACTTATTCTTGTATTTGGTGAGCTTTATTTGAGTGAACCGTAAAATGTCAACATTTTCAAGCTCGCTCGCTTCGCTCGCTCGCATTTAATCGTTATGCAATTCTCCTGTGTTGCTGTCATTAATTGCCAGCAGTTGCGCCCGGTGCGCCCCCCTCCCCTTAATTTCTAAAGCGAAAAAATATAGCTACAAACGGCAGTTTGGGTACTGTAAAATGTCAACATTTTCAAGCTCGCTCGCTTCGCTCTCTCACATTTAATCGTTATGCAAATCTCCTGATGTTGCTGTCAGTAATTGCCAGCAGATGCGCCCGGTGCGCCCCCTCCCCTTAATTTCTAAAGGGAAAAAAATATAGCTACAAACGGCAGTTTGGGGACTGTAAAATGTCAACATTTTCAAGCTCGCTCGCTTCGCTCGCTCGCATTTAATCGTTATGCCATTCTCCTGATGGTGCTGTCATTAATTGCCAGCAGTTGCGCCAGGTGCACCCCCTCCCCTTAATTTCTAAAGCGAAAAAATATAGCTACAAACGGCAGTTTGGGGACTTTAAAATGTCAACATTTTCAAGCTCGCTCGCATTTAATCGTTATGCAATTCTCCTGATGTTGCTGTCAGTAATTGCCAGCATTTGCGCCCGGTGCGCCCCCTCCCCGTACTGTAAAATGTCAACATTTTCAAGCTCGCTCGCTTCGCTCGCTCGCATTTAATCGTTATGCAATTCTCCTGATGTCGCTGTCATTAATTGCCATCAGTTGCGCCCGGTGCGCCCCCTACCCTTAATTTCCAAAGCGAAAAAATATAGCTACAAACGGCAGTTTGGGTACTGTAAAATGTCAACATTTTCAAGCTCACTCGCTTCGCTCGCTCGCATTTAATCGTTATGCAAATCTCCTGATGTTGCTGTCAGTAATTGCCAGCAGTTGCGCCCGGTGCGCCCCCTCCCCTTAATTTCTAAAGCGAAAAAATATAGCTACAAACGGCAGTTTGGGTACTGTAAAATGTCAACATTTTCAAGCTCGCTCGCTTCGCTCGCTCGCATTTAATCGTTATGCAATTCTCCTGATGTCGCTGTCATTAATTGCCAGCAGTTGCGCCCGGTGCGCCCCCTACCCTTAATTTCCAAAGCGAAAAAATATAGCTACAAACGGCAGTTTGGGTACTGTAAAATGTCAACATTTTCAAGCTCGCTCGCTTCGCTCGCTCGCATTTAATCGTTATGCAATTCTCCTGTGTTGCTGTCATTAATTGCCAGCAGTTGCGCCCGGTGCGCCCCCCTCCCCTTAATTTCTAAAGCGAAAAAATATAGCTACAAACGGCAGTTTGGGTACTGTAAAATGTCAACATTTTCAAGCTCGCTCGCTTCGCTCTCTCGCATTTAATCGTTATGCAAATCTCCTGATGTTGCTGTCAGTAATTGCCAGCAGTTGAGACCGGTGCGCCCACTCCCCTTAATTTCTAAAGCGAAAAAATATAGCTACAAACGGCAGTTTGGGGACTGTAAAATGTCAACATTTTCAAGCTCGCTCGCTTCGCTCGCTCGCATTTAATCGTTATGCCATTCTCCTGATGTTACTGCCAGCAACTGCCAGCAGCTGCACCCGGTGCAACCCCCTTAATTTCCAAAGGAAATATATATATATATATAAACATATATTATTATATATAGCTACAAACGGCAGTTTGGGGACTGTAAAATGTCAAAAATTTCAAGCTCGCTCGTTCCGCTCGCTCGCATTTAATTGTACAGTTATGCAATTCTGATGTTGCTTCCATGAGGTGCCCCCCCCCCAATGTCTTGACCCACGGTACGCCACTGAACACCCCCCTCTAAAAAAATCCTGGGTATGCCTATGACCTACAGCATAACTCATTCTTGTATTTGGTGAGCTTTATTTGAGTGAACCGTAAGATGTCAACATTTTCAAGCTCGCTCGCTTCGCTCGCTCGCATTTAATCGTTATGCAATTCTCCTGTGTTGCTGTCATTAATTGCCAGCAGTTGCGCCCGGTGCGCCCCCCTCCCCTTAATTTCTAAAGCGAAAAAATATAGCTACAAACGGCAGTTTGGGTACTGTAAAATGTCAACATTTTCAAGCTCGCTCGCTTCGCTCTCTCGCATTTAATCGTTATGCAAATCTCCTGATGTTGCTGTCAGTAATTGCCAGCAGATGCGCCCGGTGCGCCCCCTCCCCTTAATTTCTAAAGCGAAAAAATATAGCTACAAACGGCAGTTTGGGGACTGTAAAATGTCAACATTTTCAAGCTCGCTCGCTTCGCTCGCTCGCATGTAATCGTTATGCCATTCTCCTGATGGTGCTGTCATTAATTGCCAGCAGTTGCGCCAGGTGAACCCCCTCCCCTTAATTTCTAAAGCGAAAAAATATAGCTACAAACGGCAGTTTGGCTACTTTAAAATGTCAACATTTTCAAGCTCGCTCGCATTTAATCGTTATGCAATTCTCCTGATTTTGCTGTCAGTAATTGCCAGCAGTTGCGCCCGGTGCGCCCCCTCCCCGTACTGTAAAATGTCAACATTTTCCAGCTCGCTCGCTTCGCTCGCTCGCATTTAATCGTTATGCAATTCTCCTGATGTTGCTGTCATTAATTGCCAGCAGTTGCGCCCGGTGCGCCCCCTACCCTTAATTTCCAAAGCGAAAAAATATAGCTACAAACGGCAGTTTGGGTACTGTAAAATGTCAACATTTTCAAGCTCACTCGCTTCGCTCGCTCGCATTTAATCGTTATGCAAATCTCCTGATGTTGCTGTCAGTAATTGCCAGCAGTTGCGCCCGGTGCGCCCCCTCCCCTTAATTTCTAAAGCGAAAAAATATAGCTACAAACGGCAGTTTGGGTACTGTAAAATGTCAACATTTTCAAGCTCGCTCGCTTCGCTCGCTCGCATTTAATCGTTATGCAATTCTCCTGATGTCGCTGTCATTAATTGCCAGCAGTTGCGCCCGGTGCGCCCCCTACCCTTAATTTCCAAAGCGAAAAAATATAGCTACAAACGGCAGTTTGGGTACTGTAAAATGTCAACATTTTCAAGCTCACTCGCTTCGCTCGCTCGCATTTAATCGTTATGCAAATCTCCTGATGTTGCTGTCAGTAATTGCCAGCAGTTGAGACCGGTGCGCCCCCTCCCCTTAATTTCTAAAGCGAAAAAATATAGGTACAAACGGCAGTTTGGGGACTGTAAAATGTCAACATTTTCAAGCTCGCTCGCTTCGCTCGCTCGCATTTAATCGTTATGCAATTCTCCTGTGTTGCTGTCATTAATTGCCAGCAGTTGCGCCCAGTGCTCCCCCTCCCCTTAATTTCTAAAGCGAAAAAATATAGCTACAAACGGCAGTTTGGGGACTCCAAAATGTCAAAATTTTGAAGCTCGCTCGCTTCGCTCGCTCGCATTTAATCGTTATGCAATTCTCCTGATGTCGCTGTCAGTAATTGCCAGCAGCTGCGCCCGGTGCGCCCCCTACCCTTAATTTCTAAAGCGAAAAAATATAGCTACAAACGGCAGTTTGGGGACCGTAAAATGTCAACATTTTCAAGCTCGCTCGCTTCGCTCGCTCGCATTTAATCGTTATGCAATTCTCCTGTGTTGCTGTCATTAATTGCCAGCAGTTGCGCCCGGTGCGCCCCCCTCCCCTTAATTTCTAAAGCGAAAAAATATAGCTACAAACGGCAGTTTGGGTACTGTAAAATGTCAACATTTTCAAGCTCGCTCGCTTCGCTCTCTCGCATTTAATCGTAATGCAAATCTCCTGATGTTGCTGTCAGTAATTGCCAGCAGTTGAGACCGGTGCGCCCACTCCCCTTAATTTCTAAAGCGAAAAAATATAGCTACAAACGGCAGTTTGGGGACTGTAAAATGTCAACATTTTCAAGCTCGCTCGCTTCGCTCGCTCGCATTTAATCGTTATGCCATTCTCCTGATGTTACTGCCAGCAACTGCCAGCAGTTGCACCCGGTGCAACCCCCTTAATTTCCAAAGGAAATATATATATATATATAAACATATATTATTATATATAGCTACAAACGGCAGTTTGGGGACTGTAAAATGTCAAAATTTTCAAGCTCGCTCGTTCCGCTCGCTCGCATTTAATTGTACAGTTATGCAATTCTGATGTTGCTTCCATGAGGTGCCCCCCCCAATGTCTTGACCCACGGTACGCCACTGAACACCCCCCTCTAAAAAAATCCTGGGTATGCCTATGACCTACAGCATAACTCATTCTTGTATTTGGTGAGCTTTATTTGAGTGAACCGTAAAATGTCAACATTTTCAAGCTCAATCGCTTCGCTCGCTCGCATTTAATCGTTATGCAATTCTCCTGTGTTGCTGTCATTAATTGCCAGCAGTTGCGCCCGGTGCGCCCCCCTCCCCTTAATTTCTAAAGCGAAAAAATATAGCTACAAACGGCAGTTTGGGTACTGTAAAATGTCAACGTTTTCAAGCTCGCTCGCTTCGCTCTCTCGCATTTAATCGTTATGCAAATCTCCTGATGTTGCTGTCAGTAATTGCCAGCAGATGCGCCCGGTGCGCCCCCTCCCCTTAATTTCTAAAGCGAAAAAATATAGCTACAAACGGCAGTTTGGGGACTGTAAAATGTCAACATTTTCAAGCTCGCTCGCTTCGCTCGCTCGCATTTAATCGTTATGCCATTCTCCTGATGGTGCTGTCATTAATTGCCAGCAGTTGCGCCAGGTGCACCCCCTCCCCTTAATTTCTAAAGCGAAAAAATATAGCTACAAACGGCAGTTTGGGGACTTTAAAATGTCAACATTTTCAAGCTCGCTCGCATTTAATCGTTATGCAATTCTCCTGATGTTGCTGTCAGTAATTGCCAGCAGTTGCGCCCGGTGCGCCCCCTCCCCGTACTGTAAAATGTCAACATTTTCAAGCTCGCTCGCTTCGCTCGCTCGCATTTAATCGTTATGCAATTCTCCTGATGTCGCTGTCATTAATTGCCAGCAGTTGCGCCCGGTGCGCCCCCTACCCTTAATTTCCAAAGCGAAAAAATATAGCTACAAACGGCAGTTTGGGTACTGTAAAATGTCAACATTTTCAAGCTCACTCGCTTCGCTCGCTCGCATTTAATCGTTATGCAAATCTCCTGATGTTGCTGTCAGTAATTGCCAGCAGTTGAGACCGGTGCGCCCCCTCCCCTTAATTTCTAAAGCGAAAAAATATAGCTACAAACGGCAGTTTGGGGACTGTAAAATGTCAACATTTTCAAGCTCGCTCGCTTCGCTCGCTCGCATTTAATCGTTATGCAATTCTCCTGTGTTGCTGTCATTAATTGCCAGCAGTTGCGCCCAGTGCTCCCCCTCCCCTTAATTTCTAAAGCGAAAAAATATAGCTACAAACGGCAGTTTGGGGACTGCAAAATGTCAAAATTTTGAAGCTCGCTCGCTTCGCTCGCTCGCATTTAATCGTTATGCAATTCTCCTGATGTCGCTGTCATTAATTGCCAGCAGCTGCGCCCGGTGCGCCCCCTACCCTTAATTTCTAAAGCGAAAAAATATAGCTACAAACGGCAGTTTGGGGACCGTAAAATGTCAACATTTTCAAGCTCGCTCGCTTCGCTCGCTCGCATTTAATCGTTATGCAATTCTCCTGTGTTGCTGTCATTAATTGCCAGCAGTTGCGCCCGGTGCGCCCCCCTCCCCTTAATTTCTAAAGCGAAAAAATATAGCTACAAACGGCAGTTTGGGTACTGTAAAATGTCAACATTTTCAAGCTCGCTCGCTTCGCTCTCTCGCATTTAATCGTAATGCAAATCTCCTGATGTTGCTGTCAGTAATTGCCAGCAGTTGAGACCGGTGCGCCCACTCCCCTTAATTTCTAAAGCGAAAAAATATAGCTACAAACGGCAGTTTGGGGACTGTAAAATGTCAACATTTTCAAGCTCGCTCGCTTCGCTCGCTCGCATTTAATCGTTATGCCATTCTCCTGATGTTACTGCCAGCAACTGCCAGCAGTTGCACCCGGTGCAACCCCCTTAATTTCCAAAGGAAATATATATATATATAAACATATATTATTATATATAGCTACAAACGGCAGTTTGGGGACTGTAAAATGTCAAAATTTTCAAGCTCGCTCGTTCCGCTCGCTCGCATTTAATTGTACAGTTATGCAATTCTGATGTTGCTTCCATGAGGTGCCCCCCCCCCCCAATGTCTTGACCCACGGTACGCCACTGAACACCCCCCTCTAAAAAAATCCTGGGTATGCCTATGACCTACAGCATAACTCATTCTTGTATTTTGTGAGCTTTATTTGAGTGAACCGTAAAATGTCAACATTTTCAAGCTCGCTCGCTTCGCTCGCTCGCATTTAATCGTTATGCAATTCTCCTGTGTTGCTGTCATTAATTGCCAGCAGTTGCGCCCGGTGCGCCCCCCTCCCCTTAATTTCTAAAGCGAAAAAATATAGCTACAAACGGCAGTTTGGGTACTGTAAAATGTCAACATTTTCAAGCTCGCTCGCTCGCTCTCTCGCATTTAATCGTTATGCAAATCTCCTGATGTTGCTGTCAGTAATTGCCAGCAGATGCGCCCGGTGCGCCCCCTCCCCTTAATTTCTAAAGCGAAAAAATATAGCTACAAACGGCAGTTTGGGGACTGTAAAATGTCAACATTTTCAAGCTCGCTCGCTTCGCTCGCTCGCATTTAATCGTTATGCCATTCTCCTGATGGTGCTGTCATTAATTGCCAGCAGTTGCGCCAGGTGCACCCCCTCCCCTTAATTTCTAAAGCGAAAAAATATAGCTACAAACGGCAGTTTGGGGACTTTAAAATGTCAACATTTTCAAGCTCGCTCGCATTTAATCGTTATGCAATTCTCCTGATGTTGCTGTCAGTAATTGCCAGCAGTTGCGCCCGGTGCGCCCCCTCCCCGTACTGTAAAATGTCAACATTTTCAAGCTCGCTCGCTTCGCTCGCTCGCAT
The DNA here is from genome assembly GCF_040938485.1 of Diadema antillarum. Classification (NCBI taxonomy): domain Eukaryota; kingdom Metazoa; phylum Echinodermata; class Echinoidea; order Diadematoida; family Diadematidae; genus Diadema; species Diadema antillarum. Next base: position 4,191,079 of record NW_027270960.1, read on the forward strand.
TTAATCGTTATGCAATTCTCCTGATGTCGCTGTCATTAATTGCCAGCAGTTGCGCCCGGTGCGCCCCCTACCCTTAATTTCTAAAGCGAAAAAATATAGCTACAAACGGCAGTTTGGGTACTGTAAAATGTCAACATTTTCAAGCTCACTCGCTTCGCTCGCTCGCATTTAATCGTTATGCAAATCTCCTGATGTTGCTGTCAGTAATTGCCAGCAGTTGAGACCGGTGCGCCCCCTCCCCTTAATTTCTAAAGCGAAAAAATATAGCTACAAACGGCAGTTTGGGGACTGTAAAATGTCAACATTTTCAAGCTCGCTCGCTTCGCTCGCTCGCATTTAATCGTTATGCAATTCTCCTGTGTTGCTGTCATTAATTGCCAGCAGTTGCGCCCAGTGCTCCCCCTCCCCTTAATTTCTAAAGCGAAAAAATATAGCTACAAACGGCAGTTTGGGGACTGCAAAATGTCAAAATTTTGAAGCTCGCTCGCTTCGCTCGCTCGCATTTAATCGTTATGCAATTCTCCTGATGTCGCTGTCATTAATTGCCAGCAGCTGCGCCCGGTGCGCCCCCTACCCTTAATTTCTAAAGCGAAAAAATATAGCTACAAACGGCAGTTTGGGGACCGTAAAATGTCAACATTTTCAAGCTCGCTCGTTTCGCTCGCTCGCATTTAATCGTTATGCAATTCTCCTGTGTTGCTGTAATTAATTGCCAGCAGTTGCGCCCGGTGCGCCCCCCCCCCTCCCCTTAATTTCGAAAGCGAAAAAATATAGCTACAAACGGCAGTTTGGGTACTGTAAAATGTCAACATTTTCAAGCTCGCTCGCTTCGCTCTCTCGCATTTAATCGTTATGCAAATCTCCTGATGTTGCTGTCAGTAATTGCCAGCAGTTGAGACCGGTGCGCCCACTCCCCTTAATTTCTAAAGCGAAAAAATATAGCTACAAACGGCAGTTTGGGGACTGTAAAATGTCAACATTTCCAAGCTCGCTCGCTTCGCTCGCTCGCATTTAATCGTTATGCCATTCTCCTGATGTTACTGCCAGCAACTGCCAGCAGTTGCATCCGGTGCAACCCCCTTAATTTCCAAAGGAAATATATATATATATATATATATATATATATATATAAACATATATTATTATATATAGCTACAAACGGCAGTTTGGGGACTGTAATATGTCAAAATTTTCAAGCTCGCTCGTTCCGCTCGCTCGCATTTAATTGTACAGTTATGCAATTCTGATGTTGCTTCTATGAGGTGCCCCCCCCCAATGTCTTGACCCACGGTACGCCACTGAACACCCCCCTCTAAAAAAATCCTGGGTATGCCTATGACCTACAGCATAACTCATTCTTATATTTGGTGAGCTTTATTTGAGTGAACCATCTCGCACAACATGGTGGCAGCTTTGGTGATTGTCATTTCGATGACAAAGACAGAACTGTGATGATTTCGTGGATTTTTCGCATCGGTGGTCACTGCCCCGGAGATGGCGCATCGTCAGACACTCGCGAGATCCGTGCATTGTGCATGCATTACTACATGTATCCAGCCGACACTAGCGTACCGTCTACACTACGCATCCATACAGTGAATGCACGACGCGTCGACCGTGTTACAGACTGTCGTAAGGCCGATCCACACGATCGATTCAACTAATCCGATGGCCTGGGGGGCGTTTCATCAACGAGTTCGTCGGGGGTTTTCACCGACGAATTTGCTATCAGCCAATCAGACGCAAGGATTTACACTGACAACTGTTAAAAGCTAATGAAATTCTTGGTCTGATTGGCTGATAGCAAATTCGTCGGTGAAAACTCCGACGAACTCGTTGATGAAACGCCCCCCTGATTATGCAGTAATGCTGATAAATCCATAATTCTTTAGCATATGTATGGACGCTTTGCAGTTTCATTAGAATTATGGTGAGTTCGATATTTTGAGTGACTTTGTGACATGCCTGACAGCGGTGATTGGAAAAAAAAGTCAGTTTGTTGTGACTGGTCATGGATGTACTGCAGTACGTTTAATACGGTAGCCTATGACAGTAATGTTTAATGGACGCTTTGCAGCTTACACAGGCTACATACACTGCTATGCTGTTGTAATACATGTGCTTTCACAAGATAAGTGATGCAACCTGGCCGCTGGGAGTTTTCTTCGGACTGGAAGAGGCTGAATGCGCAGGCTATTCTACCCTGGCGTGATACGACGACTATGAAGCCTTCGTCAAAGGGTTCTACATACACTGAGATTCTACGGGTGCTACGGTCTACAAGAGACGCGATTCAACCATCATTGGGAGTCTTCGGACTGATGCTGAACGCGCAGGCTCTTCTGTTTGCTACTTCACTGCCATGCAGAGTGCTACACAAGTGATGTGATTCAACCGTGAATCTTCAAGTGGACTGTCGACTGTGAGCTGAGCTGGACGCTACACAAGTCGAGCGTAGCATCAAGAGCACCGCATGCTGAGAATGATGTGTTGAGATGATAAACACTAGACATCACCTTTCACACGACAACTGGAGTTGAATGATGTGTCATAACATGAACACTAAGCAGTGCTAGGCTAGGAATTTTTTTCAACTCACATACACATACTGGATTACTGTGTACTAATGAGCCTGTAGCCTAGTTTGAGTAAGCCCTAGGTATATACTAGTACTAGCCTTCCACTATAAGAGGCTATGTGTGAATGCACAGTAGACATGGTCTAACTGTTACAGGTCAGCATTGTGAGACTGTATACGTCTACGTTAGATGTGAATGCACAGTACAACAGGTCAGTATTGTGAGACTATACAGTGTGAATGCACAGTACACATGTTGATTTCAAAACCCTGTGGTATCTTTTAGAACAGTGGATGTATAAAGCAGTGTACATCTACATGTGTACGTAGTGTTGTGTTATCCCTGACATTGACTTATGGTGAGAGACATCTGAGTTGAATAGCACATTCTCCACAAATACCTGTAGTTATGGATGCCTATACATGTACATACATGTGGATGGTCTAGGTTTTAGAGAACATCTAGTTTGCTTTTGTGCATGAAGCAGAGTTAGGATATACACCAGTGGTTTCCGTGTAGACAATGTGCATCTGTGTAACACAATAAGGTGTCGAATGCAATGTGTATCGATTTCGTATTCATACATGTCACGTACATGAGAATGTATTGAGCACTACTGTCTATTTTGAGTGTGTAAACTGTGTCTAGACAGTACACATATATAGGTATTGATTGTATACAGTGCCAATTCATACAGCTTGTATGCAAAGGTACATGTACAACAGTGTGTATGTTTAACTTCTGCAAGTGTAAGTGTATAATACTGTGCACATTCAGGTTTGCAAGCATTGTAAAGTCATTTGACTGCATACATTAATACATGTTTGTATAGAGTGTGATACATGTATATCACATTTTGATTGCACATATACAGCTTTTGTTCATTTCCCTGAATAGCGAGGGAAACACGATGGCATCAGCTTCATTACCAACCCCAGCCATGGACTGGTCTAACCCAGACAGGGCTCAAGCTTTTCGTGAATTCAAACAGCTAGCCAATATGTGGTTCACGATTAAGAGGGTCGCAGAGGTAGAGCAACATATCTACATCATTATGTGGTTATGAGGGGTTGGGGATGTTCAATACACGGAAGCTGACAGACGATGAAGTGAAGGATCCAGCAAACATTTGGAAGGCGTTCTCCAGTCAGATAGAACCGCAAGAGAATTTCCAGATCCATTGTCTGGAGTTCCAGTACCGGCAAGGTTTAAATGAACCAATCGATGATTTTATGCTCAGGTGTGAAACCAAGGCTGTGAAGTGCAGATTCCAGTCAGAAGCCATTATCGAGGAAAGAGTAAGTGAAGTCCTGATTGCAGGCGTTAGACACCCAGAAGTACAGAAAATTCTTCTCAGCCGGGACGAAAAGCTCACGCTGGATGAAGCACTGAAGATCACACGTAGTCATGAAGCCAGTGCAGCGCACATGAATCAACTGAGCTCCCTGGACAAAACCTCTGTGCACGCCATGCACACTTGGCAGCAATGCAAGAACTGTGGAACGACACACAAACCGAAACAGTGCCCTGAATATCATTCCATTTGTCACAAGTGCAGTCGAAAGGGACATTGGAAACAGTGCTGCAGGTCGCAGCACAGGGACCGATCAGCGTCAAGAGGTCGTTCGCAGGAGAAACGATCACGAGGCCGTGGTCGTAGCCGCAGTCGTGGTCGAAGTTATAGCCACCCCAACCAGGAAGGTCAGCAACAGAACTCCAGGAATAATCGCCGTGACTCAAAGGAACAACATCTCCATCCAATAGGTTCGGATAGACAAGATCACCCAGTTCCCACCTTCGAAAACCTGGCATTAGGAACAATCACTGTTGGAGATGTACACAGTAACCAGGTACCTGATGTAGAACGTGATGAGTTGTCTGCAACACTGAACATCAGCCTGAAGAGGAAGCCAGGTAACCACACGTTGAGGGTGAAAGTTGACACTGGAGCGCAAAGCAATGTACTGCCTCTTCGCATCTTTAAGATTGCGTTTCCTGATTTTGTTGATGAGAAAGGCTACCCACTAGAGTCTTCTGTCACACTGAGTCAAACCAAGCTCTACGCGTACAATGGCTCCATCATACCGCAGTATGACAGCATTGATTTTCCATGCCAATATGCAGATGGAAAATGGTTTCGCACTGGATTTTTTGTCGTGGAAACTGCGGGTCCTGCCCTTCTCGGATTACAGAGTGCAGTGAAGATGAAACTCGTCCAAGTTCACTGTGAAACTCATCAAGAGGCGTGCCCAATTAGGAGCATAGGAGACCTCGAGTCAACATACCCGGACAGATTCCAAGGACTTTGGAGGCTTCCAGGTGAATGTCACATCCCCTTGATGGAAGATGCTGTACCAGTAGTCCATCCGCCAAAGAAATTCCCTATAAAGCTCAAGGATGAACTGAAACAGGAGCTTGATAGGATGGAAGCAGCTGAGGTAATTGCCAAAGTCACAGAACCAACAGACTGGGTTTCTTCTCTGGCTTTCAGCAGGAAGTCCAATGGCAAACTTCGGGTATGCTTGGACCCGAAGGACCTTAACAGAGCATGCAAGCGCACATACAACAAGACACCTACAATAGAAGAGACCACTCACAAACTCCATGGTGCACAGGTGTTCTCCAAGTTGGATGCCAGGAGTGGATATTGGAGTATTGTGCTGGATGAAGAGTCTAGTTTCTTGACTACCTTCAATTCGCCATTTGGAAGGTACAGATTCAGACGATTGCCATTTGGGATCAAGGTCGCGCAGGACGTGTTCCAGGAAAGAATGGACCAGATCCTCGAACAATGCCCAGGAACAATAGGCATTGCTGATGACATTGTTGTCTTCGGACACAACGAAGCTGAGCATGACAACGCTTTGCACAACTTGATGACAGTCGCCAGGAAGTATGGTCTGGTGTTCAATGCTGAGCAGTGCAGTATCAAGCAACCACAGATCACTTTCTTCGGATGCGTCTACGACAAAGACGGGATCCACCCAGATCCAGCAAAAGTGAGGGACATCGTCAGCCTGCCTGAACCAAACAACATTCGTGAACTGCAGCAGTTTCTGGGAATGGTTCAGTACTTTGCTCCGTTCACACCAAGTTTGTCGGACAAGACAGAGACGCTACGGGCCCTCACCAGAAAGGATAGTGACTTTCAATGGTCTGCATCGCACCGAAATGCATTCGAGGAGCTGAAGAGAGTTGTATCGTCACTCTGCACTCTCACCTACTTAGATCCCATGAAACACTCAACTATCCAAGTTGACGCTTCCACTCGAGGAATGGGCGCAGTACTCCTACAGGAAGGGAAGCCTGTAGCCTTTGCCAGCAAGGCACTCTCTGACACAGAAAGGAGGTATGCCAACATCGAGCGAGAAATGCTCACGGTCGTTTTCGGATGTACGAGATTTCACACATACGTCTATGGCTCGAAGTTCACAGTGGAATCGGACCACAAACCGCTGGAAAACATTCACTGGAAAAATCTGGCCAGTATACCTCCAAGATTGCAGAGAATGCTTCTTCGCCTCCAACCATATGACTTCAATCTGGTATACAGACCAGGATCAGAAGTGACTCTCGCTGATGGCTTGTCGCGACTCAATCCAGAGGAACAGCCAAGCATCGAGTTTGACGAGACTATCCATGTGATCTCTGTCGCACCAGACAGGTTGAGACAGCTCCAGGAGGAAACGGAGAACTGTCCAGAACTGAGAACACGGAAGGAAGTGATTCATAAAGGTTGGCCAGAGACAGCAAAGAAGGTGCCAACAGAAGTACGGCAGTACTGGTCAAGCAAAGACTCACTGACTGTAGAAGATGGGATCATCTTGAAAGGCGAAAGGGTTGTCATACCAAAGCCAATACAGCAGGAGATACTTCACAAGCTACATGAAGGACACCAGGGTGTCACAAAGACCCAGCTCAGGGCAAAGAACTGTGTGTACAGGGCAAAGAACTGTGTGTACTGGGAAGGCATCTCAAAAGACATTGAACGAATGATCAGCTCATGTCCTATGTGCAATGAATGTCACCATGCACAACATAAAGAACCACTTCTCCAACATGAACTACCACACCGCCTTGGGAATATGTTGGTACTGATCTCTTCAGCTGGAATGGAGATGAATATCTCATCGTCGTCGACTACTGGTCGAAGTTCCCCTTCATTCGGAAGATGGGTGGTACATGTTCCAGCGCCAAAGTAATCGAGGCTATGAAAGGAATCTTCAGCGAACATGGCATTCTGATGACAGTCATGAGTGACAATGGCCCACAGTTCGCTAGCCAGGAATTCAGATCATTCGCAGAAGCCTGGGGATTTCAACACGTGACGTCTAGTCCGCACTACCCACCAGCAACGGTTTGGTTGAAAGAACCATTCAGACAGTGAAACTGACACTGACTAAAGTGAAGCAGACAGGACAAGATCCATACAGTGCAATGCTATGCTTACGTATAACCCCACCAGCAAGCAACTTGCCTTCGCCTGCCGAACTTCTGCAGAGCAGAAAATTCAGGAGTGACTTGCCTATGATGGCAAGCAGCATATCACGTGATGAGGAAATCACAGACAAGCTTCAGAAGCGCCAAGAGAAACAGAAGGGGTAAGAGTATGACGAAAAAGGTGTACACGCACTACCACCTTTGATGGTTGGCCAGAAAGTGACTACACTTGACTGCAAGACTGGGACATGGACACCAGCAACGGTGATAGAGAAGTGCCCAGAACCAAGGTCATACAAGATCCAGACACCTAATGGGAGTGTCTTCCGCAGAAATAGGAGACACTTACGCAGCCTGACCCCACTACCAAAACAGGTCCGCTTCGAAGATGAGATGCCAAAAGATGGAGGTATCAGAACTTCACTACCACAACAGAACCACAGACATGATGACAATGACAGACAGACGCAGCCAAACGCTATGCAACGTGATAGTGGTAGAGAGACACATAGCCTACATACCATACAAGATCTGGCAGAGGAGTAAACAGACCAAAACGACTGATTGAGCAATATTAAGACTTAACAGTGGTCTTCCGTCAATATACCTGTCAGACAAATTAATCACACAATGAAAGGTTCAATAACAACATTCATGTACAGAATGTAGCCAACTTTCAATTATTGGTATGGATGTAACCAAGTTGAACTTTGAGGAAGAATGTACAGTATACAGTGTATAGTGTTTGAAGAGTTGCAGTTGTTACCTTCCAAAAATTTAACGATGACTTTTGGATGTCTACTTCGAAGACATTTTGTTTATTGGTGTTGCTATAAAAAAAAGAAGAAGAAAAAGTAAATTTGCAGCTCATAGTATTATGTGTTATATACATTGTCACCATGCCAGATGACAAGGTTCTTTACTGAACAAAGTTATTGCGGTTATTTGCAAAGTAACATTACAAACGGGCATATCGAGAATGCATGTGTACGCAAAGTGTGCAGATTGTTGGAATGAGACATGTTCATATAAATTGAAAAAGCATACTTCTTGTAAGTCTGAATTAGGAAGTGGATCTGAGATATTGTTGCAGACAGATCAGTGGTGACAAGATTAGTATTAGCAACAGACTTTTCTTTGTAAAGAAAGGGGGATGTCATACCATGTATGTGTTGCGCGCATGCGCACGGTGCTTGGATACGAACATGGCGGTCCACAGCAGACGGTACAAGAAATCACAGCAAGGTCCGTGAACCTACAGCATAACTCATTCTTGTATTTGGTGAGCTTTATTCGAGTGAACCATCTCGCACAACAGTGGGGAACGAAAGTCCTACCTGCGACTGGGATCTTTTCTACATAGTCAAAGGTTGACTTTCTCAAAATGCAGCAGATTGTTAGCAGACCATTCATTCAATCAACTCTAGTAAAACAAAACAAGAAGATTAATTTCTGAGACCTGCAACGCAAACATCTAAATTGTCCGATGCAACCACTATTCACGAGAGTACTTTGTAAACAACTTATATTCTGTATGACTTGTATATTCCTTCCTTCTCTTCCTGTCTGCTTTCAGCAATTCGTAAGCAAATATTCATGATCATGTCATGGTCTATATGTTGTTCATATTCAAAATATGGATGAAATTAATCTATGTACACATAAAAATGTCCAATGTCGGTATTATTTACCTGACGAGTTTAATTCAGAATTTTCTAGCAATAATTTTTTTTCAGCATATTACTCGTTAATGTTCGGAGTCTTCAAAGAAATCGTGCAAATATGCAGTATCTAGGTGCGTCAAATGATTATTCATTATTTTTTAAACCAACATATTATAGTGAGATTCTTGACATTGTGCACTCATTAAAATCAAGTTATACAATTGGTCATTATGAAATGAGCACTTATCTTTTGAAACAGAATGTTGGTAGTAAAATACACCTTTAGTACATATTTGTAACTTGTCACTCTCAACTGGTATATTTCCGAATGCATGTAAAATTGCAAAAGTTATTCCGATATACAAAAAAGATGACTCCTCTTTTATATCGAATTACCGTCCTATCTCTTTCCTTCCTAGTATTTCTAAGGTACTAGAAAGACTTGTTTATAACAGACTGTATGATTTTTGACACAATATGATATACTTAACCAAGACAAGTATGGTTTGAGAAAATTTAATTCTACAGATATGGCACTAGCCCAATTATACGATAGTATGTCGACTGCCTTAGCTTAACAAAAACATGTCATCGGTGTTTTCATGGACCTCAGCAAGGCATTCGACACTTTTGACCACACTATCCTCATATGTAAATTGCAGTGCTATGGATTTAGTGGCATTCCACTTGAATGGTTCAAAGATTACTTGTCGAATAGAAAGCAATATGTGTATTATGAATCTGTTAACTCTGTAAGTATTACCAATACATTGTGGGGGCCCACAAGGATCCATATTGGGACCGCTATCATTTCTAGTGTATGTAAATTATATTTCAAACTCATCTAAGTCACTGCAATATATTATGTTTGCCGATGACATCAATGTATTCTGTTCCAATTCGGATTTTCATTCGCTTCTAAGAACTCTCAATACCGAACTACCTACATTATCTACATGGTTTAAGAGTAATTATTATCACTCAATTTGAAAAAGATAAATTGTATGGTTTTTCATATAAGAAGCATAAAAATGAAATGCAACATTTAAATGTTATGGTGGATGGTAAATTATTAGAACAAAAAGAAAGTATCAAATTCCTCGGAATATATATATATAAATGAAAATATGTGCAATATATCTTTGATAAAGTATCTCGTAATGTTGGTATATTTCACAAGTTAAGGTATTATGTCCCTGAGAATATTTTATTCATGCTATATAATTCGTTAATTTTATCGCACATTTTATATTGCAACATTGTATTGGCAACTTCAAAAAGCCACATCGAAAGTATATTACTTCTTCAAAAGAAAGCTACATACGTATATGTGACACTGCACCTCAAAACAAACAAAAAGTCGCCTGACATGCATTTTTAGTTATGACCATATTCTGAAAGAGCAGACTTTAAGCTTTAAAATGATGTATAACTCAAATCAAATGGACTCTCCTAACCTATCTAAATATTGGAAATAAAGCACAAACTCAGGAAAAGTGTGAACTGAGAAAAGAGGCTCTGAAGTACAGTGTCTATTCAAGCGCTTAATCTTTACCAAACCATGCTGGCTGTGCGATGAATGGGACAAAAAACAGGAAGTAAACCACCAGAGTAACAACAATGAAGGGATTATCAAATTAAACTGAAATTAAGCATGCCTCATTAACACATTCTGTCCATAATTAATGCCAACTTTCAAAGCAGTAGCACTATCTTTTCAAAAGTTATTAGAGTTGAAAGTGAAGAGTGTGGACAAGGTTTTTTCAGAAATGAAAAAGGGATTCTGAAGACACACCTAATCACATTATTCTATCAAACATGTTCGAGATAAACTGCTAAAAAAAAACCACTTTCCTGCCCGTTTTATGATACCAAATTTTAGCATAATGTAAAAGAAGACCCGCTCTTTCAGAAAATATGAAAAAGTCAAGTTCGGCTAGGTTGAGCCATTTCACTTGTTTTCAGTCCTCACGCAAAATCAGTGTGTGCGACTTTATGTTCGTTTTGAGGTGCACGGTCACATATGCACCAACTGAGGTTATCGAGACCACTCAATCCTTTATTCGCAAAATTACAAACACTTAAGGTTAATAACATTATTTTTTGTGTGCAAAACTCACTCTTTATGTTTCGTTTACATAATGGTCAGTTGCCATCTTCTTTTTTCTCACTATTTCAATTAAACAAGGACATACCATTCTTATCACACAAGACAATCTGATAAGTTTCATTTATATAATCCTAAAAGAGTGATGGCTCTAAAATCTGTCAGACACACCGGGCCCAATGTTTGGAATTCTCTTCCTTCTGAAATTCGAAGTTAAAAGCCCATGTACTCTTTTAGGAAAGCTGTAAAAACAATGTTGTTTTCTGAATATCAGTAATTCCATTGTCATTGTAAATGTAGTATACACGAAATTCTTTCCCAGAAATATCGACGAATTTGATAAATTACGCAATCATGTAAAACCGACCATGAACTCTATTAACTCTTCACCTGTACATCGGTAAGAAAATATTTTGTCATGCCTTGCTAATGAGTGATAAAGGTGAACTCATTTTGTATAAACCTTTAGTGAAAGCAGACAGACCTCTTCTTTCCCTTTCTCCCTTCAACTATTCTATCTCTATGCAAGTCACCCTCCCTCCTATTCTCCTTCCGATATGTATTATATGTATGTACAAGCTTTGCTTTTTAATGGGTTTCTCATATTACACGTCAATGATACGTCCTTATACATTTGTGCAATTTTGTTTCAAATTGACCATTGTGTTCAAAACATTTCTTTTTCAAAATCAAATGGAAAATAAAACTTGTATGAAATGTGGAATATGGAACATGTACGGGGGCTGCACGGATATCAAGCCACGCTTATGCTGTAGCCCCACTGTATTATGCATTGCTATATGTTTGTTGTGCAAAGGCAATGAAGAAAGAAATTTTCAGTGAATAACTTATATTTATGTATGTACATGAATGTGCATGTACAATGATGATACTGAAACCAATAAATCAAATCAAATCGAATAAAACTCTTTCGACATGTGCAACTCATGTGCCTTGAAATAAGCAGCCAATCACACAGTATTCTTACAATATAACAATCAATGATATTTATTACACTGGTTTCAAAGTTGTGATGGTCTACAATACTAACATAGTACAAACGTGAGTACGGATATCCAATTCCACTTGATCTTGAGTTTGATTGCCCTGCTCGGCTATTAATTCTAGAAGCTCCCGTGCTTGGTTGCTCTAGGCTGTCGACGATATCCTGCCTGAAGTAGCGGGTCGTCTCCCCTTTTTGATCGTTGGCTTCCCAACGTCGGTCCTTGTCGGAACCCGAAAATTTGGTCCTCTCTGGAACCCCAAACTGTGGCCCTCTCTGGAACCATAAACACCCTGCTAATTCAATAACACGATACCTCCCTTATGATTTGTGGTCCTTTGTTATGTTTTATTCTAGTCAATAGATTTTAACAAAACACATTTATAATTCCATCCCATTAACCACAAATAATTTTCATAATAATGTTTCACAATGTATCATTATCTTCCAACGTTCAGTAAGAGATGATTACAATCAACCCATTGAAATCTAAGCGTTGTTCTGGGTCTCTATTTCGTCCACAATGTAATTAAAATTCGGCTTGACATACAAACTTCACACATACAATGCCACATTGGGAATTACATAGAAACTGAAAGGCGTAAACATTTCTCAATTAAATGGTCATGTACTTATAACAGCTGTTGGTGTTTAAACTCGAATCCTCCTAGATAGATTCTCTTCTGGACGGTGAGGCTGTCCAAGCAGAAATGCAATCAATCCCTGACTCACACTGATTCCAACAATCTGCTACTCTCTGACTTCTCAATCTTGAAGTAACCTTGCCTTGTCCTGAGTGTTCCGCAAATTATATGGCCTTTATGAACGTTACGTCTAAACATTGCATATTTATACATTTGTTAGACCATAGGCCTCCGTGTAAAATAAGTTAATTGAAGTGACTTCCTGGAAAGTTTTTACAGAAGTCCTGCTCCCTTTTCTTTTTGGCTGGCGTTTTGTGCCTGTAAAAACTTTCTGGAGTATCTCGTTTTGAATTGGTCGAGCTTCCGCTTGACGGCATCACTTCCTGTCCACGGAAAGCAGGATTTCTTTGAAATGGTCCTGTTTTGACCCAGTTAGAAACTTGTGATTTTACTCATTAATGACGTCCACATTCCAAATAGTATGAGGCATACTTTCAGGGATACCCTTTACTCGTATTCTGACGTCACATAGAGTTTACTCATCCTAAAAACATTTAATTCCAAATTACTGTCTTTGACTTTCATTGTGCATCGCAAACTCTCCTTATTTGGTAATGCTGATGCAAGCTTTTGTCTTTAAAGTTGCAGTTCTTTTCTAGTCATTACAACAACACCAATTTCTTACATGATCTACAACTGTACATGATAAACATTAAATGAGACAAATTATTATGCGACAAATACAAAATACGTCATATCATTACAATAAGCACCCCAAACCCCCATATATATATATATATATATATATATGCCCTTGCATCACAAATCAAACAATAAGTCGCACACACTGATTTTGTGTGAGGACTGAAAAAAGGTAAAAAGGGTCAATTAGGTCAAATCTTGACGTTTTTGTATTTTCTAAAAGAGCAGGTCTTCTTCTACATTATGCAAAAATTTGGTATTATAAAATGAATAGGAAAGTGTGTGTTTTCAGTTTATCTCGATATTTTTTTTTTTTAGAATGGTGTGATTAGGTGTGTTTTTAGATTCCCCCTTTCATTTCTTAACAAAACCCTGTACACACTCTTCACTTTCAACTGTAATAACTTTAGACAGGATAATGCCACTGCTTTGAAAGTTGGCATCTATCATGGACAGAATGTGCTCATAAAAAAAATGTTCAATTTCAGCTTAATCTGATAATCCCTTCATTGTGGTTCAACCTGTGGTTTTCATCCTATTTTTTGTCCCATTCATTGCACAGATAGCACGGATTAGTGAAGGTTAAACGCTTGAATACACCCTGTGCTTTAGAGCCTCTTTTCTCAGTTCACACTTTTCTGGAGAGTGTGCTTTCTTTTCAATATTTAGATTAATGCTTAAAGCTTACAGTCTGCTCTTTCAGAATATGCTCTTAACTACAAATCCATGTCTGGCGACTTTTTGTTTTTGTGGTGCAGGGTCACATATAATAGGGCCTATATGCCTACATATTATGTGTTTGTGTATATATGATATGATATACTAAAATCTGTTTATCTATTTGATGACATGCCCATCACATGCAAGCATGCGTACATATAGGATATTGCTATTGAACACATGAGAATATGCATCAATCCACACATTTTATACACAGGTACACAAGTTAAAGCAGAAGTTTTTTGTTGTTGTTGGGGTTTTTACGGGGGGGGGGGGGCGGGCGGGCGAAACGTCACTCACACCACCCACACTTTTGTGTACATTTCTTTTTTTTAATATCTAACATATTTCTATGCAGATCATTATATTAAAAAAAAAACACCACAATACAGCTAGGCACTGGAACTGATAGAAATGGTCAATGACATAGTGTTGGAGTACAATAATTATGAAGAGTATAAACATACACGACGGGGTGTACATAAGTAAGTGTTGTTGTTTTTTTAATGGAAAGTAGCTTAAAATCCTCGGTGACCACATAATTAGCAAACAAGCAGCAAACAAATAAAGAAGACGAACAGATACAAATGCAAATACAAAACAGATCATAAAACTGAGTAACAATGAAAATGACAAGAAGATGATCCCTCAGACAAAAACCCACATGGTGTTCAATTTTTAGCATAAAGTCCATGACATTGTTAAATAATTCACATTTTGTAGCGCTTAAGGTAAGAATGAATTACAGTTAGAGAATATATGTTGAAAGTTAAAAACTAAAAACATTGATATAGAAAAGCAGACATCCATGCATATGGATTAACCACAGCAAAGAAACACAAATCAAGTTTAGTAGACAATAAAGGGTAACCATAGGAATGCGCACTTAACAATGCGAAGCTACAATGTAGCAATGATATAACATGTAGGCATACGTAATGGTGTTTGGTAATGTTTGGTTTAAACATAGGTAAGCCTCCAAACTTTCATGTTGAGGTGGTGACTTCGTCGGAATAAGAGAGGAAAACATATGGAAAATAGTACGATGAAGAAGATTAAAAAGGATTTATGCTTGCCGGGAAAATAAGAGTATCTCAGTATTCCAAAAGTGAGCAGGTGGATGCGCTGTTATTGCAACGTGCCGTGCACGTTCCGGCAATGTGTCGTCAGGAACTTTAACGACACGCATGCCACACGCATTCAAAAGCCACAACTGCAGCTATACCCTGTTTAGTTATGTGCAGATAAATTCCTTCTTAAATTGAAAATACATATTAGTCCTAATCTAAGCTCATTGTGCTGCTATTCTGGCATTAAAGGGTCTTTCTCAATGTTTTGATTTTTTTAATATTAAAACAAAACATAAATAGTAATGAAGTGCATGTATGACAAAATCCCAATAGTATATAACTTACCGGCTGAAGTGGGCTCCACAGTTGTTCCTTTCCAAAAGAGAGAAATGATTATAATGCTATGACAGATATGCTTATCATCATTGTTACATGCATAGTGATATTTTGTACTAGGATGTCTCTCACACGCGCATGAGTATACAAGAAATGGCGGCTATGTATATCATATGCATGTTTTTTGTATGTGTGTTTTTTTGTTTTGTTTTTTTACACAGAGATAACAAATATCGAATCTCCCATAGATAAAAGAATTCCGTGTTTGTGTAATAGTACTTGTTAATTTCATCATGATAACCTGTAAAATGATCTAAAGTAGTTTCAACGAAATCAAATGACGGAAACTCTTGTGACAATTACACTAACACAGATACTTAACCTTATGTTTTCAGGCATAAATCATCGTAATGCCTTTCACGTAAAGCTCAGTCCTTTACAATGCTTTACTTACAAATCAGATCCGGATGCAGTGTGCACATATCTTTTAAGCAGTATCACATTGCATGACGCTTGAGGTATAAATTAGCCTTTCTTTCGGGGAAACTCTCGGTTTCATCATCATAAGTATTGTCTGATGCAGATATGGCAACCCATGAGCTTTCTTTCAAGCTTATGCCACCTCGTGCGAATGATTTCTGAGCAAGTACAGTGTATTTGGATCATGATTATGGTGCCGAGTCATGTGACGCAATATGTTAATTCATGACCAAATCACTATTGACCATTGGGAAAGCTCTGTTCGAACACTAATTTTAACCGTGTTGCACTTCTTTTGTTCACCGCGATGTGTTCTTGCAGCTTTGACGGTTAAAAGTAATCTTGTATGTTTGACCATACAAGTTTCTATGTATGCGCAATTGTTACTTACATCTGAATAACTGTCTTTTTGCGCCTCCAGGAAAATTCAATTTTTAGCCAATACTATGTCACAGAGCTTTCTTCAGCATTTACCAAACCCGTCCCACTTTTACCAAACCATAGCACCCATTACCATACTTCCACAATGATGATTTGGTTAAAGGGAACCAAAGCCCAAATACAAATATGAATTGATTGAATGCAGCATTAGAACACATTAGCGAAAGTTTCAGGAAATCTGACAATCGATTAAAAAGCCATATATTTTGACAGTTTCGGTGCCGTCATCGCTGGACCAGTAGTTTACTTTACTTTAGTAAGTCAGTGTGAACAACTATTATAAATACATTATATAGATAATTCAGCATATCTTCACTTTTCTAGTAGAAATAACGGCACTATAGAGGTACCTCTTTCAGAAAGCATTGGAAAATTATATTACTCTAATCACATAATATAATGTGAAAGGATATTGCGTAATCTTCATGAAAAAAAAAATGAAATTTCGTGACATTCCCTCTGTATTTTCTATGCGTGACCCTGTATCACAAAACAAACAAAAAGTTGCCAGGCATGGATTTTCAGTTGAGAGTAGATTCTGAAAGAGCAGACTATAAGCTTTAAAATGATATATAACTTAATTCAAATGGACTCTCCTAACCTATCTAAATATTTGCAAAGTGTTAACTGAGAAAACAGGCTCTGAAGTACAGGGTGTATTCAAGCTCTTAATCTTTACCGAGCTATGCTAGCTGTGGGATGAATGGCACAAAAACAGGATGTTGACAACCGCAGCAACAACAATGAAGGGATGATTAGATTAAGCTGAAATTGAGCATGATTCATTAGCACATTCTGTACGTGATTAATGCCAACTATCAATGCAGTAGCGTCATTCTTTCAGAAGTTACTGGAGTTGAAAGTAAAGAGTACGGACAGGGTTTTTGAGAAATGGGAATGGTTCTATGAGAAACAACTAATCACACTATTCCACCAAAAAGTGTTCGAGAAAAACTGCCGCAAAACACAAGTTCCTGTTTGTTTTATGATCCCACACTTTATTGTAGAAACAGACTTGCTCTTTCAGAAAATATGAAAAACCCAAGATTCGTTGACCCATTTCACCTATTTTCAGTCCTCACACAAAATCATTGTAAGTGACTTTTTGTTCATTTTGTGATGCACGGTCACATGTTTGATGGCGTCATTATTATACTGATATAATCCAGCATGTCCAGCGATGGCTGCACAGACATTCTAAATTTATTGTTTGATTTTCCTGAAACCTCCAGTCGAGCTGTTGTGCTCTAGTGATAATGTTGCCTTCACTAAATCCAATTTATAATTGGACTTTAGTTTCCTTTTGGCTGCCTCTTCCACAATTACAGTGATATTCGTTAAAGTCTACATAACTTCAGACGGACCCTTTCTGCTGTAGAGTTTGATGGGTTAATAACAATTTACACCGGTAATTTTATAGTAGTCTTTATCGTCCTCTTAAATTCAATTAACATCTGTAAACAAATCCGATATGTCTCCCACGTTACCGATTAAATCCTCATAATTTGTCATTATTTTATTGTTTCAATAAACGACGAAATTCAAACTTATGTCCACTTACCAATCTCCTCCTTTTTACAAGAGGTTACAGTCGGGTTCCAGCTTGGTTTGTATGGTGACTGTCCAGGCACGCACTGAACGGTGCGACTCCCGTTGACAATGTAACTTCCATTACATGTCAGGGAAAGTGACGAGCCGAGATACATGCTGCTATCCTTCGACCATTGCCCATGCTCCACTTTGTCAGGACGGTTGCAAAAGCCAACAGTGGCTTTGTTTGGAAGGAGGTAACAAAAATTGGAGTTTCAATATTTTAAGATATGAAGCTGTGAAATTCTTTGAGCCCATTTGGATTACTAGCAAAGTAATTCAAACTAGAGGGTAGGGTGTTATTATTGGCAACACATCTTACACGTGTCTTATGTTTCCGTACTCTCTTTCTCTGATTGATTGTCATGTGCCGTCTGTTGTTGCAAAAACAAGAGAATACTGAATATTGCCGTGAAAAGAAACGCTATTATAGGATAGGTACATTCCCCAAATGTCACTTGTCTTTAAATTTTCAGCTTGAAGTGAATTAAGCAGTCTGCTTATTCTCTGTTTGTTTGTTTGTTGGATTGATTGTTCGCTTGTTCGTTTGTTTGTTTGTAAGCGGGGAAGTGTTGACTAACTCGGTCAGCCTTACTGTAACACAACAACAGTTACGATGTCAAAAAAGATCTTTGCTATAGGTAATTTCTAACATATCCTTCCTGGACCCTTTGTGTAATGTACTGTGTGAGTGTTTGGCAATATTTGTCATTTATTAATTTGTTGATTAATTATGAGTGTTATTTGTGATGTAAAGTCATGCCATACCACTGTAGACGGAGAACCAGGTTGGATTTTCAGCTGCCCCGCCACATCGTTCATCACTGTTTCCGGGACACGGACTGTCACATCGTTCTTCATCCACTTCATCCGACAAAGCGGTGTCTAACAGGTCTTGTCCTTCAGTGCCATTAAGACAATAACATTCATCTCGTTGGATGACAGAATAATTGTTTCGCTTCTCTCTGCAGGTAAAGAGGCAGTCTTCAATCGATGAGATGGAGGTCGAGTTCCGTGAATGAAAGAGACTCACTTTAGATCCGGCAATCTCATAGCAGCCTTGGTATCCAGGCCCTATAGAAATTATAGAAAAGAAACTATTGGTTCAAAGAGGGTGATGAGTGGGGGGGGGGGGGGGGGGTGAAGCGAAAGAGGGAGAGGGAATAAATAAATGAAAGGAAGTGATGAGAGATTCAACTGTATGTATAAACTGTTAAAGATGTGGTCAGTGACTTACTGACAAAGGCACGAAACAAAAATTAAAAAAAATGTCTCGAGAGAGGCTAAGCCAATTAGTAGTTGCGGTACACAGTGCATGTTCAAGTAAAAGGAACAAATACCGAGTTATAACATCACGTCACATGCTTGATTTGTTTATTAAAACAAACAAACGAATGACACTGTTGCAGCTGCCTTGTTCGGCTAATGTACATCTGTATATAAACAAATTTGTGACATTTAGATCCTAATTTTTCCCTAATCTCAAAAGCAGTTAGTTGGTTTAATTATTTCAGTCAAACTTGTCTATAGCGGCCATCCAACGGTTACGAAAAAAAGTAGGTGGCCGCTTTTATTGGATTGTTTCTTTAACCGGAGGAGGTGAATCACCCCTCCCCCTTCGACATTTTCCATGATTTTTTTTTTGACCGCCTTGCTTGTGGACTTTTTACTTTCAATTCTCGCACATCTTCTGCCACCACTTTTGCGAAAATCGGGCATACCGTTACGACGCTGCATGACCTTTGATGCTTGCTTCTCAGACTGAAAATGTCTCGAAAATGTGATTTTGTGTACAAAGTCTATGCAAATTGAGTTTTTTCACCTTATTCAAAGAGGCATCAACATTTTCATGTTCATTGGTCGAAGTCAACTGATTTTAGCATAATTATGCCTAAAATATGTTCTGTCATAAATTTGGCGAAAAATAAAACCGAAGGTCGAGAAACAAAAAATACATAAGAAATCAATAAAACAATACAATACATGAAAAATAATTTTGATAGCAGATTTTTTTCAGGTACATGGATAGGAATGCTGCAAAGAATGTTATCACCACAAATTAGGATTCTAGGAGCTTTATTTTCTGATTTTGAGCAAAATGTATATTGATTTTATTCATACAACAGCAAAATTGATTGATATACTGAAAACTTCATTTTTTTTTATAGTTTGGTAGACTACGCCACAGGTAATGTATGTTCCAATTTTCACGCCGATTGCGCGATCAACGGCCGAGATCTGGGGGGGGGGGGTCGATTCAACCCTCGTCAGGCTACAGCACAGCCAAATAGGCCCGGCCTGGTTAGAGTTAACATGCTTTTTCTCTTTGAGGAAATTTATTTCAGTGGTCGTACACGGCAGATGGCCGCTATAGGAAGGTGGTCTCTATACAAGACAGCTTTAACTGCAAGAGTAAAGGATAAACAGTTTACAATTTGAACGGAACATAATTTTCATTAAGATCATGAATGGCACAGTCATTCTTTCCAAAATGAATAACGTCATGATGTCAAACATGAGTAAATGATTACACACTCATAGTATTTACATTTGGATGTCTCACAGATGCATGCTTGCACCAGGGAGGTTCAAGAGAATGGAGTCACAACTGTCGTATTTCCCTTTGAAGTCAAGTTCGATGCGGCCACTCGAAAGTTTTTGAAGCATGTGGCAAACTGGATCTGCCGCGCAGATAGGAAGACTCATTGCTTAATCATCAGCTACTTTAAAAGGAAGATTATGTCTTTGTGATGGCAATTCTTTTCGCCAACCCTCCTCATTAAAGATAGTCGATAGGCCTACACAATGGCAAAGACACGGGGATGGGCGAATAGACAAAAAACAAAACAAAACCAAACAAACAATGATGAAATGAAAAATACTCGACTTGCCGCGTCCGGTCACTAATCTGATATATCTATTGATAAAGAATTATACATTGGAAGATTATTCCATATGAGTTTAAAGTGATAAAAGGCGGCTTTCCATGATGGTACAGTTTTAAGCACTTTCATACGATACAGCTCTGATGAACACTTTTGCATATCACATGTATATTTTTTGACGGGATTGACCTTTGTTTAATGTGATTTATCATAAAATAAGATTTCGTTTCATTTAATAGTTAAACAAGCTAAGAATAGCCAACATTATGTTAACCCTTCAAAATGAATCTTCAGATTGGTCAGCAAAGACGGTGGCATCAAACCCCGTCATCAAAGGCACAGGTGAGCCTGTGGAATTATTTTGTACATGGATAGAAAAGTGACAACTGTTTGAATACTACAGACAGTTGAAACTCATCTCTTAAACCTCCTTGCTTGAACACACAGGAAAAACCAAGATCCTGCACAAATAGTTTAGGGCGTCGATCTTGGGGAGTTAGGGGATTGGGAGAAATTTCTAGTATTCTTGAGGACAACGTTATACTTACTATGACATGCTACTTTCGCGATGCCAGATGAGCACATTGTAGAGGTTGAGGAACATTCCTGTAGAATTCTCACGTCTGAGGCAGATGTAGGATAATTATTATAATTCAAAGACAGAATAGGAAAATTGAACAAACTTCAATTTCTGAATTATTGTAGAAGAGAATAAACAGTACTTGAAACAATTCTTGAATTGCCATCTACCACATCGACAAGTATCTATGCATACAAAATCAGATCCTCTTGTCTTGTTAAAAAGCCTTTTTTCAAGTACTTTACACGTTAATTTAACTGTCTATGTGCAACGTTCGCACATCTGTTCAGCGAAGTTCACATATTCTGCTCAAACGCACGAACCCGCCAAACCGATAGATAAATCGCCATTTACCACAGTGAAATTTAAGCGTTTCTCGCGATCTAATTCCATCACATGTATCTTGCATTATATGTGCTGAATGACTACCAAGCAACGTTCCCGACTGGACTTGCTGGTAATTCTAAGTTTATATGTCACTGTTTAATACACAAAAGCCATGCCTCTAACATAACGTATCTACTGGTCATCTGAAAGAAAAAAACAATTGTATAGATTTGTCATCCAATTTACACTTAAGCAAAGCTTGGGATTTTCTCTTCACTACATGTCCAGGACAACAGGCATTAATATAAGTTACTTGGATTTTTAAGCGGAATTTTACTCGAGGCATGACTACGTTGGAGCCTCAGAGTGTGACACACAGGGGGTTTACATAATATAGTATGACAGTCGTATTGCTGTAGTTTCCATGATAAATTATTAAAAAAATCAAAGATTTCACCTTTGTTGGTACAACGACTGCTGAGGTTAACGAATTTTTTCATGCTGGTGGCATCGATGTCATCGGTCCTATGCCCCGTAACGTCAGGGTAACCGAGCTGTCGACATGCTGTGCGAGCTGTGGCAGAATCCCAGCTATGACCGGCACACACAGGAAGCCATGCCTTGGAATCGGAGTGGTACAATTGTAAGAGACTGTTCCACTGTGATATGCCGTGCGACTGAATCCTAGCAGAGTACTCCGGAACTTGCAATACAAGAGACAAAAGCATCCTCTTTACAGGTTAACGCTTATTACAAGTAATCTTTAACTTCACTTTGTGGAATTCTGACGTACTATTAGTCCAGTCAAAATATGTAATGACCCAAAACAAATTGCAACAGAAACCATTCTACTTGCATTTAACCTGGAAGAGCTATCAAAACAACATATTAAAAGTTCCCTAAAATTCGAGTGGTGGATCAGTGCCTAATTTGCATAAATTCAAAATGGCCGCCATAAAACCTATTTATACTTATATCTTGGGACATAGAACTCATAGAAAGTCAGTTCTTGTGTCTAAACCTATGTTTTTATAGGTCAAGGAGTACAATTGTGACATCAGTAATAACTTAAAAGTATTTACTTGTACATAATTTGCATAAATTTGCATATAAATGCATTCAAAGTGGCCGCCATAATGGCCTTTTAATATCTCCGTACATAAAACCTGCAGAAAGTAAATTTTGGCATATATATATACTATATGTTTTTCATGTCAATAAACACGTCAATAAACACAATCATGATGTCAGTTGTAACTCAAAAAGCATTCCTACATACATAATTTGCATATATATGCATATAATTATATGCAAAATGGCTGCCAAATGGCTTGTACATGCCCCTATATCTGATTATTTCATCCGTAAGTGGTTCCCTTTGTGTCTCTTATCTTCACTGCCAGGAATAATTGCTGCAGTACCTACATTCAATAGTAAGTCAATGAAAATCGGCATAAATATACATATAAATATAATTATTCAAATCATTAATATGAATACATTTCTATTTTTATAATAGGATATACATATACATGCAGCCTGCACAATGTTGACTGTGATGCCTGTATCTATCAATTCAAGGGCAAAGAAAATTTACATTTCACCATTTTAATGAACATCCTTACACCTAGTTGCATGAATTTCCATGAATTTAAAAGTAGTTTTAGGCCTACTCTACATACCACCCATGATTTCCTCAAAATAATAAAGCCTCTGGACAATAATCAATGTAAACAGCATTGAACAGAACCGATTTTCATTTAACTTTAACTTCAATTTAGCTTCTAAGTGTGCCCAAAAGGTACAGAAAAATTGAAATCTTTGAATTGTATAATGCATATTTGTAACTACAAAATACTTTCTCTTTTTTTTTTTTGCAAGGAGGAGGGTACATCAATTCATTATGAGCATGTTTCTCTATAAGTCAAAAATTACATGAGTTTGGTATACAATGTAGTAACCGATGTTTTGGTCATATAATGACTTTCTGAACAAGAGACCCGTGGGTTCAGAGCTCACCTGCGTATCTCAAGTTTACCTTCCATGCAGTCAGGCAGACTATTACCTAGGCAGAACACATCAAAGTTGGAAGCCTTTAATAGAGATCTCCAGGGCCCAGGGAGATATGACATCCATATGTTTTTATTCAATGACACTGGCAAAAACACCTGCCACGTCCGTAGAAAATTTGATCATGCGTTTCCAAAAAGATCAAAACTTACAACTGGTCCCTAGTGACAACGCAAACAAGGCTCTTAAGTTTGACACAGAATTATTAAAGCAAAGAAGACCAAAGACCTTTTTTTCAATGCTGACCTCATTGACGCGTGGGAAAACCCCAAATGTTTAAAGCAGGAGAACAAATACAGGGATGATCCCCTTCGGATCCGAACCAAATTAGGATCATCTTCAGATTTTTTTTTAAAGATGTTTTTAGACGGGGGGGGGGGGGGGGT
Source organism: Diadema antillarum (assembly GCF_040938485.1). Lineage (NCBI taxonomy): Eukaryota > Metazoa > Echinodermata > Echinoidea > Diadematoida > Diadematidae > Diadema > Diadema antillarum. The sequence continues at coordinate 4,215,103 of NW_027270960.1, forward strand.
GGGGGTTGGTCTACACCGCTGAGGGTACTTTCAAGTGTTTCATGGCAGATTCAGGGGTGTCCCCTTTAGGCCGCAGCCAGGAATAATTTATTGAGGACCAGTTTTAAGTTTTGATCTCCTTTTTGGAAACACGCATGATCACATTTTTTTACAATTTTTTTATACAAACATATGGATGCCATGTCTCCCTGGGCCCTGGAGGTCTCCAAAGGCTTCCAACTTTGGTGTGTTCTCCCTAGGTAACAGTCTGCAAGACTACATGGAAGGTAAACTTGAGAGTACTGGGGAGCTCTGAACTCATGGGTTTCTTGTTCAGAAAGTCACTGAGTGACAAGGCACCAAAATATGATAAAACAATTTCCACACCAAACTCATGTAACTTTTGTTTATCAACTCATAGATAAACATTCTCATAATGAATTATTGATGTACTCTCCCTCTTAAAAACAAAAAATATTGCATGTACGCATTAAACATTAAGGCAAATTCTCACATTGTATGCAAATATGAGATGTTTTAAACAATCCAAAGATTTCAATTTTTGTGTACCTATTGAGCACACTTGGAAGCTAATTTGGCGTACGGTTAAGTGACAATTAGTTCTGTTTGACACTGTTTACATTCATTAATGCTCAGAGGCTTTATTTTGGGAAGTTATGGGTGGTACAGTACTTGCAAATTCATGCAACTACATATATAGGTATATAAGATAATCACTAAGGTTGTAGAATGTTAATGTTCTTTGCCCAACATTGTATGTATTTTTATGATAACAGGAAGTATATTTATATTAGTGATTTGAATAATTACATGATCTGATTCTGATTTTATTTCTGAATTTCTTTTTCATACATAAATGAAGTACAAAGTCAATTGAATAAACAAATTGAGCATAGTATAAATTGAATCTGACAATTAAAGCAAATAAATGATTAATTCAAATATTCAACTTTTTTCCCTGATACAATTCAAAATGAAAATAAACTATTCTGTGCATACATTTATGCATACATAAGTTACAGTATATCTCTTGCTCAAAGACAAATCAGGCAATTCTTGATGTACAGAAATTCAGGAGACCATTGTCATAAGCAAGCGCTTGACGACGACAATGGCCTCAGAAATGATTGTCTAAGAAGTAATGCAACATTGTAGGAATATAAGTCACCACTCACTGAGCGGCGATAAGGAGAAAGGGAGGGAAGAATGAGGGGAAAAAGTGCAATAATTGTATGTATATTCATGTAGATTTTTCATTGACTTACTCCTAAATGTAGGTACTGCAGCAATTATTCCTGGCAGTGAAGATAAGAGACACAAAGAGACTCACTTACAGATGAAATAATTGGGCATGCACAAGCCATATGGCAGCCATTTTGCATATAATTATATGCATACATATGCAAATTATGTATGTAGGAATGCTTTTTGAGTTACAACTGACATCATGATTGTGTTTATGAAAAAACATAAATATAGATGCCAAAATTTACTTTCTACAGGTTTTACGTACAGAGATATTAAAAAGGCCATTATGGCGGCCATTTTGAATGTATTTATATGCAAATTTATGCAAATTATGTACAAATGAATACTTTTAAGTTATTACTGATGTCATAATTGTACTCGACCTAGAAAACATAGGTTTAGATACAAGAACTGACTTTCTATAGGTTCTATGTCCCAAGATATAAGCATAAATAGGTTTTATGTCGGCCATTTTGAATTTATGCAAATTAGGCATTGATCCACCACTTGAATTTTAGGGAACTTTTAATATGTTGTTTTGATAGCTCTTCTAGATTAAATGCAAGTGGAATGGTTTCTGTTGCAATTTGTTTTGGGTTGACCCCCTTTTTTTCATATTTTGACTGGACTATATAGGAAATTATCATCCTTCAGGATTAGTGTGGCGTCCTGTAGCAAATGAGGGGGGATTTATGGAATGATTATGGCCTCTATTGATTGATTTGATTTGAATTCTGCGTTTTTGTACGTGACAATTTCCTCAAATTTTGTATGAATTGGACACACAATTAATAGCAAAGTGTGCGGGAATATGATATACACTAATCATAGTATGCGTAAATTGTATTCATGGCCGAACAATAGGAAAGTCGTTAATCATTTAACCAAATTATCTAGAAAAAAAAATGCAGGACACCTTCATTTTTAAGCAGAATATTGATTCTTAAGACGGTGTTACGGCACATTTTGGTAAATCGGCACATTTTGGTAAATTACCAAAACTTGCAAGTTACCACAATGTGCCGTCACTATGTCACGGCACATTTTGGTAACTGCACATTTTGCTAATTTACCAAAATGTGCCGATAGTGCACCTATACCTGATGGGATCACGTTACTGTTACCAAAATGTGAAGATAAAAGTGGATTTGCCTGCACATTTTGGACAATCTGCACATTTTGGTAACTGAACTAAAAACCCATGGATGGGCTTGAGATTTATAATACGGTCAAGGAGTTCAGGTGATACGGTAATGCAGTAAAGACAGGCAAGACACTTATTTAGTTCACACGAGCTGAAGGCTCGAGTAAGCTATTGCGATTGATTTTCGTGCGGGTATGCTGTGTGACCTGCGTGCCAGGTGCGTGGGGCTGACAACTTAGGGAAGGAATTCCTCTGAAGGAACGGCCAGAAGTACCACAGAATGTCATTAATTTGGCCGCATACGGGGACTGCGAAATACATGCGTGGGAGTCGCCTGCGAGGTGCTGCCGCTAAGGGCCTCCTATCGACTGGCGTTCTGCGTGTACCTCTGCGGGCAATTCCTCGACTTACCCGGAAAAGTTTGGTCATGCTGTAAACTTTAATAGCTGCGGGTAAATCGGACTTGCGTGCGCACCTCCGTGCAAATACAGGCGAGATACGGGCTATAGGTACTGTAAGGTGCGGACCAACTACGGAGAGCTCCGGGTAGCAAATTTGCTTCCCCGCAAGTCAAACTTCCCCTGATACGGTATGACAAGGCCTCGAGCATGTTCGAAATATGTTCCGAGTGAGTTGCAGGAGTACACGCAGAACACCAGTAGGAGACCCTTACCGGCAGCACCTTGCAGACAACTCCAACGCAGGTACTTCACAGTACCCGTAAGTCGCTCGTAACGGAAGACGGATCGGTTTCAAAAATCTCACGCAGGTCAAACGGAATACACGCAAGTAGAAAGTGAGTATCACGCGTCTAGCAAATAAAACACAAACATTCTTGTCCGCCCGCAGAAAATTTTCCTGCGTGCTAAAAAATCCCTACTCGCAACAAACCCGCGTAGCTTGCCCGGAAAGGTGTGACACGGCCTTACAGGCTGTCTTTTATGCGGGGAAGCAAATTTGCTACCCGGAGCTCTCCGTAGTCGGTCCGCACCTGACAGTACCTCGCCTGTATTTGCCCGGAGGTGTGCACGCAAGTCCGATTTACCCGCAGCTAAGTTTTCAATTCAATTCAATTCATTTATTTTCACTCTTCTTTTTTTTCTTTCAACAAAAACATAACACAAGAATAATCAGGTATTACATCATAAACAAAACATTTGCCTTTGCAATAAATAAATGATATCGATAAACACAAGAGCGCATACTGGCAAAAAAAACCCAATAATACAAAGTCATGCTTCAGTTGAAAAAAAAAGGAAGAAAGAATAGAGCGGTCCACTAAAAAGCAAAGCTTGTAGATTGTGAACCACTCACAAAACTTATGAAATACTACAAACACTTGTGACAAAATATGATATACGACAGGACGGGACAAAACAAAAGAAACACAACAAAGTGACACAACTTGCCAGAATAGATGAAAAGTATGGAAGGAAAGAAAGAAAGAGATAATGAGAGAATGAGAGAATGCCTACACGCTGAACAAGGGAAATGGAACAGGGGATGGTAGAGACTGTGTTTCGTAGAGTTGGTGCTGCATGCAGCTAAGCAAGGATTGTGATGGCTACTTCTTTATGTAATAATGAATTCGGTGATTGAATGATTGGTGGGTGGATGATGAACCCTGGGGTTGACGAAACCTATAACTAAGAAAAAAAAAACATATCAGAGAGGATTTTAATAGAAACGATTTCAACTTGCGCTTAAGTTCACAGCATGACCAAAACTTACAGGCCGTGTCACATCTTTCCGGGCAAGCCTTGCGTGCGACTTGCGAAGAACAATATTTACTACCCGGAGGTCCCCGCAGATGACCTGCACGTAACAGCACCTTGCACGTATCTCACCCGTAGTCGCCCGGAGGTGCGCACGCGAATCCTTTTAACCCGTAACCATGTTAAGGCCTTGTCAAACCTTTCCGGGCAAGCTACGCGAGCTTGGTGCGTGTGAGGATTTTCCAGCATACCGGACAATTTCTGAAGGCGAACAAGGATTTGGGCGAGTTGTGCATGTGTCTTACTTGCTGGATGCGTGCTACTTATGTTCTTCTTGCGGGTACTCTTTGTGACCTGCGTGCCAGGCGCATGGGGGCTGACAACTCAGAAATTCATCTGAAGGAATGGCAGAAGTCCAACAGAAATGGCAGAATGTCATTATGTTGGCCGCGCTGACCGCATAGGGGACTGCGAAGTACCTGCGTGGGAGTTGCCTGCGAGGTGCTGCTCAAAACTTTGCTGCGGGTAAATCGGACGTGCGTGTGCAGCTCCGGGCAACTACGCGCGAGATAATTTTCCTGCGTGCTGGAAAAACCTTACTCGCAACAAGCCCGCGTAGCTTGCCCGGAAAGGTGTGACACGGCCTTTAGGCTGCCGAACTCATTCGGTGGGGACAAAAACCAACTGCTCTTAAATGTGTTTTTGTGATGATTGTGGAGGAGCAGAAAGTTACCAAAATGTGCCGTCAATGTCCTGCACATTTTGGTAAATTTACCAAAATGAACAGTTACCAAAATGTGCCGTAACAGACGGCCTTTGAGAAAAGTTGTCTATCTATCGATACAAACACAAGTCACTTCATACCAACTTTTATTCCGGGTTGGGGTGACATGAAAATGCATAAGTGCATGAGTGAGTTTAGGTGCATGTGTAAAAATGCATTTTTGTTTGTTTCTTTGTTTGTTTGTTTGTTTGTTTGTTTGTTTGTTTGTTTGTGTTTTCGTACTACCGGCGGACGTCCACTTGGGCGCGGACAAGCCCAGGAAGGGTTGCGGAAGCAAATTTTGTCATTTCGGCATTCTGTCCGCGTCAGACGCGGAATAAGTGTGTGAATCGGCTTGTCCTGGGACATTCCTAGGAATGTCCGAGGACTGTCCGCGGACTGTCCGCGGACTGACTGCGGACAGTCCTAGGAATCAATCCGGAAGAGCGCGAAACACCTCGGAATATGCTAATCGTAGCCGGGCAGCGCGGAAACATCTAGGATTACACCAGGAATGAACGCGGACAATCAGGATGCCTTCTGGACAACATAAGTTAGACATGCGGACAAAACTGCGGACAATACCAGGAAAATGGAAAGATATAAATTTGGCGCTGACTTTGAATTTTCCTCATCTCTTATTTTGATAATTTAGAACAGTTTGCAATGATTCAAGTCCGAGAAGTTATTTTTTTCATGCTGAGAGCTTACTATTGTCAATGAAGTGTAAAAATGGGGAAATATTTTTAACGTACTTTTATTTTTATTTTTTTTTCAGCTGGGCTGTGAAATTGGACAATCCCCCTTTTTTTAATTTGCAACTAAAAGAAAAAGGGAAGATAAAACTGTTAGGTAATAACAACTACGAAAATCATTCAGGTCAAAAATATTTCTGAAATGATGTGTGATGCTTAGAGTGTACTTTGGTAGTACACTCAGCAAAAAAAAAAAATGAAACACTTTCTCGAGTTCATAATTTTCATAGACGATCTTAATGAAAATCAATGTTTTATACATACCATTTTATCAATGGTAATTCAATTGGCTATTAACCTAGTAGGTCAATATAACACAAAACCTTACGCATGGGTGGAAAAATTCGTTTGTTTCCTCCAAGGCACAAAAGTAAACATTGCAAAAATTGACGTATTGCCTTTCATTTGCAAATGCCCTTTAAGATAACAATGATAACAAAAGATCAGTTTAACACAATGAAAGACATGAATGAAATAGCGAAAATAAGATTTTGTTCTCTTTATCTCTTTATATCCTCAAACAAAATGAAAGTGGGAAACTAAAGGGGAAATGGATTATTTTCTTTTGACAACTCAAACTTCAAATGGCATAGAGAGCAAGGGCACAAATATTATTAAATGCACACAATACAGTTCTTTCATTCATTCAGTTTAGTTATGTAAGAATAGTTGAGACAAATTCGAGAACCATATATAATTCAAAGTTTTCCTAATTTGAGATATCAATGCCAAACCCTATCATTTATGTCAAATTTGCTTTTTCTCTCATTTCACTTGAATTTTGATTTGACAGAAAACTCTTCATTTTCCTCCATTATCTTCAGCTTTCATTCTTATTTTGGGCTTCAAAGATATTATATTGGAATGAGACCATAGGTATATTTTTGCAATTGAATTCATGCTTTTTATTATGTTAAATTTGTCTTTTGTTTTGATATATTGTATAATAGAAGAGCATTTACGCATGAATGACAACTTGCTCATTTTTATATAACACATTAAAATTTAGCCAAAAATTCTATGAGAAATGTAAACTTGAAAAAGTGTTTACATGCATCTTTTTTCTGAGTGTATTTTCACCTACTTTTGTGAGTTTTCAGCTGGGCTGTCACATGGAACAACCTAGTTTGTTCGCAAATAGAATAAGAAAACAACATAAAAGAAAATGTACCATAGTAGATAATGACAACAACTGAAGTCACTCAGATGAAAAATAATTTCTGAAAAGATCAAATCAACATAAAATTACTAGGAGGTGAGAGGGGCACTTTCGTGTCTGGATCACAAAATGTCCGCATCGGTTCCGGACACTTGCATATATAGATCCGCATCGGCTCCGCGCTGTCCTTAAACATTCCTGGTGTCTTCCGCTTTCATTCGCGAAGCTTCCCCACACCGCGGGATTCTCTCCGGAGCGTGTGCGGACGGAGCGGAAGGGTTCCGGACAGGCGGGGTGTCCTCAGGACATCGTCAGGACAAGTTGCCGAAGGTGTCAGGAAGTTCATTTCCGCGTCCAAATTTTGGTCTCGATCAAAATTTGGACGCGGAAATTTTTCTCCCTCCCGAAGGTGCGGAAACGCCCGGACATGTTTAGGACAGTGAGCGGACACGTTCAGGAACGTGCGGACAGGTTGCCGAAGGAGTGCGGAATACCAAATTTGCTTTCCGGGTCTTGTCCGCGTCTTGTCCGCGCCCTATTGGACGCCTGGTATTAGAGGATTCTGTGTGGATTTGTTTGCATAATATGCAAACAAATACACTCACGTTTACAAACACAACATTTACATATATTATATATAAATATTGTGTTTGTAAACGTGAGTGTATGTATTCATGGGTGAGTGTGGATGTTAGCATGTATACATAGTGGTTATGTCATGTTTATACGATTTTCATAAAGAGTACATAATTAGTTAGTGCGAGCATATTATGTACACGAGTCTTGTAACATTTTGGAGAAGGGCATACAGTGTTTTTGTTATAAATGACTGTGTCAGCAGTCCTTAAAAACTTGTATGAACACACTCGATGCTGGCTCTGTACATGATATACATGTAAACTAACAGTTTGGATATGATCGCACATAGGAAAGTCACATTTGTTGTGTCGGAATGCATTGTACAATGGATAGTGCTATAATATGAGCCTCTCAAGCAATTCCACAACATAGGCTTAAATACTTCTGCAGCAACTGTAATGATACAGAGTCTTGCCATTCAAAATAGCTAAATCACGTTTGATTATTCAAACTATATGCTATAACATGTAATTCGAATGAAGTCAATGATTGATAATTCTAGGTATTTATATTTAATATATATCTTTGTGGTGCATCACTCAAATGAGGTCGTGCTTGATTCAGCGGAGAAGCAATTCTAGATAGATATGACCCTGCATCACAGAACACCAAAAGGCGCCAGACACGCATATCTACCTTAAAGGGCAGATCCTAGAGTTTCCTCTCTTGAAGAGAAGGGACTGTAAGATTTTAAATGATACATATTTCACACGGGCGGATCCAGGAATTCGGTAAAGGGGGGGGGGCGTGACTTATATTTCTGGTTGCACTTCCGAGTTTCATTTCATTTTTTTTCTTTTTATTTCTTTTGTTTTTCACGAAAAATAAGGGGGGCGTGCGCCGGTTGCGCCCACCTCTGGATCCGCCACTGTTTCAACACAAATGGATTATCCTTTTAAGCTATACAATATGTCGTGATAATAAGATGTGTGTACACGCTCTAAATTTTAGAGGGTCTGCGATATGATGATTATCAGATGAAGCTGCAATTTTGTATGTCCAATTTATAACTACAATGACTTTCAGAGCAGTAGCACTATCCTTTCAAAATATAATTAGAGTGAAAGTGAAGATTACATAAAGGATTTTTATGATGTGAAAAGGGGCCTCTAAGATAAATCTCATCACATTTTCCACAAAAAAAAAGTTTGAGAATTTTGTTTTGATGTTTGATAGATGTTTGATAGATACTTTATTTTCTGCAAATCAATATACATAAGTTGCATAATCATGAACATGTAGGAAATATACAAAGTAAATTTAACACAGAGTCAGACTTGCATAAACAACGATATAAAAGTAAATTAATGATATAATATACAGTATGCATGTCTATGCAGAAGGGGTTACAATAACAATTGTAGTTAAGAAGCGATTATGCAAAGGGCCGCCATTGCAAGCATTGCTAGAAAAGATGGCCGGCCCGAGGAAAAGGTAGGGACGTACTAGATTCGTAACAATACAAATTCTGAAAGAAAGATATTATTCAGAGGGGTGAAGGCTCAGGTTTGAGTTTCTTCAGTTTGTCTCTCTCTACAAATGAAAAATTCTTAAAACACTACCACCAGGCTGTCCCTGGTTGCCGGCAGTGACACGATGAACATGGAACAAATACCCAAGCTCCGAAATTCCGCTCAGCTCAGCAGCTCCGCTCAACAGTAGATGACAGGTTCGAGTCCCTCTGGTTCCTTTTTTCCAATATGTTTGTTAATTTACAGATCAGCAGTTGCGATCTTATACAAATTTTCATTTGTAGAGGGAGACAAACTGAAGAAACTCAAACCTGAATACAAATTCTGCTGCGAAGATAGGGGAAAAATAGACTCTGATGTGTGAAGGTGGTGAATGTGCGTACAGGTGCTTGAAAGTGAACAAGGGCAGATAGGCTGGAATTTAGAATAATAGAATTGGTTTGCTGGAAGAGGGAAAGATATGCGATGCCGCTATGGGAAGACCAGCATTAGTCATATGAATTATTTGTTTTTAGTTCGTATTTGAAGTATACTGTAATAAAATGTGCTTCTTTAAGTTTGAATGAAAACAAGGAGGCACACTGTTTCAACTCCTCAGGAAGAGTGTTCCATGGTATCCGGACCGTGATGTCTGATCGACTTTTGAGCGAGTAAAAGCTTTGGATTACTAAGTGAAAATCATGGGAACGACGGGTAGGGTACGAGTGAATATGGTCATTGATTACTAGGGCATTATGAAAGGGCCTTTAAAGTTTTTAGGCGATAAAATATGGGATCAGTGTGAGCCAAGGAATTTGAATGTGTGCATATACGAAGAGCCTTTTTCATTGTTTTTCTGGAGAAGAAAAGTTGTGTTCAATTTAGTTTTGCTACAGCTGCCCCATACGATATTTTAGTAACATTACATTATGGTAGAAATAAGGTGTTATATAACATTATTAAAGTTTCATCGTTAATTAAGTATTTTATTCTCCTTAAAACACCAGTTGCTTTAGATATTGCTGTTGTAATATTCTGGACATGAGTATTCCAAGTTAAATTGCTATCTAGGGTCACTCCTAGGAACTTGGTTGAATGTTTCTCAGCAATGTTTGTATCATCAGTAAAAATTATTTGAGGAGGTTGGGTTGGGATTGAAGCGTCTGAAAGTGTATAAAACATGTCTTATCAGTATTCAATGAAATCTTGTTACTTCTAAACCATTTCGAGATGTTGCTTTATTCCATATTTCGTGTATCAACCATGTGTTACAATGTCCTTGTGGGAATAAACAAAAAATGGTATCGTCTGTAAATAAGATGAGGTTTAAACTAGGAGAGGAATTGATAATACCATTAATGTAAATCCAAAAAAAAAAAGTAGGGGCCCGAGGATAGATCCCTGAGGGACACCACATGACACGTTAGAATATGATGAGTGACTGGATTTAAATGCACCATACAGTTTTCAATGACTCAGATAACTTCTGAATCACAACAAAATAATCCCTCTCACGCCACAATTATGTAATTTTTCGAGTAAATTTTCATTATCAGTAGTGTCAAATACTACTAAGATCCATAAAGACTCTAATTATGTGCTCCTTTTTACTTAAAGCGCATCAATTTATTGTCGACAGATTTAATTATAGCTTAATCGGTAGAAAAAAAAACTGATTCGCATTTAATATTTCATTTTCAATCATGAACGAGTAAAGACGCTTATAAACTACTTTTTCTGGAATTTTCAATATTGCAGGTAACAATGAGATGTGTCTATAATTTTTCACCATTGATGGATCTTCTCTTTTATAGATGGGGATAACTTTGGCGATTGTCAGTGATTGTGAAAGAGTCTGGATACTTACTGTTAAATAGGGATAGATTGAATATATGGGTGAGAGGGGCTGGTAGGGGGTAAATTATTTTTTCAACAAATTCACACTTAAGTTATCAGGCCCACAGGATTTACTACATTCGAGAGATCGAACAATATCAATAATTTCCAATTCATTAATTGGAGTAAAGAACAAAGAATTTTGATTACATGTACTTTCAGATAAGTCATCTTTATGATTTTTTATATAATTTATGGGAATAAATGCTGCTAGACATTGCAAACACACACACAATTTCCAATTCATTTTAACATGATAGATCTTAATCTTAAAAAATGAAAAATGAAAAAATTAAATGGACAAGGGTTCATTTCTTTTACTCAGTGTATATTGCTGTTAACGAATTCGAATGCTGGAATGAATAGATTGCTAATTCACGTCACTTCTTTTACTAAATTGATAAGATAAGCAATATAAATACTTCTTAACGTTTGTTCTTTTTGTATTTGGATGGCAATTTAGCAGGATATCATTAACATGAATACAAATTATGTTGCTCTAAAATGAACGACGAATCGGCTGTTCATTGCAAAACCCTTTTTGATGTTATGAATACATCTAATGATATATCTAGTATTTTAGAGGTAAAATGAGGTAACACCTCAAGCAATCGTATGACTCTACAGCACTGAACTAGCCATTTGGCCTTCTTTCTCACATACTAACTTACTCATTTTTTCTCCTCTTTGAAGAATTAATTGTAATCTTTTGGCTGTTTGTTGTCATCTGTGCTCTTCCTCAAAGCGTCTAAGAGTTGAATTTCCGTCTGTCACTCCTGTTCATACGTCCCTCTATTTCCTTGTTTTTCTCTTTTCAGGCGTTGCAATATCACTCTTTTCTAGACAACTATCATCAGTTTCTCTTGATATGCTTCAGCCGAAGATCGCTGTCTCCGTTGTGCGTTTTTGTTTGCTATTTTGTCTTTTGTTTGTTAGTCTTTACCATTCCGTTTTGTCCCGTACAGCCTTTCCTTCAGTAGTTTTATTGTCTAGTCTTGTTTCATGTTTGTTCGCGTTTGTTAGTCTTGTCCATTCCGTTTTGTCTCGTACAGCCTTTTCTTCAGTATAGACCATGGGATGACCCTCAAAATTCTGACTTTTCGTTGTCCGTCAGAGAGCTTGACCTATTTTTTCTTTAACAATTTAGTTTAAAATATACTGCATCCAAAAAGTTGTTGGCTTTTTTGCTAAAGTTGCATTTTACTTAAAAAATGATTTTTAAAGCCACAAAATAAGAGGCTTTGAATCAGCATGAACGAGGTCACCATAGACGTGTGTGCAGTGACATGCCTGAGTGGTCAGCCGTGTGCATCGGTACATGTGTGTGTGTGTGTGTTGTGTGTGTGTGTTAGGTACAGGAGTCAATGGGATTCGCATCCTCTTTCAGTGTGTTTCATATCTTCATGCACACAAACTGTGTGTATTACTACAGGGATAGTTTGTGTATCATGGACTAGACTTCTGATGCACAATGAATGTAGTTTTGAAGTGTATTCTCTTCAAGAGGCTTCTTTTCTGATGTAATGTGTGATCTCTGTTCTCTCAGCTTCGTAAACAAATATTTTCATAAGAATCCTTTTGAGTGGTTGACAGTATACAAGCATGCTTTTCAGTGGGCCTCTCAATCTCATGCAGTTCCTTTTTTTTTCTCCAAGCATAACTTTTTGTTTCGCCGGTATGCATGTATAATTTTATTTGTTAACCATTATCAATCATGAAAAGTTGAATTCATTTCTATGTTATAATTCCTGACTTATTCTGTGGTACGTTATGCTGAAAAAGAGAAAAGAATAAAATGAATGAATTGAATTGATTTGAATCTGAAGTCGTCCAGCATGTCACAATTCATTTGTATACATCAATGATACACAACTTGTAAACATGCAATTTTCAGTTCAATTCAAATGAAATTTTATTTCGAATAGCGTGTTTGTATTAGGGGGTTATATTCAAAGACAACGAAACTTACAATGACGGGGTGAATGGGGGTTGAGACAAAATTTTAGTCGCTATGGAAACAAAGACATGACTAGGAGGTAGTATATATTCATAGAGCCATAGGCCTACTGCATTAACTCTTGGCTCAACAACAATTCTAAGTTATGGTAGGACAGAATGTTTGGGATTGACCAGGGAGGTGATTAAATCACCCTGGTCGTAAATCATGGTTTAACTGATACACTTTGTCCTAAGTTACCATGGCTGGATGTTGTCTGATGTACAATGGGGTCATTCTAACATTCTAGTGGTAGGCCTATACTGGAGGGATGATAGAGGTCTGTGATTCACTGCAAGTGGAGATAGAGTATTGCTTGGAGGTCAATGACTGGCCGGAGAAAAAGAGACAGTTCTGGTCATCATAGTGGGATGGATGTAAGGAGTTAGCAAGGGAATAGAATATCATTATACAATAGAGCTCAGTGGTAGTATCATTGTACTGTTGACAATGCACACAATCACATCATGGAAGCTTTGCCTGATTTGACAGGGGTTTATGAATCTTCTGACTCTTCAGACTCTGGAAATTTAGCTGAGCGTTGTATTCATGTGTCATCAAAAGAAATAGGAAAAGTCATACCATTTCAAGAAAAAAGTTGGACAAAAATTGTTGGTTGCTGTCTTCGTTGGGCTAAGATTGCTGACTTGTTAGAAGGAGATGCAGCAAAGAATTTTGCCAAGAAATGTGGCACTCACGTCATTACATCGATACCAGTGTGTTTCTCTAGTGAAAGGAAAAAAGAGTGCTGGATACCATCGTGGCTGTTATCTGAAGTTTTGTCATGTTGGGAAACTCCAAAGAGCAGAATCTAGGTATTTGCACAATGCATATACATCAAATAGATATGCATTTGGTTGGACACTGTCTCATACTTAATGATATGCACAGCAAATAATCTCACCGTGGGTGCATCTTTTTGTAACAAGAAGTGGCTGAAAGCATATGCTGAAGATTGAACTTTTCCTTCACATTAATTACAACAATATGTCAAGATATGTTCGCATTATTTAGCAGTGAAAAATACACATGTAGGCCTTCACTTGTAAATCGCGTACTTACATACAATGTGAGATTTGTATCCCTGAATATTTTTCATTGTACATGTACATCATAATAATAAAAAAAGGGCTGTTAAACTGGTTCAAAGAAGTGACTTTGTACTAAGATTTTGTGCATATGTGACATTGTAAAAAATTTGCATCTTGATAGACTTTTGTGGCAAAATAGTCTTAAAGATAAATTAAAATTTGTAGCAATCAGAGTTATTGTTTATGATACTGTTGAAGATACTATGAAAACACACTTTTTAGTTTGTGTTGCAAAGCAAAGTAGGCCTATACATTTAATGAATAGAACACGAGGTGATGAATTGATAATATTTGGTATAAGTGTAATTTCCATTTTATACATGTGATAGAATCAATTACTTTCTTGACAATTATTTCCTCTTTCTTGCGATGTTGAACTTGCCCTATGCCAGTAAAAGAATATGAAATTTGGATTCCCATGTTCACAAATAAATAATCTCTATTAAAGGTACATCTGTATTCTCTAAAAAAAAGTCGAGTGAAAATATTCACTCTTAAAAGAGTGAATACAAAAAAGAGTGAATTGAGAGTGAAATTGGAGTGAAGTTTTGAGTGAAAATGTTCATTTTCACTCATTTTGGAGTGACGTCAGGGATCACTCGAAGATTTTGGAGTGATCCCTGACGTCACTCTAAAACGAGTGAAAAAGAGCATTTTCACTCAAAATTCACTCCAATTTTATTCGAAATTCACTCTTTTTTGTATTCACTCTTTTAAGAGTGAATATTTTCACTCAACTTTTTTTAGAGAGTAAAAACAATAGAAAAGAAAAAAAGAGTGTTCTTGAATGTAAAGATTAAAGAAACCACACAACCATACAGCCTTTTTTTTCTGTTTACACTATCTACAATGTATGTTTATATTTTTTTTTTTTTGGTTGACCATTACGTTTATGTCCATTGATCTAATGATACTTATGGACCATTTTGTGTGACTGAAATTGAGATCAAATTAAAGTGAAATAAAAGTGATTTGTAAACTGAACATGCAATATAGAATAGGTATTCCGATGTGAAACATTTTGTAAGTTCTCATTTGACTTTAAAGTACCTTGTGCACTATTTTACCTGTGTTGCAAAAAGGTCTGATGTGCTATATATATATATATATATATATATATATATATATATATATTATATATATAAAATATCGAGAGAGAGAGAGAGAGAGAGAGAGAGAGAGAGAAAAACAGAGACAGACAGCCAGACAGACAGAGATACAGAGACTGTGTGATTGAATAGTTTAATTTCTTTTTAATAATAAGAGATCATATCAGCTGGCAATATGATTATGAATTATTTGTTATTACAATGACCAAGATCTGAGTATACACGTAATTTTACCCCTGGATAATGTGTTGATGTGGAAAAGCTTTAATTAAGCACTTAATTTGCAAACCAAATGCAGTGCATCACTGCAGTTTGTACTCTGTGTCATTAAGCTCTGATCACATGCAGCTTAACTTTGAAACATTTCCTGTACATACGGACCCTAACCCTTATAACCCCACTGGGCATTTTCCATCAGTGATCAAAATACACAGACCAACCAAGAAAGAAGAAATTACTGTATCTTGCATAAATTAATTAAATTTACATAATCAAGTGCAATCATGCAGGTGACTGATTTTACCACATTTAGTTTGGAATCAGCAACCCCAATTTAACAACTGTGCTAATTTTCATTGCTCCACAAATGAAGAATCGCTCTGAAAGAATGAAAATACTATGTTCTGCATAAATTAATCTAATTTGCATAATCAAGCACTGATACCAAGTTAACATGATGGCTAATGATTTTTCATCATTCATAAATGAACTCGGCATCCCAAATAACTCCAGTGTATGAATTTTCATTGGTTCAAACGCATGATACCAAGATGAAATAGAAATAATAGGAATTTTGCAAAGAATACCTGAAATTTGCATAATTAAGCATTATTATGAAAAAGGGCACACATTTCTGACTAAATGACATTCGTATATGGACTCAGCACATAAAAATTATCCCACTTTGCTAATTTTCAGTGATCCAAATGCAGACCCACCAACACAAACTGAAAATATCACATTCTTGCATAAATTTGCATAATTAAGCACTAATATCATTAGAACGTGCATGTTGCTGACTTGGCAACATTGATATTTGGATTCAGCACCCCAAATTACCCTAATTTGGCACATTTTCAGGTGGAGCCTAAATACGGACTACGAAACTCAAAAACTAGGCTTATTTTTCCATGTCATCCCATGGTCTAGTAGTTGTTTTGTTGTCTAGACTTGTTTTATGTTTGTTCGCGTCGATGAAAGTAAGTGTATTTATCAGCGAATCTAATTGTCAGTGGGCTTCCAGACTTCTTCTTCCTTTTTTTTTTATTGTTGTTGCTTGGGGGAATGCATATTCAACATTGCTAGAAAAAAAAAAAACCTTTTTCTTGTGCAAAATATGGGGCTCAGAATTGTTTTTAACCTTCATACACGATCACATGCTGATAACTTACAATGTATTCCCTGGACATAAAATCCTGAAAATAAAAGAGCTCTATTTATTTCAGATTGGCCAATTTATGATAAATTACAACTGCAACCACCTACCAAAAATATTTCACTCTTTATTTCACCGTTTTAACCCTATAAAGCCCAAGGGAGGGGAGCACATTGTGTCCCCCAGCGTATTTTCGTTTGCCACTCCTACACCCTTTACCCGATTTCAACCAAATTTGGTGACTTCTCCTAAAATTTTATTGCAAACATTTTGATGTATAACTCAGCTATGTTTATTATTGCTGGTTGACATGGGAACCGCAAACTTACAACCATGTTCATTAGATTTTGCATGTTTTTCTGTTCCAATTCCAATCAACAATATAATTATAGATGAAATGAGGGTTTTCTTGGTTGTAATTTGCTTAAATGTGAAGTTATTATGGTCGTGAATGACCCTGAAATGGTTTTCTTATCATTTCTTTCATTCTTATATGACGTAGGCATCAAACAATACATAGAAATAAAGTATCTATCAAACAAACGAAAAATCGAAAATCAGCTTTTCCAAAGACTATCCGTTTATTTTGTGTCATTTTCACGCAAGCTTTGCCTGTAATATCATCTGATGATCATTTCATCAATCTGGAAACTCCAAAATCCATTATCATGGAAACATCAAATGTGATACCAATATGTGACCCTGCACCTCAAAACAAACAAAAAGTCGCCAGACATGAATTTTTAGTTTAGACCATATTCTGAAAGAGCAGACTTTAAGCTTTAAAATGATGTATGACTCAAATCAAATGGACTCTCCTAACCTATTTAAATATTGGAAAGAAAGCACAAACTCAGGAAAAGTGTGAACTGAGAAAAGAGGCTCTGAAGTACACTGTCTATTCAAGCGCTTAATCTTTACCAAACCGTGCTGGCTGTGCGATGAATGGGACAAAAAACAGGAAGTAAACCACCAGAGTAACAACAATGAAGGGATCATCAGATTAAAGTGAAATTAAGCATGCCTCATTAACACATTCTGTCCATAATTAATGCCAACTTTCAAAGCAGTAGCACTATCCTTTCAAAAGTTATTAGAGTTGAAAGTGAAGAGTGTGGACAAGGTTTTTCAGAAATGAAAAAGGGATTCTAAAGACACACCTAATCACACTATTCTACCAAAAATGTTCAAAAAAACTGCTAAAACACACTTTCCTGCCCGTTTTTTGATACCAAATTTTAGCATAATGTAAAAGAAGACCCGCTCTTTCAGAAACTATGAAAACGTCAAGTTCGGCTAGGTTGACCGATTTCACTTATTTTCAGTCCTCACACAAAATCAGTGTGTGCGACTTTATGTGCGTTTTGAGGTGCATGGTCACATATATGTACCTATCCCAAACAATACATCATCGGTTTATATATTTCTTTATATTGTAATGAATAGCGCCCCCACATGTTGACCTTGAGAAATTTCAACCATAACAAATAGTGAAAGTTGACTTGCTTCTCCTATGTGGCATATATGAAAATGATTGACACAAAATAAAAGCATATATACTGAGCACAAAGAAACATAAAGAATAATATGATTTTAGCAAATTTCCTTTGTATTTCTTTATATTTTGGTAAATAGCGCCCTCAATAGGTGACCTTGAGAAATTTCAAATGGAAGGTCATGTAGAGTATGAATTGCTCTATTCATGTGCCAAATATGACGGTAATACATCATATAATAAAGAAGTTATATAGGGGGCACAATGTGCCATAATCATTATTTGCTATTTTATGAATTTTATATGTTTGCATTCTAAAATCATAGTAAGTGTTGTTGATAGTATCAGCATCATAAATCAATGTGCAAATGTTCAATAGTATGTAGAAGAATTTGATAGGCCTAGGCATATTTTATTAGCAGTCAGGCACAGGCGCAGAAAACTGCGCCTGTCGAAAAGTGCCGATTTCTGCTATCATGAATATTATAATGACAATACCCATCATGCCACGCGATGCTCGTAGTGTAAAAGGCATGGAGAAAATTTAGGTGATGAAGACACCTAATCGATATTAATTTCGTACGAAAATTCTAACCTTGACACTTTTCTGATATTTCCTCTGTAGTAAGCCAAATACCTAATCTTGCATAATAATCATTTCTAGGGGAATAAAACCTTGACATCTGGCGTAATTCTGGTCGGAATACATAATTAGGTAAATGTTTTTTGAATGACCACCGGTTTGCCCTCTTTTTAGCCTTGTGCAACAGGTGTTGGCTAGTGTAACAGAAATGTACTCCTTCCTATCAGACCTTCCTCTCTCCCTTCTCCTCTCTCATCCCCTCTCGTGGCTTCTTTCCCTTTCTCTCCCCCAGCACAGCCACCTTCCATCTCTCAACGCATCATCTCTTTCCCCCTCTCTCTTCTCTGTGGTACTCTCCCCGGCAGGTTGGGTTCTTATCTCTGTTGAGTAAACATAAGGCAGCAGTTTAAAACAAGGAAAGTGTTGTGAAAGTGCGGCCAGGCTCTCTGTGGGGCCTACCTCGTACCTCCCTGGTCTTGAACTGACCATGGGCAAAGCACAGAGGCAGGGGCTATGCGATAGGTATTGCAGTTTTAGATTAGATTCCAGAGAGACAGAGTTATACAAGAGAGCACATAATAAACATGAGTTATCAGAGTTAATTGCAGATGATTCTGCAAAGGAAGCAGAACAGCGTAACATCGTAACAGCAAGGTAATCCCAATGACTCCTACTTCATTCTCAATCTCACTAGCCTATTTCTTGATTTATAAATGAGCTATGGTCAGTGTGGAGAGACCTATATAGCGCATGGTGTTTGTTGGTGAGAGCGTATGGCTCTGGATGTGCCTGATGCATGCTGTATTTCGATATAATTATGGTGATACAGTGCAGTATACACATACATACTATCGTGTTTTGGCAATTTGTCTTGCATACAGTACTTAGTGCACTGCAAATCAGTAAAAAGCAGTAACGGGCGCCTGGTACACAGACGATATCAATGGAACCGACTGTTCGCGAAAACTACGAGAATCGATTGTAGCGGGCACACTTGCTCGGCGCTCGGGCGGATAACCCCAAAGTAGCAGTTTTCTGCGCCTGGCGGGAGGCGCAGTTTTCTGCGCCTGTGCCTGACTGATTAGTATAACAAATTGTGACTCTGCACCTCAAAACAAACAAAAAGTCGCCAGACATGAATTTTAAGTTAAGGCCATATTCTGAAAGAGCAGGCTTTAAGCTTTAAAATGATGTATAACTCAAATCAAATGGACTCTCCTAACCTATCTAAATATTGGAAAGAAAGCACAAACTCAGGAAAAGTGTGAACTGAGAAAAGAGGCTCTGAAGTACAGTGTCTATTCAAGCGCTTAACTCTTAAAGTGCCAAGGTCGCCGAACGGCGACCTTAGTCCTGACGTGCCATAGTCGCCGATCGGCGACTAAGAAGAGCGAGAAAAGCATTGATCATTTAAGTCCTTATGGTACCGTAATGCGTTACACCAAGAAACTGCCAATGATATGTACTGGTAGCTAATTAGTATAGCCATCGTTTCCACTAAAAATATGAGCATGCTTACATTGGAAAATTTTGAGTAAATACATGATTTTTCAGCTAGATGTATTTTTTTCGCGTTGGGAAAATCCTCAGCGAGCGCACCCTCTGCGACGTGTGTATGGATCAAAAGTATCATTGGTACACCACGCGTGTGTATGCTATTGAATCTGCGTGTATTGTCTATGCGGTTCCACTCGTATTGTTCCGCTTGGACGCTGTCCTGCGGGAAGCTGCTTTGATTTTGTCCCTCAAAGAGGTTCAGCTTAGGTCAGCTAAGGTTCGTAGGTCAAGTCTTTCATCCTTTTGTTTTGGTGAACGTCACTAATCATCCCCACGCTAGCCTATAAGTAATTGCATGCAGACAAAGACCTGCCGATTTCAATAGAGTACCCCTCCAGTGGTCCGGTTAGACAAAAGACGGATTAGTAGGTTCTTCCTTCTCAAGTGGACAAAAGACACTCTTGAAGGGCCCGGGACAATCACTTTAATTTCAAATACAGGATCTGGGACTAAAGGACTCAGATTTGGGAATGTATTACTGAATCAGAAAGAGAAATTGCTAAGACAAAATAAACTGCAAGTACCTTTGGAATCATACAATTCTAGAAGGCAATTTTGTTATCATTTGAAAGAGGAGATGTTGCTCTAAAACTTTCTCACAGAGTCAAAGGAGCGTTCTTTTGAAGAAAAAACACGACTGACTCTTTTTTTCCATACTACACAAAAATTTCTAATATTTTTTTTGATGTATCGATTATTTCTGCAATATTTCAGGTTCAGATAGATATTATGGCAAACTGACTACATGACACGAAAGAACAAACATTTCTTGATATATGTTGTGTAGAACTCAATTCAAAACAGTCAATAGTTTCAGAGATATGGCGGTTTTAAATGTCATTGTCAGTCCAGTTTCGAAACGTTCTGACGTTACATAAAAACCTCTGGCACGTTAGGGGTTTTGGGCCTGGCACATTAAGAGTTAATATTTACCAAACCGCGCTGGCTGTGCGATGAATGGGACAAAAACAGGAAGTAAACCACCAGAGTAACAACAATGAAGGGATTATCAAATTAAACTGAAATTAACCATGCCTCATTAACACATTCTGTCCATACTTAATGCCAACTTTCAAAGCAGTAGCTCTATCCCTTCAAAAGTTATTAGAGTTGAAAGTGAAGAGTGTGGACAAGGTTTTTCAGAAAGGAAAAGGGGATTCTAAAGACACACCTGATCACAGTATTCTACCAAAAATGTTCGAGATAAACTGCTAAAAAAACACACTTTCCTGCCCGTTTTATGATACCAAAGTTTAGCATAATGTAAAAGAAGACCCACTCTTTCAGAAAATATGAAAAAGTCAAGATGGGCTATGTTGACCCATTTCACTTATTTTCAGCCCTCACGCAAGATCAGTGTGTGCGACTTTATGTTCGTTTTGAGGTGCACTGTCACAATTGATGCTGTCGGGTTTTTTTATACCAGTGTTCCACGTCTTACAAGCTTGGTTTTTAGTGGAACACTGTTTTCTGTCGTAATGATTATTTACCTTTTTCTGTTACCATGGCAATGTGTGCATTGTTTCTTTTTATGACATCATTCGTGCATATACTTTACATTGTATTCGGAAAAAAAAATATCCTTATCAGATGAATGAAAAACAAATCACTTTAAATCATGCTCTCTTTTTTTTAATCGATGATGGAAAATAAACACAATTTTGAATTGAATTGAACCTTCTAAACAAGAGCAATTTGGCTGGCGTACTCACGAAATGAAGGGTAAAAACATATCAGTTTGATTTTCGCATGAATCAAGTGCTAATTTGACACGACACATATAACAGTCATATCTTATCATCTATATGGTATAATGATACATCTACATGAATATGTATGCTATACCCAGTACCGAAATCCTGGGCTGAGTGGATGATGGATGATGACGCATAGATAATGTAAGTATTCCTATATTCCCGGAACTTTATCAACCATATTCTTAGAAATAAGCAAAAGAATATTTGTGCATCTGAAATTATAACACGGGATAGAATTCAAGCTGATAAAGCTTCAATCCCACAATTTTTTTAACGATTCTTTTTGGTACTATTGGACCTGTTACGATCCACGAAATACGTTTTTCATTCCTTCCTCCATAATCTGAACACAAATTGAATTTTCTATCTGCAACAAAGTAATGAAAGTGAAATATCCGTTCTCATGCAGAACGTAAGATACAACGTAATTTTATGAAAAACATTCATGATAAAAAGACATGGAACTATTAACTAAAATTTTCCTTTTGACAGCTACAAAGCCACTAGAACATGTTATCAAAATGAATTTGCGCACCAGTAAAGTAGGCCTACCTGTATTTTTTTTTAAACTACTGGTCCATAAAAATCGCATCGCTTTGCTTTTCATTCAATATACTTTCTCCGGCTTGGACTATTTAACATGAAAATATCAGAATTTCGGAGCTCGGGCATTTGTTGCAAGTTCATCGTGTAACTGTCAGATACTAGAGATAACCTGGTGGAAGTTTCGCTGCCAGTGAAGTAGTAGGTAACAGGTTCGATTCCCGCTGGTTGTGTTTGCTTATTTATTTGTTTGTTTGTTTAACATGTTTGCTGAAAATGTAGATCAGCAGTTGCAATCTAAGCAATTTAAGTTGCACAGAGGAAGAGAAATTAAAGAAAGCAGAATATTGTCTATCTTGTGTGAAAAAAAAATCATCCTTGGAAAGTATAAGCAAAGAACTATAGATAGTACTCACTTGTTGTGTAGCAATACAGGGTGATATTAAATCCTTTGGAAACAAATCGCCAATCCGTTTGGAAGTTGATACCGATGATGTGTGCAAGAGAGAGAAATGACTGAGCGCCTGTGTCCGATTCTTTATAGTCGCGAATATTAACTGGAAATGATACGTCTCTAATCGTCAGTTTATCGGTCTCCTTACCCACCTTGAAATCGTTGAACATAACGACTATCCTTTCTCTACTCACTGATGTAATGATCCAATTCAAATTTTCGTCATTTCCATAGGATCCTGGGTAATTAGGTGATGTCAAATAGACAGGATTTTCACACTCCAGTGCAATCTCTGTAACTGAAATAAGATATTAAACAATCCATTTTAGCATTTACCAGAAAGAGACTCTCTGAAAGGGGTTTCGGTGTTGTCCTTTAGGAATAGCAAACGTTCGCCAATTCATTCATGATTAACACATCTACCCTTTGCATTGATTTTCAATCAAGTGAACATGATTCGTCCCAGATTACGTACTGTAATGTATCAGCTGGCAGCAAACAGATGGAAATGGCATGGAGTGACTCAACTCAAACGGCAAATATTGCATTTACTCTCAGATTTCATTACATCGGGATATCTATTTAGCGTATGTTACAGGGGCCGCGGAACGTTTTTCAGTTGGGGGGGGGGGGGGGGGGGGGGCGGGGCTGCGGAACCGAAGGGGGTGTAAAGGTCAAGCCCCAACCCCCCCCCCCCACTCCCACGGTAAGAATTTTTTGCATTTTGATGTCTTAAATGGTGCAATTTGATGCATATTTTTTGCGTTTTTTATCGACTTGCCCCACTTGTTTATAAAGGTAGCAGGAAATATTTATGTGGATTATATTGAACAATGATTTGCCTATAAAGTGGTAGCATTGAAATAAACTTCTTGTATTAATTATAGCAATGAATTTCATTTAACGCTGTCTGTTAAAGGTAGGGAATCTCATTTGCATGCCTTAAATGAAGAGTTGTATAAATACAGTGGTATGTTGAAGAGAGTATCATTTTAGAAACTCCCATAAAGTATTGAAAGTGGAAGGTAACATTTAGTACATTTTTATTGACCGTTAGATTTTGAATTGAATTTTTTTAGGGGCTCACCGTAAATTCCACTACATTACTAGGCTAGCTTTGCAGACCCATGCACTGCATATGGGTCCATCATGTATATTTTGTGAAGAAAGTTCATCAAACCTTACAAACATTTCTATATACGTTCTTGCCACACCCTCTATATGTTATTACATCAGCTCTTATACTTTTAGATTTGTGTTTATAGATAAAAAATACAGAAGGCTGCAACAAAAAGGCTTAAGTGTGGCTGGCACACAGAACTACTGAGTAGTTGAGTTTTGTGCATTATTCAAATTGTAGATAACTGTTGACTTCCAAATTTCTCAGCAGTGGCCTAAACAAGTCCCATGAGGTTCATATTCAATGTTTTGCTGCATTTTGGGAGGTCTATAAAAGGTATCCCCTACCTTTAAGCAGTCAAACAGAAAAGACATGCACACGAGGGTGTACATAAAGGATATTTCTCCTTCCATTACACGAAGGTGATTTTACATTTCCAGATCTAAAATTCAGCGATCTGGTGCAAACTTTAGGTGCAATACTTGGATTTTTTCTACCCCCCACCCCCCTCCCCCAAAAAATAATTGAAATAATAAGGGCTTTTTCTTTCGGGGAAGTGTTAATAGCAAAATTACGGCATTAAGTCTAATGAAGTAGATGGGGAGGGTGGGGGAGGGGGATGCCCCCTCCCGCTCGTCGGAGCTTTTCGTTTTTAGAATTGAAATAAAGCGATCTGAAGCACACTTTTTGTGGAAAATTCTGAAATTGTCATTTTCCAAAAGTGTACTAAGTCAGGGGCCAATCAATGGGAGGGTGGCAAGATACTCCTCCCATATTCAAGGGAGTCTTTTTTTTTTCTCATTATTAGAACTGAAATTTAACAATCTCAATTCAACATTTCTGTTGGAATAGGCGCCCTATCTGGAAATTTGTCAATCAGAGAAGTGCAAGTCTGTGGAAGGAGACATACCAGGATGATGTGGGAGGGGATAAGAGATTCTGTATTTTCTGATTGCAGTTAAACGTTTTGGTGCACACATTTTGTGGCATATTTGAAAACTTAAAGTGTAGCCATAGTCTACTTGTATGCACTGGGGGGGGGGGGGGGGGGGGGTGAACAGGGAGAAAGCGTGGGAGAGTGATATTCCCATCCTTCCTGTACCAGGGAGCTTTTGCCTTTTTAAAATTGAAATTGGGATATCTCGTTTACGCATATTTGATGGAATAACTGTGGGAAATTATTATTTTTTTTTTTAATTATCGGGGGAACTGAGAGAGGAAAGGGTTGATTAAAAGGGGATATTCCCCTTGTACATGAGGGAACTTATTGATTTTTCGGAATGTAAGTGATAAGTCTTGTGCACTCAGCATTATTCAGAATCTTAAGGGGGCGACCGCCCCCATCGCCCTCCCCCCCCCCTTTTTTTTTTTTTTTTTTTTTTTTGCTTCGCCGGTGCTTAGACGGGAACTTTATGTAAGGGCGGAATCTTTGGAAATTCAAATTCATGGGTGTTGTAATTTTTTCCCCGATTTCTCCTCTTTTTTTCCTTCTTTCCTTCTTTCTTCCTTTCTTTCTTTCTTTCTTTCTTTCTTTCTTTCTTTCTTTCTTTTTCACGAACCAAAAGTGTGGGAGGGGAGGCTGCAGCCCCCCCCAGCCCCCCTCCCCCCCCCCCCCCACGGTTCTGCGGCCCCTGTGTTATATTAATAGTTCAAACTGTTTCCTCGGGAAATGAAAAAAAAAAAAAAAAACAAGAACGCTATACGAACCTCTTTCTGTTCTCAGATTTTTATTTTTGTCGTTTATTTTTTATCTACTTTTTGTCATTCCACATTCTAAGACCTTTTTTTATATCTCTGTATTGAACACATGCACACATACACACAAAACGTTATTTGGCTGATGGCTCTTACACTGGAAGTGAACATTGAACGTTGCGATAAGTTTGCAGGCAATACTTGTAAGGGGCTGATCGATATTTGAAACAATAATTGATGTACCCTGTCCCTGTGTGACAGAGTCACATTTTATCATTATGAACACTAAATACTATGTTACAAGACCCTACTCCTCCTCTCGAAAAGAGCAGAATACAAACACGGTAGTGGTTTGTCCAACACAGACTTAGATTTTAAAAAAAAAATGCGAATGATATAAACCCAATGTGGTTCGGCCAAAGTGACACGTTACAGCTGAGTAATGCGATTAGTTGTGCCACAAAAATGAATAAAATTAAATATTCAAGACTGACCTGATTGGGAACTCCGCGAAGGAAATGTAATGAGGGCAAGAAGTTTCAGTACAGCTAACATCTTGCCGACTTCTCTTCTACCATTCGATCTAACGGCATATCCACTGCCTTCCCTATATGTACTCAATATTCTACTATTTTTAGCAAAGAAGGCCGACGAAACCGATACAGTGCCGTATATACGGCACTGAACCGATAGGATGAACAGCGCCATCTATAAATCAATTATTAAGGGCGGACGTCCACTTGGGCGCGGACAAGCCCAGGAAGGGTTGCGGAAGCAAATTCTGTCATTTCGGCATCCTGTCCACGTCAGACGCGGAAAAAGTGTGTGAATCGGCTTGTCCTGGGACATTCCTAGGAATGTCCGCGGACTGTCCGCGGACTGACTGCGGACATTCCTAGGAATCAATCCGGAACAGCGCGAAATACCTCAGAATATGCTAATCGTAGCCGGGCAGCGCGGAAGCATGTAGGATTACACCAGGAATGAATGCGGACAATCAGGATGCCTTCCGGACAACATAAGTTAGACATGCGGACAAACTGCGGACAATACCAGGAAAATGGAAAGGTATGAATTTAGCGCTGACTTGAATTTTCCTCATATGACTGCTAGCCGTCATTGATGCTCCTTGTTGTTCTTCCGTAGTAGCTGCTGATATCATATTGACATGATTGGTCAATATCATTTTACAAATGTGACCACCAAAAGTCGAAGAATAGAATTGCCTGCATGTCGGCTGACGACTCATTTTTTTTAAATTTGTCTCATATGGGAGAACAATCTTTTCTCTACCTACAGTCACACGGAATCTTAACCGAAACTGAGATATTCGCAGACTTTTGAACCATATATATATATATATATATATATATATATATATATATATATCCGTTGGGTATATATCCGTCGGGAATATATGGTTTGTTGAGGGTCGAAAAGTGCTCAATGCTGTAAAGCAGAGCATATTAGGCGTACCTGTGTTTTGGTGCCTTGTCTGCTACCGGCGGTTTCACGCTGTCGCGATCTTCAGGCAGACTGACAAAGTGGTGTGTTTCTGTGCTCATGTGGCGCGGTGGATCGGTTTGACGCATGGATGGTTTTTCTTTTCCGGTGTCTGCATATATATATATATATATATATATATATATATATATATATTATATTATATTCTTTATTCCCTTTTTTTAAAAACATGTGCTCTATCCATCGTGAAGTACATGTTTTGTCTGATAATTCTGCAGAGCATGCCAAAATGATCCTAATCTTTAAATTTGTTTTTCTTTCTCCAATTTTTTTAATGAGTTGTGCATCTCTTACTATCTCTTATTTTGATCATTTTTTTTTTATCTGAGTGTATTTTCACCTACTTTTGTGATTTTTCAGCCGGGCTGTCACTTGGGACAACCTAGTTTGTTTGCAAATAAAATAAGAAAACAACATAAAAGAAAATGTACCATAGTAGGTAATGGCAACCATTAAGGTCACTCAGATGAAAAATAAATTTCTGAAAAGATCAAATCAACATAAACTTACTAGGAGGTGAGGGGGCTGATTTGTCTTCTTTCTGGTTGCAATTGGCACAGTCTGTACTGCCTTCTTCTCTGCCTTTTGGGACCGGGAACTCCTTAGATTTACTTTTTCTTCATCACTAGACGAAAGGTGTGGATGTGATGGGGATATTTGCATGGGGGCCTCGCCTCCCTTCTTGCTCTTTTTGCGTTTCATTCACGTGGACTACCTTACCAACATAGGCCTATATATATATATATATATATATATATATATATATATATATGGTCTTCGTATCGGAAGGACGTGTTTTTATGAGCTCCCGGAAAAGTGCACTTTTTTCCAGTCAAATAGCAGATTCATAGGACGTTATTGTACCATTCTGACGGCAAAAGGACGGTGGTGAGAACTACGTTATTGATTTTTCTTAAATATAGGACATTTTTTAGATTTTGGCCATTTTATTCAAATATTTTGGTCAATTTCTTCACTTGACTTTCTTTATTTTGTGAGCGTGAGCGCGGTGTATAAACACTTTGCGCATATTTCACCTTGGATACTACGCATGACTGTGAGCACGAGTATGCGCAAATTTTGTGTGCGCAAGTGATTTGTGTCAGCTCTACGCGGTATTGCTAAGCCTTTCTGAACTGGACTATTATGACGTCACAGTGGTCATTGTTGATATAAAATCCCTCCGCGTAAAGGAACTTAAAGCGGAACTCCAGAAACGCGGTCTTAAAGTGAAAACTAAGTTTCGGTAAGTGCTTGAGAACCCGTCTAGCACCATTTCATTTTTGCTTGCAATATATCGACAGAGTCCACTAAGAAACTTACCTGGCTGACGCGGTTTGCCGGAATAATGAGTCGGTTTGGAGTATTTTGAGAAAAATAATAATAGTAGGAAAACCGACTTTTATTCCAGAAGGCTCCAGACTAACTCGGTCTCGGGAAAAATTCGACCCTACTTTAGACAATTCACACGCAGTAAGTGATCGCCACATTCTACTGGCCTCTGCATAATACCAAATGAGGCCTAACTGAATGAACAGGAAAGTGCGTGCTAAAGTAATCCTGTACAAAACAAAACAAAAATGACAGCGCGCGGTCCTCAGTTGCTGAGACGCGCGGTCTTTGGAGTTTTTGTTGTTGTTTATCAAGCGCCTTTGATTGTTTTAGAGGTGCTTGATAGGCGCACACTAATTTTGCATGCGCGCAAAAGAGGTTTTTGATGCGCTTTTGATGGGCTTTAAAGCCCAAACAAAGTTCTGGTACGCCTGCAAAAGTTGTCAAATTTCGCTCCCAAATGTGAACGCATGCTTAGGAAATGTGCAGGATAACGATGTTATTACAAGATATTCGATGGGTAACGACGAAAACGCGAAATATTAACCAAAAAGGTTCAGTCTCAGTACTTACCCGAACGGGGTTAGGCTAAACTCGGACTCGGGGATAACTCGGCTTCGCTTTGACGACGGGATGAGTTGTGTGGTTGTCCCTCTGATTGTACAGTGTTGTCCAATGGGAGCGGCCTGTATAAACTAGCTCTTCGTGTTCTGGCTACTCGCAGTAATGGTCCGAGTTGTTACAACGCGCGCATCAAAAACCTCTTTTGCGCGCATGCAAAATTAGTGTGCGCCTATCAAGCACCTCTAAAACAAGGCGCTTGATAAACAACAACAAAAACTCCAAAGACCGCGCGTCTCAGCAACTGAGGACCGCGCGCTGTCATTTTTGTTTTGTTTTATCATACAGGATTACGTTAGCATGCACTTTCCTGTCCATTCAGTTAGGCCTCATTTGGTATTATGCAGTGGCCAGTAGAATGTGGCGATCACTTACTGCGTGTGAATTGTCTGAAGTAGGGTCGAATTTTTCCCGAGACCGAGTTAGTCTGGAGCCTTCTGAATAAAAGTCGGTTTTCCTACTATTATTATTTTTCTCAAAATACTCCAAACCGACTCATCATTCCGGTAAACCGCGTCAGCCAGGTAAGTTTCTTAGTGGACTCTTTCGATATATTGCAAGCAAAAATGAAATGGCGCTAGACGGGTTCCCAAGCACTTACCGAAACTTAGTTTTCACTTTAACAAAAACGGTGTGAAAGACACTTTAGTGAAAAGGCTGCAAAGTTCAATGGACAATGAAGTAAACGAAGATTTCCGTCAAACAAATGTCAGCAATGGCAGTCAAATTGACAAGGAGACAAATACGGACAACGGTGATCTTTACGAGCTTTTTAGCCAAGTATGGTAGGTGTTCAACACACCGACCGGGTCCATATCGGCCGACCGCGCACTATAATGGCATTGCGCGTACAGAAAGAAAATGTACGCATGGGTCTACGCGCAACGATGTTCGATTCTTCACTGGGCTACGCTACCGAGTAAAATGTGGCGAAAACAACTAAGTATTCCCTCTAAATTACCGAAATTTAGCAAAATCGAATAAGGTTTATCATGTAACTACATATTATAACTAGGCCTACCTTTGCTGACTCGTTGTTAGATGTAGTGTATCCTTCCGTAATAAATTTGACGATTTTGACCGCAAAAATCGTCACCGCCGCTTGTACGATCGTGCACACACGTTACACATACACATGACATAAACATTTTGTCGCCCGCTACGACCGTACGAGTTGATGCAGAAACGAGAAATGAATGTGAAAAAAACAAACCGCCTCATCTAATTTATTTCAATTACGATGAAAAGTTTCCTAATGAAAATCAATTCAAATTCATCAAGCAGTCCTTCAAAAGTAATATCGAAGGATTCAAAATATATTCAAATATTATTGGGGGAAAAATGACGGCTAGAAAAAAAAACAGCGGCCTGTCGAAAAAACGCATTTAAGTGCCCTTTATACGTATTGTCAGGGTGGTCGGTTGAAATGAGCAGGGCAACTGAGTGCGGAAAAAATGACACCCCCCCCCCCCCCCGCGTTCGAAGCCGCCATCTAAGAGCGCGTACCTCAGATCGCATTTTCAGTGCGCGCTTGTGAATCCGGAGTATTTTCTCCACACGTGAGTAAAATGTCAGGCAAATTGTGAGATTTTTCACGTTTCTATTGATAGAAAAA
Source organism: Diadema antillarum (assembly GCF_040938485.1). Lineage (NCBI taxonomy): Eukaryota > Metazoa > Echinodermata > Echinoidea > Diadematoida > Diadematidae > Diadema > Diadema antillarum. The sequence goes on from NW_027270960.1 coordinate 4,245,740, forward strand.
CGTTAGGTGGCCGGTATTATGAACACCCAACCATACTATCAGCCGTTAGCGAACTATCCATAAGACTCAACAAACTCGAAGCTATCGCAAGAGTTAATAATGAGGAGCTGGTAGAGGAGAAAACTCTATGGCTGCGTTTATCAACTCCTTTTCTCGGCAGAAACAGGTTATCCAAACAGCTTTCAAGGAATTTTTACGAGTTGATAAACGCAAAGCTGTTTTGAAAGCCCTTTAGGAAAGCCTTTTACGAAAGGTTGCGTTTATCAACTCTCCTTTCTCGGCAGGAACAGGTTATCCAAACAGCTTTCAAGGAATTTTCACGAGTTGATAAACGCAAAGCTGTTTTGAAAGCCCTTTAGGAAACCCTTTTCGAAAGCCCGAAATTTGTGACGATCCAAACAGGTTTCCTAAACAGGTTATCAGAAACCTGTTTGTAAAAGCCTTTCGAAGTTGATAAACGCAAAGCTGTTTTGAAAGCCCTTTAGGTCGCCCTAAGTACTGCGGTTACGCAACCATGCGTTTCCGGTTTCTGAAAAGACGCGCGCCACGTAAAGTGCACACGAGTACGTGTACACAGGTGTATACATACAGCTGTGTGTAATGCACACATATGTTTGGAACAAGGAGGTGTTTCTCTCACCAACAAGGTTTGAGAAATAGAGTAACGACAGTCTCATTCCCTTTGATCCCATGTCTCATGCCGCCACTCAGAAATATTTGAAGTATGTGCTAAACTGGAGCTGCCTCACAGATAGGAAGACAATTGATTCATGTGGCATTGTATCATGACTCGTCACTCTCAAAGGAAGATATGTCTTTATGATGGTAATTGCTTTTCGCCGTCCCGTCTTAGAAAACAAGCGGCACATTAATAGTACAGGCAGTCAGGGCTTTGGAAAGGGCTTTCGAAAGGGCTATGGAAAGGGCTATGGAAAGGGCTATCGAAAGGGCTTTCGAAAGTCGTTTAAACTGGGGAAAGTTGATAAACGCAGCCTATGATAAAGCACATCGACGGCCGTCTTCTGAGCCGAAGACGCAAAGTGTTCTGCCATCCACACCCGGGTGCGAAGGTGGCAGAGATCTCCGTTAAGAAGGTTACCGAGGGTGTAAAGGCGAAAGGAGACGTCATTCTACATATCGGGTCAAACAACGTTTCGCACCCCTCGCATGGCAATGGAAGTACATCCACCGCAGATGACATCATAGCCTTAGCAGACGGGATTTCAAATGAAGGATGTGAAGTTGCCTTATCTAGTATCGTGCATCGTAAATGGGAATCAGCTCATCAGAAGCGCCTCGTCGATGAGGTGAATGAGCGTCTGCATACCGCTGCCCTTGAACGGAGCTGGGGGTTTCATTGACAACAGCAGCATCGGTGATAGGCATCTTGGGCGAGATGGGGTTTACATCAACAAGGCTGCGCAAGCTGTTCTTGCTTCGAATATGCGAAATTTCATCAGGCGACCCAGAGAGCAACCCACTACATCTTCACAACAGAGATTGTATGCTGAAGTGGTGTGATCCTCAACACGGAATTTCAGGATGATTCCACCTCGAGGGCGGCTGAAATCGACCCCCACCCACCCGTGGCTTCCACTGACAAAAGCTCAACAGGGGTGGCACGAGCATCTACGTTTCGTGACGGCAACATGCTGTTAACCTCCCCGCTCTAACTTCGGTGAACACTGTTGGGGTTCTCGTTTATTGAAGTCAAAATCACAACCAATTTCTTACAGTGCTTTGAAAGTTTGTACCGAAAATTTTGATTGCAATGATAATGTTAACACTGGCGAAGCACAAAATGCTCTTCAGGAGCGACCACATGAACTAATCAAAAGTAAAATTAATAATTTGATGAATGGTTCAATTCCTCCGCTCAGAAAAAGGGGTCTAAAATTTGCCCATTTGAATATTCGTAGTTTTATTTCTAAAATTGATGAACTTAGATTACTTCTGAGACATACATCACTTGATGTCATTGGTTTGAATGAGACATTTTGTGATTCCATGATTGATGATTCTGAATTGCATATCGATGATTATGTCCTATTACGTAGAGACCGTACAAGACATGGTGGCGGTGTGGCTGTATATATTTCCAAAAGTTTCAACTATAAAATAAGAGACGATTTGAATTCATCTACTTTAGAATGCCTTTGGTTTGAATTGCATTATCCAAATAAGCCTCCCATCCTTGTAGGGGAATTTTACAGACCTCCGAATTCTCACGTCGATTTCTTTGACGAATTAGACAGGACTTTGGACTCTTCTCTCTTGGAAGATATGAGTTGTATTATATTAGGTGATTTCAATTGTAATTATATGCCACGCCAATATGATGTGAAATGCCGAAAAAGTTATGTTTTATACAAATATGTACGGACTAAGTCAGTTAATTGATACTGCTACAAGAGTTACAAATACTGCTTCTACTTTAATTGATTTGATATTTGTATCAGACAAAGAACTTTACGGTGAATGGGGAATATTTGAGACTAGCATTAGTGATCATTATTTGGTATATGCTATTCGGGACTTCAGTGCAAAGATCCATCAAAAATCTGAATGTGCGGAATTTCACTCATTCAAAAATCTTAATGAGGAGGAATTTTATAGTGATTTGAGAAGTGCTCCGTGGCAGGTCATAAAAGATATAGACGACGTTGATGATGCGTGGGATATGTGGTTGACTCTTTTCAATGATGTTATCAACAAGCACATACCTTTGCGCAAAAAGCGGATAAGAAAACATGCATGTCCATGGATATCTGATGAGATTGTTAAGCTCATGACGGAACGTGATAAAGTTCTCAAAGCTGCTAAATCTAACAATAGTGATGATCTTTGGAATACCTATAAATATCTAACAAACAAAGTTACTCATCTCATGAGAATAAGAAAAAAAAAACAGTATAACACTGACCAAATTTTACAAAATTGTAACAACAGTAAGAAAATGTGGAAGAGCTTGAGGGAACTAACGCCTAAATCATCACCCATTTCTCCCAATACCATAAAGGTTGATGATGCAGAAGTATCGGACAACGCAAGTATTGCTGAAGCATTCAACAATTTTTTCATATCTAATGCTACTAACATTACAAAAGACATGCAGAGGAATACTTCTCAAATGATATTAGATGAGGACAAAGGCTTTGTTCCATCTCATTCTCAATTTAATTTAAGTATGATAACGAGAGATTTTTGTATTGAGACAGATCGAGCTTCTTGGCATAGATAAAGCACCGGAGAAGATCACATCGGCTAAAAATGACAAAGAATGTTATTGCAGAATCTCTTTGCGATATTATCAACTAAAATCCCTGTCTACGGGAGTTGTTCCACGTGAATGGAAAAGGCTCGGGTAGTACCAATATTTAAAGCAGGAGATATTTCTTCGTTGAATAACTACTGCCCCATCTCAATCTTACCAACACTGAGTAAAATTATCGAAAGGACCGTACATCAACAACTGAGCGAATTCATGAATGCGAATGATTTACTACACCCTAATCAATCTGGCTTTAGACCATTTCATTCCACATCAACTGCTCTTGCAAAACTTGTGAATCAGTGGTCTTTGAATATAGATAATAATCAAATTTCTGGAGTTGCCTTCATAGATCTTCGGAAGGCATTTGACACTGTAGATCATGACCTACTTTTACATAAATTAAAGTGTATAGGGTGTAGCAAGACGACTGTAGATTGGTTCAAATCCTATTTAAGTGACAGACAGCAAGTGACGCAATTCAAAGGAGCCAAGTCCCACCCTTCAACTATTAAATTGGGTGTACCTCAAGGGTCAATTCTTGGTCCCCTTTTATTTTCAATATTGATTATGTCAACAGTCTACCCAAGTGTACTTCAGAAGGTGTTATAGATATGTACGCTAACGATACGACCCTCACTGTCAGTGCTAATGACGCAACAGTTTTAGAAGAAAAGATAACTGTTGCACTAAGAAAAGTAATGGGGTGGATTAAAAAAAAATCGGCTCGTCCTTAACACTGACAAAACTTCTGTCATGATTATCGGCTCCCGTGCTAATCTCGGGAAAATTGAAAATTTCAGTATTTCATTAGATGGTAGTCGGATTAAAAGAGTTCAGTTCACTAAATGTTTAGGTGTTTTAATAGATGAAGAACTGAAATGGTCTAAACAAATCGAAAATGTATGTAAACGTACCCCAAAAAGTGTTTGCATGATAAAGAGAGCGAAGGCCTTTTTGCCCCCAACAATCCCTAAAATTACTTTATAATAGTCTAGTGTTACCACAATTTGATTACTGTTCTGTTGTTTGGTCAAACAGATTTCAATCCCAATACAACTAAGCTAGAAAAAAATCAAAAGAGGGCAGGCAAGAATAATTTTGGACAAAACATTTGACACGCCGTCGGCTGATTAATATTCAAAAGTCTTAAATGGATGACACTAGACAAACGTTTTGATTTCAGCCGCGTTATGATGATATATAAATGCGTCCATAACTTAGCACCCTTCGTACCTTCAGGTGCACTTAGTTAAGCCCTAGTGATGTACATGAACATCATACAAGGCTAATAGACAGTGGAAATCTATGTGTACCAAGATATCGCTCTGATTGTCACAAGTGCAGCCCAATCGTATCCTCTGTACTTGAATGGAACAGGCTAGATCATTCAATTAGATCAGCTTCTTCCATATATTTATTTAAGAGATTGTTTAGGCAAAGTTGCTATTTGTAAGTAACACACGAAATTCATTCTGGGCTTTATCATTCCTGTATAATAGCGTTTTTAATTGTTATTTCAGCGTTGTAGTGAACTCTTGCTGTGGCATGTACTTTTTTATGTTACTTTGCAATGTACAGTATACTGGTATTGTATCTACACCTGTATTATGTTATCTTCTGTATATACGTTTTGCTATTTAATGTACATAATGTTCATCAATATTATTCAGGGCTCCATGAAGACCACTATTTATCGGTGAATGGACTACCCTGACAAAAGATTAGAAATAAATACATAAAATAAAAATATATGGATCCGCATCGGATCTGCGCTGTCCTAAAACATTCCTGTGGTGTCTTCCGCTTTCATTCGGGAAGCTTCCCCACACCGCGGGGATTCTTTCAGGAGCGTGTGCGGAAGGAGCGGAAGGGTTCTGGACAGGCGGGATGTCCTCAGGATATCGTCAGGACAAGTTGCCGAAGGTGTCATGGAAGTTCATTTTTTCTCTCTCCCGAAGGTGCGGAAACGCCCGGACATGTTTTAGGACAGTGAGCGGACACGTTCAGGAGGGTGCGGACAGTGTTGCCGAAGGAGTGCGGAATACCAAATTTACATTCCGCGGTCTTGTCTGCGTCTTGTCCGCACCCTAGTGGAACGCCTGGTCTTAAGAGCGCGTAATTAGGGGTGTCCTGCGATTTTCTATTTCCGTAACCCTAACGCCCTCGAAATTGTCAATTGTGTCACTTGAGGCAAAGACTATAAGTGCATTACTGTAGTTTTTTTTTTTTAACGCATGAGCGCTGGACTTCTGTTATGTCCACAGTACAGTGGCTATGGTCGTCTGCTAAACCACAGAATCAGATTCGAATGTGAGAATGGCACGTAGGCCTACGCCTTCCTTTTTAGTTCAAGGTTCATGTAGATCAAGATTAACTAGTATATGTTTATATTCTCATGCACTAACATCCAATATGAAGATGGAGGGAAAGAGAAACTGGGGAGTGAGTTTAGATGTGTACAAACATTTTGTTGTAGACTGACACCTGCAGGTAAGGAAGCCACGCTTGATTTCCTGTCTCGAAGCCGTGCAGTATCGTAAAAACACACACAAAAGAATACTAGCGTGTTATTTAACACATAGAAAGTGTTGAGATAATAGAGCTATATACATAGCAGTTTATATGTACATATGAAGAGTTTGTTTGCAAAAACCGATAAGTCCACATTTGCCAAATGGAGATATTTGCGATTAAAGGTCAAGAAAAAATAAAGAGAATAATAATAAAATTTTTGCTTCATAAATATACCTTATATTATATGTAGTGACCAAAATATCATTTTCAAAGGTATTATTTTGTACTTTATGACAGAGATCGTACTTCAAAATCTTTAAGAATGGACTTATCGGTTTTTGCAAACAAACCCTTCATATGTAACATGTGTGTGTGTTTTCTTTGTACCGAATACTCGACTCGACGCGCCTGACAGTGCAATGATTGCACCTTCCATGCACTTTGTGTGTGTGTCTTTGTGTGTATGTGTGAGTGCGTGTGTGTGTGTTGTGTGTTTGTGTGTTCATGTGGTTGTGTGGATGTGATAGGTGTACAGTATATCGTTACTTGCAAAAGTTTTGTGTATGCTAAAGTAAAAAAACATAATCAAGAGTTATTCTGAAAGATAATGAAAGCGAGGTCACACAGCTCGTCGTTGTTCACGTTCCGGAAAAAGTAAGCATTTCTGGTCATAACCATAAACTTGTCAGAAATTTTATTGTGCACCCTATTGTTAAAAAAAAAATGTTTGTTATTCAAATTTTGCCTTGTTATTGAAACTTCAACTTGTGTTATGAACACATATTTATATATTTCAAGATTGAGCATACTGTGACCTTGTTTAGTAACTATGTCATAAAGCATTACAAATTTTTTGCCCTTTAGTATATAAAAAACGTGATACAAACAGTCTAGCAACTAGGAATAGGTGGTAGAGGTACTAATAAAGGGCTTAGGACCTTCACAGGAGTAGGGTAGGTTAGATTCGTATCTGGTTTGTACCTATAGAGTTGCCTCACAGCTTTCTTACATCTTGAAATGAAATACTAATTAACCAAGCTGTCACTACCTAAAAGTGACGTCAAAATTACGTCCATTTTCTTTGTTAATTTTCGTGAAAAAGGCATCTTTAAGACGTCTTTCAATAACTTGTTTTCTTTAACAATATACGTTAAAAAAGTCATGAATTGACGTGGAAACGACGTGCTCATGACGTTATTTGACGTACATCTTGTCTTTAAAATTGAGATTTACACGTCATTAAGACGACTCTATATGATCACCAATGACGTCTTTCGGACAACTTCCATTTGAAGCAAATATACGACATATTTACGTCGGTTTTTAAACGTTTATATGACGTCCATTTTCTTTGTTTTCGTCCAAAAAACTTTTTTATTTGACGTTAGTCTCGTCTTTAAATTAGAAATTCACACGTCTTTATGACGTCTTTCATAATTACCCAGACGTCAGAAAGACGTCACAAATATGACGTATTTTAGATGTATCTTCCATTTGAGCAGAAATACGACATTCTGACGTCAGTTTACGTCAAACAGACGACAATACACCTTTCTGAAGTCTAGATGTATTATATGACATCTTTTTTATGTCTTCTACATGTGTTTGAGCAAAAATTCGTCTTATTTATGACAGTTTTCCGACGTCTTTCTGACGACAGCACTGACGTGACATTGTCATTATTACGACTTTATAAGTCACAAACTGACTTAAATCTTACGTTTATAATACATAATTACATGACGTCATAAGTACGTCGCAAAACTGACGTAAACTTAACGTTAATAATACGTTGCTAATATAACGTCTTAAATGCGTCGCAAAACAAAATAAGTCATTAATACGTCATTAATATGACGTGGTAAATACGTTGCAAAGCAACGTACATTTTACTTCACTAATACGTCGTAAATATGACTTGAATAATACATTACAAAAATGACTTGAATTTTAAGTCTTTATTAGTACGTCGCTAATATGACGTCATAAATACGTTGCAAAACATAGTAAATGTTACGATATTAAGACGTCATTTAAATAACGTTATAAATACGTCTTAAAGCAACATGGATTTTAGGTCATTAATACGTCGTTAATATGACGTAAAGTTTACGTCATTTGGAGGTCCACTTTAACTTGACGTGATAAATTTGCTTCAAAAAGACGTTGAAATCACGTCATTTCCTGATCAGTATAAGACGTGCGACCCCTTTTTAGCGTTGCGACCAAATTAAGACGTCTTTATTGACGTTCGTCTGCTAGCTGGGATGTTCATGAATTTTGTTCCATCCCTTTCTGCAAAATTCGACTACTCATAATCATGACTATAAGTATTAGTGCTATATGTTTATCCCAACCAAATGTGCCTTTTCTGCATGCATCCTAATGCATCCAGGCTGTCGAAATCAACAACCTTAAATTTTGCTGAGCTGAGATACGTCAAACGTTTGAAATAGATGAATTTACAGGTCTGTGTGTGAACATAAAGGGGAAGTCCCCCCTAAAGATAACTTGTTCTTGATAAGAAAAGAAAACCTGACAAATAAGAAAATATAACTGGAAAGACTAGAAAGGCATCACTCCAATTTTCTACAAATTATAATCGATCCAGAAATCAGGAAATCTGTGACGTTTCCAGCGACCTCATACTATACAACAGAATAGAAAAGAAAGTACATGTATGCAAAATATCACATTCTAACTTAAAATACATGGACAAGTATCCCATTTTTAATGCACCCTCTAGAGTAATTACTCCAAATATTTTACAAACAATCTCTGCGACAACAGTTCTATTACCTCATCAAAACTTCACAGAAAAATACATTTTATATACATTTCTCAATTACATCTCTACTAATGCCTACGAAGGAGAAAATTATCAAAATACCCTTAAATGCAGGGCTTAAATTAAATGACGAGCACATGAAAACACCACTTTTTTTTTTGATTTTTCATTTCACCCATGCATGTTCACATGCATGTTTTTTAATTTTTCTTTTCTGCGATGGGGGGGGGGGGGGCAGAATGAATTTTTGAACACTGTGTAGGTGAGCAATTTCTAGTGGAGTCAACATCTTCGTGGTTTCGAACAAATGTTGGCTCGACCTTATACATATAGTTATATTGTGCCACGGCGGACCAACCATTCATGTAAACGTCACATGGATGTTGGCACAATATGTTTCACTTATCATTAAACAATATATTTGATGTCATACAGATGTGAGCCTCATGTTACACCAACCCTTCACAGACATCTGTCAACGCCATCCTAACACTTGAATATCAAATTACTATCATATCTTAGCAGTTGTAAAAGAAAAAAAAAATCATAATGGATGTAAATGCAATTTTCCCCCCTCACGGCCTATGTACAAACATTACACCAGCACTATCAAATCCTATCCCCCCCCCCCTCCCGACAACGGATACCACCTGACGCTCACTCCACTTTTGAAGCTACCGCGGTAATGTGTATAAATAAGGGAGCCCATAAATAATCTGAAAACAAAGTGATCGCTTGCGGCCAGCAGTGATAGTGACCAGTGATTTTTTGATTGAAACGGGCACCCTTTGGTTTCAAACTGCCTAATACTAGCGAGATGAGTCACCTTCCTGCTGATGTTTTCCACGTATTGACTTCCGAATTTTGTAAAGTGACGACTTGTTAATTATTAAACGACTAGCTCATGTGAAACGTCTTCAGCCCTTTTTACACTTGTGTTTCTTAACCCCGTACTTTCTCTGACCCAGGACTACTGTTAGTCCCGTACCATTTTTTTTCAGCTTTTTACACTCGCCAATAAGTCCCGTACTAAGCTCTTGTCCGGGCCTAAGGAGAAAATTGACCTTTTTACACTCGTATTTCTTAGTCCGGTACTTTCCAAACCACATGCATATTCATGATTACGCTGTGCACTGTACACGTACACGCACGCACCGGCAGCACTTGATTATCTCGTTTCTGATTGGTCAGTGGGGGTCGGACTTCGTCTCCGTCGCTTAGCCCCGGATTATTTTTTCGTTCTGTTTACACTCGTTTGCTTGGCACCGCAATTGCGGTGCTAACCCTGCTATTTTGCAGGGCCAGATAGTACGGGACTATCGGTGGGGCTAGCCCACTTTGGCAAAAACGAGTGTAAACAGAAAGTGGCTAAGGAAAGTCCGGTACCAACGGTGGGGCTAAGGCCCCCCTTAGCCCCACCGTTGGTACGGGACTAAGCAAAAATTTGTAAACAAAAAAAATGCAAAAAGTGTAAGAAGCCCTTTCGAATAAAGCTCAAATTTACTATGGACCCTATGAATTTACCATGTACGACTTGTGTTCTCATGTCTCATTTTCCTCTGACCCCGATTAGTGAGAACGTGCTACTATTGAGTGTGGTATACTTGCACTGCGAGCCGAACAATACACCACATTTTTTAGTAATATTCTTTATTTGAATTTCACCAATATCAGGCCCATGTTTACAATAAAATCTATTTGAACAAAAATAAGCAGCTGAATTCTTCTCTCTTGTGCTGCTAAATCATATTCTTTTTGAAGATATATAGCCTATATATACAACCATGCATAAGACATTATGACATAGAATTCTGCACGAATCTTAGAAAAAGCTTTCTTGATTAACTTAATCAGGTTAATCCATATCTGCTTCATTACGCAAACACTAATTTGTGCTGCTTAATCATCTTATTTTTAACACACACGCACACACACATCTTTCGACACTAAAAGAGCTATTCAGAATTGTCCATAGACTTTGTTATAAATCTAGAAGTATAGAATTAGCAATTACTAACTTCTCTAGACGCAGAACACACACACACACACACACTTTTTTTGCTCTATAATATTCTTTATTTGAGTTTCATTCAATATCAAATCCATATTAACAATAAAATTAATATTTTAACACACGCACAGACACACACACACACACACGCACATACACACAAACCCGTTGTTATGTTTGAAAGGCGTGCCATTCACATTCGAATCTGATTCTGTGTTAGCAGACGACCCTGCCACTGGTACTGCATAAAGTCCACGCGCATGCGTACAAAAACCAGCCAGTACACTGATAGTCTTTGCTCAAGTGACACAATTGGCAATTTCGACGCGTTAGGGTTACGGAAAAAAAAATACTGGCGATACTGGTATAGGAAAGGGAGGGTGTTATGCATACTACCGCCCCCCCCCCCCCCGGAATTTTCGAGACCTTTATGAAATAAAACTAAAAATAATTGCTTTGCAAGCAGACTTCAATATTCTAATTTGCATGAACAAAATGGCTACCACATAATTTCTTTTATTTTTTATTTATTTCTTTATTTCACCAAAGCAAGGAACATATTAAAAAACAATACATACATCAATATTCGGTACGATTACAAACATATCAATAATACAGTGAAAAGGAAAAAATACAACAGAAATAGATTGAAAATTACACATACATTGGTTTAACAGATATGCTATGGTAGGTAGCAGGCAGAAAGGAATGTCCCTTGTTTTTAGCTGACCTAAAAATCATTCGTTCAATTTCAATTATCTATAGTGTGTTCAAATTGAAGTAGAACGTAAGAACGCGAAAAGACAAGACAAGACAAGACGAAGCAAAACACACAATGACAATAACAAAATACGGGATGTCTTGAATTATAAAGAATAAAGATTATACTCTTGACCTCAATGAGTTTGGCTATAATTATAAAAAGAGGTGGTTTTTTTTTTTTTTGGTAACCAGATTTAAATGTATTCAAAGAGTTAGCATTACGAATTGCACAGGGGAGAGAATTCCACAGGGTAGGACCAATGTAAATGATAGATCGCTGATAAAAAGGGGTACGGGATAGAGGTAGGTGAAAATCATTCGCTGATCGCGTGCTATAATTATGAATTTGATTATTAAAAGTGAACAAAACTAAGAGAGTCTTTGGTAATAAACGATTTCTACACAAATACATAAAAATGCCCGCTTGATATTTGTACATATCATTCAACTGCAATATCTTCAGGGATAAAAAAGTGGCTGGGTATGGGCAAGAAAAGTGGCATGGGAAATGATTCGTATTGCAGGTTTTTGAAGCACTAAAAGTTTTTAAATGTAACATTCGTGAGCATTGCCCGAAACAGTTATTCCATAATACAAATGAGGTAAAATTATAGCATTATAAATTGACTTTAAAAAAGACTTTGGGAGAAAACTAAGTTTATACATTACACCAATATTTTTTGATAATTTATTACAAACAAAATTAATATGATTCGACCAATTCAATTTATCATCTACATGAACTCCAAGGAATTTCGTTGAAGACGTCTGCATAATTTGACAACCACACATGTTAATGAATACAGTGTCAGTGTTACATTTTCTCTTTGTAAATATCATAATATTAGTTTTTGATACATTAATCAATAATTTGTTCATTCGCAGCCAATTTGTAACATATTGCAATTCCTTATTAAAAACCTCTTGCAGAGAATCAATATTATCATGAGACAGAATATACTTGTATCGTCTGCAATGAAATATGTTGTAGAATATTAGAAACATTGGGCAAATCATTTATATACAAAAGAAATAAAATAGGCCCGAGGATCGATCCCTGGGGCACTCCACATCTTATGTTTTTGTAATCTGATATATTATTATCAATGGACACAAACTGTTTACGATTGCTCAAATAACTTTTCAAAAGTTTTAAAGTGACTCAACGAAAGCCATGCGTACTTAATTTAGCTTAAAAAATATTATGATCAAGTGTGTCAAATGCTTTGCTGAGGTCTAAAAATAAGCCAAGTAAAATTTTCCCGCTATTTATTGCACAGATCACCTTATGAATAAATCAATCAAAGCAGAAGATGTGGAGTGCCCCGGTCTAAATCCATACTGATTTTTCTTAATGATATTGCACTTCGTAAGAAATTCAACAAGCCTATTAAAAATACATTTTTCAAAAACCTTGGAAAAAACAGATAACACTGATATTAGTCGATAGTTTGTCATTACATCAGAGGAACCACTCTTTGAAATTGGTGCAACTCTCGCTATCTTCAATCTATCTTGAAAAATACCAGATTCCATACAGTGATTAAATATTGCACATAGGGGTTTACATGTACATAGCAAATGAATAGCTCTTTTAACTATTCGAACGTCAATATTGTCATATCCAGCACTTATATCTTTCTTAAAATTATTTACAATATAAATTATTTCTTTACAAGTAATTGGTTTAAAAAATGCGGTTGACTCAACTTTTTTAACATATTGGAGATAATCATACTCATATGAATCATCAAAAGAAGAGTTAATATCATTACCGATATTGACAAAAAATGTATTCAACAAATTACAAATCTCTTTGCTATTTACTACTGTTTCATTTTTACAGTTAATAGATTTAATGATTGTTTTCGAATTGCACTTTTCATCCAAGGCAGTGTTTATCACATCCCATGTCTTCTTACTATTGCCATTACTGTCAGCTAGCTTTTTCTCATGATATTTCTTTTTAGCTAATTTCACCATATTAGTAACTTTATTTCGATATTTCTTATAAAGAGCTTTACGATAATCAGTCGGATTCTTCTTATACAATTTATACATTTTGCATTTCTTCCTTTATCAATCAACGAATATCTTTTGTACACCATACATTATCATTTTTCCTGTTTTTACAACAAGTTGAAATTAATGGAAGTGATTCATTATATTTGTCAGTGACTAAATCAAAAAAGTTATCAAAATTAATATTACCATTATTTCTATCACATACCCATGACATGGATTACAATGACCGTAAGAAATGTCTAATATTATATTCATTTAAGTCCCTCTTTACTTGTCTTTGGTCTCTTTTTAACAATGAAATGACTGTTGCGACACGGATTGTCGCCCCTACACGGATTGTCGCCTCCTGCTCGGGGCGACAATCCGTGACGAGCGCTTGCGGCACGGATTGTCGCCCCCTACACGGATTGTCGCCTGGCGACAATCCGTGACGCTTGTGCAGTTCCCAGTTTTTGACCTCGAAGGCGACAATCCGTGTTGGCAAAAAATTTGTTGCGACACGGATTGTCGCCCCGTCACGGATTGTCGCCCCGGGCTCGGGGTGGTTCCTCCGGTGTTAAGCTTTGGTGGGATGGGTATGACTGGTAAGTTATGCGTATGTGTGTGTGTGTGTGTGTGCGTGTGTGTGTGTATTGTGAGCTGCATGATATGTGACGAGTATGATTTGTTGTGTGTGTGTGTGTGTGTGTGTTTGTGTGTGTGTTTGGAGTATAATAATACAATACGTAGAAACTGTGCATGTGTGGTGGTTACATAGTGGTAGTGGTTTGTTTGTCTGTGTGTATACGTATGCCTGTATGTTTACGTGTGTATGTGGAATATAGTGGCGCTACTGTGGCAATACAAACGCCTTCAGAGTGTATGAGCACGTGTTTAAAGAATTCACACCAGCGTTGATCTAAAAATAGTATGGGTGTGTCAACCAAATATCAACGGTGAGGCGGGCTAGGCGAGAGAGAGACCGAGAGAAAATACATACGAGGGAGGTACCCTCCCCAAATGTTATTTGTCTTTGTTCATTTTTCCCTGCAGTCATTTTCTTCCATCAGTCTTATAAAGTAGAACGTCCATACCACTATTCTTTGTCCCAGAGTAGGTTTGGCATGCTTTATGCATGAGCGAATAATTTCCACACGCCGTAAAAAATTTGTCAATCGTTACTTGATTTTAGCACAAACGAACTGCCATTGCACATCGCTAATACATACGTAATACAAACAAACACCAACAAACACTCAAACAAACCTCATAATGCAAACAAACCAACTCAACACTTTTTTCCTTGATATTTATTGATTTCATTCAAATCATTCATAAATCGACCCATTCTGGGTGCAACATGAACAAAAAAAGTTACAACTGGCAATTCGAAACAAAAGCAAATCCATGTGTCAATTTATACCACAAATAATCTCACTTCAACATAGATAACTCGATTATAGACCAACCCTACTAATAATTTCTTCACGAGAAAGTTTTGACATGTATAGGGCCCTACCAAACCTATATTCCTTGAATATATTGGTTTGGATCATGTAACACCTTCTTACTTAAAAGGGCATATACATAAAAAAACCACACAAATATATTACACAAATCTAGAATGAAATCAGTCATAAAAAACCCCACCACCCCCTCCCCTCCCAAACCGAAACAAATCTAGGGCCTACATCTATCCTAAATATTAAATCCTACCAACATCCGTCATACCATTTATAACTATCCTTCTTCAAATCCAATCCCCAACCAACCAACCCCTGATTAAACAAAACCTAAATCATCCCACACCCACATTCACCGACCCAAATACATACACACACACACACACACACACACACACACACACACGAACCTTCGGAATAATGACCCTTCGGACGAATGAGCCTTCGGACGAATGAGCCTTCAGAATAACAAACTTTTGCAATAACGAAATGTAACCCCCTTCCCACATACCGACGCACACCCGAACCGATACCACATCCTTCCTGATGAAACGATTTCCCAATGTTGATAAATAAGACATAATGGACCGTATGCAGAAAAGCAGCATCCGTCCGCACGCAAGCTCCACTCCGAATTATATACAAATCTGCCAAACAAACTCATCAAATTCAAAGCTGCTGATAAAATCAATATCAATGTTTATGCCAGCAACAGCTTACTAGGTATCCCTCCCCACGTGCAGCTAAAAAACCCATACGCAAAAAACTGACATAATAACACATTCTTCCATCACACACACACACACACACACACACACACGCACACGCACAAACGGACACTAAATTATCATGTGCACGCGCACATACACACTTCCTTGAAACCTCACCATGACTTTTTACATGGCATGTTTGCATGGATGTAGCCATGTAAGTTATGTGTTAGTATTTCAATGATTATGTCCAGAACGATATTACCCAGCAAAATGTGCTTCGAGGGCGGGCGACAATCCGTGTAGGGGGCGACAATCCGTGCCGCCAACGCCCATCACGGATTGTCGCCCCGAGCAGGAGGCGACAATCCGTGTAGGGGCGACAATCCGTGTCGCAACAAATGACACTTTTACAAATGCAATAAACAGGAAAATGATCTGATATATCAGTAAGAATAACTCCGGACTAGATTTGGCAAGAATCATTGGTAAAATATTGTCAAGTAATGAAGCGGATGAGTCAGATACAGGTGTAGGATGACGAATCAAAGGTAGCATAGAATTCAGTAACAACCATTCCACAAATTCATTTACATATTGCACATGCCCTACTTTAAGCAAATCAATATTAAAATCTCCCATCAAATAAAAATTTTTCTTTCCTTTCTTCACAATATCTAAAATATCATTCAAAGACTCACATAATTCATTAACTGACTTATTGGGAGGTCTATATACAACACAAATTAGAATAGAGGAATTGCAATTTGTTACTTCTATAAAAATACTTTCTAAAAGAAATCAGTATTGGTATCAAGGTCACAACGGCGATTAAAAGATATGTCTTACTGTACATGTACATATAATCCAACACCTCCTCCGCGTTTTGTTTTTCGACTGTTACCAACAAACTCATAACCATTCATATTGCACAGTGATAAAGGGGAATTATCATTTATCCATGTCTCACTGATGCCAACAATTTTAGTTTGCATTGACAAAGAAGATAAAGTGCCAAATCATCAAAATTATGACACAAGCTTCTCACATTAATATGAATACAGGACAAATATTTACTCAAATCATCATTAGAATATTTATTTTCTATAAAATCATTAAACTCCTCAGGTGTACAATTCGTTTGAAATGACTAATTATCATCTATATAGGACGTTTTAGCGGCGCATTAAAAACGCGTATTGTAGTCCGCTCAATTTTTACCGTTCAATATCAGAGCATATTGAACGAAACGCATAGGCCAACGTATTAGTTCTCCATAGGCTACCGTTGTTACTTGCCGTTCAAGATTATACGAATAATTTATGAGTTGTGAGTGCATAGGGCACGAATATCGCACGAGGCGCGAGATGAGCCACTGGTCTATTCAACAAGGCGCGTAGCGCCGCGTTGAATAGACCAGTGGCGAATCTCGCGCCGAGTGCGGTATTACGTGCCCCAATGCACGAACAAAATCATAAATTATTCGTTTTATACAACACCTTGTCCACAATCACAATACAAAATTAGTGACCGCCAACTCAGGAAGGCCCAAAAATAAATGTAACAATTAGGCAGAGAATTGTAAACCACCCTGTGTACTGCTTTCAAACACTCGTCATGATTCGACCACACAGTCACAGGAATCACGAACTCCGCAGGGTCTATACCCATTCTACGCTAACGTTAGATCGAGTTAGGCCTGACTGTTAGGTCGATCTGAGATGTCGGTAGATCTAGTAGTAGGTCTAGACTTTGTCTATTTCCGAAAATGATTTTGTATAAAAACACAGAAAAATAATCAAATTACGGTTTCTCAACTTGAAATGAAGTCTTGATGTTGGGATCACTGTGGTCCACGTAGCAGATCAGAGTCAAAAGTAAAAACACAGCAGTACCACTAGGTGTATACAGGCCGCGATACATGCAACTAGCTAGGTAAAGTAACTGCGCGTACACGTTAACGTTGCAGTACTCCGCCGCGCCTGGTCTGTGAGACTTACCGGCAGCGCAGCGCAGCCGGCCAGCACGTACACTGTACAATGTAGTTTGCTGGCGCTTTGCTACGGGTGTGAGCCACAGAACTCTGTGAGCGGCCATGCATTAGTAGCCCCCCGCGAAGCCGTGCTATAGTACCTTCGAGCCGTGCTATAGGCCCATGCCAGGGGCCTATTGTATGGCTGTCACTCTCAATGAGTTTGATAGGTATTTTCTATTGAATGTCATGTGACATGTTCTTGGCCAATCACAATTCGACATCATTCTGAGGTGTTGTATAAAACACCATATTCAATGTTGTCTCATCTATCGCGCGAGCGCTTGCTGAATGCGCAAACGCTTGCTACTTGTGGGCGTCATTTTGTTACAATTCACAAGCGCGCAGTTTTAGGGGCTTCCCCTTTACAGCGCTGGGATGTGAATGCCGAGTCAACTTCCAAGACAAGTAGAAGCCGGGTAATTTTGGACAGTTTATGCTTGCTCTGCTTGATTGTATGGATGATAATAATTATATTGGACGGCCTTGATTCATGGAATACCATGGAATATTACACTCGTTAGGGTCAATATTGCACTCATCTTCGATTCGTGCAATATTGGTCCTAACTCGTGCAATATTCCCTGGTATCCCATTCATAGCCATCCAATATAATATAATTATTTACTTCAGATTCAGGTGGTGATAAATATTCATTAAGAGTATCAAAGTCTACATCATCGAGACATCCTAGAAATCTACGCTTATATGACATTACACACTATTGCACACAAAATACAAGTATACAAACATATACAGTGAATATATCAAACGGAAACACACAAGAAAAGGAGTAGTATACCAATTGGAGATAAATTGATGCTTGGAGGGTTGTCATTTTTCAGAAACGATTAGTTAAAAGATAGGATGAGAACTAATGTCATTATTCTAATTACACAAAACCAAAGTTAAAATGAAGATGCTATGTTTATGAGGATCAACATTGCATGTACTACAACCTGGTCAGATCGGCTTTACTGTGAATCTGTCTCCGCATTGTCTGTCCGTCTGATGTCCTCACTACGACGATGATTCTACCATCTTGTGACCAAGCGGAGACAACTTTGCTGCTCTGTGTTCTACTGGCAAGAAAGGCATCATGGAGGAGAGATCGATTGGGGTCGGTCAAGTCTTCACAGATGCTCAGGCCGGTGCCTTTGGGTTTCTTTTTGTTCGTGAGCAGGCGTTGGCGAAGTCGGTATGATGTCATCTTCACAATTATCGCTCTTGGCTTGGATGATCCGACTGGTGGTGGAGATCGTCGTTGAACGCGGTGACTGCGATCAATGTCGTCTCGTCGTAGCTCCACTCCGAGGTTCTGGTTGGCGATTCGACAGACAACGTCATCTGTATTTTCCTTGTCAGCTTCCGGGACACCAAGACAGTTTCTGCGGGAGTACTGCTCCTGGTTGTTCAGGTCAGATTGCAGTTTTGCAATCAGGTGGCGATCCTTTTCGGCATTGGCTTTGAGTGTGGCAAGATCTCGCTCTGAAGAGTCTGCTTTATGCTGAAGATCAAGTATCTGCCCAGCCTGTTCCTCGAGTCTAGTGAAGAGCTCCTGGAATTTGGAGTCAAGTGCTTGCATCACAGCCTCTTTCATGACCTTCAGCACCTCATCATCCTGGAGGATCTCCTTAATGAGGTTCTTTGTTGTCCGGGTACCAGCCATTGTGTCGTGAAGGAAACCCAGGTGGCAAGAACAATACACAGTCCAGTGAGGCAACTTCAATAGAATCAGCGGAGCAAGACAAATAGAGGCAATTTCAATGGGATGAGTGGGGCAAGATAAGGCAACACAGGTCTTATAGCTGAACAACCCAGTTAGACCACATGAAGACGAGTGTATGGGACTGCTGATTGTCCACAATCCAAAATGTGCAGTCAGATTACTAAGTAGAAGTTGGCAAGAGTGTGCAAAAATCTCAATAAAAATATAAAGTTCTCACCACATAAGATTCTCCAAGCATCCAAAATCCAAGAGTATCACATCAGCGCATATTTGTGATCGCAAAAGTGTGAGTTTTAAGCAAAAATGACGAGCTAGTTGAGGAGCTTGCCTTCAGGTTGCCTTCAGGATAACGATTCCATTCTTGTAGGCTATTACTTCTCGTATGATCTCTATAAAACTGACAAATAAACGTTGCTTCAGTAGCATAATGAGAAGTTAGGGCTGCAGACAAGAATTGAATACATTATCATTCCACAACATTCATTGATATGCGAAATTATTGGCCCTAAATGTAGACTACCGGTTCTCATGCATACACACAGCACAATATCGTATCACCAATGTTTTCATTATTTTTGGAGTCATTAAAAAAAATGAAAATGACGTGTTCGTTGTTCTAGCAGGTATTTATTCCTTCAAAAAATTATTTACTATTTGAGGAGAATAATACATAAAGCCACAAATCGAGGATGCAGTGGCGTATGGGGGGGGGGGGGGACGTGCCCCGGACGCCACTCCTTGGGGGCGCAAAAACGAAAAAAAAATGTTGATTAGTACTTGAATTTATATATCAACCATATATATTGAAGAGAATCCCGTTAAGCAAGTTACCCACTTTTCGACAGCCTAAATTGCGGAAGCAAAATAGCGTGCATGATTCGACCTCATAATAATTAAACGGTCTGCTATGTCGACATATTGGATCCCGTGAAATTTTCGTGCCAGAATTGATTTTTTTTTTGCTAACTTGGTCATTTTGGGGCTGCTGAATCCAAAAAAATTTGATTCCATTTTTTTTCGACCACGTCTTCAGCCGCCATTTTGAATTTCAAAATGGCCGCCATAGCAAACTGTACTTTGATCCAGTTCTCATAATGTGAGCATCAATGAAAGTTCAAATTTGATGCAATTAGCATGCTTATGAAGACAGACATTCTGATACACCATTTCCTGATATTTTAGAGTGTTTTAATACAATTTGAGGGCTGCCATCTTGAAATTCAAAATGGCCGCCATAGCTAAATGTATTTTTACCTGTATCTCAGGTTGTAGGCATTATGGAAAGTATAAATTTGGGGCAAAAAGCATGCTCATGATGTCAGACATGTATTTTTTGTTTTAAATGATGGATCATTTTAGTTGGCGGCCATCTTGAAATTCAAAATGGCCACCATAGCTAATGTAACTGGGCCTATAACTCGTATTGTATGCAGTGTGTAAGGTTCTAACTTGGGGCAAGGAGCATGCATATGGTATCAGACTTTCTGAAACATCTTTTTCTGTCCATTTTGATATTATAGGTGGCCATCTTGAAATTTAACATGGCCGCAATATCAGAATGTTTGTTTTCACCCATATTTCATGTTGTAAAAGCAATACAGAAAGTTCACATTCCGGGCATAAACCGGGCTCATGATGTTGAACATTCAGATGCACTTTGATCCCCTCCCTTAAATTGCATATCATTTTTAGGCTGCCATTTTATCATTCAAAATGGCTGCTTTTCAGCTAATATCTGTGGTTACAAGCAACTTTTAGGCATATCATTGTTCAAAGGGATAGTACAGTATTGGTGGAGATGAGAATTGGGCTTTTAACTTTTTGCAAGATACCAAGAAAACACTTATGAAATAGTACAGAGCATACCATTTTAAGAGGAATTCAAAGTTTATTTGATGAACATCAGGTTTGGAATGACTGAAACATCCAAAAACAAAGTAAAACAAAGCGATCGTAATAAAGTGTGGGACCCACACTTATTAGAATCGCTTGGTTTTGGATATCTCAGCCATTTCAAAACCAATTTTCATCAAATAAATGTTGAATTCCTCATGGAATTACATGCTCTTTCATATTTCATAAGAGGTTTCTGATTATGTCACCACAAATTTTTAGAAACCTGAAATTAGGTCTCAACCAAAACTATACGATCCCTTTAATGGTGGTGTACATTGTACATTCTTTTACAAACACACACACACACACAAACACATAATTATACATTCTGTAATAATGGATTATTCGCATTGGCTGCCACTCTTGAAATCCAAGATGGATTTCGACCCATATTTGGTGCTGTAAGACCTTTACCCTACAAACTCAAGCATGCTGGAGCTCTTTCATATATGTAGGACTTATGTGGAAGTCAATCACTTCAATAAATATTATTAGTATTACATAGGTGGGACTGTTTCCTGTAGGTACACTGCCACGTTGAAATGCAAAATGGCTGCCATGGGAAACATTCCTTTAAGAGCATTGCATTTGGGTAAAACTTGTGTATGGGAAATCATGTGATTCTGGTGTCAAAGCAAATGACTTTCAAAAGTGCCTCATTAACTGTGTCTGAGTGACTAAATGCCCCCATTTAGACGATTTGGTCGTGGAGTTTAAATAAACGATATTAGCCGTGTACTAGAAAATTTATCGGAAATTTACTTAGTTAATGTCTTCTAGGCTCGTTCCCTGCATGTGTTTTTGAAGTCACAGCACTTCTGTACACAGGGGAGAATTGGTTCTAAATTCTTCCAAAAAGAATGACCTTTCCATTTCTTGTCATATGAACATGATAATGAATTCTGTGGCTACTGTTTGCGTAGGGAGCTCAAAGCATTTAATTGCACAGTTTATGTATATCCGCTGGAAATAACTACAATGAACCATATTATATTCCCCTGTAAGTAGAGGCACAAATTAGGTTGTGAAGGTTTACGAGGTTTGTTCTCATGGATGTGTTGTATCAAGACTCTACGAGAGCACAATGGGAAATTGTTCAGGTTGAAGTCATCCACGCCCAACTTCTGGAAGGCGTGGACTGCGTCATTGCACATTCTGTATGATTCAAGGCTTAGAGAATTCTTGATCCATCTGCTCTTTGAGACATCCTCAAATTTTCAACTTCAGCCTGCGCCATGAAAGGCATGACCAAGCAGACCTTTGTTTTTCGCAGCAATTTGCAGAACATAATCTCTCAACAATGTCAATTGTACTTTATCATCTCCTTTTCCAGTGATGGAGCAGACAACATGCAATGCAGAATTAAAAATAAAGCAAAGATCCACAGGAGAATGAAAATGTCAGTGTCTATACGTAATAATCATCAATATCTCTGTAATTCTCTGTTGCTCTTGAAGTAGCATCTAATACATGCAATGGGATGAGGATATCAGCTTCCTCGTTGTGACGGGTGACAGCTCCCATGGCATCTGTGATGAACCCTTTGTTTCTTTTTTTTTCATTCTATGTCAGATGGAAGAAAAGGCCATAAAATTGTGAAATGAAGAGTGATTGTGGAATTACTAAGAACAGTAGAACTTATAACTTCCGATAATTGTATCGTCCAGTCATGACTGGATAATGTCAGGTCTATCAGATTGTTGTACCGGTAGAAGTATTATAAGAAGGTAGTGGCCCTCTTAAGCTTAATGACTTTTGATCCAGTCTTACACGGTGTATTTCAATTGCAAGAGCTGAATGTCTGGCCTTTCTCATATTATCCCAGACAGATGTTTTTATTTCTATTCTTTCAGATACATATTCTTAGTACAGAACATGAAAACCTTTTCATCTCTTTCTAGAATATCCTCCTTGAATGTTTCTGATATCTGATTGCCAAACACCATATTCATAAGTTTCAATGCAGTGACACTATTTGAGATTACCCTCGTGTAATGGTGTTCGAAGTTGGTGAGGAATTCTGATGCATCCAAAATGCCACAAAACTGAGCTATTACTGCTCCTTTGTAGTTTTAGAATCATTGGCGGTACAGCAGTAAAAGTCTTGGAAGTCTTGATAATTGAGGATGACTGTCACGTGAGTGACTTTTTTTTCTCCTGCTACTCTGACACCGAAAGAAGTGAAATTCAAACTGTTTGCATGCAGTTATGTTCGACTTTAATCTTTCAAATCTTTGTAGCTTTCTCGTTCACAGCATGTAACGATACATTGGGCATAAAAGATAGTCGGAAACAAATTATAAATACATAACTGGGTTATCTTGGATGACTTGAACCGGTGATCCCCTCAGCTTGGCTCGGTTGTCATCGATGCCGGATACACTCGTCGTCGACCTCGGCACAGTCGCTTGGCTTGTCTCTTGGAAGCACCCCTTTGACTTGGCCACTCAGCTAGACGCTACCCTATCGGCGGTCCTCTCAGCTCCTCGGCCTTCACTAGTCCCTACTGCAACCACGCAGACTCCTGCCTTGACCCGCGATGCCCGAGCTCAAGCGACGACGAGCAGGCAAATGGAGATTGAGCTCCGTACCAAAGTTCGGATCATAATTGTCCAAGTTCAGTTTATAACGGCAGCTGGAGCTCGCCGACGTGGAAAACCCCCAGAAGAACGACTGCTGCCTAAGCGGAGATCTATGCTGGACGTCTGATTAAAGTGTTTCTCCCCGATCCCCTACATTCATCAGCTTTTTATTAACTCTCCTAGCCATAGAGAGCAACACTAAAGTCCCTTACACTCCCATGCGCTTGCCTTTTCATGCCTTCCCTACACTAAAGAAACCATCCAATCATCATGCTTAAATATAGCCCTATTGGAACGGTACACAATATGTCTAGCCATCGTCTAGACTGCTGTTACATAACATCTTTACTCATGAACTTGTGAACAATAAACTTACAACCAACATCCTATAGTGACACTGACATAGCTGAGTCTCGACTGAGCTAGAGAATATTTCCAGCCACCACCTGGATGGGAGATATTGCATAACACCTCTATTCACTCAATTTCTATAGTCTGAACAAATACATAATACCGCAAACCGGGCATGCTGTTGCCATGATATTTCTTTAACTTTTGCTTTGTCTCATTTCATGTGACTGCCCTGTCTGAATTTGACTGATCTAGACATGCTGTTGCTATGCCAGTTTATTCTTTAACTTTTACTTTGTCTCATTTAATGTAAATTTCCAGACAGTCAGTCTCTTACAGTTTGACCTAGTGGCTTTCTAGGACAACTTTAAAGCTCTAAATCTTTACAAATTCAAACAAATTCGATTTCACTTCACTGGCAAAATCAAAGATAAATTTCTCTCCTGACAATGACCCGCATAAGGGCAATCAGGTAAAACCTACTCATTGGCATTCCTTATTCATTCTACGTTATTCCAGAAATACATACAGGAGTATGAGCTTCCTGATGAGTTGTTTTATTTTGGGGTCAACAAACACGCTTGTGAATGGGATGCCTGATCGGGTGACTATGTCATTTTTACCACTACACCAAATAATGTTTTGCCTGAGAGGCAAAACAAATCACGTGTGCGCGAACCACATACTAGTCTAGCGGGCGACGTATTTTTAGCCTGAATCAGTCCTTGATTGGCAGTCAATAGAGGGCGCGACAATGTGGAAGTCAAGTTGACTAAAAATACGTCTAGTAAGAAACCTCCGAATAGAGGCGTGGAACC
This sequence comes from Diadema antillarum, assembly GCF_040938485.1. NCBI lineage: Eukaryota > Metazoa > Echinodermata > Echinoidea > Diadematoida > Diadematidae > Diadema > Diadema antillarum. The sequence continues at coordinate 4,270,674 of NW_027270960.1, forward strand.
GGGCGTGGCATGACAGTTACCAGTCTTTGATATCGAAATTTCATTGGATGAGCACCAATGTCAATCAAAACACATTGCAGAACCCAAAGGAATTCTAGTCTACTCTCCTAGGTATAATACATATTGTCTTTCAGTGCAAATAGAATTTCCCTGTCTCTTTCACATTATTATAGTATTTTGCCATTCTTTCCCATTCATTTTGAGGTGTAAAACATCTTGTCTTACTTCAAATAAGAGAATGATAGCAGTCAATGCAACTACAAGCATTTGAAAATTCATGAGGGTTCTGCACGTGGAAACTACTCCAAAATCGCTGCCGAATGCAAACCTCTCACTGTTGTTGTAAAGTCTTCGAGATATTGTCGGTTTTGAAAGTGTGATTTATGAATTTTCCCATTGTTATGTTTTTCACGTTAAAATACTTTATATTTTGCTAAACATCAATTAAATCTGCCGTCAAGATGACAGTCTCTCTTGACAAGCACCATCTACATTAAACAGACATTTTGAGGGCGATCACACTGTCATTATATGAAAATCCGTCCGTGGTAGGTTTCCTGTGAAAGGGAAGAGAAAAGATCTGCGACACAAAAGAATTCCTGCAAAGCCAAAGGCCCAGGGGAAATATAGTGCATTCTTTGCAATCATGAAATTACGAGAAGCCAGTCTTACAGATGGTGGTACAGGGGGGTGTTTCATAAAGCTGTTCGTAAAGTTACGAACGACTTACGAGCGACTGGTGATCAGTTCTTGTGCTGAATTATTGAAATTCTGATAAGTATAGCACATCAGAACTGATCACCAGTCGCTCGTAAGTTGTTCGTAACTTTACGAACAGCTTTATGAAACAGGGCCCAGGTATACTAGTGAAGGGAAGTCGATGCTGATTGACGTTTTTTGTTTTTTTGTTTACACAAATAATTATTGAGATGAGGACATCTCTTTTTGTCCATTCGGAATGCACGCTTATTCAGAAAAACGTGAAGCTAAATTGAGTACCACCAACAAGTTTGTGGATGATGCACGCACACACACACACACACACACACACACACACAACCCGACATGTTTAGAAAGTGGGGCGCAACACGCAAAATCTATGACTGAGTCCAAAACACCCGTCAAGATCCGTGTGGCTCAACTGAAGCGTTTGGCACTTTTTTCACCAGAAATATCTCGTTTAGAGGAAAGCTATTGTTGATTACGTAGAGATACTTATTTACTTAGATCTGTCAGAAATAAACTTTTCCCATCTTTGTCGACATGAATTTATCAATTTTGTGTTCTTTCATTTTCTTTGTCGAGATTCAAAGGAACGTTAATCCGAAAACGAAGTAATGTTCAAATTCCGAAAAATGAAATAAACTTGTTTTAGAGACAAAAGACTGTAATATCTGATTATTGTTACTCCAAGGTTCCACAATTATATTTTTCTCAGTTTACTTTGTTTTGATTTTGCAACCTTATTCTCTGTTACCAAAGAAGTCAAATGTTTATGTTCTTTTCGAAAAATGAAATAAAATTTGAATTAATTTTAACATAACAAAAGGTATCATAGGCCTGTTACGCAATGAAAATTGAACGAGAACACAGAGAGAGAGAGAGAGGGAGAGATGTGGAAAATACATAAACTCCCCGATACACTCACTGGCGAACTGGAATACAATCGTACAATTTACAAATTGCATTTTTTAATAGAAACATAACAATTTCTCCCTCTCCACCGTATGCTCCCTTAATCATCTATGACATCATTATGATGAGCCATGCATGACGTATGAATATTAGTGGCCACCTAAGGACTCCCCCCCCAAAAAAAAAAAAAAGTCACGCATGCGTGTACTGATGATACCCTGTGAAAGACTACTGTGTACACCCTTGTCCATTAACACCCCCTTTCCACCCTCATAACTAATCTACAGAAACATGACCCTCCCTCTTCTCGACAGTCCCAGCTTCTCCACAAATGGATATAGTGTTCGGATTAACGAATATTCATTGTGAAATATCAACCCGTATATCATTTTAGATCAACAAACTTTCGTTGTTTCATTTTCGGAATATTGAAAGGGTCTACTTTTGGGATCTTACCCTGTTTGAGCTCAAATCCTTCACATATGGCTGACAAAATCAGTTTCATCCAGAATATTGCTATAATACACATTATTTTGTCAGAATTGCCAATAGCAATGTGCGATGGTAACAAATTTAAGCTCCAATTGGCATGAGATTTATGTTTCTGTTCTGAAACATAGCCGAAGCGGTGAAATGTTGTAGCTTCATGATTATACGTCTTTTTATTTGCAATCCTGTTCCAGAGGTAACCTCAATTTGACGAATTCTTTGATTAACGTGCTGAATAGGCATTTCAGATGGATAATGAAATTGCAACTTCAGACTTCCGAGAGCACTAGAGCGGGAGACAATGTAGAGTTACTGGTTGACCGTTGGCAGTCAGTAAAATACACGCTTGTGACAAATGTGGTGTAGTTGGATTATTTCCCTAGGGAAAGAGTTCGACAAGGATTTTCATGATGGAATTATGGTTTATCACGGTTCAATGTCCTCAACAAACCAGAGAACAAGAAGCAACATATGAGGTACTTGTATATGATAGCAAATAACCTCCGAATGATATGAGATTTATGTTCAAGTCCTGAACGTGCATTAAAATACATGAAGCAGTCATGGCAGTTGTAATGGGTGATGAAAAAAAAAAAGCTGGGAAATCATTCCGCCCAGGATATGCCTAGGCGATACATCAAAATAATTGTTAGACAACCTTGCTTAGAATAGTGTTTTCTCAATGTGCTATATCGAGAAGTCTTTCGTACGGCAGATGCCTTCATTAAGAGCCATCAAACTTTTACAGTTTAATGCCCCGTCACTGTACAGGCATGCTAGCCTGCAACCATTAAACTGCACATTACTTGAATATGAGAACATTCTGAAGCAAATAATTTCACACAACAATAGAAATATGATGTACTCTTAAATGAATCACACAAGAATTGGAACAATCATCACCCAGCATTCCCACTGATTCCCACTGATCACTTGCTAGCCATCACCTTTAACTTCGATTCTACTGATTAAAATTTTTACCGTGGTTGTTTCTATCCCTAACTCACATTCTACAACTATTTTAAGCACTAATGCTATAGGTAAATATAGGCAAATGGTAAATTATGCCTTTAATGAAATTTGGCAGTCATGTATTATGTATGAGTTGGTGACGTTACGCCTATCAACTGTCAACTTTTGGGCACACATGCTCAAGGTCAAAAGGTCACAAAGGTCTAATGCCCAAAATTTCACAATGTCCCCCAAATCTACACAATGCCGGAAGGTATTTTTGAAACTTTGTGTATACATGAACTACCAAATGAATATTCTCCAGAGAGAGTTTTGTGTCGTGAGGTCTGAGGTCAAATTCCAAGTGAAAATGTTAAAATTTCACTTTTTCTCCATATCTCACAAATGGTATACAAATAATGAATGTTTATGAGTGCAATGGACAGAATATTTCATGAAGTGAAAGATGAAATGATCCATTCAACGAGGCGCAGCCGAGTTGAATGGATCTACAAATGTTAAAATTTCACTTTTTCTCCATATCTCACAAATGGTATACAAATAATGAATGTTTATGAGTGCAATGGACAGAATATTTCATGAAGTGAAAGATGAAATGATCCATTCAACGAGGCGCAGCCGAGTTGAATGGATCTACATTTCATCTTTCACCGAATGAAATATTCTGTCCATAGCACGAATGAAAAACATTCATTATTTGTTTTATATAACGCCTAAATTAGATCCTTGTCATTTGATGTTTTATTAATTCAGAAACAAGAGAGAAGCTGAGATCGCGAGAGTGCTCACTGAGCGCTTTACGCTAGCGCGCTGTCGCATACACACACTGCAAACGCAAGCGTTTAACACGCGTAGTGTGCCGGGCTCTCATCGAGCGTGCAATGGAGCAAATCGTATAGATCCAAAATTGCACGGTAAATGGAGTCGCAATTGCACGGGTGATGACGTCATAGGGTGCGTTTATCAACTCCTTTTCTCGGCAGAAACAGGTTATCAAAACAGCTTTCAAGGAATTTTTACGAGTTGATAAACGCAAAGCTGTTTTGATAGCCCTTTAGGAAAGCCTTTTACGAAAGGGTGCGTTTATCAACTCTCCTTTCTCGGCAGAAACAGGTTATCCAAACAGCTTTCAAGGAATTTTCACGAGTTGATAAACGCAAAGCTGTTTTGAAAGCCCTTTAGGAAAGCCTTTTCGAAAGCCCGAAATTTGTGACGATCCAAACAGGTTTCCTAAACAGGTTATCAGAAACCTGTTTGTAAAAGCCTTTCGAAGTTGATAAACGCAAAGCTGTTTTGAAAGCCCTTTAGGTCGCCCTATACTGCGGTTGCGCAACCATGCGTTTCCAGTTTCTGAAAAGACGCGCGCCACGTAAAGTGCACACGAGTACGTGTACACAGGTGTACACATACAGCTGTGTGTAATGCACGCATATGCTTGGAACAAGGAGATGTTTCTCTCAACAAACAAGGTTTGAGAAATAAAGTAACAACAGTCTCATTCCCTTTGATCCCATGTCTCATGCCGCTACTCAGAAATATTTGAAGTATGTGCTAAACTGGAGCTGCCTCACAGATAGGAAGACAATTGATTCATGTGGCATTGTATCATGACTCCTCACTCTCAAAGGAAGATATGTCTTTATGATGGTAATTGCTTTTCGCCGTCCCTTCTTAGAAAACAAGCGGCACATTAAAAGTACAGGCAGTCAGGGCTTTGGAAAGGGCTCTCGAAAGGGCTATGGAAAGGGCTATGGAAAAGGCTATCGAAAGTTGATAAACGCAGCCGACGAAAACAAGCGGCACATTAATAGTACAGGGAGTGGACAGGGCTTTCGAAAGGGCTATGGAAAGGGCTTTCGAAAGGGCTATGGAAAGGGCTATCGAAAGGGCTATCGAAAGGGCTTTCGAAAGTCGTTTAAACTGGGGAAAGTTGATAAACACAGCCATAGTGAAATGGGCCGAATGGTCAATGTCCAACAACCAATTAAATGACAAGGATCTCTTCAGGCGTTATATAATTCAAGATATCTTCATGGAACTTAGTACATTATGTATGCACTGACTGGCAGTGATTATGTAGGGAATATAGGGATCATGGGTCAAAGGTCAAGGTCAAATACTCCAAATTTCACTCTTTTCCTCTCATTTAGATACGATGCTTGCAGGATTTTTCTTGAAACGTAAGCTCTTTTTACACTTGTGTTTCTTAACCCCGGACTTTCTCTGACCCAGGACTATCTTCTTCTTCTTGCTTGTGGTCTGTCTGTCTCTGACAGTTTCCACTGGTGCAGGCATGCTTGGAAGCGCCCGACTCCAGTGCGGAGTCGATTAAGGCGACACCAGTCCTTTCGTGGGTAAATTGGCACCTCGTCTACACCCACCCTGTCCACTGTCCACCTAGTCTAATGCCATCTTGTCTAAACTCACTTCGTCTACTACCAACTCGTCTATCAACCATTTTGTCTATATGCCAATTAGTCTAATTGTCATTTCGTCTACTAGCCATTTTATCTAATGTCCAATTTGTCTAAGTCACATTTCGTCTAACACCCATGATGTCTATTGACCATTTCGTCTATTAATCATAAGGTCTATGAATGAAATAGTCTACAGCTCATTTTGTCTAATAGCCAATTGGTCTACAACTCATTGTCTAATAGTCAATTAGTCTAATAACCAGTCAGTCTACTCCCAACTGGTCTACTGCCAACTGGTCTACTCCCAATTGGTCTACTCCCAACTGGTCTACACCCAATTGGTCTACTCCCAACTCGTCTACTCCCAATTCGTCTACACCCAACTGGTCTACACCCAACTCGTCTACTGCCAACTCATCTACTGCCAACTAGTCTACTGCCAACTAGACTACTCCCAACTGGTCTACTACTAGTTATATATATTTTTTTTTGTTATTTAAGTCTACTTCATCCAGTTTCTTTTTTCCCAGTGAAATAGAAAACAACCTACTGCATCTCTCTCACAGTTACTGTAACCACATCCCAGCACTACATACCTGTAAACGTAAACACACACACACACACACACACACACACACAAACGGAACACATTACTAGTACACGCGAGCATCCGGTGTCAATCCATCCAACTACACGCCCACATCGCGCGGATCGTTAGTACCTTCACTAGTGTACCAAACGCAATGAAAATCAAATTACTCGATAATTCCTCATTCGGGATCCCGCCAAGATCGCATCATGCATGTAGTTTGCAGGCACAAACCCTTGTTGGTCGTATTAGGAGTCTGCATTTGCTAAGACTAATACACGCACAACTGCACTGCAGCCTCTCCCAACAAAGGTTTCTACAGACTTCTAAAAACAGTTTCTCACGGTGAAAATCAAACTCCACCCTCTACCCATGTGATTAGTTGCTTTCCAATGTCCATCACCATGTATTGGGACTTGCCTGGCAACACCCAATAACTGGATAATTAGGGAAACAGATTAGGCAGATATCACCAGTCCATGGGTGAAATAAAAACAACACTGGTCAGACAACCCTTCCTCCATGGATACCAGTGCACCAAATTCCAAGGGGTGTATAAGGTGACAGTAGTCAGTACAGTAGTCAGTACAATCAGGGAGGTGGAAGAGAGACGTGATTTCTTCCACCTCCCTGGTACAATCATCTTTCCCCCTTATACAGTATCTGGCTCTTCTGTAAACCATGGAGTAACATAATATGCAGACATAATAATGTGGATTCATTCACGTGTAAACCATGAAATGACTAAAATGTAATGAGATATTTGGGGGCATTATTTATTTTCTGAACAAGATTTCAAGGCATGTTTCAACTTTTTGTAACTATTAATGAGATTCCCCTTATATGACTATCAAAAGCATAGGCCTTCATACTATTCTATTAAGAGGAATTTAATTTTGTTTGACGAAAATCAAATTTGAGATGGTTGAGATATCCCAAAACAAAGTGGTCCTAATGAAATGTGGGAATTTTCTTGTATATGGACCATTTTGCTTTACTTTGTTTTTGGATATTTCCAAATCTGACTTTCATCAAATAGAATTTTAACTCCTGTTTGATAATAGTATGTCGAGTAGTTTCTATCTTGCAAAAAGTCAAAAGCTGAATCACCATCTCAACCAAAACTACCATCCTTTAACACCTACATTTTTTCTTTTTCTCGCTGGTATACTGTGTTCTCATGGGCCCTTAAATAAACACAAACCTAGGTTCATTGTAAATGTACCAACCTAGGCCTATATGACAATCTAAAACTAATACCCTTTAATATCATTATGTGTAGGTTCTGAATGAAACCTTAATTTTGGAAAAATCAATGCCGAAAAGCAAAGAACAGTTCTTGTGCCTATGCAGGAACCAGTCCCAGAAACACATTTTACTTCTAAGATGTTTTCTACGTCTATGAGGAATTTTTAATAAGTGGAGTCAGAGATGGTCTTCTGTATAACTTCTCTCCCTAGTTTGATCTCTCTCCTTATGTAAGTTCCGACAGTGTTTCAAATTCACTCTTGGTAAATTCCTCCCTATTTATTGGTCTGATAAAACAATACATTTCCAAAGTGAATGTAACCATACATCTTTTAAAACTTGTGATACTGATAGATATCAATGTTAAATCTCCTGGATGCTGCAGTTGATCATAACTTGCAATTGATTGCAATTCTCTATTCTATACTAGTTAAAATCATTTGCTGGTTGGCCATTTTTACAATCAGTGGTGTAAAACACAGTGTTTGCACTAATTGGTGTATAACTTTCTTATACACTGACAGATATGCATTATTTTTTCTCATAAACTTACCACCCATAGTGTCTACCTTGGGTACCTTAATGAACTTTCCTCTCTTTTTCTTTCAGATGTGGCAGGCACTTACATGCTTGAAATCCAACACTTTTGGTGTACTCACTCTGACATAGTATTTTTGTCAGAGCTAGCATATTAAATTGTTTATTCCTTTTCATTATTTTTGTTGTTGTTGTGATAGACAGGTATCCAACATTAAGAACTATTATGTTTATCAGGTTCTGCTTTGTCTTCTTTAAAGACTGAAATTGTCCAAACTTTATGTTTCGGAGGTGACATTTTCCGTTAACAATTAACCCCTCTTTTGAGTTAGCTCTTGTTCACAATTATGAAATTCAACTTTGCTAATTTCCATCAAAACAGAATAGTAATCAATCTGACTTAACTTTGATCCAAAGATTATTTAATTCAAATAGTTTATCATTTTTTGGTGAGCATTTATAAATTTATGTAACTTTTCCGTTAACATTTCTGTCACCTCCGAGACAACAGATTTATGTATTTGATTTTTTTATTCTTGACATCAGTTATACATTACATTTGCAAAAATGTAACATATCCCCTCACATTATCTCTGAAGGAAGGTAGTAGAAATATAGCCTGTTGTTTTCATTTCGGAGCAATTTACAATTTTCCGTTAACACTTGTCACCTCCGAAACAATTGTCACCTCCGAAACAACAAGCATATTATATTTGATAATTTCTCGAAGACAAAGCAATTTTGTTTGATTCTATCCAATTGACAGGAATCTCTTTTGGATGAAAATAGTAATATGGCAACAGGAAGTGAGAATTTTCTAGAGATTAATAAAATATCTAATAAAAACTAAGAATTACTGTTTCGGAGGTGACAAAACACTGTTAACAAGATTTTTTGCTCATTTCTGTTGAAGAGAAACCATATCATGTACACCAATGGTTTCATTTATTTTAGTAACATAAGTCTCAAAGTGGAGAAATCAACTAACACACTCTCACTCTTTTTTGTATTACTAGACAGCACGTTTTAGGGCAAATTTACATTTTTTCACTCTTTTTAACAATGAGAATGCACAAAATACACCCATCTGTTGTATATATAACATTGTAATCAATATCAATTCTCCTGCTTTAGTTAAGTAAACATATAGATGCTTTCATCTTAGAAGCTTGATTTCCAACAAGCAAATTATTTGTGAAGATTTACCAATCACAGCTTTCCATGTAGGTTACTATTTCTTGTGTTTCGGAGGTGACATTGTTTGTTAACACCATATTGTTATATGATAGTGAAAGGCAAGACTTCAGTTCCTTTTCACTATCTATCAATATTTTCTAATACATTTAATATCTACAAAATCATCACAACAGAAGTGACTTTTGTATACATAGCTCACCAGAATTCCCTCGATACCAAAGTGATACATGTGGCAGTTCATGCATGCCCTAGTCCACAATCTCAAAAAAAAAATGTAAAAAAAAAAAATTATCAAATAATCACACTCCACAAAAAGGCCACATGCCTATAGCTGGTGCACAACTTGTTCTTGAATTCTTAGTTGTTGTTTTTCCATGTACAACGTGGTATAGTCATAAACAAAATTATGTGATTTTTTTTTTAATATGACAATAATTATTACATTTTCCAAGTTGAACCAACTGTTTATGACAAATGTTGTATTTTTTTACGATTATTGAAGTTATGTGACAACTAAAGTGAACAGAGGAACAAGTCCCCAGGACTGGAAAGGGAAAGATCCAAAAACAAGATTTGTAGTTCTATCTCAATATAATTTTGATGAGGTGTTTACCTTGTTTTGTTATTATGTTTTATCTTAGAATTTGGCTTTAAGTACTGGAATTTCAAGGAAAAGAAAATGGTTTCTTAAAGGACAAGTCCACCTTCATATACATGTGGATTGAGTGAATGCAACAACATTAGTAGAACACATTATTGAAAGTTTTGGGGAAATTGGACAATCCATTCAAAAGTTATGGGTTTTTTACGTATCTTCGCAATCACTGCTGGATGAGACGACTATGACAGTGTATGATGTCACATGTGTACAACGATATAAGGAAAATATAATGAATTTCACAAAATTTTACTTTTTGAAAAAAGTGCACATTTCTTCAACTTGCTACTGATGTATTTTAGGGCAATATTATTCATCCTGCCTTCTAAAAGAGAGAAGTCATGTGTTCTTTTGTTATGCAAGAAAAGTGAAAATACAGTATGTTGAATTTTCTTGATACTTTCTCTATATCCTCGTACACATGTGACATCACAAGCTACATGTATAGAAGTCTTCTCATTCAGCATTGACTGAGCAGAAACTTCAAAAATCCATAACTCTGGAACGGATTGCCTTACTTTCCTCAAACTCTCACTGATGTGTTTTACTAATATTGCTGTATTTACTCAGCCCTCATGTCTATTGAGGTGAACTTGTCCTTTTCCAGTTTCGGTCCCTTATAGGTTTATTTGAGACCAGTTTGTGTCCGGGACCTTCCGTGAAGTTGATGGAGGAAATTACTGAACAAAAACAAATTTTCCCCTCAAGTTCACAGAAAAGCATTATGCTGCTCTCTTCAGCTGGGAAACACAAACTGTTGTCTTAACCAAACTGTAAAAACCTGTTAAAGATTAGTATGAATTACAATCTCAAACAAAATATGAGCTGGTATCCATTATAATGAAAGAGAATAACTAAACAAAATAACAAGTAAGAACTGAAAGAAAGAGCTTATATTTGAAAATTAAAGCCATGTGGAAAGACATGAATGTTCACTAAATAGTTAACACCTGAGAAGTTGGGTTGTCTCTGTGTTGTGTCACCTCAAAAACAATAAAATGGTTTTACTTATCTTATACTTTTTACTCTCAAAAGTGATTAATATGCATGATTTGCAGGTAATTTTCAAGCAATTCAGAAAGATACGTAAAATATATTTTACTAATGTCAACAGTTTAAATGAATCTGGTGTAAATAGAAAATTTATCCCAGATGAACCAAACACCTTTCACCAGTATTATGACATTTGTATGGTGGCTGTCAAGGATGATGAAGAATTCATGAACATCCTTGAATTAATCTAGGTTATAAAACTATTTGCAAACAAAAACGTACAAAAGTCAAATTTTTGCTTTTCCTATTCATACCGTATGTCCCCACCAAAAAATCACAGTGGTACCCTCCGCAACAATAACTTTAAAGATAGTGAATCATTCTAAAATACAATTTGAGGGATTGAAACTATAACTCATTGCCCACACCTTACAGAAAACCCCATTCAATTTGCTTCAGAGGTCAAAGAGAATTGAGGATTTTTGTAGAGCATGTGAGGAATCCCTTCCCTCCAAGTTCTGTATATTGTGTTTACACATTAATATGCAGTTCCAAGAGCATCCAAGTGCTGAACTTGGAAGAATCAGACTCCTGACATCCTTTATAACAATCCACATTTCTTTGAGATCACTTAACCAAATTGACTGGGGCTCTCTGCAAAATAGAGCTAAGATGTTATAATTAAAATAAAGTAGAATTTAGCTGATTTAATTGGGTGCTATCAATGCAAAAGTCTAATTGCAATTTTTTTTTTTTTTTTTTTGGGGGGGGGGGACATACTATATGAATACTTGAACACAATGTTAACATTGAATGTCACCTCCGAAACAAAGTTATTCTTCCCTGGTGTTGTGGAATAAAATGTTCTGAGAGCAAAGAAACATTACTAAAATGATCTTACACCCTCATTTCAATTTAAGGTAGAAAATGGAATGCCATGTTTCTTTTTTTGGGGGGGGGGGACATACTATATGAATACTTGAACACAATGTTAACATTGAATGTCACCTCCGAAACAAAGTTATTCTTCCCTGGTGTTGTGGAATAAAATGTTCTGAGAGCAAAGAAACATTACTAAAATGATCTTACACCCTCATTTCAATTTAAGGTAGAAAATGGAATGCCATGTTTCTTCAGGTTACAATATCTAGCTTATGTCCATCATATTCTTACTGTAAATGAATATTTCAACACAATGTTAACATTGAATGTCACCTCCGAAACGAAGTGATTCTTCCCTGGTGTTGTGGAATAAAATGTTCCGAGAACAAAGAAACATTACTAAAATGATCTTACACCCTCATCTCAATTCAAGGTAGAAAATGGAATGCCATGTTTCTTCAGATTACAATATTTAGCTTACATCCTTCGTCCAAATGGAAGGCAAACTACCGGTACCCATGCTAATTAATGAAGTGTAAAAAAACACTTGTTCTGTGTGGTCTATCTGCTTGAAACAGGGGCTAATTTCTTGTTCTCGAGTTATAATTATTAAAAACATTGATAAAAAGAAGAAGTTTTTGTGTTATTGTCACTTATTCTCAAAAAAAGTGAGTGTTAATATTAATGTCACCTCCGAAACATTCTAATATGTTAACTGTCACCTCCGAAACATCCATGTGTGAAAAATCCAAGTTTTTAAGAAATTATTGGAATTTCATTTAACCTACATAGGAAGGTAGCCCTACTTAAAGACTTGTTATAGTAAGAGTTTGACCTGGCCTGCCCTCCAATAAATAGTTAAAATCTTAAAAATTACATGTCAATTGGTATTTTTAGCAAAAATTTATAAATCTCATGTATTTTTTTAAAAATTCACTTTATATTCAACCCCCAAATAGTTTTGATTCACAAACTATATATTGTTGTTAACCATATAAACTTTGCATGGTGAAGTTTGACTTCAGAGTTTTGTCAATATGGTGCAATTCATGAAAGCAAAGTTTTGCTTAAATTTACTTCAGGTGCCAGGGTTTTCCTTAAATTACACCAATAACCCTTCAGCTTTAAGGTCTGAAATGTTATTTTTTCAAAAATTTGAATACTTTCAAACAGGAATCAAACAGAATAATGAAAAAATATTTTGTTTGAAATTTTGACCCTCCGAGTACAAAAGTTACACCACTGATCGTAAAAAAGGCCGGTTGCGATCAATTGTTTTCCATCTTTATTGATTGCAAAACACTGAAAGAGCTAATACTTAGTTGTTATGTGTTCACTCAAAATGAGTTGAATCTACTGTGCCGTAGATGTAATAATCTAATTAAGTGCTTTTTGGAAATGAGCCTGCAGTATGTTGGCAACAACGTAATATTTGGCACTGTCGTCCAATGTTTTGCCATGATTTACAACATCATTCATATTTTTTGACTCATTTACAATTTTGTGGATCAAACTTTTTGCTCAGTTTTATTTTAGCATTTTAGTTGCAATTTGGGAATTATGACCACTCTATAGTAATGTTATTTTTCACAACACTTAGATATAATACATACAGAATTTTCAATATGCCTCTTTCCATTAAACAATATTTTTATGGATAAATACAAAATCACATGAACTGATCTATCTCCCTCGATAGAAAAGACTTGAAATTTGGCACATGACATTGTGGCCGCCATTGTAGAATTTTAGCTTTTGTCATTGTTAACAGTGTTTGCCATGGTAGCAGCATTTTCATTTAAAAAAAAAAAACATACAAAACTTTGTTGAACAAACTGCCCATATTTTGAACATTTGATTTGCAATTTGAGAGACTATAATGATCACTCTTACTTACATGTTAATAGGGCCTACTATGTCATTTTAGCAAGACATTTGTGTGTGTGTGTGTGTGTGTGTGTGTGTGTGTGTGTGTGTGGTTTTCAGTCTGTCTGTTGCCATGACATGAGTATTTTCTTACAATTACAGAATTATGTGATGGATTGATCTAACTCCCTCAGTTATTGAGCATTAGAATTGAAATTTCGCATATTTGGCTGCTACTGTAAAGTGAAGACATGCAAACTTCATATCTTGTCATTGCTGGTCAATGTATTGACGTGAAAGCAGCATTTGTTTAATTAAACATCATACAAATTGGTAGTTGATTTAGCTAAACCCAGCAGTTTGTAGGATTTGACTTGAGATTTGACACATAATACCAATACAAATTCAATTGCTCAAAGTATTTCTTTCGTCAATATTAAACAATGCGTTCCCATGGCAACATCTTTTTTCTATAAAAGGTGCAAACAAATATTGTGTATGATATATATATATATATATTAATAGAGCTTACTCCCTCAGTCTTTGAACATTTGACTTGATATTTGGTACATGTGACCACTATATAGCATGTTGATACTTAAATTCTTTCTTTGGAGTATGGCAAATCCGTGTTGCCATTGTAACGGCATTTTTCATTAAAAAAAAATATTCACTTCTTTCGTCAGGGACAGACAGTATTTGCCACAGAAATCATTAACTTTTTGAATAAAAATCAATCATACAAAAACATTATTGCTTATGCTATTTTCCTCAGTTTTGAGAATGTTGTTATAGCTTTAGATTTGGCACATTTTGGGGAACCATTATAGATTTTAGATATGCATATTGAAAAACACATCTTTGTCAATGTTAAATAATGCATTGCCATGGTAGCAACTTTTTATTTCTGATAAAAAGCATACAAAAACATTGTGTATTGAGCTAACTCCCTCAGGTTGAGGTCCATGGGGTATTAATCACATTTAGTGATAGTTCTAATCTGTATTGCATGTATTGTTGCTGCCAGTCCTCTGTGGTAAATTCTCATTATTTTCTGAGCAACACGTTTTTGCTTGTTTGTTTACATTTCAATGAACTTCTGTTGTTGTTTTTGAAAGAAATGTAGGTAGGCTATTGTTCTTTAAACTGTAATATTCTCTGTAAAAAAAAAAAAATTAAAAAAAAGGCGTATATTCCTTGGCAATGTAGCCCACATTACAGTATGTGTGGGACCTTGATATTTTGACCTGGCTATAGAAACTTCAAAAATTCATAACTTTTTCTTTTTCTAATTTTGCTCAAACTGTCACTGATATGTTCTAATAATGTTGCTGAATTCTCTCAGTCCACATGATTTCAACGTGAACTTGCGCAGTACATATTACTTTTATGATATCATCAAAACATATCTAATCTCTTTTCTGTTACTCTTAAAAAAATTACAACATACTACAGTTATGTGGTCATGGCTTTATAACACTGTTTAATTGAAATATCAAACAATCGCAAGAAATATTTTGATGAAATCGTAAAAGTCAAGTTCACAATGAAATACATGTGGATTGAGAGAATTCAGCAACATTATTAGAACAATAAACATATCAGTGACCGTTTGAGGAAAGTTAGATAAAGAGCAAGTTTAAACTTCAAAAATTCATAACTTTGTTATTAAGCTCTATAATATTATCCACAATATTTGTAAGATACATGAACGCCTATATTTATTGACTAATTCAGCTAAACAGTTTGAATGCATGACAATTATAATTTGACATTGGTGTCAGATTTTTACTTGAATGGATTGATCCAGGTTAGCTAATCTTTTATCTCAGCTCGTTATGGGCCTATTGGCAAGTATTTCGTTGAGATTTTGTTTTGGTACATGTACAACACATTAGCAATAGCACGAGCAAGAAATTACGTAGGCCTGAAGGGAAAAGTCACCAATCATAAAGTATAGTAATTTATTACTGTAGATGAATAAGCCTTAGTAGATTTATCATCAAACTTCCAAGAAGGCAAATTTGATGAAATGCGTGATAAGCAGGCACCATGCATAAGTAAACTCGCATTCACAATTAAATGTCACATACAATGTAAAAGCTTATTTATAGCTATTATCTTTTTTCTTAAACAGATAAAGTTTAGGCTCGTTATAGTTTGGTACAATCTTGATTAAGACTTAGGCATGTATAGCCCTTCATGAAATATTATAGAAATATGAAAGAAGGAGTTATATGACACATTGTATAAGTGGTACGCCAGAGGCCAAGAAAACTATACATGTAAGGTAGACTGATATAGAAAAAAAAAACACCTACAAACTTGTTGAGCTTTTAATGCAAATGGGGAGTGCATTTTCAATGTACAAAAACAGAGAATGATTTGGGCCTGTTTTAGTATTTCTTTCATAAAGAGATTTATTGAGAGAAAGGTGAAAATAGAGGGAAAAATCATGTTGGTCTTGACATGATTCAGTAATTATGAAGAGTAGACAGACGGACAGAAAGAAAAAGATCTAGTGAGAGCTTGAAAAGAGAGAAAAGAAGAAAACGAATAAACAGAAAGGGAATGGCAGGGATATGTTCCTTGGTTCCTCATGCAAGGAGATGGTCACTCATTGCAGACAGAACAGAAGGGAGCATTTCTTGCTCTAGAAAGTACATTCCGAGGTGTTACATAACAGTTCAAACCACCATCTGGCTTTCTACTCAGGTTGACCTTTATCTCAGTGGGGGTCAGCCAGACAGGCCCCCATAGGACATGTCAATCACGGTTACCATGACAATCCTCTCAGAATGAAGCTCCGCCTTATAAACATGAAAAGGACCCAAAGGTTGTACAAACCCTTGTTGGGAGAAGCTACAACACAGGGCCTATGGGACAGTGCTGAAGTGGTGCATATAGTAGTAGTCTTGGCGCAGACTCCTCTACAACCAACAAGGGTATGTGCCTGCAAACTGGCATGCATGCGCACTGAGGTACGGGTGGACTGGGTGGTCGGTCGAAATGTAATTCTGTTTCGTATGACTGACAATTCGTTTGTGATGGAGGATTGTAACTGAGCTACTTTATCATTATTTAGTTATTTTACGGCCAGAATGTAGACTGGATAGTCATGTCTCACTATATATTGATTAGTATGTCTTTATATTCAGGATGTGCGGAATAATTAACAACTAGAATAGTCTAATATTGATTTTTGTGCTAATCAAGGGCAGGGTTTAATATGAATAGTTCGTGACAGTGAGACGGACTGGACACTAGACAAAGTGGTATATTCATTATTAGCATGACCAGATGGAAATGATCAGTTTGGGTAAATTGTTGAGAGTAAAACTATATCAGTTGGGAGTACACCAATTGGGTATAGACGAGTATAGACCAATTGGGAGTAGACAAGTTGGGAGTAGACCAATTGGGAGTAGACCTACTGGGAGTAGACCAGTTGGGAGTAGACCAGTTGGGAGTAGACCAATTGGGAGTAGACCAATTAGGAGTAGACCAGTTGGGAGTAGACCAATTGGGAGTAGACCAGTTGGCAGTAGACCAGTTGGCAGTAGACCAGTTGGGAGTAGACCAATTGGGAGTAGACGAGTCGGGAGTAGACCAGATGGGTATAGACCATATTGGGTATGGACAAACTAAGGGTTGGACGATATGATAACTAGACAAAGTGAATGTAGACTAAACGACTTGTAGACGAGGTGGGAGTAGACTAACTAGTAGTAGACAAAATAGATATTAGACGACATGGCAAATAGACATTGTGAGTGTAGACGATTTGGCTAGTAGATCAATTGTTTTGTAGACGAAATGCTCCTTAGACGAGTTGGGTATTAGACAATACCGGTAGTGGGCAAAGTGACTATTAGACAATATGGGTACTGGACAAAACGAGTTGTAGACCAAATGGGTATTAGACTAATCGGTAATAGACGATATGCCAGTAGACCAATTGGAAAATAGACAAAGTGGCTGTAGACGAGGTGACTATAAACCCTTTCGTGGGATGTCGTAGCCAGAGGGATGAGATGTAAGTGGCAGCATGTTAGTGAGTCTGCCTGCAGGCTGTTGCTCCTTCCATTCGTTTTTGAGCCAGGCCTTCCGACTGAGGTTCCTGTTCTCTGAGGAGAGGGCTTGTGCAGTCCTGATAAAAGGCTTCCTGCTTTTGATGGGCTGTCTAGGGAGGGCAGCGTGCATCTTGGTGTGGAGGGGATGGTGTTCTTCCGTGTCAGCCTTCAGTGCTGTCTGTCTTGTAGCGACTTCTCTTCTGAGGTGATGGGGTGGAATGCCTGCTAGCACAGGGAGCTGGTGGGTGGGGTTGGTTTCAGGCAGCCTGTGATGGTGCGGAGAGCAGAGTTGAGTTGGGTGTCCACTCTCTTGGTATGGCAGCTACGCCCCCAGGCAGAGACACAGTATTCCGCTGGAGCGTAGACAAGGACGAGGGCGGTGGAGCGGAGGGTGGTAAAATCGGCTCCCCAGTCATGGCCGCATAGTCTGCGTAGAAGGCACACTCTGGAAGATGCTTTCCCAGCTACGTTCAGGACGGAATGTGAGTGAGCGGTCGAGTTTCACTCCGAGGTAAGTTGGAGTACGTAGCACAGAATGGAAGATCGGTTCCTTGACGTTTGACATGACGTTGGCGGTCTGCTTCCTTGTTGTTCAGGTGGAACACAGAAGAGATGGTCTTTTGTGAATTAAGTTTTAGCCTTCATTGGCAGTAGGTGAGAGTCTGCATATCTTGGATCGGTGTGTGTTCAGCTTCTTCAAAGGAGTCTGATGTGGAGAGAATAGCCAGGCCATCAGCGTAGGCGTATTTAGAGCTGCTGGTGTGGGGGATATCTGCTGTGTACAGGTTGAAGAGTGCCGGTGCAAGAACCGAGCCTTGGGGGACGCCGTTCTTGAGGGTCCTTGTTCTGCTGGATGCGCCGTCAATGATTACTTTGAATTCAAGCAGCGGTCTGAAATGAAGTTTGTGATGGCTTGGACCTTCTGTCTGTCTTGTAGTGCTTGATGGAGCTTGAGGGTAAGTCCTCGATGCCAGACTGTGTCGTAGGCAGATGAGAGGTCAATGAAGACAGCACCACATTTCTTCCTGTCCTCGAAGGCAGCTTCGATTTGGTTGGTTGCTGCCAGCACTTGGTCTTCAGTGCTACGCCCTTTCCTGAAGCCTGCTTGTTCATCTGGTAGGAAATGCTAAAGGATAGGCTCTATCCTGTTTAGAATGAGTCGTTCGAACAGTTTCAGGGGCACCGACAGAAGTGAGATGGGGCGGTAGCTCTTAGGGTCATTTCTGGGTTTGTTCGGCTTTAGAATGGCTACAACAGTGGCCTTCTTCCACAGCAGGGGGACTTTGGCATCAGAGAGGCATCGTGACATGAAGTGTCTGAGCCAGTCATTAAGGCGAGGGCCAATGTGTAACAGTTGTTCTGGGTGGATGTTGTCAGGGCCAGGGGCTTTCCCATGCTTGAGAGTGCCTAGTCCTTGTTTCATTTCGGAGATGGTGAAGGCTGCTGTGAGACCACGATCAGCAGATGGACTGTTTCTCATTTCTTTCAGTTTGTTGTTGACATCGCGGGAGAAGTCCTTGTCAAGGAAAGGGTATCTTCCGTTGTTGATGAGAGTACGTGCTATTGCATCTGGCGTGACGGGGCAGGCCTTTTTCTTGGTTGTCCTCCCAGTGAGTCTATTGATTACTTGCCAAGCTTTCCGGCTTGAGTGCATGAAGTCGATGCTCTCACAGGCTTCCCGCCAGCTTACCTTCCGCGTATCGTCAAGCCAGGACTATCGTTAGTCCCGTACCATTTTTTTTAGCTTTTTACACTGGCCAATTAGTCCCGTACTATCTCTATTCCGGTGCTAAGGAGAAAACTGACCTTTTTACACTCGTATTTCTTAGTCCGGTACTTTCCAAACCACATGAATATTCATGATTACGCTGTGTACTGTACACGTACACGCATGCACCGGCAGCACTTGATTACCTCGTTTCTGATTGGTCAGTGAGGGTCGGACTTCGTCTCCGTCGCTTAGCCCAGGATTATTTTTTCGTTCTGATTACACTCAGTTGCTTGGCACCGCAATTGCGGTGCTAACCCTGCTATTTTGCAGGGCCAGATGGTACCGGACGCGTTTTTTTTTTTAAGACGGCACAGATTGGGGCATGGCGCGTGTTAAACCTATGGGAAAAACGTTGGGTTAGGGTTTTTGGTTATGGTTATGGTTAGGGTTAGGGTTAGGGTTGGGGTTAGGGTTAGGGTTAGGGTTAGGGTTTGATGGTTAGGGTTAGGATTAGGATTAGGGTTAGGTTTAGGGATAGGGTCCCCGATAGATTTTTAGTTTCCCCAATCTGTGCCGTCTAAAAAAAAAACACGCGTACCGGACTATCGGTGGGGCTAGCCCACTTTGGCAAAAACGAGTGTAAACAGAAAATGGGCTAAGGATAGTCCCGTACCAACGGTGGGGCTAAGGGGGGGGGGGGGGCTTAGCCCCACCGTTGGTACGGGACTAAGCAAAAATTTACAAGTGTAAAAAGCCCTTTAATGTATGCAAGTATTACCCAATGAGATTATTTTGGAAGTACCTTGCTATGAGGTCAAATGTCTAGTGAAAGTGCTAAATTTCATTTATTCCCTTAACTTATGAAAGGGTCAAAAGGTAAGTAAAAATCCTCGAATCTTAAGATACACGCACTCTTAGACAATGTAGTCAATTTAACCTACTTCAACGAAAGTGAGCATTCAGTATATTTGTGACAAACCTGTCATTTAAATATTTTTCTGATAGGTATTATGTGAAAATGTCATCACACGTCAAGACATCGTACTATAAACCTATAAGGTGAACCATGCATTATGGCGGGAACATACCAGTCGTGTGTGTGTGTGTTGTTGTTGCTGTTTTGTTTTATGTGATGATGTTGCAGAGGAGTATGGGGGTATACAGAATAGAGGATAGAAATACCGTATTTTTTTATTGATAATACAATATACAAACTACGATTGTATTCCGGTTCGCCAGGGAATGTGTGTATCGGTAGTGTTTGAGTGTTTTTAAATACGTATGTGTGTGTGTGTGTATGTGTGGGGGGGGGGTATACTTGTGCATGTTTTTGTTCAATTTTCACTGCGTATATATCCTACTTCTTTGTTATATCGCCACATTTTGTCACTAAAGACAGCTTAGTTTACTTCATCTTCGGAATTACGAACCCTATTTCGTCTTCGGATCAACGATCCTTCGAACAACTTCGGAAAGGACATCAAGGAGCACAATTCTTATGGAATTAAAGGCAGACATTGTTGATCTCTGTCAGATCAAAACAAATTTGTATATGATACGTAATCAACGATTAATGGCTTTCCTCTAAACTAGATGCTTCTCGTGAAAATGGTACCACTTCAGTTGACCCACGTGGGTCTTTTCTGGCGCTTTTGACATGGTTATAATTGTGCGTTGTGCTCTAGTTTCGTAACATGTCGTGGTTTTGCTCATTGTGTTTGTGTGTGTGTGTGTGTGTGTGTGTGTGTGTGTGTGTGTGTGCGTGCGTGTGTGCACCATCCACACAGGTTTGCTCGTAAATGTTACTTCATTTTTCAGCTTCTCATTTTCTACATTGGCATGCATTTTGAATTGCCAGGAGAGATGCATGTCCTTATCTACATTTGAGTTGAAAATGTTAATCAGTATAATTGAGACTTCTGTGAGACTGGCGTCTCGTAATTTCATGATTGCAAAGAATGCACCATATTCTCCTAGCACTTTGGCTTTGCAGGAATTCTTTTGCGTCGCAGATCCTCTCTTTCCCCTTTCACAGGAAATGCACCACGGACGGATTTTCCTGTGACAGTGTGATCACCCATGAAATGCCTGTTTAATGTAGATGGTGCTTGGCAATAGTGATTAGTTATCTTGACGGCAGATTTAATTGATGTTTAGCAAATGTCTTAACAGACCTGATATGAAAATATAAAGTAATTTAAAGTGAAAAAATGCCGATGAGAAAAATTCATAAATCACACCTTCAAAACCGACATTGACAGTGAATACCTCGAACACTTTACAACAACAGTGAGAGGTTTGCATTCGGCAGCGATTTTGGAGTAGTTTCCACGTGCAGAACCCTCATGAATTTTCAAATGCTTGTAGTTGCATTGACTGCTATCATTCTCTTATTTGAAGTAAGACAAGATGTTTTACACCTCAAAATGAATGGGAAAGAATAGCAAAATACTATAATAATGTGAAAGAGACAGGGAAATTCTATTTGCACTGAAAGACAAATGTATCATACCTAGGAGAGTAGACTAGAATTCCTTTGGGTTCTGCAATGTGTTTTGATTGACATTGGTGCTCATCCAATGAAATTTCGATATTAAAGACTGGCAACTGTCATGCCACGCCCGGTTCCACGCCTCAATTCGGAGGTTTCTTACTAGACGTATTTTTAGTCAACGTGACTTCCACATTGTCGCGCCCTCTATTGACTGCCAATCAAGGACTGATTCAGGCTAAAAATACGTCGCCCGCTAGACTAACCACATACCCGCTTGGATATTATGGGACGTGGGATGTAACGCTTACACGCTTGCCAACACTTATGGGACGTGGTATGGGACCCCTCCCCTCCCTCTCCCCCCCCCCCTCACGCACTGGCGTAGCCAGGGGGGGGGGGGGGGGGGATGGGGGCAGTCGCCCCCCCCCCCCAAGATTTGGACCGGGGATTTGGGAGGCGGAAAAAAATGCGTGTATACTGTATGCATGCGCATGAAGCGGGTCTCCTTTGCAACCTTTCATCAAATAAGATATATATATTTTTTTAAAATTTCACTCAAAGTGTGCACCAGATCGTTGAATTTCAATTCAAAATATGCAAAATCTCTCGTGCTTGGGAGGGGGTATCCCCCTCCCAAACCCTCCCCCTCTGTGCCTCTTTCCCTAGCTAAAAACATACACTTTTTAGATTTACAAAAAATTCTGAATAATTCTAAGTGCATAAGACTTATCACTTATATTCCGAAAACTGAAGGTTCCCTCATGTATAAGGGGAATTTTCCCCTTTAATCGACCCTTTCCTCCCTCAGCCCCCCCCCCATCAGTTTGTTGTTTTTTTTTTTTGTTGTTTTTTTTTTTGGTGATTTCCCAAATGTTGATTCCATCAAATATGCGTATACGAGATATCTCAATTTCAACCTTAAAAAGATAAAAGCTCCATCGGAAGGGAAGGGTGGAGATAACACTCGCCCACGCCTTCTCCCTGCTCGCCCCCCCCCCCCCCCCCCCCGCCATGCAAAGAAGTAGACTGTGGCTATACCCAGATCACTTTATAATTCTAAAAATGCAAAAGCTCCGCGAGCGGGAGGGGGAATCCCCCTTCCCCTAAGCTCTACCTCACTAGACTTTATACATACGCACAGATGGTGCACATTCGGAATAAGAGCTAAATTCCGTGATTTTAACACTTCAATGAAAAAGTATTGCACCAAAAATTTGCACCAGATCGCTGAATTTCAGGTCTGAAAACGCAAAATCACCTTCGTGTGGGAGGGGATATGCCCCTATCTACACCCTCGTGTGCATGCTTTTTCTGTTTGATTGCTGAAGAGACAGCGTTCATGAATCATGATATTCAGTGTAAGAATTAATACAAGAAGACTAGTGTATTTAGATTATACCATTTTATAGGCAAATTGTTCAATAATGATCTACACTAAAATAAACTGCAACCTTAAACAGGTGGGACTGTTTCAACACGTTAAAACACGCAAAAACATGCATCAAATTGCACCATTTGCAACATCAAAATGCAAAAAGTTCTCACCGTGGGAGGGGGGACACCCCCCTCCCACACCCTCCCCTTACCCCCTCGCTCGCTCCGCTCGCTCGGGTTCAGTCGCGTTCATGATATTCAGTGAAAAAAATTAATACAACAAGTGTATCTAAATTATACCATTTTATAGGCAAATTGTTCAATAATAATCTACACGAAAATATACTGCTATACCTTAAACAAGTTGGAATGTTTCACGACGATAAAACGCGCAAAAACATGCATCAAATTGCACCATTTGCAAAATCACAATGCAAAAAGTTCTTACCCTGGGAGGAGGGGGGACACCCCCCTTCCACACCCTCCCCTCACCCTCGCTCGCTCCGCTCGCTCGGGTTCAGTCGCGTACATGATATTCAGTGAAAAGAATTAATACAAGAAGTGTATCTAAATTATACCATTTTATAGGCAAATAGTTCAATAATAATCTACACGAAAATATACTGCTACCTTAAACAAGTTGGAATGTTTCACGTTGATAAAACGCGCAAAAACATGCATCAAATTACACCATTTGCAAAATCAAAATGCAAAAAGTTCTTACCGTGGGAGGGGGGGGGGGGACACCCCCTCCCACACCCTCCCCTCCCCCTCGCTCGCTCCGCTCGCTCGGGTTCAGTCGCGTTCATGATATTCAGTGAACAGAATTAATACAAGAAGTGTATTTAAATCATACCATTTTAGAGGCAAATTGTTCAATAATAATCTACACTAAAATATACTGCTACCTTAAACAAGTGGGACTGTTTCACGTCGATAAAACGCGCAAAAACATGCATCAAATTGCACTATTTGCATCATCAAAATGCAAAAAGTTCTTACTGGGGGGAGGGGGGAAGACACCCCCCTCCCACACCCTCCCCTACCCCCTCGCTCGTTCCGCTCGCTCGGGTTCAGTCGCGTTCATAATATTCAGTGAAAAGAATTAATACAAGAAGTGTATCTAAATTATACCATTTTATAGGCAAATTGTTCAATAATAATCTACATAAAAATAAACTGCTACCATAAGCAAGTGGGACTGTTTCACGTCGATAAAACGCGCAAAAACATGCATCAAATTGCACCATTTGCAACGTCCACATGCAAAAAGTTCTTACCGTGGGAGGGGGGACACCCCCCTCCCACACCCTCCCCCCCCCCCTAAGATGAAATCCTGGCTACGCCGTTGCCCTCACGCAGTTTGGGCCTCTCAGGATGGCTTGATGACGTCGTTGCAACCTCGTCCTTACAGTCTGAATTTATGGCGGCCAGTTTGAATTAAGAGATGGCTGTCGTTCTGCGTGACCTGAAAATGAATTCGGTCTAGCTAGGACAATTTTGGCAAATTCATCTAAGGCACTTACCACAGTCATTTTATTATATGTTTTTCTTTGGTCAACATCTTGAATTTCAAGATGGTGGCCTATCTAATGATCTGCAATAGGAAACAGCTGTACTGGAACGCAGGACACCACAAGCATGTGCATTACTGAAAATTTGATGCTCCTATAATAATTGCAACATGAGATATGCGTAAAAACGCTACGGCGGCCATTTTGAATTTCAAGATGGCAGCCTATAAATTGTATTAAAACAATCCAAAAATATCAGAAAATGATATATCAGAGTGTCTGACATCACAACCATGCATTTTGCACCAAATTTGAAGCTTCTACAATGCTCACTGTATGAGCATGCCGTCAAACCCCCGTTTGAGGCGAGACCCCACACTGTAAAAACGTCAGTGTTAGATTTTTTTTTTATTCATGTTCCATATTCCACATTTCGTACAAGTTTTATATTCCATTTGATTTGAAGCAGAAATGTTTTTTTCACACAATGGTCAGTTTCAACCAATAATGCACAAATGTATAAGGACATATAATTAACGTGTAATATGAGGAACCCACTAAAAAGCAAAGCTTGTAGGATGTGCGTTCCAAAAATATAACATAGGGTTTTAGTACAGTATATCAAAGTCAGAAGTGACGTAACATGCAAAATTCAAAATATCGATAATATTACAATGTTTACGGGATGTACAAAGTATAGTATATAATGTTTATGATTAACTTATGGTATAAATGCTTAGAAAAGTAGCAAGTTAATCAAACTGGTGAGGTCATCCGAGCGAGGCATCATTTGAGTATATGCAAAAAAAAAAAAATGGAAGCGATTACGGCAAAATAATTACACATAGGATTTTAGAAAATTGGCTTTGAGATTTTTCTTAAAGGAGCTTAAAGAACTTGAGTGCAACCGAACCGAATCTAACTCATTCCAGAAAGAAGGGCCGGTAGATGTAATTGTCTTAAGGGCTAAAACTGTACGAACAGGGGAAAAATGATAGGATTCACTGTGTCTTGTAGGGTAAGTATGAATATCACTGTTTTTCACAAACATTGAGGAAAATATACTAGGAAGGTCGCCAGTATTCAACTTATACATGAAAATTCCAACATGATATAAATACAAATCAGAAATTTTTAACAATTTACTTGAAACAAACAATTCATCAGTGTGATCAAAAAATTGTGCTCGATTTATAATCCGCAAGGCCTTTTTCTGAACCAAAAATAACTAATCAATTTTAGTCTTTGAGCAATTCCCCCAGGCTAATATTCCGTAATTCAAGTAAGGAAATAATAAAGTTGTATAAAGAGAATGCAATATTGGCTTTGGGAAGAGATATTTCAGTTTGTTAATAATTCCAACATTCTTACACAACAACATTATTTACATAAATAATCAACATGTACCTTCCATGAAAGGTTACTGTCAATATAGATACCTAAAAATTAATTGAATCTATTTGATTCAACTGTAAACCGTTCATTAAAACTAAACCTGGAAGAGAATTTATTGTGTTACTGAAAACCATATAATTGGTCTTATTGGTCTTTATGTTAAGCGACAATTTATTTGCCTGAATCCACTCAAACACCAACTTAAGTTCATTATTCAGAGAATCGAGCAAAACATAAGGATTTGAGTGAGAATAAAAGAGACTTGTATCATCTGCGAACAGAAGAAAAGACAGCAGAGAGGATGAGTTACGGAAGTCATTGATGTATAAAATGAATAAAAGAGGACCTAAGAGGGAGCCCTGTGGAACACCACAACAAATCGAGTTTATATCAAATTCATGATTATTTACGGAAACAAATTGAGATCGACCGGTAAGATAACTTCTGAACCACTCCAAGGCCTTTCCACGAATGCCGTAATGATTTAGTTTATACAAAAGAATTTCGTGATCTATTGTGTCAAAGGCCTTGGAGTAGTCCAGAAACAGACCGACTGTAGATATGCGACTTTGTGTCTATAGCTATTACAACTTTCTCAACCAGTAGTAATATAGCATGGGTGGTTGCTTGTTTTTTCCGAAACCCGAATTGATTATCAACTAAAATATCACAATCGTTTACAAATTTGATTAAACGATTATAAATCACCTTCTCAAGTAATTTAGAAAAGGATGACAGAAGCGATATTGGTCGATAATTTCCTAACTCATCCTCTTTGCCTTTCTTATAAATTGGAATAACTTTAGCAATTTTCATTTTAATGGGCACAATACCAGTTAATAAAAATACATTCAAAATGTGAATTAAGGGTGATAGTATTTCGTTTACAATACATTTCATGAGGTGATTAGAAATCCCATCATGACCTGTACTCTTCTTGGGGCTAAAAGAATTGACAATATCTACGACCTCTGTTTCAAGTAGTGGGAGAAAAAACAAAGACTATGGATTAGAATTTAACAGGTAAGAATGAAAGGGTCTGTGTACAGATGAAATATTGCGGATTCGGACCAATATTAACAAAAAAAAAAAGAGTTGAATGCTTCCGCAATTTCCACATCATCTGTTAAATTCTTCCCTTCACAAATGATACCCTTATTTACACGTTTATGAATAACGCTATTTATTACATGCCAGGTAGATTTTGCATCTGACTTGTGCTGTTCAAACAAAGAACAAAAATAATCTTTTTTTTTTTTGCTTTACGTAACAGGGACGTAAGAGTATTCCGATATTTCGTCGGCGTTTTCACGAACCGACGCTATTTCGTTTTTGAGCGAAAATGCAATTCTGAGAAAATCGCGTTTAAAGATCTCACAGGTTTTAGACAACGTTTTCAATGACTTTTCCTGTCTTGTGTGTGAAAATTTTGACAGGGTGATGAGAGTGGAAGTTGTTCTTCCTATCCATAGTGTAATTTTAGTGTGAATTCAAAAAAATTACGATATTTCTGTCTTCAAACTCACTGCGTCGGTTCGTAAATCCATCGTTTCTTGCGCGCACCATAGGTTATGTACTTAAGCGCGGGTCTCACGAACCGACGTAACTTGTATTACGCCGGTTCGTGAGACCCGCGCTGTAGGGCCTGTACAATAGGTAACGTGCAATACGCGTGTATTTACGAACCGTCGCTATTTCATGTTCGTATGTGTTTACATACAAATACTATTAGGGCTATACCTGCTTATCAACAATTACCTTCTGAATTGAAACTAATTGTCATGTAATGATTGTTGTGATGATTACAATACATTTAGTGATAATTAAGATGATAATACAAGCCAGTTTCTCTTAATTGTTCTAAAAAGAGTGTTGTCATTGTTTTCATCTTCATTTAGTACACGCATGTATTGTTATTATAGCTGTGGTTGATCGTTCCAAAGATTTCTTTGCCCCCCTTTTTTTGTGGATATATTATTATTTAACACTTTTGCATTTGGACATCTATCATTTGGTAATACATGTACTCGGTATACTGTGTTTCATATTTTTTACTTTTTACTGTTTTTTTAACTTTATTAAGTTACTTTTTCATTTTTTCACATTACTTTTAATTCAAATTCAGTTCACTTCTTTCATAATAATTATGAATGTTTGTTCTAAGATGAAGGATACCGCTAAATCTTGGGAAAAAGACGTGCCAGTCAGTAATAATTACTTGTATTTACTCATCTTTCATACTCATGCATGCACTCTGTTATTTCTTTCTCTGAAATGATATATTAATTTCTTTATTTCTTATTATTCCACATATTTGTGACATTTACTTTGTCACAATTTTTATCAGTGTCATTATTGTCATTTGGCTCGCATGCGAATTCACTCATAATTCCTCATTTTCCATCTTTCTCTTTCCTGCTCAACAGATTCTATGATAGCTGCACCTGATCATATAAAAACATAAAACTCATCCTGCATGCACTCTTCGAAACTGATAAACTCCTAAAAATACATAAATATCAACACCATCAGAATTTCAAGCTTCATTTTAAATATATAATAATGGTCATGTTTTATTATGCCTTTTGCAGCAATATATTGAAGAGGTACATTATGTAATCGAAGAAACATAGGTCCTCAATAAAATATCAAATTTGAATTATTCAGAGATGAGTAATGACAATGGGAAGGATAACAATTATGGAAGAGCTCCATAAATCAATACATATCTCATGGCAAATGGAGATGGAATCAAGATTCAAGAATATGTGTAATTCAAGTTCATTATTATATCAGTTCTTGTGTGTTCACAAAAAGAGGAACACAGTTCGAACATGCACACCAAATCTTACATCGTACATTTACATCTATATAGTGCGGACGGAACATATACAAGAGAAAGAATAACATTCTCAAATTAATATATCAAGCATTTAATATGTATATGAACACACAAGATGTTGCTGCATATGCATGAAGCTTGAAAGTGCTGCAACACCCATATGCTCAGTTAAAAACTTGATGTATATCATACAAAAGAGAAGAGGTACTGCATGTACATGTAGTTACACTATTCACAGGACAGTAGAGAAAAAGCACGAGAGAGAGAAGGAAATGGGTGTCTAAAATAGGTCGATGTAAGGAGTGCCAAGCCAATTAAGTCTCTAATAGAAGTCATACATATATAAGGAAACACATTAATCACAACATAAATGATCATGCTCATGTTAACCAATAATTACCATCTAAAAATGTGTGTAGAAAGCCCATAATATCAGCCTTTCGCCCCGTAGGCTTGTTACATATGAGAAAAGAGAAATTTTGGCCGACCCCCCCCCCCCCCCCCCGTTAATCCTTAATCCACCAGTACTATAAACACATTCTGAGAATGTGTTTTAGTACATGTACTAGCAAATTCACATGAGGGGTGGGGAAATTCGGCCAAAATTGTGTGTGGCTAAAATAATTAAAAAGAAAGGTCATCAGCAAAACTACGGGGTGGATGCAGACGAATTTTCATGTGATGACTAAAAAAAAAATGCAGCTAAAGGAAAAAAAAGACGGCGGAGAGGGGCCAAGGCTAATTTGACTCCCCTCCCCCCCAAAAAACAAACAAACACCACTGTTTTACAGCACCTTTAAAGGACTCTTAATTTTTTGTTTGTTAAAAACAAACGTCTCGAAGTAAAGAATTCCATATTGTAGGCGAAATGTAGACCGATACAGTGTATAAAGTGTACATCCCAAGCTATTAAAGAAAAAAAAAACAGATTATGAATATCATTTAAAGTAAGAATTTCAGTGTGTTTAATCATCTTTAGTTGAGTTGCAAATGACATGTACATATTTAATGAGAGCAGTAAACTTCGAAGCGCCCCCAAGCCCTTCTATACTTAATTATTTATGTGTAAAGGTAGCGCCAGGGCACTCCGGTGGTCTAGTGGTTATGACGCTGGTCTAGTAATCCAGAGGTCGTGGGTTCAAATCCTGCTTGGGCTGCCTGTGATTTTTTTTTTTTCACAGCAGCCTACAAACTGCACACTGCAGTTGCGTGCGTTACTACGGATGGAGACAAATGAATAATCTATTGTTTTAAAATACAATGTTTGACATCCTTATTGCAATCACTTTCTTTAATTGTAAATTTAGAGACATAATGTATTATTATTAAAAGAAATCAAATTTCTGTATTTTGTTGTGAGTTTGCATGGGAACATACACGTATCATAATTTACAATTTTAGTTAGATAAAGAACATCTTATCACAGAACTGTCCAGTGATGGTTGAATAATTATGTCAATTTGTTAAAAGTCCTATCAGTTACATGGAGTGCATGTTCCCATGTTTATAAGAATCATACGTGACACATTCAAAGTGGGTTGAAGACAACAAAATAATAAATAAAAGAATAAAGGAGAATAGAACTTATTCTGATTACAGCATCATCTAAATATTGCCAATGTGCACTTAGAGATCTATCAAGATTTATCACAAGGTTATGATTACCACACAAAACCTTCAAGATTTATTATCATGAAATACATACCAATGAACACTTAAAAAAATCTAACATTCCATATCCACATGAAGCTTTCCTTGATATAAATGTCTCTCTGTAGTGTTATTAAAGTGTAGCAAAATTGTAATTACGACATCACAGAATGGAATGCATTGTTTTCACCTTCAATCTTAGGATCTCCTTTCATGTTTCTACTTTACAATCACATTTCACTGTAGATATACCGTCCTTATGTTGTCGCCCTTCATCCTAATTTCTCCGTTCTATCCTATCTGTAGATTGTCTTCTTTCCTAAGCCATTGTATTCACATTCCTTGATGATCAGCACGATGCTGTACTTTTTTCTTCTTCTCTGAAACAGTCCAGCTCTTCGCTACTGCATGGCATCAGTCATCTGAAAGAAAAGACAGAAATTAAGAACTTTCGATTAAAATCAAACATCATGATACAAGATACAACTTTCATTTTGAGAAAAAGAAATCAGCCAACTAAACTGGAGTTGAAATTATTTTGCTCTATTTATATTAAACATAAAACAAAATGGTATACAGGATCAAAGAATGTCAAAAAAATACTGCTGTTCGTCTTTGATGCATATTCAAATTGTCTTGCCTTTTACATATCTTAATGATGCAAGATCTTATGTCTAGCACTTAGTAAGTCTCATGTAGAATTTAAATTATTATTCACATGAATAAATCTGCATGTCCTTGTAAACAAGGCATTGCTTTGAAAAAGCTGAATATTACTAATTGCATTTGGGAAACAGTCTACGACAATCAAACTTGTTTATTATCAGAGACTTTAACATCTTAATTAGACATAGACTCTACATTACCATTGTATTCACATCCGTTGGTGATGTACACGACCCTGTACTTTTCCTTTTCTTTTCTGAGACAGTCCAGTTCTTCGCTACTACATGGCACCAGTCATCTGAAAGAAAAGAAAGAAATTAAGAACTTTTGATTAAAATCAAACATCATGGCACAAGATACAACTTTAATTTTGAGAAGAAAAAAAAATCAACCAACAAAACTGAAGTTGAAATTATTTTGCTCTATTTATATTAAGCATAAAACAAAATGGTAGGCCTATGCAGGATCAAAGAATGTCAAAAAATGCTGCTGTTCGTATTTGATGCATATTCAAATTGTCTCGTCATTTACACATTGTACTGATGCAAGATATTATGTTTAGCACTTAGTATGTCTCATGTAGAAATTGAATTATCATTCACATGAATATAAATCTACATGTATTTGTAAACAAGGCATTGCATTGAAATAGCTGAATATTACTACATGTACCTGCATTTGGGAAACAGTCTATGACAATCAAACCTGTTTCTTATCAGAGACTGTAACATCTTAATTAGACCTAGACTCTACATTATCATTCAGCTTTTAAAGGTATTAACCATTCACCTATAAAACACTGCCATTGTCATGTGCATCATATTTCTTTGATACTGCACATATTTTCATGAAGTCTGCGCAAGAATGCAAATGAAACACGTCTGCTGTTTGGTATTTATGAAAAAAAAAAATCACTAACCCGGAAGTCCTTGGCCTTAGGAATAACACGTGGCGAGTTAGTAGGAATTGACGTTAAAATAGAATAAGAATAGATCTACTAAATAGGCCTTTGCCTCATGAATGTCTGGTCTAATTATAGACTAAGTGAAGTCTAGACCTTTCACTTTTAAGTTACCAGTGGTTCACAAAATTTATATTATAGATTTAGACTACATCTAGATCTAGACATCTAATACTATTAGATCTTGGCAACTTTTGTCTTTGTGACACGAAATTAACACGTCACGGATGATATTGCGGCGATATCCAACAGGATGACAGTACCACTATTACTGAATCAGTAAGTTGACATAGATAACTAACATCAACTTGTTAACGTACGTTAGAGATGGCACCATATACAATAACCGGTGACACTGACACTGACAGATCTAACGACTACGTTTAGACTAACGTTAAAGAGTTAGACTCGCCATCTCAGTAAGTCGGCCAAAGACAAAGTCAATACAGGGCTAAGTCAGTGTTACTGTTATGTTAGGCCTAACAAATGTTAATGGTTACCCGGTTAGGTTAGGTTTACCAGGACTCAAGAGTCCTGGTTAAATCAGTCGAGGGACATTTCTTAGAAGTCCTTCGATTCCAAGAATAAAAAAGGTGAAAGAACAAAGGGAAAAAAGGAAAGAAGAAAGGACAAAAGCTTATGTATGGCTGCTGTGGAAATCGACAGCGCTACTGTATCACTATCAATCACGCGTAAATATGTAAACGCCATTTGGTTGGGCCGCATTCACAAGTTTTAGGGAAAAAAAGCCCCACCGCTGTGCTTCAAAGGTACTCCAATCGAACTAACGTTAGACATAATGTCACATATCTACACACAGTACGGTACTAGGGCTGAATTCACATGTATACTATAACACTGCACTGTACAGGAAAGCCACCTAACCTGTAGAGTACTACTCGTAGTGTTTAGGTAGTATCACTAGACCACATACTGTCATAGATGACATCTACACCAACGCTGCACACTGGCACTGGTCCGACGGTCCCTGACCAGGAAAAATCACTGTTGGACACTGACCAGTAACTTTTTCAGGAATGGACCAGTAAAAATTGGGGGAAACATGGGTGGACTCTACCTACTATTACCACTAGTCTAGATGTAGATCTAACTAGCTAGAGCTAGACTATAGACTCTGTGTTAATTTGACCTGGTCTTAGACTTCAGCTGATCTTAGTTTTAGTAACTGGCATTACAAGTAAAGTCTTAGACTTAATACCGGTAGTTAAACTTGAAAGTTAAAGTCTAACATGTCTAACTTTATTCTTTACTCTTCCTTTGAGTTTTACTTTTAGACTTTTTACTTTTTTTTTAGTTTAGTAGGCCTACTTTGTCAATCTCATGATTTCATTTTCAACTCAAGTCAAGGCATAGCCATGAGTGTCTTCGAGACTTTGGCATCTTGCATGTCTTGCACACAGACGTTACGACTACAGTACTCAGTAGTCTCAGAAGTAACGACACAAGTTGAAAAGAAACTATAAATAATATGATTTGGGATCTAATTTGAAATTGGATGGCGTTTACAGACTAGGCTTCATAAGCATCACGCGATTTCACACCGGACTACACTCTACCGCAATTAATGGTTATGGTAGTCCAACTGAAACTGTTATTTTGAGCATGATTTTAATAGGATTATAGCTTACCATTCACTTCACTCGTGGACAGTGGGCTGGCTTAGATCGTCATTCATCTTTCAGAAGGTTTGGTTCTCACTCTGAGATCTGGATTAGGGCCAAAACCTAATTCTAGGCCAGTAAGTTGAACAAAGCTCAAAATAATGAAACTGCGACGGTTCGTAAAACCCGCATTGCTCTTCACCCTAGCAATTCGGGTTTCACGAACCGGCGTATCTTTACTGCGTCGGTTCGTGAAACCCATTTTTCTTAATTTCTCGATATTTCGAGTACCGTCGTTTTTTTCTTTCTTTGATAAAATTAAGAAAATTTTGACCAAAATCGAAATAGCGTCGGTTCGTGAAAACACCGACGATTTAATGTACTTTGATTTTAATATTCAAAGCTGTATCACATGATTTATATCTGTAAAATAAAGTATTTTTTTCTGTTTATGGATCTAAGTAAAGCTTTTGTTATCCAGGGTAAGCGCGGAACTGTTTTGTAGTTTCCTCTTTGATTTCTCAAAGGGAAATACAAGTGATATAAAGGTACCAAAATATTCATAAATCTGTCGTACGCGTCATTCGGATCAGTGGAGTTTAAAACCTCATTCCAATCAATTTCGGATAAATTTTGTTTGAACAGCTGGATATTATGATCGGAGAACACTCGCGATTGCGATAAATTTTTACACACCTTGTGTTTATGCGATTCAGGTACAGTAGAAATGGAAGAAACTATAACGGGAAAATGATCTGTTATGTCCGTAACAGCGATACATTGATCATCATAATCATGGTTGTTTAAAAATATGTTATCGATCAGTGTTGCGGAGGCTCCAAATAATCTTGTAGGCTTGGTGATACAAGGAGTGAAAGAAGATGATACCATAGTATCAAGAAAATCACGTGTTTGTGGCTTACCATAATCAAGTAAGTCTAAGTTAAAATCTCCCATTATGTACACGTGTTTGTTGCGGAGATAGGGCGAATCTAAACTAATTTCTAAGGTTGAGATGAAGTCAGAATGATTACAATTTGGGGGCTTGTAAATGTGTCCTATCAATACTTTTTTACCACCTGGCATACTTATTTCTGATTTCTGTATTATCTGATTTCTGTATTATCTCCTGAACTTCCTTTGTACACATTTGGTATCTCTGCTATTGTACACTGCATCTGACTTGTACCTCGCTCGGGTGATCACGCAACACTCAAGAAGTCTGTGCCGCGGACATTGTTTTCATTGTTTTCTTTTTTCTTTTTCTTTTTACTTTTTGGCGTTTATATTTCTCCAATTCAGAAATTGTCATTCCTTTAATTACATACCCAAGTAAGAAATAATCTCACATCCGCATCTGGGAATCTACACCCTACAAGCAATGCTTATATGCAGATTCCTCATATTTCACATGTTTTATTGTCTTATAAGCTGTACGTGACAATTCATCCAGGCTTTTGTATTGTGATGTTTATGTTTTATGTATTTGTTGAAATGTGGAATATGGAACAATAAAAAAAAAAAAAACAAAACAAACTTATGTCAATGAAAATACTTTCAGTTGAATCAGACATATAATTTAACTGAGTTATCATTTCAAATTTCAAATTATTCTTCACATAAAATGCCACACCTCCACCTCGTTTACAAACTCTGTTATTTGTTACCAGTGTGTAACCATCTAATTGTACAAGGGAAGTGAAATTTTCAGTCATCCAAGTTTCACATAATCCCAAAACTGAAAGTTTAACATTCAAAGTGTCAAGAAATAATTGTAACTGGTCAAATTTTTTAATCAAACTCCTTATATTATAATGCAAAACTGAGAAAGTATACTCCGCTCTGAAAGACTTAAGCTGTGCTACGTGTTGCGGTAAAATATAACAAGATGTTGTTAGTTTCGGATGGAATGTAGCGTCATGGTCATCATAAATGAGGTCAAGATTAGGCATATCATCATTAAGAGTATTGATATCATCAATACCGTTGGATACACTACCTAACATTTTTAACAGACATGCATGGGTAAGGTAATAAGGTGGTGTAACATTGCTTGGGATCATCCTCAGAAGAGAATACAGTAACATCAGATATCTCAGTTTGCTCAACCAATTTGTTACAATCTGAAATGCATATGAAGACGCACATAGTACGAGTATCGCAAGGGTGACTTGGCACCATCAGAGCCGTAGGGCAATGCACACGACAGTATGCACATGTTCCACGCAGTATGCACATTTCCATGCAGTATGCACATTTAACACCATGGGTGTTAAATTTAACACCGATCAAGTGTTAATAGAGGACCACACCCACAGGTGTAGAAAATGCACTGTGATGGTGTTGAAAAGTGTTCACCTGACACTTCTTGGTGTTAATTTGACACTGTACCTGGTGATATTTTGACACTGTACTGGTGTTAATTGAAAAATGACACCACATGGTGTTGATTTGATATTTGTTGGTGTTAATATCAATGGTTTATTAAACACCCGCCCAGCTTCAATAAGAGACCACACCAGCTGGTATTACTGTGGTGTAAATTTATTTTCACATTATTTTTCTTTCAAAAATCTAGTATTTTAATGTAAAATTCTTGATCGTCTTGTTTAAATTAAAAATCAACAAGAAGTGCAGTTACTAAGAAACTCTTCAAAAAAAGAGTTTTATATTTGGAAATGACACCCGGAGGTGTTAATTTAACACCATAAATGAGCAGCGAAAATTTAACACCAGCTCGGTGTTCACTATTTAACATCGGACTTTTTGCAGTGCATCGCCAAACGAAGCTGATGGGTGCTATACCCCCTAACGATTCCTCGTTTGAGAGTGGGAGTAGATGTATTTGCCCACTGCAAAATAGCTCTCTACTCAGGCGTGGCAAACCTGGAGGCCAGGCCAGGGTTTAATGACTGCAAGAGCTGTCATATTACGTAAGAGCATGATAAGGATATCTGCCTGTGGCAGACCATTCAAAGTGCACTCAATTTTCTGTATTAATAACATAATAATATAATAATAATAACTATGTTTAATAATATAATAACATAATAATAATAATTATGTGTTTATATAATAATGATAATAATAATGTATTCTTTCTAAAGTTTTCGATTTTATATTCTATTGAGAAATTCTATAGCCATCCGTTTTGAATTTCGAACGAAAAAATTTGACCCATAAATAACGACAATACAGGAATAAGGAGAGCATTGTAGAAGTTTGTGGACACACATACGCACTATGGAGCTACATAGCCCATGCCAAAACCAAAACAATCTCCCCCTCTCGCGGGTGCCCCCCCCCCCCCCCCCCTGTGGCGGTGACTGATGCTTAGATTAGGCCATGGTCAAGAAACAGGTGTTTTATATCGTTGGTTTTTAAGTCCTTGATTACCAAGATATACACTGGAATTGTCTACAGGGGTGTAGCTTCTTCAAACGAGAGATTTGCCTCATGGATATGGTTCAAAATACTGTTTGCTATGGCGGCCATTTTGAAATTCAAGATGGCAGCCTTCAAATTGTACCAAAAAAATCCACAATATCAGAAAGAGATAAAATAGAGTGTCTGACATCACAACCATGTATATTGCACGAAATGTGAAGCCTCTACAATCTTCACAGTCAATAATGAGATATGGATAAAAATACAGTTTGCTATGGCGGCCATTTTGAAATTCAAAATGGTGGCTGAAGACGTGGTCGGAAAAATGGAACCAAAGTTGTTTTTTTTTTTTGGATTCAGCATCCCCAAATTGACAAAGTTAGCCAAAAAGAAAAAAAAAATCAATTTTGGCACAAAAATCTCACGGGATTACATAGTAGCCTCTACTATGAAGTCCATACGGCCGTGCTTCGACATATGCGACGTACCGCGCCGTGCGCGCGCCTTGCCTATGAATTGATTAGCGCGCGTGCCACGCGCGGGCGAAACTGTATGAATTGCACTATGAGAGCGCGGTACTCCATGTACTCCACGCTGTGCGAGAGATTCAACGCAACACGTTGCGATGGAACCATGGCGATGCCACAAATTCTGGTACAGGTGGCATGCAAAATATCAATATCAAACGCTCAAGTTATCTCAGAAACTGCTGCCATCGTCGTGGTTATAGGCGTACACGCTGTGCAGATTCAATGCAGATAAACCTCAACGGACACGTAACTTCACTGTTCGAAACTTGGAATGAAAGAAGTCTATAATTATGTGACCGTGCATCACAAAACGAACAAAAAGTCGCACCCCTTGATTTCATGTGAGGACTTAAAAGAGGTAAAATAGGTCAACCAAGTCAATCTTGACTTTTTCAGATTTCCTGAAAGAGCTACCGTTCTTTTACGTTATTTTTTTTTTTAGTTTGGGATCATAACATGAATGGGAAAATGTGCTTTCAGCATTTTTTTTTCTACAACCCATTTTGGGGGAAGAATAGAATGATCAGGTATGTCTTAGCGTTCCCTTTTCATATCCTGAAATCCTTTACACATTCTTCCCTTTCAAGTCTAATAACTTTTGAAGGGATAGCTTTACTGCTTTGAAAGTTAGCATTAATCATGAGTAGAATGTATTAACAGAACATGCTCAATTTCAGCTTGATGTAATAATCCCTTCATTGTTGTTGCTCCGCTGGTTTACATCCTGTGTTTTATCCCTTTTATTGCACAGCTAGCACGGCTCGGTAAAGATTAAATGCTTGAATAGACACTATACTTCAGAGCCTCTCGGCCGTGATAAGGCAAAGGAACGTAACTCAAAATTTGGGCATTTTGAGTTATGAGCATATGGCTCCTAAATAAAATGTGCTCTT
Organism: Diadema antillarum; assembly: GCF_040938485.1. Classification (NCBI taxonomy): domain Eukaryota; kingdom Metazoa; phylum Echinodermata; class Echinoidea; order Diadematoida; family Diadematidae; genus Diadema; species Diadema antillarum. The sequence continues at coordinate 4,309,269 of NW_027270960.1, forward strand.
TTTAATGGTGAATGTCTCAATTCTCAAATGTTTATCATTTTAGAGATAAAAAGCGTATCTCTCACACCTTTTTCACAACGTTGCCGTTTCCAGCTAGGCAAAACAACGTAAGCTGAGATACGTATAGAAATGACAAAGAAAGCATTTTCGCTGTTACGGCAAATGAACGTATCTTTACATACACTGTTTTTTCATGGTGGTTTCTCAAGAAAAAAGAAGGAAGTTGCGACGCCAAAAGAACGTATTTCATCATACAGCGCTTTGCTGTATAAAATCAGGGCCATGCGCGCTACAGTCAGCACGGCAAAACAACGTATTACTAGTAACATCGTGGCCATCACAACACACGCTACACTGCATAACTCTATGTGCAAGACCTACGGCTACGTGCTGCGGATCCATTTCAGCCGCGGCAGTGAGTGTTGTGCCGCCGCTGATGCCGGGCCGCTTGCGACAACAGCTGCAGCATGCAGTGCTGCAGCAGAGTACTGGTTGACTGGCAGGCAAGCTTTGCTGCAGTGTGAACCATGAAGTCATGCCAGTTGTTGTGTTTTGCAGTCATGGAATGGATATTCTCCTGACCAGTTAATGCTGCCACAAAGAAAATCAGCGGTAACACCGGTAAGTTTTATTTTGTTTTTGTCAGGTCTAAATTTGATCCAGCCCGACCAGACGCCGTGCGAAGTACGGCGATTGGGCTGTACAGAGTGGACGACAGTACGCTATGCTAGTAGGGTCCAGTACTTTCAATTATAGTTTTCACTAAGATTTAAGAAAACGATGAGTAAAAAATAAATAAACAAAAAACACAGCAAGCTACGAAAATAAAGAGCAAACATAGATCTATGAGTATGACAGCCTTTCCTGTCGGTGGGCTTGGCAAAACGTGGCTCATTGGTGTGGTTGTGGTTCTACTATTAAAGGACTATGTAAATGTAGGATACTTGTACTACTACTAGTGGTCTAGTAGATCAAGTAGTGACTCTCAAAAGAAATTTACCTATGCGCAAAGGAAGTGGACCCCAATATACTATTATGATCATCGACATCATTCGACTTGAGGTCTTCTACCTCAAATTCAGTTTTGTAAAGTAACAGCTTTATAGTAAACAGTAGACTCGACTTCAAGCAAATGACAATAAAGTTTGATACTGATGAATTCCATTTAGTCTTTAGTGGCTACATGAACTGATGGTAGACGATATGTTCTAATAATGACATTAACATCATTACTTTGGCAAGAAAAGTAGGGATAAAATGTAATGTTTGGTCTACATCTTTGGTTAAACATAAGTAGTCTTAGATTTTGTTTGTTATTTCTTGAAAGGACGAAGAATGTGATTGTGGTGTTTTCATACATACAGGAATTTACTCACTTAAAATTAGCCTAAAAAATAAGGTAATATTTAATGTTACTCTTTACCTGCTAACTATGGAGGCCTGATTTATTTTCTTTTTAATTCCTTGTGCAATTTTAGTCAGCTGTACATATTCTTTAAAACATTATTTTTTTTTCATTTCGATACGATATAATGCATTGTTGCCATGGTAGATCATATACATGCTAATACGTTCCACCCCTCCCCCATTAAAATGTTGAGGGCAAAAGCTTATGGAATTCAAATATTTTTCTTAAGTTAGGTGGTTTTAAATACTATGTAAAGTTCAAATATTCAGACCCAATCGTCTACTTTAGGTGATATTAACATTCGTGTTGATATACATATTTGCTTGTCTCTCTTTTCAGTGTCCACACCAACCGCCAGCCTAGACCAGCACAGAAAAGGAATGCAGTCTATCAAGTACAATGAAAGGTACACGTTGAATAATTCCCTATTAATTCATACAAAAAAAGTATTAGGAGAAGGGGGCAGAAATGAATCCCACCTTTGTCATTATCACTAGCGACACAAGCCGGCATTTGGAAAAAAAAAAATAAAAAAAAAGAAGGCAGAATCCATGATGATGACTCTCTGATAATTTGAGAATACCACATTTCACAGTTCATTCCTTAGCGATAAAAATAATAATATTTAATGAAAACTGATGAAATGGTAACCATATTCTGTCTCAAAACAAACACACAGCCTTGTGCATCCTCAAGGGGTATTTGTATGATGCTGAATAATAGATATTGTGAGTGTATTTCATTATTTGAAGAGTTTGTTTGCAAAATACGATAAGTCCATATTTGCCAAATGGAGATATTTGCGATTAAGGGTCAAGAAAAATAAAGAGAATAATAAGAAATTGTTTGCTTCTTTTTACCACAACTTCAAAAATGTTCCATTTTATGGACTGACCAGTATATAATTTAAAATATATCATATTGTACTTTATGAGAGAGACTGTACTTCAGAATCTTCAAAAACGGACTTATCGGTTTTGCGAACAAACTCTTCATAAATACTCATTCTCATATTCTTTGCTTTTTTTAGGTGGGGGGGGGGGGGTCTGTGAGAGAGGATTTGTTACAAACAACCATGTCTAATGAAGAATTTAATCACATAACTAAAGCAGAATTGAAAGTCACTAGCTTTCTTTTATGGAAAATACAGAGTGCCTCATTTTATTTTGTGTTAATTATTCTCTTGCGTTTCTTTTTCATTTTCCTGCAGTGGTCTACCGAGCAGTTCGAAAGCAGAGAAAGGAGCAACTATACAAATTTCAGAACAGCTCTGCACGCCCGTCAGAATCTCATGAAAGATGGAGTGGATTGTGCAATAGATCTGTCAACTCTAAAAGAAAAATAATAACACTCGGATTGTTTATATAGGATCAAGTAAATCTTTCACAGTTAAATTAAGAACTCGCAAAACTCAACTGTGAAATGTTAATGACTATTCTTACGTTATTAAGGCACAAGAAAGATTTCTTTTTTTTATACTGATATGAAACTAAAGATTCTATTTCAAAAAAAAAATATGATGAGGGCTTATTGCCCTTTGAAATGATGATTATCAACTTTAGGTAAAACTATCACTTGTTCATATCAAATATTGTTGTAAATGCTTGCCCTCAAAATCAATATCATGTTGATTGAAACTTGTCAACATATTTCAGAAAACCAGGGAAATAGTAATCTTTATTTCCTGCATAATTTTGATTTATTTTGAGCCTAATCTCTCCGGGAGCTCTCAGACAACGCAGATGTATTGCAGCACAGCAAATCGCTGTTGTGATAAGACGTTTATTGAAATGTGTTTAAAGTGAATACTGTTGCAAGTTCTCCCTTCGTTTCAGCTGCCTGATAATTGTTCTTTACCCAAGTATTTACTTCTTACTACACTTGATCTTCAACAACAGTAAGGATTAAAAATACATTGTGTGCTATTTATAATTTGTAATTTGTAGATGTTCTGATCTTCCAAGGTAAAAATTGATGCGAAGGTCTGATATGGTAATAGTATAACTAAGTATAACTAATCTCCAGAAAAAAAAAAAAGATATGTTCTGTTCTATTGAAATTGAAAATTTTGGTCCCATGGTTCTGTTCAACTGTGGTTCGTAATAATAAAGGCTACTTTACTCGGGAAGTAAATTACATTTTTTTCTATTTCTTTGACCATCATGATAATGTTTATAGTTACTGCTGATTTGCTTTCAATGTGATAAAAGCATAATGGCATATCAAACTCTATCTTAGATTGTAAGAAGAAAGCGTAGATACCAATTTCATATTTCTAAGACTTGCAAATAATTGAATGATTTCTGTAATGCTGTTGTCTTTGAGAAACAGATGTACACACATTTTTCCCCTATAAACCTTTAAGAAAATGTAAATCAGTCTCTGCATCTACGTTTCTGTCATGTCTATCTCAAAGTTATTCAACTGAGAGAATGTTTGCACCTCTGACAAGTCTGAGATGTGTGTGTGTGTGTGTGTGTGTGTGTGTGGTCAAGTTACACCTAAAAACATTAAAACCTGGATTCATACTTACCTGATAAATCATTGTTATTATTGTTGTTGTTCAAAGAATTGAGGCATTTTAACCTTACGGATACAATTCATGCAATCAACCAAACATCAACAACTTATAACGATAAACAAAGTACTTAATATTATTCTGTCTGTTCAAATCCTTTCATCTCAATGGAAATCGTTAAATGAATCAAAGAAAAGATAGAAATTAAAACAGGAGTCTCAATATTAACACATGCGTGTATGTGTCTTTGAAACGAAGTGTATGTGCAGATGTCTATACAATTCTTTTTTATACCCATTTTATTTTAGTTTTTTTTTTGCCAGTTCCCATACAGTCATAATAGTTGCCACTCATGCATTTTCATACTAAAAATTATACATATTTCAAGTTCATCTTAATTGTAGCACATGGCATAAGAAGTGTAATGAAATCCATTTTCAGACTTTACATAAACTCGTACTTTAGTTGTCAATATTAATCCAAATCCATGCTTTTGTTAAAACAACATGAATGATAAACCACATATAATTATGCTCCCAATGAAAAAAATCTTACATCAAGAGATAAAAAACATACACCTAAAGATAATAAAAAAGAATAGACATCTCAATAAACTATAAAGTGTGTATGCAAATGAAGTAAAACAAAAATATACGGTAATTGGTAGATAACAACTAATTACATTTTAGTACATACTCGGTAAGTTTTCAGAAAAAAAAATGAAAATGTTCAATTGCATCGATAATTTTGCAAGCTAACGTGTTTTATTATTCCTTATGTATCTTCAAAAACACATAACGGGACTTTTATCATCCAGTTAACAAAATTGTCAAAGTAAATAAATCATAGAGATTGTTGCCATAGAGTTGGGATACGTCATTCTGCCTAATTACATTGATGAAAGGGTTGAGGCGCAGATATTTGTAGGTCAAGATATGTTCTTTTGGCATACTGAAGTGGCTTCGCGGGAGAATGCTTACGCGCCGTAAGTCAGGATACGTTCTTTTGCCTAATTGATATGTTGCCGCGTGAGGATTCTCGCACAACGTAAGTAAGGATACGCTCTTTTGGCAAACTAGAATTACTCATTAGCACAGTGCTGTGATTCGGTAAAATGCTGTATCTATTCTAAACATGGCAATTACTCTAAAACGGGAAGTCCTATTTTACTGAAATTTTCCCGAGATATTCTTTATTAATGCCTAAGAAACTTCGCTGCTTCAAAAGTGTTTTGCTCCTATGACGGAAAAATGGGAACCAATTGAATTTTCAAAGTCGTTTTTCTCAGAACATGATATTCTGAGTTACGTTGTTTTGCCTTATTACGGCCGCTCTTTTCTCAGCACTTTCCTAGAGTGTGCACTTTCTTTCTAGTCTTAAGATAGGTTAGGAGAGTCCATTTGGTATGAGTTGCACATCATTTTAAAGCTCAGAGTCTGCTCTTTAAGAATCTTTCCTCAACTTAAAATCCCTGTCTGGCGACTTTTTGTTTGTTTTGTATGCAGGGTCACACATGCAGTGGCGGATCTACGGGGGAAGGGGGTTCGGGGGCTTAAACCCCCTCCTTTGTCTGCCAAGTGAAAAAAAAGAACACACAAACAAACAACAAATAATTAAGCAAATATTTCAAGAACAAAATTAATATAAAGCCACTTTTCTTGTCTAAAGGTTGTCAATTTCATAACTGAAAATGCAATTTTTTTTTGCCCCTAAGACCAGGCGTCCACTAGGGCAGGGACAAGACCCGGACAAGACCCGGAATGCAAATTTGGTATTCCGCACTCCTTCGGCAACCTGTCCGCACGTTCCTGAACGTGTCCGCTCACTGTCCTAAACATGTCCGGGCATTTCCGCACCTTCGGGAGAGAGAAATATTTCCGCGTCCAAATTTTGATCGAGACCAAAATTTCTACGCGGAAATGAACTTCCTGACACCTTCGGCGACTTGTCCTGACGATGTCCTGGGGATGTCCCGCTTGTCCGGAACCCTTCCGCTCCTTCCGCACACGCTCCGGAAAGAATTCCGAGGTGTGGGGAAGCTTCGCGAATGACAGCGGAAGACACCAGAAATGTTTCAGGACAGCGCGGAGCCGATGCGGATCTATATATGCAAGTGTCCGGAACCGATGCGGAAATTTTGTGATCCAGACACGAAAATGTCGACACTTTTTGCGAGCGTCATGCCAATGAAACGCAAAATGAGCAAGAAGGGAGGCGAGGCCCCCATGCAAATATCCCTATCACAGGCACACCTTTCGTCTAGTGACGAAGAACAGGTAAATCTAAGGAATTCCCGGTCCCAGAAGGCAAAGAAGAAGGTAGTAGAGACTGTGCCAAAAGCAACCAGAAAGAAGTGAAATTAGCCCCCTAACTTCCTAGTAAGTTTATGTTGATTAAATCTTTTCAGAAATTATTTTTCATCTGAGTGACTTTCCTGGTTCCTATTACTTACTATGATACATTGTCCTTTATGTTGTTTTCGTATTTTATTTGCAAACAAACTAGGTTGTCCCATGTGACAGCCCAGCTGAAAAATCACTAAAGTAGGAGGAAGTACACTCAGAAAAAAAAGCATAGAATTTTTGGCTAAATGTTAATGTATTATATAAACATGAACAAGTTGTTATTCATTTAGCTTTCTAATGATACAACATATTAGAACAAAAGAGAAATTCATCACACTAAAAAGCATGAATTCAATTGCAAAGATATAACTGTGGTCTCATTACAATGTAATATCGTTAAAGCCCAAGATAACAATGGAAGCTAAAGATAACGGAAGAAATGAAGAATTTTCTGTCAAACCAAACTTCAAATGAAATGAGAGAAAAAGCAATAAATCATGAACTCGAAAAAGTGTTACATTTCTGTCTTTCTTTTGTTTTTGTTTTTTGCTGAGTTTATATATTTAAGTACACATTAAGAATCACAAATCATTTCAGAAATATTCTTTACCTAAATGATTTTCGTAGTTGTTATCACGTAATGATTTTATCTTCTCTTTTTGTTGTAGTTGCAAATAAACTCGATTGTCCAATTTGACAGCCCAGCTGAACCCCCCCCCCCCAAAAAAAAGTAAATTAAAGTAGGTTAGAAATATTTCCCCATTTTTACACTTTATTGACAATAGGCTAGTAAGCTCTAAGCATGGAAAAAAAAACTTCTCGGACTTGAATCATTGCAAAATGTTCAAAAGTGATCAAAATAAGAGAGATTTAGAGATGCACAAGGGTAAAAATGAGAGAAAGAAAAACAAATTTAATGATTAGGATCATTTTGGCATGCTCTGCAGAAGTATCAGACAAAACATATATATGGGGTACTTCACGATGGATAAAGCACATGTCTAAAAAAGGGGAATAAAGAATATATATATATATATATGAGATTAAAACCTAAGATGGCATTAAAACGCTTTATCCTGGCGAGGAAAGCGCATGTTTTAGAAACAAGACACCAAACAGGTTAGTCATCGCATTCTTCATCAGCGACCAGGATGCGATGTGATGGAAAACTTTATTGTTTTAATGCCATCTTAGGTTTTAGTCTCATTCACTTCTGTTCGTTATTGATCAGTGACTACCAGGAAAGGCTGGTTGACCATCAGGAAAAGTTTGATTGACTACGGGAAAGACCGTTGACTGTCAGGAAAGTCTGATACAGTTTTCCATCACGGACAAGGCACAACTACTGGCTGGGATGTCTCTATGGGGGCCGGAGGTGTGATTTTGCGTCAGTGAAAGACAAGATGAGGTGGGTCGCTGAACCGTTTATCTTCGTGATACAGTGCACTCCCGTTATAACGAACACGATTATAACGAAATTTCGTTTTAACGAAGTAAAATTTCTGGTCCCAAAATTATTGCCACATAAGTCTATGGTAAAAAGTTCGCTTATAACGAACACGGTTATAGCGAAATTTTCGATATAACGAAGTCTTTTCCGAGCACCACCGACAAAGAAAAACAAAAGTAATGTGCTTCGTTATAACGAAAATGTGGATCGCTTTTGTAAATGCGGAGCGTAGCAAGCATTTCCAGCGTCTATTGGCGAACGATTCAATTATATCTGTACTGTGTGTTCGCTCCGTAACTTGCGTTCTTGTAATACAATAATCTGAAATTGAATCAGGTTCGTTTTATTGTTCCGAAGGCTCGTATTACAAAAAAAACAACAAACAAACAAAAAAAAACAAAAAAAAAAACCAAGTGTAATAAGGTTTTTGTTATTACGAACATGTTGGCGTTATACCAAAGGTTCGTTGTTCACAAGGTTCGTTAATCCGACAATGAAATAGGGTTCTTATTACGACGGTTCGTTAATCCGAGTGATATAGGAATTCCAAACGTTCGTTAATCGGAACATTAGAAAAAGTTTCGTTAATCCAAAAGTGAAAAAGGTGACTCCACTAACAAAACTTAGGAATTGCAAACCTTATAATCTTCTTTAAAAGATAACCGAAACTTCGAAATATCTAACCTTTCTCATTTTTGTGATTAACAAACCTTCTTCGGAATAACGAACCTTTTATTTTCATGTTTGGATTGAAAAACCTTCGGAACAACGAACCTTCGGAAAAGTGAACTTTTCTTATTTTATGATTTACAAACCTTCGAATGACGAACATCATTTCATTTTCCGATCAACGAACCTTCGGAAAACGAGCAATATATTAATATCTAAATCATGAACTTTCGGAATAACGAATCTTCGGAAGAGCGAAGCTCAAATGAACAAACCTTCGGAATCCCGGGAATGGCGAAACTTCGGAATAAGGAGCCTTCGAAGTAACGAACTTTTGTAAAAAACGAACGGTTGGCATAGCGAATTGTCATTTTCTATACGGGTATGACAATACAAAAAATACTTTATATGTTCTCTTTTTAGTGTAATATTCAATAATATTATAAAGGTAGCATCCCACCTCACATAGCTCTCCAGTGTATGATGAGTATTCAACAAACATATATATGCGTAGTTTGCTTGTTTTCGTTATTATTGTATTTGTTCGGTTATAACGAAATTTCGTTATAACGAAAGAAAACTGCCAGTCCCGAGCATTTCGTTATAACGGGAGTGTACTGTAGTAAATCGGAGCATGACGTTGGCAGTGTAAGTCCATTGAAAAGCTATCAGGGATTCATATTTGTCATGTTTTTTTAACACTGATTTCATCCTTTCATCTTTGGCTCTTCGTGGAGGGAACCAGTTCATGGATGCGTCGTTGCTGTGCCAAACGCGCACATACACACTGCGCGGTTGCCATGCACTGTGGCAGCAACTACCACCAGTCTAGACGCATTCCGTCACAAGCAGGTTAGTTTTGAAATCCGTCCGACCAGGAGCAGACGTATACCCTTGTGTGTATGTTCTGCTTCAGAAACGGATTTTCAATCTAACATTACATCGCATCCTGGTCGCTGATGAAGAATGCGATGACTAACCTGTTTGGTGTATTGTTTCTAAAACATGCGCTTTCCTAGCCAGGATAAAGCGTTTTAATGCCATCTTAGGTTTTAATCTCATTCACTTCTGTTCGTTATTGATCAGTGACTACCAGGAAAGGCTGGTTGACTATCAGGAAAAGTCTGATTGACTACGGGAAAGACCGTTGACTATCAGGAAAGTCTGATACAGTTTTCCATCGCGAACAAGGCACAACTGCTGGCTGGGATGTCTCTATGGGGGCCGGAGGTGTGAGTTTGCGTCAGTGAAAGACAAGATGAGGTGGGTCTCTGAACCGTTTATCTTCGTGATAGTAAATCGGAGCATGACGTTGGCAGTGTAAGTCCATTGAAAAGCTATCAGGGATTCATATTTGTCATGTTTTTTAACACTGATTTCATCCTTTCATCTTTGGCTCTTCGTGGAGGGAACCAGTTCATGGATGCGTAGTTGCTATGCCAAACGCGCACATACACACTGCGCGGTTACCATGCACTGTGGCAGCAACTACCACCAGTCTAGACGCATTCCGTCACAAGCAGGTTAGTTTTGAAATCCGTCCGACCATGCAGGAGCAGACGTATACCCTTGTGTGTATGTCCTGCTTCAGAAACGGATTTTTAATCTAACATCACATCGCATCCTGGTCGCTGATGAAGAATGCCATGACTTGCTAACCTGTTTGGTGTCTTGTTTCTAAAACATGAGCTTTCCTCGCCAGGATAAAGCGTTTTAATGCCATCTTATGCCCCAGTCACACAGTGGATTACGATGGGTTACATCCGCTGCGGATAGATACGGATGAGGGGACGCAGAGTGGACGCAGGGACGTATGTAGACGTAACTGTCCGTAACTCATCCGTAAAAAAACGCAAAACGACGGCGCCAAGCCTGCGAAATTTTGAAATGTTCAAAATTTCGCAGAGGGACTCCACGGATTCAAACTTACGCAAGTGACCGTAACCAAACGTAACTATCCGTAACTGGACGTAACTACCCGTAGCTTGGACGCAGACCATCCGCAAAAATATACCTCCCGTCCGTTTGCGTTCGTTTACGTCCTTCGAAAGTATCCGAAATCAACCGTAAGTTAACGTATCACAACATTTTCGTCCCCTTACGGATATTTGCGGACAGTTACGGATGCTGCGGATGATTACATCCTTCGACGTTTTCCGTTTTCCACTTGCATGGGAACACAGAGATTCGTGGGTAGCCACACAACTCGTGTTGCCAAGCTTCAGCGCATTTACCTCAAGGAATGCTACAACGCAGTCGGAGCGGTGGAGAGGCAGAACCGGATGGTCAAATTATGAAATTTCTCCAACAAATGGTCATTTTAGGTGGCACCCATATACTCATGACTTCGGTTGACCCTTGGTGCTGAACTTTTTTTTCTTGCACTCTTTGAATGTATTTTTTTTTAAAGGCAATATTTATATATATATATATATATATATATCCGAAAATATCCGCAACTCTCCTTAAGTGTTCAGAACTATTATGTGCCAATTCGTAAGAATATCCGCAAGTGGACGCAAGTATTCGCATCTGGTCGTATGTGTCCGTATCGCCCGTATTTTCCCCGTATGTTTTGTACAAATTTTCTGGTGACGGCAAAGGATCCGCGGGAGTCCGCAGAAAAAAAAAATGACTTTTTTTGGGACGTAACGCCGGACGCAGAGCATTATGTGACTGGGGCATTAGGTTTTAATCTCATGGTTCAAAAATTTTGCGAATATCATCCATGTGACTGTAGGTAGAGGAAAGATTGTTCTCCCAGATGAGACAAATTAAAAAAAAAAAATGAGTCGTCAGCCGACATGCAGACAATCCTATTCTTCGACTTTTGGTGGTCACATTTATAAAACAATATTGACATATCATATCAATATAATATCAGCAGCTACTGCGGAAGCACAACAAGGAGCATCAATGACGGCTAGCAGTCAAATGAGGAAAAGTCAAAGTGAGTGCCAAATTTATGCCTTTCCATTATCCTGGTATTGTCCGCAGTTTGTCCGCATGCCTAACTTGTGTTGTCCGGAAGGCATCCTGATTGTCCGCGTTCATTCCTTGTGTAATCCTAGATGTTTCCGCGCTGCCCGGCTACGATTAGCATATTCCGAGGTATTTCGCGCTCTTCCGGAGTGATTCCTAGGAATGTCCGCGGACAGTCCTAGGAATGTCCCAGGACAAGCCGATTCACAAAGTTATTCCTTGTCTGTCACGGACAGGATGCCGAAATGACAAAATTTGCTTCCGCAACCCTTCCGGGGCTTGTCCGCGCCCAAGTGGACGTCCGCCCGAACGGGGCGAAAATCATGATACACTAACAATATACATTATTATATCTTATACACTAATATTTACTTATGAGTAAATCTAGTGTATATCAAGATGGTAGCCTCGCGTCCTCGAATGCGCCCGTGGAACATAACTTTACTAAACCCTTTATTTTTCCTTTTCTTCTGGTGCTTTCAAGTAATTTTATTGCTCAAACAATGTGATTACGTTTTAGCTCTTAATGAATACATTTCAGACGAATGGCAAAGTGAGAGCGGCTCTCTCGCTCTGCCGTACGTATAGTAAAATGAATAGTTTGCACAAGTTATGATCATAGTCCTTCGCAGTGATATTTTTACTCTGTTTAATTCCCTAGAAATTTGATTTGAATGCTCTATAAACGCGACTTTTATGACCTGTTTTTACAAGAAGTCCCTACCATGGGAAGGGGTATAGAAGGGGTTAGTCAAATGCGTCAACGTCAACAACCACCATGCAGCACATCATGCACATAGCACAACGCGCACTCGAACGCTAGGGCTCGCTTGTTGATCGCGCAGTGCCAATTGCATGCACTGTGTGCGCGCGGTCCTAGACCGTCTGTCATTGTTACGTGAAAATGTTCTCCCATGGGAAAAAGTTACAAAAATGTTCGCCTACGGAAGCTTAAAAGTGCCAACCAGATGACGAGATAAGAAGACGAGAAGACAGGTTAAATACCGAGAAGCCGAGTTACTGCAACTCGGCAAGTCGACTTGCTTGGATCAAGAAGACAAGATGACAAGTTGTTGAAACTCGGTAAGTCGACTCGTTTGGGACAAGAAGACATGATAACGAGTTGTTGAAACTCGGAAAGTCGACTTGCTTTGGACAAGAAGTCAAGATGACAAGTTGTTGAAACTCGGCAAGTCGACTCGTTCGGGATAAGAAGTCAAGATGACAAGTTGTTGAAACTCGGTAAGTCGACTCGTTTGGAACAAGAAGACATGATAACGAGTTGTTGAAACTCGGAAAGTCGACTTGCTTTGGACAAGAAGTCAAGATGACAAGTTGTTGAAACTCGGCAAGTCGACTTGCTTGGGACAAGAAGTCAAGATGACAAGTTGTTGAAACTCGGCAAGTCGACTCGTTAGGGACAAGAAGTCAAGATGACAAGTTGTTGAAACTCGGCAAGTCGACTTGCTTGGGACAAGAAGTCAAGATGACAAGTTATTGAAACTCGGCAAGTCGACTCGTTTGGGACAAGAAGACATGATGACAAGTTGTTGAAACTCGGAAAGTCGACTTCCTTGGGACAAGAAGTCAAGATGACAAGTTGTTGAAACTCGGCAAGTCGACTTGCTTTGGACAAGAAGTCAAGATGACAAGTTGTTGAAACTCGGCAAGTCGACTCGTTTGGGACAAGAAGTCAAGATGACAAGTTGTTGAAACTCGGCAAGTCGACTTGCTTTGGACAAGAAGTCAAGATGACAAGTTGTTGAAACTCGGCAAGTCGACTTGCTTGCATATGGGACAAGAAGTCAAGATGACAAGTTATTGAAACTCGGCAAGTCGACTCGTTTGGGACAAGAAGACATGATGACAAGTTGTTGAAACTCGGAAAGTCGACTTGCTTGGGACAAGAAGTCAAGATGACAAGATGTTGAAACTCGGCAAGTCGACTTGCTTTGGACAAGAAGTCAAGATGACAAGTTGTTGAAACTCGGCAAGTCTACTCGTTTGGGACAAGAAGTCAAGATGACAAGTTGAAACTCGGAAAGTCGACTCGTTTGGGACAAGAAGTCAAGATGACAAGTTGTTGAAACTCGGCAAGTCGACTTGCTTGGGACAAGAAGTCAAGATGACAAGCTGTTGAAACTCGGCAAGTCGACTCGTTAGGGACAAGAAGTCAAGATGACAAGTTGTTGAAACTCGGCAAGTCGACTTGCTTGGGACAAGAAGTCAAGATGACAAGTTATTGAAACTCGGCAAGTCGACTCGTTTGGGACAAGAAGACATGATAACGAGTTGTTGAAACTCGGAAAGTCGACTTGCTTTGGACAAGAAGTCAAGATGACAAGTTGTTGAAACTCGGCAAGTCAACTCGTTTGGAACAAGAAGACAATGTTCAGTTATTGGTTTTCAGAATCATATGCAGGGTGGTCCACAACTTGAAATTTTAGCATGTTGCAAGCTCACAATCTGAGAATAATTTTTTTGCAGAAATTGAATATGCGCGGAGCGCACACGATGAGTACATAGTACGCAATATTTTGCTGCTTATCTCTCTTTGTGCTGCTTACATTCAATGTTCTCTCTCATGTTTTATATATCTAAAATACCTAGTAGTTTGATGTTTCTTATGTTATGCACATGTTTTGCACATTTTTGAATACTTTTACTTTGAGCTTGTTGCAAATTCTTGAGGATGTTGCATAGCATGTTGCTGGCTTTTTAGGATGTTGCACAAGAATTTTAGCATGTTGCAGCGACATGCTGAAACCCCTCGTGGACCACCCTGCATATGTTAAGTAAATTCGATCATTAATGATGTTATGTCCATATCGGTCCTGTCTCTAGCACCTGTATACTTCATCAAAAACAGCCCGTAACTTATGTGTGATAGTCGATCACGAAATCTCATATCGAAGTCATATATAGCTCAAGTTCAGCGGAATGTTAAATATCAGTTGGGTTATTTAAGTTTCAAATATACGATTCCTCTTTTTTGATGTTGTTGTTGTTGGATCAAAATCTGCAGCTGATATCAACGGCATAAATCCTTCGGGGGGGGGGGGGATGATCGGCGATAGTCACTATTACCACGGTTACAAGCCAATAACCTGACCGGCGCACCCTTTTGTTTTTTGTTTTTTGTTTGGTTTTTTTTTTGGAGGGGGAGAAGCTTGGTGACCCCCCCCCCCCCGACACACACACACACACACACACTCTACAGGGAGCGAGTGTCCCATTCTTTTGCATGAATTATAAAGTGGGAGGGAAGTGGCAGCAAAAATATGTAGTCTTTTTGTTCTTGTTTTTGTTTGTTTGTTTTTGCTTGTCAGTATGAAGACTTTTTTGTTGTTGTTTCTCTTGTCTTTTGATTTCCTTTTTTTTTCACTGAAAGATCATTTTGACCCCCCCCCCACCTTTCAAAAATGTGGCGCGGCCCTGAATAGTGCCCAAATAAATTCAATAAAATGGTAACATTTCTTTTATGTAATAAAATTATGTACAAACCATCCCCCCCCCCGCTAACATTCCAAAAAAAAGATGTCACAAAAACTTATTAGTACATCATTCGGTTCATACCCTTTTCCCCGTATACCTACTCTATTACTGTCATCTATAAAATGTTGAAATCCAAACTTAAAACGTGTCTGTTCCCCTCACAATGAGGACTATAACTGCAATATGTAATGTTCGGAACGATTGCAATCTTTATCTGGTATATGTGGTTGTTTGTTGCTTGTCCTTTTCTTCTGTGTTTTCTTGTTTGAACATGTATGATATTTAAATTCATTTTTATTTCTTGAAACGCCTTCGAAAAAAGTAGACCTGCGCCCTGTGCAAGTATAGACACCATTATTAGTATTTATTTATTTATTTATTTCGTTATTATTATTATCATTATCATTATCATTATTAATATCATCATTATTCACATAATCATCATTATCATATGTGAAGCAAGCAAGCTTTTCACGATTACATTCTTAGACAGAATGCAGAAATGGGGATCTCTGAGCGTTAGCCTTGGATGACCAGCACGACCGCAAACTAAGCAAGCAAACAAGCAAGTAAACAAAGTGACAAGACAAAAAAAAAAAAAAAAACAGATGGTCAATGTATTATCGGCTCTGAGCGGCTCGGGAATACCGAGATCATTACAAAGAAACGAATAATTAATCACTGTGATTTCGAAGACTTCGTTGATACCCGTTATTTTTCGCTGTTCACAGAATGTGAGTTTTTTCCGACTGAAATAACAAACGATGTTAGAAAATTTAAATGGGAAGGGTAATTTTCTTGTGTCAAATTAATTGGAGGAGAGGTGATTGTTTGGGGTCTAATTTTAGAAAAGGGTAATTTTAAATGGAAATAATGTTCTGTGTTACCTATAATGTAGTGGTTACTGCAAAATGATGCAGCAGGGCAATACTGAAATAAATGCTATAGTCCGGCAGCCGAGGGGGCTAAGTACTTTTTCTCTGATATATATATATATTTTTTTCTTTGTTGATTATTCATCTTTGGGATCTCTACAATGATATTCAGGTGGGTGTGGAGCTCTCACCATTGGGCAATTCTAATTATTCAAAGTGGCGTCCAAAATGGCCGCCATGAAGCCTATACAAGAGTCAGAAAAATGTCACTAAAACACTAGTACTTCAATTAGAACACTTATCTAAACGGCCAGTAATATTAGTACAATGTCTCTAGTCGAACAGAATCTGGTTGCCATTGTAACCATCAAATAATTGGAACAAACCTCAAAAAAGTTAGCAAAGTATGCAAAATACACAAAAATGCCTGTTATTTGTGCGACGTCAACGAAATATCAAATACCTGCATACCTCTTACAAAGAAAGCCTTAATGAAGTTACCATTAATCTAGCCTTAATTTATATTTATAGTTGCCATAGCAACCTAAACTTGAATTTAATTGTGAATAAATGCCGAAGGATTGAGTTGCAGTATAGCAATGATGTGAAAATGTGAAATACCATATTTCAGGTCTTTACTCCACATATGCCTATATTGGTTACACAAATCCAGTACCTCCCTCTGTTATAATTATGAAGTTGATATGTCCTGGTTGCCATGGTAACTGCTCAATGTCACTTTCAAGGACAGTCCCACAACATGCATACATACACATTGTAACAAAATTGCTTGACACTATTCAAATTAGATGGCAAGAGACTAACATCTTTGTGTAATACATACTTATTGGATGGATAAACCGACTGTTAGCTGGGATTTGCATGTTTTCATTTGTTTCCAAGTTGTAATATAAAAATAAAATCATACAATGTGAAATATTTTCATGGTTTTGTCAAAATATTGGAACATACATTGCAATATTACAGCCTGCATAAATTTCCTTAAAAAATCGTTCATTAAGTGTTTACGTGAAAACAACATTTCAAAAATGAGACTTCCTAGTATGTGGTACAAGGTGAAGAGTATAATGAAATAACTTTCACATTCATGACATTGACATCAATACATACATTGTTCGTAATAAACTACAGTCCTTGAGGTTGAAATAATCCAGTTTGTTTCATGATTTCCTGTTAATTATCTCACTATACTTACCTGTAGTTTTTATTCATGAGTCATGCATATTAATTCAACCGAAGTTGATATTATACAAGTGTATAAGGCAAAAACACTCTGAAAAAGAAAATATGTGTTTGTTATAATTTTCTGTAAAAAAACAAAAACAAAAAACATATTATGACTTACTTTTCTTGTTTCATTTCTGTAGTACATGTAGGTTTCTAAATTAGGTCATGTAAGTTTTTTAAGATTCAGGTTCCAGTTCTGATGAGTAGCTTATTTTCACTTTGCTTCATTATGCGAGGGACTATAGTATCGAATATAAACTGGGCCGCCTCACTTTTAAAAAACATAGCGCCAGCCCCGATATGAGTGGTTCTTATATTAAGGGATGTTTAAGAATAAAGTGCCTTATGAGTGTTTGAACTTCTTAAATTTTCATATCTTTCTATGCTTGAATTTAGGATAAAACCGATTTTGTTAAGCTAAGATTTACTTCTGGCTACTGGCTACTTGTAAGCCGATTTTGTAATCTGATCTTTATGGTTTGACATCGTGGTTTAACTCTCAAACAAGTAGCACATGTCTTCTAAAGGTGGCCCAACTCACGGCTTAACTCTCCTTGCTCTGCAAAGTGTTGACATTTATTTTTCTAAAGAAAGTTCTTTTTTTTTATTAGGCAATATCCTAGAAGAGTAGAAGAAATTTTCATAGCTATAACAAGACAGGTTTATAGTTGTTCTTCAATTTGGTAACAAACACTTGTTGTGAGCAAGAATTGATTAGGAAACATATCCAAAAATGGAAAAAGTGGTTGAACTCTCCTGCATCTCCTCTACTTGATGAGAATTCCATGTTATGTAAGCTGAAATATTGTACAACAATTTTCGGCTCGCTCGCTGCGCTCGCTCTCTAAATTGTATATAGAAGAAGAAGGTAAGAACAAAATGTGATGACGCGGACAAAATGACAATGTCTATTGTGTTCACACATGTCATTCTATATTTAGCAGGCAAAATGTTTCACGGAGCAGCGGCTGCAATTTCTTTCGTTCTGAAGCGATCGCCAATTGGATCAAAAGAAGGCGCCAAAGGTTTCGAACATACGGGGGGGGGGGGGCCAAAAAAATCAAACAAGATAAGAATAGAACGTAATGATGACGTGGAAATATACAAATTTCGGCTCACTCGCTCGTACTAATTTAGAGTATTTCTTCAAGAACTCAGTTTGTTGGTAAAAATCGTTATCTATAAGGCCGTCACTATATCTTGATTAGAACTGTAAGATTTGATAAGCAAAAAATGACAAGAGTTCCATGTTTTGTAAGCTGAAATACAAAAATTTTCGGCTCGCTCGCTGCGCTCGCTCGCCAAAATTTATCAAACCAAAAAGGAGATAAGAACAAAACGTGATGATGACGCGGAAATATACAAATTTCGGCTCACTCGCTCGTACTAATTTAGAGTATTTTTTCAAGTCTTCAGTTTGTTGGTAAAAATCGTTATCTATAAGGCCGTCACTATACATTGTATCTTGATTAGAATTGTAAGATATGATAAGCACAAAATGACAAGAGTTCCATGTTTTGTAAGCTGAAATACAAAAATTTTCGGCTCGCTCGCTGCGCTCGCTCGCCAAAATTTATCAAAACAAAAAGGAGATAAGAACAAAACGTGATGATAACGCGGAAATATACAAATTTCGGCTCACTCGCGCGTACATGGGGGGGGGGGGGCATTTCATGAAGCAATTTGTCGGATATTTCGTCTGACAAACTGTTAAAAGCTACTGAAATCCTTGCTTCTGATTGGCTGAAAGCAAATTTTGTCCGACAAGTTGTCGGACAAAATGCTTCATGAAATGCCCCCCTGATTTAGAATATTTTTTTAAAGTACTCAGTTTGTTGGTATAGATAAATCGTTATCTATAAGACAGTCACTATCTTGATTAGAATTGTAAGATTTGATAAGCAAAAAATGACAAGAATTCCATGTTTTGTCAGCTGAAATACACAAATTTTCGGCTCGCTCGCTGCGCTCGCTCGCCAAAATTTATCAAAATTCATTTTATTTAAATCACCCTCAAAAGACCCCCTTCAAGGGCTTGAAAAGCATATCATGTGGACTTTGCTTAAAGTCCCTACCGGGATGGGGTTGGGGTTGAACACTAGTCTTTTTCAGAAATTAGGGGCGCAATTTTCGCGCTTGCCCCGGGCGCCGTTTTCCCTAGATACGCCACTGATCATAGGATTTTCTTTAATGTATATAATTTTATGATGCTTCAAGACATCGTAGGCAATTATCTCTTCAGATGATACTCTCATTGTAACATGTATAACACCAAGAAAAAGGCAAATTCGGAAGACAACGATGTAGTCAGTTTCTTTTACAGATTGATAAGCTTCCTATATATATATATATATATATATATATATATATATATATATATACAGGTTACTTATAAATTTTGAAACATCCCAGGACTATACATTCGTATGTAAAATATCATGTCTGGAACCAGCCAAAGAGCAAGTATCCATGGCAACCATCTACTCAGGTCCTTTAGGTAAAATAGTTTCTACGAATTTCTGCCAAACATTCTGGTCAACACGTCCCTCACCACATACACAAACCCGATTCCATATCATTTTGTATTTATATTGTGCATTTTAGGGATTTTAAGCTAATTCAATGTTTACCGTGGCAACTGTCCTGCAACAAAAAATGTCAAAAATATCTTGTTCAAGTTATTGGACCTTTGGACAAATGCTCCAATCCAAACGTTGATATAGTAGCATTTACAACACATGATTACATACATTTTCCTATATTGAGGGCTGTGTGGCGGCTATGTTGGACGCCTTTTTGAATAATCAAAATTGCCCAAGGGTGAGAGCTCCACAACCACCTGAATACCTTTGAAAAGACCCAAAAGATGAATAATCATCAGAGAAAAAAAAAAAACTGTATCAGAGAAAAAGTACTTCGGCCAAAAAAAAAAACAAAAACTTCTAAATACGGCATAAACAGAAAATAGCATCGAAATTCTCCTAGACACATCTGGAGGCGGTGATAAGAATTTTCAAAATAGATGCAGTAATGTACTCATTAATTTATGAAATAAAGGTAAAATATGTGGGCCCATAAGTAGACATATTCATGGGGTACTCCATGACATTTCATCCCTGCCTGCCTCTGAGTAGTTGTCGTGGGCCGTGGGTTTGGGGGATGCCCGATGGGGAATTATTGTTCTGGTGAATTGGCCTGGAGGTTAAGAAGTTTGATATCCAGAGGTAATAGTTGTAGGCTATCAGGATTGGTGGGAAAGCCCTAGAGGGAGTAATCAATTGGGTGATATTTATCTGGTGGGTAATTGCCCTGCGAAAATTGTCCTGGTGGTATTTATCCGGGGATGGGGGATGTTTTCGGGGGAGGGGTGAGTTGCAGGGCCGTCACCAGCTTTTTTTTCAAAGGGGGGGGGGGGGTGCGTTTTGACAGTAAATGTAAACTGTGAGATTTTTTTTTTAATTTGATTTATTGGATCCTGTGTCATCATGTACATTTACACATACTCTATGTACATACATGTGATTGTATACATACACGAATCTTTCGCTATGAAGGACTATACGGGGGTACATTATGTGACGGTGTGAGATCCTCGACGATGATCAATTTCGCTCCTTCAGTGCGGAGGGTGTGGGAGGGGGATACCCCCTCCCACGGTGGGAACTTTTTGTAAAAACAAAAGTGTAAAAGTCGCGTTTCGTAGAGCATAGTGAAAATGAAAATAATATGAAGGACTATTACGGGGATACATTATGTGACGATGTGAGATCCTCGGCGAGGGAGCGAAGCAACCGAGCGGGAGAGGGTGTAGGAGGGGGATACCCCTTCCACGGAGGGACTTTTTGTAAAAAGAAAAAAAAAAGGAGAATTGCATAACAATTAAATGCGAGCGAGCGGAGCGAGCGAGCTTGAAATTTTTGATATTTTACAATCCCAAACTGCGGTTTGTAGCTTTATTTTTTCGCTTTGGAAATGAAGGGGGGGGGGGGGGCGCACCGGGCGCAACTGCTGGCAATTACTGGCATCAGCATGAGGATAATGGCATAACGATTAAATGCGAGCAAGCGGAGCGAGAGAGCTTGAAAATTTTGACAAATTTACAGTCCAAAAACTTCCGTTTGTACCTATATTTCTTCGCTTTGAAAATTAAGGGGGGCGCACAGGGCGCAACTGCTGGCAATTACTGGCAGTAACATCAGGAGAATGGCATAACAATTAAATGCGAGCGAGCAGAACGAGTGAGCTTGAAAATTTTGACACCGTCAAAAAACTGCCGTTTGTATCTATATTTTTTCGTTTTCGAAATCAAGGGGGGGGGGGGCTTACCGGGTGCAACTGCTGGCAATTACTGGCAGCAACGTCAGGAGAACGGCACAACGATTAAATGCAAGCGAGAGAAGCGAGCGAGCTCGAAAATGTTGGCATTTCACAGTTTTAAAAAAAATGCCGTTTTTAGCTACGCATCTTTTCGCTTTGAAAATTAAGAGGGGGCACCGGGCGCAATTGCTGGCAATTACTGGCAGTAACATCAGGAGAATGGCAAGGCGATTAAATGCGAGCGAGCTTGAAAATGTTGACATTTTACAGTCAAAAAATTACCGTTTGTAGCTGTATTTGTTCGCTTTGGAAATTAAGCAGGGCGCACCGGGCGCAACTGCTGGCAATTACTGGCAGCAACATCAGGAGAATGGGATAACGATTAAATGCGAGCTAGCGGAGCGAGCGACCTTGAAAAATTTGACAATTTACTGTCAAAAAAACTTCCGTTTGTAGGTATATTTCTTCGCTTTGGAAATTAAGAGGGGCGCACAGGGCGCAACTGCTGGCAATTACTGGCAGCAACATCAGGAGAATGGCATAACGATTATATCGTCTGTATCACTTCAGTCAATCAATTTTCCTTACAACGTTTCTGTTACCCCAAGGTTCCACAATTATGTTTTCTCAATTTACTTTGTTTTGATTATGCAACCGTATTCTATGTTACCAAAGGAAGTGAAATGTTTATGTTCTTTTCGAAAAAAGAAATAAAGTTTGAATTGAATTGAATTGATTAAAATGCGAGCGAGCTTGAAAATTTTGACATTTTACAGTCTAAAAACTGCCGTTTGTAGCTATCCTTTTCGCTTTGGAAATTAAGGGGGCGCACCGGGTGCAACTGCTGGCAATTTGATTCTGGCAGCAACATCAGGAGAATAGCAGAGCGATTAAATACGAGCGAGCGGAGCGAGTGAGAGTAAAAATTCTGACATTTTACAGTCCAAAAACTGCCGTTTTTAGCTATAAATATGTTGTTTTCGCTTTGGAAATTAAGGGGGGCGGTGCGCCACTGGTAGTCAAGGATGTCGGTTTATTGTTCATGATTGGGGGAGGTATGACCAGCGAGGGGGCGTCGAAGTGACCAAGCGGGGGAAGGATGTCCAAAATCTGCACTTTAGAGCATCCCCTAATTGTTTGTGTTTGTGTGTGTTTGTGTGTGTTTGTGTGTGTTTGTGTGTCTTGGGAAAGTTGGGAAATAGCCCGTCAAGTCTTATTATTGGCAATGCAAGGCATTTTAATGTAGACTATAGTATGTAAAGCAACAATCAGTGATCTAGCTTTGATATAACGAAGTGTAAGGTACAGAGATGTAATTCTACATCACATTGCGCAACATTACAGCGACTCTTTGCCGTTCGGATGTTCTGAGTACACTGCTCCATCCTGCCTATCATTCAGAAAGCCAACCAGGAATCACGATGAATCACAATCTTTTGTCGGCTCCGGGCTTTTTGAACAATGTTTCACACTATTGATGCCTCTTTTATTATGGTTAAAAGAAATCTTAGAGAAAAAAAAAAATTTCTTGCTCACCCTTTCATGTCAATTTCAAAAGCAGTTTATTAACCTTTGAATTACCATTTTGATATTTTTTTTTTTTACCAGCGGATTGGGGGCCATCGGGGGGCACGTGCCCCCCCCCCCCTATCCCACCCCCGTTACGCCACTGATTGGAGACCTATAACGGGGGAGGTGGTGGGCGGGGTATCTTCCTCCCATGCGATGGAGCTTTTGCTTTTTCTGAATTGATAATCCGTTGCACAATGAATGAAATATTCCGTATACAGTACGGTCGATAGATAGTAAACACTGTATGTATAATGCATCAGTGCTGCCAGATCCGGGGTGCGATTGTTTTTGTTTTTTGTTTTTGTTTTTGTTTTGTTTTTGTTTTGTTTTTTCTTTTCTTTTTTCCCCCTGGTGCAAAATAAAAATAAAAATTGAATAAGAAAAAAAAAAAACAATTATTTAGCGTCCGGCGTTGAGGTCACTCGCAGACTGAAGTATTTTTTGTTGATAAACAATTTTTTTTAGGTTCTGAAGGGGGTGCGTTCGCACCCAGCGCACCCCCCCCCCCCCCGTGACGCCCATGAGTTGCCCTATCGGGAATAGCCCTGGAGGTAAGTTGTTCGGGGCTAGCCCTGCGATTGCCCTGGAGGGTAACTGCGCTGGGAAAGTAGAAGATTGCAGTGGTAAATCCCTAGGGTATCTATCGGGTTGTAGTTGTTATACCAGGGGTACTAATGCGGGAAGTAGTTATCCCGATTGTAGTGCAACCTTCGTCATTTGTCGGTGTTAGACACTGTGTTGTCACGGAAACAGTATTTTCAGGAAAAAAATACCAGTGTTTTGCTCCATTGGTCAGGTTTATGCATTGAGATTTTGGTGAGGAAAATCATTTCTAAATAAACTGAACATATCTTTGATCATCGTAGGGCAATGTGTTGCCGTTGGGTGGTACTATAATGACAAGTTTTTTTTTTTCTGAAAGAACATAAATTTAATTACCAGTTTTGCTGGATGAGCTAACACCATCGGGTCAGGGTGGGGCATCGGAAATATTCAGTGATTGTTTAAGTTGCGTTTGTCTTTGAATTCACTGCTTTGTTGTTGTTGTTGTGATGATGTTTTATTTGATAGTGCTATCTGGGGGTAGTCATCTGTGGGATAGTTATAGTTATAGTTATTTTAAAGCAAGCATGAAAACGACACATTATATCAAATTATGGGAAGTACATGATACTTGACCATTGTAACCAAAAACAAAATAGTACATTTTCAATGTTCTTGTCCCCCCCCCCCGTCTCCTGACTTCAAACTATTCAATAAGCATATTTAAGTTTTCTTATCTTAAAAGGCACCTGGTACCGCGCGCCTGCTGGGCTCTTTCACTTGCACCAGCACTCATCTCACTCACCTCATTCTCTTTACACACAATTACATTGTCCATACAATTTTTGTTGTCGCAATGTGATGCCAGAATGTCTCTGCCTTTTTTCCTTGGTTTTCGATAAGTATACATGTACATGATGTATGTTTTGCCTATTTCCTTTTTCTTCTCGTACAAGGCTGTCGTATCTTCAAGCTATATGCTTATATGTCGACAGTCTTCTGCATTCGCTCTCCCAATACATGCGCCATAATTCAGTCAGATCATTTGATTCACTTCATCCCTAGTGTTTCCCAATTGACGTGTTCTCTTATTCTTTTCTTGAATCTATACTCAGTTATGTTCGTATGAACATACTGTATGTTCTATTGTCTTGAAAACAAAACAAATGACTATATGTCTTGTGTAATATATAATCAATGCAGAAAAATCCCAATAAATTCATTTGAATTTGAAAAAAAAAATCAGAAACAATGCGATATCTATCAAAAAGTCATGTTGGTTATGATGAAAGGGAACTCTTCCTCTTTACATTGATACCTGATCATGTTGACAATCGTCATGCATGACTAAGCACATGCACTTTAAAGACAACAATGACTAATTGCACTTTTTCCAAGTTTGCGTGAGAAGGAACAATACATGTCTCACAGCATGGATGAGATCTGTCTTTGAAGGTGATCAAATCATCAGGAGAGCCTGCATGACTGCAGGTTTTTGTTCAGGGTTTCTTCTAACCTGTTATAGTTCATAACCTTCAACATGGCCACGTTGTCGATAACTTGGTCCTTCCCTTAAAGGGCAGACCATCATCCATTTTTCACTCTTTATTTCGAGACCTGGTTTATCGCTCTAAGCTGTGTGTTGAATATGACTAGAGAAAAATTGACTGTGTTGGTTGGCCTCTGTGAGAGTGACCAAGTTATCGGACAGGTGACCATGTTAAAGGTTGTGGACCATAAAATATTAGGAGAAACCCTAAACACAAACCCTTAATACAAACCTGCATTCGTACAGGCTGGCCTCTTTGGCCACTTTTTTTTTTCTTTATGAGGGGACTGCATTCTACAAGCTCTGCTTTTTAGCAGTCCCCTCCATTTCCAGCAATATCGCTTATGCATTTACCACAGTGACGTAACAGATATTTGTATCTGTTGATAACTTACCTATATTTTCTTACAATGTTATTCTGTTCATCGCATTGTGGTACTGATTTCATGACGTGTGTGTATATGAGTGTTTCTTTGTATTTCTTATTTGTTTGTTGGAAGTGAAATAAAATCAACTTGACAACTTGACTTGACACTTTCATCGACAGATCTCATTCATGCAGTGAGACATGCATTGTTCCTTTTTAACACGGAAAGTTAGAAAAAGTGCAATTTTTCATTGTTGTCTTCTTAGTTCATGCGCTTAGTCATGCATGGCATTTGTCAACATGATTAGGTATCAATGGAAAGAGGAAGAGTTTCCCTCTCCTGTCAATTAACATTGCGCTCTCCATTGCTGAATATTATTTAAAGATTATAGCCCTCCAAAGTTGGATTACCTTTTTTATACGCATTGTACAAAAAGAGAAATAATATTTTGACAAAATGGTAATCATATTTTTACATTCCTGTTTCATTGCATTCAATAGGATCTTTTGTTGTCTTTTGTAATAGCAAGACATGACTTGGAGCATGAACGTATGTAATCGATACTTACATTGTTGTTGTTGTTGTAGAGGATGGTGCCCTCTGCAAAAATCTCTTTATAAGGACAACGGTGTAATTATTAGGTGTGCAGTTGGGTATTTGTGTTATCATCATCATCACCATCATCATCGTATGCTTTCTTCTTGCAAGGATAACACGTAATCAAATGTTCTTTTACCCTTATTTACGATGTTGCCTACATAATCTTTATATTATAGTACATTTTATTTTAGTGGTTTTAAATAATATTTGAAGAGATCAGTTTGTTTTCCTCTCATAGTCTATTAAAGTAGCATATTGTACACATATTTGTTTCAGTCGAGAGTTTCAAACGTAATTTGAACACCATTCCCATCGCACTGAATGCCTTACATCACTGAGTTTATGGCATTTTGATTTGGTAATAATGAACGAGTTACTATTTTTGTTTGGCTCCTTTTTTTCTCCCTACCTCTGATTTGTTTTTACTTAATATTATTTGAATTCTTTGACTTACATGTTCCTAGCGTATTTTGTTATTTATTTACTGTTTCAGTTGAATTTGTGTTTTCTTGCTTGTAGTTTTCTTTTACTCTCCTCTACTGAATGTTTTGTTGTTATGTTGGTTTTACTTTGGTTGAAACCCTTCGAAAAGCAGCAATATGCTGAAAGGGCTATCCATGCCACGAGTGATAAATAAATAAATACAAAATACAAATATTTTGCTTTCATTTATTTGATGTATATAATATAAAGAAGTGCAGTTTTGTTTTAAGTTTTATTTAGCGTATGTACAATAAGACAACGATATGCGTTGATCATGTTGATGTGATTTTGTAAAGGTACTCTGTAAATGAATGTTAGATGCTTCTACAAAAACATAACCGATCAAATCTGTTGACTACAAACAAAAACGCATCTTCTCCTATCCTCTTTCATGAAAGGTCTGTTTGGTTTCTTATAGTAATCTTACTCATGCCTTCTTTGCTTCTATCCCGTCAGGCTTAAGTTTGACACCCAAAACGTGCAAGAGAATTTTATAGAGTCAAATCTAAGTGATCTTGGAGATGGCAACACTCGTTCTATCCGTGAAGAGACCAATGCACCTGACCAAGGCCTATCCGATATGAAATCTCCAAGAACTCCTGCAGTGTACGAATCATCTGGTAGGGGGGGGGGGGGGGGCAATCAACTCACCAGGGTCAAGTGTACACAATACGACCATATCAATAATACCGCATCTGTTACCAGCAATACTGATCGTCGAAAATGTAGATCTGTTGACCTCCAGTCTATTCTGTATGTCAATGTAGCCCGCAACAATGGCCAAAAAGCGTCTGGACCCAAACCACGAGACACAGCGCATGGGAGTGAAGGAGCACACTTATACCTTGAAATTATTCCTTGACATGACAAAAAGTAACTGCAGTTTGCATCCATACTAATCCATGATATACAAAGGTCAAACTTTATTTTCCAAGGCTTTCTTGTTTCCCTTACCCTTGGACCCTCGAAAAAGGACATCCGAAGAGAGAATTAAATCCTAACATCTTTAGCTAAGCCTCTGCCTAAGCAAATACATTTTTATGCCTCCGCCACGAAGTGGTGTCGGAGGCATTATGTTTTCGGGTTGTCCGTTCGTCCGTACGTCCGTCCGCATTCGTTTACGCGATAACTTGAGTAATATTGACTGGAATTTTACCAAACTTTATCCAAGTATAAAATATGATGAGGCAATTACTTGATTAGATTTTGGGTGAAATCGGCCAAAGGCCAAAGGTCAAACGTCAAGGTCAAATCATGAAATTATATTTGTTTACGCGATAACTCAAGACTGAATCGAGCAAATTTCACCAAACTTTGTCCGAGGATGGTATATGATGGGACAATTACTTGATTAGTTTTTTAGAGAAATCGGACAGAGATCAAAGATCAAAGATCAAGGTCAAATCCTAAAATTTATCTGTTTACGTGATAAATCAAAACTGGATGAAGCAGCTTTCACCGAACTTGGTCCAAGGATGACGTATGATTGGGCGATTAGTTGAGTAGATTTTAGTGACATTGGCAAGAGGTCAAAGGTCAAAAGGTCAAGGTCAAATGCTAAAAATGTTGCTATTTCCCCCATATCTATGCAATGCCCGAAGGTATTTTCTTGAAACTTAGTGTAGACACGTACTACTGCGTAAAGATTCTCCAGAGAGATTTTCATGTCATAAGGTCAAAGGTCAAAAGGTCAAAGGTTAGGTGAAAATGTTACAAAATCACTTTTCTCGCAAATGGTTCATTGTATTTTCATGGAACTTGGTACATACGCATGAACTGACTGGCAGGGATTATCTAGCTAACTTAGGGGTCATGGGTGAATAATCAGGGGATCAAAGGTCAAGGTCAACTCCTCAAAATTTTACTATTTCGCTCATATACTAGTATATGTGACCGTGCACCTCAAAACGAACATAAAGTCGCACACACTGATTTTGCGTGAGGACTGAAAATAAGTGAAATGGGTCAACCTAGCCGAACTTGACTTTTTCATATATTCTGAAAGAGCGGGTCTTCTTTTACATTATGCTAAAATTTGGTATCATAAAACGGGCAGGAAAGTGTGTTTTTTAGCAGTTTATCTCGAACATTTTTGGTAGAATAGTGTGATTAGGTGTGTCTTTAGAATCCCTTTTTCATTTCTAAAAAACCTTGTCCACACTCTTCACTTTCAACTCTAATAACTTTTGAAAGGATAGTGCTACTGCATTGAAAGTTTGCACTAATTATGGACAGAATGTGTTTATGAGGCATGCTTAATTTCAGTTTAATTTGATAATCCCTTCATTGTTGTTACTCTGGTGGATTACTTCCTGTTTTTTGTCCCATTCATCGCATAGCCAGCACGGTTTGGTAAAGATTAAGCGCTTGAATAGACACTGTACTTCAGAGCCTCTTTTCTCAGTTCACACTTTTCCTGAGTTTGTGCTTTCTTCCCAATATTTAGATAGGTTAGGAGAGTCCATTTGATTTGAGTTATACATCATTTTAAAGCTTAAAGTCTGTTCTTTCAGAATATGGTCTTAACTAAAAATTCATGTCTGGCGACTTTTTGTTTGTTTTGAGGTGCAGGGTCACATATGCAATGCTTGCATTATTAGTTTTAAAACTTTATATATACATGTATTACCTAATGGAGATTTGTTGAGAAATTTCCAGCCTGAAGGTCAAAGGTCAAAGGTTAAGGGTCAAAGGCCAGGTTTAAATGCAAAGAAAAATCTATTTTGTACTGCAATTACACTCCTTCTTCATATCTTGAGAATTACTCATTGCATTTTAAAAAGTATAAGAGGGTCGGTCAGAAGTCAAGTAAAAATCCTCAATTCCCCAAATATGTGTACCTGCACTCTTAGACATTTATGGCAAACCCAGTTCAAGGATAGTGAACATTCAAGATATTTCTGACAAACCTGTCATTTCAATATTTTGCCAGTTAAGTGAAACCTGTCATCACACATTGTGAAGACATTGCATTATACACCTATTGGGAGAATCATGCATTATGGCGGAGGCATCAGTCGCCAGAGCGACATTTCTAGTTTTTTCGGTGTTCATTTGTCAAAATGTTGTGTTGCAATGTCAGCTTTACTGTGTTGAACTGAAACTGAAATCCGAATTGAATCAGAGTAATTGAAATATGTGTAAATGGGAGTAAAGACAAGTTGATTAAGTTTACGAGGAACATGCTGCCCTCTTCTTCATGTATCCACCTTTTTTTTATATGTGACTAAGAGATGTTAAGAAATCTTTATAATCATTTATATGTATCGCAGAATATTCATATCAGTGTATTGGAAGAACACTATAGGCCTACACCTCCAATATATTTCTGAAAATCATTTATTATATGTGACTGTGCACCTCAAAACGAACATAAAGTCGCACACACTGATTTTGCGTGAGGACTGAAAATAAGTGAAATGGGTCAACCTAGCCGAACTTGACTTTTTCATATTTTCTGAAAGAGCGGGTCTTCTTTTACATTATGCTAAAATTTGGTATCATAAAACGGGCAGGAAAGTGTGTTTTTTTAGCAGTTTATCTCGAACATTTTTGGTAGAATAGTGTGGTTATGTGTGTCTTTAGAATCCTTTTTTTCATTTCTGAAAAACCTTGTCCACACTCTTCACTTTCAACTCTCATGACGAGAACACCTCGTCTAAATTGAACTCACCGTTTTGAATGTTTACACAAGAAAAGCTGCTATCTTAATCCTATTAGGATTTGACTGCCATATACCCAGAAGAGACATCATGAGAGAGACACCCCCCCCCCCCACACACACACACACTTTGTTTCAGTCTGGCAAGTGTAAAATGACTGCATGCATGGGTACACGCACACATCAGTGTGCTTTGCCGCACATTGCTGTTGCTATGTTGTCATGAGTATTCTTTCGGCCATTTCTACATGCCAGAGAGGTGGGAATTGATTTCCCCACCTCCCTGAATATGGTATCTTTATACAATTCAGGTTTTAGACCTTGCATCCCTTATAACAGCAATTGAATAAATCCCTAGACTAGAGTGGTAAAGAGCTGTGAAGTACTCTTGCGGAGAAAATATTTTTCTGCACAAATAAAGATTGCACTTTCTTGAATACGTAATAAAAAAAAGATCCTGCAGCCTGTGTATGGTAGAAAATTAACACAATATTACGAATGCCTACATCACACTCATGCAACAAGAATTAATGTGGTCATCAGCATTGCATTTCCACTGCCGCAAATCTATAAGAGTGTCTTTGATGTAGACTACGTATCTACAAACTGGTGCTGAATTAACCCTCAAACCCGAGTTGGAGGAGGAGTTGCACGTCTAAAATCTTTCCAAACTCGGGTTTGGGGATTATCTGGACACCGTTTTCTGGATAAGGGTAGTCTGAATTCCAGACCCTTTGCTAACTAGATCAGTTTTGCTACTCGTGTATGGATTCAAAGGAGTACCTTCTTCTGTTGTTATAGGTCAATGTTTGTACAAGGGATTAACTGTGCAGATAAGAAGCTTGGCTGGTGAGACAAAACGGTGTCGAAAACCCTATAGCAAAGCTTTGTTTTACTCGGGTTGCCTTAGATGGACTGTTTTCCTAATGAATATCTTTTGAAACGATAGTGCTACTGCTTTGAAAGTTGGCATTGATTATGGACAGAATGTGTTAATGAGGCATGCTTAATTTCGGTTTAATCTGATAATCCCTTCATTGTTGTTACTCCGGTGGTTTACTTCCTGTTTTTTGTCCCATTCATCGCACAGCCAGCACGGTTTAGTAAAGATTAAGCGCTTGAATAGACACTGTACTTCAGAGCCTCTTTTCTCAGTTCACACTTTTCCTGAGTTTGTGCTTTCTTTCCAATATTTAGATAGGTTAGGAGAGTCCATTTGATTTGAGTTATACATCATTTTAAAGCTTAAAGTCTGCTCTTTCAGAATATGGACTTAAATAAAAATTCATGTCTGGCGACTTTTTGTTTGTTTTGAGGTGCACTGTCACATATACTGATGTTGAATCTTCACAGCTCAATGAAAAGGAACAGCCCTATAAAAAGTTCATACACATACCTAATAGGTAGTAATACGAATCTAGTAGTGTTTGCAACGTGTCGTCCAAGGTCAGGTTTTCAAAAATTACAATACAAAGAACACAATCACACACTTCCTGTGGAATTCTTTTCTTACTTGTATTTAGTATGTGGAATGTAAGGCTCAACCTCCCTGACACTTTCTTGAAGAAACTTAAGACTCACCTTTGTGAATAATAACATCCATGATTATGGAACTTATTTTGTACTTGCAATTCATTTATATTCACAATCTTTTTTATGCTCGTTCAGTCTTGATTTCTTACATCTTGAACTGAGAAGCCCTTCGAAACATTTTAGTAATAGCCGACTAAATTCTTGTCCATAATTGTCACAGGTGTGACTACTATTATCAAATTATTGTTATGATCGTATATTGTGTAACGCATGTGGCATTTACGTCTTGTAATTAAACATCTTGTTGCTTTGGAAATATCATGACACATGCACACACCTACACACACACACACACACACACATATACACACACATACAGATACATACACATACACTGGATACATACAATTCTGTATCATTACAATAGATCAAAGAGTAGAAATTAGAAAGAAAAAAAATATTGAAAGATAAAGAATAAAAAGGTACAAAAAGCGCGGTAACTATTCCCAATACATGAATTTGAACTAGATTTATTCGTTGTTTTTGCTTTGTTTTGCGTTGTTCTTTAAACAGAGTCATTTCCTCATTTTCATGAAGCTTTGTATTTAGTCAGAGGACTCAGAGCTGAAGTAGATAGTTAATTTGAGCTATTATCATCCTTTTCACTTTAAATCCTTTGTCTGAAGAGTAAGTCCTTTGTCTTGGAGGCTTTGACCACCCATTGGATTGATAATTAGGAATGCAAGTAGACGTACGTTTCATTGGCAGCAACCAAAACAGTCATCACTTTCTTTTTGAACTGAGGTTTAGTCAAACCTTCTTCTCACACCCTATTTCGTGCTTTAATTGTGACTGATTGAATTGGAAAAGCTTGTTGGCATCACTTTCACTTTGTTACACGTACGAGAGAGTGCTTATAGTGTTGCATCAGCATTGTGCCTACCGCGTTATTTCTGATATGTGATTTATAACTTCATAAACGTGCATACATCAAATTAACCAGATTGATACTGTCACTTAAACTTATTACAAAATGTCGTCAGGGAGGACGTTTGGTATTCTTCAACAAATATACACAACATAGTACAACGCTGTAAATATAGGAAATGTGAATATATCATTCAAAGGTACAGGTTACAATTTGTGACCCTGCACCACAAAACAAACAAAAAGTCGCCAGACATGAATTTTCAGTTAAGACCATATTCTGACAGAGCAGGCTTTAAAATGATGTATAACTCAAATCAAATGGACTCTAAATGTGACCGTGCACCTCAAAACGAACATAAAGTCGCACACACTGATTTTGCGTGAGGACTGAAAATAAGTGAAATGGGTCAACCTAGCCGAACTTGACTTTTTCATATTTTCTGAAAGAATGGGTCTTCTTTTACATTATGCTAAAATTTGGTATCATAAAACGGGCGGGAAAGTGTGTTTTTTTAGCAGTTTATCTCGAACATTTTTTGGTAGAATAGTGTAATTAGGTGTGTCTTTAGAATCCCTTTTTCATTTCTGAAAATCCTTGTCCACACTCTTCACTTTCAACTCTAATAACTTTTGAAAAGATAGTGCTACTGCTTTGAAAGTTGGCGTTGATTATGGACAGAATGTGTCAATGAGGCATGCTTAATTTCAGTTTAATCTGATAATCCCTTCATTGTTGTTACTCTGGGGGTTTACTTCCTGTTTTTTGTCCCATTCATCGCACAGCCAGCAGGGTTTGGTAAAGATTAAGCGCTTGAATGGACACTGTACTTCAGAGCCTCTTTTCTCAGTTCACAGTTTTCCTGAGTTTGTGCTTTCTTTCCAATATTTAGATAGGTTAGGAGAGTCCATTTGATTTGAGTTATACATCATTTTAAAGCTTAAAGTCTGCGCTTTTAGAATATGGTCTTAACTAAAAATTCATGTCTGGCGACTTTTTGTTTGTTTTGAGGTGCAGTGTCACAAATACTGGAAAGAAAGCACAAACTCAGGACAAGTGTGAACTGAGAAAAGAGGCTCTCAGGTACAGTGTCTATTCAAGCGCTTAATCTTTACCTAACCGCGCTGGCTATGCGATGAATGGGACAAAAAACAAACAGGAAATAATCCACCAGAGTAACAACAATGAAGGGATTATCAAATTAAACTGAAATTAAGCATGCATCATTAACACATTCTGTCCATAATTAAGGTTGGAAATGGGGTATAATTTTTTTTAACAAAAAATGAAAAAATGGCTAATCACTACTTTAGAACAATATATACTTTCAGATGCAATTGACATTTTTTATCAAAATTCACATTATTTTATGTCAAAATGGGGTCTGAAATACCCCTTCCACTGTTTATCCAGACCGGAAGTGCTTATTTTCAAACCGGAAGTGATATGGAGCCGGCAAATTCAACGATTGAAATTCTTGTCAAAATATATGTGATAAATTGAAAATTGAAGAGCTATAGAGGTAAAAAATGGTAAAAATTGGAAACATCTCCTTCATGCAAGACAAGAAATAATAATTTTACATCATATTTGTCTAAAATGGTCCAAACACCATTCGATAGCATCAAAATTCGATAGCATCAAATATTTCAAATACTACGTATTTGTACCCTCGCTTTAGACTTCCAATTGCTTAAATTCATGTTTTTTGAGACAAAAATTGTAATAACTCAAAAAGTATTCCAATTGTAATGAAATTTGGAGTGAACAAAGATCTGGTTGTGTACAATAATCCTATTGTAGCTTTTTTTTATATCTCCTTCAGGGGTGGAACTATGAAGAAATTTCAGTGAAAATTTTTGATTTATCTGAGTTTTGCAAAAATATATATTCAAAAACTTTCTGATTTAAAAGGATTAAAAACCTCCAATAGCATCAGTAATGACACTCTGGATATTGATAAGAAACAGAAATTATCTCAATTATATAGACTTAGCATTAAGGAGTAGATCCATTTTGAAAATTCAAGTGAGAATTTTGAAGAAAAAAAAAGTTGACACAAGACCACCCATATTTTTTTTTTATTTCTAAACATCATCAAAACTGTTATCATCAAGTAAACAATTGTCTAAGCTTTCCAATGGTATATAATATGTAGCGGTTCAACCTATATTTACATAATTATGACCCATCCAATCAAAACATGCGCTTTCGTCCAATATTATCCCATTTCCAACCTTAATGCCAACTTTCAAAGCAGTAGCATTACCTTTTCAAAAGTTATTAGAGTTGAAAGTGAAGAGTATATACAAGGTTTTTCAGAAATGAATAGGGGACTCTAAAGACACACGTAATCACACTATTCTAGCAAAAATTTTCGAGATAAACTTCTCAAAAAACACACTTTCCTGCCCGTTTTATGGTCCCAAATTTTAACATAATGTAAAAGAAGACTTGCTCTTTTAGAAAATATGAAAAAATCAAGATCGGCTAGGCTGACCCATTTCACCTATTTTCAGTCCTCACGCAAAATCAGTGTGTGCGACTTTTTGTTTGTTTTGTGATGCACGGTCACATTTGGAGCAGTGATTTAAAACTGTTCGAGATATCACATTTGAAGCACATGTATAGGTATTAGCTCTATCACAAAACATCCTACGATATTATAAAATAAATGCAATAAAGCCTAAAATACAGGGAGATATCACTATTTTTCTCAATGAATCATAACTTAAGACGGTTTTGTTTAATAGTCTGAACACATTTTTATCATAACTATTGTTTACATTTGGCATATTGAACACTACAAGTTAATAATTATACTAATTCAATTTTTTTTTACATTGATTGTTTCTATTTCTAACTCACATTTTAGAACTATTCTGAAGCACTAAATCATTCTAGGTTTTTGCTTCTGCAAATGGTAAATTATGCCTTTAACAACATTGGCATATTACCAGTTTGAGCGCAGAGTCAAAACAATAGGACAGCGAATGGGTGTTTTTCCCTCAGTACATTAGAAGTGATGTGTCCTTTATAGAGATATCCTGCATACTTTGTACGTAATCAATGCACATTCAAACAAGCACGTATAATGCGGATATGTGTATAAATGTGTACATTTTGACAAACCTATGCCAACATAGTATTCTACATCTTCCTATTAATTATATGGTCTTTATTTGTTATTTTGTTCAACATAATTTCGTACATAAATTGTTTTTTTCTAGTAATATCACAGAAAACATCATACGGATTGCAACGCACATTATTAAAACATAACAAGTTAACTTTGAAATTTGTGTATATCAAATATATTCATTTTTTTTCATTTATTAGATAGTGGATTTGTTTGGGCTGGATATTGTGAGCCAGTACAGGTGCGAATAGCTTTCTTTTGGAGTAAATTAATACAGCTGAGTTTAGTCTGTTTCGACACCTGTAGATCACACTAGAATACAATACATGTATATGGTGTTATGGGAGGATAAGGGCATAACGTTCGTATGAAGCATTAACATTGTATATATTTTGGGGTGATAACTTTTAGTCTGAAAAAAAAAACCACCTATATTTCTGGAAATACAAGTCGTAACTTTAACACGTTTAAGTATGACAATAGTATGTGACAGTGTACAACAAAACCAACAAAAAGTCGCTGAATTTGTGTGACGACTCAAAATAGGTGAAATTGAGAATATCATTAGTTTTTTATGTCTTGTGAAAGAACGATACGTCTTCTACTCCATACAGTGGCGTATCTAGGGAAAACGGCGCCCGGGGCAAGCGCGAAAATTGCGCCCCTAATTTCTGAAAAAGTGTTCAACCCTATATACCCATCCCGGTAGGGACTTTATTTGTTTGTTTGTTTGTTTGTTTTTATTTCCGTCTTCATATAAAAATACACACATTACAAGTTACATATACATTGCATATACGTACAGAAGAAACGGGGGATTGCCTGTTCAGTCATATTTTCAAAATATGTCTGTTCTTCCACATGGTCCCGATATAATACGCTTTAAACAAAGTCCATAGATATGCTTTTTCAAGCACTTAAAAGGGGTCTTTTGAGGGTGATTCAAATGTAATGAATTTTGATAAATTGTGGCGAGCGAGCGCAGCGAGCGAGCCAAAAATTTTTGCATTTCAGCTTACAAAACATGGAATTCTTGTCATTTTTTGCTAATCATAATTATCTTACAATATTTCCGCGTCATCATCACGTTTTGTTATTATCTCTCTTTTTTTTTTTTTTGGTAAATTTTGGCGAGCGAGCGCAGCGAGCGAGCCGGAAAATTTTGTATTTCAGCTGACAAAACTTGGAATTCTTGTCATTTTTTGCTTATCAAATCTTACAATTCTAATCAAGCTATAGTGACGACCTTATAGATAACGATTTATACTAACAAACTGAGGACTTGAAAAAATACTCTAAATTAGTACGAGCGAGTGAGCCGAAATTTGTATATTTCCGCGTCATCATTACGTTATGTTCTTATCTTTTTTATTTGTTTTTTTTTCCGCCCCCTCCCCCCCACGTATGTTCGAAACCGTTGGCGTCCTCTTTTGATCCAATCGGCGATCGCTTCAGAACGAATGAAATTGCAGCCGCTGCTCCGTGTAACATTTTTCCTGCTAAATATAAAATGGTTCGGTGTAAAAATGGCAGAGGTAAAAATGGCAGGGGTAAAAATGGCAGGGGTAAAAACGGCAGGGGTAAAAATGGCAGAGGTAAAAATGGCAGAGGTAAAAATGGCAGGGGTAAAAATGGCAGGGGTAAAAATGGCAGAGGTAAAAATGGCAGAGGTAAAAATGGCAGAGGTAAAAATGGCAGGGGTAAAAATGGCAGGGGTAAAAATGGCAGGGGTAAAAATGGCAGAGGTAAAAATGGCAGAGGTAAAAATGGCAGAGGTAAAAATGGCAGCGGTAAAAATGGCAGAGGTAAATAATTATGTGGTAAAAATGACAGAGGTAGAGTTGTCAGTGGTCGAAATGTCAGTGGTCAAAATGCTAGAGATAAAACATGCCATTGATAAAAATTTAGTAGTTGAAATGCAAGAGGACGAGGTAAAAGTGACAGAGAATTTTTTTTTTCTTCATGTTTCTGACACCTTTCTCGCAATACGCGCTTTTCGTGCCTTCTCCTGAAATAAAGCACAGGGAGACCGGGGAGAAATGGGACACGGGGAGAAATATGGGACACTCATGTAACTTGAAAAATGCTCGGCCAGGCAACAATCCAATTATATCAGTAAAAGATGAGCCTCGGTATACACCTAAAATGGACATATTAAAATATTATACAGCTCTATAGGTATCTTGTCCGTAAAATATCAAACTTACTTTAGATCTGGTAGGTCCTATACTAGGTTAATAAGTATTTTAAAAAGTGTGCAAACTTCTGAAAATAAAATTGCTTGATAACAGACATGCAGGTATGAAAAATTGGCAGGGATCTTTTACTGTTTCTGTTACCACTGGGAGAAATTTAAAAGGGCAGTGTTACATTTCTCCCCGCGGCAGATGTAAAGAGAGTCTTGCAGAGCTTCAGCGATCCCTGTGTAAATTGAATCGCGATCATAGTGTCATAGGCGGTGATTTCAATCTATACCTGGATGGGGTTGGATTGGATTTTCTTACTGTTGTTGCATAAGGAGGGAACAACGTCATTTTCGGTGGCTGAATCTACCAATCTTTAGCAACACACCATGTTGATAACATAATGGAATCTGACTTTGGAGCAACAGCTAAGTTTGAAAGGCATCAAACATTTACATTTTTTTTTCGCCTGCGGATTCATTCAACAATGATTGAAAGAAATCCCGTGGCAAACTATCAGTTTTTACTCTCACTAGAACAGTTTATTGCTAAAGTTCGTCTCCAGTTTTAATAGGCATAAGTTTGTAAAGTGACTACAAAGTGTTCATTAAACTTCGAGATATTTGTTTTTGCGCCATGTGATGCTTGAACAATGTAATAACATATTTTGCAAGAGCTTATTTATTTTTGCGCCATGTGATACTTGAACAATGTAATAGAATATTTTGCAAGAGTTTACTTATGTGTGCCGATACATCTGCTGTAGTTTATTTTTTGCGTTTTGTATTTTTACTTCTACATTATGTCGTGATCAGGCCTTGTGAGATAAACAGGCTCCTACGAAACCTGAATGTGAGAAAATAATATTGAACAGGTGAAAAATTAGTGGTTTGCTTCGACTATGTCTCCTTCACTTCTTTACACTAAACAGTTCAAAAAATGAAAAGTAATGACAATATACTAGCCTGGACGTGAGCGGAATTCGTTTGTGTAAGAGTGTGTATGTGAGAGTATGTATATCTGCGTATATGTTTATACCAAAAGTGGGTTCGTGTGTGTGTGTGTGTGTGTGTGTGTGTGTGTGCCCTTATAATGATAAATGATAATAATAATAATAATAATAATGATAATAATAATAATAATAACAATATTACTGAATAATGAAAATAATTTCCCATAGGCCTACTAGGCTCTTAGCTGGTTTATTATTTCTCTGCACACAGACAGATTACGCCACTGCACTTGAATCAAACTCAGAATAATGAGAGTGCTCTAATCTTTTTAAAACATAATTAAATCAATATTCTTCAAATCTGCAATTTGGATTTGTTAATTCGAGAAATACATTTTGCTCTGACTAGGATATCATTCAAGACCTCTTCATACGTTTATATCTGACGAAATCGCTCTCATTACTTCTGACATTTTACCTCTGCCAATTTACCTCTGCCATTTTTACCTCTGCCATTTTTACCCCTGCCATTTTTACCCCTGCCATTTTTACCCCTGCCATTTTTACCACTGCCATTTTTACCCCTGCCATTTTTACCCCTGCCATTTTTACCTCTGCCATTTTTACCTCTGCCATTTTTACCTCTGCCATTTTTACCCCTGCCATTTTTACCTCTGCCATTTTTACCTCTGCCATTTTTACCTCTGCCATTTTTACCCCTGCCATTTTTACCCCTGCCATTTTTACCTCTGCCATTTTTACCTGGCACCTATAAGAATGACACGTGTGAACACGATATACATTGTCATTGTGTCCGCGTCATCGTCACGTTTTGTTCTTATCTTTCTCTTCCTTTTTTTTTTTTTTTGGATAAATTTTGCCGAGCGATGTAAAATGTAAGAGCTGAAAATTTTTGTATTTCAGCTTACAAAACAGGGAACTCTTGTCATTTTTTGCGTATCAAATCTTACGATTCTAATCAAGATATAGTGACGACCTTATAAATGACAAT
Organism: Diadema antillarum; assembly: GCF_040938485.1. Classification (NCBI taxonomy): domain Eukaryota; kingdom Metazoa; phylum Echinodermata; class Echinoidea; order Diadematoida; family Diadematidae; genus Diadema; species Diadema antillarum. The sequence continues at coordinate 4,349,099 of NW_027270960.1, forward strand.
TTATGCCAACAAACTGAAGACTTGAAAAAATACTCTAAATTAGTACGAGCGAGTGAGCCGAAGTTTGTATATTTCCACGTCATCATTAAGTTTTGTTATTATCTTGTTTGATTTGTTGTTGTTTTTTTGCCCCCCCCCCCGTATGTTCGAAACCGTTGGCGCCTTCTTTTGATCCAATTGGCTATCGCTTCAGAACGAAAGAAATTGCAGCGTGCTCCGTGAAACATTTGCCTGCTAAATATAAAATGACATGAATGAACACAATAGACATTGTCATTTTATCCACGTTATCATCACGTTTTGTTCTGACCTTCTTTTTTTATATAAATTTTGGCGAGCGAACGCAGCGAGCGAGCCGAAAATGTTTGTATTTCAGCTTACAGAACATGGAATTCTTGTGTAAACACAATAAACATTGTCATTTTGTCCGCGTCATCATGTTTTGTTTTTATCTTGTTTGATTTGGTTTTCTGCCCCCCCCCCCCCCCCCCCCACCATTCTCCCTCCCTTTCCGGGCGATTTTTTTTTTCTTCTTCTTTTCTTTTCTTTTTTCTTTTTTTTTTCTTCTTCTTCATTTTTTTCTTTTTTTCTTCTTCTTCTTCTTCGTTTCTTTTCTTTTTTTGCGCCCCCAAGGAGTGGCGCCCGGGGCACGTGCCCCCCTTGCCCCGCCCCCCCCTAGATACGCCACTGACTCCATACCTCAGATTTTGATCATAAAATGAAGGGGAAATTGCGATTTTTTTTCAGTTTTTTTTTTGTGCAACACTTCATGACAGAAAACTGCAATTATGCATGTTTCAGTGGCCCAAATTTCATTTCTTTAAGAACCGTTTGCATACTCTTCACTTTCAACACTGATAACTTTTAAAAGGATGAGGTTACTGCTTTAAAAGTTAATATTAGTCATTGATAGAAGGTACTTTCAGAGAGTGCAATATTTCATCTTAATTTGATAATCCCCTCACTGTGGTTTTTGTGGAGTTTAAAAAGTTGTTTTTGTTGCTTTTTCCCCATTCATTGAACAGAGCACAGCTTGGTGATGATTAACCACTTTAATAGACTCTTAATTCATTTGAAGGCATCTTTTCTCAGTAAACACATTTCCAGAGCTTAAAAATTGAGTATATGAATATAAGAACGACCCAAGTCCATGGAAGACCATCGCGAGTAAACTAAAAAAAAAACTTTATATCTTTTTTATTTGTCCAATAATATTCTATCTAACTGTGATGGGAAGGCAACATTGTATACACAAATTAAAACATATACTATTATGACAATTAACATTAGATATCAATTGTGGAGAGGCCATTTTGTGTGGTGGACTTGGGTCGTTCTTTGATTCATATACATGATATTCTGCTATAGAGATGAGAGAAGGATGAGAGAGGGCGCTATTATATGAATGTAAGAATGACCCAAGTCCTTCATTCTTACATTAATATAAGATTTAACTCATTCATTTCAGGTACTTCCGGGGGTAATTAGGATTTATCATTTATACACAAGATGAGTCCTTGCATAAGCTACAATTTCCCATGTCAAACTGAATTTGGCCAAAAATTGGACTTGGGTCTTTCTTATATTCAGGTCTTCAATTGTTTTCCATTGTTTAGATAAGGTAGGAAAATCTATTTGTATTGAGTTGTAGTACATTGTAAAGCTTAGAGTCTGTTCTTTCAGAATCTAAAAAAAAAAAACACATAATATTATGTGGCGATTTTTTTTCTTGATTTTGTGATACAGGGTCACATAAGACCAATACAATTTAGAACCTATTATTCTTAAACAGGTTTGATGCATTTGGTAATTCTGCGCACTAACGTATCAATATTATAATGTGAGTTAAAAAATACTGGCATCATCGGCATTAAGTATATAACGATGAAAAGGGACGTGTGGACAATGCCATTGATATGTAATAAAAAGAAAAAGAGACCTAATATTGAGCCCTGTTGAGTTATTTCACCTCTACAATTTAGATGACAGAGATGACAGATCATTATGTACAACATAATGCTATCTATGTGATAGATAATTCCTAAACCACGACAGTGCAACTCCGCATACTTTTTAAGCACAATGTCAACTGAACTGCGTTCATTTTGTCATACAACTTTGTATTCTCTCGAGCTTTGGTAAATAAACCACACGCGAAATTATAGCAAAGCATGCTTCCTGTTCAAATCATACACGCCGTAGAAATTGAAAGTAATTTGTACCAAACTCGAATCAATTATTTACCTTGAAAGACAAAAAATCTATTACTGTTATAAATGCATATGCCGTGCTGACACACCTCCCAAAAAAAAAAAAATGTTCTCTGAACGCCACATTTCAATGTGGTTTGTACCTCCACTTCATGTCAACGCAAGGGTCTACATCAAGCACTAAAAGTGTGTAATATACACGATGAGCCTATGTGGATTCATCTAAAGTACTGGAGTTAGACAATATTTTCCTCATATCTTTTTAACGAAATAATTGGTGTAAATTGGAATTGGGGCAGAAAATATAGTACGAGCTTTGTAATATGTTGTACAGTTCGTCTTAACTCATACTATGTATACATTACGAAGGTAAGTTATTTCTATTAACAATGTGTGACCATCTCAAAAAGGCTCATAATGGGACATAGAGTAAATCGTAGACAAACACTTGAAGGAGATAAGCTTGGTATCCTGAACATTAACCGGGCGTATATTTATCATACGGAAACAATGTTAAGGGCTTAGGTGAGGAGACAAACGTAATATCAAGAAAACTCATCACCATTCCCAACTGAATTCACTCCTTTCCTTCAATTACATAGATCAACATAGATTTTGTGGGTGTGTGTGTGTGTGTGTGTGTGTGTGTGTATGTGTGTGCGTGCATGTATTTATACCTGAAACTCGACAAAACTGAAGTGAATATCATGCCTTGATTAATGATTATACAGCTGTAGTGATATTGTAATCACGCTTATTTACCTGACTCTTGTGTTCGGGGAAATATACTGATAATCACGACATCAACATCTTATACCCAAAACTGGCAGGGAATGAATGACCAAACATCCCACTTATATTGTTGATTAGAATTTACAGGATCAATTTTCTATATTTTTCCAAAATTGATGATTCATAATGAGGTCACCCATCGCACATCTATCCATTTCATTTTTGATGATATTAAGATACTTAGGAATGCGTATAAAGGAATAATATTGCTTCATTATACTTGTGTCAAAGTTTTGTCAAGTGCAAAAATTACATTAATGTGTTTTGAATACACATATATATGCTGGAATGCTTGACAGTCTAACGCGTTGTAACTAGAGGAAAATAAATCTGTCAATTCTGTATGAATGTAAATTTTCATAGTTTTCACACAATCTCGTTATAACACTATATTTACCTATTTTTACCTATGTTTACCAACTACATTTTATGCAAAATTTTTTATAATTTCAGATTCATTGTAAATGTTTATGTTCAAAGTACATTGTATCTTTATCAAGTTACTTGCACATAAGTGGGCACCATAATGAAATAAACTGTAATTCATTGCTGCGACGGTTTGAAGTTGATCTGCATCACTGTTTGCGTTTGCCAATAAGAGATTATTTGATTACCAATTACTTTAATTCAAATTAATTGGACTACAGTGTGTACGTGCAAGTTTGGGAAAATGGTCCCTTTTAATAGATCGTGAGAACGTGGCAAGCTGTCATTTGTAAATGTTTACGAGTTTTGGTACGTCTTTCCCCGGAATGAACTGTACATTACGAGCAATCAAGACATATCAAACGAGAGCAATGAATAATCTCATCTGTCACAAGCTTAATTATTACTCTACATAAATGTCAGGCACGACGTATCAACGTCTGCCGAAGTATGAACACCCATACTAATTATGTGTTCATTTCATTTAACACAGGATCGAAGTGTTTTGTGTCTCATGATTCTTCAGTTTATGCTATTTAGGAAAAGAAACATTTGAACATGAATTTAAATACCATCATGACTACCACTTATTGGAGTCCAAACTCTTCAACTGATTTGCATTTCATAACTTTCGTTGATTTTAGGAAGCGAAGGGAAGTGATTTTGTATGCCTATGCCACAAAGTGTCACCGGAGGCATTATGTTTTCGGGTTGTCCGTCCGTCTGTAATCAATTTTTGTGGACAGCTCAACTAAAAGACTACTTGAGGTATCCTAATGAAGCTTGGTATGTATATATATGAGTGGGCGAAGTTGTGCTTATCAACTTTGGAGTTCACATGCTCAAGGTCAAAGGTCAAAAGGTCAAGGTCAAATACTCAAAATTTCACTATTTCCCCGATATCTATGAAATGCCTCAATGCTTGAAACATAGTGTATATAATACTGCTAAATGATGATTCTTCAGAGAGATTTTGGGGTCATGAGGTCAAAGGTCAAGTGAAAATATGACAATTTCACTTTTTCTCCATATCTCGCAAATGGTTCAAGGTATTTCATGGAAATTAGTACATATGCATGTACTGACTGGCAGTGATTATGTAGGGAATTTGGAGTAATGGGTCAAAGGTCAAGGGTCAAAGGTCAAGATCAACCCCTTAAAATGTCCCTATTGCCCTTTTATTTGTGCGATGCCTGCAGGATTTTTCTTGGAACAGAATATATTCATGTCTTACCCAAAAGAGATTCTCTTGGAAGTTTCTTGCCAAATGGTCAAAGGTCAAGTTAAAGTCCTAAATTTTACTTCTTCCACCATATCTCAACAGTGACTCAAGGTATCATCATGAAACTTAGTAATTATCGATGCACGTTCTACCTAACAGTAATTTTCTTGGCAATTTTAGAGTGATAGGGTCAAAGGTCAATGGGCAAAGGCCAGGTTGAAATGCTAAAATTTTACTATTTAATAATGAAATTACACTTTTCTCCATACTTTGAAATTACTTAATGCATTATCAAAAGTCAAGTAAAAATCCTCAAATCCCCAAATGCCTGCACTCTTAAACAATATGTGACACTGCACCTCAAAACAAACAAAAAGTCGCCAGACATCAATTTTCAATTAAGACCAAATTCTGAAAGAGCAGACTTTAAGCTTTAAAATGATGTATAACTCAAATCAAATGGACTCTCCTAACATACCTAAATATTGGAAAGAAAGCACAAACTCAGGAAAAGTGTGAAGTGAGAAAAGAGGCTCTGAAGTACAGTGTCTATTCAAGCGCTTAATCTTTACCAAGCCGTACTGGCTGTGCAATAAATGGGACAAAAGACAGGAAGTAAACCACCAGAGTAACAACAATGAAGGGATTATCAAATTAAACTGAAATTAGGCATGCCTCATTAACGCATTCTGTCCATAATTAATGCCAACTTTCAAAGCAGTAGCCCTATCCTTTCAAAAGTTATTAGAGTTGAAAGTGAAGAGTGTGGACAAGGTTTTTCAGAAATGAAAAAGGGATTCTAAAGACACACCTAATCGCACTATTCTACCAAAAATGTTCGAGATAAACTCCTAAAAAAAAAAACCACACTTTCCTGCCCGTTTTATGATACCAGATTTTAGCATAATGTAAAAGAAGACCCGCTCCTTCAGAAAATATGAAAAAGTCAAGTTTGGCTAGGTTGACCCATTTCACTTATTTTCAGTCCTCACGCAAAATCAGTGTGTGCGACTTTATGTTCGTTTTGAGGTGCACGGTCACATATAAGCATTCATCCAATCAAAGCTAGTTCAAGTGTTATGTTTGACGAAAAAGAAAGAAGGAATGAAATAAATGAAATTAAATTAAATGAAATGAAAGGAAAGTGAACATTCATCATATTTGTGACAAGCCTGTCATTTTAATGTTTTGCCAATTATGCGAAACTATCACCACACATTGGCAAGACATTGTACAATTAGGAGAACCATGCATTTATAGCGGAAGCATACCAGTCGCCATAGCGACATTTCTAGGTGTTTTTTTTTTCAATAGTGGAACACTTTATATCCGGTGTCAATATCAACTTTACGAAGACATTCTAAAGAGAGAGAAAAAAATGTATTTACAATCCCCCCCCCCCTCTTACGTTTAGAAATTATTTGAACAATTTATATGCAACTTGATAGTTTAGGGCTTGCTTATTGTGACAATTCTATACAACCACAAAGTTCAATGTCCGATGCTTTGATGGATATCATGTGGTCATTTTTCATCGACTTCCAATATTGCAATCGCTGCGTTGTGACAGTTAGTTAGGGTATTTTAGAAAATCTCTGGACCATCTGTGAAAAAATTGCTTACCAATAACTTTCTTAACCAGTGTGTTCATAAAGGTGTCTACTAACACCCCTCAGTTAGTTCCAACCCAAATCCTTGTGGAAAATTCTGGGGAGCCAATCAAAGTTGGGCACCGGGGAGCGTGATTTTTTATGACGGCACAGATTGGGGACCCTAACCCTAAACCTAACCCTAATCCTAATCCTAACCCTAACCATCAAACCCTAACCCTAACCCTAACCCTAACCCCAACCCCAACCCTAACCCTAACCCTAACCCTAACCGTAACCCTAAACCCTAACCCAACGTTTTTCCCATAGGTTTAATACGCGCCATGCCCCAATCTGTGCCGTCTTTTATTAAAAAAAAAAAAAAAAAAACCCACCGGGATGGGGGGGGGGGGGGGCAAAATTGAAAATGTTTTTTTTTTTCAATATAAGCGTGTGAGATGTCTAACTAGGGGTTTGTGGGGGTGCTGAATCAATTTCAACCATTAGTTTTGAGTAAAAACTACTATCTGACCGTAAAATAAGCCACGCCTCCTTTTTGCCTCCGCCGAAATACGTAAATATTGGTATTTTTATACGTATCTCACTGGGTTTATACAGTGGTTTTTTAGGGTGCACTGAAAACGTTTGTGTTCGATGGGAAGTAGTCGTTCCCATTTCTCTTATATCTATTACACCAAATATCATGATATTAAAAACTTTACCTCCAGCAGTTGAAAATTCCATGAGAATACAAAGATACATCCTTTGGTCTCAATTACAACGTGTATACAAACTTGATCTGTTCTTGAGTAGGGACACTCTTTATTGATTCGGAATCTTTGCTGGAGTCTTCAGATTTCACGTTAAATTTGTCGAGTGTATACAGCATTGATTATTCAGCGTTCAATTTGACGAGAGAATGGCTTACTTACTGTGGCTGGTTGCTGGTGTCATCATTTTTCATCTGTTCAACTATTCTCAAACATCAAAAGCCAATACAACAAGTGAGTATCTTTGTTGTTTCCTAGAGTATAATGCATTGAGGACTGTTGTAAGTTTGTTTCTTGCCTAATTTCAATATTGACGTAGTAGTTTGATAGACTTATGGCTTTCATGCAGGAATTGCTAATGCATGACATGGTATTTCTCCGTTCGTAAATATTAAAGGGATGGTATAGTTTAAGTTGGGACATAATTTCAGGTTTCTAACATTTTTTCTTTGTGAGATAATGAGAAACCTCTTCTGAAATATGAAAGAGCATGTAATTCCATGAGGAATTCAACGTTTATGGCTGATATATTCAAAACAGAGTGATTCTAATAAAGTGTGGGACCCACCGTTTATTACAATCGCTTTGTTTTATTTTGGTTTTGGATGTTTCAGTCGTTCCAAACCCGATTTTCATCAAATAAACTTTAAATTCCTCTTAAAATGGTATGCTCTGTACTATTTCATAAGTGTTTTCTTGGTATTTCACAAAAAGTTTAAAGCTCAATTCTCATCTCCACCAATACTGTGCCATCCCTTTAAGGAACATGACATATGTATTGCAATCTTTTCAGTCAAAAAGACTCATCATTAAGATTTGGTGATTTCTTTTACATGACACCACTTAGAAAAGACACGTAATATTCCTGGCTTACTTGCTATTGAAAAGATAATAAGTACTCTGTAAGAAATAACGTACATAGGATTCTCTTGGCTTTTTTTTTCCTTGGAAATGACGATGTTGAAATAAACAGTTTGATTCAGACGACAGTAGCTGCAGGGTTGTTTTAATTCTACTCTCCCCAACTATTCAGGAGTCTAAGCAATTGATTTTAAAACAAATCTTCTTGATCCATTTTATTCATCGTAGATTTTACTCTCGACTGTCCGGGGAAGGCTCTAGAGCGCGAGATATGGTGCGATCAAAGCTGTGTTATCAACCGTGATACTTGGGACATACAGGCACCACGTGGAAGGCGAATTCTGACTGAAATTAAATCTATTAACAACAAAGTGATGGGATTTCATATGTTGGATGACATAGCTAACAAATCGTCCCTGACAGTGATTTGGGATTACAACCAGAGTTCCCCTGTTATATCACTGACCCACCAGATTCAGTTACGGATATGGTATATATATCTACCCAGTAGGTTTCATCATGAGGGTGGAATGTTACGAGGGTAAGTGCTACTAACGATCATTTATTATGAGTACAACTATAACACAAAATGCCAACATTGATGTAATCACATATATAATTGACAACGACAGTTTAAATGTATATGCATTTTTGTTCTGCCCCTGGAATTTTACGAGTCGATTCCCTCCATCTTTCATTATCAGGGCAGTATTTAGTTCTACATTTTCTGTTTGTTTGTTTTGTTGCATTTTGAGTAGTTTGTATACGAATGTGTTCAAAAATCGAAAAGAATGTTTTATTGAAATTTGTTCCAGCAAATTCCAAAAGTGTGGACCAGTTTTACTGAATTTCAATTCTATGCAAAAGCCCTCCCTTCCCCTCGTTCCCCCTCTAATGGGACCACACCCTCCCCCCTCCCCCTTTGGTGCTCCTCCATAAGCATGGTCCACAGTGCTCTATTTCAGATACTGTTTTTAACACTGTATAGTTGAACCACTTGGATCATACTTTTGACGTTATTTGATTTTATTGGTTCCTGCATTATACCATTGCTCATGCAGATACATACACCTGAATTATATGCATTGTATACATTAATTGTTAACACAAGTCATTTTCTTCATTACCTTTAGAATATACAGCAATACAGTTTCTTCGTTGCCTTTACGATGTACAACAGAACATATCAGCGATGCAATGAATAACGCAGAAGGGCTACAGCTTAAGCATTGCTTGATTTAAATGCAGCCCTCGTACATAATATACACTCTTAAAGGGTGTGTACAGTTCTGGTCGAGGTGAAGATTTAGCTTTTAACGTTTTGTGAGATATTCAGAAACCACTCTATGAGATGTCAAAGAGCATGCAGTTCTAAGGGGTATCAAAAGTTTATTCGATGAAAATCGGTTTTGAAATGGCTGAGATATCCAAAAACAAGGTGAAACAAAGAGATACTAATAAAGTTGGGGCATGTCGCCTTTTATTATTAGCACTTTTTGGGATATCTCAGCCATTTGAAAACCAATTTTCATCAAATAAACGTTGAATCCTTCTTAAAATTGCATGCTCTTTCATATTTCATAAGAGGCTTTTCATTATCTCACTTAGGAGTGTTCAAAACATGAATCCCTATCTCAACCAGTACTGTACAGTCCCTTTAAAACATCCGAGTCAGAACTGACCCGGAACTGGGTCCGTTGGGGTCACACACCGTTCTGGGTCATAAATGACAAGGAATGGGGTCAGATATGACCCATTCAGAGTCATGAATTGGGTCAGGGTGACCCCATTCGGGGTCTTCATGACTAAATTCCAAGTCATTTTTGACCCGGAACGGTGTGTGACCCCAACGGACCCAGTTCCGGGTCAGTTCTGACTCGGATTTTTTTAGAGTGTATAACATAGGAAAATAGGAGGGAGGGATGACTTGCACAGAGATAGGATAGAAGAAAAGAGAGAGGAGCTAGGTCTGTCTGCTTTCGCTAATACACAAAGTTAGATCACCTGGATCACTGGATAATAAAGCTGGCAAAGTATTTTCTCACCGAGGTACAGGTGAACAGTTAAAGGTCATGGTCGGTTACATAACATTACGCAATAAATTCAGAACGGCGTTATTTCCACGAGGGAATTTCATACACAATACAATTACAATGACATTTTAAGATCACTGATATCCAGGAAGCAGCATTGTCTTTACAGCTTTCTTAAAAGAATACATAGACTTTAATCGAATTTCAGAAGGAAGAGAGTTCCAACATCGGGTCCAGTGTGTCTGACAGATTTCAGAGCCATCACCGTTATAGGATTTTGTAAATGAAATTTATCAGATTGCCTAGTGGGATGAGAATGTACGTCCTTTTTTAACTGAGAAAAAAAAACTGAGAAAAAAAGAGATGGCAACTGACCGTTATACAAACGAAACATAAAAAGTGATTTTTGCAAAAACAATTATTGTCATTTACTTTTACTGTATAGATAGTGAACACACACACACACATAATAAAAGTAACCAATATATATATATATATATATATATATATATATATATATATATATATGGGTGAGAATTTTGAACGATGTACAATTGCCAATTTTCGCACCTTATGACATTCTTTCCCTTAGAACACGCCAGGATGATCTAAGAAACCAGATTCTTTCATGTAATCTCAAAGCCTGGTAAATTTCCTTTCAGGAAATGTATGGTTTGGTTGACTTTTGACTGATATTTTTCATTTGACAAGGACTTAAAAGTAAAAATACGGTAAAAATACGGTAAAAACGCTATTTTCACAATAATTTTTGGTTTTCAAACTAATGATGTGCCTTTTTTACGGTACGTGACATCTAATATCTGACCATGTTCTGGATCTGACATATTATCATGTGTATGTACCACAAAATCAAAAGAACTTTATGAGCACGTATAAAATTACAGAGAACAATTGAAGTATCAAAGCCCTAAACAGACGAACGTCCGTGATGCTGTTATTTCTATCGCTGCTGCAAATTCTGCTTTGTTGTCCCAACTGTAAAGTATACGAAAATTTGGTGTTCCACCAAATGAACACATCCTGCAAAAATTGTACGTCTGCTGGCTGTACATGGGACGTAACATTCTTTTATGCAAAATTATACTCAGTTTTCGTCACGGACTTGCTTCCGCTATTTAGTAATAAAGATCGTAGCTCATTAAACGTTATTGGCGATGTTGTCCTGAGTCCAAATCAGCTAAGATCTAGCCACACGATAATATGTTTGTTTTGAAATTCTGTCCATCCCTTGTCAAATGGGAACCGAAATTACATTTTTAGATGAACCTCCGAGAAAAAAAGAACGTCCGTGATGATTAAAACGTTTTCGAGTGGGACACCATCTTGCTTTGATGGCGAAGGTACATTTTACCTTTGGCTCTTTAGCCGAGATGCTGCATGTCATGTTTTGAGCGGACTGAGGCTTGTCCGCAGTTTTTGGACCATGCAATTGACCGAAAACCAAGCAAATAATTAATATTTTCTCTTTAAATTCACCTCCTAATCCCCCTCTGAGCAATATATATGATGTAAGGATGTCAAAGTTCTTATAATTTGCATTGACAATACCTTTTCAAATTTTTGAAAGAGTTAGAATGGCTAGGTACTCTTTGCCGAGTAGTTACCCGTCCTGGAACATGACCCTAGTAGCAGAACGAACGTCCGTGACAATTCCAGCGAACGTCCGTGACGTATGCAATCCGAACGATAGGGATAACTTGTCCCGAAAGTGTCCTGTATTCTTTAAAACTTTTAGCTTGAATAGCGACAAATAAAGTTTTACAAAGTAAACAATGAGTTTAGATCAGTAGTTTCAGAATTTTAAGGCGGTATGTGATCATGATGAACAAACAGTTGAAAATTTACTCACAATTTTACGCTTGTTTTCCCTCTAATTATACAAAAACAGCTTAACACTGAAAACCAAGTTATAGGAAAATGGAATTTTGTGTAATCTGTAATTTCTGTGGATTTGAATTTCTTTCCAATGGGGTTTTGGAGACAATTTGCACTGTTACAGGTTCTGAAAGTTTCGCTCACGGACGTTCGGTCCGAGAAAGGAAATTTCTGATAATTACAAATGTATCACTGTATACATGAAGTTAATGTTACTTGAAAATATTACCAAATCGTTGAGTCGGTCATACCCAAAAGTGAATAACGTTCAGCACTCAATTTACCTGTAATAACAAAAGGAAAACGTTTTGGTCAAGGATGTTCGTTGGTAGAATAAGTCCATGGATTACATAGTAGGAGAGAGAGGAACAGTGCGACTTTTTAGTGACAGATGCTCCAAGTGTTTATCTTTTGAGTATGGTAGCTGCCATCTCAAACAGAGCACATCCAGTTTTGGTCTCCATCACGGACGTTCGCTGTAATTGTCATGATATTTAATGCCGTAAAACATTCTTATTTTTCTCTTCACGACGATTTTTCTCCCATTCCCTAAGTAGCCTGAACATGCTGCGACCAAACAGAAAACAAAAATCCGAAAAGTGCTACGCAGTCACATTCAGGATACATTGAAACAAAATGGATGAAATGACGGAAGAAGTCTGTAATGGGCATGTGTTGAAGAAGAAACGAAAAAGTTTCAAAAGGACGTGGAAGCAGTTGAATGAAAATGAGAAGAAACGGAGAAGGGATCGAGCTCCAACACACAGAGAAAAGAATTGCCAGAGCACTCCCATTATACCGAATTCCTCTGGAGAATTTTTTTTTGTTTATTCTTTATTCATCGAAATGTCGTCACAAGCTAACCAAAATAATGCAGTATACAATTATTGTCTGATGAAAACACGCAAATCCTCCGCAAAGCAATGTTAATTGTAATTCTATCCCTGATTTTTCTTTCATTTTACATGTAAGAGACAAAGAGATAGTCAAGCTGTTTGTGCTTTTGTGCTTACTTTGAAAACACATGTTAAAAAAAGTAATGATTTAGAATAGGCTTAAGGTTGCACTTTGATACGTTCGCACTTCCAAAGATTCGTTACTCCGAATGTCCAAAGGTTTGTTATTCCGAAAATGAAAAAAAAAAGATGTTCGTAGTTAATTCAGGAGGTTTCTTATCAAAAATGTTCTTATTCCGAAAGTTTGTTAATCCGAAAATTAAATATTAAAGTTCACTATTTTTAGGTCTGTTCTTCGAACAGTGGAATGGGCCTGTTATTCGTTTAGGTGAAAACAATTATCATGAGGTTTTGAAATCTGGAGGATTTGGTTGTTAATTTGTTTCTCCACATTTGGATAAACGAACCTGATTTTTCATGTTCCAATCAATAAACCTTTCGATTAACCTAGATTCCTATCATTTACCGAATAAAAAAGCTTCATGATTATACGAACTCTATCAATTTTCAGATTGACAAACTGTATAAATAACGAGCCTCCGAAATGACGCGCTACAAAATGCTTGTTATAACAAACCATATTGTATGATATCGAAGTCACAAACATCCATCCAAGTTATGGACTTATTGTGTCTTGTTATGACGAAACTTCGCAGTATCGAACCTAATACCATTTCTGACTAACATAATAACACAAATTCTCCTCGGTAACAGTGTGTAACACAAGGAGCAAACGCAAAGGGATTTCTTCCTAACGTATTCGTTTGCCCTCCCCAGCTAACTTCGTATTTCTATAACGGAGCACATTTCTTTTGTTTTTCTATGTCAATTCATTGTCATATTTAGCTATGACCTTGTTCGTTATACAAGCAAATTTTGCATTGTAGATTTTAGATAACAAGTTTAGGAACTGAATCTTTACTTCGTAATAACGAAATTTTGATAAATATATTCATTCTCAAGGATGGACTGCGTCACCGAGATTACACGTACGTTTGTACGTTAATTTACGAAAGATGGAAAATTGTTTTCTTTGATTCCTTAGCATGAGAAGATAAACAAGCTTTTATAATTGAGAATTGGTAATATCTATTCAGAATTTTGCAGAGGAGTTCGTTCTCAACATGAAATTGCTGTTTATTGTGAATAGAATGCGTTTCCAACTCAAGAGAGCTGCATTGTTCAATATCTTGTTTGTTCCGAACGTCCGTGAGCTGTATGCGAACCTCCGTGATGAAAACTATGCTATGTTTGTTGGGTTATAGAGACTGCCTAGATCAGATACATCTTAAAAAGGTATGTTATTATTTGGGAGTAAGGATTAAAGTATGGGATAGTAAAATAAGAGGTCAAAATATTGAGTTTCTGTAAAATGGGCGTAAAGTGTAGAAAGGGTTTAGCTGAAGAGCAATATTTCAACAAAAATGACGAATTTGGTTAAGTCATCAGTTGTCTACAATTACGTACAGGTTAAGAGTACAAGCTTAATATTTTGCCAACACATACACATGTCCCTTAAGATATTTCGTTACGATTTTGAACTGAATCAGATTGTTGCAAACTATGTTAAATGGTATTCAAATGTATGTGCAGTACTATTCCTCACGGACGTTCGCTGCTCTGGACATGGTAAACTTCCGCTGTGAATAAAAAATTGTTCCTCTGGGAAAATCCTAGTATAATTGGGTTCATATTAAAGCTTGAGTTATACTCTTTCAGGTAAGATAAATGATTTGGAGAATTTCCTACTATTTAAATTTTGCGTTGTTTTGGCTCAATTGTAGGCCTACATCGTTTAAAATTCTGACCCATATATATATATATATATATATATATATATATATTATTCATTCATTTATTTATGTATCTATTCATTCATTATTCATTTATTCATTTATTTATATCAAAATAAGCGTGAACAGAAAATTCGAATAATTACTGTGTTTTACCTCGGATGAGCGACAATACAATGATTAATGTCTTAATTACCAAGATTTTTATACCATCATGAATTATTCGTGAAACGTTGTTCATTTCATTTTCAAGGAATACCATCAGCGCGGCTGGTTGACGGGCCCTCTCCCAAAGAAGGCTTAGTGGTTCTTGATCCAGACAGATATGTCTGCTTTGACAACTTTACCCCTAAAGCTGCTGAAGTAATCTGCGGTGAACTTGGCTTCCCAGCGGCAGAAGAGTATTCGGCTCAGACTTTGCCCAGTACAGCAAAGAGGAACAATTATCAGCGGCTGTCATGCCCAGAAGGTGACATGGTGACAGTATCAATTCCCAATGTTCTTTATAAGATTAGTGCTGTGGGATGCATGTATAGGATATTGTAATAATAGTAATTGACACATATTTATAGTCAGAATAGAACAATGATATATACATGGGATATATATATATATATAATATTATTGGTGCTGTTCGTTATTCCGAAGGTTCGCTATTCAGAAGGTTCGTTGTTCCGAAGGGTCGTTAATCCGAAAATGAAAAAGGGTCCGTTAATCCGAAAATTTGTGGCGTTATTCCGAAGGTTCGTTATTCCGAAGATCGGTTAATCCGAAAATGAAATTCGGAACAATGAACCTTCGGAATAACGAACCTTCGGAATAACGAGCTGTAACCAATATTATAGATGTATGTACTTATACATACATGTATATTACATATATATACATATACATATACGTATATATATATATATATATATATATATATATATGTATATATTTATATATGTATGTATATATATGTATGGTCAGTTTATTCTGTCTTAATAAGTTATGTTACTGTTAAAAAAACTTTTCTTTCAAAAAGTTCAGTTCAATATCGCTCCAAAATTTCCCTTCTCCATTTGATTTCCCCATAATAATTTCATTAGAGGTAACTGTGATCTTCTTTTCAATATTTCAGCATAAGCGGTTCTCACAATATTATTGCACAGGTTCTTCGTTTCGGCGTTTAATGGATTGTTCAGAGGCAACGACTAAGTTTTCTCTGAACAGGGTTGTCAGGCTGAAATGCCAAGGTGAGACAAGCATTAACAGTTTAACATTTCAGTTCTATGAATGTTCCCTGACGTAGGCAAATATAAGATTCTTATTTAGAATAAGATATGAAATTGTTTACTATTCTTTATTTTTCGTGAGGACATATCAAAAGCAATGAGAAAGACGAAGAGATAAATAAACCAACAAAATCCTAGGAAAATTATAGCTCCAACAGTGTTAGAGTTTAGCTGCAGTCAGGAGTTCAGGAAGAAGACATTTTCAAGAATACGTCAACTACAGGGCGTATCAAAAAGAACGTTACACTTTTGAAAATAATTGTCTAAATTACATTTCAAAATATTGGAAGGTTGTTTCATATTTATGGATGCCCAATAGTCTCATCTATCAAGTGCAATCAACAAAACATATTTTTTGTTTACGCTTGGCTGAACACTGACGCTCTTTGTCCAGAGTGTGAAAAATGACTTGCGCCAAATTGAAAGAAGATGGAAAATTCAGCCAGCAGTCCAAATAAGTGCTCCCATTCAAACAAATTGCTCTTTTGCTTTAATAAAGCTTTGATTATGTTATGATAGTCTGAGATTTTTTGTCAGATTTATCGTAATTTTAATGATTTCATTTCTAAATCAATTGGTGAGAATAAGAGTGTGTAATTACTTCAAGATCTTTAAAGCACAGTTTTCACAATACGCGGACACATCAATACCGTATGCCAGTTATTCATTCATCATTCTTCCCATTAATCAATCAATTGGTTGACCAATTAATCAATCAATTAATCAATCAATCAATCAACCCATCAATACATCAACCGATATATCAGTTAGGCAGTCATTGAGTCGTTCAATCAATCAGTGAATCAACCCAATAATCAATTAATCACTTTTCAGTCATTGAAATAATCAATCGGCTGATTGAACGAATAAACTAACAAATAAATCAGTTTTCAAACATTGATCAGCCTTTAAGCCACGGGGTGGGGGGGGGGGGGGAGGTGATATTCCCTATGTCGATCTGCCACTTTTTTATAAAACATGCATACAATTGTGACTGACTAATTGATTGATTGATTGATGAAATGAATGACTAATTGATTGATTGATTGATTGATTGATTGATTGACTGATTGAATGACTGAATGACTGCTTGCTTGCTTGCTTGCTTGATTGATTGATTGATTGATTGATTGATTGATTGATTGATTGATTGATTGGACTGATTGTATTGATTGACTGATCTGAGGATGCATTAATTTTGTACTTTTCTTCTTGACTGAGTGACTGGCATGTGGGTTCAATATGTCTGGGCATGATTTATGATAACTGTGCTTAAAAGATCTTGATGTTGTTAAACAACCTTTCATAACACAATGGAATCATTTGAAACGTGACAGAAAATCGCCAGAAAATTCCTAAACTATCATAACATAATCAAAACTGTGAGCAAAAGAGCAATTTGTTTGAATGAGAACACTTATTTGGACTGCTGCTTGAATGTTCCATCTTCTTTCAATTTGGCGCAAGTCATTTTTCACACTCTGGACAAAGAGCGTCAGTGTTCAGCCAAGCGTGAACAAAAATTTGTTTTGTTGATTGCACTTGATAGATGAGACTATTGGGCATCCATAAATATGAAAAAATCTCCGAAACATTTTGAGATGTAATCATAAAAATTTTTTCAAATGTGTAACTTTTTTTGATACGCCCTGTATAAGTCACTGTAAAAAGCATTATGGATACCAAAAAATCGAATTGTAGAACAGTCAAAGAATTGAAATACGGACAGGCAGACAGGAGGGAGGTGGTTCATACGTTAAACTAGTTGTTCGACTTTTGGTTTTAATTATCATATCCTGCACACATTTCTGGTTGTCATTTTCTTAACACTATAATGTACTTGCTTTTGTTCCATTTCTATCAAATGTTTTGACAGATTCAATTGCATCTTGTGACCATCCCGGCCATGTGTCTTATGGTTATTGGGACTCCAATATCACAAACTTGGGGTCCAGATTAACTCTTACCTGTGACGAAGGTTACGTCATCTATGGCAGTGCGACACTACAGTGTGTGGGTCTACCTGGTTGGTCAACATACTTCCCCGTTTGGAACGCTTCAGTCCCATCCTGCTTGAGACTCGAATGTAAAAGAGAAAGTATGTTGTATAGAAAAGTATCACTTTATGTCATATCAAAAGAATCAAGTGGATATCACGTCATAGTAATTGACAGTTTGGATGTGGTAAGGCCTTTTTTTTTCTTGATTGTGTCAGCTGATTGTAAATACAGGAAAATGTCGTATTTCCTGTTCATTATTTCAGCTGAAAGGACTGGCTACGGCATGATTCAACATATTTCATCACTGATTCAGTCAGATCATTGTTTGTGCAATCATTGTGAAGATCTCAAAATCCAAATAGTTTTTATATTTGTTATCTGTCTATTGTTAACGTAAATTCTTATATGTTATGTTTGAAAGTGCTGATAATACGCCATATAATTGTTTTGAAAATGACTGTGTTTCATTTATAATGTATGGTCAATGCAAAAAAAAAAATCTGAATAAAAGTCAAAGAAAATAAAAAAATAGAAAAGAATGACGGATATTTATATTTTGACTCTCCAGAATTATTCTGCTCATGCCAAAGTCCCTTGAAATGGATCAGCGCTTTGCTAGGGGCGATGGTGGTTGTGCTGACAGTTCTAATTTCATTCTTACTTCATCGCATGAAGAACAGGTACTTGCTTTCCAATTATATAGAAGTGTCTCTTTACATGTTGTATATTATTGACAAGGTACAAGATCTTGTGCTACTACTTTTGATTTAATATTGATTTATTCCCGCTCCAAGATAAGACAAAGGCAAGAGAGTCTTATTTTGCGTTTTCCGTGGTCTTTAATCAAGTAAGAGACTTGTCTTTCACAGCAGGTTGCTCAAAACTAAATACCATACATTGTCTATTCAAAAGCCGGAATAGTCTTTTCCCGGGAATAAATAAATTGTTTTAACTTTCCCCATTTTCAATGTACGTTAAAACCTGATATACCAGAAGCATGAAACAAATTGAAATTGAAATTGAAATGTGGATAAACTTGAAAATTCTACATACTTAAAGAAAGCGTTGTCTTCGAATAGGACATGTGCATTTGATGGAAAATATGTGGGTCTTTGTTTTGTTTTTGTTTTGTTTTGATTTTTGCAACTGATTGCCAAAGTACCGTACATCGACGCAATAAAGCACCGAATTAATCAGTGTTAAGTATTAGAATTCGAACCTACGACTTCTTGTGTGTGGTTTTTGTGTTGCTTTTGATTTGTTTTCTTTTGGGTTTCTTTGTTTGTTTTTTGGTGCATGTAACATCACTTTACGTGGTCGGGAAAGAAATTCAAATTGATTGAATTGAAAGTCACTAGGACATGGACGTATTAATGGAATGTAACAGATCTGGGTGGTGTTTCATCAACGTTTGTCGGCGCTGACAACTTGAATCACCATAGTAACAGTCAGTGACCAGAGCATCTCAGCCAATCAAAACCAAGGATTTTGCTGAAATTGGTCAGCGGCGACAGTTGTCGGCGCTGACAAGCGTTGATGAAACACCCCCCAGACGTGCCAAAACAATCTAGGCCTATCCATGAACAAAATGCCAATGTATGACAAATCTCTTTTTTTCCGAACTGGTTTGCGGAAACATTATTCGTGCTCTTTGTATCTTATATACCCTTCGGACCCAGATTTTACTCCAAGACCACGCCAGAGGTAGAGAACAAGGAATCCAATTCCGATGACGCTGTAGGGGATGACAGCATCCATTCTATCCATGAGGAAACTGATGTAGCTGATCAAGGCCTACCCGGTAGAAAACCTGCAGTGTACGACTCAAAGATTAACAAGGGTGATTTTTCCGTGTTTAGAAGTGACGCACTTGACGGGGTTGAAAACTGGCCCAGGTCAAGTATGCACTTTGATCATATCGGACATCACCCATCCCTGACCAGAGACACAGATGATGATGGTTAAATAGCTATGGACGGCCAGCATGCTGTAAAGTCTGAAGTGAAGTTCCAAAGCTGTAATAATAGCCAACAAGCATCTGGATTCCAGCAACGATATAATAAACGTGGCAGTAAAGGATCACAGATTTACATTGAAGTCGATAAGACATGATCAATAATGCATAGAAACCCCAAACTTTATTCTGCTTATCATTCTTATGTCTTTTACCTTTGGCGCCTCGAAACACAATAGACAATGACAACATTAGAAATACAACAGCTTCAGCTACAAAGCATATACGCCATTTTTAAACATTTTTATATAGATTTTGTTTATCGTCTTGAATTCTCTTTACATGTGACGTCACATATATCCATGTGAAGTACTCACAGTGTAGCAAGAAGATAGCGCTGAATAGCACCCCATATGTGTGTGAAATTACAATGTATTCATAATACACTGGTGTTAAATCTGCAATATTGAATACTAAAGAAAAACTGAAGAACGCATAGTTATAATGATGTGCGTTTATAATTATTATCATAATCATTGGCAAGTTTTCTCGTAGTCATCCACAAGGTATATTTCAACATGTCTTAAAAATATCGATGTAGATTTTGATTCATCCAGGTAGTATGCTAAAAGCGTGTAAATTAAATCTGTTCGACTGGACTTACTTGTGAAAATCACGGAGAAAACAGTTTCGTGACTCGTCCGAGTCACTTCTTCAGCTCTGTCTGGCTGGCGAGCATTCACCCGTGGAGGGTGAATGGGCGATGTTACTGCCTTTATTGTCTGTACGTCGAGGAATTTTCCGGATCACCGACTTGTATGTTGGTGAAAGGTTGTGTCGGAGTCCCCCTCCCCTATTGAGTGAAGGATTGTCCGCATTCACATACACAGCTTCACGGACTCCTCTTTCAAACCATCTGGTTTCCTTGTCAATGATGTCGACCTCTTTGTCTTCAAAAAGGTGCCCCGTGTTCTTCAGGTGGGTGAACACGGCCGACTCGTTCCCAGCTGAGCTGGATCTACGATGTTGGTAGAGACGTTTGTGGAGAGGTTGTTTGGTTTCGCCGATGTAGTTTTCTTTGCAGTCTTTTCCCTGACACTTTATCCTGTAAATTACATTGTTCCGTTTGTGTTTTGGGATTTTGTCTTTAGGATGAACTAGTCTCTGTCGAAGAGTGTTGGTCGGCTTGAAATATACAGGAATTCGGTAGAAGCTGAAAATCCGTTGGATTTAAAAAGTTAGATTTATTCAAAATCATATTATATCTAATGCAACATGCAAATATACTCGATAAGCAAATGCCTCTTCCACTCAATGTGTTAATTAATGTTCACGTCGACAATGACGATGAGTGACGTTAAAGCAATCGAGGACTATGTACATCCACTCACATCCTATATTTATAACTGATTTTTTTTTTCTCAGAAAAAAACAGCAATCATAAACTGTTGCCGCTTGTCTTGTTCTTTATATCATCTCTATAGATGTCTGTATGTTGACAGCATACATACACATGACAATCGACTGAAATAGCATGTTTGAACTGTACTCCGTAGTACGCTGCAACTGCAGCCCTTACATCAACATGAATGGCTGCCTCGAACACACACATTCACAACAAATCAATTGCGAAAAAAGGGAAAGAGAAAAAAAACCACTCATTGCGGTGGCTACTTCCAATACTTGAATATGAAAACAAATATTTTTCAGCAGTCCTGTTTCCTTATTTCAAGAGGTTTGTAATGAGACATGGAGACGAAGCTGAAATGTATAATTACTGTAACTTTCAATTTACATCATTGTCCAGAGATTCTGTAATGCACTAAGGGCTATTGTATGCCACTCTCGGGTTCCCATCAGCGTCTAGTTTGTTCACCCATTTGATTGATTGTAAAGACCGTAAGAAGTATAGAGCACATTGTATTAACAGCAACCGAAACAATATGCACTTTCTTCTCGAATCGACGTTTTGAAAACTGACAAACATATCTCTCAAAACCTGAATCGCACTCTTGTAATTGAGTGCTTTTGAAGAGCATGTTGACATCACTTTCACTATGTCGCAGTCTGGTGAAGTGTGGGTGCAAAATCTACCAGGAAATGAAATCCAAATGACATGGGTGTTAATATCAATACTGAAAAGTGTCACCACTTATTCTGCAGTAATTCTCATGTGATCCCAACAAACGAAGAAAGAATATACCATATTCTAGGGTTTTGGTCGTATTTTGAAAAGCACGTATTACAATTAATTTCGTAGAATATGCACAATATGGCGCAATGCCGTTCATAAAAGAAATGTGAACCAATGAGATAAGCAGGGATATTACCAGTTTGTTTGTTTGTTGTGTTGTGTTTTTTTTCTTTTTTTTTGGGGGGGGGGGAGACAAAAACAGGAGGAGACTCAAACAGGATTTTCCTTTACTCTTATAGCTGTGTTCTATTATGGACATACATATTTCAGTATACATGAATTCACAAACATTAAGCACACATACAATTGTATTACACTTACATGCACACATAACCTTGCCCACGAAACGAACATCATATGATATGATATATATACATACATACATACATACATAAACATAGTTTCTGTATTTTCCTCTTAATTATGAAGTCCTTGGATTCATTATTGACATCTTGGAATATAAAAGCAGCTAAAGAAAAAAAAAATTATTGAAATCTCACGTTTGCTCTGTAATACAGTTTCACCGGTACTATTTCTTCACATCAATGTATTTATATGTATTTGTAATATATTTAACCCACACTTCTGTGAATGTAAGCGTTGGAATTGTGGAAATTTATTACTGTAAAAAAAAAATATTAGGGAGCTGAGGGTGCTGAGACACCTCAAATGATCACTTAATATATTCAAATGAAACGAGGTTTATGCGGTTCTGTAGTTTGTGTGATATCCCTGCTGAAAAGACCACAGTATCTCACCGTGTTTTCACAATGTGTTCACATAGTCGGCTGTGTGAAAACGCTCGACTTTAACGGTTGATTTCACATGGTGGGTGTGTTTTTTTTCACACAGTGTTCATTTAGTGATGTTTTGATTTACATAGTGAATCGATTTAAATGTGTTAACAATGAAATATAAATAGCTCGAATTTAACAATGTGAAGAGATTTCACACTGTGTTTCGCGTTGTGGTTCACACTGTGGTGGGACACAGTGACTGTGTTCTTTCCAGCAGAGATAAAGCGTGTATACTAAACACTTTGATTGTTATGTATATGTTAGATTACCTAATATCCAATACGCAATACCTGCATACTTTACTGAATAAATCTAAATTACTCAGAAATACACGACAATAGCATAAAAATAATTACTTCCTTTTCTATCTTTTAATGAAATGTGTTTTAACTGATTGGGTTTGGAACTAAATGATATAACGCGAGTCTTTTACACTTAATTTAGTTAATCTTAACATCTATATGTATAGAATGATGTATTTCTATCAACAACATGTGATTATGAATTACAACAGGGATTGGCTGTCAGAACGACTGCAGCATACATAGCATACGAGACCACTGTGGGATGACACTTGAAAAGAAAAGCTTGGAATGATAACAACAACTACCGACATGGGCCTATGCTAGAATTTATCACAAGGAAACGATGCTTAGGTGAGGAACAATAGATCGATTGTCTTAACTAATACAGTGTATGTAGCTAAGGTCTTTCTGACTCTTACAAATTATATTGTTTGACATATTAATTCACTCGGTAGGTCGATGTGATTTGAAAAAGTCATCTCCACCTTTCCTGGATATTGAATTCACATAGACATTACAAACTGCATGGCATTTGGAAAATAAAGAAATACATCAGAAGATCCTTTAACTGTGTATCAATATAAGCTTCTATTTGTGTCTCCTCAAATATCAAAATAATTAATAAGTAAACGTAGAATATATATATACACGCTTGTATATATATATATATATATATATATATGTGTGTGTGTGTGTCATGAATATGATATACATGTATATGGAACGCCATTAGGGAAACAATACAAAATTCATTTCACTCCAGCAATATTCATTTTACTTTTAACAAATACATTTCACTCACCAATATTTATTTCACTTTTTACAAAAATACGTTTCACTTTTAGATAGAAATTCATTTCACTTTTCACAAAAATACATTTCACTTTTAAATAAAAATACATTTCACTTATAAATAAAAATTCATTTCACTTTTCACTAAAATGCATTTCACTTTTAAATAAAAATACATTTCACTTTTCACAAAAATACATTTCACTTTAAAATAAAAATTCATTTCACTCTTCACAAAATGTATTTCACTTTTTAACCAAAAACATTTGACTTTTCACAAAAATTCATTTCACTTTTCAAGAAAAAAAATAAATCATTTCTTCTTTCCGCAAAAAGAATCATTTCACTTTGGCGTACCATATCACTCTGACGAAACCATTTCACTGCACTAAAACCATTTCACTCTGATAAAACCATTTCACTCCGATCAAAAAAATACGTTCCTCTCTTTTCCCGGCCAAAAGGTGGCGCCAGTCTGAGAGGAGTCGCAGTGCTATGGCACTTTGTTAGCATCAAAGAGCGTACAATGGCGGCTTTGCATAGTGTCCTGTTCGTTCTTTCTACCCCGACAAATTGCTGAATTTCTCCTGTTGATGACATCCGTGCGATCTTGGGAGTGTTCACATATCGGTAAAAAAAAGTGTCATTTTTCGTTTGTTCAGTCTGTAACTTTTATGAATCCCTATTAACTGACGAATTCACTAGAGTTGTTGTTGCGCCACAAACGTGTCTTCGGTGAAAACAGCTCGCCCAGTCCGACGTATTGCGTCTTGTGTTACTGTGGGAGCCAGTATTCGGGTCCAGTGTGGAGCTGCGTGATCGCTCCGCCGGCGGCGCTGGCGGCAGTAGGGATAAAGCAAAGCCACGACATATGAGCGCGGGCAATGTAGCGGACGATTCTGACTTCAAATCATATGTCAGACAGGCACTTAGATCCAATTTAGATGGCCAGGAATCAATGAAGCAGTGTATCCAGGAACTTAAAACTACACAAGCTGAGCTGAAAGACTCGATTGACTTCGAAGCAGCAAGAACCGATGAAGTTGAGAAAAATTAGTAAAGGCTCTCACAAAGAACATGTCTGCATGCATGAAAAAAAATTGACAATCTGCAGGTCGTCAATAACAACCTAGAGCGTCACTCTCGCAGATGTAACCTGCTTCTCTGCAACCATGGTCCAGAGAAAAAGGATGAGATCCCTGCCGCAATAGTCAACAGTGTCTTGAAAGGCGAGCTAGGCATTGATGCAAAGGTGGAAGTAGCCCACAGAGTTGGAAAAAGAAGGAGTGATGGGGCTGCCAGACCTATCATCTTCAAAGTCTGCTCAATCGAGGTGAGAGATAGGATCCTACGGGCCAAAGGCAAACTTCGTGAGGCAAAGTCACAGTTGTACATCAAGCAGGATGAGACCTTGTCTGATCGTAAAGCGAAGCAGCAACTGAAATTTGTAGCTTCTGAGGCCTTCAAAGCAGGAAAGAAAATGTTCTTCCGGCACGACAAACTTTTCATTGACGGAGTAGAATACAAGAAGCCAAACGCTGGCCCCCAAGCGGAAGTGGAAGGAGCCACCAAGGAGATAGAGTAGGATAGCGACGGCTCTTGTCAGTTAAACATCGGCTGCTGGAATGTTGGTGGTAAGTCTGATTCATGTTCATTGAGGAAAACCATTTTAGCGAAGTGTGATTTTGATATTATTTGTTTGGTGGAAACTCATCTTCTTGAAAGTCAATCAATTCAAGTTAGCAACTACATTTGGTTTGGGCATAAACCGGTTACAATTGCACAAAAATGCAAGGAAAGGATCTGGAGGAGTCGGCTGCTTGATACATCGTCGCGTGCTTCAGTATTGCTCGGTTAAATGTTTGGAGAAATCATATGAGGGGATATTATGGCTGCAGTTGAAAGACAAGCAAGGAAAGGATATGTTGCGTCTGTTACTTACCCCCAGAAAACTCAAGCAGAGGGGGACATGGTGAAGAATTTTTTGATAAGCTACTTTCCGGAGTATACAAATACAAAGATTGTGGTAAAATTCAAATCTGTGGAGATTTTAATGCGAGAAATGGAGATTTATCAGATATTATCGAAGGCATAGATTGCATTAGACAAAGAAAGACTATTGACTTTGAAACAAACTCTCAAGGAAGAAATGGATTTTTGTGTTTCGTCAAATTTGTGCTGCCTAAATGGTAGATATACAAATGATAATTTTACTTGTGTGTCTTATAAATGAAGTTCAATTGTGGATTACTGTATAGTACCCTACCATGATTTAAATACTCCAATTTTTATGTTCTGCTCGTTGCAGAGTTAATTGACAAGCATTCTATTCCAGTGTTAGGTTCAATTCCTGACCATTCTATTCTATGCTGGTCACTCGACAGAAATCCTTCAGGTGATAGAGCCAAATGCACAGAGCCTGTTAATTCTAGTCCTCAAAATCTGTCTAAACTGTATCATTTAAATGATATAAATGATAGATTTATGTGTGATGAGGAAAGTAAAAATGCAGTAGATTCTCTTTTGAGAAGATTAGCAGATGGTGTACCATCACAAGAGCATTTGGATGAAGTATATGGTGAATTTGAAAAAGTTCTGCAAAATGCAGTACACAGGCATTGTAGGAAAAAGAAAACCAATAGACCCGTAAAAGGTCTCCCTCACACTCCTAAAGCATGGTGGGATGAAAATCTCCAATCCTTGTGGAATAGAGTGAAATGTAAACAAAAAGAATGGTTGAAATGTAAAAATGCTTATGGTAGAAAGATGAAGTTTGATGATTATAAAGCTGTACATAGAAATTTTGATAAAGCTGTACGTCAAGCAAAAAGAGCATATCAGCATAGAAAAATTAATGCATTGGATGCAATGGTTAATAAAGACTCTAGTAGTTTTTGGAAGGAGATAGGGAAGATTGGCTCAGATGAAAGTAACAGGTGTTATAAAATTCCTGTGGAGGTAGTCAATAGTGATGGAGAAATAACGGAGAATTTTGATATTGTATTGAGTACAATGGCAAAATGATTTCTCCTCTCTTTTTACTGATAATGATGCTGGTTTTGACAATGATTTTTTGTTTGGTATAAAAAAGAAATTATTGGAGTTGGAATTAAATGTTCAGGAAATTGATTCACGGGGAGATGATCTGAATCATCCTATTGGATTATCAGAGGTAACATCAGCAGTAAACAGAGCAAAATTAGATAAAGCAGCAGGAATAGATGGTTTTATTGCTGAGGTAGTAAAAAATAAAGTTTCTATTCAGTTCCTGCATGCTTTATACTCTTTTTGTTTTGAACATGGTATTTCCCCTCAGATATGGCAAAAAGGTATTATTCATCCAATTCTTAAACCTGGTATGGATGAATGTGAACCTTTAAGTTACAGAGGTATTACATTGATATCTGTGATTTGTAAGATTTGTTGTGATATCATAAAAGAAAGATTGATTAATTTCCTTGAAAAAGAAGGTGTTATTAATGAGGAACAGTACGGGTTTCGAAAGAAAAGGAGTTGTCTTGAGCACTTATATAGCCTCTATTCTATAATTGAAAACAGAAAGCTGTGTAAAAAAGATACTTTTGTTTGCTTTATTGATGCAAAAAAAGCATTTGATCATGTTATTGTTAATAGGATTTTGTTATGGTACAAGCTGAGGTCTATTGGTGTTCATGGCAAGTTGTATAACTCCATAAAGGCTCTTTATCAAGATACCAAATGTACTGTAAATGTGAATGGTAACCTTACTGATTTTTTTAATGTGGATCTAGGGGTAAAACAAGGTTGTCTTTTGTCCCCAGTCCTGTTAAATATTTTCATTAATGATATAGTTGATAGTGTGAGGCTGTGTAACAGAGGTATCCAGGTGTTAGATACAAACATTGATATGCTTATGTATGCAGATGACATTGTGGTAATTGCTGACAATGAAAATGACCTTCAGTTGAAGCTTGATAGTACATATATGTTTGTGGGCTCAGAAGTGGAGGATCGAATTTAATACTTTAAAAACTCAAATTGTACATTTCAGGAGAAAAGCCCAAGCAAAAACCACATCTTTATTTTATTGTAATGGTCAAAAGCTTGATATTGTTGACTCCTATAAATATCTTGGATTGTGGTTTGATGAATTTTTAAGTTTACAAAAAGGAACCAAGATATTGGCTCAATCTGCAACTAGAGCCCTTGGAGTGGTTATTAGTAAATTTAAATTGATCGGTGGTTCTCTGTTTATGACCTATAAAAAGTTGTATGATGCTATGATTTTGCCCATATTGCAATATGCAAGCGGTATTTGGGGGCTTAGAAGAATATTCAGCCATTTATAGTGTTTTTTATAGAGCATGTCGTTTCTACCTTGGAGTGGGGAAATATACCCCTAATGATGCAGTTATGGGTGATATGGGTTGGGATCCCCCTTTTTTTATCAGTGTCAATCAATTGCTAGGCTTTGGTGTAACCTGAGTAAGTATACTAGTGACCATTACCCTGGAAAAATTTTCTTGTGGTCAAAGTCCCTGGCAAATCATGGTATTAAGAATTGGTGTTATAAGGTTAAACAATTATTTGCAAAACTGCAGTGTATGCATGTTGAACCATTGGCTGAGATTGTTAGTACACATACAGGTGAGCACCGTATCCAAAGCATGTAAATTATTTGTTGAAAATAAGTGGAAATGTTCACGGTTTGATGATAAAAGGAGAGTTCCCCAATCCAGAAACAAACTCAGAACATATCGTAATTTTAAACATTCTATGAATACTTCTAATTATGTTATGCAGTGTCAGAATAGATCTAACAGGCGAGCATTAGCTCTGTTTAGAAGTGGTTGTGCCCCTATTGCCCTTGAAACCGGACGTTATAAAAATGTCCCACACAATGAAAGATTTTGTATAATCTGTAATTCTGTTGATGTAGAAGATGAGTTTCATTGTTTTATGATTTGTTCGGCATACGATGATTTCAGATCACAATTATTCAGTATTATATCAGAAAGAGATCCCACCTTCCCTCAGTTAGCCTATTTACCAACAATTCCTTTTTTTTAATGTCATCAAAGTCACTGTGCTGTCAAGTAGCCAGTTTTTCCAACCTTATTTTAACGTGCCGTAACAATTTATTATATTCCCACAGACTGAATATCTCTTTTATGTATTATTTAGCCCACCATATTCTCTCTTTTGTTATGTTAAATTATTTTGTATTGTCTGTATGTCTTACATGATTCATTTATATATTTTGTATTACTTATAATGTTTGATGTATACATGTATCACTCATAGGCCTTTTTAGGCCGGGCCGTCCGTGTGACGGGTTGTGATTTTTAAAAGAATAAACTACTACTACTACTACTACTACTACTACAACCCTACATTGGAGCGGTTTTGCGCAGGGCGGCAGCGGGCAGCGGCGGCGGTTTGCCGCTCTAAACTCCTGCCGCAGCAGCACGCTGTTGCACACTGGAGCGGTTTGCCGCGCGTAATATGCAAATTAGATTGTTGCCCCTTGGGCACCTACAGTTTACTAGTAATCAGTTACATAATTATCATGCACATGTATACTGTGAATACATTCCCCATGGATCTGAGAATTTACAAAATCACTTTTCCAAAACGAAACCAACAATAAAGGAAATCAAGGGTGCGTAACACGCAAGAAGACTATTGGACAATCAGTACTGGAATCTCAACTTTTCAACTTTTTGCTTTAAAAAAAGAATACTTTCAACACAGACTGTTCAATGAAACTGCAAAATATTCCTTGTGTTACTGATATTGGTATGCACGCAGAAATTATTGCATCGGACCACTGCCATAATATACCGAGAAAGGTGGTACATAAAATGTGTACATCCAACACCTCAATATCTCAAATTATGATCTGCGAATGTCACATTATCCTTGTTCTTGTTTTGTATTTATTTTATTTTTTTTTTACAAAATTAGTCAGGCCATCCAAAGCAATGATATCTTATCTTGTTTCATGTTAATGAGAAAAATGACTAGTATTTTTTTTTTTCTGGTGTCGGTAAAGTCGTCAACTGTATGAAAGATGAGCTCTTAAAAAAAAAAAAGAAAAACCAGCAACATACTTCTTTACTTTGTTAATTCCAATCTTTTACCATAGAATAGTATACCGGTATTATGATATATATATATATATATATATATATATATATATATATATATATATATAATGTATATATATTAGATCATCATGATTGTGTCATTTTCATGTGCATGTTTGTGTAATGATTTTTGTACTTCATAACTCACTTTTCCTACTGCGCCTTGAGCACGTTAGTCATGTGAAATTGGCACATTAAATGTATACTGTATTATTATTATCATTATTACCTATTAACTCTATATGAATGAAATGTTAATGTTTGATTTGACTTCTGTCACAGTTCATGCTCTTTTTGGAAGTGTAGTTACAAAGGTGAGGGGATGTTTTAGAGAATATGCCTACCATTCACTCTCCTACTCAAACCTACTAGATCTACTGTATGTATGTAGAGTATATATGTAATCCACAAAAGGCCCATAATAAACTCACCCACATACTGTACTCCCAGCTATGGAAAAACAAGAGTAGCATTTTCACTCTCCACAACATGTGTTTTATATTATGCATGGGGAAGAAATTAATGGCAATTTTGCATCCTCTTAGAAAAAACAAACAAACAAACAAAAACAAAAACTACACACACACACACACGCACACACACACGCACACACACACACACACACACACAATGTCAGTTTGGATTTCAAATTCACACATCTGCATTACACCATCAAATCTACGGTTTCAGAAATCTGGATAGCATTTTAACAGACAGTCGATTTCCAAGTGAACCACATAACTGTTGGGTAAAGTGATTACCAAAAGCCAACTGAGGTCGGTTTTATCTTAAGCAAGTTTTGTGGTATTGCACTAAATCTTTTCTTCGAAATTTAACCCCCGAATGAAAACATTAGTTAACAGGAATTTTAACCAACTTATGTCGGTAAATGACAAACATCACTCGAAATACACATCAAACAATGTACATACACTAATACAAACCACACATGTCAAATTTAGCACTTGAGACACTAATTCAGGACAATTGTTCCAACATACAATCTCATTTGATGTGATCTAATAGGGCAGTCTGTTGCAGAAATAAAGTACAGTGGTATACTGTTAACATTTGCGAAGGGAAGTAATATAGCACATTCACATGTAAAATGAAAATTCACAAGATCTGACACTGTATGAGCAACTTTGTAAATCTGAATGGATACACATGAGTTGTCAAAACAATACAGTAATGGTAGTATGGTACTGGATTTTATGAATGATTGAAGTACATGTATGATAATTAACACCAATGGAATTTGTATCTTGGACCAATTTTCTATAAAATAAGCATATTATTCTCATCTCCTACATCTGAAAAAAAAGAAGAATTAATTCAGTGCAAATTCCTAGCAGAAATGCATACTTTACAACATAAAACAAATCAGTTGTTTACATTTCACTTTCAAACCTCATAAGGACCAATCTTTCTAAGTAATAAGAAACAAAAAGTACTTGTATTACATGTACATGGGTCTAGGGCAATTACCCCCTGGGCAATTACCCCGGACCCTTCCCCTGGTTCTAATCCTAATCCTAACCCTAATCTTTACTCTTACCTTACCACTACACAGTATTTAGCCAGGGGGTAATTGCCCTCTGGGGCAATTGCTCGGATACGCATGTACATACATGTAGGACAGGAAAAATATAGGAGAGAATAGGATTGAGAGAAAAGAGCAGTACAGAGTTCATCAACTGAAGTGAGCAAGAAAGAGCGGATACATAGGGGTGGATGAGGCTTGAGATTTACAATGATATGGACATGTATTGAAGTTACAAACACAAACACAAGAAAATCAGGATAAGCAAAGGAATACAACAAAAATGGGCACCTAGGTGTTTACATGGTTCAATTTAGCTAGTCAGATAACAAAATCAAGTAGCAAACAGAATAGCAACATATTCCGCATATAATGCAATGACCCGTTGTGAGTTATCTGACATCAAATACTAATTTAATGCAAGGAAAGTACAAACTGAGTGTTCAAAATTATACATGTAATGAAAATAAAAAAAAAATTAATATTCGATGCCATGTCAACTTTATAGATTTGGGTTTCCAAGATAAACTTGAAGCTTTTAAAAATCTGTAGTAACATGCTTCAGGTACACTATAAAGTGCTTGTTCTACTGCTACTTATTTTACTCATTGGAATGCAGCATAATACAATATTGCATCCATACTCCAAAGTCAGATACACACATGTGACAGGTACTATGTAGGTGCATAATGAAAAGGTGGAATTTCATCACATTTTTGAATATGTAGTATGTTGGCTACTGGCCTACCTGGGAGCAATGCACAGAATTCTTGTGTTGTGGGTCTGTACATGTATATGCTATCACATTTCTCCTGAGTCGAGTTCTAACTGCGAAGTGATACACAATAGCCTGCCTTGTATGATAATCATGAAGAACTTGATTACTTCTTACGAGCATAGATGAAATTGCTTGGGGTACACTACTCAAGTGATACATGAAGGATGCCAGTTGAAGACAATTATATCTTGTGTTTTCAAATTACCATTCACATTATAAAGATTGAAAGTAGTTTGATCCGCAATATGTTGGTTAAATTTTCTATAGATTTTTTTTTTTCATTACCATGGAAACACATTAATTACATACCACATTTACCTGTAATAGTGGCCACATATGCCAAGTTCTAGGTCAACTCCTAAAAAAGCAAGAGAGTTGTTGTAACTTGGGTTGGAACCAGGTGCAAGCAACAATAGTGTTGACAGATATTTGGGCCATGTGGGGTCATTTCCATGGCGATGTCACAGTTTGGTGCTCTATACATCCCTTGTCAACTTGTACACACTATATGTGGGTGTGGTGTGTAATAATGGTATTAGCAGCTTTTCACATATTCGATACTTGTCTACATTATCATAAGTAAAACTAACTCCTTGAAAAGTGAATACATGTTTCAAAGAAGCATTGACCACTAATAGTATCAATATAAATGTACCTTATCATTCATACATGGTACAGGTGTATAGTCAAAATACGACAATATCCATCATATGGCAAATGGCTTGTAAAATAACATGGCCACTGTTATGAGGAGACCACAATTAAAGGTCAGTGCCTATTTCCCTATAACATTGTAAGTACTTCTCAAGCAAATGCTGTTTTATTATGCAGACTTGATACAGGAAGGGTGGAGATGACAAATAAATGGTTGCATTATGGTTGACTCAGCAAATTTAGAAAATAAGGGATGGATGCCAAAGTTTCAAATTCTCCTTGTTTGTACAGGAGTCCCTTTTAAAATGGTCTCACTGCCATACAATGTGGCCAGCAGTCGCGATTTAGAACGAAGATCAACTTGAAGACAAGATCAGCTGCACCCACAACGCCTTGAGGACTGTGCCCTGTGCTGTACAACTGCAGATACATGTACCTGAAGAGGGTATAATTTGCTTTCTCCAATAAGGAGGATAAAGGGCTGTGAATGCGGATGTTCTGTGTCGACCACGTATGAGCAGTTAAAACAGTCCTTCCTGGAAGAATGAAAAAGGCAAGCATATATGGAAACAGCCTGTAAACATTTTGAAGACATATTGATGTGCACTATTTTCTTATGCCTTCATACACATGATATTTCCAGTAATTTTGTATCATATATTTACTAGCAACTCCAGCAAACTAGAAGCAAGAATGACCAAGATCAGAAGGTCATTCTTCAAAGCTGGAGATCTACTATGCACATACAGGAGTGAGTCAAACATGATATCTGGAAACAGAGGGAAAACTTGTTTCAGAAGGGAATGGGGAGGTAGTACAGGCCTGTAAGAAAGCTATAGATCACAACAGAACAATTCACACAATTCTGGCCTTCATGGTGCTGTCTGTTTGTTTGTTTGTTTTTTCCCATGTCTAGCTTAATTACAAACCAGAACTATCTTTGCAAAGAAGTGTAACTTTGTCTAAAGTCAATTTTTTTTGACCAACCCCCCCCCCCCCAAAAAAAAAAGAAAAATATATATCAGTGACAGACAATTCTTCATTCAAAGTTACATTTGACTTGCATTTTCATGTCCTCCGAAACTGATTAAATTGGTATCAGTACGGGCCAATTACTAGACCTAGGCACCTATGGTACACTATAATACACACTATTAAAATGATTGATTGGTCCACGCTGCATATTGTGATACCTGTCAAATGTATGGGCTGTTGCCATAGTCACTATACATTATAAAGAAAGAGAAGAATCTACATACATGTACATTTCCTTGGAATGAAAGGGCAGGGTAAAGATTATAAGATGTGCCTTCACAGAAATTTCACTCTTAAGTTCACTCTTTAGTTCTAGGTGACATACAAAATATGTACATGTGTTGTCATTAGAATTATCTGGTACGGTACAATACATGTACCATCACTTCCAAAAAAAAAAAGTTGTTTTTTTTCCTCCCACAGGAGTAAGGTCAAGTTCTGAACAATGGTTATGGTATAAATGTACCTAGAATGTCAATCTTTTGAATAATGCACTTTCAGTAAATCCTGAAAGCTGAAACTCACAGCTTTCCAGTCAATGAGTGAGCTTGAATCAAAGCGTGGTCAGGGATGCAGCCTCCTTATGCATGGTCTTTCCGCATTCGCTGAATAGGAGGGAAGCAGATTCAATAACTGTTTACCTGAGGGTAAATAATATTCATACAAGTGAGGTGTTATACAAATGATGTGTTATACAATGCATTATTACATTATTTCCTTATATGAATAGGGGGAACTTTTTACTCAGCACAAAGAAAATGTAATACAAACGAGTCTCTTTTAAAAAGCACCTTAGCCCTTCACTCCAATAACCAACACCACATGCAGGAATTGATTACCTGAACTTTTGGTATCTGATTTTTGCTCTTAAATTGCTCATTTTGCAGTACAGTGTAAGTGCTACTAAAATGCCAAGTGCTTATATCAATGAAACTATTCATGAAAATATACATTTGATATTGCTACCAACATGAATTAACACACTGAATTACCTGCAGAACACAATACAGAGGTTCATCTTTCCTACCAAGGAACACAAAGGACTGGCACAGCCTCTTAGAAGAAGTAGTGGCTGCTTCAACCCTTGATACAATATGTCAAGGGTCAGCAATTAACCAACCACTGCATCACTGGGCATTTTTGTGATTGAGGGTACCACCTATCGGCACCCTATGAATTTGCAGCTCGTTTATTACAAAAGTATAAAACAAATTTGCCTAAGTTTTTCCTCAAATAAGCTGTAAATACTGCAGTTCAAATCTCGTGACTGTTCTGTTGATTCTGAATCTCCATTGTAAAATTATGCAATTGTTCTTCGCGTGGCTGAAAAAGGGTACCTCACGATCTGCACCCATTCCCTCCATAGGTAATACAAGTGAATTTCATAGTCATGCGTTGTTACTGAGTGGATATGTAATTGAAACGTGTTTAGTTTGTTTTGTTGGCTTGATTTTCGTTTCTTTGTTACTGTTTTCATAGCTATAAAATGGCACTTAATCCCACGCGTACCTTTTTGTTCTATACGCACAAACAGCCATGATACGCAGGGTGTCGATGTACCCTGCCGATAGCTGGTACCCTTACCACACATTGAAGAAACCGTCCAAGTCTATTAATTGTGGGAAATGTGGGCATCTTTGGAAAGGCAAGACAAGATAATGCACATGCTTACCAGCTACAGTACAGTTACAGTTAAAGTGATTTTAAAACATTACCCTTAACTTGGTCAGACTCAGCCTGAGAGGATTTGATTCACTTTCTAACAAGACAAATCAGTCCTACTTCACTGCCTGTCTGATGATGCGAGACTGAACGCGAGTAAATTCAAGTAGATCGGCTTTGTCATGCCAATGTCAATGGACAAAGTTGTGGTTATGTGTATGCATTTATACCAGTGCAGTGACAGTATGGCAGTACAAAAAACAACAACTATGTAGTACGTGAACTAGATCTAGGCTGGGCCTGTATAGAGGCAGAGTCAATACCCAGAACATACCTTTTAGGGCCTAACGCGCGTTAGGTCTAGAAACTCTGTTAGACTAGAGTCTAGAATTATGTCTAAAGGCCGTGTCACACCAGCCTTGCGTGCGACTTGCAAAGAACAATTTTGACTACCTGGAGGTCCCTGTAGATATCCGCACATGGCAGTACCTAGCATGTATCTCAAAAGTAGTCGCCCGGAGGTGCGCACGCATATTTTTTCACCCGCAACCGTGTTTAGGCCCTGTCACACCTTTCCGGGCAAGCTACTCGGGCTTGTTACGTGTAGAGATTTTCTAGCATACCGGACATTCCTGAGGGCGGAAAAGGATTTGTGCGAGTCAGCGCATGTGTCTTACTTGCTGGAAGCGTTATACTTGCGAGTATACTGTGTGACCTTTGTACCAGTCGCGTGGGGGCTGACAATTTAGTGAAGGAATTTCTCTAATGGAATGGCTGAAATCTCACAGAATTTCATTATCTTGGCTGCATACGGGACTGCGAAGTACCTGCGTGGGAATTGCCTGGGAAGTACTGCCGCTAAGGGTCTCCTACTACTGGCGTTCTGCGTGGACCTCTACGGGCATTCCTGCGACTCACCCGGAAAAAGTTTTGGTCATGCTCAAAACTTCGCTGCGGTTAAATCGGACTTGCGTGAGCACCTCCGGGCAACTACGCGCTAGATACTGTCAGGTCCGGACCAACTGCGGAGAGCTCCTTGGAGTAAATTTGTTTCCCCGCAAGTCAAGCAGCAGAAGTTCCCCCGTACGGTATGACAAGGCATGAATGAAAATTGCAAACATTCTTGTTCGCCCGCTGAAAATCTTCTACGTGCTGGAAACTACCTCCTCGCCACAAGCCCGCGTTATGGTGTGACATGGCCTTAACGTTAACACTACAGTCAGAGTATCAGGCCTAGATAGAGGCTAGGTGTTTCTGTTGTTGTTTTTATTTGAATCTATTTGCCGTTTACCATTGATCATTTTTTCCCTGTATTAATTTACCCCAAAATGTTACTTATGAATTACTTTAGAAACTTCAAATTCCAAAATTTTCCCTAGGCAGGGCCTGCATTATGTTAATTTTATTAGAAATAAATCAAAAATACCAGGTAGTACTCTATGATATCAAATATATCTAACGTTAGAGTGTCTAGTCTACTAAGAAGCTTATCATAAATAGGTTGCATACGTCTACGTAACCTTTTTTTTTTTTTTTTCTAATGAGGATGTTGTTACGAATGTTAGGCCCTAGCGTTACCGCCTGCCGCCGCTATACAACATGATACAATCGACCATATTGTGGTCCATTTATCATATGAGAAGTCCTCCCCATTTATGGACCCATCTCATTACTGGTCATTAGTACGTGTGGGACTATTTTTAGTCGGACAGTAGGAGTGCTCCTACTGGACCTAGTACTAGTTCTAGATCTAGCGGGTTACTCTGTTAGACTTCAAGGCTTCAGCACCACGTTGGCAGAATACTATATCAGAGTATTCAGACATAGATAGGCGTATATGGGACTGTGATATTGATAGACTGCTTTCTTTCGCTGGCGAGTCTGCGTCTATGGCAAAATACGTGGAAAGTTACAATCTGCAATGTAGCCTCTGCAAGAGAGTGACCGCTGTCAAGGATCGAAATAAATGGCAAAACCTCGAGAAAACCAAACGAGCAACTGAACAAACGAAAAATGACACCTTTTTTTACCGGTATGTGAACACTCCCAAGATCGCACGGATGTCATCAAAGGAGAAATTCAGCAATTTGTCGGGGTAGAAAGAGCGAACAGGACACTATGCAAAGCCGCCATTGTACGCTCTTTGGTGCTAACAAAGTGCCATAGCGCATAGCACTGTGACTCCTCTCAGACTGGCGCCACCTTTTGGCCGGGAAAAGAGAGGAACGTATTTTTTTGATCGGAGTGAAATGGTTTTAGTGCAGTGAAATGGTTTTAGTGCAGTGAAATGGTTTCGTCAGAGTGATACGGAACGCCAAAGTGAAATGATTTTTTTTTTACGGAAAAATGAAATGATCTATTTTTTTTTCTTGAAAAGTGAAATGAATTTTGTGAAAAGTCAAATGTTTTTGGTTAAAAAGTGAAATACATTTTGTGAAGAGTGAAATGAATTTTTATTTGAAAGTGAAATGTATTTTTGCGGAAAGTCAAATGTATTTTTGTGAAAAGTGATATGCATTTTTGTGAAAAGTGAAATGGATTTTTATTTAAAAGTGAAATGTATTTTCATCTAAAAGTGAAATGTATTTTTGTGAAAAGTGAAATGAATTTCTATCTGAAAGTGAAATGTATTTTTGTAAAAAGTGAAATAAATATTGGTGAGTGAAATGTATTTGTTAAAAGTGAAATGAATATTGGCTGGAGTGAAATGAATTTTGTATTGTTTCCCTAATGGCGTTCCATACATGGACATATGCGTAAGTTTATGTTTCATTATCTTACTCGTTTAATAGTTTGATATGATATGAAAAGCGATAAAATTCAGTTCGTCTACATCTCTTCCTTTAAAAACAAAACAAAACAATGATTGCTGGCGCTGGGAAGCTAGATCAGGTAAGTACTGTACATGATGGGAAGTGACAAGGTACAGGTTATGAACAGAAAATCTCACACAAAACATATCCTTGCCAGATACACACTTGGCCTCTTCATTAACGTTGGCGCGAATTTCTCCTACACATAAATATGTATACACAGCATGTCAATAAATTTCCTAGTTTGATATGGATGCACGGATATAAATCAATACCAAAATTTTCTAGTTTCTACATTTTTAATAGCCAGTTATCCACTCACGGTGAGACTAGTTTTCTCCTAAACTTTCGCTATCATGATATCATTTAAAAAATAAAAAAAAACTTTTTATCGTGACATGTCTTCAAAATACAGCATGTGTGTATTTGGATATATTCGCTTAGCCTAGACATGCGAGAAGAACATAGAAGATACTAGTCCAAAATGGCTTCATAATAACATGTTAGAGGGGTACATTCCTTTTTCTAGTAAAGGCATACATTAATTTTTCACACCTTCAAAGAATGAAGGATAAACAATGAATTAGCAATAGCAATAACAAACGTGAAAATACACCCAAGATTACTTTATCACTTGAAAAGCGCTGGCACAGGGCAGAGTTCCATCAAGCAGCACATTTCCACCCATTTTGTGACTTCCACCATATATTGTAATCCTACGTTCATACAACCTGCATTATTAGCGTCCTTGATCAGTAAAAACCAACCCTCACTGAAGACTGCGCAGCCGACCAGCCGTCGCTGCCTCCGCCACTCTTTCTGGCCAACAGCGCAATGGCTTCAAGGGTCGTAAAAGCAAGCGCGCCATCTAGTGGTCATGCTAGACCCAACAACTTTGAAAGAAAAGCCTTCAGAAATTTCCACCCCCCCCCCCCCCAAAAAAAAATAAGAAACAAACACAAAAACAAAAACAAAAACAAAACAAAACAAAACAAAAAATTAAACAAAAAATTAAACAAAACAAAATCATGGATCCTCACAATTATCTGGATCACTACCAACATTTAACCTTCTACGTTGATCAGGATCAACAATAGCATTTGAACGTCTATATTCCTTGTCTTATTATCAACATTTAGTATCTGGCCAGTCTGTATTCCCAAGATCTTAATGCAGACTGCTACCGTAATGCCGTAGACGTGTACAGCCAGCGACGTGACTGCAGAAGTACTATTCTGTAGTGCAAATGCTCTACAGGACAAGAGGTGTCAGATGACTGTCATGGTACTGATAAGCTAGACTAGGCTTGGCTTTATTAGTGCTCCTTGTGAATAATGAGCCGGCCGGATATACCCTTGGGTAAACTCCTTAAACTGCCGGAGAACAGGGCAATGAGATCAAGCTCCACGTATATTCTGGTAGGGGTAGCCATAGCTTAGCCATGCAGATCTAGTGAACATGATAAAACTGTCACCAGTGTCACTGAATAGTAACTTCTGCCCTGTTGCTTTGTAACATCTAGCAACTCACAAATGCAACAAGTTGTTCCTGCGACCGTCTCAGCCTTGCTGTGCCGTCGACCCACAGGGCACCTTGCCAAGGGATGCTGCAGTGCGCTGGGCAGCATCGACATCTTTAGCGCAGCCTACTTTTTATGAGATGAGTACAACTGATTATTCACCTACAGCTACTGCGTACGAGGTAACCGACGCCCCACGTTATATGGCAGTGGTGGAAAATGAGCGAAGTCCATAATTATAGCAACACTACCGCATTCGGGTTAACCGATGGAGACTTGAGAAATGGTAGAGTCCATAGAGGTTCCAAAGGAACAAAGCAAGTGTTTTTATCTAGCAGCTTGGAACGTTCGTACAACCAATGACAGTGTTAATTCCCTACGACCGGAAAGAGCTACAGCTATTATCTGCCGAGCTCTGGAGGAAGCAGATGTTGGCATTTGTGCACTAAGTGAGGTGCGTCGTCCAGGTACTGGAAACGTTAAGGAAAGAAGTCACACAATATATTGGAGTGGAGGAAAAGACAAAACTACAGGAGTGGGATTTGCTGTTTCTAACAAATTTAGTCACATCAACCCAGTACCCATCTCCGATAGGATCATGACAGCTCATGTCGAGCTGAAGAACAATGTCCATCTCACACTAATCAGCGTCTATGGACCTACAATGCAACGACCAGAACTCGAGAACGAACAATTTTATGAGCAGCTCGGCGAGTGTATCACCAGTGCCAAAGAAGATGGCATTATTGTGCTTGGTGACTTCAATGCTCGTGTTGGTAAAGACTGGGAGTCCTGGCCATCAGTCATAGGCAGGCATGGAGTAGGTCACATGAACTCTAACGGCCTTATGCTATTAGAGTTCTGCACCCGGATGAAGCTTTCAATAATGGGTACTATGTTCCAGCTGAAAAATCGGCTCAAAAACACTTGGCAACACCCACGCTCGAAACATTGGCATCAGTTGGACCATGTTCTCGCCAATTCACAAGCAAGACAGTTAATCAGGGTCACCAAGGTCAATCCTTCTGCAGACTGCTTTACGGACCACAGGCTATTGCTGTGTAAATGCAGTATAGTGATTAAGTCAAGGAAGAAATGTGCAAGACCCCCGTCAAACTTGATACCCATCTAACTAACAAAAAGAAACTAATATTAAAAAATTTCTTAGAGGAAAAAATCCCTGACTGTGAATCATCCTGGGATGACTTGAAAGAACTATTTCAGAATGCTGCAGATCACATCTTTGAAAAGAAAAAGAGGAAGAGTGAAGACTGGTTTGATGATCAAGAGCAAGAGATTCAGAAACTCTTGAAGGAAAAACGGAAAACTGGTGATATAAAAGGGCTAAGAGAAGAAATTCGAAGAATGAAAAATAAGTGGTTTCAACAGAAAGCAGAGGAGGCTGGGAGATATGTTCAGGAAAAGAATCACAGAGAGTTTTACGCAACTCTTAATGCTGTGTATGGTCCCAAATCGAAGAATGTTCATCCGGTCAAGTCAAAGCAGGGTGAGCTCCTGTCTGCTCCTGAAGACATCAAAGACAGATGGGTTGAACACTTTGATGAGCTTCTTAATCAACCGACAAATGTCGACTGGGAGATTCTCAATGAAGTCGATCAACTTCCAACCATTGATGAGTTTGATGATCCTATTTCAATGGATGAACTTGAAACAGCACTCAAGAACACAAAACTGAGAAAGAGTCCGGGCCCAGATGGAAGAGGTCATAGTCCATGGTGGTAGAGT
Source organism: Diadema antillarum (assembly GCF_040938485.1). Lineage (NCBI taxonomy): Eukaryota > Metazoa > Echinodermata > Echinoidea > Diadematoida > Diadematidae > Diadema > Diadema antillarum. The sequence continues at coordinate 4,390,844 of NW_027270960.1, forward strand.
TTTGTGGACTTTCCTGCTGACTCTATTCAATCTGTTCTGGTTTACCGAGAGATTACCTTCTGATCTGACAGATGCAAATATTTCTATCCTTTTTAAGAAAGGTGATCGCAGCTTGTGTGAGAACTATCGTGGCATATCTCTGCTCAGTGTGGTAGGGAAGATTTTTGCGGATGTTATACTTCAGAGACTTCAACGCCTAGCAGAGAAGATTTATCCCGAGTCACAATCTAGTTACAGGAGTAGCAGAAGCACGATTGATGGCATCTTTACACTACGGCAAATGATGGAAAAATGTAAGGAGCAGCGTTGTAACCTACACATTGCTTTTATAGATTTTACCAAACTTTTGACTGTGTTAATCGAGAGCTTCTTTATGCAATATTACAGAAGCTGGGATGTCCAAAGAAATTTGTACGCATTATCAAGAAACTGTATTCTAATGTACATGCCAGACTCCTCATTAATGGTGAACTTTCGGACTCAATAAACTACAATAGTGGAGTAAAACAAGGTTGTAAATTAGCTCCTACACTTTTTGGAATTTATGCCGCTCTACTCCTCCATCTAGCCTTTAAAGATGTTGATCCTTTCTGCAGTAACAAAGTGCGTTTCAGATATGATGGAGATATTTTTGATCTGCGTCGCCTAAAAGCCAAAACTAAGATACTCACAGATTATATAAGAGAAGCTCAATATGCTGATGATATTGCCATTTTCTGCAATGAGTCTTCTGCACTACAGACTCTTTTATCTGCATACAACACATTATCCCTAAAGATGGGTCTACGAATCAACATTAAGTAGACAGAGACAATGAGTGTGGGAGAGCAAGTTGATTTCTACATTGATGAAAATAAACTTTGCAGAGTTGACCGTTTCAAATACCTTGGCAGTTACATTACAAAAGACTGTAAAGTAGATGAAGAACTCAAGGCACGCATTCAAGCCGCATCATGTGCAATGGGAAGATTGAGGCAAGGAGTATTTCAGTGCCGGGATCTGACTTCTGAAACAAAACTCAAAGTGTATAACCAATGTGTGACCCCTTTACTGCTATATGGGAGTGAAACATGGACACTCTATCGGCGCCATATAAAGCAGCTCAGGACCATTCAACAACGACACCTTAGGTCTATTCTCCACATCAAGTGGGACCACTCTGTCACAAATGTGACCCGCGACAACGGTTTCAGGCAAAAGTCGCAAGAGCAAATTCCCTCCTAGGCGGGGTACAAAGATTTTGACCATTATTTTTGTCGATTTAGGTTTTTTGCAGAAATCGAATCTTTGATATGTTTTCTACATCTACACTAAATTTCATAGCATAAGACTAAGTTTTTCCTATCGAAAATGGAATTTTAAACACCCTATGTTGGATCGCACTCGTCAGTTTCGAGCTTCTTTCGAACTCCGCGCCAATATCCCCAGCGTTGCTACGGCGCGGGGTCTCGCATGCGATTGGCTGGTGCGTCGCATACATTTACATAATTCGGCTTTCGAGACACCAGTTGCAGCGTTTGGGGAATGCTTTGTCCTCGTGCACGATTACATGCTCCATTGTTCTTGCTATAGTGGTTTATGTACGCTCGCTCTGTAGTGCGTGCTCTTCTATCCAAACTATTCTATCGCAATGTTCTACAACGGAAGTGAAACAAAAATCATGTAGCATGACATAACCGTGTGAAAAGAAAACTAGATATTCTCAAACTTGTCTACTTGTACAAGTAGTAGAAATTATGACAGCATGAAGGTACTGGAGTAGATGAGAGGAAAGGAGCGGTCACATGTGACTAATTATATTCAAATACTACACGTCAAGATCGCACCAAACTAACGAGTCGAGTTTGTTTGTTTGTTTGTTTTGATTTAATTAGCACCACCGAACAAAGCAACATATGCGTGTCTTGTAAAAACAACACAAACAGGAAGCGTGACCCTTGCCAGCGCAAGCAATTTTCTGCCTTCAAAAGGGTTGCCAATGATATAGACAAATCAACCACAATGAAAACGCGATTTGTAAATGTGTGGATTCGCCACCGCTCCTGTTACATGCACACGGTCATGGCGTGTGGATGCCATTGCGTAATGCGTGCACCACACACATGTACGCCGTACGTGCGATTATCGTATTCGCCATCTTGAAAGACGCACTGTAAACAAACCCGAGCGAAACGCATTGTTTTTCGGCTCCATGCGCTGAGCTCCGAGGAAGGTGCCCGGGAAATTTGACTCTCTCAGTGAGCCAATCAGAAGGCGATGTGGTTGCTAGAGGCGGAGCTTAACATCGATTGGCACCATCGTACGGATGGGTGATTCTCCCCTCGCATCGACGCTCGGACATAGTCTTTGAGAAAGAGGTGAATCTTCAAAGCCTGTTTTCTCGCAATTTTGTCAGGCTAACAACTTAAAAAGTGCATTTTATTTCTCTTGCTATGCCCACTTATGGTGCCGAAGAATACAAGTGTTTTATATCAATGCAAAGCTTAGGAAATGGGCAATGTGATTCAGTGAAAAAATGAATTTTCAACATTCCCGACTTTTGCCTGAAACCGTTGTCGCCGGTCACAAATGATGAAGTATTGGAACAGGCAAAAACACTTGACATTGAAACCACCCTTGTTAAAAATCAACTACGATGGGTTGGTCATGTTGTGCGAATGGAAGCTGCCAGACCTGTCAAGGAGCTCTTTTTTGGAGAGCTTGATGATGGCTCTCGCAGTATAGGACGCCCTCATCTGAGATACAAAGATACAATCAAAGACATTCTGAGGAGAGCCGATGTCCTTCACAACTGGAGAGACCACGTTGATGACAGACATGAATGGCGGAAATTCACTCATGATGTCAGCATGAAAATTGATCATCAGAGGAAGGAGGTTAACAAGTTGAAAAGAGAAAAGCGTCGCCAACAACAGTCAAGATGAAAAATGGACTTTTGTTTTGCTGTTTCTTTTGAATTTTTGGTAATCTCATCTTGTAAATTATACTTTGCCCGTGTCGGGATTTAGGCATATATATTATCAACATTGTCTGAAAATTTCATCCAAATCAACACAGCCAAAAATAACTTCTTGAGCTATTTTGCACACACAAAAACAAGCCAATCCCGGCAAAGCAAGGCGGAAGAAAGTACATCGTGATCTACAAGAATATCACTTCCATCTAATAATAGTATCATTATTCAAGTGTATGTATCAGTCTTGAAGGTGCATGATAATTATCACTTCAAGCACCGAAAAATACATGGAGAATCAATTGAATTACAATCATGAGGACGTGTCAACAGAAAACGTCGGGTATTTGGATCTTCTGTCATTTATGATTTGTTTGAAGTTACTCGTATCGTGGTTAGAGTTTTCTACTTGTGCTCAATGTGATGCTGTTCTTTCGGGGGAACATAGAGGGCTATGTCAGCAGTTGTTTAAGCAATGGTTTGCGAAGACGAGTACGAGACATCAAAGTACTTGAATAGTCTTATCTGAGATACGCCCCTGCCTCAGTACCACATTTCCATCTTCTTCCTTTTCCTCCGACACCGTCCCCGACTCCAACACCGAGAAATGCAGCAGATGGGAAGGACAATGAAGAGGAGGCCGAAGAAGCCGGCGACCACGGCAGCGATTATGATAATCACATTGTCTTGGTGAGTGTTGAAGTTTGATTTACGGTGGGCATAGAAGTGTGCAAATGGATCAAAGAAAAGATGACATCTTATTCGTTCTTTTCTCTTTTTTTTGGGGGGGGGGGGTGGGTGGCATTAAAGTATTTTTGATAAACAGTTGAATATGACAAATAAATTCTCCAAGACTATTTATTAGTATTTCCGCAGTGATGTCAAAGACCTGTTTACTTCCAGCTGTCGGCCCGAATAAAAAGTGGGGTTCTGTAATTTGTTTGTCATTACCTGTCTGGCATAATTTATTTAGACATTGTCCCTCTAATCTCCCTGCTCTAAGGCCGTGTCACACCAGCCTTGCGTGCGACTTGCAAAGAACAATTTTGACTACCCGGAGGTCCCAGTAGATATCCGTACATGACAGTACCTAGCATGTATCTCAAAAGTAGTCGCCCGGAGGTGCGCACGCATGTTTTTTTACCCGCAACCGTGTTTAGGCCCTGTCACACCTTTCCGGGCAAGCTACTCGGGCTTATTACGTGTAGAGATTTTCTAGCATACCGGACATTCCTGAGGGCGGAAAAGGATTTGTGCGAGTCAGCGCATGTGTCTTACTTGCTGGACGCGTTATACTTGCGAGTATACTGTGTGACCTTTGTACCAGTCGCGTGGGGGCTGACAACTTAGTGAAGGAATTTCTCTAATGGAATGACTGAAATCTCACAGAATTTCATTATCTTGGCTGCATACGGGACTGCGAAGTACCTGCGTGGGAATTGCCTGGGAAGTACTGCCGCTAAGGGTCTCCTACTACTGGCGTTCTGCGTGGACCTCTACGGGCATTCCCGCGACTCACCCGGAAAAAGTTTTGGTCATGCTCAAAACTTGGCTGCGGTTAAATCGGACTTGCGTGAGCACCTCCGGGCAACTACGCGCTAGATACTGTCAGGTGCGGACCAACTGCGGAGAGCTCCTTGGAGTAAATTTGTTTCCCCGCAAGTCAAGCCGCAGAAGTTCCCCCGTACGGTATGACAAGGCATGAATGAAAATTGCAAACATTCTTGTTCGCCCGCTGAAAATCTTCTACGTGCTGGAAACTACCTCCTCGCCACAAGCCCGCGTTATGGCGTGACACGGCCTCAACAAACACTACGTTCAGTCCAAGCAAGTACCCTGTTTATTAGTCCATGGGCCAGGCCAGATATTGGTACCATCTGAGGTGGCAAAACCTTTTTGGTGTCATTTTGTTTGTCGGGCATAGATATGCTTATCAAGCTATGATAGCATTTCCAAATGAGTAGCTTAGTCATAATAAATGAATTTTTAACCAATTTGGTCTCGTTGTTATATCCCTGTACTTCTGAATCGAAACTAACCGCTATACAAAGAAGTGCACTGTCTTCTTATGTTCCATAGAGCTGTAAAATGCAGTTTTATGGTATATTCACAGGTGTTCTGTTGTAAACGCGGTGCGCTTAGTCTTTATTCAAGGCAGCGAAGGGAACATCCAAAGGTTATGATGTCCACAGCGCTTAGTCTTTATTGTAGACGGCGAAGGGAATATCCAAACCGTATGATACAGTGTATATCCTTTTATCTAAAAACGACAACAACAAAAAAGCAATTCCTCGTGATTTTTACCGTATTTTTCAATTATTTATCATTTTCCGGCGAAAACGATACGGTGAAAACGCTAATACCACGCCAATGTCGCTTTATTTCCATCCAACAATATAAGATAATGCAAAAACAATGTACCGGTACACTACGATACATTATAATGAATATATTGTAAATGAACAGAGTGATTTTTGTTTAAAAAGTGATGTATTTGTTGATAGGGTAGTATAAAAACAGTATAGATAATCCCTTTTTTGAGGAACTTTAGATATGATAACGGTTCATTGGTCTAGATAAAGACTAAGCGCACCGCGTGACAGCTGTGGACATCATAACCCTTTGGATATTCCCTTCGCTGCCTTGAATAAAGACTAAGCGCACCGCGTTTACAACAGAACATCTGTGGACATACGGAAGACAGTGCTCTTCTTTGTAAAGCGGTTAGTTTCGATTCAGAAGTATAGGGATGTAAAAACGAGACGAAATTGGTGAAAAAAGCTACTCATTTGGAAATGCTATCATAGCTTGATAAGCATATCTATGCCCGACAAACAAAATGACACCAATGAGTTTGTGCCACCTCAGATGGTACCAACAACCCATTTTTCGGGTCTTGGCCCATGGACTAATAGAGGATAAAACGGGAGGACCGAGCGAGCTCGCCGAACCTGGCTCAGTGCCAAGCGAATCGCCTTCATGTGTAAAGTCTAAGGAAACCGACAAAACCGCTTCGACATGCGTGTGTTTAAACACACACGGTGTATTTTGCTCACCGCGGATTGCGCTCGTTATCCCTCAGAGTGAAGATTATTAGTCTTTTCTTTCATAGACCCTTTTGCAAGATAATCCGCGGTGAGCAAAATTCACACGCTTTCTGTCATAGCACAACATGTTTGAAAATTTTGTCCACTTAGCCTCATTCCATCCGGCCTGAATTTGTCAGGCTATCGCTACTGAAACAGAGAAACCCTAACAAAAAAAGTCCTGTGGTACTCCCTGTGGTACTGTCGGTACCAAACAATGTACCACGTGTACACTTGTAATGTTACCACAGGAACTGTGTGGTACTGTACCACAGGCCTGTAGGGTACTCCCTGTAGTACTTGTCAGTACCACACAATGTACCACATAAATAAATGTTACCACAGGAACTGTGTGGTACTGTTTTACAGGCTAATGTGGTACAGTGTATTCCCTGTGGTACTGGTCGGTACCACACAATGTAACACACAAATATATGTTAACACAGGAACTGTGTGGTACTGTGTCACAGGCTCGTGTGGTACTGTGTCACAGGCTCGTGTGGTACTCTGGGATGTACCACAGGGCAGTACCACAGGACATTACCACAGAAAAGTACCACAGGACAGTACCACAAGACAGTACCACACGAATTGTCCTGTGGTATTTTGGGACGTACCACAGGATAGTAACACAGGAGCTGTCCTGTGGTATTTTGGGACGTATACCACAGGACAGTACCACAGGACAGTACCACATGAATTGCCCTGTGGTATTTTGGAACGTACCACAGGAGAGTACAACAGGAAAGTACCACAGGATAGTACCACAGGACAGTACCACACGACTTGTCCTGTGATATTTTGGGATGTACCACAGGACAGTACCACAGGGCAGTACCACAGAACATTACCACATGATAGTACCACAGAACAGTACCACACGACTTGTCACGTGGTATTTTGGGACATACCGCAAGACGCGAATATTTTTTTCGTACATGGAAACGCTACAGGACATGAATTATTCATAAGTTTAGCTGAAATTTTGAAGTGCGCAAGCGCATGGACTTTGCCAGCTTGGCCAACTTGTACACAATGCACGGACTCGACTCGCACAGCCCAGGGAGATGAGTCACCTCCCAGCACAGCCCTACTCTCTGTGTACACATGCAGCGAGCTACCTATTACTAGTACACATGTAGTAGTAGTAGTACCTGTGCAGTGTGTATGTGTGTGTGTGTGTGTGTGTGTGTGTGTGTATGTGTTGTTCGAGCGTAAACATGTCAATAGCTCCACAACACACATCACATTGCACACACATATCACCTTGTACGTCTGATACAATCACGCCGACATATCACCTACTTCAAATTAACTAAGCAGTTTGAAAACACACAACTAGACTCTACTGAAGTTCGGTCTACTATTATTGCATGTTTACATGTGGATTCGTAATGATCTTATCGTTGTAATTCGAAAGTGCACTCGAGATGTTTGAGTCACCATATTCACTGGCAGCACTGAGAAGTCGATTGTGAATACTCGTACACGTCCGCTTCATAAATCATAGCCAAGCAGTAGTGGTACGGAGTAGGTCTACTGTGGTATCCGGGCACTTACCCCCTGGGCAACTACCCTCCGGATAACTACCACCCGGATAATTACCCCCCAGGTCTATTCCCCCTTAGGGCAACTACCCCCCGGACAACTACCCTCCTAGGGCAATCACCCTCCAGGGCCATTACCCCCTAGGACAACTACCCCCAAGGGCAATTACCCTTAGGACATCTACCCCCCGGATAAGTACCCCCTGGGTAACTACCCCCTGGATGACTACCCCCCGGATAACTACCCCCCAGATAACTACCACCCGGATAACTACCCCCTGGATAACTACCCCCGGATAACTACCCCCTGGATAACTACCCCCCGGAGAACTACCCCCTGGGTAACTACCCTCCGGATAACTACCCCCAGGATAACTACCACCCGGATAACTACCCCCCGGATAACTACCCCCGGATAACTACCACCCGGACTACTACCCCCCCCCCCCATAACCATACCCCGACCCCCCACCCCTCCTGATACTTACCTACTGGACAACCCTCCCTCCCCGCCCCCCGAAAGTTCCCACCCTTTGTAATTTTTCCAGAAGATCATAACACCATATCAGAAGATGCACCTTTCTCTTACATTTACTTTTGGCTTGTCATTTTCTACCGTTATAACACATTAGAAGATAAACATAAGAAAAGGAGAGTTGATTTCACTGCAATTCATATTCCCTTAACATTAGCGAGGGACCCTTCGATATAAAGCCATAATTTCTGATAGAATCCGGGCAAGGTTTTATGAAGTCAGTCCTGACAAGCTGTCAGTTCCACACAATTACCAATCGTTGTAGGTCGATCAAAGCAGGTCCATGGTAACAAGTCGGTGACTCGAGCTTATCAATCAAGCAGAACCCATGGTTTTATTGAAATTATTAGAGACTAACAAGATGTCATAACTGGCAACTTTCATCAAACGGTGCCCTAATTTGTCATAAGAGTAAAATTACAGCTTGTTTTACATACAAGTAGAATTGTGCTAGTTTTCAAATTAAATGTTCTCGACACTTTAAGGGGAAATCCAGTTCAAATATAAGTTAGTCTGATTAGAAAGAGTAAAATATTACGAGTTTAACGGTATTTCTTTTTTTTTTTTACAAAACACCCCTAGTTGTTAACGAAGTCTTTTGTCCTGCACCCTCTTTTTTAATAGATCTGTAGAGAGTTGTAGTTGACATAACCCTTTTTACATTACAGGGCTGCTCTGTTTTATCCCGGCCATTTCAAGAGTATTTTTTTTTCACAAAAACTTGAATCCTTCTTGGAATAACATGCTCTTTAATATTTCGTAAGGGGTTTCTAATTTTCTCACCCAAAAGATGTTTAAAACCTGAAGTTAGGTCTCGACCAAAACCAGACGATATGAAAAAAATGTTGTTTTTTTTTTCAATTCAAATAGCAAACGTTGTTCGAAAATAACAATGAGAGACGTAATTTTCTGGGGGAGAGTTATTGTAAGAGGGGTGACTGTTTGGAGCCTAATTTTAATAAGGAGTAATTGTCAAGGGAGGTAATGCTCTGCGGTGATCATACCAGGGAGGTGACAATCTCATCCCACATTCTTGATATACTAGCTGTTAATGCCCAATGATGCAGTAGGGCAATTCTGAAATGAGCGTTAACGGTATAACAGTAAAATAGTTACAAAATTGATGAAACAATGCAAAGAAAGCAAATTAAGACAGAGACGAAGTACACAAATAAAGATACAGTGCACTCCCGTTACAACGAACACGGTTATAAACGAAATTTCGTTATAACGAAGCAAAACTTCTGGTCCCAAAATTATCGCCATTAAGTCTGTGGTACAAAATTCGCTTATGACGAAGACGGTTATAACAAAATTTTCGTTTTCACGAAGTCTTTTCTGAGCACCACTGACAAAGAAAAACAAAGGAAATGTGCCCCGTTATATTAACGAAATGCGGATCGCATTCGAAAATGCGTATAGCGGAACAAGCATTTTTAAAGCGTCTATGCATGAGCGAACGCATCATTGAATGTTCACTCCGTGTATCACGCACAGTTTCCGAGGGAAACTTGCGTTATTGTAATACAATAATCTGAATTCAGATAAGGTTTGTTTCATTGTTCCGAAGTCCTTTAATACAAAACACACAGATTCTGATACAACTAAATGTCCGTTAGTTCGGAAATGAACTAGGGTTTGTTATTAAGCACATTTTGGCGTTATTCCAAAGGTTCGTTAATCCGATGATAAGATTATGGTACTTATTCTCATTCTTATACGGTTCGTTAGTCCGAAAATGATAGGAATTCAAAACGTTCGTTAATCGGAACATTACAAAAAGTATCGTATATCCATGGTGGAAAAAGGAGAGTACACCAACAAAACTTAAGAACTGCAATCCTTATAATCGTCTTAAGATAAATAAATCTTTGAAATAACTAACCTTTCTCATTTTTTTTTCATTAACAAAATTTCTTCAGAATAACGATCCTTATTTCACTTTCAGATGAAAAAGCCTTCGGAACAACGGACTTTCTGAATAGTGAACCTTTCGCACTTTTTGATTTATAATCCTTCAAAATGACGAACCTCATTTCATTTTCAGATCAACGAACCTTCGGAAAATGAACAATATATTATTTTGATCTAAATTCTGAACTTTCGGAATAATGATTCTTCAGAAATGCGAACCTTCAGATAAACAAACCATCGGAATCCCGGGAATGGCGAAACTTTGGAATAAGGAGCCTTCGGAGTAACGTACTTTAGTAAGAAAAGAACCTTTGGAATAGCGAACTGTAACCAAATCCTACACCGTCACTTTCTACACATGCGTGACAACACAAACAACTTTATGCTCTTTTTAAAATGTAATATTTAAACGAAATTAAAAAGGTATTCTCCAATCTCACATAGCCTTCCAGCGTATGATGAGGATTCAACAAATATAATTTTTTATGCGTGGTTTCCTTCTTTTCGTTATACATTGCATATTATATTTGTTCGGTTATAACGAAATTTCGTTAAAACGAAAACAAAAACTGCCGGTCCTGAGCATTTCGTTTTAACGGGAGTGCATTGCACACGAACACACACGAGAGAAGTGTTACATGGAGATGGGTAAACGATAGACGATTGTGGTTAAAAAAAATATTGCAAAAAGTATAACTCATTCTGAAGTGTAACATTTCTTCAAAATGTCTTTAATTCAATGGTAAAGGCATTCAAACTTAAAACTTCTTTTATACTATACTATCAAGAGAAATCCGAAATTTCGGAACAGTAAAAGAAAATGCAGATTTAGCGAAAATAGTTTTGGTTAAAGGCATTGACATTTTACTGGATCACCGGGAAGGATATGAAGGGACAGCTTCGTGTTTTATGAACATAGAGTCAAAATACAGAGGGAGAAATTAAGCTTGTACATAAATCGTCCTAAATGCAAACGATACAGATCATAAATCCTTAAGATGTTGTTTTCATAAGATGATGTATATCAGTATGGCATCTCCGTGATTCCTGGCAAATAATACACAGAACTTCGTTTCCTGTAGTAATGATATCCTTTTTATTAAAAGTAAGAGTGGGGGAGGGGGGGGGGGTGGGGGGCAATGACCCGGGAGGTAGTTACCCAGGGGGTAATTGACGTGGTGCACTGTCCTGGGGGTAATTTTCTTCTTGATAGTTATAGGGGAGGGGGAGTTGTAGGCCTACTTATCCGGGGTAATCATCCATGGGGAGTTATCGGAGGGGAAGTTATTGGGTGGAAGTTATCTGGGGTCTAGTTATCGGAGGAGGGGGTAATTAACCTGGGGACAATTATTCTGGTGGCAATTATCGGGGGGGGGGGGGTAGTTATCCGGAGGGTAATTATCCGGGGGTAATTATCCGAGGGGTAATTATCCGGGGGGTAGTTATCCGGGGGGTAGTTATCCGAGGGGTAGTTATCCGGGGGGGGGGGGGGGTAGTTATCCTGGGGGTAGTTACCCAGGGGGTAGTTCTCCTGGGGGTAGTTACCCAGGGGGTAGTTCTCCGGGGGGTAATTATCCAGGGGGTAGTTATCCGCGGGGGTAGTTATCCAGGGGTAGTTATCCGAGGGGTAGTTATCCAGGGGGTAGTTTTCCTAAGGGGGAATTGCCCTGGGGGTGATTGCCCTAGGAGGGTAGTTGTCCGGGAGGTAGTTGTCCTAGGGGGTAATTACCCTGGAGGGTAATTGCCCTCGGAGGGTGGTTGTCCGGGGGGTAGTTGCCCTAGGGGGGAATTGTCCTGGGGGTAATTATCCGGGTGGTAGTTATCCGGAGGGTGCTTTTCCAGGGGGTAGTGTTCCTAGTGGTAGCGGTGTATAGTTACGAATACTAGTACCCGATCCACCAAAAAGGTCGTGCAAAAGATTTTGAAAGAGCTCTTATTTGGCCATTAAGTACGAATAGTGATAATGTGGCATCAATTCCACAAGCCTATGGCTGTAGAAGTTGTGACTTCTAAAGTTGTACAGTTCACGTGAACTACACATGTACCTGCTCTCCTATCCACGCTCGCTGCCTTGCCCTGGCTGACAATCACGATGCTCTCGGCTAGCTGCCCGCATATTTCCAGCGGGGTTACGTAGGGCGCTCATGAACTGCGAATCGAATGTGTGAATGATAGCGAGCACGTACGTACGCACGCGCAGTGATCAAACGTGATCATGTACATGTATGTAAATAATGTACAGTATGCGAGTCCGTGCATCCTGTACAAAGAAATTAGCCAAGCTCAAGTCCACGCGCTTGCGCACTTCAACATTTCAACTAAACTTATGAATAATATATGTCATATAGCGTTTCCGTGTACGAAAAAAAAATATATTTTTTGTACATTGAAACGCTACAGGACATGATTTATTCATAAGTTGAGCTGAAAGACTGAAGTGCGCAAGCGCATGGCCTTTGCCAGCTTGGCCAACTTGTACACAATGCACGGACTCGACTAGTGAGACTCGCACAGCCTACTCTCTGTGTACGCATGCAGTAGTAGTAGTAGTACCTGTGTATGTGTGTGTGTGTGTGTGTGTGTGTGTGTGTGTGTGTGTGTGTTCTGCATGTACATACGTTCGAGCGTAAACATGTCGCTGCACTCACGAGGTTCGTCCGATCTCAATGAACAACATGCAGGAAAATAACCTTGTACGTCTGATGCAATCACGCTGACATATCACCTAACCAATGTTACTTCTAATTAACTGATAAGTTTGAAAACACAGAACTAGACTCTACTAAAGTTCGGTCTACTATTATTAGTTTACATGTGGATTTGTAATGATCTTATCGTTGTTCGCTATCGTTGTAATTCGAAAGTGCACTCGAGGTGTTCGATCTCGAGTCACCATGACATGTTCACTGGCAGCACTGAAAAGTCGATTGTGAATACACGTCCGCTTCATAAATCATAGCCAAGTACAGTGGTGGTAGGGAGTTGGCAAACTGTGGTAGCGGTGTATTTACGAATACTAGTACCCGATCCACCAAAAGGGTCGTGCAAAAGATTTCGAAAGAGCTCTTATTTGGCCATTTATGCATGTACGAATAGTGGTTGTGTGGCATCAATTCCACAAGCCTATGGCTGTAGAAGTTGTGACTTGTAAAGTTTTACATTTCACGTGAACTACGCATGTACCTGCTCTCCTATCAACGCTGGCTGCCCTGGCTGACAATCACGTCCTTCACTGCACGATGCTCTGAGCTAGCAATTATAGCTCACCGCATATTTCCAGCTCGGTTACGTATAGGGCGCTCATGAACTGCGAATCGAATGTAAACTGAACAGAGAGCACGTACGTACGCCCGCAAGTGATCACACGTGATCATGTATATACAGTAGATAATGTACAGTATGCGAGTCCGTTCATCCTGTACAAATTGGCCGTACCACAGGACAGTACCACACGACTTGTCCTGTGGTATTTTGGGACGTACCACAGGGCAGTACCACAAGACAGTACTACAGGAAAGTACCACATGATAGTACCACAGGAGAGTACAACAGGGCAGTACCACAGGAAAGTACAACAGGGCAGTACCGCAGGAAAGTACCACAGGACAGTACCACACGACTTGTCCTGTGGTATTTTGGGACATACCACAGGACAGTACCACAAGAATTGTCCTGTGGTATTTTGGGACGTACCACAGGACAGTACCACAGGATATTACCACAGGGCAGTACCTCTCACGACATGTCCTGTGGTATTTTGGGACGTACCACAGGACAGTACCACAGGGCAGTACCACAGGGCAATACCACAGGGCAGTACCACAGGACAGTACCACAGGAAAGTACCACAGGACAGTACCACACGACTTGTCCTGTGGTATTTTGGGACGTATCACAGGACAGTACCACAGGATAGTACCACAGGACAGTACCTCACGACTTGTCCTGTGGTATTTTGGGACGTACCACAGGACAGTACCACAGGGCAGTACCACAGGACAGTACCACAGAGCAGTACCACAGAACAGTACCACACGACTTGTCCTGTGGTATTTTGGGACGTACCACAGGGCAGTACCACAAGACAGTACCACAGGAAAGTACCACAGGATAGTACCACAGGACAGTACAACAGGGCAGTACCACAGGAAAGTACAACAGGGCAGTACCACAGGAAAGTACCACAGGACAGTACCACACGACTTGTCCTGTGGTATTTTGGGACATACCACAGGACAGTACCACAAGAATTGTCCTGTGGTATTTTGGGACGTACCACAGGACAGTACCACAGGATATTACCACAGGGCAGTAGCTCTCACGACTTGTCCTGTGGTATTTTGGGACGTACCACAGGACAGTACCACAGGGCAGTACCACAGGGCAATACCACAGGGCAGTACCACAGGACAGTACCACAGGAAAGTACCACAGGATAGTACCACAGGACAGTACCACACGACTTGTCCTGTGGTATTTTGGGACGTACCACAGGACAGTACCACACGCCTTGTCCTGTGGTATTTTGGGACATACCACAGGACAGTACCACACGACTTGTCCTGTGGTATTTTGGGACGTACCACAGGACAGTACCACATGACTTGTCCTGTGGTATTTTGGGACGTACCACAGGAAAGTACCACATGACTTGTCCTGTGGTATTTTGGGACGTACCACAGGACAGTACCACACGAATTGTCCTGTGGAATTTTGGGACGTACGACAGGACAGTACGACAGGAATTCCTGTGGTAATTTTCGATGTATACCACAGGAGAGTACCACAGGAACTATCCAAAATCCCACAAGAAAATCATAATATGGTGCTATTCCACACAGAAGTACCACACAGCAAAATAAATTCGTAAGTACCACAGAAAAATGCTACAGGATAATCTTTTTTTTTTCTTAACATTTTATACCAGAGGACTATCACATCAGGAGAATATCAAACAGCAGTACCACACAGGAGTACCACACAGGAAAATTGTAAGGCAGAATCAACTGAAATTTATAGCAAAAATACAAACAAAAAAGCACATACAGTGTATTAATATTCCTCAATTAATTGATAGATGAGTTATGCTGTGAATTATAGCAATTGATTTGCCATTACTTATCCTGTCCTATACTCCTACAGTATTACCTATAGTGAAAGTGCTGATGTAAAGCATGAGGAATTTCATAAGGACTTCTGTGGTACTCCTGTGGTACTCCTGTGGTACTCCTGTGGTACAATTTTTTTACATAGCTCATGAATATTCATAAAAAGCACTCTAGATTTTAGAAAATACATATATATGACTTAAAAAGTCAAAGTATTAATGATGAAACTTACTTTGAACTTTATGAAAGATTGTCTAATTATGTTATGTTATTCCCAATATCATATATATTGTTATGAAAGTGTAATTTCATATCTTGATAATAAAGTATAATCCAGTTAGTAACCATGCCTTAATGCCTTACGGATAGACGGCCATATATATATGTACTGATACGGTCGATGGCTACCTAGGAATAGAATATGACTATATAGATCTATTACAGGACTAGATTGGCACTTGGCCATTAGACTCTCGTTTGAGGTTATATG
Organism: Diadema antillarum; assembly: GCF_040938485.1. NCBI lineage: Eukaryota > Metazoa > Echinodermata > Echinoidea > Diadematoida > Diadematidae > Diadema > Diadema antillarum. The sequence continues at coordinate 4,406,477 of NW_027270960.1, forward strand.
TTAGGAGTAGGAGAGGTTATTAAGTAGGGCCATGTTTGTCCTGAAATCCATCACTCATCTATCAGGAATATTCCTTGATATAGGGCTAAAATTCTCCCAGATTTTTTTTTTTCGATCTATCCTGTGTGGTACTCTCCTGTGGTACCATGGAAATGCTGTGTGGTACTGCCCTGTGGTAATGCTGTGTGGTAATGATCGACCTGTGGTACTGTCCCAAAATACCACAGGACAGTTCCTGTGGTACTGTTCTGTGGTACTAGTCCTGTGGTACTGCCCTGTGGTACGTCCCAAAATACCACAGGAGTTCCTGTGGTACTGCCCTGTGGTACGTCTCAAAATACCACAGGAATTCCTGTGGTACTGTCCTGTGGTACTGTTCTGTGGTACCGGTCCTGTGGTACTTTCCTGTGGTACTGCCCTGTGGTACGTCCCAAAATACCACAGGAATTCCTGTGGTACTGTCCTGTGGTATGTCCCAAAATACCACAGGACAATTCCTGTGGTACTGTCCTGTGGTACTGTCCTGTGCATAGGAGCCGGAAGTGGGTGCCCCCCCCCCCAATCCAAAAAGTGGGGGGGGCAAAACGCATTTTTGCCCCCCCAAAAAGCCCCCCCCCAAAAAAAAAAAAATAATAATAATAAAAACAAATGAATAACAAAGAAAATAAAATAAATATGTATATATATGAATAAAAGGGAAAAAAATATGGCTACAATCGGCAGCTTTTGGACTGTAAAATGTCAAAATTTTCAAGCTCGCTCGCTTCGCTCGCTCGCATCCAGCAGTTGAGCCCGGTGCGCCTCCCCCTTAATTTCTAAAGCGAAAAACATAGCTACGACGGCAGTTGTTGGACTCTAGAATGTCAAAATTTTCAAGCTCGCTCGCTTCGCTCGCTCGCATTGAATCGTTATGTCATTCTCCTAATGTTGCTGACAGTAATAGCCAGTAGTTGCGCCCGATGCCCCCACCCCTTAATTTCCAAAGCGAAAGATAAATATAGCTACAAACGGGAGTTTGGGGACTGTATAATGTCAACATTTTCAAGCTCGCTCGCTTCGCTCGCTCGCATTAAATTGTTATGCCACTCTCTTAATATTGCTGCCAGTAATTGCCAGCAGTTGCGCCCGATGCCCCCCCCCCCTTAATTTACAAAGCGAAAGGTATAGTTACAAACGGGAGTTTGGGGACTGCAACATGTCAAAATTTTCAAGCTCGCTCGCTTCGCTCGCTCGCATTGAATCGTTATGCCACTCTCCTAACGTCGCTGCCAGTAGTTGCCAGCAGTTGCGACCGATGCCCCCCTTAATTTCCAAAGCGAAATATATAGCTACAAACGGGAGTTATTTGTACTGTAAAATGTCAAAATTCTCAAGCTCGCTCGCTTTGCTCGATCGCATTGAATCGTTATGCCATTCTCCTTATGTTGCTGCCAATAATTGCCAGCAGTTGCGCCCGATGCGCCCCCATTTATTTCCAAAGCGAAATATATAGCTACAATTAAAACTCCAGTTTTGGAACTGTAGAATATCAAAATTTTCAAGCTCGCTCGCTTCGCCCGCTCGCATTTTATTGTTACGCCATTCACCTTATGTTGCTGACAGTATATAATTTGTCGATCGTTACACACCGTCATTCCATAATCTATGTAAGGAAAACTTACAATGTTCCTCAATGACTGCGTTGTTGAATGTATCACATTCCGTAATGTATTGTAGTCCCGTTATTGCTCACGCACACACGCACAAGCATACAGACCGTCAAATTTACTTTATGGTTCCCCCCATGTTTCAACCCACCGTACGCCACTTTACACACACACACACACACACACACACACATATATATAACATATATATATATATATATATATATATAATAGATGAGTGTGCGTGTGTGTGTGTGTGTATGTGTATATTGTGTAACATATGCATGGTCTAATCTTGAGCCCCCTCCAATGTTTGCCCCCCCCCCCCCCCCCCCAATCCAAAACTGCTTCCGGCGCGCCTGGTCCTGTGGTACTTTCCTGTGGTACTGTCCTGTGGTACCATCCTGTGGTAGTTACCACAGGAGTACCACAGGACTTTTTCGTAAGGGTAAGTTCCGCCGGAACTAATCGGCGGGCTTTGGCCGGTATGCGATTGGATCCCCCGGAACTAATCGGCGGGATTGTAGCCTCACCGCCGATACGATCCCCCACCGCCGATTGGATCCGGGTCTCTACTGTGCATTGTATACGAGGCACAGAACTCTTACACATAGAAGAATTACTCGCCACCCGTTTTGTCGCCGTCGCTCGACTCATTGTCACGTGACGTCCGCCATTTTGCTTAGCGGAACTTTTTTGCGTGCAAATCCCAGCAGACGCTATCCACATACAGTGACTGCATGTTGTACCGTGTTTTTCTGACGTTCCGAGACCCTGAGCGAGGCCTTAAAATGCCGTATTGTGCGGCTGTAAACTGCACAAATCACTCGACAAAAGGATTTGGAAACAGGTAAGTTTGACACCAAGGCATGATGAGAATAACAAGTAATTAATTCCCCAAGTAACGTTACAATTAGGCGGATCGGTCGTATGTTGGCTTTCTTGTGAGCGCAGTAGCAAAGGTAGTCCCAGGCACTGGATTTTGTGTTTGCCGTCGACATATCTGTTTACCACCAACTACTATTCAAAATAAAAAAGATCAAGTAGGCCTAATTTAGACCCTGGGGCTATATTACACTCTGTACGTTGTGTGTTGGGGCAAACAGCTTTGTACATGAAAAAAGTACTATCTATTTATGTAAATTTGAGCTTAGGTGTAAACTTTACACGTAGATTTGTTCTTGTCTAGCTAGTAGAGTCACAGTCCACTGCGTACCAGTGGTGGGCCAGTGTCAGTGTCAGTGACAACACTACAGTCGTTTAGATACTAGATTGTCTAGACTGACTGTGTACTCTAGTATTAAAGTAGAGTAGTAGTAGTAGTAGTAGTAGTACGAACAGTTGTAGGGTAGACTGAAGTTCGAATGATATTGACAATAAGTAATGAATTTAACTATTCTAGTATATTACTCAAACTACTTACTTTATACTACTAGGTAATGTCAGTGTCACGTCAGTACGGAGTCTGTAGATTCTAGTTTCTGCCCAATTTCTGGTAACCTTTATCTGTTTATTTTTACATCTGTCTGAATTAGCTAGACCTGACTGATGCGTAACTCACTGTTATTGCGCTGACATGTAAGTCTCTTCTTACTGCAAAGTTAGGGGTAATTATTGGATATAAACTGTCAGCTGCCAGTGCCTTGTTATTAATCTTATCAGGAGCTTCCCATGGACCATGTCCATGCACGCAATCATCATCATGCTTGCCACAGTTGTATTGTAGGTACACATGTTTTATGATTATGAATATGAGGACTATACAAATCTGATATGGTAATAATTTTCACATGTTTCGTATGTTCTCTGTGTGTTAAAAATCCTAGATTTCCATGAAGGGGTGTTGCTCTTCGCCAAAGATGCATTGTGAACATTAGAAGAGACCACTGGACACCCAAACCATACTCTACCTTGTGTTCTGACCACTTAGAAGAGAAGTACTTCGATCGCACCAGCCAGATAACAAGGCTGCGGGCAGATACTGTACCAACTTTATTCAACTTTCCACAACATCTCATGAGGGTACGTGCAGAAGAACAAATTGTAATTTTGCATGTTAGGTGTTTGAAATTTGAGTTTTAGTTTTGAAATCCGTCCGACCAGGAGCAGACATATACCCTTGTGTGTATGTCTGCTTCAGAAACGGATTTTAATCTACCATCACATCGCATCCTGGTCGCTGATGAAGAATGCGATGACTAACCTGTTTGGTGTCTTGTTTCTAAATAATACGCTTTCCTCGCCAGGATAAAGCGTTTTGAGGTCTATTGCCATTTTAGGTTTTTATCACATTCACTTCTGTTCTTTCAAACTATATTGCAGGATTTCATTTTAAATGGTGCCTAACCTAACAAGAGCAAGTGCAATTTTGCACTACATGTGTATATGAATGTATTGCCTTTGTTATCATTGCCAAGAATGCCTTTCATATTCTTGCCAGACAGTGTCCATTATTCATGGATTTATTTTTATTTTGTTGCCACATTGCTAATTTAATGCATGTTCATGAAACATTGCTTTCGCAATATGCAATATTTGTCATACATGTATTTGCAAGACTTGTCTTGCCTGCATATTGTTTACCTTGATTTACCTTGATGTTGGGCATAAAGTATACTGGACTTATTTGCCCCTCTGCATCCTCTTGAAACTTGCTGCAATTGTTATTTGCTCTACTATTCGCATGCGTAGGGCACGTTAACACGTTGCCACGTTAACATTTCGTACTATGTACCATAGTATGTTTTCACACTCATAAGGATTTCATTTTGAATTGTGCTTGAAGCGAACAAGTGCAAGTGAAATCTTGGATTATACAGTATTGCCTTTGATATTTTTTTTAAATATTCTTGCCAGTGTCCATTATTCATGGTTTTATTTTGCTGCCATATTGTATGCGAAGTGATTGTACATGCATTTGCTTTCATGATATACAATACATGTAGTTGTCATATTTGTGACACTTGTTTTGCCTCCATGTACATACTTTGAGATACAGTGTAGTATGTTTCCACACTCTTTAGATTTCACTTTGAATTTCGTTTGAAGCAAACAGGTGCGTGTGAAATCTTGCATTATACAGATGTTCATGTATTGCCTTATAGTTGATATTGTTATGCCAAGAATGCATTTGATATTCTTGCCCGACAGTGTTCATTATTTATGGATTTTATGTTGCTATATTGCATGATAGTTGATTATACAGGCATTTGCTTTCGTGATATACAACATTTGTTGTATATCTGTGATACTTGTTTTGCTTACATGTTGTTACCAATTATGTTTTCATACTACACAGTGTATGGGATAGTTTTTGTTAAACTCATTACTAAGGATTTAATTTTGAATCATGCTGAGCTAACAAGTACAAGTGAAATCTTACATTTACAAATGTATTGCCTTTAATACTGTTGCCAGGAATGTCTTTGGTGTTCTTTTCAGTGTCCATGATTCGTAGATTTATATTGCCATAGTGCATGCGGATCAACACAATATGTTTTCATACTATACCATAGTGCGTTTTTACACTCATTAGGATTTTCTTTTTGAAGCACGCTTGAAGCTATCAAGGGCAAGTGAAATTGTGCACTATATTGATGTATTTCCTTAGATAATCTTGCCAGACAGTGTTCATTATTCATGAATTTTATGTTGTTGCCCTATTGCATGTCCATTATAGATGTATATGCATTTGCTTTTGTGATTACAATAGTTGTCACAAATTTGCGACACTGGTGGTCTTGCCTATCATTTGCATAATATGTTCCTGACGCATGTACTGCCTGTGATTATAGCCGCCGTATTAGGTATGATAATGGTACGTGTACTTCAGGCAAATGGTATATCGCTGTACTGTGGTTGATTCTCAGCAATCAACTTTGACCTTGATAAATGTCAAATAAATTGTAAAAAATCAGGAAAATTAACTCTGTCCAACTTAACTTTTTTTTGTGGGAAGACAATCTTGAAAGGAGTTCATGCTTGTAATGTGTGTGTGAATATATATATATATATATATATATACATAGATAATTATATATATATATATATATATATATATATATATATACATAGATCATTATATTTATATATATATACATAGATAATTATATATATATCTATATATATATATATATATATATATATCTATATTGATTGAGTACCGGGTAATCTACATGTTGTTATGATATCGAAAGTAAAACAGGAACCAAGTTCATGTTGATCACCAACAATTTATTTACAGCACACAAATATTTGAGCGATTTGCGCTTTCTCAAGTGTTGTTGCAAATCGCTCAAAAATTGGTGTGGTGAAATAACTTGTCGGTGATTAGCATGAACTCGATTTCTGTTTTATTTCATGTATTCAGATATACAGTGTATATATGCCTATAGGCATATTGCTTCATATTCCGATATGTGCAATAGTGATAACTACATTGTACTACACACTACTAATGATAATGATAACAGCAGGAATATAGATAATTAAGGTGATGTTGTCTTCCAAATTTCTAATATGTTGAACGAGTATTGTCAGATGGGGAAGATGTGTTACATGATCATATCCACAAATCATTGATTTTTACAACTGGACTGACTGGAAATTTAATTTGACCTGTTTAATGGGAGAAAAATCAAAAGCACGAACACACATCTTCTTACAATATCATTGGAGGGGAAAAAATGCAAGACATAGGGTTGAGAGGGGTAGCAGAAAAATGGCAGGACACAGACAAGGACAGGCGCGCGTCTTAGATTATTTTATACCAAAGCAGATCACGTCTCCGAAGTCAAATAGATCTATCCGAAAGGGGAAAAAACCCACCTGTTTCAATACAGACAACTTTCAGGGAAGAGTGAAATAATTAACATAAATGAGTACATGAATCTGTGGTCAACGCTGGATTGAGAAGTACCAGTTTGACAGTTTACAAGTTCAAGTAAATATCAAGAGCTATAGCGGCTGTCATACTGTCCGATCGAGGAGCTGCGGAGGTTCCGCTAAGCAACATGGCGGCGTGTGCACTGAGGCGTCACATCCGGGGTGCGCGGTGGCGACACCGAGCTCAGCGGGTTGTGAATGGGTGTGATTCTTCTATGTGTAAGAGTTCTGTGATACGAGGTGGTAATGGGGAACACCCCTTCAGTAAAATGTAATCTTCCAGTCTCCCTCAGCAGCCAATGAACTTCTCTAAATCTCTCTAACCAGCCAAGCGAACAAAGTTGCCAAATTGAGATCCGGACTACTTCAAAGCAGAAAGTCCTGTGCCTACGTACGAAGCGATTTCTCCCCCCCCCCCCCTCCCCCCTCCCCCCTCCCCCCTCCCCCCTCCCCCCTCCCCCCCCCCCCCCCCCCGTCGTCATGGTCGTCATGATGCACGCACCGGGTAGTGATATGACGTTAGTCATGCCAGCCTTTCTCTGATTTAAATCGTCTTGAACAAACGAATGAGTTATGTAGTCGGGGATGTTCGACTAGTGCTGTAATGTATAATACAAGGAGCTTTTTAATACGTGTACTGTACACTGTAGGCCTACACGTATAAGCTCAAATAGCCCACCTTCATTTTCATGGCTATTTTCAGCGCTCAGACATCGCAAACATACCTATATGCTTGCATTTGTAGGTGCTTTTTTCATGAGTTGTAACAACCTCAAATAACAAGGTGATTTTGTTTTTGTAAGGTGTGTTCAGTTGCATAGGCGCCGGAAGTGGGGGGGGGGGGGGCGGCCGCCCCCCAATCCAAAAAGTGGGGGGGGGGGCAAAACGAATTTTTGCCCCCCCCAAAAAGCCCCCCCCCCCAAAAAAAAAAGTAATAATGATAAAAATAAATGAATAAACAAAGAAAATAAAATAAATATGTATATATATATATATATATATATGAATAAAAGGGGAAAATATGGCTACAAACGGCAGCTTTTGGACTGTAAAATGTCAAAATTTTCAAGCTCGCTCGCTTCGCTCGCTCGCATCCAGCAGTTGAGCCCGGTGCGCCTCCCCCTTAATTTCTAAAGCGAAAAACATAGCTACGACGGCAGTTGTTGGACTCTAGAATGTCAAAATTTTCAAGCTCGCTCGCTTCGCTCGCTGGCATTTCTCGTTATGCCACTCTCCTAATATTGCTGCCAGTAAATGCCAGCAGTTGCGCCCGATGCCCCCCCCTTAATTTCCAAAGCGAAAGATATAGTTACAAACGGGAGTTTTTGGACTGTAACATGTCAAAATTTTCAAGCTCGCTCGCTTCGCTCGCTCGCATTGAATCGTTATGCCACTTTCCTAACGTTGCTGCCAGTGATTGCCAGCAGTTGCGCCCGATGCCCCCCCTTAATTTCCAAAGCGAAAGATATAGCTACAAACGGGAGTTTTTGGACTGTAAAATGTCAAAATTCTCAAGCTCCCGCGCTTTGCTCGCTCGCATTGAATCGTTATGCCATTCTCCTAATGTTGCTGCCAGTAATTGCCAGCAGTTGCGCCCGATGCGCCGCCCCATTAATTTCCAAAGTGAACGATACAGCTACAAACCCCAGTTTTGGGACTGTAGAATGTCAAAATTTTCAAGCTTGCTCGCTTCGCTCGCTCGCATTGAATCGTTATGCCATTCTCCTAATGTTGCTGCCAATAATTGCCAGCAGTTGCGCCCGATGCGCCCCCATTTATTTCCAAAGCGAAATATATAGCTACAATTAAAACTCCAGTTTTGGAACTGTAGAATATCAAAATTTTTAAGCTCGTTCGCTTCGCTAGCTCGCATTTTATTGTTATGCCATTCACCTTATGTTGCTGACAGTTTGTCGATCGTTTCACACCGTCATTCCATAATCCATGTAAGGAAAACTTACAATGTTCCTCAATGACTGCGTTGTTGAATGTATCACATTCCGTAATGTATTGTAGTCCCATTATTGCTCACGCACACACGCACAAGCATACAGACCGTCAAAATTACTTTATGGTTCCCCCCATGTTTCGACCCACCGTACGCCACTTTACATATATATATATATAATAGATGTGTGTGCGTGCGTGTGTGTGTGTGTGTGTGTGTGTGTGTGTGTGTATGTGTATATTGTGTAACATATGCATGGTCTAATCTTGAGCCCCCTCCAATGTTTGCCCCCCCCCCCAAATCCAAAACTGCTTCCGGCGCGCCTGTTCAGTTGTCTTTATTTTATTTGTGTCCATGTGTGTGCGTGTGAGTGTGTGTGTGTGTGTGGGGGGGGGGGGGTGTCTATCTCTCTTGCTGGGTAATGTCTCACGCAAACAGACAGGGCACTAACTCTTCTTGAGGAATAAAAATTGTTGAGATGGGAAATTGAAAATTTATTCTATTTTTGTAAGATAATTAGAAAGTGCAGACATGTATGAAATATTAGAGAGCATACAAATCTAAGAGAAATTCAAAGTAGGTCCTACATTGAATTCATACAGAACCGGTTTGGGTTGACCAGATTTCCCAACCCCCCCCCCCTAAAAAAAAAGACAACAAAAAAGTGAGCAGATAAGATGGGTCCATCCTTTAATTAGGGCTTCATTGTTTCTCAGCAAATTTGTATCAAATTAGCTCTGAATTCCTAAAAGAATTGTATGCTATTTTATGTTGCAGGTTTCTCATTATTTGTTTGTTTTGTTGTTTTTTTAAAGGTGGAAACATGAACCCCCATCTCAGCTAATACTGAACCATCCATTACATTTGGATTGCCTTCCCTTTTCATAATAGTGATCTACTGTTTTAAGAAAGGAGAGTGCATGCAAAATACGGTGTATAAGCTAGGTATTAAAAGCTCGCGTAAATGTTTGACTTCCAATAATATCCAAAACATCCAATATCAAAACCTAGTGCACCGGTGTAAATCTGGTGTTCCACCAAAAAAAAGTTATTTTTTTCTCTTTGTACACATTAAGTTTCATACATACATGCATATGCATTTTTTAATGGAAAATATATATACATGTACATGTATAACATCCTCATGTAAAAGGCATAAAGCCAATAGTGGCAAGGGGACAGACAGAAATTAAGAGACAAGAAAATGAAAAACAACTGGTAAACTGCATGTAACATCAATTGACAGGAAACAGACAGAAATATGGTGTAATGTAGCCCAAAATGGTAACTACATTGTATATTATAATGAAAAAGTAAAAGGGTAAATGCTATGGGCAAACAGAGAAAAATCATAGCATTAACAATAATTAACGAATAAGGCAGAGCTCGAGAGTACAAAAGAGAAAATTGAGAAAAGGATACAAAGGAAAATGTTATTCATCTCGAGTTATAATGGCTTTAAATCCACATGTATAGCTCCATTTTAGTCCCCTGCATACATATCAAAAAATTGTTTACAGACAAAGCAACATGTTTTTTTTTTTTTTAGTACAGTTGTACAATATTTTTCGTATCGGAATAAAGTTCATCGAAACAGCCTAGCTGTTTATCAACGCTGTACCCTACCAGCAAAGCCTCCCTCTCTCTTCCTTTCCACTTCAAGCAGTCTCATAAAAACTACAGTAAAAATGTACATAACTACAGTATGTATCATGCTCTTTCATTGTACTACATTTATTCTCTAAAGTTTTATTTTGATAAAGGCTAATCATATGATAAACGTCACAGCTGTGACTGAACACCCTCAATCTTATTCTGCACATGATATCAAACACCGTTGTGCATGGATGAATATATGTGAAATTAAAAGAAAACACACACACTCTATATCTTTCAATATAAGTATCATAACTCTTTATTTTTCCATACAAAATGGACTACACATGTACTTTTCTTACATCATTATCAATGGCACGTCAAAGAATCACACTTTGAATAAGCATGGTCCCATGCAAGTAACAATGTAACACTACTTGTGCTGTTCACAGTGTAAATAAAAAAAGAGGCATATGGAAGCAATTTCATGTGTTGAGGCCTGCTAATTTGTGAATTAAATGCAGCTAAAATAAACCCTTTCGCTTACCAGAGCATGACAGAGTGTGAACAAAATGAATACGGTAAGCATTCATATTTCAACAGCCTCTCTATTACATACGTACACACATACACACAAGCCCATTCAGTCGCCTTGCATGCTAACAGTTCAACAAATTCTAGAGGCTGAACAGATTTTGTAAAATAGGTCTTCTCTACAAGAAGAACATGACATAAAATGGCAAGAAAAAAATATAGGCAAGAAATGCCACTTACTTGGGGTACCTTGATAATGTATTTCAAACAATGGTACAGTGTAATCCCAAGTTTCTGTTGATTAATCGATTCCTGCAAATAGTTGTCATTCTGATACAGAATATTTGATATCCCCCGATATTCTTGTGCAAGGAAGAATAATAACACATACAGGTACATGTAATAATAAAAAAAAAACTGCATCATTCCTTATTTCTCTTTTGTTCTTTTTTTGTGTGTGAGGCACATTATATAATAAATTGCTTTTCTCAAGAACATTGCAATGACAATATTTGGCAAGGACACATCATACGTGGCAATGACGTTTGGCAAGGACACATCATACGTGGCAATGAAGTTTGGCAAGGACACATGATAGCTCATGCCGTCAATCCCTCGTTTGAGGCAAGACCCCACTTTCTACGAAGCTGATGGGGTGCTATACCCCCCTAACGATTTGTCGTTTGAGAAGTGATAGTAGATGTGTTAGCCCACTGCAAAATAGCTTTCTACTCAGGCGTGGCAAACCTGGAGGCCATGCCAGGGTTTAATGACTGCAACAGCTGTCATATTACGTAAGAGCATGATAAGGATATCTGCCTGTGGCAGACCATTCAAAGTGCACTCAATTTTCTCTATTCTTTTTGAAGTTTTAGATTTTATATTCTATTGAGAAATTCTATAGTCATCCGTTTTGAATTTCGAACGAAAAAATTTGACCCATAAATAAGGAAAATACAGTAATAAGAAGGAGAGCATTGTAGAAGTTTGTCGACACACACACGCACCATGGAGCTACATATCCCATGCCAAAACCAAAACAATCTCCTCCTCTCGCGGGTGCCCAATCCCCCCCCCCCCCTCCCCTGTGGCGGTGACTGATGCTTAGATTAGGCCAGGGTCAAGAAACAGGTGTTTTATATCTTTGGTTTTTAAGTCCTTGATTGCCAAGATATACACTGGCATTGTCTACAGGGGTGTAGCTTCTTCAAACGAGAGATTTGCCTCATGTACACATCAGATGTTATCAGTGATAACGGTGAACTAAACCCTACCCACCTACACAAGAAAACAGAGCGATGCTGATCCTTCACAGTTCACCCAAGGTGACAAGCAATAGTCAGCCAACGGTATCAACCAGGCACATTGTGCCATATGCTTGAATGAATGAATGAATGCATGAATCCAGTACAGTAAGAGACACATTAACACTCTGTACAAAGTTCATAATGTCAATACAAATATATTTTTTCCTTTCACTGGACTCTTAATCTCCTTTGGCCTCTGGCCTTCTAAATTCTACTTAAGCACATTTATAATAATATTAAACTCACAATCTTTACTTTCGCACATTACCCACAATGGGTGAAAAATTCATCGAGTGGCTCTTCAGTTACCAAGGTAAAATTATATCTTCATGTGATAATGAACAACAGACAGATTGGATATACAAACAACAGGAAAACAGAATGCCCCTGTCATCAATTTATGGAGAAGAAATAAAAAAGAAATCATTTCTGCACTCATCTTAAAACAATATAGAAATACACATATCATACATGCTGCATACATGGCTTTGAGTGGTACAGATTAACAATGATTGAAAGCTGATTGAAGCAGGGTATGATAACAGGTTCTCTGTGTGTGTGTGTGTGTGTGTGTGTGTGTGTGTGTGTGTGTGTACACTGTAAATGTGTATGTAGTGCCTTGTGAGCTGTACCTTGTGAGTATGACTGCTTCAAAATTGTGGAATTGCATGTATTTCACTCCACAAGATTTTCACAAAAGCATGTACATGTAGTTACCAAGGTAATTGCAAGTTGGAGGTACACACATGAAGAGTGTCTTGCATCACCACACCTATAGATCATTACTCGATCATACCAAATACAAATAAACTGCTTAACAAGAGCACTCACAATCGAGCACATGTATCTCCCGAGCCTGTCTCCCATACCACATCTGGATTACTTTGTAGGCCAGAATGCTGTATAATATGGCAACTGTCGCAGGATACAATAAAATCCAACAAGATATGAGGCTGCAATATATACAGCCCGGATACAAGGAATATGACATGTCATCCTAATAAAAGTTGAAACAATGAGAGCACTGACAATGAAAACTTTTGTTACCTAGAATAACTCCCCATAAACTTCCATAACATGTATGAATAAATTCCGACAAGAAATGTGACTTATAGAGCATATACCTGAAATGTGATATGGCCTCCAAGTAGGAACACTGAGGGAGGCATCACCACAAACTGTTTTGTCCTTCATGTAGAATGACCACCCACACACCACATTAGCAAGTCTGAGTAAAATCCAGTAACACTCAAGTTATTGCCTAAATAAGCATGCACTTTTGCAAATTTTGACATGATCAGGGTGACCTTTGACCCTGTAACAGTTTGAACAGTGAGGGCAGCATTATCTTTAGTGTAGGTGAATAGATTTTACTATGATGCATTTACATACCAAATTAGAAAAAAAAATGGTCAACAATGCCAGCGTTGCACACACAAGCAGACCCTATTAAATTTATCTTTTCATGTATAAAGATGTAACAAGCGAGGGCGCCACCACCAAAAACAATATAGGCATCTTCATTTCACCATAATGCACCTTTTTGCGAAATTTGAAGAAAATCTGATAAGAAATGTGGCTGATAATGCACACACAAGAAATGCCATTGGCATCCAAGTCGGAATGCTGAGGGTGCCATCACCACAAACTGTTGTGTCCTTCATGTAGAATAACCACCCACACATCCCCTTAGCAAGTCTGAATAAGATCCGTTGCGTAACAAGCAAGTTATTGCATAAATAAGCACTTCTACAAATTTTGAGTACATCAGAGTGACCTTTGACCCTGCAAAAGGTGGAACAGTGAGGGCAGCATTATCAATAGGTATAGGTGTATAGATTTGACTATGATACATTTACATAATAAATTTGAAAAAAAAAATTGGTTGAGAAACAAGGCCAGCGTCGCACACACAAGCAGACCCTGTTAAATTTACCTTTTCATTTATTAAGACGGAACAAGGGAGGGTTGCCATCACCCAAAACAATAGGTTTCTTTGTTGTACCATGATACACTTTCATGCAGCCTCCTTCAGCTTCTGAGAAAGAACTTCTTCTCCCTCTGGCAGCAACACGTCAATGACGTATTTCATTCTACAACAAGAGACCCGCGGGTCTAGCGCTCACCTGAGTATCGCAAGTTCACCTTTCACGCAGTCACTAATCTAAATTATTCACAGCTCTACCAAAATTTGACCAGGCATTCTCAAGTAGAAGATGAAACTGTACAATAAGGGCCCAAATTTTTTAAGATTCCTTAATTTTTTTTTTTTTTTGGGGGGGGGGATTGGGGCCCCCTGGGGCCCTCTGGGTGGGGCATGGTGCCCATTTTTATAAATTGAGATCCTGACCCCCTAGGGATGCTACCTGCCAAGTTTGATGAAAATACATCATGAGGTTTTCAGGAAGAAGATGAAAATGTACAATTCAGGTCCCCATTTGGACCTTCCCAACCAACCCCCCCCCCCCCTGCCCCCAAGAGGGGCACCCCTTGATCTCCTATGAACAAACTTGAAAATACAGTCATTAATGTACTCACTCATAGTATTATCTTACCTCTATAACTTCTGATTCTAGAGAAGATTTTTAAAGATTCCTTCATTTTGGGGGTTTGGGGCCCCCCTGGGGGCCCCCTGGGTGGGGAATGGTGCCCATTTTAAGAAATTGAAATCCTAACTCCCTAGGGATGCTACCTGCCAAGTTTGGTGAAAATGGGTCATGGGGTTCTCAAGAAGAATATAAAAATGTACAATTTAGGCCCCATTAGGACCCCTCCTCACCCCCCTCCCCTGGGTCCCAAGGGGGGCACCCCTGATTCTGCCATGAACAAACTTGAAACTACAGTCATCAATGTACAAACTCATAGTATTAACTTAGCTCTATCACTTCTGGTTCTGGAGAAGAAGATTTTTACAGATTCCTTAAGTTTGGGGCGTTTGGGCCCCCTGGGGGCCCCCTGGGTGGGGCATGGTGCCCATTTTAACAAATTGACTTCCTAACCCCCTAGGGATGCTACCTGCCAAGTTTGGTGAAAATGGGTAATGGGGTTCTCAAGAAGAAGATGAAAATGTACAATTTAGGCCCCATTAGAACCCCTCCCCACCCCCCTCCCCTGGGTCCCAAGGGGGGCACCCCTAATTTTGCCATGAACAAACTTGAAACTACAGTCATCAATGTACTAACTCATAGTATTAACTTAGCTCTATCACTTCTGGTTCTAGAGAAGAAGATTTTTACAGATTCCTTAATTTTGGGGGGTTTGGGCCCCCCTGGGGGCCCCCTGGGTGGGGCATGGTGCCCATTTTAACAAATTGAGTTCCTAACCCCCTAGGGATGCTACCTGCCAAGTTTGATGAAAATCGGTCTTGGGGTTTTCAAGAAGAAGATGAAAATGTAAAAAGTTTACGCACGACGCACGACGGACGACGGACGACGCACGACGGACGACGGACGACGCACGACGCACGACGCACGACGCACGACGCACGACGGACGCCGGACGAAGGGCGATCGCAATAGCTCACTTGAGCCTTTGGCTCAGGTGAGCTAAAAAGGCAAATACGTGAAGAAAAGCATATCTCTATTTATTTCATGTTAAGATAATACAATGAAATTGATTTTCTATAGGGTAATCTCTTTATTTCATACTTGAACATTCAGTTGCACCTATACAATGTACATTCTTAACATGTCCTTAACATTCGTAATCATTATGTAATTCAGAATGGGAATATACTTATTTATACTACCAATTGTGTTTCTTCAGATTATCTTCATCCCATCAATTTATTGACAAATTGCAATGATTTGCAAGTCAGTAGCTTATAGATCCACATGAATTCATTGCCAATCAACATTTTCTGAAATCAATTACGCAAATATGCCAAATTTGCCCCAAATTCCAATTGTGAACATTCTTTTAAATTTTCCAATTTATGTGTAGTTTTTTTTTATTGGAATGTTAATGTATCTTTAATATGCATAATATACTGTTATCTAGAATAGATTATATCCACAAATGATTAAACCACAGGTAAAACAGAGAAATAAGATTGCTTCAAAGAGCTAACCACAACTCCTTCAGTTACTTGAGGTAAAAAAACAAAGCAAAACACTATTTATCAATTGCAGATAGAGAAAACAAATGAAGCTTTAGTAATTCAAAATAGTTCTAAAATGTGAGTTAGGGATAGAAAGTACTAACACAAAAGTGTTAATCAGTATAATCATTGTTAAGCAATGTTGAATATACGCGTGAAAACAAAATATTGTCCACAGTTATGGTTCATTGAGGATGTTAAGTGCTAAAGCTTAACTACATATACAGATACATATATGTGCATCAGATGTACATGGCAAAAAAAAAAACCAAAAAACAAAATGATCGTAAACAGTGCCTTCAATAAAGAAACTGGGAAGTATTGAACAGAGAAAGACAGTTTATAAAACACCATTCATTAACTCGTTATGTGCCATTGTGTAAACCCAATGTGTGCCACATTAATCTGAGACAGCAACTTAGTCATGCTTTGTGGAAACATTCTGTTGTTCAAATCTACGTAAATTCAATATATCTTTGCTACCCTGGTCATTTAACAAATACAGTTGTAGAGAAAATGCCAAGCTTTCCTTTGATGGAAATTGTATGACATATCTATGATGGATATTATTTTAAATGACCAGAAGCTACATTTTATACAATGTACATTATTGTAGAGGCATGACTTTTGCACACCAAACAGTGCCTGAAACGTACGATTTACTTGCAAATTGAGTAGGGAATATTACTTGATAGCCAATCACCTCATTACATGCAAGCTAGCATGTGACCAGAATGGAATCCCTTGAAAAAAACGCTCTCATTGTACTGTGGCATTTGGCTAATCATCAATACTTTTGGGTGCATTTGAGCAGAATATGCGGAGTTGGCACACTGTTTGAGTCGCGAATGTGAACGTGGCAAATAAAAAGTAAAGTAAAAGGAAACAATTGATGAAGCAGAACCCCAAATGATAAACAACCAAATAGAAAAATTCACTGCCAGTTGCATATTATTGACCCATCATTTATCTACAATTAATATGGTGTCAAACAGTGAATTTTGATAGATGAATAGGAACTACGGTTGTACTAACGGGCTTAAGTGTAGTTTCTCCAGTTTTGTTAGGAGTTGTGGTGGCAGTCTAACTCTCCATTCTGCAGCCTTGAAGAGATTCCTGTTCACAAAGAGCATGTGTACATGTAATATGATGGGTAAATCATATTGAACAGACTTGCTACTGCATTTACAATGTATTTCTTAATTTCAACAAAAGACTTCCTTTTTCTATTCACATGGAACACAACACAGCCTTCAAGGGAAAAGTTGATATTTTACAAAGAATTATTTTCAGTTTAAAAAATATAGGTAAACATTACAAACATATCAGGACAAAATGGAAACTGACAATTGAGCAATTCAAAAGTAAATGTCTGACAATGACATTAACACACCTCTTGGGTTTATTGACACTAAGGCACATTACAAAAAACTTGCTGCATGCATGACATTACACTTGGCATACTCACCCAACTTGGTCTGACTGGTGGAGCGTTGCATACGAGGATTTAATTCGGCCAAAGAGTTCTGCTGTCAGCTGCAATTTGTAGAAAGTACATGGTAACATTACAATTTATTACCATGTCTTACAGATGAATATTGATAAAAATAACTAGAAAAATTTGTATAGTGCAGCTACTAGGTAAATATGTGACCGTGCACCTCGAAACGAACATAAAGTCGCACACACTGATTTTGCGTGAGGACTGAAAATAAGTGAAATGGGTCAACCTAGCCGAACTTGACTTTTTCATATTTTCTGAAAGAGCGGGTCTTCTTTTACATTATGCTAAAATATTGGTATCATAAAACGGGCGGGAAAGTGTGTTTTTTTAACAGTTTATCTCGAACACTTTTGATAGAATAGTGTGATTAGGTGTGTCTTTAGAATCCCTTTTTCATTTCTGAAAAACCTTGTCCACACTCTTCACTTTCAACTCTAATTACTTTTGAAAGGATAGTGCTACTGCTTTTAATGAGGCATGCTTAATTTCAGTTTAATCTGATAATTCCTTCATTGTTGTTACTTTGGTGGTTTACTTCCTGTTTTTGTCCTATTCATCGCACAGCCAGCACGGTTTGGTAAAGCTTAAGTGCTTGAATAGACACTGTACTTCGGAGCCTCTTTTCTCAGTTCACACTTTTCCTGAGTTGGTGCTTTCTTTCCAATATTTATACAGGTTAGGAGAGTCCATTTGATTTGAGTTATACATCATTTTAAAGCTTAAAGTCTGCTCTTTCAGAATATGGTCTTAACTAGAAATTCATGTCTGGCGACTTTTTGTTTGTTTTGAGGTGCAGTGTCACATATAATCTACTGTGCTGTGATGTAACAGAGCTCCCAATATTGTTACTGATTATACACACCAAAAAAAAAAATAATAAAATGAAACACATAATGCTAATTATTCATGTCTTTGCCACATTCTAAATTATCTTCTAATCATTTCATAAAGGAGTAGTCTATATTCATGGCTTGAGAATGCGACATATAGCTTTATACAGCTTATTTTAAGTTTCTGACACTGGCTCTAATGCAACTAGTCCATCTTTCAGTCTCAAAGTTGGGGAGAAAAAGAAGAATAAAAGAAATGACATTCCCAAAGTTTATAAATGATTCAGTTGTTTACTGGACATTCAAGGGGATATTCCGTACAAAAATAAGTTAGTCTAATACAAAATAGTAAAATTTTTGGAGTTCAGGGGTACGAATGTTGATCAAAGTTCCGCTATTATACTTGTAATATTTCACTTTCTCTTATCAGACTAGCTTATATTTGGACTGGATTTCCCCTTGAAACTTTAGCTTTCTAGCCAGATATTGATGTGTATATCAAGTGGTGGGTAATATTAATAAAAGAAAAGGTGCATGTAAGGGTACAGAACACAGCAAGTCTTCAAATCAGCTGAAAATAATTTATGAAATTCTATAGGAAGCAAATTTTGAAGAAATTATAGAGATGTATGCATAACTATACTGGAATTGTGGTGAAGGTGCAAAGCATATTGTACACTGTAGTTACCTACAATATAAATCATCAAAACCTGAAATGTGTAAATCAAGAAACATTTGTGAGTCACTTGTATATATAAATTGACCTGCAGCTATGCTTAGTGCATTGACCTCCGAGCTACAATTCATTAACTATTGTTTTTAATATTATTATGGTGCTGGCATTCCAACCTTTTCATTACACATATAAAAGCTGTGAAACAACATATTTATTAAGGTTCTGCACTTGGGATCAGGAACTAAGCTAGGTACAGTTGTAGTTATCAAACATTTACAGATTTTTGCCTAATACAAAAAAAAAATCAGAACAGTGCCTTTTATGTGCTCATCAGTCATTGAAATGTTTTGTACATGACTGAATACATCAATTAAATTTTGTAAGATAACATAATATAATAAAGTTATGTTACCTTACAAAAAAAGAACCAAACTGATTATGACCATCAAAAATATAAGAAATAACAATGAATAAAAAAAAAAATCATTCATGCATACCTCATCTGAAAGGATCTCAGATCCTGCATACCTCTCCTTGATTGGTAGCCGGTTGAGGAAAGCATTCTCCCATCTAGAACTGTAATTTATGAATATTGAGAGGATATTATTAGTCGGATCAACTGTGATACATAATTCTCAAAAAGAAAAAACAACACGATAGAGATATGCTGGAAAAAGTAAACTGTTTTCAGATCTCAGTAATTTCATGACAATGCTGATAATAAATATTTGTGACTTTTTTATTTATATTCTCATGATTTACAAAGGTTGAAAATTACAGTAGATGTACAAAGAAAATAACAACTTATCTACAAATTAAATGCTATGTTTATTCTAGAAGCTTAACCCTCAAACTATGGAGTGAATACATCAACATAATAAACTTTGGTACCAAATTTGACCTCAATTGCTCAAACGCTGTAGAAGTACCACCACAAGGTAACAGTAAAATTTAAGTTATCATGGCAATGGTATGTCTTGAAAAAAAAATGATTTGCACCTCTACACTTCAATGACATACACCAGGTTTCACTTCAATTGCTCAAATACTGTTGAAGTAGTTCACAACACAAGATTTGCAGGGAACCAACCAACTGACCAACCGTGAATGACTGACAGTCTACACACTTAATCCTGTATAATATATTCCCCTACACCCATATGCATGTGTGAGTGTTACATTTTTTTCTCTGGAAAATTGTCACAAAAGGTTCACCTGAAATTATAATTAAAAGAACATAGATATTTCAAATTTGTGTCCTTTGTTGGAGCTCCATTTCTATCTAAAAATTATGAATCTCCATTCATGCTTGTAAACAGAACCAAAAATACTTAACACAAGAATATTGTGACATAGTTTTGCATCAGTTTTGCTGAAAGATCTCTGATTTGGGTGTAATAATTGAAGATTTGACTGGTATAACTCACCTGATGTTGCCTGAAATGATTCCCTCAATCCGATTGATCACTTCTGGCATCTGTTCTCAAAAAAAGTATGTTGATGAAAAGTCACTCACTAAAAGTTTTTCTTGCACTTTCATCACAGTACATCTCCATCCTAGTTGAATGTATGTATCTGGCCATTATGTTCCGTAAATAAAGTCTGCTTGAATCTGGCATTCAGCCTGGCAAGTCATAGGGTAGGATCTTGGTACCAGCCTACATGTACCTTATTTTCCTGGGTTAAAGCTCCAACTTATTGATTTATACAAGGGGTTAGAGCCCTTTAAGAAGTTAGATTTTGAGCTTGGTCAGTAACGAGATCCTACCCCCATGAGTATGTGTAGCCTACATTTTATCACCATTATTATTTCATTATTTCTGTGGTATTTCAGCATAAATATCTGCAGACATAAAATGCAAACAGAACTAGAAATGTTGCTCTGGCGGCTGGTATGCCTCTGCCCTAATGCATGGTTCTCCTAATAGGTCTATGGTATGTCTTGACAAAGTATGACAACAGTTTCACATAATTAACAAAAAATTAAAATGACAGGTTGGACCTTTGACATTTGACCTCACGACCCCAACCTCTCTCTGGAGAATCATCATTTGTGACCGTGCACCTCAAAACGAACATAAAGTCGCACACACTGATTTTGCGTGAGGACTGAAAATAAGTGAAATGGGTCAACCTAGCCGAACTTCACTTTTTCATATTTTCCAAATGAGCGAGTCTTCTTTTACATTATGCTAAAATTTGGCATCATAAAAAGGGCAGGAAAGTGTGTTTTTTTTAAGCAGTTTATCTCGAACATTTTTGGTAGAATAGTGTGATTAGATGTGTCTTTAGAATCCCTTTTTCATTTCTGAAAAACCTTGTCCACACTCTTCACTTTCAACTCTAATAACTTTTGAAAGGATAGTGCTACTGCTTTGAAAGTTTGCATTGATTATTGACAGAATGTGTTAATGAGGCATGTTCAATTTCATTTTAATCTGATAATCCCTTCATTGTTGTTACTCTGGTGGTTTACTTGCTGTTTTTTGTCCCATTCATCGCACAGCCAGCACGGTTTGGTAAAGATTAAGCACTTGAATACACACTGTACTTCAGAGCCTCTTTTCTCAGTTCGCACTTTTCCTGAGTTTGTGCTTTCTTTGCAATATTTAGATAGGTTAGGAGAGTCCATTTGATTTGAATTATACATCATTTTAAAGCTTAAAGTCTGCTCTTTCAGAATATGGTCTTAACTAAAAATTCATTTCTGGCGACTTTTTGTTTGTTTTGAGGTGCAGTGTCACATTTAGTAGACCATGTATACACTAAGTTTCAAGAAAATACCTTCATGCATTGCATAGATATTAGGGGAAATAGTGAAATTTTGAAGTATTTGACATTGACCTTATGACCTTTGACCTTCAACAATGCCCAAAAGTTGATAGGCACAACTTCGCCCACTCATACATATACATGCCAAGTTTCATTCAGATACCATTTTTTTTTTAAGATGCAATGTCCACAAAATTGATTGTGGACGGACAGAAGGATGGACGGACAACCCAAAAACATAATGCCTCCGGTGACACTTCGTGGCAGAGGCCTAAAAACATATGAACTGACATATGGTGATTCTAAGTGAATACCACTGGTTGCCACTGTAGGAAAAGGCAGTTTTGTTTGTAATAACACTTTCGAAATATAAGTTTGTGACAATAGTTTTTCAAGTGTATAACACATATGAATTAAATGACGGAAGCAACAGGATTAAAAAACTTAATTAACAAACTTTCTTTTTCTTTAAAAAGCAGGTAGTAGTGACATTTATGTTGCTGCGATAATGATCACGATTCTGCTTACATAGCTATGTAAAGGCTCTTCTGCACCATCAAACTTTACTCTGCAAACTCACAAGTGGATGCATATAACACGCACATGAGGTAGCATTCTTGCAATGTTTTTCAATTTGATGACAAGGCTATTGAAAGTTCAATATCAAAAGCATAAAGCCGCGTTTTGCATTTTAGTAAATTCAGGGTACATACAATAGTGAATCAGGAAAACTAACAACATTTTAACACTTTAAAAAATAAGAGCTTTATACATATAGAAATATTTCCTGTCTATCTTTATAACATGAGCACATTTAAATTGATTAAGATGCATTCAATCATATACCATTTTTTTGTATTTAATATGTCCACTAGCCTATCCACTCAAAAACATGTTTTTCAATGGTATGGAATACAATGTTAAATTGAAAGACTTGATTGACACATAGTTTTCATTTCATTTTTTCGGTTAATGTGTTACATGTTACTGCTTTTGAAAATGACTTCACAAAGTGATATCTATAAAACAAGGCAAGTGCCGTAATGTGTCTTGCCCATTCGCGTACAAGAAATTGTGCGCGAATGGGATATAACAGATAAAAAAAGAGACATAACAGATACAAAGAAATATAAAAAGAGTAAAAATGTATGGCAAAAAAGAAACATGCCATAAAAATTTAACATTAACCCCTGCCTGTGACCTTTGACCTTGTGGTGACTATCCACTCCCCGAGGGACATCTACCATCCACGTTTGGTTACAAACGGAACTATGGATCAAAAGTTATGACCCATAATAGAAACACGCCATAAAAACTTAACATTGGGCTCTTAAAGTTCATTGACCCCTGATTGTAACCTTTGACCTTGTGGTGATCATCCTCTCCCGAGGGGACATTTACCATCAAAGTTTGGTAACAAACGGAACTATGGATCAAAAGTTATGACCCATAATAGAAACGCGCCATAATAACTTAACATTGGGCTCTAAAAGTTTGTTGACCCATGCTTGTGACTTTTGACCTTGTGGTGACCATCCACTCCCCAAGGGACATCTACCATCCAAGTTTGGTCACAAATGGAGTTATGAATCAAAAGTTATGACCAATAATAGAAACACGCCATAAAAACTTAACATTGGGCCCTAAAGTTCGTTGCCCCCTGCCTGTGAGCTTTGACCTTGAGGTGACCTTCATACATGTATATGGTAAACTGTGAAACTTTGTATGACCCCTCTTCCCTCGAAGTTTGATTGCAATTGAAGCCCAGAGTAAAGAGTTATTGAAGTTTTTGTAGCGTTACGGACAGACGATGGACGGATGGACGAAGGACAGACAGACGCCGCAGGCGATCCCTTAGTCTCCCTTCACCTCCGGTGGGTTCGACAAAAACCATGATACAGTGGACTATTGTTATAACAAAGTCCTCGGGACCGGCAGTTTTCTTTCATTATATTTGGTTATAACAGAACAAAAAAATAATCAATAACGATACATAGACTGGATAATGGTATTTCTTGAATTTTACTTTGTTGTAACTGGAATTTTGTTATAACCGTATTCGTTATAACGTGAGTGCACTGTATGCTCATGCCATAAGAACAGACAAAAAGTCAAGCAATGCAGTTACTGATGGACAATATAAAAATGTATATATATATATATATATATATATATATAATATATATATATATATACATATACATATCGGTCACTTTCTATATTGTGTGAATTTAGAGATCATTTTGGATGGGTTTCTTGCTGAAACAGGTAATTCTTTTGGACCCATAACTTCTTCATAATGTTTAAGTCTTTATGTGCCATGGTGGAACCCCCTGTGTGTTACATTATCCTGAGACAAGCTACTGTATACGTAAGACGAATGGAAGCACACGAAAAGTTTTTCACTGTGCTGCGACATTTGGCGCTTTATCGATCAGTTTGGGCAGGTTTGTGGGTTTAAAGGGGATGGCTAGTAACTGATCAGTGGGAATCAGTGGGAATGCTGGAGGATGATTGTTCCAATCCTTGTGGGATACATTTTCAAGAGTACATTTTGTTGTGTGAAAATTATTTGCTTCAGAATGGTCTCGTATTCAAGTAATATGCAGTTTAATGTTTCAGGCTAGCGTGCCTGGTCAGTGACGGGGCATTAATTTGCACATTACTTGAATATGAGACCGTTCTGAAGCAAAGAAAATTCCACACAACAGTAGATTTATAATGTATAAGTACTCTTAAATGAATCCCACAAGGATCGGAACAATCATCCCTCAGCATTCCCACTGATTCCCACTGATCAATTACTAGCCATCCCCTTTTAAGCAGAATATGCGAAGTTACCACACCATTGACTGAGACAGACGTGCGAACATGGCAGATAAAGAGTTAACAGAAAATAGTAATACGTACATGTCTGTCTACGAATAATTCTTCTTCTGACGATACACTGGAGGGCCCTATGTCTGGATCACAGGTTCCAGCTATGTGTACGAAATGCAAAGATGCTTTTAATAGATCCGTAACTGTCATGAACTGTCCCACACACTCACATACACAAACACACACGCAAACATGCACGCATCTATGGTGGAAATCGAGGACATGTTTAACCCATAAGAATTTTATTACATATCCGGGGACCTTTGTGCAATTAAGAATCTGGTCAACAAAGGACTAATTCATACAATACCATATAACCTAAGAGTTATTGCAGTACCGTAATGTTTCAAGCGAGGACCCACGGATATACCCCTGAATTCAAAAGCAGACTCTGGAATAATCTGGGAACCGAGGACATCCACGGTTTGCTGGGTGTCCTCGGTTCAAATGTGAAGTTTGTGTGTATGTCCTCCATTTCCAATCTAAGTGCACACATGCACACACACACACACACACACACACACATATATATATATATATATATATATATATATATATATATATATATAATAGTATGCATGATTATAAATAGAATAGATACATACTATATACAAACAAATATAGAAACAAAGAAAGGGAAAACTGACCTGGGGCCCGTTGCATAAAAGTTAAAATTATGGTATTAGGTAAACTTTGCCATCCAATGGTAACTACCATGGCAACAATACTCAACAGCCAATCAAAATCAAGAATTCCATGGAAGTTTCACTGGATGGCAAAGTTACCATAATAGTAACTTTTATGCAACGGGCCCCAGAAACAAATGAGAAACAGTGAAAACTTTGAGCAAATAAAATGGGTTTTACTGGGATTTGAACCCGAGACCTCCGGATTACTAGACCGCGGTGCTCTATCGACTGAGCTATTGAAAGTCTTAGTTCGATGTTTGTCCCAAACCCGTAATTCTTTTTGCTCATGTGGTCAGAAGCTATAGTGTGTGTATGTGTGCCACACAATAAGTGCGAGGGATCACCAAAGCGATGCACCTTTTCATTTTTTATTTTTTTGTAGTATGTATATGGAAACAAAGAAAGGGAAAGCTGACCAGAAACAAATAATAAATAGCGAAAAATTGGAGCAAAGACAATTTCTTTGTTTGAATTTATATTTCATACACATTACTCACTGGTATAAAGCATTTCCTTGAATTGAAGAAAATGCATAAAAGGAAATCCATTTTTCGACTATTTCTTTTTCTTTTTTTGGTGGGGGCGAGGGAGGGGGTGTGGGGGATTTATACCAAGAAATCAAAATGTAACTTTTGAAGCAGAAAGGAGGGCTTACTATTCAGATCTAATGCACATCACAATTGCCAGTAAATAGATCATCAATAATCAGCTTGCCTTAGGCTTATAATTCAAACAATATTACATTTCAACCCATGTTCGGCTGAGACACCGACTAATGGCGCTGCCCATGCCAAAAATACACATAGCGCGTCACAGAATCGGTCAATATCCTTGGGGGATAATACTTTGTTTGGATTTTAGGGTCACGGGGTCAAATGTCAAAAGTCACAGGTTATTTTGTGAAAAAGGTTGAAATTTCATGTTTTTCTCCATATCTCGCAAATGGTTTAAGGTATCTTCATGGAACTATAGTATATATGCATGTACTGATGGGCAGTGATTATCTAGGGAAGTTGGGGGTCATGGGTCATAGGTCAGGGGTCAAAGGTCAAGGTCAACTCCTCAAAATATCACTACTTTCCTCATATTTATGCAATGCCGGAATGATTTTTTTTTTAACTTGATGTATGCATGTATTACCCAATAAATATTTTGTGGGAAGTTTCTTGCCAAAAGGTCAAAGTTCAAGTGAAAGTGCTAAACTGCACTTTTTCCTCCATATCTCGAAAGTAACTCAAGGTATCATCATGAAACTTACATATTTGTGACCTTGCACCTCAAAACAAACAAAAAGTCGCCAGACATGAATTTTTAGTTAAGACCATATTCTGAAAGAGCATACTTTAAGCTTTAAAATGATGTATAACTCAAATCAAATGGACTCTCCTAACCTATCTAAATATTGGAAAGTAAGCACAAACTCAGGGAAAGTGTGAACTGAGAAAAGAGGCTCTGAGGTACAGTGTCTATTCAAGCGCTTAATCTTTACCAAACCGTGCTGGCTGTGCGATGAATGGGACAAAAAACAGGAAGTAAACCACCAGAGTAACAACAATGAAGGAATTATTAAATTAAACTGAAATTAAACATGCCTCATTAACACATTCTGTCCATAATTAATGCCAACTTTCAAAGCAGTAGCACTATCTTTTCAAAAGTTATTAGAGTTGAAAGTGAAGAGTGTGGATAAGGTTTTTCAGAAATGAAAAAGGGACTCTAAAGACACACCTAATCACACTATTCTACCAAAATGTTCGAGATAAACGGCTAAAAAAACACATTTTTCTGCCCGTTTTATGATACCAAATTTTAGCATAATGTAAAAGAAGACCCGCTCTTTCAGAAAATATGAAAAAGTCAAGTTCGGCTGGGTTGACCCATTTCACTTATTTTTAGTCCTCACGCAAAATCAGTGTGTGCGACTTTATGTTCGTTTTGAGGTGCACGGTCACATTTATGCATGTTCTACCTAACAGTGATTCTCTTTGGAACTGTGAGGTCAAAGGTCATAGGCCAGGTTTAGATAACACTAATTTACCATTTGATATTGAAATTATACTTTTTCTCAATACCTTGAAAATTACTCAATGCATAAACTTATAAAAGGGTCAAAAGTCAAGTAAAAACCATCAGTTCCCCAAATTCCTGCACTCTGACGTTTTAATCATTCATCGAATTGAACCTAGCTCTATAGGAAAGTGAACATTCTGCACATTTGTGGCAAACCTGTCATTTTAATATTTTGCCAGTTATGTGAAACTGTCATCACACATTGTCAAGACATTGTACTATAGACCTATTAGGAGAACCCTGCGTTATGGCGGAGGTATACCAGTCGCCGTAGCGACATTTCTAGTTTAAAGTTTACATTTTGTAGACTTGTCACTAATGTATATTCACGGGTAATATTATTCCCAGGCAAGTCAAGCGTTCTTTTATTAAGCAAGAAAATTAACAATATATTGAATTTTCTTTGTTTTCTTTTATTGTTGTTCACGTGAGACACCACGAGCTGTAGTAATTTTCTCATCCAGCAGTGACTGAGCAGAAACTTAAAAAACTTGTAACTTTTGAACAGGATGTCCAATTTTCCTGGAAATCTCACTGATGCGTTTAACAAATATTGCTGCATTTGCTTAATCCACATGTCTATGAAGGTGAACCTGTCCTTAACTAATATCAAAGAGATCAGCTTACTTCCTATATATCCCGCAGAAGAGATGTCTGGGGACGACATGTCTGGAAATGATGGCACAACACTCATGTCGTTACATCTGTACCAATCACCTTCCCTGTGGTGTGGCATGTATAGTGGCCACTCTCCATGCTCCTGCCATGATGGCTCTAATGCAGATAGAATGTTAAAGAATACAGCTCTTGTTTCAGCTTGTAGGATCATTAGATCTAGAATGAAAAATTGCTTACTACTAATTGAACTAGAGCTGAACATTATATTTATATTCAGCATACACACTCTGAAGGTAATGGACCATCTGCAAAGCACGCATTTACATGCACAAACACACACACATATGGTTACATGCATATATGTATATTCTGTACTTTTATATACTTATCGTCGCTTGGGTGATAAGACCTTGTATCTGCAATTTTGGTGAAAATGAGTTTTTTTGATTAATGGTCAAATAATGGGTTAAGTGATGTCCTGTCCAAATCCCAGCTGTCTTACTCCAAAATTGAAGACACCACCGCATGTCAGAGGAAAGGCTATACCATTCGCCACAGTGCTTTGGCCGCCATATTATTTGGCCTCCTGCACATTTGACATTTTGTAGATACGAGGTCTTACCGCCCCAGCGACGTTATATATTACTCGCTTGATCTGAGGAAGTTGTCTAATTAAATAAACTTGTGTCTTGACGAGGACCTTTTCTTTGAAATTTTCCTGTGGGCTGTGTAGCCATATTTCCCAAAAAGCTACTTTACAATTCTGTACCTGAACCCAATTTGAACCTTTTAGAGCAGTTCTTTAAATGCTATTTGCATATCTCATTATATCCTTCTCCTTCTTTTTTTAATTACATAAAACATCACTATGTTTACATGTACACTATCATAAAATATTGTTTATCGTCTGGTTCTTTGGAAAATAATGCTAGGATATTTTGCACCATGGGTCTGATCCTGGTGGCCATTCATGTACTTTCTGAGAAATCTCAAATCCTTTTCCCCGAGGAATAATCATGTTATTGGTTGTATTCCCACACACACACAGACACAAAAATGAAAACAAGAAGAATTGACAATTATTGTTAAATTCTCGCATCCATACGTGGTATCCACCATGAGCTTTAAAGCGGCCATGAGGTACAGTATACTGTGAAATGAGGAATGCTCTCCTGCATTTGAATTTTGTGGATTTCGCGCCAACATTTGCAAATGAAAATGTGCTTGAAAAAGTTCTTACCCACATTATACGCATTGGGTGCCAGTAGCAATTTGCGAAAATTTCACGCTGCGAGAAAGGCCGTCTGCTCCAATTCGCGAAATTGTCATGCTTTGAATACTTTGTATATATCCTGTTTTACAGTATACTTATCATAAGCTGGATGTAAGCAACACAAACATATCAAAGAAACTCACCACAATGCTTGACAGAGTATATTCATATGTGTGGTCAGGACCAACATCAAGCTGCAGAAGAGGTAACACAGCCAGTTTTGACAGTATCTTTTTGACCATGCATTCCTTCCATGTTCCTCTGAGGGCTTGCTCGTCCCACCTAGAAATGTTCACCCACAGGAACAACGGGACACTCTCAAGAGTGGGCTTAGAGTCCATGTACCTTTGGAAAGTTCCGCTATGAAATGAAAATGAGAAAAAAAAAGGAAACTACTGTTGTGCTTCTCATTAATTTCTTGCATTCATTAAAAATACAGATGGAATGTTTCTAAATATTCCTTCTATGCAAAAGTGATGTTGAGGGTATCATAAATCAACAAAAATCAATGTGTGCATTTGGATTTCAGGGGCCCTAAAGCTTTATTCATTGACAAATAACCAAAGCTATGGTTTCTTGCATAATTAAACAGAATTAATAGGAAATGAAGGGAATGAACCTTTGTTTAACCCTAATTAGGCCGGGCTATTTAGGTAGATCACAGAGTCACGGTCACATTTGATCTCAACCAAGTAGGCCTTATTGGTTGAAATGTGCTTACCTGTTCTGGAGAAGAAAAAACAACAAATATAAAAACACCACACAACACAAACAATATGATGACAATTCTTTGTGACTCATTATAGCTTCTGGATCCTTACAACTGTAGGCCCAGGTGAGCTATAAGCATAGATGACATTCAGAGAAAGGAATTGAGCATTTGACTCGGGTGAGTTGTTTGTTTGACATGGATTATGGGGAAAATCAGGCAAATCAAATTGGCTGGAAGAGTTTTTTCATGGCCAGCACTCCATTTCAATTCAATCAACCTTCAAACAAAACTCACCACTTTTCACAAAGACTTGGCTCACTGCGTTCAATGACAGTCCAATAAAATGCTTGATGTATGACATCAGTAAGGTCAGCATCGTTAGCAGAGGACACTTGCAATACAGGGTCATCAACACCACCAGCAGGTATCTCACTTTTGCATTCTGGGCATTGTTGAGATTTTCTTCCAGTCAGAAAGCAGAACCTATACAGAAAAAGTTGCAATTGTTTTCAGTCCTCAATCTAATAGGCCAATTCAGAGATAGCCTGTGTGCACACCACAGGGGTACAATGACCTTTTCATTTTCTCAGTCAGATAGGCACTTCTCTGGTTTTCGATGCGAAATAATGCATAAGCTTGTGGACACAACAATATACGGAATTCATCAGTGACGATGCAATGAAGGATAATTCTTGTCCAGGTGATCACATTTGTCTGTCAATTAATACCTGAGAAAGCACCATCTAATTACCTTTCACTGAATGTATTAATCTCTTTGTATTTATATTACCAAATGCCACTTGCTTTCAGGTGTGTGCGCTGGCAAGTGTCATTTATCAGAATTACTTGCATGATCATTACTTCAAAGGTACTTATTTCAGTAGATTAAAAAATAGAAATATAACAAGCAAAATATCGCCTCTGACACCTCTCCGTGGCAGAGGCATGAAATAAACAAAACAAAAAGCAAAACAAAACAAAACAAAACAAAAACATGCATGTTGGTATAAATTAACCACTTGTATTTCTGCTCAAGGGTAACAGGAACCCCGATCTGGCTTATTGCCTTCAAGTGTTACAAGGGGGAATTAGTATCCCTCACCTTGGTTACAAGGAAAACAATGTTTATGCAGATTCAGAGTCAGACCCAGGTTAACATCACCAGCACAGGAGGCTGGCACAATTCCCACCAATAATCACAGGCTACACAAAAAGGAGGAATCGTGTTTACTTCATGCATATGCAGCTCTACAGCCAAAAAGGAATTCACTTACATGTAAATAAGTATTCTTAATGACATATTGATGTTGATAAATGGCTGAAAGGCATTCAGAGACATGTTGTTATGCTTAAAAAAATGAAGAAATAAAAATATATGTATTCACGTATATGACAGCTGGACCAGTATCGGAAAGCCCGTCACAAAGTGTACCCTACCCGCTTACATTACTGCTTATGCTCAGCTATTAGCATCCATTTAAATTTATGACAGACAGTATAATCTGCTCCCACTATGTCCCTCTTTTATACACCATGCATTTCATTCATCAGGAAAATTGGCAACTACAATGAAATAACCACCTAAAACTAATTGTGACCCGCTACAACAAAAGAGTCCGAAAGTCGGGGGAGGAAAATTTTCGGAAAATGGCATGACATAATTCCAGTACTCTTCTGCTTTAAATTCATATATAACACAACTCATAAAAGTATTTGGTTGCGGAGGTATTGATGATTTGATTAGCGCATCCCGCATGTCAAGTGGACGAAGAGATCAGAGTTTGGAAAAAAATGGCTTCAAAGTTTTCCTTCTTACGGTATCATGATCAAGGGGAGGCGAAACAGATTTCACCGCTTGACAATAGAAGGTATGCTCTTAGCGACCTCCGTGATGTTCATTCAAGCTTAGCGCCAGCAGTCTACGTACGACCAATCAGTAATCAGGATGCCACGCACTAACCAATAAAATCACTCCCTCGATGCTAGGGGTGGAGTCTAGTTGCGGCGCTAAATCCAAATCTTCGGACACATTTCTGTTACGTTGAAAGTCGGAAAATCAAGGCCCAGAAAAACGCTTTCCTTTGATCATTTAGCTTCAAAATTTCGGCACATGATAGATAAAACATTAGACTACAAAATTATGCTAAAGGCAGAAATCAGATTGTTTTGACTGATTTTGATGATGTCACTTCAACCTCGATTTTCTCGGTTCAACTGCTAGCGACTTTAGGTTCCTTTTGTTGTAGCGGGTCACAATTTAACTTTTTAATGAGATTGAACAATAGTTTGTATAGAAGTCATAAATGATTAAT
This sequence comes from Diadema antillarum, assembly GCF_040938485.1. NCBI lineage: Eukaryota > Metazoa > Echinodermata > Echinoidea > Diadematoida > Diadematidae > Diadema > Diadema antillarum. The sequence continues at coordinate 4,438,827 of NW_027270960.1, forward strand.
CACATTTGCTGGTAACAGGGAAAACAGTGATGTCTGACATTCTAACTCTGTCACTCCTGTTGCAGAAATGCTGTCTGTCAACATGAAATAAACAAATTTCTCTGGAATAGCACCTTGAAATAGTACTTGACAAGAACAAGAATAACTTGCAAGGTAGAAGAGTGAATCAGATGTGTTGCACGATTCTGTGCTTACACAATCAATAGTAGGCAAGTTTAAATGATGTTCCCTCGCTAGTCCAGTGAAATCCTTTTTCAGATATTAGGCACTGATTATGCCCTTCATGGCCAAAACAGAAAACTTCACGCTTGCAGAAATTAAGCCGTCATACATGTTACGACACAATGTACACGTATAAACTATCAGCATTTCAATTCAATTCAATTCAATTCAATTCGGTTTTATTTCAAATCAAAAGAAGCATAACAGTTAGTCCGCAGACTAATAGTGTCATGCGTACAGAATGAAATGGTACAAAACCATTATTGCATGATTACTAAGACATGAGAGCACTTTGGGGCGAGTAAGTCTCACAGTGTTAGTTATATGAAAGGTACTTTAACCTGAAACACAAACTAAGACAAGGAAACTCAGGGAAACTCTTGAGGTACCAAAACTTTATATCATCTTTTGATTATGCTAAATATTTGTTGTTTGTAGGCTTTACATTTGCATTGAGGCCACACATTTTCCTGGAAATTTTATGCCATTCAGACTCAATTTTGATGAAGTCAGTAAACAATATGTAAAAGTGTCCTGTAGCATCGTGACGTGTCATGAAGCATCGTGATATCTTAAAATTTGGTCCTAAGAGACAAATTATGGCAATTAGCTTGACCCAAATTTGATGCAAAATGCATATTTACAAGATATGAATGAGATAGCTAAATATCTCAAATTTCCTGTACACAGTTTTAATTTTAAAAGAAAATCACAAAATGTATCACGATGCTATGTGGTGTCCTTTTTTGTGACATTTGGTAGACACCGCGTAGCATAGTGACACATTGTGTACTTTTCTTGTAAAAGTAAAACTGTGGAAAGGAGAGTTAAGAAAATTTTAGCTATCTGACTAATCTAGTAATAATGCATATCACATCAAATTTGGGTCAAGTTAATTGCATTAATTCTTTTAGGACCAGATTTTAACTATCACGATGCTACATGGACACGTCACGATGCTACAGGACACCTTTACATATCGTTTTAATAACTTCATCAAAATTGAGTCTGAATGGCACAAAATTTCCAGGAAAATGTACAGTCTCAATACAAATGTAAAGCCTATAAACAATATATGTATAGCATAATTAGTATTTAGTTATGCTAAAATGTCACACTTTGTGCCCCAACTTCATGGAATCACCCATATAAAGAATAAACTAAAGAAATATGGACAGACAAAATGACACAAACATGAGAGAGAACATTGAATGTAAGCAGCACAAAGAGAGATAAGCAGCAAAATGTTGCGTACTACGTACTCGTTGTGTGCGCTCCACGCATTGTATATTCAATTTCTGCAATATTCTCAGATTCCGAGCTCGCAACATGCTCAAATTTCACATTGTGGACCACCCTAAATACACGTGTAAATGATAAATGGAAAGAAAAAAAAACTACAGAAAATAATATCTACCTTGGCCGATAGGCCATCTTTGTTGGCTTTGTCTGGAGCTGTCGTGGCTGTGTGGTTGCTTTCTGTTTTCTCAGCAGGTGCATGCTGAGCAGCTGTTCCTTTCTGACTATTCTGTTGCATTATTAGCAAACAAAAGGAAAAAAAATGATCTGGTTTACATAGGGTAGATTATGCTACTATGCTACTATTTTCTTTCTTCAAAAGTTCCTTCATTGAATTAAACCTTTAAAAATCACTTTGAAATCTAGATTTGACAAGTTAGTGCTTTCATCTTGGTAACAAACTACGGATGTGTGATCATTACAGAATGTCAAATTCAATTCTCTTTGAAAAATGATTCCCTACTTGCTTTGAAATGTGGGGTACATACAGAAGTACAAATTGGCAAATTACTTAAGATGATATGTTACTTCCTTTTTTTGTTGGTGCATAAACTTCAAGAAATCTCTGAGATTGCTATACATTTGAACTCAAAAAGTATTGATGCAGGCAAATATAACATCAACATTGTAACCATTTAATCTCACAAAACCTGCATAGATCACACAATGACAAAATCATAAATAATATAGCCTTGTTTTGCATGTAAGTTCATCAATGTTTATAGATTTCATTTGCATAATCAGGCTCAGTATCTAGTGGACAATGATAAGCTACAAATTTTGCCTAGCATCGCCCTGCTAAAGGTGTTTAAAATGAATTCAGTATTTTATTGAAATTGGCATTCCAGACATTATATCTCAAATACAACAGAGCGTTTCTTTGTTGACTCTTGCATGCCAATTAAGTGTTCATATTACAGCTTGGCAATTTAAAAATTGTAGCATATTCATTTTTTAATATTGTCTGGCCTTCAGTGAGCAGGCAAACAACAAGGACAACATGGGCTCCTGGACTTGATGGCCTTTTAAAACTAAATTTGATGGCTCTTAATATGAAGTTCTGATGAGGCAAAACTTCCTCACTAGTGATGCATGTGATGGAGGGGATGCCTAGAGACATAGTACAGCAAATGTGACCCTGCACCTCAAAACAAACAAAAAGTCGCCAGACATGAGTTTTTAGTTAAGACCATATTCTGAAAGAGCAGACTTTATGCTTTAAAATGGTGTATAACTCAAGTCAAATGGACTCTCCTAACCTATCTAAATATTGGAAAGAAAGCACAAACTCAGGAAAAGTGTGAACTGAGAAAAGAGGCTCTGAAGTACAGTGTCTATTCAAGAGCTCAATCTTTACCAAACCGTGCTGGCTGTGCCATGAATGGGACAAAAAACAGGAAGTAAACCACCAGAGTAACAACAATGAAGGGATTATCAGCTTAAACTGAAATTAAGGATGCCTCATTAACACATTCTGTCCATAATCAATGCCAACTTTCAAAGCAGTAGCACTATCCTTTCAAAAGTTATTAGAGTTGAAAGTGAAGAGTGTGGACAAGGTTTTTCAGAATTGAAAAAGGGATTCTAAAGACACACCTAATCACACTATTCTACCAAAAATGTTTGAGATAAACAGCTAAAAAAACACACTTTCCTGCCCGTTTTATGATACCAAATTTTAGCATGATGTAAAAAAAAAAGACCCGCTCTTTCAGAAAATATGAAAAAGTCAAGTTCGGCTAGGTTGACCCATTTCACTTATTTTCAGTCCTCACGCAAAATCAGTGTGTGCGACTTTATGTTCGTTTTGAGGTGCACGGTCACAAATGGCATTGCCCCATTAAAAAAAGAAACAAAAACAGAGAACATCATACATGAACTCAACTAGACGGTCTAGATAACATTCAACTGTGTGCACTTGAAAATGATACCTTTGCCTTTGAGTTGATGTGCCTTTCATCTATCCAACACTTCCCCACAAAATTATAGTGAAAATCTTATATTTTGCTTTCTGAGATATTACTAAAGCTGTTTCAATTCAACTTGATCTATGATTTCATGCCCTCCAACTACTGTATCAGTCCATGAGCTCTCCACCACCCACCTACAGTACCTATGAAGATCCATAAAAAGCTGTAATGCAGTTTCTAGGATGTCATCTTCACAAGCCATACATAATAGTGAGCTGTGACCTTTCACATTATAATGAACAGTTAATGAGTTCTTCATTATTGACCTGCCTAGTATGAAGTTTCATGAAAATCCATAATAGTGGTTTCTAAAAATATTTAAAGTTTATAGGTTTGATAAGTTTTCCACCCGAGCTCAATCCAGCTATCTCTTTTCATTCAAATCTTTAAATCACAAGCAACTTTTATGACTCATCAGACCTATGGTTTTTGAGATGTCATATCACCATTTGAGATCTTTCAGGGTGAAGGCACAAAAAGAATAGGATAACAACCACAAATAGATAAGAGAATCTGGTAGCAATTAGACAAAATTGGCGCAAAGTGTACTAGTATGTGAAGCCAATAGGCTTGTTCAGATAAATCCAAGAACTGTGAAGAATCTGGGTACCATTTCATGAAGGTTACAGCCCTGACAAGTTGTCAGTCTCTGACAATCACTATGGTAACAGTCAGTGACCAGAGCATCTCAGCCAATTAAAAAGCAGGGATTTTGTTGAAATTGTTAGCGCTGACTAAATTGATGACCCCCCCCCTCCCGATGTACATTTATTGATGCATTTGGAAATTGGTCTTTTGCAACATCTTCCCTCACCCCATTTTTTTTTTCATCAAAATCAAACTGCCATTTTATATGATCAGGCTCCTCCTTCCTTTGTCTGGCATAAGATTCTCATCTGTACTAAATCAACAAACCATTTCTTTTTCATAAACAAATTGAAGGAAGTTATTAGTGTAAACATGTTAGTTATAACTTATTAGTTGTAACAGAACAGGAATTGTCTCATGCAAAAAAAAAAGTATATACATTACAATTGGACAAGAACATAATTTATAATTCTATGAATGTGATGTTGCAGTACTTAAAGACTCGAAATAATCATCTAGGGCTGGCTGGTAGTTCCTTTTCATGCTGAACCACCAAAAATTTTCCTGGCATGCAGCAACTATGTGGCTCAATTTTCAGCAATGCTACAAACCTGGAAAACATTATACTAGCCTGAAGGCACCATTCCAAGATATATCCACCTACTTGTTTTTGTCTGAACCATCTGTGAACTGGAGTTTGTCAGTTATAAGCTATCATTGTCTGAATCATGAGATCTTGCACTTAAGACCTCTCTACCGATCAACAAATTCTACAATTCCAATGGCTTGGTGGCCAATAGCAATATATTCACAATGAACAGCACTATGCATCTCGCAAAACCAGTCCCCCCCCCCCCCCCCCAATGTCATGCAAGACACCGAAATAGTTATCAAAGTTATTAGCTGTACCATTATTGTTTGTATACATGTATTTATGGGAGATAATGGGATTTTATCACAATTTTGGTGGAATACATGTCGGTCTGAATTGTCTACTGCAAACATGCAAGTCTGAACAATCAAACCTCATTAAACGATATAGACAATTCTGACCAAATACATTATTTCAAATCAGTTATAAGCATTTTGCTGTGCTCCTTTGGTTTAAAGATGTCAACCTACAACCTGAAAATTTGCCTTTTGCTGCATATCAGTTCAAGTGAATGAAAGATATTCAAATGTAACTCTACTAAGATATTAGTCACAATAATTCAACAAAGATGGTTGATTCATGCATGGTATACAGTTTAGATGGATAGTCTCCATTCGTAACTCTCCTTTGCATGACTTAATCTACTGACTTGAAAGGGTGACTTTAAAAAATGCCAAAGTCAAACAACTTTTCCACTCATATTCCTGTATTTTCTGTAATTTCTCATCTTCTGAGTTTAATTTTCTCAAAGTCAAGTTCATTTATTAAGTCTCAAAAAATACGTGACATAGGCCAATTGACCGTATGAAGAAAACAAATTTATAAATATTAACTTGATTCTTTGTTTTCTGGAATCTTACATAATTATGGTAATGTGACATGAACTTTAGGCCTAATACATGCTGATACATGCTACAAACTGATTTATTTCTGCTTCCAAATCCTAGCTTGCTCAGAAATACACACAAGAAAGAAAACAAGAGACCTGCGGAACTAGCGCTCACCTAAGTATCGCAAGTTCACCTTTCATGCAGTCACTAATCTTAGTTATTCACAGCTCTACCAAAATTTGACCAGGCATTCTCAAGTAGAAGATGAAAATGTACAATAAGGGCATTTTTCAAGATTCCTAAATTTGGGAGAATTGAGGGCTCCCCTGGGGCCCTCCGGGGTGTGATATGGTGCCCATTTTAATAAACTGAAATACTAACTCCCTAGGGATGCTCCCTGCCAAGTTTTGTGAAAATCCATCATTAGGTTTTCAAGAAGAAGATGAAAATGTACGATTTAGGACCCAGTTTGGACCTCCCCACCCCTCCCCCTAACCCCAAGCGAGGCATCCCTGGACCTGCTATGAACAAACTTGAAACTACGGTAATTAATGTACTAACTCATAGCATTATCTTTGCTCTCAATCCTGATTCTAGAGAAGATTCATTAATTTTAGGAGGTTTGGGCGCCTTGGAGCCCTCCAAGTGGGAGTCGGTGCCCATTTGAACAAATTGAGATCCTATGCCACTAGAGATAATACTTGCTAAGTTTGGTCAAAATCGGTCAAAGGATTCTTAAGAAGAAGATGAAATGTACAATTTAGGACCCAATAGGACCCCTCCTCACTACCCTTGCTGGGTCCCAAGGGGGGCACCGCTGATTCCGCCATGAGCAAACTTGAAACTACAGTCATCAATGTACTAACTCATAGTATTAACTTAGCTCCATCACTTCTGGTTCTAGAGAAGAAGATTTTTGAAGACGCCTTAATTTGGGGGGGGGGGGTAGGGACCCCTTGGGGTGCCCCCTGGGTGGGGCATGGTGCCCATTTTGATAAAGTGAGATAATAACCCCTTTATAGGGACACTACCCGCCAAGTTTGGTGAAAATCGGTCTTGCGGTTTTCAAGAAGAAGATGAAAATGTAAAATGGAAATCTTGAGTTGACCTTGACATTTGACTGCTGACCTTTGACCAATGACCCATCCATCCCCCCCATCACTCTCTCACACACACACACACACACACACACACACATCCTAGATAATCACTGGCAGTCTGTGCATGCATTACAAATTCAACAAAGATACCATAACCCATTTCTGAGATATATGGAGAAAAAATGAAATTGTTGATTTTCATGTGACATTTTTTTTTTTGATCTTTGACCACATGACCTGAAACTCTCTCTGAAAGTTCAGGTAATACCTTCAGGCATCGCATAGATATGGGGAAATATTGAAATTCAGAGCATCTGACTTTCATTTTTTACCTTAAGCATGTGCACCAAAAAGTTGTAGGAATGACACTCATACATGTATTGTATACACATGACCAGGGAATAATTTTCCTGGTATCGCGTAGCAGTTTGCTATGTTTGTTTGTTTTTTTCTTCGAATGACTGCTATGCAAAATATCATTCGCATAGTAATTTCATTGCATATACTTGTACACCATTTTGCTCAAAATGTATCACTATGAACTAAAATTGCTATTCAATTTCGAGAAGGAAAATTATTCCCTGCTGACACTACTGTGGCAGAGGCGTTGAAGTCTTTCCGGGCTGGAATGTATATAAACTGCTATGGAGTGCAATGTGAAAAATGCAAAATGTCCACAAAGCAGTCTTTAAAAAGTACAGTTGTACATTGCCATTATCTGATCACATGTTTGAACTATGAAGTGATAATGAGCCTCTCATCAACTCACGATTTTAAACACTGTAACATATCATTTAAGAAAGACAAAGTCTGTTTGTCCAAATCTGAAGTGGAAACATGATTCTAAATTTCATTTCATATGACATCAAAGATAAGTTAGTAGGTTACATTCAATTTTCAACAATGAATGAAGAATTATAAACATGGAAGATTAATGGAAAAAAATAACTGTATCCCTTCTTTATGCTGGTTTTCACTCACATCCTTCTTGTCTGTACTCAGACTTCTACCTGAAAGTAAATATTTCATTCATCAAACGGAACAATCTTTGCTATAAATCTTCATGCTACATGGGGCATGCATTATTTTTTCCCAATTTCAATTCCCCTATTGCAGGGGAAAATGCAATAAAACACTATTGAGTCTGCATGCACATCTTGATCAAATCAAAGTCGAAGTCGAATATTAAAGCCAGCGGTAGCTTTGCATGCATTTGCCACATACTTGACAGCAAGTTAAAATATCAAAGCAAAAATGCATTTTTTACTTTTGATCAATTTGCTTTGTATTTTTTTTGTATTTTTGTTTTTAACTGTCTTTTCTTTTTCTATTGAAAACTGTCACTGATAAGGTTTATATCAAAATTAGCACAACATCAATCAATCAAGGGGGGGGGGAGACAATAGCAGATCATAACTACTGCTACGGCGACTGATATGCCTCCGCCATAATGCATGGCTCTCCTAATTGGTCCATAGTACAATGTCTTGACAATGTGTGATGACAGTTTCACACAATTGGCAAAATATTAAAATGACAGGTTTGACACAAATGTGCTGAATGTTCACTTTCCTAGAACTAGGTTCAATTGGATGAATGATTAAAATGTCAGAGTGCAGGTATTTGGGGAACTGATGATTTTTACTTGACTTTTGAGCCTTTTATAAGTTTATGCATTGAGTAATTTTCAAGGTATTGAGAAAAAGTATAATTTCAGTATCAAATGGGAAAATAGCATTATCTAAACCTGGCCTTTGACCTTTGACCTCACAGTTCCAAAGATAATCACTGTTAGGTTGAACATGCATAAATATGTAAATTTAATGATGATACCTTGAGTTACTTTTGAGATATGGAGGAAAACTTGTCAATTCAGCACTTTCACTTGACCTTTGACCTTTTGACCTTTGACCTTTTGGCAAGAAACTTCCCATAGAATATATATTGGGTAATACATGTATACATCAAGTTAAAAAAAACAAAAAACCTTCAGGCATTGCATAAATATAAGGAAAGTAGTGATATTTTGAGGAGTTGACCTTGACCTTTGACCCCCTGACCTTTGAACCATGACCCCCAACTTCCCTAGATAATCACTGCCCATTGGAACAAGCATATATACTAAGTTCCATGAAGATACCTTGAACCATTTGCGAGATATGGAGAAAAAACATGAATTTTCAAACCTTTTTTCACAAAATAACCTGTGACCTTTGACCCCGTGACCCTAAAATCCAAACAAAAAAATATTATCCCCCAGGATATACCCTCATACCGACTTTAATGTAAAACTACCACATGGTTCTTGAGATATCGACAATAACAAAACGGGACGGACGTACGGACGGACGGACGACCCGAAAACATAATGCCTCCGGCCACTTCGTTGGCGGAGGCATAAAAACACTATAATTTGTAGGTGCGTGTTTGGGTTGTTATTTGTGGATGATCTTTATTCAATTCAATATAACATGACACAATAGGCTATTCAAAGTGTGTTTTTTCCATGTATATGAAACCTTTAAGTTAAAAAAGCATGTATATACATGTATCAACATAAGTTTTATTTGGGGAAGTCAAGTGAAATGCAATGACAAATAATGTTTCAATTATAATAAAATATCTATGAACTGTACAAAGACACTACAGACAGTGTGAACAAACTGCCCTAAAAGGTTCAGTTTCTTACCTCTGTTGAAGGGAATGAGATATAGGACCCATTCACCTTCTGCTTCAGGAGTATTCCACTATCCGGGTAGCGGAGCACGTAGACACCGGATTTGTGATATTTGTGTATGACAAATGGCCCAGTTGTCTTAGATGCCAGCTTATCGCCTTTCCTCGACTCTCTCCTCATACTTCTCTTGAGGACCCAGGTCCCTTCTGAGAAAACCTACAAACTATGAAATATTACCCTCCTTTAAATATAGGAATACATGATTGTGTTCATCCATTCAATTACTTAACTCTTTATGTGCCACGTTCGCACCTCCGACTCAGTCGACGGCGTGCCAACTTCGCAAAGACACAACAGACAGTGTGAACAAAACTTCTTAAGGGAGAGTCAACAAAACTTTCTTAAGGGAGAGTCAGGGCGCGTAGCAGCTGCTGTGGCTCTCTCTTCTCTTTCTTGTTTTACTAGTACCGAGTTTCATTTTGTTGATTCGAGTGTTATTGAATATTTGTATATACCCCACTGATGCTGCAGGACCAATTTCTGTTCAAATTGTCAAGCATTTTGTCCTGTAAGTACCTTCAAGCCTGATCACTCTGTTGTAGGCAAGTACCTGCATGCAGAAGGCATGTTTTAGTTACACTTTGTACACTACCAGTGGCAGTCTATCTCTGTGCGGTCAAGTGCATCTTCTATTCATTTAGCAATAAGAAGGTTGAATACTTGGCCATCTTGTAGTGTACAGTATACAAGCAGCTATAGCCATGTTCTAGCTACACCCTTTAGCCTTGTACACATCCTTGTACACAGCCAAAGTGATTTTGTGTTGAGTGGTCAATGTCACTGTTATCAAATGCTTTGTGCGTATCGTCCTGATGCTGTATATGGGTGATTTCTGGTGGAATTATCTCACGTTTTTGTTTTTGAAGCAATTTGAACTTCTGATTATTTTGTAGCAGGCAGGTAACCACATTTTGTATGTGTAGTAGTGTATGCTTTGTATGTGCAGTAGTCATGCTTAATTAAGCCATATCTGATACACAGTCAATGATTATATTCTGTGATTTGGGGTTATTTTGTATTACTCAGTTGAGCAAGCTAGCAATATTGTTCTAGCCATAACCAACTCCTATGTAAGTATTTTGTGTATACCACATCAAATGTGACTGTGCACCTCAAAACGAACATAAAGTCGCAAACACTGATTTTGCGTGAGGACTGAAAATAAGTGAAATGGGTCAACCTAGCCGAACTTGACTTTTTCATATTTTCTGAAAGAGCGGGTCTTCTTTTACATTATGCTGAAATTTGGTATCATAAAACGGACAGGAAAGTGTGTTTTTTTAGCAGTTTATCTCGAACATTTTTGGTAGAATAGTGTGATTAGGTGTGTCTTTAGAATCCCTTTTTCATTTCTGAAAAACATTGTCCACGCTCTTCACTTTCGTCTCTAATAACTTTTGAAAGAATAGTGCTACTGCTTTGAAAGTTAGCATTAATTATGGACAGAATGTGTTAATGAGGCATGCTTAATTTCAGTTTAATCTGATAATTCCTTCATTGTTGTTACTCTGGTGGTTTACTTCCTGTTTTTTGTCCCATTCATCGCACAGCCAGCACGGTTTGGTAAAGATTAAGCGCTTGAATAGACATTGTACTTCAGAGCCTCATTTCTCAGTTCACACTTTTCCTTAGTTTGTGCTTTCTTTCCAGTATTTAGATAGGTTAGGAGAGTCCATTTGATTTGAGTTATACATCATTTTAAAGCTTAAAGTCTGCTCTTTCAGAATATGGTCTTAACTAAAAATTCATATCTGGCGACTTTTTGTTTGTTTTGAGGTGCAGGGTCACAAATACACTGGTTAACCGTAGAGGTCAGTGAAAGTCACAATGGCAATTATCCATGTGTTATGTACTACACTTCTACTGGGATTTATACTGTGTAACGGGAATGTAAGCGTTTCTCAACCTTGCAATAGTGTTATCATTTCATGGAATAGATCGGCACGCAACATAAAATATGTTGGTAAAAGGATACTGTATTATCAGATTCCTTCTTCGACATGTAGCTTTCAGCTTCAGCTGATAGATTGTGGGGACATTCATCCAAACCCTGGCCCTATGCCTATTGATCAAGATAAACAAGGTCAAGGAAGGTATGAGGTTACTTCTCTTTCGTTAAACACTCACAGTCATAGGTCAACTTATGATTCTGAAACATTGCATAGATTAAATAATCACAATTTCCGATTGGAACCATCAGTATGGGCCACATTAAGGGAACTAGGTATATGTCGACGCCGAACTCGCCGTTGTAGAAAAGGCGGAAGATGTCGACGTTGACAACACCAAGAGCAGCTTCGAAATCATACTGAACGTGCGACTTTTGCACTATGGAATGCAAGATCTCTTAACAACAAAACTCACGTTCTATGTGACTTCATCATCGGAGATCACATTGACATTATGGCTATTACTGAGACTTGGTTCACCGGCGATGAGCGAGATCATATTGCTCTTGCTCAGTTATTGTCAACACTTCCGAACTATTCCTGGTATCACCGGCCGCGTCTGGGACGTACAGGTGGTGGTGTGGGAGTCTGCATTAAGAAAACCTTTAACATCAAGCAGCACGAAACAACAACAAACTTTGTCTCATTTGAACATATCGATCTGCTAGTGACATCTCGGGAGCAAACACCATTGCGTCTAGTGATAATCTACAGGCCTCAGCGGATGGCAACCGGAGTTCTGACAGATAGTATCTTCATAGACGAGTTTACAACATTCTTAGAACAGATTTTGATATGTCGTCATCCCATAGTCATTGCTGGTGACTTCAACTTCCACGTTGACTCTGGCAACACCAGCAGTTTTTTTTTTTGGAAACTGTCACAGCATTCAATCTCCAGCAGCTAATAACATTTCCCACTCATCAGTCAGACCATACTCTAGATCTTATCCTCACCAGGTCAACGGATGATCTCATTGACAACATCAGTCCTCGCAGATATCTTCCCTCTGATCATATCGCAGTCAATGGTGTTCACTCGACATCTACAAGCCAGAACCGATGCGTCTTCAAGTAAAAATGCGGAAACTACGTAATGTTGATATTGATGACTTCCGTGATGATGTACGTCAGTCTCAGATCTGTTTGAGTCCATCTTCCAGCATGAATGATCGTATTGACCAGTTCGAGGCGGTCTTATCTTCGCATCTGGACAAATATGCTCCTTCCATATCCAGAACAGTACTGTGTCGACCAGATTCACCATGGTTTAACGATGAACTTCGTGAAGCTAAACGACAACTGAGACGACTCGAACGTAAAGCATTTTCATCAAATGCGATGGTCATAGAAAGAGAGAATTTTAAAAGGGCTTGTCATCGGTACAACAACAAATTGACCTCTCAAAAAAAGAAATATCATAGGGAGCAGTTAAGGGGGTGTAATACCCGTGATTTGTTTAAAAAAGTAGAGAAATTGTTACAGCCAACTGCTCTTCAAAACCTCCCTTCTGATAACGAACAAGACGATGTGCTTCCACAACGTTTTCTGAACTACTTCTGTGATAAAGTAAGTAATATTACTGCAGAACTTCAGTCGTTACACAATAATTCAAACACTTGGCTGTTTGAAGAGTCCACACACTGTTCCTCTTCATTTGAATGCTTTAAAGCTCTTTCTGAGAGCGAAGTTGTGAAAGTTATCAATGCATCGTCATCAACAACATGCAGTCTTGATCCAATCCCAACATCGTTATTGAAGAAATGCCTTCCTGAATTGGCTCCTGTTATGACAAATATTATTAATGAATCATTTGATATTGGTTGCTTTCCTTCGCAGTTCAAATGTGCCAATATTTTGCCTAAACTCAAAGGGGCATCTAATGATCCAGATGACTTGACAAATTATCGACTAATTGCCAACCTCAAGTTTTTTGCGAAATTATTGGAGAAAGTAGCAGCATCACAGTTATATGAATATTTGAACAAATTTGGTTTGCATGATAAATCATAATCGGGGTACCGGCAATTCCACAGCGTGGAAACCGCCCTGATAAGAGTTGTTAATGATATTCTTGTTTCTCTTGACAAAGGCGAAGAGGTTATACTAGTACTGCTAGATTATTCATCAGCTTTTGACACCATAAATCACGATGTATTGCTACATAGGTTGTCCCAGAGATTTGGCATTCGAGGAAAGGCACTCACATGGTTTAAGTCTTACCTGTCTGGACGTACTCAAAAAGTTGTGATAGGAGAAAATGAGTCTACTGACCATGTAGTTACGCACGGTGTTCCCCAAGGATCTGTACTAGGTCCAGTTTTGTTTTCATTGTACACATCTCCTTTGGAAACCTTAATCAATTCATTTGGTGTTCAAAAGATGTTTTACGCCGATGATACCCAGCTGTATTTAGCTTTTAACAAATCTGATGTTGAGAATGTAATCCCACAAATTGAATCCTGTATCAGAGCGATAAAGGAATGGTCGGTACTCAATAGGCTGAAGTTGAACAGCGCCAAAACAGAATTTCTCCATATCTCTTCTCGTTTTCGAGCAGTAGAATCTATACAGTCTCTTGATTTTGATGGTACTACAATCCATGCAGCACACACTTGCAGAAATTTGGGTGTGATATTGGTTGATGAATTACTCATGGAAAATTTTGTGTCGCAAAAATGTCGCTCTGCTTCATTCGCACTTTATAAAATTGGGAAAATTCGCGAGTTCATTGACAAACACACTGCAGAACAATTAGTTCATGCTTTTGTCATGTGCCACCTTGACTTTTGTAATGGTTTACTTTATGGATTACCGGTCAAACATATACGCAGATTACAATCAATACAAAACTCTGCTGCACGAGTGGTATCCAAAATCAATGAACAAATCTCACCAGTTTTAAGAAGCTTACACTGGCTTCCAGTGAAAAATCGGATTCAGTTTAAGATACTGTTATTAGCATTTGAATGTTTCTATATGTTTGCTCCACATTATCTAAGGGAGCTACTTCAAATTTACACACCAGAAAGAAACCTCCGATCAAAAAGTAAAGATTTGTTTGTTATTCCAAACAGAAGAACTAAATTTTACGGAGAACGAACATTTGCATTTAATGCCCCTGTCTTATGGAACAATTTACCTCAGAAATTGAGACAAAACTCTGATATAAAGAGATTCAAGTCTGCCTTGAAAACGCATTTGTTTACAGTGTAAGCAAAATGAAGCTCGGTACCATCACTGTAATTGGAATCATATGTTCTTGTTACAATCTTTCCATTTTTTGAGTGCATAGGGACATTATCACTATGTGTTATGCGCTATATAAGCACTGTCAGTTATTATTATTATTATTATTCTGCTCAACAAACAAAGCCGCCAAGACCGATCGATAAACCGCTAATTACTGCTAATCCCTTGGCACAATGAAAGCGTTTCTCGTGCTTGTGTTCCTCTCATATACGGCTTGCATTCTATGTGGTGATCGACTATCAAGCGATGTTCCCAACTAGATTTGCTCGTACATTCTAAGTTTCTGTCACGGTTTAATGTGCAAAAGTCACGCCTTTATAGTAATGTAGCAACTGGTCATTAAAAGAAAAATTGAAAATAGAGTCGTCATACAATTTATATTGAAACAAAGCTTGGTATTCCTCTTTAGCTTAGTCTACTGTTACGACCATTTTAACAGAAATTTGTAGAATTCTTTCTCAAAGCATGACCACCTTCGTGTCTCAGAATAAAGTGGCACACATGGGGTTTCAACCATGGCACATAAAGGGTTAAGGCCCCAATACCTACAAATCATAGAAGTGGTGAAAAAATTGACTTTAAAAATAATGTGTGAGGTTGAATATTAGAGTACCATAACTTACGATACATGTGAGCTGGATTAATGTGATTTTCACATTTCAAGGGGGGGGGGTAGAATACTTGCTGTATGTAAGTAGTTGACGGAGTGAGTTCTTTCTTCAAGTTTTTGATCGAATTGTATAAAAAAAGGTAATTAAATGCAAAGGTTTGACAGCAAAGAAGAATGATGTGTACACGCAGAAAGGATTAGCACATTTCTATGAGCTGGAAAAGACATTTCCCTACTGTATTTTGAAAATGAGATTTACATTTTATCAAATAAAAAAAAAGTATTTTGATAACAGAAGCAACATGTATCTCAGAACAATATGAGCTGCTATTGTAAGCAAAAGCTCACCTTGAGTCTTTAGCTCAAGTGACCAAAGCTAAAAAAAGGCAAACAGGAAGGACAAAGAACATAAAAGCTGCATGAATAAGAAGAAGAAAAGGAAAGCAAGAACATATAGTCAAATGGGATATCAATTAAAAGTGCTTCTTTATCTAATGTTGCAATTACCTAAAATGTTACATGGCACTATCAAAATCTCAGCCTGAACAGATCATGAATTATTGTGAAATGTACATGTACAGAGACTCGGTACTTTCTTAAAGGGTGTTGGAATAAAACTTGCCTTGCTGACATGATGTGTGTTATCATACTGCCTCTTCTGTTTTGCTTGAGCAGTTCTGATATTCTCCTTTGCATGCTTTCTTAAGGTGTCACTCGTTGCCTGGACAAGGGTGAACACTCTGTCGATCTGATCCTGTGTGGGGGAAGAAATGACACAATCTGGGGACTCGTCCTCGACATCGATGGGAAGGCGTGGTTCTCTGTGGGAGTAGATTAAGAAGTGATATACACATATGAGGGGATGTACAGCTGTAGGCATCTTCCATAATAAAGTAAATGTCTCTTCATTGGTAGATTGGATATATTCATTCCAGAATATATCACCTGTTTCACAACTAAAAGTCAGACACAAACCTGCGAATGAAATTTTAGAGGATGAAGGATGTAATACTTTGAAATTATGAAAAAAAATAATTGAAGATTAATCTTACACATGTGTACGTCGTTGTTGCATGAAGTACACAGTTTGAGAAAATGCTACGATTCACACTATGTGTTATTGCTTCCAGAGAATTAAAAAAAAATCAATCTAAAAGTTAAAAAAACAATAAAATCGGTGTTTAATGTTTAAAGGTTGTTACGTAAGTCCTTGTAAAGATGACCATACAGATGTTCAGATTCAAAAAGTCCGTCAGTGTAAAGGATTCACATTCACTCATCTCAACTGCGTGTCTTTGTTGAAAAACATAGAAGAGATTCGATTGTTACATGAACAAATTCTCCCTGATGTGTTCGCACTAAGTGAAACGCACGTAAATGAAAACATTGATGATACTGAACTCAAAATAGATGGTTATGATTGAATACGCAAAGACAGAGACAGAAATGGAGGAGGAGTTGCTGCATATATTAAGTCGAACGTTAATTACAAATTACGTTTAGATTTAGTAGATGAAAGGTTGGAGATATTACCGATTGAAATGAAGTTTACATACATGAAAAATATTCTTGTGTTGGTATGGTACAGACCGCCAAACTCTGGTGTAGAAATTTTTCAGAATTTTGAGGCACTTTTTCAAAGAATTGACGATATCAACATGGACGTAGTTATTATTGGCGATATAAACTGTGATTTGCTAGATCGAAATTTATGGCAGTCGAAACGGTTTTGTCAGATATTGGATAATTTTGATTTGAAGCAAGTTATAACTGAACCAACTAGAGTAACAAATGTGACTTCAACATTAGTGGATCTCATTATTACAAATAATTCTGATAAAATAAGATAGAGTGGAGTTATTCATGTAGCTCTAAGTGATCATTATTTAATCCATTGTACGTGGGGATCGGAACACAGATCAAACGCCAACCCCCCAAACCAACACAAGTATATTATGGTACGTAACGTAAAGCGTATAGATATGGAAGCATACGTTAAAGAAATTGCTGATATTGATTGGCATGAATTGAGAACTAAAGATGATGTAAATGATGCTTATGGTTATTTTGAAAATACGTTAGCGGTTATTGTTGATAAATATGCTCCCATTAAAAAGCATAGAGTAAGAAAGAAAAAATCCCCGTGGATGACAAGAAGGATATTAGAGTTGATTCATGTAAGAAATACACAAAAGAAAACAGCAAAGAAAACGAAAGAAGACAGAGATTGGAGTGAGTATAGAATATTAAGAAATAAGGTTACCACAGAAATAAGAAAGGCTAAATCTGAGTATATCACTAAGACTGTTGAAACAAATGATAGAAATTCTCAGGAGGTATGGAAATCATTGAAGCATGTTATGCCATCGAAGAAGAAAGATCAAGACCCAGTGTATTTACAAGGTAAAGATGGTGCATTGATGAGTTCAGAAGAGGTTGCAGATCGATTTAATGTTTATTTCAGTGAAGTTGGTCAAATCATACAGAGGAGCGTCACACACGATAGTAATTTTGGCTACAGGAAGTATGTACCAGTCAATCAACCA
Source organism: Diadema antillarum (assembly GCF_040938485.1). NCBI lineage: Eukaryota > Metazoa > Echinodermata > Echinoidea > Diadematoida > Diadematidae > Diadema > Diadema antillarum. The sequence goes on from NW_027270960.1 coordinate 4,456,581, forward strand.
AACTTTAGTTTTCAGCCAATCTCTGAATCAGATGTTGAAAAAGCCTTGCGGACTCTACCGAACAAAAAATCCAGTGAAGGGGGTACACTACCTCTGAGTCTGTTAAAAGCCGTTTCTGAGTATATCATTGCACCATTAGCCTTTATATTCAATTTGTCCTTTAAAACTGGTAAAATTCCGACTTCACTGAAATGTTCAAAAATCCTCCCTATTCATAAAAAGGGAAAGAAGACAGATGTCAATAATTATCGACCAATCTCCATTCTGCCGATCACTGTGGAGATGCTTGAAAAGATTGTGTTTAATCAGGTTTACTCCTATTTGCATTCAGTAGACGCCATTAACAAAAACCAGTCAGGTTTTGCCCACAACATTCAACAATGACCACGCTATTGAAGGTTACAGAAGACTGGCTCTCCTCTATGGATGATGGTAGAATGACAGGAATGGTCAGTATAGACTTAAGAAAAGCCTTTGATACAGTTGACCACACCATACTTGTAGACAAGCTGCGAATGATTGGCATGGCTCCCCATGCCTGTGAATGGTTTAAGGATTACCTCACCAATCGCACACAATATACTGAGGTGAATGGTTTTCAATCGAAATCACTTAGCGTAACATGTGGAGTCCCCCAAGGGTCCAATCTTGGCCCATATTTGTTCACAATCTACATCAATGATTTGCCTAACTGCTTACAACGTTCATCGGTTGCATTATATGCTGACGATACGTGTATTTATGTGTCTGGTAAAAATGTTAAACAGATGGAAGAAAATTTAAACCATGATATGGCCTGTATTGCAGAATGGCTAATATGTAACTGATTAGCCCTTAATTTGGAAAAATGTGAAACTATGTTAATAGGATCTAAAAAAAGGTTAAACATGTGAATTTGAATGTGATTGTAAATTATGTTAGTAACTCAAGTTCCTTATTGTAAATATCTTGGTGTGTATATTGATCAGTCACTAAACTGGAGCCATCATATTGAACATTTGTGTAAACGCATTATCAGAGATTTGTATCTGTTAAAGAGAATAAGACATCTTATATCAGTTGAAACGGCTACTACATTCTATAAATCCATCATTCAAAGTAACTGTGACTATTGTGATGTTATATGGTCAAATGTTAATCAGAGTTATATTCAGCGTCTTCTAATTCTTCAGAATCGTTCTCTAAGAGCAGTGTTGCAGGTGAATTCGAGATATCCAACTAATTTGTTATACTCACAAATTAATGTTGACACACTTGAGATGAGAAGAAAAAAACATATGTTGTGCACAATGTATAAAGTCGCTTATAATCTAACCCCCAAGTATGTAAGTGAAATGTTTGAGTTGAAAATTTTTGATTATGATTTAAGGAATACAACGCTGATATTCAAGTGACCATAATATATCAAAACCTGCTTTAGGCAAAGGAGTTTTAGTTATCAAGGTCCAAAATTATGGAATACATTGCCAACATGCGTGAAACAGCAAACAATTTTTAGCGGTTATAGACGGAGTTTGAATTTGTATCTGACACCACAGTGATATTGTACCCATTCCCCTCTTTCTTTCTTTTTTCAAGTAAACCAAGCATGTATTCATTTTTTTAATGTAAATATTTTTTTCTACTTTTGTTCTGATTCGTTTCATCTAATTGTATTTTGTATATATGTTTCATGTACATGTGTATATGTTTAAAAAAAAGTATGTCATTTTTGCCTCATGATGCACGGACATGAGGAAGAACAGTCGTCTGGCTGAATCATGTGCCGTGTTGAAATAAATAAATGAAATGAAATGAAATGAAATGTTGATGATATCTAAATATATGCAGTATTAGGTTGCCTATTATTTTCATAATTATGGTCCTTTCACAATGACATCTGATTTGTGTTCAAAATCAATCCATCAAGTGAAAGTAAAACGGTACTTTAAGTTTATGAGAAAAATATTGAACACTTCAGACCACTTTGGTAATTTTGTGTGAGAGAATATAGCATTACATCTTGAAATAAAACTTTCCTTAATAATTGGTAGATTTTAGATGTGCTAGGATGATATGGCTCTATGAACCATTTTCAAATTCCATTTTTTTCCCAAAGTAGGTAGTGAAAGTGTGTGAAAATTATTCTAAGTTTGCCTGCAACATTTGATCTGAGAAATTGAGTGAACACTTAATAATCACATGAACTCTCAATAGGACAGTACAACAATTTTAATACCTGTTGAACATCAGTTCAAATGGTGAGTACTTTGTGGATTGCTGAGGTGTTGCCCTATATGCAAACAAGATTGCACTTATTTTCTCATCCCAGTCGTCCTGTTCTTCGCTAGTCACCTTCTGAAGAGCTGTTATTAGGGTTTGGTTAAACCGCTCCACCAGACCATTGCTTTGTGGATGGTACGCACTCGTGACCAAATGCTTGGATCTGGTGTGGCCCAGGAGCGTTTCAACTAATCTGTTGTTGAACTCCCTTCCTTGATCGGTTATAATCTGTTTCACAAATCCTAATCTGAAATGTTCAAAAAACACAAACATGATTATTAAATTCAAGATAGGGTCAAATGGGTAGAAATAATATATGTCCATTGCTCTCAAACCAAGTTAAAGGACAAGTTCACCTTCATAAACATGTATATTGAGTGAAGGCAACAATGTTAGTAAAACACATCAAGGAAAGTTTAGGGAAAATCCAAAAAATCCGTTCAAAAGTTATGATTTTTTAAAATATCTGTACAATCACTGCTGAAGAAGACTACTACAATGTATGATGTCACATGCATATAACAATACAAGGAAAATAAAAAGAGAATTTCACAAAACTTGACTTTTTGAACAAAGTGCACATTTCCTCGACATGTTACTGACTTGCAAATGTTAGGGGTAATATCATTCCCCTTAATTCTGAAAGAAAGAAGTCAAGTGCTCTTTTATTATTTAAAAAAAAAAGTGAGAACATCTTGAATTTTCTTTATACTTTTTTTATGTAGTTGTACTCATATGACATCACAAGCGACAGTAGTCTTCTCATCCAGCCATGACAGAGCAGAAATTTCAAAACTTCATGACTTTTGAACGGATTGTCCGATTTTCCTCAAACTCTCATTGATGTGTTCTACTAATATTGCTGCATTCACTCAAGCCACATGGCTATGAAGGTGCACTATTTGGCCATATTAACATCTATAAGATCAGCCTTGCAAATTTGTAAGTTTTTTGTAACTTTTTTTTTTCAACTCACATTCTTTTCTCTCTTTTTTTGTCCATCACACACATTAATATGAAGTTCTTCAATAACTCTAGATTCCACTTGCCTAAAGGGAGCATACAGTCAAGCTCGCTCAAATTTGCTTCCCCTACTTTCAAATTCACAACATCTCTGTAGGCCCTATACAGAAGTTGTGAATATAAAAAGGTTAGAGAGTGATATATGATAGATGAAGGACAGCAAATGATCGATATAGCTTGCTGCTAACATTCTGATCAGACGAGGTAAATCCAATCATCAATGGATACAGCTCAAACACTCCAACCAGTCAGTGCAACCCCGACGAAACTTCGGTTCAGAATTCATTTGTCCTTTATATCTACAGTGTATGTAACTTGACAATGACATAATGAGATCAATATTGATTACAGTATATTTACAGAATAGTTCTAACTTATCTATAAAAAAGGAAAGAAAATAAAAGAAAATCACTGGCTTACCTCAGCATCACTTCATGCAGAAACACTGCCACGGTTTTAGCTTCCTTATTGGGGATTGCTGCTGCCTCCGCCCACTTCGAGAAATAGTCAGTGAGGGTAACGATGTACTTATTGCCGCTCTTCGTTTCCTTTAACGGACCAATTAGGTCCACTCCAATCTATTAGCATTGAGTGTGGAAAAGTAATTGATTATCAAACATTTTTACTGTCTGGACTAAATGACATTTTCCAATGGCAAGGAGGGCAACTTTCATCAATTGCAAGCATAAAACTGGACTGTGAAATGTAAAACATGCCGTTAAAATGTAAGTCTCATGAATTCCGTGTTCTCACCTCCCTCTTTACTTTCAAGTCCTAGAAATCCAGCATTATTACATCAATACCTGTATTTCTGATTGACCTGACATCATGACATCACAAGTTAACTTCTAGACTTTTATTACATGCACTTTACAGTATGAAGCGAACTACATGTAATATTAAATGCTTCAAAGCAGGGGCAAATTCAAAAAGACACTATTAACACAGAGGGTTGAACACATGCAGATTGGGACATGTGCACCATCTACAGTGTAGTAAGAAATTATTTGGATATTGTGCAGGGTGTACCTCTCAGTGTTATTTAATCATGACACATTGAAAACAAGAAACAAAAGACTGAAGTAAAAGTGTAGCATTTTTCTACTTATAAAAAATTATGATTTTGGAACTACAAGTGTACAAATGAGTACAGTCCCTATAACATAATTCTATGTCATTATAAAGATGTAATCTTTAGAGCAAAAGGAAATATTTACATTAAAAAAATAATAATCACAGTAGGTATGAAGATATTTTCTGTTCTGAATGTGCTCCTTGCTATTTCAAGATACATAATCCGAGTGTACATGCAGCTCTAATCATGAATATTTCAAAGAGATATACCGATGTACTCTGTCATCATTTACCTGATCCCATACACCGGTCACTGGAATGAGATGCAGAGGTTGTACCTTCTTGAGAGAAGGAGCTGCCTTCTGGCATGGGATGCAGCCCTTCACATAGTCTGCAACATCCTTCGAGAGGCATGGCCAATAGAATCGCTTTGTAATTATTGCCCTTGTCCTATCCCTTCCCAGATGACCTACACATTACGAAAGAAACACAAAAACATTCATGAAAGGCAAACAGATCTAGTTTGGTATACTGTAGTACATGACTGGATGAGTAAACAGGCAGGATGGACCGTATAGGCTATAGTCATCAATCATCGGTGTTACTGTGTGACTGGACAAGAAAATATCATCATCATAGAATAAAACTGTACACAAAACAGGTCCAACAGAGTTTACTCAAAATGATCGAACAATGGGATTACAGTACACAACCATTTATATCACATCATGAGCAACTGATCAAGACTCTAATGGAGAAGAAGTGAAATCTGAGATACAGGTATTCTCATTCTAGATGCCTCAGACCAGTAGGGTTAAGTTAGATCTATCTGGACCTAATTAGGGGTTCAGTTAGATCTATCTGGACCTAAGTTATGAGACTTGAGGCATAACAGTAGCCTAAGTCATTCAGTGGGAAGTCACTTTTGAAAGGGGGTGGGGCTCATCAAAAGATATTCAAAGAGGTCATATATGATACCTCTCATATATTTTTTTAGATCCCTGGATAGCTACCATAGATGCAATGACATATTCTGTTCTTTTATTTTGTTAATCATTTTTCGAGATAGGGCCTGGAGCTACATTATTTCAGCAAAACAGCAATTATTCACCAATATACAATAAATGGAATTCCTCGCAACCAACGTTAAGTAAGTATATTAGTAGGGGAGAGTGGGGTGAACTGGGATGAGGGAGAAACAGGAGGACACCTCCTAGTCCTACATCTCAAAGTTTTGTAGCAGTCAGCTTTCAGGTCTTTATGCATTGCCTTATTAAGTAATTGGCATTTAGAAACAAGCACGTATGCCTTATGGTAACGGCTCTGCAAAAGCTGTGCTTGTAAGTTTTAATTCGTATTCTCTTTTTTGTGACACTTTTCTTGTCCGCTTTTTGCATTCAGTGCGAAGCATTTTCGGAATTTATCAGTTAATGTTACGAATTGTTAGGCCTACTGCTATGCTAGTTGGAGCTAGACTAGATAGCAGTAACCTCTAACACACTTTAGTAGGCCTTTATGAGCAGATGAGTACCGGTACCAATAATTTACAAAGAGATTTAATGTTAGCAAAAATGTGCGTAATTGGGACATTTATACTAGCCACCATTCAAAGTCTGGATGAGGTACATTTGTGTACATTTGGAGCTTTGACATCTCTGTCCCAATTCTCCCTTCGAAGTTAAAATGAACTAGAAATGTCGCTAAGGCGACTGGAATACCTCCGTCATAATGCATGATTCTCAGGTCTATAGTAGTATTAGTACATGTGGAAAATGTGTGATTACATTTTCACAAACTTGGCAAAATATTAAAATGACAAGTTTGTCACAAATGTGTTGAATGTTCACCTTCCTTGACCTAGGTTTAATCGGATGAATAGGAGAGCACGAACCCTAAATTCTCTCTAGAGATAATCACTGCCAGTCAGTACAAGTATGTTCCATGAAGATACCTTGAACAATTTCCAAGTTACGGAGAAAAAAGTGAAGTTTTAATATTTTTACTTGACCTTTTGACCTTTCACCTCATGACCTCAAACTTTCACCAGAGATTCTTGATAGGGTAATACATGTATACACTACGACTAAATAGTAAATTTCAAGGAAATATCTTCAGGCATTGCATAGATATGGTGGAAATAGTGAAACTTTACGTTATTGACCTTGACCTTTGACCTTGAGCATGTGCACCCAAAAGTTGATAGGCACAACTTTGCCCACTCATATATACATATATAGGCCTAGGCCTAACGTTACATGCCAATTTTCATTAGGATACCTCAAACGGTTTTTTAGTTATGCTGTCCACAAAATTTATTACGGACGGACGGACGGACAACCCGAAAACATATTCAATGCCTCCGGCACCATGGCCTGCACCACTTCATGGCGGAGGCATAAAAATAGGTCCTAACTGTTAGTGTTAGCAGTCTGTTGCCTAACATTATTACTGTTTAACATTAGACTAACTACGACCAGCAGCCCTATATCAGTGTATATATGTGAATATAATACACGTGGTAACTCTAGATCAAAATTTAGTTTGCACAGACTAGATCAACTAACGTTAACTGTTACGTGTCGTTACTAACCGTAAACTAAAAAAGTCTAACGTTAGAGAAAGTTCTATCTGTTAGATTTTACCTAATCATTCAATCTACCAAATCACAACTGCTGCATGACTGAGAGTAAGATTTCTAAGAATTGAAGTTACTTACTGCCATAGCTGTCATGACATTCCGTCATGATGCGTTCTTGCTCCTGGCGAGACGGAACGACCCGTCTCGCCGCCCCCTGATCTCCCGTTCCCTTCTCGCCAGGGCCTCCGCCGATGTACACCAGGGTATCCCCGTCCATCTTGAACGAAAGGGCTGTCTTTCTGAGAGCCCTTTTGTTGTTCTCCGTGTATCCTTCTGGATATATTCTGTGCCGTATATACGCCTTCAAACGTGAGCAAAGGCGCTCAAAATCACCGTCCTCCATCTCAACAGCTGATATTGATCTAACTTTGATATGGGTGTACTCTTCGATGAATGCGATACAGATGTAGGCCTAATGGAAAAGTATCAGCTAGCTACATCACATGGGTAAATCATTTTATTTTTTCGCGCCACTTGTTCGAGCGCAATTAAGTACGAGGCTATAATATAACTCAACTAAAGGGACATTATCAGAACAAAAACATGGGTTTATCTTTGACATTATTTAAGAAATGAAGAAAAAGCTTGCCTAGATTTCTTTGGTTTGGTATAGGCATCCACAATAAACAGACTATTATTTTGTTTTTAATGAGGCCCACTCGCACAACCCGGATAGGATCGGCGGTTGCGGAACGTTTCTGCGCACTGCCTATTGGGCGGTATATTCGTTCCGCGGAACCAATCGACCGACTTCGGCCGGTATATCGGTTCCCCGGAACCCGGAACGGATCGACCGTGACACCAGCATTGAGAATAGAGATAACAATCGCAACGCTTCGTTGAGCCGCTGAATAGCCCTGAGAGGGTTTTTCAGGTTTATCCCTCACAGGGTACTTGCTTGGACTGACGTTAATAGCGAAAAAAAGAAGAAGAGAAAATACACATAATGTTTCAGCAGCTTTTATGGTGGCATCATACTGTTTTGTCCAAAAAAAAAAAACAACAACAAAAGAATCATCCAGTGTCGTTTGTAACAAAGAAAAACAGAAAGAGGAACATTTCGGAATGAATTAATGTTCAGTCAGGTTCATTCACTACATGCTTTAGCCGAGATAAATATGCATATGAATCAGCGATTGGTGAATGAACGAGAGAATAAGTGACTAAACAAACATGTGAGCATATATACGCAAGCCATAAATCAAGCGTAACTGCGAAACAACCTATTAAGTACTTTAAAAGAATCTGATAACGAAACAGGAAAACAGTTGTATGTAGAATTCATCCTAATTAATCCACATTGCGGCAGACGTCTTGTAACATTCTCAAATAATTTCCAGAAACTATGGAGATCTACATCGATTTCTGAAGCGCTGTTTGATAATATCGACAATACACGTGATTTACAAGAGTGCACCAACCATGCATAAATGATTTCATAGATACACAAGGTGAAATCTATTTCATTCATACATTCCTCTTTGACATCGCTTTAATTAAATGATATTTATGTCATTTTAAACGGTAGTGTCGAAAATATTGAATTAGACAGAATCAGACAGAATCCATGTGTTCTTATGCCAAATCGCCCTTGTTTTGATTTGAGTTTTTGATTTTATTGGTTCCTGCATTATATCATTGCTCATGCAGATACATAAACATATATCATATACATTGATGGTACCATATGTGACCCTGCACCTCAAAACAAACAAAAAGTCGCCAGACATGAATTTTTAGTTAAGACCATATTCTGAAAGACCAGACTTTAAGCTTTAAAATGATGTATAACTCAAATCAAATGGACTCTCCTAACCTATCTAAATATTGGAAAGAAAGCACAAACTCAGGAAAAGAGTGAACTAAGAAAAGAGGCTCTGAAATACAGTGTCTATTCAAGCGCTTAATCTTTACCAAACCGTGTTGGCTGTGTGATGAATGGGACAAAAACAGGAAGTAAACCACCAGAGTAACAACAATGAAGGGATTACAGTATCAGATTAAAATGAAATTAAGCATGCCTCATTAACACATTCTGTCCATAATCAATGCCAACTTTCAAAGCAGTAGCATTATCCTTTCAAAAGTTATTAGAGTTGAAAGTGAAGAGTGTGGACAAGGTTTTTCAGAAATGAAAAAGAGATTCTAAAGACACACCTAATCACACTATTCTACCAAAAATGTTCGAGATAAACTGCTAAAAAAACACACTTTCCTGCCCGTTTCATGATACCAAATTTTAACATTATGTAAAAGAAGACCCACTCTTTCAGAAAATATGAAAAAGTCAAGTTCGGCTAGGTTGACCCATTTCACTTATTTTCAGTCCTCAAGCAAAATCAGTGTGTGCGACTCTATGTTCGTTTTGAGGTGCACGGTCACATATATATGAATGGGTATACATGAACATCAGTTGCTAACAAAATGAGTTTTTTCATTACCTTTAGAATATACAGCAATACAGTTGCTTCATTGCCTGTACAATGTACAATAGAACAGTGATGCAATGAATAACGCAGAAGGGCTAGAGCTTAAGCATTGCTTGATTTCCATGCAGCCCTCGTACATAATACATAATATATAGGAAAATAGGGGGAGGGATGACTTGCATAGAGATAGGATAGGAGAAAGGAGAGAGGAGAGGTCTGTCTGCTTTCGCTAATACACAAAGTTAGATCACCTGGATCACTGAATAGTAAAGCATGGCAAAGTATTTTCTCACCGAGGTACAGGTGAGCAGTTACAGGTCATGGTCGGTTACATAACATTACGCAATAAATTCAGAACAACGATAATTCCACGAGGGATTTCATATACAATGCAATAGCAATGACATTATAAGATCACTGATATCCAGAGAACAGCATTGCCTTTACAGCTTTCTTGAAAGAATACATAGACTTTAAAGTTCGAATTTCTGAAGGAAGAGAGTTCAAAATATCAGGTCCAGTGTGTCTGATAGATTTCAGAGCCTTCACCGTTTTAGGATTTTGTAGATGAAATTTATCAAATTGCCTTGTGGGATAAGAATGTATATCCTTGTTTAAATGAAATAATGAGAAAAAAAAGAAGATGGCAACTGACCGTTATACAAACGAAACATAAAAAGTGAATTTTGCAAAAAATTAATATCATTTTACCTTTAGTGTTTTTAATTCTACGAACAAAGGATGTGAATGGTCTCGATAACCTGAATTGGTGCATATAAGTATATAGCTTTCTTTTGTAGAAGCAATATACTGTCAGTGTGACTTTTTGCAGTTGCCCAAACAATGTTACAATATGAGATGTTCGATAATATCAACGAATTATAAAGCATAAATAAAATATTCTTTGGGACATAATACTTAAGCTTACAGAGTATACCAACGTTACGAGACACTTTATCTGAGATATATTGCACATGAGCATTCCATTTAAAATTTTCATTGATATATATTCCAAGGAATTTGACACTTTCTTTTTGTTCCAATAATATACCATCCACCATAATATTCAAATGGTGCATTTCATTTTTATGCTTCTTATTGTGAAAATAGATAAAATTTGTCTTTTTTTAAGTTCAGTGACAATCTATCGCTCTTAAACCACCTTTCGGCAATTCAGTATTAAGAGTTCTCAAAAGCGACTGAAAATCAGAATTGGAACAAAATACATTGGTGTCATCGGCGAACAGAATATATTGCAGTAACTTAGAAGAACTTGTAATATCATTTATATACACTAGAAATAGTAGTGGTCCCAATATGGATCCTTTTGGGACGCCACAATGTATAGGTAAAACTTCAGAGTTTACTGATTCATAGTATTCATAATATTGCTGTCTATTCGATAAATAATCTTCAAACCATTCCAGTGGAATGCCACGAACTCCATAACACTGTAATTTGCGTAAAATGATAGTGTGGTCAAGAGTGTCGAATGCCTTGCTTAGGTCCATGAACACACCAATGACATGTTTTTGTTCAGCTAAGGCAGTCGACACTCTGTCATACAACTGGGCTAGTGTCATATCAGTAGAACGAGATTCCCTGAAACCATATTGGTCTTGGTTCAGTATATCATTTTGTAACAAAAAATCATACAGTCTGTTATAAACGAGTTTTTCTATGACTTTAGAAAGACTAGGATGAATAGAGATAGGTCGGTAATTCGAAACAAGAGAAGAGTCATCTTTTTTTGTTTATTGGAATAACTTTTGCAATTTTACATGGGTTCGGAAATACACCAGTTGACAACGACAAATTACAAATATGTACTAAAGGTGTCAATATACTCGCAACAATTTGTTTTAAAAGAGACGTGCTCATTTCATCATGACCACATGTATGACTTGATTTTAAAGAATGCACAATATCAAGGATCTCACTAAAATCTGTTGGTTTGAAAAATAATGAATTATCGTTTGACGTGCCCAAGTACTGCGAGAAATATGTCTGTGTATGATCAATCTTAAGGCCGTGTCACACCTCCAGCTACGCGGGCTTGTGGCGAGGAGGTAGTTTCCGGCACGTTTAAAGATTTTCAGCGGGCGAACAAGAATGTTTGCAATTTTCATTCATGCCTTGTCCTACCGCACGGGGGAACTTCTGCGGCTTGACTTGCGGGGAAACAAATTTACTCCAAGGAGCTCTCCGCAGTTGGTCCGCACCTGACAGTATCTAGCGCGTAGTTGCCCGGAGGTGCTCACGCAAGTCCGATTTAACCGCAGCCAAGTTTTGAGCATGACCAAAACTTTTTCCGGGTGAGTCGCGGGAATGCCCGTAGAGGGCCACACAGAACGCCAGTAGGAGACCCTTGGCGGCAGTACTTCCCAGGCAGTTCCCACGCAGGTACTTCGCAGTCCCGTATGCAGCCAAGATAATGAAATTCTGTGAGATTTCAGCCATTCCATTTGAGGAATTCCTTCACTGAGTTGTCAGCCCCCACGCGACTGGTACAAAGGTCACACAGTATACTAGCAAGTATAACGCGTCCAGCAAGTAAGACACATGCGCTGACTCGCACAAATCCTTTTCCGCCCTCAGGAATGTCCGGTATGCTAGAAAATCCCTACACGTAACAAGCTCGAGTAGCTTGTCCGGAAAGGTGTGACAGGGCCTAAACACGGTTGCGGGTAAAAAAAAAATGTGCGTGCGCACCTCCGGGCGACTACTTTTGAGATACATGCTAGGTACTGTCATGTGCGGATCATCTACGGGGACCTCCGGGTAGTCAAAATTGTTCTTTGCAAGTCACACGCAAGGCTGGTGTGACATGGCCTTTAGAAGCTTGACTAGGACCTAGTTTAACAAAGTACTCATTAAAACAACATGCTACATCTTTAGGATTACAATACGTTTGTCCATTATTCGTAATTTGAGATGTTGACACCTTCTTTTGCTTACCTATGACGTCATTAATAACCTTCCAGGTGGCTGACATATTTCCAGGAGCATTGTTGTTGCGTGACAACACGCAACAGATGAACTAAAGGCCGTGTCACACCTTTCCGGGCAAGCCTTGCGTGCGACTTGCAAAGAGCATTTTTGACTACCCGGAGGTAGTTATGGTATACGTGGGAAGGCCTTGGAGTGGTTCAGGAGTTATCTAACTGATCGCAAGTATTTTTGAACAATCATAATTCTGATATGAGAGAACTGAAGTGTGGCGTGCCACAAGGTAGTTTATTGGGCCCACTATTGTTTATTGTTTACATTAATGATTTTTGTGCTTCGTCAGATGTGTTATCGTTCATACTTTTTGCCGACGATTCAAATGTGTTTTACTCACATGAAGACCCAAATATTCTTGTGCAGACATTTAATTCCGAATTAGAAAATTTATGTGAGTGGATAAAAGCAAATAAGTTGTCTTTGAATATCCACAAAAACAAAATATATGCTTTTTAGTAACACTTTAGATGATTTAAATAGGGACATTTGTTTTGGTGACGCTGTCTTAGAAAGTGCTTCCCATGTAAAGTTTCTCGGTGTTACAGTTGATAACAAACTTTCTTGGAAATTTCATATTGATAATGTCTGCAAGAAAATTTCACGTAACATAAGTGTTATTAATAGATTAAAACTGTCTATTCCTCAGCATTCGCTGTTAACTTTGTATTCATCTTTGATATTGTCTTATTTGAATTATGGAATTTTGGTATGGGGAAACACGCATCAATTATTATTGGATAGGATTCTATACTGTTACAAAAGAAGGCTCTTCGCATTATTTGTAACACTGTTCCATATTCTCATACAGATCCTTTGTTTTTTGATAACAAGATTCTGAAAATTAAAGATTTGTTTTTATTACAATTAGGGCAGTTTATGTATACTTATAATAATAATTGCCTCCCGTTTGTATATAACTCCATGTTTATGCGTAACCGGACATACCATAGATACCCAACTAGACAGTCAAATGAATTTCATTTACCTCTATTAAGAACCTTGTTAGCTCAACAGACTTTTATTTATGTAGGTCCAAGATTCTGGAACTCCCTTCCTATGGATATCAAAAATGCACCTTCACTGAATTCTTTTAAAACGAGATTGAAAATGTTTCTTTTGAAGTCTTATAATGTAACTGAATGTATTTAATTTTGTAATATATTTCGTGAGCATGATATCATCTTCTCTTCTTTCACTGTAAGGCTGCGTTCTCTTGAGGCATCAATTATTTTTACTAGTATTCTATACGTGATCTCGTTCTCTCGCCCTCACAGTTGAATCTCTTCCGCTGGAAAGCTGCTCGACAATGTGTCACTTTCGAAAACACTTGGCTAATTGTCTCTGTGGGCTTCCGCCCTTGGTGTATACATCAACAATTTTTTGGCTTCTCTCTCTCTCTCTCTCTCTCTCTCTCTCTTCCTCTTTTCCCTGTTCTTTTTTTTTTTGTTCCTTTTTTCACATTTTTGCTTTCTTTTTTTTCCTCTATTCCCCACTTCCCTAGTTTCCTGCACTCTATGTAGTTGTAAGTTTTCACCCCATTTTCCCCCTTTCCCTCAGAGGTATGATTGTATCCACATGTTACAAGCTTAGTCTTTTGAGTGGATACCTCCACTTTTTTTTCTCAGGATGTATATAGAGTGTATGTATCTTTATTGTACTGATCATGTAGACATGAACATGTTGTTAATCCTGTCTGGTTATATATATTTTCAACGATTCGCATGTCAAATTTATAATATTGTTTCTTGTACATTCTCTTGAAGAAAGAAAATGAAAATAAAGTTTGAATTTGAATTTGAGGTCCCCGTAGATGATCCGCACATGACAGTACCTATAGCATGTATCTCAACCGTAGTCGCCCGGAGGTGCGCACGCATATATCTTTACCCGCAACCGTGTTAAGGCCCTGTCACACCTTTCCTGGCAAGCTACTCGGGCTTGTTACGTGTAGGGATTTTCTAGCATACCGGACATTCCTGAGGGCGGAAAAGGATTTGAGCGAGTCAGCGCATGTGTCTTACTTGCTGGACGCATTCTACTTAAATTATACTGCGAGTAAACTGTGTGACCTTTGTACCAGTCGCGTGGGGGCTGACAACTCAGTGAAGGAATTCCTCTAATGGAATGGCTGAAATCCCACAGAATTTCATTATCTTGGCTGCATACGGGACTGCGAAGTACCTGCATGGGAGTTGCCTGGGAAGTGCTGCCGCTATTAAGGGCCTCCTACTGGCGTTCTGCGTGGACCTCTACCAGTGTCTACGGGCATTCCCGCGACTCAACCGGAAAAAGTTTTGGTCATGCTCAAAACTTGGCTGCGGTTAAATCGGATTTGCGTGAGCGCCTCCGGCCAACTACGCGCTAGATACTGTCAGGTGCGGACCAACTGCGGAGAGCTCCGGGGAATAAATTTGTTTCCCCGCAAGTCAAGCCGCAAAACTTCCCCCGTACGGTATGACAAGGCATGAATGAAAATTGCAAACATTCTTGTTCGCCCGCTGAAAATCTTCTACGTGCTGGAAACTACCTCCTCGCCACAAGCCCGCGTACCTTGCCCGGAATGGTGTGACACGGCCTTTACTGTTTATAGTCGGTTGTATGTATGGTACCACAGTGGCATTAGCTGGATGTGTTGTATTATCAACAATTTCTGTCAAAGGACTGAAAAAGAAATAAACTTCGTTATTCAAGATCACATCATCACAGCATTAATGAAAAATTTTTGCATACTATCTTTACGATCATTTAACCCTAAAAAGACTGGGCTATTTTGGTGGTTTTGAGGACTGGGGGGGGGGGGGGGGCAAATCATGCCCCCTCCAGATCCCCCCCCCCCCCCCCCTCCGGATCTCGGCCATGGAATGTTCGGTTGTCGCTAAATTTGGCATGCACCTAGTTTATGGCGTACCCTACAAGAACGTATAGTTAATTTTACCAAAAAAAATACCATAACTTTTTAATTAAGGTTATTTAATTTTGTAAATATGATAATCTTTACGGAGTTTTGTTTATTTTGTGCCAATCTGGTTGTGTAGTGATCCCTTAATTGTGAAATATGTGAAAGGGAGTTGTTTAACATGTATTTGTAAGAAAACTGATTGTCTAAGATTAAACTATTTTGTGCCAATATAGGTTGTGTAGTGATCCCTTATTGTGAAATATGTGAAAGGGGGTTGTTTAACATGTATTTGTAAGACAACTGATTGTCTAAAGATCACAAATTAGGTAATTGATTAAACAATACCATTATACTCATTATACAACTAAACTAGAGTATCTCGGTATTTCTTATGTTAACTATTGCTTTTATTTCTTTTTCTATTCTTTTACGGTATTTTTTTTAGTAATCAGAACAATTAATTTCAACTTCAGATGAGATGTTAACCGCTGGAAAACATACTGTGCAAGAAAAGAAAAACACAAGGAACATGTTAGAATCTTGCAAAACCTCATTCATTTTACATATAAACACATACAAATATGCCATTTTTTACTGACATGTGACCGTAAAAATGTTACATAACACCATAACCGCTGCAGGTATATGCGCAAACCTGGGGCCCGTTGCATAAAACTTACCGTTGAATTTCAATGGTAACTACCGTCAAAATTAGGCGTCACAGCCAATCAGCATCAAGGATTATAAAATTTACCGCTAATTTGAAGACTTACCGCTAGAAAGGAGCGGTAAGTCCAGCGGTAAGGGTTTTATGCAACAGGGCCCAGGTATCAAAAGATGCGCGTATAAAGACTCTTGGGGTGAGATCTTATAAATTCTGGAAGTTATCACAAAATTTCCGGAGGGGGCCATGATGCCCCCAAGTCTTTTTAGGGTTGAAGAATGCACAATTTTAATTGTCCTGGGCCCTGTTTTATCAAGATAAAGTTAGCGTTGATTGTGAAATCAACGCTAACTTTATCCAACTTGAAGTCTGCTATAACTTTAAATCAACTGCAAGTTTCCGTTTTACCAGGAGACTTAATAGTCGATCATAGTTATAGCTCATCACCATGACTTAATTATTGATTTAGTCAAAACTTAAAACACGGGACGAGGCTGGTTTCCGGTACTGTCTGCTTAAAAACAAAACAATACATTAAGCAAAACAAACAACAAAAACATGATTGTTTGCCATGGCCACGGATTCGTAGTCTGCTAGTGCGACGCAGTATTATTAGCGCTATACAGCCGCTGAATTAGAAGTATTAAGTTTGCAACAAAACCGCAAAATACGCCGTTTTGCGTTGTACAGTGCACTCCCGTTATAACGAAATGCTCGGGACCGGCAGTTTTCTTTCGTTATAACGAAATTTCGTTATAACCGAACAAATACAATATATCAAGAAAACCACGTACATGTATATCATATTCTAATTGCTGAATACTTATCATACACTGGAAAGCTATGTGAAATGTGATGGGATAACTGTATCACAATAATAAACGCAAGTTCCCCTCAAAAAGTGTGCGTGACACAAAGAGCGAACACACAGTGCAGTGAAGCGTTCACCCATGCAGAGAAGCTATGAATGCTTGTTCCGCTACGAGTTTTCGAAAGCAATTCGCATTTCGTTATAACGGAGCACATTTCTTTTGTTTTTCTTTGTCTATGGCGCTCGGAAAAGACTTCGTTATAACGGAAATTTCGCTATAACCGTGTTCGTTATAGGCGAATCTTTTACCATAGCGTATCTAGGGGGGGGGGGGGGGGCAAGGGGGGCACGTGCCCCGGGCGCCACTCCTTGGGGGCGCCGAAAACGAAAAAAACGAAAAAAGAAAAAGAAAAAGGAAAAGAAAAAAAAAGAAGAAGAAGAAGAAGAAGAAGGAAAAAAAAAAAAAAAAAAACCTCGCCCGGACGGGGGGGGGGGGGGGGGGGGGGGGGGAAGAAAACCAAATCAAACAAGATAAAAACAAAAAATGACAATGTTAATTGTGTTCACACAAGAATTCCATGTTTTGTAAGCTGAAATTTAGGCTCGCTCGCTGCGCTCGCTCGACAAAATGTATAGAAAAGAAGATAAGAACAAAACGTGACGATAACGCGGACAAAATGACAATGTATATTGTGTTCACACATGCCATTGTTAGAAGGCAAAATGTTACACGGAGCAGCGGCTGCAATTTTATTTCTTTCGTTCTGAAACGATCGCCTACTGGATCAAACGAGGGCACCAAAGGTGTCGAACATTACGGGGGGGGGGGGCGCAAAAAAAAATCAAACAAGATAAGAACAAAACGTAATGATGACGCGGAAATATACAAATTTCGGCTCACTCGCGCGTAATAAAGTATTTTTTATCAAGTCCTCAGTTTGTTGGTATCTCTATATCTTGATTAGAATTGCAAGATTTAATAAGCAAAATATGGCAAGAATTCCATGTGTTGTAAGCTGAAATACAAAAATTTTCGGCTCGCTCGCTGCGCTCGCTCGCCAAAATTTATCAAAAAAGAAGATAAGAACAAAACGTGATGATGGCGCGGAAATATACGAATTTCGGCTCACTCGTGCGTACTAATTTGGAATATTTTTTCAACTCCTCAGTTTGTTGGTATAAATCTATAAGGCCGTCACTTATATATCTTGATTAGAATTGTAAGATTTAATAAGCAAAAAATGACAAGAATTCCATGTTTTGTAAGCTGAAATACAAAAATTGTCTGCTCGCTCGCTGCGCTCGCTCGCCAAAATTTATCAAAAAAAAGAAGAAGAAGATAAGAACAAAACGTGATAATGGCGCGGAAATATACGAATTTCGGCTCACTCGTGCGTACTAATTTGGAGTATTTTTTCAAGTCCTAAGTTTGTTGGTATAAATCGTTATCTATAAGGCCGTCACAATTTCTTGATGAGAATTGTAAGATTTGATAAGCAAAAAATGACAAGAATTCCATGCATTGTAAGCTAAAACACAAAAATTTTCGGCTCGCTCGCTGCGCTCGCTCGCCGCAATTTATCAAAAAAAAAGAAAAAGAAAAGAAGATAAGAACCAAACGTGATGATGACGCGAAATATACAAAAAATTTTCTGTAATTTACAGAAGAAAGATGACTGTCACACTTTCCTAGTCTAGCTGGGGTCTTGTCACAAATGTTTGTCTGTTAACTGCTAACCTTTCTCTAACATTTCGTTGCGTTTCTTTCATGTAATTATGGTCTTTTCCTTGCATGAAATTCACGATCGGCACGCATTGCTTACGCGACTGCTGCACGCAAACACCCTCGATAGCAGTCGCAATCCCAGCCTGCGTGCCCGGCGCCTCGGCCCGCCGCCCGCCCGCCAATCAAGCTATCACCAGCAAGCAAGTAACCGAGTACGGTACTGTGACTGGAACCGCGTCTGTGTGTAATGCATATCTTGCCAAAGAACCCATATGCGAGGAAACCAGTGATTTCTGACCTGCGTAGGCCTACGTAGAGCTAGTTCGGCAATAGATACTAATTAAGAGTTCAGTAGACATATACAGAAAATAAAGAGTTTAATTCTATATAGCACTGAGTACGACAGTAACTTGAGATAACGTTCAGCGAGTCGTTTGTACTTACCGTAACACGTAGTGGCGTACTGCTGATTAGAGCGTCTAAGTCGATCTAGAATTTCGACATGTTGATGATGTAGACTCGCGATCTATTCTTTACAAAGCCCCTGCGCCGTTGAGGTAAAAACAAGCTACTGTAGTCACCACACTCTCACAAGTTTCCATAATCCTACACTTAAACACACAGGACTTGAACTACAAGACCTTCACCTTGGACAGTCAGTTACTGTACGTTTGTAGATCCATTCCAATGAATACGTGAGTGTTTTAATAATCCTAAGTATGTGCGGAATCTTTACGGTACGCGCCGTACGCAGATTTTCGTTGAGCTCGGGATGTGCTAGATCTATCGACCTACTTTTTTCAATACAACGCAAAACGGCGTATTTTGCGGTTTTGTTGCAAACTTAATACTTCTAATTCAGCGGCTGTATAGCGCTAATAATACTGTGTCGCACTAGCAGACTACGAATCCGTGGCCATGGCAATAATCATGTTTTTGTTGTTTGTTTTGCTTAATGTATTGTTTTGTTTTTAAGCAGACAGTACCGGAAACCAGCCTCGTCCCGTGTTTTTAGTTTTGACTAAATCAATAATTAAGTCATGGTGATGAGCTATAACTATAATCGACTATTAAGTCTCTTGGTAAAACGGAAACTTGCAGTTGACTTAAAGTTATTGCAGACTTCAAGTTGGATAAAGTTAGCGTTGATTTCACAAGTTAAGTTAAGTTAAGTTAAAACATTTGTCAAGATATTGCACGTTATACGCGTAGATAAGGTTTTAAGTATGAATACGGGGGTAGGACGTGTAGGAAATTTATATGAGATGGATATAAATCCTCAAGTGCCTAAGGTAATATGTCATCTTATTTCATGGTTATCCTATTTCTCTGGTTTCGTCTGTGTTGTATCTAATAATTTTTGTTTTCGTTACAAATTGTTCAGGTAAAAATACATCTTGCTCAGTTCTTGATTTTGGGATCATGGGTGTTCTTTCTGATTAAAATTCAGTGGCATGTGATAAATGATCAAGAAGGTATAATTACGCTAAATGATTACCGTAGTTTATGGTGTGATTTAATATTCTATTGTGATAGATAAACTGTGATAGAATGAGGTTGCAGTGTATTGTTTTGTCACATTTGACAAGACACGCGCCATTAACATCATCAGAACAGTGAATGTGGGGTGTAACATACAGGTAATTGAAAGGTTTACCCAAGCAAAATGGAATTGCGTGATCCCACACCGGTTCTTGAATAATGTCCCCTACAACGCAATATATTTTCCAGTGGCCAATCAGGTCAAATCCACGTGAGCAGTTGAATGTCACCTCTGACCCCAACATGAAACTGTGTCCTGTTCTTGTAGCATTATGAGGGGTCATGACCACGGCAAATTCGGCTGAAAAGATTTTGAAAAAAAGATATGTAAAAAATGTAAAAAACGGCTTTGTTTAAATAAATGATGAAGCTGTAAAGAAGTTGAAAAAGAGTACAAATAACACACAGGTGTCATTGGATATCTGTCAGAATTAGGCTTACTGAACGATGGCCTTTTTCGTTGTTATTTAAACCTCAATAACGATGACAATGGCAATGACTTCGATTGGCTATCACAATATCAACTACATTGGGAATACATACTGTATTTGTGAAATTCAACATTGAAAAGACTCTCTAATGATTTCCACTCAGTGCAAAAATGGACAACTGCCGTGTCTAGTTGGTCAGATACATACAAGCAGATTTGCCCCAATCAGGAGTAGAAAATCGATTCCATGAATATGGCACTGCCGATCCACACCTGGGACCTTTTGCAGTTGCTTTTCTTTCTTTTTTTCGAGCAAACTCAGGAAAACAACGTTGATGTCTTAAAGGGGAAATCGAGTCAAATATAAGCTAGTCTGATAAGAAAGAGTAAACTATTACAAATTCAACGGTATAAATGTGATCAAAATTGGATGAAAAATAAGAAATTATGACATTTTGAAGTTTCGTTATTTTTTTGGGAAACAGTTCTTAACAGTCAATAATTATGAATATGCAAATGGTGACGTGAGTATGTCATTCCCTCACAACTTACCATAATACAATTATGAAAATTGTGAAATTTCCCGTTTTTCATTTAAACGCAATTATGCCCGAGGCTCAAATTCTCGTATATCTAACTGATCACTATACTGAAGTTATTTAACCAAGAATAACATTATGTTTCAGACTTCAATGACAGAAACATTGAATTTTTGTCATCTTCTTTTTTGTACACGATCAATGGAAAATTGTGAGGGTATGACATGGTTAGCTCACTCATTTGCATATTCATATCCACGGTAAAAGAACTGTTTTGCAGAAATTAGCAAAACTTCAAAAATGTTATATGTTATAAGAACAAACACACACACACGTGCATCAGCATCACACCCATGGTGACAACTCTTCGTGTATATACAATGTTGTATGATACAGCTGATATCTGCAGTGATCGCACGAGCAGATTGTGCAATATTATGCAAAAAAAAAAATATGCAAAAAGTAGGCATTTTTTGGTTGACTCAGCTCAAATTCGAATCATGGCATGTAGTAGATATAGTTTTTTTTTGTCGTTGTTGTTGTTTTGGGGTAGGGTGTAGCAGTTTTTGTAGGGCCATTTCAATCTGTCTCATTGGTTTTGCCTCTATTCGCCACGAATGAGGTACATATATATAAAACGTGAAAACCAACAGGAAATATTATGAACAGTCAAAAATAGGCCTACCTTTCGTGCATATCTGCACACGAGTCATACTTTATTAGCTTTTTTTTTTTCGGATGTGATGGGTCGTATTCCCTGACTGTTCAAAATGCTTAGCTTTACGATTCGTATCTTTAGAGCATTATAGTTAGAATAACATTCATGATTATTGTTAAAACTTCACTTTTCGTTGTGTTAATTTAAAGGGTATACACGGACATTTCTGTATATTCACCCAGTTTGAACGGTTTTCTGTGAGCATTTACCGAAACAGACTTTGGTTATTGAATGCAAATAGGCACAAGATGACAACGTACAACACTAATGTTACGGATAACCAAAGAGGTTATGCCCCAGTCACATATAAACACGGATGCTCAAGGATCTACACGGTGATCCGGGGAGATCCGGGGACGTCCGGGCAGATCCGGGATTTTGGTATGACTGTACACACGGTATCAAGACGACATCTACACGGATAAGGCTGGAAGAGCGCGGCGTCTACACGGACAAACACGGCATCTACACGGATCAACACGGCAGCTACACGGCAGCCACACGGACCACCCCGGATTGCTCTGCCAACACGGCAATCCCCGGATGACGCCGTGACTTGCCGTGTTGGCCTCCCGGCGTCAACACGGATCTCTCCCCGGATCAGATCCGGGATGGTCCGGGGTGATTCGGGATGTCTATGTGACTTGGGCATTAGATAGGAAGCAGATAGGAGGACAATTGACCCGTGTCTCATTGCATAATCCCCAGCCACTTTCTAGGAAACGATAATGTCTTTGTGATGGTAATTACTTTTCGCCATCCCTTCTTATAAAAGGTAGGTCCTGCAGACACAAGGATGCGCGAATAAGAATTGAGCAAACATGCTGAAATAATTAAAGATTAAAATTATTCGACTGAGCATACCAGGGCACTAGTCTGATATAACTATCACTCAATAATTATATTTGAATATTATTCAATGTTAGTTTCATTTGCGGAAATTAAGTGGAAAAGTGAAAACCGGCTTTCCAGGATCGTACAGTTTTAAACATTTTCACATGATACAGCTCTGATTTACACTTCTGCACAAATTTCTGGACGGAATGGACTTTTGTGTTTAATGAATAAATAAGCATAATATGACCAACATTATGTTAGCGTTCAAGATGAATCCGATGAATCTTCAGATTGTTCAGCAAGACCGCGGGGTCGCACATCGATCATCAAAGGCACAAATGCACCTGTGGAATTCTTTTGTACGCCAACGGCGTAAATCCGTACTGAGGGGTGGGAGGATGGTCACCATCACCACGATTACAAACCCATAACAGGACCGGCGCAGCCTTGGGGGGGGGGGGGGGGGGGGGGGGGGGGGAGAAGCTTGGTGACCCCCCCCCCCCCCCCCACACACACACACACACACACACACTTTACAGGGATCGGATGTCCCACTCTTTTGCATGAAATATAAAGTGGGAGGAAAGTGGCAGCAAAAATATGAAGACTTTTAGTTCTTGTTGCTTTTTTTTCCTTCTCAGATGAATTTCGGCGGAAAATCAGACCTTAAAAGTATGAAAACTTTTGTTGTTGTTTTTTGAAATATTCTGTGAGAGGGAGCGGAACGACCGAACGGGGGGAGGGTGTGTATGGGGGGGGGGGGGATCCCACTCTCACACGAGGAAGATTTTGCATTTTCAGACCTGAAATTCAGCGATCTGGTGCACCCTTTTGTTGAAATTTTGTTTTCTTTTATTTAAAAAAACAATAAGAAAATGAAATATTCACAATATATTATTAAATAACTAAATCGTGGTATTTCACCTATTGCTCCGCCTGTGCGACATCACTGTGAAGGCCTACTAAATAATGGGGCCTATCACCGGCGTAGACAGAATTTGATCTTAGGAGGAGCGGATATGTGAGGGAGCGAAGCAAGCGGGGGGAGGGGGAGAGGGTATGGTAGGGGGTATTCCCCACCCACGGTGAAATCTTTTTGCATTTTGCAGTCCAAAAACTGCCGTTTGTTGCTATATTTTTCGCTTTGGAAATTAAGGGGGGGGGGCACACCGGGCGCACTGCTGTCAATCACTGGCAGCAACATCAGGAGAATGGCATAGCGATTAAATGCGAGCGATGGGAGCGAGCGAGCTTGAAAATTTTGACATTTTACAGTCTAAAAACTGTCGTTTGTAGCTATGCTTTTTCGCTTTGGAAATTAAGGGGGCCGCACCGAGCGCAACTGCTGTCAATCACTGGCAGCAACATCAAGAGAATGGCATAGCGGTTAAATGCTAGCGAGCGGAGCGAGCGAGCTTGGAAATTTTGACATTTTACAGTCCAAAGACTGCCGTTTGTGCCTGTATTTTTTCGCTCTGGAAATTAAGAGGGGCGCACCGGGCACAACTGCCGGAAATTACTGGCAGCAACATCAGGAGAATGGAATAATGATTAAATGCGAGGGAGCGAAGCGAGTGCGCTTGAAAATTTTGACATTCTACAGTCCCAAAAACTGTCGTTTGTGGCTGCATTTTTTCGCTATGGAAATTAACGGGCGCACCAGGCGAAAACTGCTGGCAATTACTTGCAGCAACATAAGGAGAATGGCACAATGATTAAATGCGAGCGAGCGAAGTGAGTGAGCTTCAAAATTTTGACATTTTACAGCCCCAAAACTGCCGTTTGTAGCTATATTTTTCGCTTTGGAAATTATAGGGGGGGGGGCGCACCGGGCGAAAACTGCTGGCAATTACTGGCAGCAACATCAGGAGAATGGAATAATGATTAAATGCGAGCGAGCGAAGCGAGTGAGCTTGAAAATTTTGACATTTTACAGTCCCAAAACAGCCGTTTGTAGCTACATTTTTCGCTTTGGAAATTAAGGGGGGCGCACCGGGCGCAACTGCTGTCAGTCACTGGCAACGTCAGGATGAATGGCAAAGCGGTTAAATGCGAGCGAGTGGAGCTTGCGAGCTTCAAAATTTTGACATTTCACACTCCAAAAACTCCCGTTTGTAGCTATATTTTTCGCTTTTGTTTCTCCCACGTTTATGGGGGAACCACCCCCCCCCCCCCCATCGACGCCTCTGCATATGAGGGTGCTTTTGTTAAGTGAAAGATCTACTGCACACTCTTTGATAAGGGAAATATACGTCAATGTCAAAAGTGTACAAAGTTTATCGAAAGGGATCTTGTATAGTGGAGCTTTTGCAGGTTTATGATTGCAATACAATGATCTGGTGCATAGTTCTGGCGTTATTTGGACAATTTTCCATTAAGAAAGTTCGAGATTTGTCCTCATCTCGGGAATTGCTTGGGTAATAAATGATTTGTCTGCCTAAACACTTCCGTAGGGGAGGGGCAAATGCCCCTTTGCCCCCCCAAATAGATTCGACGCCCCTGATCTTCCCTGGCCGGTATGCCCATAGATGTATCCTGACTGAGTCATCAGTCACTGTCGTTTCTCAGGAATGATTCAGGAAATGGAGGGGGTTCAATTATGGCGATATAGTTTTTGTTATTGTGTGTTTGTTTGTTTTCGTACATATTTTGCAGAAGGTCCCCAGTTACTCGCGTCATAGCATGTTTACATGTAGGCCTACACTATTTGACGTTGTCAACGTCTGAGCTATACTTTACAGTGTATGTCGATGTTAATTCTTCGCGAGCGAGCGAAGCGAGCGAGCGCTTGAGAAAAGTATGTATACATTTTCCTACAAGATAGAATACTGTTCAGTTCTGTTATGACCTACCTGTCTGAAGGCCGGCGTACAAACGTCATGCAATATGCCAAAATTGAAACAATCACATTTCTGCTTCATCCATTTTTTTCCCTCAAAATTCAGGGGGGATGATTGTACAGGCCATCCCCCCTCCTCCATTTCGGGGGGGGGGGGGGATATATCCCCCCCCATCCCCCCCCCCCGGGATTTACGCCCATGTTGTACGCACAGGTACAAAACTGACAACTGATAGAACAATTATAGCCAGTTGCCACCTCAGCTATGAAACCTCCTTGGGATACCTGTATCGAAATACACAACCAGACGTTGCCAACTCTTGAAATGGCATGCATGATATGTGCCCATCTTTTATAAGTACAGTGTACATGTACAACTTAATTACTTATTCCAATGTTATAGGTACACCTTCAAGTTAAAGTCAGTCATAATCAATAACAGTAGTACATGTATGTTGATCCATCGCCTTCGAGCGTCCGAAACATACAGCTTTTAATGCAAGCAGAAACTGTCTGTTATTTCTAATGCTGAATGTACATGTACATGTATGAATGGTTCATTCCGAGAACACACACACACACACACACACACACACACACACACACAGAGTACAATTTTCACACTTACTATCATATAGACGGTGAAAAGGACAATTCTGACACACTGTTGCAAGAGTCCGAAAGCTCACCGAAGCAGACCCGACTATACAACAACTCTCATCGTCTTCGACAATTTCCGGAAACGTAATCGTCCTTCGGCAGTAACATCGGTTGTCGTTGAGGACAGCAAACTGCATACTCGCATGCTCACATTTTGTCAAACAGTTTTCAACAGTCGAACAAAAGAAAAAAAACACTTGTAAATTTCAGTCAAATCGAGGAAAAAAAAAAACAGCATTTCGAAGATTTCCTTGTTTTCGATCGTGAATGAATAACATTGGTCGCAATGACATAAATATGCATTAGATTGCAGGAGATTTTGATTTAGCAATGATAACTTCGACATTAATTGTTAGGTCACTAGTAACTGTGCAACCATGCTTGTGGGATGTGTGCAATTGTTACAAATGGATCGATTGGCACAGATTCTGAAAAGCCCGTAGCGATACACCTTCTGTTAAGTCCGTGGCACAGAAAATTTAAAGTTTGTCTTTAGTGATTTCTCACCTTTCGCATGAAGATTTTTGGTCAGCAAACAGTTCCCAACCAATTGCCGACCAATATTAAGGACTGATAGAACCATCTGCCAGCTGGTCACCGACCAGATAATAACAATTACTACTAAAAAAAAAAAAATTTACCGGATCATTTCTTAGATAGTAAGATGAGGGTATTTGATGCTTGGTTGAATTCCGACGATACTATGTCGAAAACATTGCAGGACTCAGGGTGCTGATTCACTCCCTCAAACTTGAAACAATTCTAAATAGCAGTTGTAATAGACAGGTCAAGAGTTCTTGAGCATTTGATGACCACATGTTTTTCATTTATATCACCAATGGCGTGGTGGAAATCTTATTTGCTTCCGAGTGTTACATTGACTCCAAAACACAACAATTCTTGGATTATGAGAATAACTACAGAGAATGTTTATAGGCAGTTTGGAAATAGATGCCGTTATCGAGAAATAGAAGCAAAGTTCCAGGTCAGGTGTCTGGGAGAGACGTACAATGTGAGAAAAAGAAAAAAGAGCTAATCAGAGAGAGAGAGACAGAGAGCGGAAGAGAGAGAAGGAGGGAGAGAGAGGATAAACAATACGATAAAAGACAGAAAAGAGAGTGATATAAAATGACAACCATATGGATGAAAATGGTTTTACGCAATACTACGGGAGTTACTATTATTTATGTATATAATAGTTAAAATATATCATATTCTTTTTTTTTGGGGGGGGGGCTTGCTAGTGTGTATCTGTTTCTTGTTTTGTCTTTCATATTTTCTTCTTGTTGTTGTTGTTGTTTTATGACAGGCAGATAAGAAAAAAAAAACACCAGGAGACAAGGACAATTGAATCCCATATGTCGTATCGATTTCTTTGTTTAATCTCATCTTTGAGCCTTCATTCATTTTACTGACATTGACTGAGAGAATCGCAAGCACTGACATTCGTCATGATGTTTCATCAAAGCGACTCTTTGTCTCCCGAGACGGCGGTGGTGTGTGTGAAGCTTAGTATCGATTCTCACCTTTCATCTGAAGTTTCAATAAAGATTACAGAGAGGACGTGAAAGGTGCAAGGTTTGGCGTATTTATTGTTTGTCCATATTACGACTCCGTGTTTGATGAACAGAATATAAGTATTGTATGTATTATGTATACGCATAGACAGATAGATAGATAGATGAATAAATGAAGAGAAATGCCTAAAGCATACATTCAGATTATCAAAGTTGTACATTAAAAAATAACTTTTTCTCATTTTTTTTTCATCCAAGCTGAACTTTCTGTGTCAGGTATTTGAGCTGCCTAATGTCACGTGATCTTTCTGAGGTTACCACAAGATGACACTGCGTGTATATAAAAGTATACCTTGTGTGCCTTCCGTTTCAAATGGTCTCCAATTCGTGTTTTTTCCCCGGACAGTTAAGCCTGTATGTTAACTGGTACGTAATGCACTATTTCTCTTACTTTGAGGATGATACAGCTCAATGGGTGACCATCAAGACCTCAAAGCAACTTTTGTCAGAGAAATCGAGATTTGATACCTGCGATTTGTAAGAACAAAGTATTTACGATTTCCGGTGAGATAATTTTACCTGTGCTTAACGGGGGTAAGAATCTTCATTTATTATCAAGGTGCAAAAATGATGAGAACTCTATACATTTTGTGCAAACCATGTGATATACAAATGAATAAGTCTTTTTCCTTGACTTTATAGGATGATAAAATATGTGTTTGATAATTATACAGCTGTATTGCAGAGATGATGTGCTGCGTTAAGAACCACCCCCGAAAAGATTTGTTTTTTTCTTCCAAATCAACAAGCATCTGAGATGAGATCATTACATTAATGCAGAGTACTCATTAACAAAATTATTTTCATGATTACGTCAAATTATAAAGCTGTTGTTGGCAAGTATCGCTTAGGCCTACATGGAGTTTTCGTGGTTGCAAAAACAAAAACAAAAACAAAAACAAAAAACGAAGATAGGTTTAACTAGAGAGAAGGAAAATAATTCGTTTTAACAACTGTCACAATATTTCTTATACTTTAGTTCTACTCGTTTTAATCAGACGGTATACACTGTAAAAATCTCAGAATACACTCAAACTCGTTTTCAGGTGTTGATACCAGAAAATGGTCCAGTCTATATGGTGTCTTATGGGTTTGAGGCTTTCAGTCACACCTGGTAACAAGCTCCCCCGTGAATTTTGTAACATTTGAAAATGCAGTTACTACACTGTAAAAAATGCGACATGCGACATGTTTATGAACTAAACACAGTGTTAAAAATCTAAACACTTTGTTTAACATCTAAACACCCGGTGTGTATAGCACGTGTGAAGTATTGAGAGTTAAAGTGTTTAGCTTGGAGTGTTTAGTTGGAGTGTTTATTCTGATCACGCTATGTTAATCTCAATATGTCCATATATATATGGAGAAGTGTTGGAAATGGTGTGTAAATTGCAATTTCTAGTTTCCTTTTATCACGAGAAAGTGGAAACTGTTACGACATCAAGATGCACTATGAAATAATTCATGTTTTAGGCCTTTAATGGAAATGCCTAATCAATAAGGAAAAAGGATAGGTACCCTGGTACCTAACCTGAAAATATGTGATACAACTGTAATAAATTTATATTTTGGTTTCGCATGTACAGTCCTATATTTTAACTGCTAGAAAAAAAAAATGGGAGTTGCCTTTGTTAATAATTTCGTTCATGGTTTAGGGCATTACCCAAATGTTTGTTGGTTAGGCCTAAACACTTCTACTGTCAGGGTAAACAGACGCGTTTACATTTAGAACGCCTCGTAAACACGTTCTAAACACCGCACATGTTTAACATAAACACTGTGATATTCGTACTCTACAAGTCAGCAGCGCATGTGACATGACGGCCGCGGCCACAACGTACGCATCAGTGACGCCCTGTGCGTGCGCTTCTAGCGCACACTCGTGCTATGCATAATATGACCATAATCAATGCACAATAATGGCGGGAAAGGAGATGTGTGCGTGCGTACCTGTATGGATGGATCTGTCTGATTGGCTGGCTGGTGCTGCCCTAGCAGCGTGGATGTGCGTAGGCCTACAGTTGTGTGCGCATTCGTTCTAGGCTTGGTATCGTCCACTACACTGTACTTACGACTCGATCGACTGCACTGACTGGCTGTACTACTGCATAAAGCTAGCTATAAAGGAGCGGATATAGCTAAGATGGCGTCGAAGCGATAAAGTTCTAGCCTGGCTGGCCTGCATGAAAGCGGTAAGTCTGCTAAGTCTGCTAAGTCGGTGAATAACAAGATTTATTGCAAAATTGCCCTCGTTTAATGTAAAACTGTAGTAGGCGTAGAAATAGGCTACGACCTTCAAGATTTTGCTCGTTTGTTTTAGTTTTCTATTTCTAAATCTAACGTTTAGAACAGGGCTGAGGGAACGCTCTAACTGTAACGTGTTAGTGTTGTTAACGTTACAATAGGCCTACACTCTACAGATTAACGGTACGGTCGTGGTCGTAGTTATGGGTAAACTCGGCCTAGCGGGTAAACTCACTGTATCTTTAATTTTACGAAGTTATGAAGTATCTTTCATGTGAATGACGATGGGTTAGTGACAATATTTTGAGTGAAATTCAGTTTTATTCCCTGTAAATTCTTCATAACTCAACAGGTGGTGAAAATTGAATGTAAAGCCCATTAGGATCTTGGAAAGGGATGCCGATGGCACCAAAGTGGGTGACGATGATGTCCTGACGACTGTATAAATTCTGCAAGACATTACCTCTGCTGGCAGAGAACTAGCCCGACCAGACGCTGTTACTACGCTATGCGCGACGTACCATGTACAGCGACTGGGCTGTGTATAGTTTGCAGAGAACGAAGCATGGTGCAGTCAGCAGAGTAAATCAACTGGGGATAGTACATCACTGTATGCTACCCACGGGGAAAGTGGAAATCAAGTAAGTACTCAAAATTGCAGAGCCAAATCAATGAAAATGTACTTAAAGGGCATGTAAATTAGTTTCTATAAAATGCAGATTTTATTCTTCTGTTTGTTTGGTTGGTTGGTTGGTGTTTTTTTTTTTTTTTTTTTTTTTTTTTGGGGGGGGGGAGGGATTACCTACTCCCGACTCCCGAATCCAATCCATTAGCTAGAATAAATATGGAAAATTGATTTATTGCAAATATTGTTGAAAGTGTAAATTACAGATGTGAAAATCTTCACCCAAGAGACAAAGGATACAGTAATGGTCGTAACTCTACTTGATAATGATGACGAATGAGAAAGAAGCAACAACAACAACAACAAAAGACTTGAATTATTTCCAGAAAATTCAGCAAAGTAAGTAAAAACTGACGCAAGACACTAAGTGCTAATGTGATGAAGGGATTCTGTCATTCCTTTTAATTTGAACTTGCTCATGGATTCAGTCAACTTCTTTGCTATCCATTCATTTTCAGAATCTATGGGAGCAGTTAAGTCCATTGTATTGCAAAGCCAACTGATTTGTTTTCCTTGTGTAATCATTTCTTTTTACCAGCACCAGTACGTCATGGAAGAATTGATCAGGGATCACGCCAAACCTGTCTGGATTAGAATGAAAGATGCCCAAAAGATGATGCGCTTACTTCTATACAACCCGTCTAAAAGTGCAAACATCTGAGGATTACAAGGACATCGCAAGATATACTGATACAGTATATCTATAGGCCTACATGCCATATGAAGGAAATGAACCATGGATTATAATTTTGAATGTTAATACAGTGTAATCTTTTTCCCGCTAGCCATGTGATGTCTCACATCGTCATGATGCACTACAGACCTATATTAGGAGGCATCCCACCTGTTAGAGCAACCTTTCTATTGTTTTTTTTTTCTTCACTGACAGTGTGCATCTAAACCTGTATACTAGAATAAAGTAAATCATATGGGGGATGATAGGGTTTTGTATGCGATGGGGCTTCAGTTCTCCGTGTGTGTGTATGCGTGTGTGAATTACATAATTACGAACCTTTAAAAAAATATGAAGGTAGGGGGCCTATATAATTCGAAAAGCAATTCACTGCTTATTTGATGAAAACTGGTTTTGAAATGGCAGGGATATCCAAAACAAACCGATTCTATTGTCCTCTGTGCTTACGATAATGGTCACCTGCATTCTTATTGCTCATAGATGTGTGTACAATTGTAATTGTCTATTTTTAACAGCTGGTACGTAAGATTGTAAATCTATCTAATTTGTAAAGACACTTGCTCGAAATCGTTTTGCACTATTAAGAAAAACAGTTTTATTCACTTCATTTTATTCATCAACCAATGTCCTTGTAATTCACTGTTAAGATTTTACTCAAGAACTTTGTTCGATTGGCTTTATGTTATATTGTGCGAAAAGGAATATAGAAATCAAAACAAATCAAATCAAAATATCAGCCATTTCATTTTTTTCCCCCTCAGGTGCTTCCAATACAATCAGCAGATATTGGACGCAAATAAGAGGCCAGCAGATGCATTTGTTTGGAATTCTTTGCAATTTTCTTGTAGACCTGATAGGAAATGCAGTATTCGGTAGTTAGTATTTCCTTTCTGAGATATTCTTGAAATCGGTCACATGGAGAGAGGTATTAGAAATGTAGTACAACATGTATGGAGAATAGGGAGGAGTCTTGCAACTGACTGACAAATTGACAAGGGAGGAGTCTTGCTGATCACATTGCGTGTTCACGACAGCCTTGCATACCCTCCCGCCTCCAGTTGCAATGTGTTATTTTTTCTTTGTTCATATCCTCTTGTCTTTACCAAAAATTCTGCTGTGTCGAGATTGAAAGTAGCCCTCCATACCGTGATTATGTGGAGTATGATGAGATTGATTAGACTCTATTTAATAGACTATTCATGTATACCCATTGAGTTTGACTTCTTTCTCCAAGGTTCTAGCAAGGTATAAGTTTTTTCTCACTCACCCCTTGAAATCTACTAAAATTCTAATATTTCTCTCAAAATAGCAAAAGTGAAAAATCCATACAGTACTGTTAGCCTACATGTACTTTCAGTGATCGTCGCAGTGAAAAGAACAATATCATGTATGTATTTAAGTTCCATTATTGGTACTGATCAGGAAGTGCAGATGTTCACCACAGGCTAAATACAGTGAAAACATTTTTTTTTTTTTTTTGGTCTCTTTATGATGAAGTGCATCATCTACACTCCCTGATCAGTACCAATACGACCATAGTGTTGTGCGTGGTATAATTTGCCGTGAGCCTAATCTGGTTCGGGTACACCCTAAAGCACTTTGCCAATAATTGATGCAATCTTCAAGGTCGGCATGGATTTGTTCACAGACTGCAGTTATGTTCCTGGAGGTGCTACATACATGTCAAGCTTCCGAAGCGTTGAGTTGCAATTCACAATCAACAAATTTATTAGTTTGTTTTACAATACTAAGAATTAGTTCTGAATACAGTAGAAAGACGGCAATTCTTGAAAGTAGGCCAAGAATTACATGTGACTGAAAAGTAATTGTTAAATGCAATATTTTTTTTTTCTCCAAAATGAGTTGTGTGCTATTTCCTGCATATATAAACTTTACTGTGTGTATAGGAGAGAATTTCATTTACGTCTTCGTGTACAGGCCAGTGACTCCCAGGTATCTTGCATTTAACTCAGTATGGTGTCGTATAGCAAAACATGGCAATATTTAAAGGGGAAATCCAGTCCAAATACAAGTTAGTCTGATAAGAAAGAGTAAAATATTAAGAGTTCATTCGTAAAATTTTGATCGAAATCGGATGTAAAATAAAGAAGTTATGCCATTTTGAAATTTCGCTAATTTTTGAGGAAACAGTTCTTCAATGGTTGATATGAATATGCAAATGGTAACGTGGGCATGTCATTCCCTCACAACTTACTTAATTTCAAGTTTTTCATTCAAACGCAATTATTCCCGAGGCTCAAGTCCTGATATATCTAACTGATCACTTTTCTGAAGTTATTCGACCAGCAATACCATAATGTTTCACATTTCATTAACATAAACATTGAATTTCATCATTTTTTTTTGTACACGATCAATGGAAAATTGTGAGGTTATGGCATGGTCAATTCACTCATTTGCGTATTCATATCCACTTTTAACTGCTTTGCAGAAATTAGCAAAACTTCAATATTTTATAACGTCCTTACTTTCCATCCGATTTCATTTAAATTTTTACTGTTAAACTTGTAAGATTTTACTCTTTTTTATCAGACTATCTTATTTATTCGACTCGATTTCCCCCTTAAAGGATTTTAACTTATTATTCATCAGATATTGCCCAAGCTTTGACTGATGTTTTGATAACTTGCATTCAGAGAATTGCCTTTGACTCTTGGAGCCAAAATATTTGTGAAAGCTAATCCAGGTCTTCCCTGGTATTATGCGATGTAAGTGTGCTGATGATTTGGTACATACTGGGTAAATTCTATACATTGTATAATGTTATGCGTTTCTCATTCCATGTAAAAAAGTGGAAACAATCCACTTTACATTAATAAATACATGGAAATTAACATGCATGATATGTCTCATTTAAACACGTAGAAATTAGCATGTATGAATGTATGATGTGTAAACATGTCTCATATAAACACGTGGAAATTACCATGTATGATGTGTAAACATGTCTCATATAAACACTCAGCATGTATAGGGTGTAAACATCTATCATATAAACACTGAGAAATTGCAATGTTTAATATGTAAACATGTCACATGTTTAGTGTATGCAATTTTGTGATCGATCTAAAAATCAGACATGTGTTCTGAGAATAAACACTTAAATGGCAAATAAACATGTCGCAGTGTTTTTAATCTGTCACAGCGAATAAACATGTCGCAGTGTTTACATCGTAAACAGTGCGTCATGTTTATTTTTTGGTTCAGTGTTTAGATCTTAAACATTGTGGGTGATTATGTGACTGTGCGGTGTTTAGTATTTAAACACTGTGAGTGATTATGGTGTAAACGTTTGGTGTTTAGGCTATAAACAGAGCAGGTGTTTAGTTTTTAAACATCAGAACCGTTTAAAACATAAACATGTGTGTGTGTGATAAACACCTAGGGTGTGCTGAAAATAAACACAGCATGTGTTTAGTTCCTAAACATGTTTAATATATAAACGCGTCGCAGTGTTTTTAAACTGTCACAGAAAAGTGTTTAGTTAGGTGTTTAGAAACTAAACAAATTTTTTACAGTGTACATAGATAGTGTCCTGAGTTATAAGAATAAGTTGTCAAATTGTGTTTCACACATTTTCTTTTTTATCGTGATTGCGGAGATGTTGAAAATGTTGTATGTGACTTTGTGTACAGAACATAACACTGATTTGTTGATATTTAGATATTAGGTTAATAAGTATAAAATTTTCTCAATACCAAATGGAAACAAGCCTACAGAAAATAAGACTTGGAGATCCTCGGGCAGGGTTTTTTATCCTTTTCAACGCTGTTGTTAGTGATAAGTAGAAAAAAATAAAAGTGGCCAGTATTTTAATCACACATATTGTTTGGGCAGATTATTTGCCTTAGGATCAATATTTAAAGATGGTTTCGTAAAATAAAAATGAATACAATTGCAAATGTCTCTGATTTTTTTTTTCAGAACTTCTATTCAAAACATATCTGGGTAAACATATTTCCCAGAAATGGCATTGATATTCTGGGCAATGTCCGTGCCATCCCTCCTTCAATATGTTTGTTCAACCTGTACTGTGCCGCAAGACAAGACGTCCTCAGAGGTCAACAATAATGATGAAGCTATTGCAGTATAACCTCTGATAATGGGTCCACACTGCCATCACTTGAGTTCAGTTCCGAGACAGCACCATGAGCAGCAGCAGCCATATTTTTTTTTGATCACTTCCCGATTTATACCCTTGTACCTCAGTTTACAGCAAGAAAAACTCCAACATCTAACCATGGTATTCGTGACATGTCTGAACGCAATTTAAATAGGCTCAGGGAGGGATTTGGGTCCGTTGACTGGTCTCCTGTCTACAACGCAGGAAATGTAAACTCATCCTTTGAGGTTTTTATGAAAATTTTGATAGAAACTTGTGATAATCATATGTGACAGTGCACCTCAAAACGAACAAAAAGTCGCACACACTGATTTTGCGTGAGGACTGAAAATAAGTGAAATGGGTCAACCTAGCCGATCTTGACTTTTTAATATATTCTGAAAGAGCAAGTCTTTTTTTACCTTATGCTAAAATTTTTGATCATAAAACGGGCGGGAAAGTGTGTTTTTTAGCAGTTTATCTCCAACATTTTCGGTAGAATAGTGTCATTAGGTGTGTCTTTAGAATCCCTTTTTTCATTTCTGAAAAACCTTGTACACACTCTTAACTTTCAACTCTAATAACTTTTGAAAGGATAAGGCTACTGCCTTGAAAGTTGACGTTAATTAAGGACAGAATGTGTTAATGAGGCATGCTCAATTTCAATTTAATCTGACAATCCCTTCATTGTTGTTACTCAGGTAGTTTACTTCCTGTTTTTTGTCCCATTCATCGCACAGCCAGCTCAGCTTGGTAAAGATTAAGCGCCTGAATGCACACTGTACTTCAGAGCCTCTTTTCTCAGTTTACACTTTTCCAGAGTGTGCGCTTTCTTTCCAGTATTTAGATAGGTTAGGAGAGTCCATTTGAATTGAGTTATACATCATTTTAAAGCTTAGAGTCTGCTCTTTCAGAATCTGCCCTTATTAAAAAATCCATGTCTGGCGACTTTTTGTTTGTTTTGAGGTGCAGGGTCACATATACCTTTGTTAAAACGCTCTAAATCTAATTATAAAAGAATACCAAGACAGCCTTGGATCACGAAATCTCTTCTTAGGTCTATTAATAAGAAAAACAGATTATTTTGTAGATACCGTAAATCCCCAAATGTTTCAACTAAATCTCGTTATGTTTGTTATCGAAATACCCTGACCTCTACGTTACGCTTAGCTAAGCAACAGTATTTTTACCGACAGTTCGATAGATGCAAATCTGATATACAGAGTACGTGGAAGGTGATTAATACAGCTTTAAAATCCAGCACTAAGGCGAATTCTCCAAATCGTATTCTGAAAGAGGGTCGCATGATAGACAATCCAGAGGAGATGGCAGATGCATTCAATGACTTCTTCGTTAACCTTGGGCCAGATCTTGCCAAGAAAATACCTCGCTCCGGGACACCTTTTCATTCGTTTCTAAGGGATAGGAATGCACACACTTTGTTTTTTGTTCCCATTGTTGAGGAAGAAATTAAAGAAATTGTTCGCAAACTAAATAACAAGAAAAGTACAGGTGATGACGGAATTTCAGTTTTTCTGTTAAAAAACATAATAACTGAAATAATTACTCCCCTTACTTATATTTTTAATCAATCTTTGTCGACTGGAAAGGTCCCTGAAAAGATGAAAATTGCTAGAGTCGTTCCCATATTCAAAAAGGGTGCTGAAGAATCGGTTAGCAATTATCGTCCAATATCTCTTTTAACTTCAATTTCAAAAATCTTAGAAAAGCTTGTTCACAAACGAACTCTTAGATTCCTTATCAACTGCAATATTCTTTCGAATTTTCAGTTTGGTTTCAGAAAACAGCATAGCACAACCCACGCTTTGTTAGCTTTCATTGATAAAGTAGCACATGCTTTAGACGACGCTTCCCATACTATAGGTGTTTTTCTCGACTTCTCGAAAGCGTTTGATACGATAGACCATGATATTTTGCTTTATAAGTTAAGCCATTACGGCATTCGTGGGACAGCTCAAGATTGGTTTAAAGACTACCTTACTAATAGAAAGCAATATGTTTATGTAAATGGATATGAGTCTCTTTTGAAAACAACTTCTTGTGGTGTCCCTCAGGGTTCCCTACTTGGCCCGTTATTATTTATCCTGTACATAAACGACCTCCAAAATTCGTCCCAGATTCTTTCTTTCATATGCTTTGCTGACGACACAAATTTATTTCTTTCACATCGTAACTCAAACACGCTTATACATATGTTAAACAATGAACTGAAACTTGTTCAGTCCT
The DNA here is from genome assembly GCF_040938485.1 of Diadema antillarum. Lineage (NCBI taxonomy): Eukaryota > Metazoa > Echinodermata > Echinoidea > Diadematoida > Diadematidae > Diadema > Diadema antillarum. Next base: position 4,494,248 of record NW_027270960.1, read on the forward strand.
GGATCCACGCAAATAAGTTGTCACTAAATATTGATAAGACGCATTATATGCTTTTCAGCAATTCTCTGAACTCTGTTTCTGATTATGTTAAGATCAATGGTATCAATTTAAACCAGGTAGATAGTATCAAGTTTCTGGGACTTTACATTGATAGTGATCTATCCTGGAAAACCCATATTAACTATTTAAGTAAAATTTTGTCCAGAAATATTGGAATTTTAAACAAGCTGAAATATAATTTCCCCATACATATATTACAAATTATATATTCAACAATGATTTCCCCTTACCTCAACTATGGAATTCTAGCATGGGGTAATTCGTCCAAATTTTTACTTGATTCGCTATTCCTTCTTCAAAAACGCGCCATCAGAATTATCAATAACGCCGGATATTTATCTCATACAAATGAATTTTTTCACAAGAATAAAATTCTGAAATTGATTGATTTGTTTGATTACAATCTAGGTATTTTCATGTATAAGTACTCAACGAATGATCTTCCTGATGTTTTTCTTCACATGTTCAAAAGAAACTACTCAGTTCACAATTATCCCACCCGCCAACGGGACGCTTATCACCTTCCACGTACTCGCACAATTTTCGCGATGAAAACAATTATGTATGCGGGACCGAAATACTTGAATGACCTCCCCCCTGAACTCAAAGGTTGTTTATCAGTATCATCCTTCAAATGCAAATTAAGACAGTATTTATTGAATAATTACGCTACATCAGCTCATTGAAATTCTGTTTTGTGCTGTCCAGGACTATCCCGTTATACTGTACTCCAGGGTTGTTGTCATGTAAAACCAGACTTTAAGAGCCCAGCTGTTTGCGCCCTTAAATTCTATCACTGTGTTTATGTATATTTTTCCTTCTTTAAAGATAGCTGGGACGAGGAAACAGCTGGTATTTCACATTCTCACTGCACTGCAACTGGTTGTTCGATGTCTTTTTTAATGGATTTGCAGGTGCATGTGTTCCCTTCTTAATACACGCAATGTACACATTTCTAATACTGTCTGAATGAAATCATTGTTATTATAACTATATTAAGTCATATTGTATTGCCAGAACGACAATGGTTCATCCGCCTATATACAGCATGTGGCTTTTCCGATCCCTAACCTGCACTAGAGAAGAATTTGTTATATAATTGTATATTTGTACTTTTTTATTTTTTTTTTTGTTTTCTCTTATGTTCCGGTCATTGTTGTACCCGTGCTCCCCTTCTCAATCTTAAACTCGTTTTTAACCGGGACCTACGCTCAACAAGCTCGCTTTTTAAGTAGGTTCCTTCATATTTCTTTAGCATTCATTCACAGATTCCAAACTGAACAGATCGACCACTATTATGTTTACATATTTGCAATATTCTATGTATGTCATGTATTTCATTTAATTTTGTTATATTTGATGTAATTTTTCATCGAGAAATATGAAAATAAATTGAAATTGAAATTGAAAATTGAAATATATGTGACCCTGCACCGCAAAACAAACAAAAAGTCGCCAGACATGAATTTTTAGTTAAGACCATATTCTGAAAGAGCAGACTTTAAAGGGACGCAGTCCTCACGAAATTAAAAAAAAAAAATGTTGTTGTTGGTACCTCCAATGAACTACTTTCATCAAAAACAAACTTTCAAATCACCAAATAAGCTCGTACATTTCGGTTAAAAAAGTGTGACTCTGCAAATGAGCAAGTCTTGGCGGAGAGTCATACGTCATCGATGCACAACTCTTTCCAGCGGTGTTCTGCTCGTCATTCCTAGTTATTTATAAATACATGTTTACTATTCATTTTTATATTAATTGTATATATAAATAAGATTGAAATATTTTGTTTGAAATGATAAAACCACATATTGTCACATTTTATGAAACAATCAGATGTGATCATTTTGAACACTTCAATTGGTTTTCTGAGGCACTGCTGTCAACTTGAGAATAGGGCATCAATGACGTTGCACCTTTTGGCAGGCTCTTACACGATCGCTTGCAGGAATCATCTTTTTAAAAATCGCGTACGGAGACAAATTTGATGTCCACGCGTATAAATTGGTGAAAGGTTATATTTTTTACTCTTCTTAATTATCAGTACAGTGAAAATCTCAGGACTGCTTCCCTTTAAGATTTAAAATGATGTATAACTCAAATCAAATGGACTTTCATAACCTATCTAAATATTGGAAAAAAGCACAAACTTAGGAAACGTGTGAACTGAGAAAAGAGACTCTGAAGTACAGTGTCTATTCAAGCGCTTAATCTTTGCCAAACCGTGCTAGCTGTGCGATGAATGGGAAAAAAAAACAGGAGGTAAACCACCAGAGTTACAACAATGAAGGAATTATTAGATTAATCTGAAATTAAATATGAATCATTGACACATTCTGTCCATAATTAATGCCTATTTTCAATGCAGTGGCACTATCCCTTCAAAAGTTATTAGAGTTGAAAGTGGAGAGTGTGTACAAGGTTTTTCAGACATGAAAAAGGGACTCTAAAGACACACCTAATCACACTTTTCTACAAAAAATGCTCGATATAAACTACTGAAAAACACACTTTCCCGCCCGTTTTATGATACTAAATTTTAGCATTATGTAAAAGAAGACCTGCTCTTTCAGAAAATATGAAAAAGTCAAGATCGGCTTGGTTGACCCATTTCACTTATTTTCAGTCCTCACGCAAAATCAGTGTGTGCGACTTTATGTTCGTTTTGTGATGCACGGTCACATATGGTTGGGCGTGGCACCCGATTTTTTGGTCACCGTGGACGGTTATGGAATTGGGCTGTGCAATTCTTGGAATGGTAGGGATCGGTCTAGTTATCTTGGTGGTGTTCAAACGCCGCAATGCTAACCGGTCCACGGATATCCTCATAGGATCCTTAGCCTGGGCCGATTTTCTCACATCCTTCTTCACCGTTCCGTGGCCAGAAGCGAGCCAGGTGCCCAATTCGCTGCTGGGACACATTTACTGCAAATTCATGTACCCCAGTGTCCTGAAGTGGGCATCCATCTCGGCATCGGTTTACACTCTTGTGGGGATTTCCCTTGACCGGTACCTTGCTATTGTTTTCCCGCTGAAAGTCACACACATAGTCACCAAGGGAAGGCTTACTGTCTGCATCGTCACCTCGTGGACAGTCATCATGGCGGTAACGCTCTGCGAATGTGTTTTTCCCGCTCGCTTCGATGAGTCATTGCAGAATTGTGTCTATGATTACGGTTCCCGAGCAGCACAGCTATCGTATAGATGCTTCGTCTTGATCTATCGCTTGGCGTTCCCATGCTGACGATGTTCATCACTCAGCTGTTGATTGCGTCCTCCCTCTACCGTCAGTCGGAGCGTTTCAACAAGGTCGATTCCTGAAGAACAACAGTATCAGCGGCCCACCTGGTAGCAAGATATCGTGTCATCAAGATGATGCTCCTTGTGATCATCATCTATGTCATCTGCTGGGGACCAAACCAATTCTTCTTCAAGGGTATCAATCTCCGCATTATTCCCTTCACCTTCTTCGACACGGCTCTGCACAGGTTCCTTACACTACTTGCGTTCATGAATTCTTGTGTGAACCCTTTGATTTACACTACGCGCCAACCTCAGTTCAGAGTCGCCGTGCGAGAGCTATTCACAAACGTGCCTGTCGTTGGTGACGGAGAACAGAGTGATGAATCCAAACAAACTGATTTATCGGCAGTGGCTTAAAATACACCTGATATAACTTATCAATTTCTTCTTAAGTCACCCTTTTCCTCCTCCCCGTTAATCTTCTATTGGCCCCGTCGTGTCTTTCTTTAAGCTTTCCTATCCGCAATTCTTTTGACCGTAAGATCTTCATGATCAATGGTCCAGGACTGATTGCAAAGCTATTCAACTAAGATATTTTTGAGGTAGCAGGGCGTGGTTGTTTATGTCAATGAGTTCCATCATTTTATATCATTACGCATCTCACAATTTTCACAGTAAAGCAGACAAGTCATCAACAACAAAGAGACGTATGAAGCGTCGACATATGATTGATTGTAATCCCCTTTTGGAGAGTGAATGCCGGTATTTTTTTTTTTTTTTTTTTTGCGTGTACTTAACATGATGTGTGCATAACATATCTTCTGAAAGTAAATTAATTCCTCACCCCTCCGCTCTCTCCCTCCCTGTCTGTTTCCGTCTCCCTCTCTCTCTTTCTCTCTCTCTGGCTCTCTCTCTCTCTCTCTCTCTCTCTCTTTCTCTTTCTCATGCCATTGTCTAGAAGCATCTTGCCTGGAATATGTTCTTTTTGTGACATTGTTATGAATTAGGAGTAAGAGAGAGAAAGATAGGGAGGATTATTATACGTCTTAATTTACGCTCCGTAGCTGTGTATATTTCATCATCAGTTTGACTTCTTTAAATGGCTCCCGTACGTTACTATTGGATAATACAAAAACACAATGATTTTTGACCAATTACATCACTTCAAATTCATCAGATTATGCACTTGAACGCTGCATAATGATAGGATATTGAATGGTATTCTTTTTTGGAACCAGTTTAATGTTTATGTTTCACCATTTAACGGTAAAAGCTAGATTCGTTGGGGGTAAAGGTGTTCTTTACCCTATTGCATTAATGAAAAAAAAAAAAGGTATACGGAGTTGCCAAAAGTCGGATTGAGTTTCATTGCTATTGTTCAACGCCATTAGTGTTTCGAGCTGATTTGTTACTGTGTTTATGAAAGACCTTTATCAGGCCTAAACTGGAGTTGGATGTAGTCGAAATCTCTCTCCCTCTCTCCCTCTTTGAAATCATTTTTTATACTCATTATCTATGTATTCCACGATAGATATATGAAGACTCACAAATGCATCGTAGAACGTCTACAGCTGCAATTGTCAAGCCATTTCCCCCTTTCGGAGTCTCGCAATGATAATCAATGACGTTTTTATGAACAATTGTAACGCAAAAAAAAACAACCAAATAATTCCTAAGTTCTCACATATTTTTTTTAGATGAAATATTAATCCTTTCGGTTGTGACGAACGTTGCTAAAGGATTGATAAATATGATACTTACAGTGATCGATTACTTATTTTGGAATTTGACCGATTAATGACTTCTGTTGATCAAAAAAAAAGTCAGTATCTGAGGTCCAATTACTATCGCAGAAAAGTTAAGGTCCCTTTGGGCAATGATATTAACAATGCCTCAGAGAGCAGTCCATTATGTATAATTCCATAGTATCAGATCGTTACTAGCTGCTAAAGTTATAACAAACAAATTTGTTTTGTCGGAAATCAAGCCAATGTGTATGGAATATATTTGTATGACTGTCAATGTTTATTCACCAGTGAAGGGCATGGTCAGTGGTACATGTCACTTATTGCATAAACACTTGTTTTTGTCCGACCATGGTAAATATTCATTTATTTGCTTTGTGTTGTTGATAGTGTCGATAAAACGAAAACTTATTTTTGCTATTTCATTCATGTCTGTCATTCTGTTGAACTGGTCCTTTGTTATTATTGTTATCTTGAGAGGCATTTCTAAATGGAATTTTTACTTTTGTGCCTTGGAGGACAAACACGAATGTGTACACTCTTGTGTAGTGTCCCTTTATATCGACCTACTAGGTTGATTGCCAATTAAGTTACCTTTAATACGGTATAATAGTACATTGATTTTCATCAATATATTCTATGAAAAATGTGAACTCGAAAAAGTGTTTCCTTTCTTTTTTGCCGAGTGGATATGTGTGTGTGTGCGTGTGTGTGTATGTGTGTGCATGTGTGTATTCTAATAAGAGAAAGAAGGATTGAAATACTGATATCGTCTGCAGCCGCAACTATCAAACTACACTTGAAGTCCCCTCTTAGAAAAGAATCCAAGTCTCGAAGGTAATCAATCACATTTCTTTTATCAATGTCAAATTGAAAATATTCATTCCTGCCCAGTATCTCATATGATTTCTTTTGTTGGTGTTTTCATCTTATGACGGGAAAATCATTTTCGAATCCGAGTAATAAGTTCCGGCAAATAAAAGATATTGTCACGACGTGTATGTTCGCCTTTGCTGTAATGATTATATTTTTATTGGGTATTCATTTGCGATGAATTAATCAAAGCTGAACTGATCTCTAACCTTGCTCAAGACTTGATACGTAAATGCTACTAACATTGACAGATTGATCACAATGCACCCTTGGAATCATTAATAATAATGGCATGTTACCAGGAAAGAATACCATAGGGGGACCATGAAATATTGCCACTATTTTGACTTCATCGATTTTAGATAGATTTCAAGCTCATTAATAGCAATATCTGAAATAAAGGATCGTTTTATGCTTCACTTAATACATTTTTTAAAAAGAATCTGACATTGCGTTTTCCTCTTTATGAATATCATATCTGTGTATGCCGAAGAATCTCTATGCAACTTATGAAATATGTTGAATACCACAACAATTTATATATCATTAAAATTACGAGATTTATAGTGTACGACTTTGACATCCTCTATCAATCATTTCACAACTTTGTGAACGTAGAGAAAATGAAAAGTTTACAATGCCTAAACAGAAACATTTTCATCCTTTCAGGGTATTGAACATTATAGCCATTGAAAAACAAAGAAAATAATAAAGAAAAATGTGATTATTCCATGTCAGAAATTCATCTTGCAATGTAATTAGCGCAGTGGAATTGAAGAGATTTTTTTTTTCTGCATTTCACGACGACCTTCCACCGTATGAAAATACTATTTCCGGAGACGGAAGAAGGCCCGTTACGTGATACTCTCCACGAAAGCTCGTTAAAGAAAACGTGTGCGACACAAACGTTTACAGTATAGTATACCTTTACACGCGGATTTGTTGGTGTTGTAAAGATGCTTTGCTCTTAGACAAGGAGCGGTCATTGGATAGTGTGTATAGTCAGTGAAATGACTGAAAATGCTCATCCATCGACATCTTGTTTGTTTTGTCGTCTTTTTAGTACTTACACTGTCATGTTGCGAAAACTTCTACAAGGCGCTAATTTCATTGAAAATGATGGATTTAGCGCTTTTTTGGAAGCAAGCTCTTCATTTACTGTTCAATATCTTCATGGACATCTTTATGGACATTTCATAGAGATGGCTTATATGAAAATTTCAAATTTAATTCACTTTATCTTTTCCTAAATGCATTTGATTTATTCGAGTATTTAGTGCCACATAGCAATCAAATGCGTTGCTTTCATCTTTTGTTTATTAGGTAGATTAGGTAAGTAAGTATTATTAAGTAGATTAGGATTTGAGAAGTAGTTTTTTAGAGGCCTTTCGAATCTAAACAAAACGATGATGAGTTTCAGTTGTGATCTCAAATTCTATACGTGTACAGAGACAGACTTCATCATACATTGTATTATGCTTCACGACACAGTTTTCAGAACAAGAAGTACTGTGCGATGAATGCTACAATTCAATGTAGAAAAATACATTACAAAAAAGAAAACATACATTGGAAATAGGATGCTTTCCTACGGCTTTATTTACGAATGGTTTGCAAGGAGTAAAAATGTCTAAAACAAGCGTATGAGACACAGGAATATTGCTTAATTACTATTAACCGGAGGGCCAAACCCCCAAAACTCGCTTATTTAACGAGTGAGTTGCACTCTCTCTACAAACTAAGTAGACCATGCTTATTTTCAAGATTTTATTGTAACAAACAACATTCCACTGGTCTACCTCAAAAAAATTGTTGCGAAAGCCTCCAAATCCAAGATGGCGTCCAAAATGGCCGCCATATTTACGGAATTTGTTATTTGAATGATAGAATTCGACAGAAACATCAGATTTCAACAAATGTGATGTCATATGAAAGAGAATAAAATTTTCTACAAGTTGATACCATTTTTGTGGGCTATTGTGATAACTGAATTGAGATTTTAAGGAAAAAACACTCATTTTTTGATATTTTTCTGAAAAAAAGAAAATCATGAAAATGCTTGATTAAGCATAAATCAGAAAATGACAGAAGGATTATCCTGAAACGTTTCAGGAATTTTGTTTGACATATAGTTAATATTTGAAGTAAATTAAGTGTCAGTACCGCTTTTTGTTCAGGAGTAATAATGTCTCAAACTTGAAAACTCACGTTGTAAAAATGGGCACTTTAGTTGTGACAAGACACTGCTGGTCATGAAAAATGTCTGCGCGCGTCAAGACTACTACACGCACCACTGGCACTGGCGCGTGTAGCAGTGCCACTGGTTCGTGTAGTAGTCTTAACAAACGCAGACTCTTGCTTTGAAAAACAAGGGTTTGTGCCTGCAAACTAACTTTTCATACCAAGTGGTAGCTCAGGTGACGCTAATCGCTATTATTTCAAAGTACATTGTTCTGAAGAGATGAGATGAAGCAAAAATATCTTTCAAATAGAGGTAGAAGCTTGAAACAACCTGGCTTTAGAAAGTTTCTCAACAAAATTTGGATGAATCACTCAAAAAAAAAAATCAAGATTGCAGGCCATCAAAGCTGACATAGTGTGTTTCGCCAGAGTTTTAATGTATCATTTCGATTTTGATATAATTTTGTCTGTTTGCTTATATGGTTTGTTTATATGGTTTCTATATAAATTTGAAAATTGTAATGCTATTTCAAACCATCTAAGGTTTTATGGAGACATTGTTCAGAATGCACCGTAAATATTTCTCTAAAAAGTAAAAAAAATCAAATTAAGTTCAAAATGTTCATGAAAACCATGGAGAAATTAACATCTTTCCCATATAATCAATATCTGGAGAAAATTAGAGGTCAGTATTGTATTTGGTTCAGGAGTTGTAATGTCTCAAACTTGAAATCTCATTTTACATAATATCATGTTTTTACACGCATCCGTTTCCAAAGATGTCACAGAGGGTCAAATCCAAGTTTGTGCTTACTTTTCGAGTTCCACTCTCTCTATAAATAAGACCATACATAAAATTACTAAACGTACTAAGCAATGTTTCGTAAGTACACCTCAGTAGATTTGTTACAAAAACCTCCAAAGTACAGATGCGGTCCAATAGCGTCGCAATTTTTATTGAATTGAACATTTATATTGATAGAGACATCGGATTGCAGAAACTTTGATGCCATGTGAAGGAGAGTAAAACTTCCTAAAAGATGATACCACTTGTGACCGTGCACCTCAAAACGAACATAAAGTCGCACACACTGATTTTGCGTGAGGACTGAAAATAAGTGAAATGGGTCAATCTAGCCGAACTTGACTTTTTCATATTTTCTGAAAGAGCAGGTCTTCTTTTACATTATGCGAAAATTTTGTATCATAAAACGAGCAGGAAAGTGTGTTTTTTTTTAGCAGTTTATCTCGAACATTTTTGGTAGAATAGTGTGATTAGGTGTGTCTTTGGAATCCCTTTTTCATTTCTGAAAAACCTTGTCCACACTCTTCCCTTTCAGCTTTAATAACTTTTGAAAGGATAGTGCTACTGCTTTGAAAGTTAGCATTAATTATGGACAGAATGTGTTGATGAGGCATGCTTAATTTCAATTTAATCTGATAATCCCTTTATTGTTGTTACTCTGGTGGTTTAATTCCTGTTTTTTGTCCCATTCATCGCACAGCCAGCACAGTTTGGTAAAGATTAAGCGCTTGAATAGACACTGTACTTCAGAGCCTCTTTTCTCAGTTCACACTTTTCCTGGGTTTGTGCTTTCTTTCCAATATTTAGATAGGTTAGGAGAGTCCATTTGATTTGAGTTATACATCATTTTAAAGCTTAAAATCTGCTCTTTCAGAATATGGTCTTAACTAAAAATTCATATCTGGCGACTTTTTGTTTGTTTTGAGGTGCAGGGTCACACTTTAGCTGTGTATTGTGATAAATGGGGGGAGGGGGAGGAAATTCATATTATTATATTGTTTTGAAGAAAGAATGAAATGTAAAAATGCATGATTTAGTATTTATCAAAGAAGAACCGAATAATTATTTTAAAACCTGCGATTGTGATTGAGATTTACTGAGAGGAGACATAATTCATATTTATGGAATTACAAGCAATATCATACACTGTTGACAAGTTAATATCTAAAACTTGAAAAAAGATATATCTATGCATTATAAATTTTGCATACAATGTGTTTACATGGTCACATGTATACATGGTTGCATGTAATACTGTAATGGCCAGGTCTATTGACTTACAAGTGCCTGCAAACTATCTTTTCATGCCAAGTGGACAGGTAGGTGACACTGGTCGCTATTACTGTAGCATTTCATGGTAGATTGTTCTGAGGCAGATAAGATTGAACATTGAACAAAAAGTATTTTCCAAAAAGAGATAGGAGCTTGGAATTTGGCACAAATTTTGCCAATGTGTCATATTTAGCGACAAAAATAGTATCCGCACAAAATTCAAGATGGCAGTAATTGATTGAGGTTGTCGTTCAAGGCATTATTCACCATAAGTGCACGTAAAAACCAAACCCACCTTTAGTTAATTCATCAAACTAGTTCTAAACTGTGAGTTAGGGATAGAACAACTAATGTACAAACTTAAAGCAGTATAATCAATGCAAATATTATTAGATATACGAAATAGATCTGATAAGAACGGGTTTTTTTATACTTAGCTGTCAACAGTTATCATGGTTATGGTTTCTTGTAACGAAATGGTGATATCTTCGTATGTTTTAGTCTTTATTTTAATTTTTATACATGGTAGAATGTTTTGTGATACAACCAACTGCACAAATAAATCGAATGTGATATCTGTCCCAATGGTAAACAATACATTATGTGTGTTGCGTCAAAGTTAAATCTCAACTTATGATTTCATATATTTTTTAATCATCTTATATTGCTGTCTATTATATGTTTCTATACATCCGAACGATATTGTATAGTGTAAACCATATTGAGGGTCTTTTTTTTTTGGGGGGGGGGGGTGGAACTCATTCCAGTGGAACTCATTTTGGGTAAGGCCCAATCTTTGATGAAAAAGAAATGCTTCTGTATCAAAGATATGCTTTTTTTACTTGTATGCTACTCTGCTGTTGTAGAAACGTGAATAATGATGGAACTATGTGTAATAATGTCCGTAGATCCGTATATAGTAGATGTCCTTGAAAGCCCTTTTGATCCCACCCCCCCCCCCCCCGAAAATCCGACATGGCGGCAATTTCTCAAATTTGCTTTTAAATGTCTTGTGCGAAATCATTTTTCAGTATATTTTTCGAATAAAACTGTCCAAATTTATTTTTCGTGCTGTATATTCACATTTACAAATAAGCATGCTGAAACTGTATTTACTGTTATTAGATTTTTATTACATTGTTTTTAAGCTGATTTCATGTTGGTTATAGTGTCACCATTGATCTGAACTTAGGCCATTGTTAGATGCTTTCCCATAGTAGATATCAGAATCACTCGAGAGTGAAAATATTCATTTTCATTCATTTTAGAGTGACCCCAGGGATCACTCGAAGAATGACGAGTGGTCCCTAAGGTCACTCTAAAATGAGTGAAAATGAACATTTTCACTCAAAATTCACTCCAATTTCACTCTAAATTCACCGTTTTCTGTTATTCACTCCTTCAAAAGTGAATACTTCCACTCGATTTTTTTTCTCTTTTTTGGAGAGTAGAATATCACTGGTCTTAAAAATGTCTCCATAAAAACCTAAGACGGTTTGAAATAGCATTACAATGTTTGAAATATGTAAAAACATACAAATAGATAGCACAACAGACAAAATTATATGAAAATCATGATAATACTGTACATTTAATTTGGCGCAATAAACTATGCCAACTTTGATAGCTGTCATCTTGATTTTTTTTTTTTTTTTTTTTTGGTGTTTGATCGGAATTCTGCCATATAACAAGATTGGTGCCAAGTTTCACGCTACTACCTCTATTTGAAAAAAAAAAAATGCTTCATCTCATCTGCTTCAGAACAATCTACTTTGAAATAATAGCGACCAGCGTCACCTGAGCTACCACTTGGTACGAAAAGTTAGTTTGCAGGCACAAACCCTTGTTTGTCAAAGCAAGAGTCTGCGTTTGCCAAGACTACTACACGCACCACTGGCACTGCTACACGCGCCAGTGCCGGTGGTGCGTGTAGTAGTCTTGACACGCGCAGACTTTTTTTATGACCAACAAGGTCTTGTCACAACTGAAGTGCCCATTTTTACGAAGTGAGTTTTCAAGTTTGAGACATCATTACTCCAGAACAAAAAGCGGTAGTGACCCCTTATTTTCTCCAAATATTAATTATATGTCAAACAAAATTCCTGAAACGTTTCAGGATAATCCTTCTGTCATTCTCTGATTTATGCTGAATCAAGCATTTTCATGATTTTCCTTTTTTTCAGAAAAATATCAAAAATGAGTGTTTTTTTCCTTAAAATATCAATCCAGTTATCACAATAACCCACAAAAAAGGGTATTAACTTGTAGAAAATTTTATTCTCTTTCATATGACATCACATTTGTTGAAATCTGATGTTTCTGTCGAATTCTATCATTCAAATAACAAATTCAGTAAATATGGCGGCCATTTTGGACGCCATCTTGGATTTGGAGGCTTTCGCAACAAATGTTTCGAGGTAGACCAGTGGAATGTTGTTTGTTACAATAAAAACTTGAAAATAAGCATGGTCTACTTAGTTTGTAGAGAGAGTGCAACTCGACCTCTGTTTTAAGGTTTTGGCCCCCCGGTTATATGCACTATTTTGAGACAACTCAAAAATAGTGAAGGCACATGTCTATTCATACATGATCTTTTCCTTCGCCTGATATTATCATATCAAACGTGGTATAGTTTGTAAGCTATGAAAGCATGGTAAGATAGCCTATAACAAGGTTGTCTTTAATCTTCTAAAATATCAACAGTTGTAATACACTGAGTGATCTTGGTGACATAATGTGAGTATGCATTACTCATAAAAACATGAATACACAGACGTACACACCTTCACACATAATAGTCCTACGGTACGGCTCGACAGCATCACTTTTTTTTTTGAGGCCCGACAATGAATACAAATGAGGAAAACTATAGAAAATAGTGTAATCACACAAAAACTTGACAAAATAAGATAAATCATGATAATTGTGATTTTCTTCAATTTGTCTCACTCTACAAATGAAATTTGTTAGGATAGCAACGGCTGATCTGTGAATTAAGAAATATATTGAGGGAAAAAAGGAACCAGTGGGACTTGAACCTGTCATCTACTGCTTTCCGGGCAGAGACACTACCACCAGGCTGTCCCTGGTTGGCGGCAGTGGCACGATGAACATGGAGCAAATACCCATGCAGCTCCGAAATTCCGACATTGTTACGTGAAGTGACTGTAGTCCACGGCGGACAAGGCATATTAAATGAAAGTAAGATATTATTCAGAGGGATGAAGGTTCAGATACGAATTTCTTCAGTTTGTCTCCCTCCACAAATGAAATCTGTTACTTATAGCAACTGTTAATCTGTAAATTGATTAACATGGTGGGAAAAAGGGAACCGGCGGGTTAATTTATAGATAAGCTGTTGCGATCTGAATTTTAGACTCAAAATCTAAATAAAATTTCATTCTTAGACTGAGACAAATTGAAGAAACTGACACGAACCTTCACCCCTTTGAATATCTTGCTTTCATAGGTAATGATAATCATAAGAAAATTTGCAAACTTGATTAAGGGCTTCAAATAATACAGCAGGTACTCGACTGTACATGTTTGTGTGTGTGTGTGTATGTGTGTGTGTTTTTGCTGATAGTGTTTTTTTTTGCAGATGGTGTTTTGAGACCCTTTCTAGACCACCCTGTAAAAAACATCGGTGTTAGATTTAACACCACGGGTGTTAAATCTAACACCGATCAAACTTCAATAAAGGACCACACCCACAGGTGTTAAAAATGCACTGTGATGGTGTTGAAAAGTGTTCACTTGACACTTCGTGGTGTTAATTTGACACTGTACCTGGTGTTATTTTGACACTGTACTGGTGTTAATTCAAAAATGACACCACATGGTGTTGATTTGATATTTGCTGGTGTTAATATCAATGGTTTAACACCCGTCCAGCTTCAATAAGGGACCACACCAGCTGGTGTTACTTTGGTGTAAATTTATTTTCAAATTTTTTTTCAAAAATCTAGTATTTTAATGTAAAATTCTTGATCGTCTTGTTAAATTAAAAATCAACAAGAAGTGCAGTTACTAAGAAACTCTTCAAAAAACAGTTTAGAATTTGGAAATGACACCCGTAGGTGTTAATTCAACACCATAAATGAGCACCGAAAATTTAACACCAGCTCGGTGTTCACTATTTAACACCGGACATTTTGCAGTGTTGCACCTGAACCCGATCTGACGGCGAAATTTTTGGTAACCAAAATTATGACGTCACGAAATGAACGAATCAGCCCTGCGCTGATGCTCTGTGCTACGCTCTCCACCCACACAGTGGGCTTCGTCTATGGAAGGCCGTTGCGGACATAATTCGTTTGGGGCATACGTATGGAAACGGGCATACGTATGCAACTGCCTTTAGCAAACGTGTGCTAAAAGACCAATCAACGAGTGTTGCGATAGCATACGTTTGCAAGGTTTTTGTTTTTTGTTTTGTTAGTAAATGTATGCCGTTTTTATAAGTATGCGCAGAATGCCAGTAAACTGATTGTCAAAGCAACCAATGAATTTAGCTGTTAGAACCAGCTGATCAGTTCAGTACGGCTCAGTACTGCTCAGATCAGATCAGTATGGCCAATAACACTCAAGTGAAAAGTAACTGCGGTAAATGCAAATGTCCCCCCCCCCCCCCAAAAAAAAAAGAAGAAGAAGAAGACAGATTTAACATTGTTCCAGCTGAGGAACTAACAAGGTCCATTCCCTTGAGAACGGCGAGAACATGCTTGCCGAAACGTCGGGATTGGGTAGCCCCTTTAAGGGCCACTCAATACTCCAGAAAGAATACGTGGTGCACCGTGAAGCCTTCTACCACCCAACGTTCTACTGTACCACCACGGAAGCCTTCAAAGACTTTAACAAGGTACGGTGTGAGATTTCCACGTACACATATACGTACACTTACTACCTCCTTGCTCAGATCGGGCATGAGTACCTATCGTGCAGACTATATACACACACGCAACATACACACATAACAAATGCATATTAAACGAAGAACCTGATTGGTCGATCAATTGCATATATATGCGCAGTAAATTATCATACGTATGGAATGGACCATACGTACAATAGATAACATGCAAACGTTTGATAAACTCTGTACAAACGTTTCCCAAACAAAACTCGCTGATAGGTCAATTCGCAAACGTTTACTAAAAGCATTTGAATACGTATGCCCGTTTCCATACGTATGCCCCAAACAAATTATGTCCGCAACGGCCTCCCATATCCGTCGCCTCTCCCTCACTTCTTCTACTACTCCGACTTTGCCACTGTCACTATCAGTGTCATTGTCACTGTCATCACTCAATTCACTCTCGATGTCAAACTCAAAGTCTTTCCGTACATTATAAGGAAAAAATTGGACGTTTTAATGTCTCAGCCGAGAAAGCAGATGTGACTGAAAACATGCCAGATATAACATCCGCTCACCGAGAAATACATGCTTTATGAATGGCGGCCTCGATGTCCCGCTGCACTCGTAAAGGGCTTTGTTCATTTCATGACATCATATTTTAGGGCTCGAAAAAGACGGCTGTTCCAGAGCGAAAATCGGTGAAGTAAATCAATAAGTTTTAACTCGCGATTTCTCAGTGGCGCGAATATCTTTTAACCCTATTAAGCCCAAGCTATTTTGACCCCTCGCAGGCCCAAGGGGGGGGGGGGGCATGAAACTTTTTTTTATTATTTGATGTATCATAGTCATATTTGGCACATAGGTAGAGTAACTCGTACTCTACATGACCGTACATTTGAATGTTCTCAAGTTATCCATGGAGGGCGCTATTTACCAAAATACAAAGAAATACATAGGAAATATGCTAAAAAATGATTTTTCTGTATAATTTCTATATCCCCATTATATATGTCTTATTATCAGACCAATCATTTTCATATTTGCCGCAAATGATAAGCAAGTGGAATCTTATCATTTGTTTCGGTTGAAAACTATGTACAATATGTATATACACTATGAGGAAATGAAATGATAATTGTGGGGGGAATGCAGCACACTAACGGATGTTAAAAAGAAAAAAAAAATGTATTCAAACAGAATGGATTGAATAATGGGGAAAGAATTTAACTTGGACTTGGACACACAGTTACAGGGACAAGAGTAAAGAGGGTGAAATAAATGTTGCACGTCACGAGACCGACACCCACGAGTCATACAGCCCACAAGGTATACAGCTCACAAGTCATACAGCCCACGGGTCATACAGCTCACAAGTCGTACAGCCCACCAGTTATACAGCCCACGAGTTCGACACTGAGTAAATAAAGCCCGCGAGTTCGACATCAAGTAAAATAAGCCCAGGAGTTATACGGCTCACGAGACCGACACTGCGCACAAAAGGCTCATGAGACCGACACTAAGCAAACAAAGCCCACGGGACCGACACTACACTTAAAAGGCCCCCGAGACCGACGCTACGCATACAAGGCTCACGAGACCGACATTACGCAAAAGAGGACACAAAGCAAAGAAGGCCCATGAGACCGACAGGATGAACAGCGCCACCTATAGACCAATACATTGTATAGGGTGTCCTGACAATGGCATAAGGAAGATATAAGAGGTGGAAAAGAAGAGTTGCCAGGGTGTTACCCCTCCACTTGCCCCCCCCCCCCCCCTTAAAATGATCAGGATCTTTAATTTTGTTTGCGTGGGTGTGTGTTTGTGGAAAAAAATAACAAAATTCAGTAAAAGAGCGCAATGTTCAGATCTTTCCACATTAACTTAAAGATGCCAAGACACCCTCGTTTGCATGTTAACCCTTTGACCTCTTTTATATATTCCTACTCCCCCCCCCCCCCCAAGAGAAAGAGAGAGAGATCTGCCTTCGGTGATTGTTATTATATTCGAATGGGATCATCGGGAGACAATTTATAGAGTGATACTCGGCATGATTCGAGTATGCTTATGGGTTGAATAGACAAAAAAAAAACGGCTTGTTAGAAATATTCTTAGTGCAATTCCATCTAATCTCCAAAAACAAAGTGGCTACCAAAATCATTACGTTTTTTTTTTTTCTTGTAGGCGGTTGCTTGTGGAAAACTCGTCACAGAACTGGCAATCTAACATCACTTAAATTAAATGATGAGGAGGTGGGGGTGCAGACAAGAATTCAATACAAGTCAACGAATGAAGAAGAAAATAAAGCATATACATTTTTTAATGCAAATACAATACATTGAATGGATGAGAGATAAGTGGTTTTAGCTACTTCAAGGAATTTGGGACCTTATAAGATACTACTATTGTACTATGATGTCAATCTGCATTGGCTTGACGAATCAGATTATCAAGGAAAAAATGTCACGAAATGTAATGGCAGTAAATGATTAAAAAATGACAATTTCTCAAATAGGTCCTATATAATATATACAAAATCAATTAATCATTTTGCTTGTTTTGCATGTATTCTTTTATTTAAGACTTAACTCTCTTATAGAACTAACGAATGAACAAGTGGAAAAGTTGAGAAGGCAATTTCTTATGCAATTTGCATTATTTTCACTCGTATTAAACATGTCTTTTATTGATTCATTTGTGGGTTTTTTTCCTTCCTTTTTTTTTAGGAGGGGGAGGGGGCATGAAGAATGCAATTCTATTTTTCTAATTGATAACAATGTCGCTCTCTAACAGACCTGCCCCCTAGAAGTATGTAGAAATACATATTTGATGTCGTTCATATGTAGATGGTTACCATCTTTCACTTGATAGCGTGAAGAAATTGCACCCGCCAGTATGTTATTTTTCCGTTCATGGAACACCCTGTACAGGTAATTGACATGGAGATGGCGCTGTTTATCCCGTCGGACTCATGAGCCTTCTTTGTCTACTGTCGGTCTCAAGGGCTTTCTTTGCTTAGTGTCGGTCTCGTGGGCCTTTTTTGCTTAGTGTCGGTCTCGTGGGCCTTCTTTGCCTACTGTCGGTCTCGTGGGCTTTCTTTGCTTAGTGTCGGTCTCGTGAGCCTTTATTGCTTGTGTCGATCTCGTGGGCTGTGTTTGCTTAGTGTCGGTCTCATGAGCCTTTTGTGCATATTGTCGAACTCATGGGCTGTATGACTCCTGAAGTGTATAACTCATGGGCTGTATGACTCATGAACCTATTATTGATGTCGGTCTCGTGGACCGTATGACTCGTGGGTGTCGGTCTCGTGGGATGACCCCGAAAAAAAGGCAATGACTTACAAGATATCCAGTGCTTAACTAAGATGTAGCTCAGCATTAATCAATTAAAAAAAAACATTTTTAAAACCAATATAGGAGATTATATTCAGAAGCCTACATAATATGTCTAATTATTCATGAAGATGTGAATTTAAGACTCAGTCCTATTTAGAGATTAATACATATGTGACACTGCACCTCAAAACAAACAAAAAGTCGCCAGACATGAATTTTTAGATAAGACCATATTCTGAAAGAACAGACTTTAAGCTTTAAAATGATGTATAACTCAAATCAAATGGACTCTCCTAACCTATCTAAATATTGGAAAGAAAGCACAAACTCGGGAAAAGTGTGAACTGAGAAAAGAGGCTCTGAAGTACAGTGTCTATTCAAGCGCTTAATCTTTACCAAACCGTGCTGGCTGTGCGATGAATGGGACAAAAAACAGGAAGTAAACCACCAGAGTAACAACAATGAAGGGATTATCAGATTAAACTGAAATTTAGCATGCCCCATTAACACATTCTGTCCATAATTAATGCCAACTTTCAAAGCAGTAGCACTATCCTTTTAAATGTTATTAGAGTTGAAAGTGAAGAGTGTGGACAAGGTTTTTCAGAAATGAAAAAGGGATTCTAAAGACACACCTAATCACACTTTTCTACCAAAAATGTTCGAGATAAACTGCTAAAAAAACACACTTTCCTGCCCGTTTTATGATACAAAATTTTAGCATAACGTAAAAGAGGACCCGTTCTTTCAGAAAATATGAAAAAGTCAAGTTCGGCTAGGTTGACCCATTTCACTTATTTTCAGTCCTCACGCAGAATCAGTGTGTGCGACTTTATGTTCGTTTTGAGGTGCATGGTCACATATATAGTTTACAATTTATGGAACTTTCTCAACAGTGGAATCACATGTATGACAAATCTCAGAGTGTAAAGATATATATATATATATATATATATATATATATATATATATATACAGGTTCAAATTTCAATACACAGAAGCAAGGTCAAAATATTTGGCACAAGCTGTACGTCACACCAATCTTTTGTACAGTAGGACCTCAGTAAACAATAACAATTTTAAGAAAGGTCCCACTTGCCATTCATTAAACAGACTCACATTAAGCACAAAAATGTATATATTTATAACTATGCAAGTTATTTCATCTGAAGTACAGTAATACAAAAAAAAAATCAGGATTCATTGTATCTGTCAAGAAGATAAGATTTCATCTTACGTTTAAATCCAGATAGGCTAATGGCCTGTCTAAAAGAGGATTGCAGAGAGTTCCAGTATTTTGGGCCTGCCAATGCGACAGTATTATTTCTGAGTTGGGTTCTGACTGATGTGAGATTATATAAGGCAGCCTGTCTTGTACAATAATTGTGTACTCTATCATTCTTAACAAACATGGACGCTATTGCGTAGGGCACATCACCATTACTGATCTGATACATGAGGGATGCCAAATACAATAAATAAATATCTTGTATTTTCAAAATATTATTCCCATAAAACAGCGTATCAGTATGAGCATGTGCATTTGCTGCTGACATAATCCTAACAGCTCTCTTTTGAAGAAGAAATTTTTTACAGCTAAGACACCATAGTTTAAGTAAGGCAAAATCAAAGATGAATAGAGCATGGCCAAAATGCTACCTGGAAGAAAAGACTTTAGTTTGTTCATCATACCTACATTTCTAGAGAGAAGATTACAAAGGTGAGATGAATGCATTTTCCAATTCAACTTGTCATCAATACGGATACCAAGAAATTTGGTTGATATAAATCTTTCAATCTGAACATAATAAAAAATTACAGGACCAGGCATTAAGGTGTCTCTATTACTAAATAACATGTATTTTGTTTTAAGCAGATTCAAGGATAACTTATTGGCATGAATCCATTTAGTTAATTCATGTAATTCCATATTTGCTGTCTCCAACAGGACACGCAGGTCTTTGTTAGAGCAAAAAAATACTAATGTCATCTGCAAATAACAAGAAAGAAAATACACTCACTTGGTTACCCAAGCTCCCTCTACAGCCACACCATACCTGCTCACCCTGAACAAAGACCAAGCATGCAGGGATCAAAAGTCTACACATAAATTAATCCATCCACACAATACAAGCAGACAAAATGCAACGCAAGAGTCTTTATGAGCAAAACACAATAATAATGAACAGAGACTGTTGACCGAACAGGGATCAAAAGTCTACACATAGATTAATCCATCCACATAATACAGGCAGACAAAATGCAACGCAACAGTCTTTTATTAGCAAAACACAATAATAATGAACAGAGGGTACACAAATCGTAGACATGCCAACACACACCAAACAGAAAAGCAACCCTACTCCACATCCGCTATTTTCAATATCCTATTCATATCGACAGTCTCTCAAACACTTCAATCAGCTCTACAGACACTCTTGTAAGCTTTGGTGTATGCTCACTCTTCACCAAACGTCCGTCAACGAACCCTGCGACATCATCAAACATTGTCTTCCCATCGGCGCTACTCTCTCTTCCAGGACCCAACTCACATCACAACAGATGTAAGTCTTCCTCTGTACACGTCTTAATCCTATCTTCTTCTGATGAAAAAAAAAATACACCAGATCAGATCAGTTGACCGAGATGTAGCCAACTCGTCAGCCGTAGAGCGTTTCCAGGGTGGACCGCGAGGAGGGCAGTTGCTATGCCACCCCGATTAAACAGCTATCATCGCCACCTCAAACTCCTTAGAGACCTACTACCGTAAGTGACGCCTGAAACTCATAGAAGAAAATCTGCGCTGTGTCCCATCAGCCAGTATCCAACACTCTCGTCGGACATACTCCGCAACACAGTGAGCTGCTGCCACGTTGGATAATGGATGGGTGTATTTTCGATAGTGGTTAGTGTTTGTGCTGGTGTTGGCGCTGGTATCGGTGTTGCAGCCTGTGACGTGTTGGTGTTGCCGTGGCTGTTGTACTGGGTTTTTGTGCAATGTTCCTCGTGTTCATGTGGATCTACGTCAGCTATACGTTACCCTTCACGTCTCGTCCCTTGAGCATACTTCAATTCACACTTGGATCTACAAGGCAGAATAAATATTAGGAATTATTACCTGTACGAGGTAGTTTTGCGAGGCAATTGCAGTTGGTATTTTGCAGGGTCAAAAGGTCAACAGTCAATATTGGTTGGTATTTTGCTTCTTCCGGGTTTCGCCATTCATTTTACACAGGGAGGTGGGAAGAGAAGGACTGGAATCTCTCTTCCCACCTCCCTGCTTTACATGTAAACATTCCGATCGACCACGAAGAGAAAACATTCAAGGTCGTCGCTGCGTGTCGGTTACACGCACCACAGAAGAACGCCGATAAATCAACTCATACAAGGTCGACCACTTCCAGCAGCACTACGCGTCAAACAATGACTAGTCCATTTGCGCTCAATAACTGCTCAGTCACCATTAGTTATTACGACTCTCCAAATTGAAACAGAAGCAAAAATAAAGTGTAAAAGCGTTCAGATGTTTGAAGTTCGCCTGTTATTATGTATATTTGAAGTTGGAGTTGAATGATATACATTGATGAACAATTTTTCAATTATTCGACATGTTGGTGGTGATCTACAGGTAGTCAAATGTGGCTTGATCCATATCATAGTGTATAGTCGTATTCACATAATTTCCCAATTTACCTAGGGGAAACTAATGATTATGATATTGACTGGCCTCGAGGAAGATACCAGATAAATATTGCCCGCACTGAACGAATATTTTCTGGTATCTCCCTCGAGGCCAGTCAATAATATTCACAAGAAAGGGATGCAGCGGGCAAAAAAAAAAAAAATAGCACGAGACCAATGATGTGGCTAGTCGACATATTTAGAAAGGAAAAAAAATCCACAATAACCATGCAACCTCATTTATTTTCAATGAATGATTTCTCAGACTGTCTTACGCAGTGGTTGGATTTTTGCATGCATCAACATGTCATTATCACTTCATTAAAACATAATTTCATATTTTGTCAGAAAATAATCCAAATTATGGCATGCATCAAGTAATCTTAACCACTGCGTATTAAACCCAAACGAACCATAGAGATAAAAGTCGAGACATTTCAGGCCTGGTAAGGAATTAAGTGTGTCACCTTAATCATTACACAATCCACTTGGCCATACGACATGTAGTCATGCAGTCTCAACACGGCTTTAACCCTTGAGAACCTAAGGCTGGAGAATACAATTGCGGCGAGGTAATTCATAATAACCTGTTTGAGGTATTAATCACCATTTGCAAATCCAATTAAACCCTATTTGCAGGCACCCACTTAAAAAAAAAATGTGTTTGATTGTTTTCTGCTGTTAAGACATTATCGTGACAGTAAAAAAAAAAACGCAACGAGGAAGATTACGAAAAAGTACTAATGCTCGTATATTTCCTTTTGAAAAAATACAAGAATTGGGGGAAATGACTGTATTAAAGATTAGACTGTTAAGGAACTGACGATACTGTGCCAGCATGTTAATAGTGGTTGTTTTAGTCGATAGTAGGTAATCGGGAAAGGAAAGATCACAATAAATCGTTTACAGGACAAATAAAACACGAAAGAAAGAGAAAGACACATTCACCTTTTTTGTGCTTCCATTTATGGACCAACATTGATGTCTTCGTACATTTGCGTTCCATTCTCCAGCTCTTCGCTCTCGTCTTCAAGTGTTTGGTACAAAAGGGGACAGCTATTATCATTCTTGAGACATTGCTGCTGAGACCCAGGTGCCTTTTGGCCAGTGTTGCAGGACGCATTGCAATAGGGGAGTATAGGCTGGCGGTCCACAGCCTCGTAACTTTGATCGACTATGTGACTGGTGGAGGGTACTTGATGGTTGATTTGGGCGTGCAACATGCTTGACCTTGCTGCGACAACTACATCCTCTCCGTCTACATTATTTTGGCTTTTGGAATAGTGAGTTAGGTAAATCTTTGTTGCATACCATCTGGGTTTTACTGGAGGTTTCATTACTGGAGGTTCATTTTTGCTTCGCCTATTCCTGACGTGCGGGGTGGACCTTGCAGTTGCGAGTTTCCGACTGGAGCTCCTTCCTGCATGATGCGACTCATTGTAAGGTAAGGTAGTGGAGGTGATGTTGCTGTTTCCGTTAATTGTATTTGAGTTGGTGTTGGTGTTAGTGTTGTCACGCGACTCGAGGTTTAATTTGTGCTGTGATGCGTTAGCTTGTTGTTCAGTGTTCTCAGGTTGTTGCGCGAAAGGTCGATTCTGCCTAGTAGCAGGTAGGTCTGCAGTATCTTTGTGTATTGGAAGAGTTTCAGTTAGAGAGTCGCCTTCATCCTGCTCGCATGGAATGGGCGTGCTTGGTAACACAATTTGCCTCTCCTCAGTATGCTGCGATCGAGACTTGGATCTACAATGTGGAATGGATGATTTATATCATTGTATTCACTATGAAGCAAGCAGCGATCAGAGGATTGGAAACCCATAGTGTTGGTTTGTCGACATAGACGTATTTGTAAATGAAAATCAAGAATGACGGGTCAAACGGATGTATGAGTCGATGGCAGCATGCGTCATACCGTATAGTTCAAACTGTTTCACACTTTTGACGTGGCTTTGTTGGGCAATTTCAACATTTGCAGACCTTGGACTGGGGAATACAATTGGTGTCTCATCATCTTTAATAAGTATAGAAGCCTTTATCACCAGATGCATTTTGGTTTACCTTTATATTTTCACAATCGCATTCTTGCCATTTGTAAGTGCTGTTACAGTGATATATATTATCGTTATATAGAAAACAACGAGTAAAGATACAAAGGAATGAGACTGTTACTGAAATTGCGTCAAATACGACAGCCCAGGAAATAATAATCTTACACTTGATACACTATAGCAACCGATTGTGAACTATGTATTAATGCCAGTCGTTGAATTATTTGGTACTGACGTTTATTACAGATAACAATCAATCATTTTATTAGAAAAAGAAAACGAGAGAAAGGAAGAAATATTGACCTTGTCTTCCTTCGATAAAGTGATAGGATGATTGATATCAACGCAAATACCACCAGCAGTAGCAGCAGCACCACCAGCCCCACCACTACAGGGATGATCCAGTTACAGGAACCTTACTCCAGACAGGTGACAGAAGGGAATTCAATAAATAACTTTTGTCGAGACAGAAATATTCATCTACATTGGTTTGGCAAGGAACCTTTAATTTATAAAGAGGTGTATAATTATGATAATTGGCAAAATCCTCACTAGTACGCCCTGTATGCGATGAGGAAACTTTGGCATGTTTATTTGTCAGTACGGTAGTTGCACCTCAATTCATCCCATGCCTGATGGAAGAATCATTTAGGAATTCGTGTACATATCATCCTGGTAGAATTTTACCGTTATTTTATAGTAAATAGTGACTTTTTCAAATAGACATATATTAGGGTTCTTGCTTCAGGGGGAGAGTATACTTATTGTCAATAAAACCACTGTCTTAGGCTAAATCGTCTCAATTTATATCAAGGTGAAAGTTCTATCAGAAAATACGCATTGCAGGTTTTGATCGAAATATTCATCAACACATGTGCATGATGAGAAAGCTTTTATATGTAAATGGACAATCCTGTCCATGGTTATTGTGATTGTGACGAAGGAGCAAGACAATTTTGAAACATATTAGTTAAACAAGATGAATAAAAAAATATGGAAAGGTAAAGTGTCATTAAGTATTGTTGGTGAAATTGGGGGGAAGGTTTCTATACACCACTTATTCAAGCTATTCTTTGTAGTATAAATGGATGACATACATCGACATGGATGAAGCCATAGAAATTCTGAATCAATTGCAACTGATTGACAAATTGCCCTACATCGACGTAAATGAAAACATCTCGACAGAAGAATTTCATGGATTTGAATAATTACTATGCTATGGGGATTAGAACCAACGCTTGCTGTCGGGCGGAAGCTTGGTGGTCTAGTGGAGATGACGACTGTCCGGAGATAAGGAGGTCGTAGGTTCAAATCCTGCTCGAGTATGTAGGTCTACGCCTATGATTCATTTTATGACGGCTACTTCTTAACCACTGATTAATCTAGGGCTTATTTAGGTCGATGTAGGGCAATTTTTCAATCAGTTGCATGGAAAACATCTCGAAAGAATTTCATGAATTGAATAATAGGATTGTTTTCCTTTTAATCAGTAGGTGAATCATGAAAAAAAAAATCAAAGCTCCCATCTTTCACTGGGTGCAGGCAATGATAATCTTTCTGCAAGAATAGGGGCTGTATTAAATTACGTAAATGGCGTTTAAGTGTATTGTTTGACTGAGTGAAAGATGATATAGCACGGACGTTATGGGCGTACAATGATTTATCATTTAGTGATGATGAATTCTGTAATTTGTTATTGGTCAACCGACAGCGCAATATATTCTATATTACATGAACGATTTAATTGCACACGTTGTATTTAAACTGTTTTTCAATTTGCATTCATATTGTGCATATTTATGAACTTATGCCTTAATCAATCTTAAAGTGAGGCAGTCCTCACGAACTTTAAAAAAAATATGTTGTTGTTGGTACCTCCAATGAACTACTTTCACCAAAAACAAACTTTCAAATCACCAAATAAGCTCGTATATTTTGGTTGAAAAGTGTGAATCTGCATGGTGAATATGCTAATGAGCAAATCCTGTCGGAGAGTCAGACGTCACCGAGGCGCAACTCTTCCCAGCCGTGTTCTGCCCGTTATCCGTACGCTCCCTAGTTACCCGGACGCTCCCTAGTTACCCGGATGTATGAAGAAGTCGGTGGCTACTACTATTTGACATTGTTTCTACGTACTCTGTGTGTATGTGTGTGTGTGTGTGTGTGTGTGTGTGTGTGTGTGTGTGTCGTGTATTGTATATTCGCACAGTACATGTGTGGACGGTACAACTAGGGGGGGGGCATTTCATGAAGGAATTTGTCGGATAAAATATCTGACAAGTCTCTTTTATTCGACAAGTTTGGAGAAATTCTTTAGTCTGATTGGCTGATTCCTCTGAACTTGTCGGATATAATTGATTTGTCGGACATTTCATCCGACAAGTTCCTTCGTGAAATGCCCCCCCCCCCCCCCCCCCCCCCCCCCCATCTACGGTAGATACCCCGTACGCGCTTTGCCCTTCGCACTTTTCCAGTCTATCACAGGCGCAGCTGCAGCCGCCTGTCGCCGCGCATGCACGTTCTATAAGTACAGATTGTAGGTAGAAACGGTTCTACACAGACCAACTGTACTATAAGTACACTATATGGGCGATTGCATTCAGCGTCGTCTGGTCAGGCTATCTTACATCGGTAGTTTTGCTCGAATCGTGCTGAAAATTTCCCAGGAAAATCCTTTTTTCCGTCCCAGACCCACAAAAGTATCGTGAAAGGTGAGCTGTATGGCTGGGAAATCTCGGTACGACGAAGCCGAATATAAGAAACTTAGGGCCTACAAAATCTCGATATCGTGTTGTGACCTACCTGTGCGTGGACCATTTGAGAAGCAATGTTTTTACCAGGGGCGTCACCAGCTTTTTTTCAAGGGGGGTGCGTTTTGACAATAAATGTTTACGAAATTTTTTGGACAGACATTTGGAATATAGGAAGCTCTCAATCCCTACACTTTTACTGTGTTTTGAGGGAAACCAAGCGGGGAAAGGGCACCGGCGTAGCTAGGATTTCATCTTCGGGCGGGGGGGGGGGGGGGGGGGTTAGTATGCGAGGGAGCGAGCAAGGGTGGGGGGAGGGTGCAGAAGTGCCGGAGGGGGTTGTACCCCCTATAAATGGATTATGGAATGACGGTGTGAAACGACAAATTACTGGCAGCGATATCAGGAGAATGGCATCACGACTACATGCGAGCGAGGGGAGCGAGCGAGCTTGAAAATTTTGACATTTTACAGTCCAAAAACTGCCGTTTGTAGCCACATTTCATTGCTTTGTAAATTAAGGAGGGCGCAGCGGGCGCAACTGCTGGCAGTTACTCGCAGCAACATCAGGTGAATGGCATAATAATTAAATGCGAGCGAGCGAAGAGAGCGAGCTTGAAAAATTTGACATTATACAGTCCAAAAACTGCCATTTGGAGCCATACTTTTTCGCTTTGGAAATAAAGGAGGGGTGGGGGCGCAACGGGCGCAACTGCCGGTAATTACTGGTAGCAACATTAGGAGAATTGCATAACAATGAAATGCGAGCGAGCGAGCGAGCTTGAAAATTTTGACATTTTACAGTCCAAAAACCGCCGTTTGTAGCCATATTTATATGCTTTGGAAATTAAGGGGGGGGGGGGGGCGCACCGGGCGCAACTGCTGGCAATTACTGGCAGCAACATCAGGTGAATGGCATAGCAATTAAATGCGAGCGAGCGAAGAGAGCGAGCTTGAAAATTTTGACATTTTACAGTCAAAAAACTGCCATTTGGAGCCATATTTTTTCGCTTTGGAAATAAAGGAGGGGTGGGGGCGCAACGGGCGCAACTGCCATTAATTACTGGCAGCAACATCAGGAGAATTGCATAACAATTAAATGCGAGCGAACGAGCGAGCGAGCTTGAAAATTTTGACATTTTACAGTCCAAAAACTGCCGTTTGTAGCCACATTTCATTGCTTTGTAAATTAAGGAGGGCGCAGCGGGCGCAACTGCTGGCACTTACTGGCAGCAACATCAGGTGAATGGCATAATAATTAAATGCGAGCGAGCGAAGAGAGCGAGCTTGAAAAATTTGACATTTTACAGTCCAAAAACTGCCATTTGGAGCCATACTTTTTCGCTTTGGAAATAAAGGAGGGGTGGGGGCGCAACGGGCGCAACTGCCGGTAATTACTGGTAGCAACATCAGGAGAATTGCATAACAATGAAATGCGAGCGAGCGAGCGAGCGAGCTTGAAAATTTTGACATTTTACAGTCCAAAAACTGCCGTTTGTAGCCATATTTATATGCTTTGGAAATTAAGGGGGGGGGGGGGCGCACCGGGCGCAACTGCTGGCAATTACTGGCAGCAACATCAGGTGAATGGCATAGCAATTAAATGCGAGCGAGCGAAGAGAGCGAGCTTGAAAATTTTGACATTTTACAGTCAAAAAACTGCCATTTGGAGCCGTATTTTTTCGCTTTGGAAATAAAGGAGGGGTGGGGGCGCAACGGGCGCAACTGCCATTAATTACTGGCAGGAACATCAGGAGAATTGCATAACAATTAAATGCGAGCGAACGAGCGAGCGAGCTTGAAAATTCTGACATTTTACAGTCCAAAAACTGCCGTTTGTAGCCACATTTCATTGCTTTGTAAATTAAGGGGGGCGCAGCGGGCGCAACTGCTGGCAGTTACTGGCAGCAACATCAGGTGAATGGCATAATAATTAAATGCGAGCGAGCGAAGAGAGCGAGCTTGAAAAATTTGACATTTTACAGTCCAAAAACTGCCATTTGGAGCCATACTTTTTCGCTTTGGAAATAAAGGAGGGGTGGGGGCGCAACGGGCGCAACTGCCGGTAATTACTGGTAGCAACATCAGGAGAATTGCATAACAATGAAATGCGAGCGAGCGAGCGAGCGAGCTTGAAAATTTTGACATTTTACAGTCCAAAAACTGCCGTTTGTAGCCATATTTATATGCTTTGGAAATTAAGGGGGGGGGGGCGCACCGGGCGCAACTGCTGGCAATTACTGGCAGCAACATCAGGTGAATGGCATAGCAATTAAATGCGAGCGAGCGAAGAGAGCGAGCTTGAAAATTTTGACATTTTACAGTCAAAAAACTGCCATTTGGAGCCGTATTTTTCCGCTTTGAAAATAAAGGAGGGGTGGGGGCGCAACGGGCGCAACTGCCATTAATTACTGGCAGCAACATCAGGAGAATTGCATAACAATTAAATGCGAGCGAACGAGCGAGCGAGCTTGAAAATTCTGACATTTTACAGTCCAAAAACTGCCGTTTGTAGCCACATTTCATTGCTTTGTAAATTAAGGGGGGCGCAGCGGGCGCAACTGCTGGCAGTTACTGGCAGCAACATCAGGTGAATGGCATAATAATTAAATGCGAGCGAGCGAGCGAGCGAGCTTGAAAATTTTGACATTTTACAGTAAAAAACAAACAAACTGCCGTTTGTACAGCTATATTTCTTCGCTTTAGAATTTAAGGGGGCGCATCGGGCGCAACTGCTGGCAAATACTGGCAGCAACATCAGGTGAATGGCATAGCAATTAAATGCGAGCGAGCGAAGAGAGCGAGCTTGAAAATTTTGACATTTTACAGTCAAAAAACTGCCATTTGGAGCGATATTTTTTCGCTTTGAAAATAAAGGAGGGGTGGGGGCGCAACGGGCGCAACTGCCATTAATTACTGGCAGCAACATCAGGAGAATTGCATAACAATTAAATGCGAGCGAACGAGCGAGCGAGCTTGAAAATTTTGACATTTTACAGTCCCAAAACTGCCATTTGTAGCCATATTTTTTTGCTTTGGAAATTAAGGGGGGGGGGGGGCGCACCGGGCGCAACTGCTGGCAATTACTGGCAGCAACATCAGGTGAATGGCATAACAATTTAATGCGAGCGAGCGAGCGAGCGAGCTTGAAAATTTTGACATTTTACAGTAAAAAACAAACAAACTGCCGTTTGTACAGCTATATTTCTTCGCTTTAGAATTTAAGGGGGCGCATCGGGCGCAACTGCTGGCAAATACTGCCAGCAATATCAGGAGAGCATAATGATTACATTCGAGCAAGCGGAACGAGCGAGCTTGAAAATTTTACATTTTACAGTCCAAAAACTGCCGTTCTTAGCCATATTTTTTCGCTTTGGAAATTAAGGGGAGGGGCACCGGGCGCAACTGCAGGCAATTACTGGCAGCAACATCAGAAGAATGGCATAAAGATTAAATGCGAGCGAATGGAGCGAGCGAGCTTGAAAATTTTGACATTTTACAGTCCCAAAACTGCCGTTTGTAGCTATATTTTTTCGCTTTGGAAATTAAGGGGGGGGGAGGCGCACCAGGCGCAACTGCCGGCAATTACTGGCAGCAACTTCAGGAGAATGGCATTGCGACTAAATGCGAGCGAGAGGAGCGAGCGAGCTTGAAAATTTTGACATTTTACTGTCCCAAAACTGCCGTTTGCAGCTATTTTATTATTTTTTTTTTTCGCTTTGGAAAGTAAAGGGGGAGGGGGGACGCCCGGTGCGCCCCTCCCCTTGGATCCGCCACTGGTAGTCAAGGGTGTGGGTTTAATGTTCATAACTGGGGGAGGTATGACCAGCGAGGTGGCGTCGAAGTGACCAAGCGGGAAAGGATGTCCAAAATCTGCACTTTAGAGCATCCCCTAAACTAATTGTGCGTGTTTGTTTGTGTGTGTGTATGGAAAAGTTAGGAATTAGCCCAGGTCAAGTCTTTTTATTGGCAATGCAAGACATTTTATATAGACTAGTATGTAAAGCAACACTGCAAAATCAATGATCTAGCTTTGATATAACGAAGCATAAGGTACAAAGGTGTACATTCTACATCACATTGCGCAACATTGTAGCGACTCTTCGTTCGGATGGACTGAGTACACTGCGCACATCCTGCTTATATGCAGAATGCCAACCAGGAATCACAATCTTTTGTCGGGTCCGGGCTTTTTGAACAATGTTTCACACTATATACCTATCTAATTATGGTTAAAAGAAATCATAGAAAAATATCTTATTTTTGGATCACCCTTTCATACAAAAGCAGTTAACTAACACTTGAACTACTATTTCGGTAAATCTTTTTTTTTTTTTTTTTTTACCAGCGGATTGGGGAGGGGGGGGGGGGGGGGTCGCACACCTCCCCCCCCCCCCCCCCCCCCCGTGGTTACGCCACTGCTTTTGGGTGAAATAATTGGACGGATTGCTCGAATTCTAACAAAAAAGCAAGAAAATCTTTTCATCGCGGGAATTATGATTATGTGGGGTGGGGCAAATGGTGCGCTTGCCTTCCAATATTTTTTTGGGGCAACATGTTTGTTTTCTTTCAAAAGCAAGAAAATCTTCTCATTTCGAGAATTATTTATTATGGGGGGGGGGCAAAACTAGAATATGCTTGCCCCTCCATTTTTCCCCCTTTTTTTTAATGAGGCTAAGGCTCGCTCTTGGGCTGGCAATAATGGATTGGTCAGAAGTAACGTACAAGGGGACCCTACATACTTGTAAGTAGCACACGTACATGCAAACGTGTATAAGTGCTCCGTATCGTACGGATGTACAGTACGGTCGATAAATAGTAAACACTGTAGAATACTAATAGATATGTATAAAATCAGTGCTGCCAGAACCAGGGGTGCGAATTGTTTTTGCCGACGATTTTTTTTTTTTGTGTGTGCGTTTGTGTGTGTGTGTGTGTCCCTGGTGCAAAATATTAAAAAAAATAGAAAAGAATAATTATTTTATAGCATCCGGCGTTGAGGTCGCTCGCTGACTGATTTTTTTTTTTTTTGATCTGAAGGGGGGGGGGGGGGGTGCGTTCGCACCCAACGCACCCCCCCCCCCCCCCCCCCCCCCCCCCTGGTGACGCCCATGTTTTACGTGGACCGCTGCTGTGGCCCTCGGTTATAAACCGAGAAAACTCCTGAAGCCAGATGCAATCCCGACCATTTGCTCAGATGAGTTTATAAAACAGAAACACCTCGAGCATCGACTTCGAAGAGAACCGAGGGAAAAAATCGTAGAGAGGTAAGAAAAGTGGCTAGCACCGCTAAACAAGTAAGTTGTGAGATTTTTGGTTTAAACTTTCTTTTCCATCAGTGGCTAGCTATGTTTCATTTACGGTGGGGCTACAGCCGGGGTTGGACTGCAGTACAATGCCACTGAGCTAGCTGCTGCCAGTGCCGACTGGCCATGCACGGCAAAGTGGAGCGAAATCACATCCCTACGACCCCCTGTGTTTACCCTGCCCGGCAGACGTCGTATTTTTTCGAGGAAAGGCGATATCTGAGTACTTACAGAAATATCGAGATACAAACAATATTTTCTTTGAAGAATTCGACTCTCTTATGCACAGGCTATCTTCGGTTTGAACGCCAAACTCTGCTAGACGGAGTACTGTGTACATTATGGTAAGAATTCGCGCGCGAGAGTGGTTTGTACGCTAAGAAGTATGCAATACGGACGGAAGCTAGAAAAGGACCGTGCCTATTTGATGTGAAGTTCATGGTATATTTGATTGAAAAATACATTTAAATTTATGTTCACAATATTATTTTTTTATGAATTATATATAACTAAGCTTGAAATATTTTGTTTGAAATAATAAAATCACATACTTTCACATTTTATGATAAAATTACAACTGATCATTTGAACACTTAAATTGGTTTTTACACTCTTAAAAACCCCGGGTCAGAATTCTAACCATTTTTCCCAGTCAAAAATATCTCACCCTTTCCGGGTCAATGTGACCCGGAGAGGAGTCGACTGGACACAAGCTCTGGAGCTCCAGCACTTGAATAAATGCTTGTGACCCCGTTCGTGGTCAACGCTTTGCAGACGTTCAGGAGATGCAATTTGATTGGAGGAATCTTAGTAAAGCGCGAGTCTGATTGGTCCTTTCGTTCATTGGCCTAAATCCCATCAACATTCATCATGGCGACACTGCACGATAATGCCGTGTGTCAGGAGGCTGCTTGAAACCTGGGGTTTGGAGAGATTTGCCTCAAATTTCGAAGGTACGTAGCTATGATCTGACAATTTGATACTCTATATTCATGTTCTGATTTGACTAATCATGGAACTAGATTGAGCTTTGGTTTTCTGCGGTAAACTTAACATGTTATTCATCATGCGAAGATCAGTGCGATTGGGGCAAACAGTGTAGACTATGTGTACAATGCAGTCTGTACACCCGGGGTGGATCACCAGCGGCAGTGCACTGGATGAAATCGGGACGAACCGAAAAGTCATGGGTCTTATGGTTATTATTTTTTTGGGATTGGGCTGCCACTCTCACATATTTCACAAAATTCTCACGCTCATAAGTAGATGAAAATAACAGAGATGTGCCCCCAAATATGCCTGATGGCTCGACTTCGATTCTAATCTCTCAAGAAAGACACTATCGTATCTAAGAACCTACCCTGCGCCTGGCTGTTGTGTTGTTGCCCAATCCACTGTGTAAACAGCAGTGTACGCACTGTAATGCAGCAGCTACTACTCTACTGTATACTACTAGTTACGTCTCATTTCACGAGCGCCGACTAAACTACGCGTGTGTACGGCAGGAGATCTTCAGCCTGGATAAGTATCGAAAGCATGGTAGATTCTAGGTAGGACCTAGCGTCCTTCGTAGGCCTAGGCCTATTCAAAAGTTGTTTTTTCTTACCGTAAATAGTAGGCCAAGAGGGCCTAAAGTGTTAGAGGATAAGGCTAGATCTATTTCTGTTAATTATTGACTTGGCTTGGGCTTGGCCTAGGAATACAGTAGAATCTTAGTTAGTACCAAGTAGCCTATAGGCCTAAGTTAACTGTTAGAAAATAAATTCTAACATAGAATCTATTAGCTAGGTCCTACCGGTCGGGTAGCTATAAAGACCTAGTCTCTAGCTATATAGAGCTCTAACTTTAAAATTAGATCTATCTGGTTGGTTTCAGACTATAAGAACAAAGTAGGCCCTGCAGTTTTAAATATAAGTCTTTTTTAAGCTAAAGCCGTAAATTTAGAGGTATTGGTAGGAGGGATAGCTAAGGATGAGGATGCAGGCACCCCTAATGTCAGTAGAAACTCTCGGGCAGAGACTTATTGGCTATAGTTTGCTCGATCAAATTTGTTTCGTCAGTAAGGTGCAAATTAATTCCCCCAGCTTAGTCCACTCAACAGTAGAGCCTATCTAACGTGGTTGCTGTCTGTCAAGCGTACGGTAGGCCTTTCTATCCATGACTGGCTGCCAGTAGGCCTATAGTTCACCTTTTACAAGTCTGTGGTCTAATATAGTACTATAGTAGTAGTAAAAGTAGTAGTAGTAGTAGTAGTAATGATAATAATAAGAATAATAATAGCAATAATGATAATGATAATGATGATGATTATAGCGCACAGGTCCAGCTTAGTTTCAGTGCTCATGGCGCTTCAAAAATTAAACGATATAGAACTAGATCTTCACATTTGTCTTGATAGATCTATGTTCAAACAAGACAACAAAGAAGACAATGACATACCCAGTACAACAAACAAACATAATAATAAAAGAATACAGCATATACCAAATAAAGAATATTTTTCCGAACATTAATAGCCGGGTTCACACGTACACCAATTAGCGGGATACAAATCTCGAGATTTGCATCGCGATCGTCATCCCGCTAATTTGTACGTGTGAACCCGGCTAATGAGAGCAATTTCGGTCCTCAGTGTGATAGGAACAGTACATTGTAAGATTTGAATGTCTCTGTAGATGACAGTTGCTCTTACTGAATAGGTAACTGGTTCCACAATTTTGGTTCCATATAACGGATCGGATA
Source organism: Diadema antillarum (assembly GCF_040938485.1). Taxonomy (NCBI): domain Eukaryota; kingdom Metazoa; phylum Echinodermata; class Echinoidea; order Diadematoida; family Diadematidae; genus Diadema; species Diadema antillarum. The sequence continues at coordinate 4,529,147 of NW_027270960.1, forward strand.
AAGCACGATCACCCTACATCAATGATTTATTCCGAGTGTAATTTCCACTTGAAAGATATGAAAAGCTCACGATTCACTTTATCTTTCTGCGTGCGAAATTGTGTACCATCGCACTCGTGTCCATTCACTTCTTGTATAATATAGGAAATGATCATTATGATGACAATGTCGATGACAACAGTTACAATAGTAATATACATTGTACTGAAATGAAATGATTCCTCACATATGCCGCTTTTGTCAGTGCTTTTATGCCATTAAATTATTTTATCTCAGATCTACAATCCATATATAACTGCCTGTCTGTTTTGATGCTATTGTGACTGGCTACGCTCAAATCAGTTACAATAGCGCACTTTTAGACAGACATGTGGATGGTCGTATCTTGTTTGAGGAGAGAATCACGACTAATTCTCATGATCAAACTCATATGGACAGGGAGAGAACATGAGATGCACGGCGGATTTGCAGCGTGAGATGAAAAATTGGCAATAATCATTTTATGTTTGTTTGTATTAAAAAAAACAAAAGAAATAGGGTAACGAGAAGTGACCGGCGAAGATGCCCCCGCCCTGCTGACCCACAAGCTGAACTCCTGCAGTTTGCTGAGCAAGAACAGCCTGAAGCCTCTTGGGAGCTGCTGACGATTCCTCGGGCCATCCTTGATCAATAGCACTTAGCCATCTTACTGTTGTCCACTCACCAAAGGGAATGGTCATCAAAGGTATAGACCTACTACTTTGTACGAGATTATATTGGCAGGCTGCGTACTGTTGTCCATTTACTCATAGTTTGTATTTGTTCTTTTATTGTAGGGCACTTAGAATCATTCCCTTACCAAGACAAAAAAAAAAATGGTCACTAAAACAAAGACTAGGCCCTACATTATTATAATTGTTATTACGTTATTTCACTGTAGTTCTATATCTGATATTTGCATCATAATTGTGACAGTGCACCTCAAAACAAACAAAAAGTCGCCAGGCATGAATTTTAAGTTAAGATCATATTCTGAAAGAACAGACCTTAAGCTTTAAAATGATGTATAACTCAAATCAAATGGACTCTCCTAACCTATCTAAATATTGGAAAGAAAGCACAAACTCAGGAAAAGTGTGAACCGAGAAAAGAGGCTCTGAAGTACAGTGTCTATTCAAGCGCTTAATCTTTACCAAACCGTGCTGGCTGTGCAATGAATGGGACAAAAAACAGGAAGTAAACCACCAGAGTAACAACAATGAAGAGATTATCAGATTAAACTGAAATTAAGCATGCCTCATTAACACATTCTGTCCATAATTAATGCCAACTTTCAAAGCAGTAGCACTATCCTTTAAAAAGTTATTAGAGTCGAAGATGAAGAGTGTGGACAAGGTTTTTCAGAAATGAAAAAGGGATTCTAAAGACACACCTAATCACACTATTCTACAAAAAATGTTCGAGATAAACTGCTAAAAAAACACACTTTCCTGCCCGTTTTATGATCCCAAATTTTAGCATAACGTAAAAGAAGACCCGCTCTTTCAGAAAACATGAAAAAGTCAAGTTCGGCTAGGTTTACCCATTTCACTTATTTTCAGTCCTCACGCAAAATCAGTGTGTGCGACTTTATGTTCGTTTTGAGGTGCACGGTCACAATTTCTGTCAAGCCTATTGTGAGGTTCTCCATTCATGGTCGTGATGCGGTGTAGGCCTATTGAAACAGTGTTCAAACATGTTTCAATTTCTCTGAACCGTCAGCTGAAAATGTGTTTTTAAAGAACAAAGAAAAGAGGGGAAGAAAATTTCTCGTACTACTGGATGAGAAAGCACTGTACTTGTACAGTGTATGTCTGCAGTATTCCTATAATTTTAGCATTTGAAGAAAATGTCTCTCACGTTCTCTGGTGAGGAAATTTGTGAATGACATGCAGGAATATTTGATTATTGAAATATTAGCATTATATCTTTGAGTCAGGTGTGACCCAGCGAAGTCAAAGTAGCACGTGTTAAACCTTTGGCAATGTGAGTTTGAACATAATTTTATGGAAACATGACATGCATTATGTCAGACCAACTATGGGACTATATTTATGTGGGACCAAGCAATGCAATATTTAATACGAATATGCAACAACAACAACAAAAAACCCGCACAATAAATGACAAAATTCATTTTCTTATTACTGCCTTCTTTTTGATCTCTGCTAAGCATGAATGTTATTGTAAAGATTTTGCATGATTTTGTGCAATTTGCTCAGAGATCACGAATTGCAGTAAACTTTGTTAGGAACGGCTTTGGGCAGGGTAGGGCGGGGCAGCGTAAGGCAGGGCATTGGATTGGGAATTACATGTTACATGTAATGCCAGTTTGTCTTCTTCTCCCCCCCCCCCCCTTTCTCTCTCTCTCTCTCTCTGTACAGGTATTGCGGTCTTAAAAACATACCAGTCCATTTTACACCAGGTGTGACATCAGACTTAGCACCAGCAAGTTCACTGAGCGGATCCTCACACTCCACTGCACAGAACTCAAAGGAAGATTCATCAATGATTTGACTTCATAATCATATAAATATCCCTTTTTTAGGCTTTACGATAAGTATTTTCTTGGTTGTGAATATTAATGTGTGTTTTTCATTTTTTTCGATGTACATGTATAGAAGTCATCGTGACAACTACCGGAAAAATTCATATAGCTACTTGAAATATGATCACAGTAGTGTTGGTATAAACTTTGAGCTTTTTAGAAATGTACTTTACTAAATCACTTCACAAACATTGACGAAATACTGCAAATAATAGTATATCAACCAAGGGCATGTCAGTTGCCTATTCATCACGTGTAATGGGAAAGTTAGTAAATCCTCACTGTTTATAAATATTGTTTTTTTATACGAAATAGGCCGCCAGATATGTGTATAACTTAAATTAAATTAGTGAATTGTATTAAATACAATTTTATGATGAAATAATTTCAAATACTTTGCAGTGTCATGTGAAGATGTATCGAGAGTCATGCAGCATAATGTCGCGGGGGCGATTTTGACCTCAACGGATTCGAATTCTGGATCAAACTGACCCGGAAAGGGTACAAACCAGTGACACAGATTTCCGGGTCGCTGTATAGAAACGTAACCCAGAAAGGGGTTAATATATTACCAACTCTTTTCTCCGGGTCACGCTGACCCGGATGGTGTATGACCCCAACAGACCCAGTTTCTGAGTCAATTCCGGGTCAACACAATTCCGGGTCAACAGATTTCCGGGTCACTGAATAGAAAGGTGACCCGGAAAGGAGTTAATGTAGTGCCGACTCTTTTCTCCGGGTCAGGCTGACCCGGACGGTGTATGACCCCAACAGACCCAGTTTCCGGGTCAGAATTGACCCGGAAAGGGTCAATTCTGACCCGGGATTTTTAAGAGTGTAGAGGCACAGCTGTCAACTTGGCGAGTAGGGCATGCATGATGTAGCATCTTTTTGCCGGCTCTTACACGATCGCTTGCAGGAATTATTTTTCGAAAATTGCGTACGGAGACAGTTTTTCATTTCCACGATTATAAACTGGTGAAAGGTTTTTTTTTTTTACTCTTCTTAATTATCATTACAGTGAAAATCTCAGGACTGCCTCCCTTTAAGCAGTCACCGAATATGAGTCAAAGCCGGCGATTTAAACATCGAGAATTCATCTATTGTGTAGATATGTGACCCGCTACAACAAAATGATCCTAAAGTCGGGCGAGGTCAATTATTTGAAAATTGTATGGCGTAATTTCCTAATTTTTCTGCTTTAAATTGATATATAACACATCTTATAAAAACAATCGGCTGCGGAGATATCGATGTTTAAAAGAGAACATGTCCGAGACGTCTGGGAAATCACTGTTTCGAGAAAAGCACCCTAAAAGTTTTCCTTGCGACGCAATCGCGATCAAAGGACACGCAAGTCAGTTTTCACCTCCGGACAATAGAAGGTAGACTTAGCAACTCCCGAAATGCTCATTCAAGCACAGCGTCGGCGGTCTCCTCACCGACCAATCAGTGACCAGGGCCCTGTTTTATCAAAAGATAAATTTAACGTTAAGTCAAAATAATCTATGATTAACCTCTCAAATCAACTCTAAGTCCACTTAATCTATGATTAACTTCCAAGTCCACTTGAAGTCCGTCTTATCAAGACACCCAGAGTTGACATCAACTCCAACTTCCTAAAAAATCAACACATAAGTTTTCTCAACCGCTCCAAATCTATGATTAACTTAACAGGTGATAAATATCAACTTTAAGTAGAAACAATCTAAGTAGACTCAATTGTCAGGCAATTTACAGAAGAGAGAATGATGACTGTCACACTTTCCTAGTCTAGCTGGGGTCTTGTCACAAATGTTTGTCTGTTAAATGCTAACCTTTCTCTAACATTTTGTCGCGTTTCTTTCATGTAATTATGGTCTTTTCCTTGCATGAAATTCACGATCGGCACGCATTGCTTACGCGACTGCTGCACGCAAACACCCTCGACAGCAGTCGCAATCCCAGCCTGCGCGCCCGGCGCCTCGGCACGCCGTCCGCCCGCCAATCAAGCTATCGCCAGCAAGCAAGTAACCGAGTACAGTACTGGAACTGGAACCGCGTCTGTGTGTAATGCATATCTTGCCAAAGTAAAGAACCCATATGCGAGGAAACCAGTGATTTCTGACGTGCGTAAGCCTACGTAGAGCTAGTTCGGCAATAGATACTAATTAAGAGTTTAATAGGCATATACAGAAAATAAAGAGTTTAATTCTATAAATATAGCACCGAGTACGACAGTAACTTGAGATCCAGCTTAACGTTAGGCCCAACTGGTTATAGATAACGTTCATCGAGTCGTTTGTACTTACCGTAACACGTAGTGGCGTACTGCTGATTATAGCGTCTAAGTCATTCTAGAATTTCGACATGTTGATGATGTAGACTTGCGATCTATTCTTTACAAAGCCGATCTGCGCCGTAGAGGTAAAAACAAGCTACTGTAATCACCACACTCTCACAAGTTTCCATAATCCTACACGTAAACACACATAATCATATCTTCAGCCTATTGAATTAAGACTTGAAGTAATCCTACGTATGTGCGGAATCTTTACGGTACACGCGTACGCAGATTTTCGTTGAGCTCGGGATGTGCTAGATCAATCGACCTACTTTTTTCAATACAACGCAAAACGGCGTATTTTGCGGTTTTGTTGCAAACTTAATACTTCTAATTCAGCGGCTGTATAGCGCTAATAATACTGCGTCGCACTAGCAGACTACGAATCCGTGGCCATGGCAAACAATCATGTTTTTGTTGTTTGTTTTGCTTAATGTATTGTTTTGTTTTTAAGCAGACAGTACCGGAAACCAGCCTCGTCCCGTGTTTTTAGTTTTGACTAAATCAATAATTAAGTCATGGTGATGAGCTATAACTATAATCGACTATTAAGTCTCTTCGTAAAACGGAAACTTGCAGTTGATTTAAAGTTATAGCAGACTTCAAGTTGGATAAAGTTAGCGTTGATTTCACAATCAACGCTAACTTTATCTTGATAAAACAGGGCCCAGGATGCCAGGAGAAGCGGCTGGGCATAGCGCACCCCGCCTGCACGCACCAGTCGACTGGGCAGTGTGTGAGCTTCACGCTTCGGTTAGCGGCAAGCAGCAAACTGACCAATGAGATCACTCTGGTCGTTGTTAGGGGCGGAGCCTATCTTTGGCGCTCAATCCAAATTTTGGAACCAGTTTCTGCTTCGTTGAAATGCCAAAAAACATGCCCCAGAAAAACGCTATTTTTGGTCTTTCCTTTCATCATTTTGCTTCAAAATTTCGACAGATGATAGAAGATATGTCAGACAATAATAATATGTCAAAATCAGAAAATCGTAAGTTTTGACCAATTTTGATGCTCTGACTTCAAACTCGATTTTCACGGCTTCGACCGTGCGCGACTTTAGGACCCTTTTGTTGTAGCGAGTCACATATACAGAGCGTATCAAAAAAACGTTACACTTTTAAAAAAATTGTCTAAATTACATTTCAAAATATTTGGAAGATTTTTTTTTCATTTTTATGGATGCCCAATAGTCTTATTTATCAAGTGCAATCAACAAAACAAATTTTTGTTCACGCTTGGCTGAACACTGACGCTCTTTGTCCAGAGTGTTAAAAAAATGACTTGCGCCAAATTGAAAGAAGATGGAAAATTCAGCCAGCAGTACAAATAAGTGTTCTCATTAAAAAAAATGTTCTTTTTGCTCACGGTTTTGATTATGTTATGATAGTTTAGGAATTTTCTGGCGATTTCCTGTCACTTTTTAAATGATTCCATTGTGTTATGGAAGGTTGATTAACAACATCAAGATCTTTTAAGCACAGTTATCACAAATCATGCACAGACATATCAAAATCACATGCTAGTCACTCGGTCAAGAAGAAAAGTACAAAATTAATGCATCCTCAGATCATTCAATCAATACAATCAATACATTCAATAATACAATATTTGTAAAAAAAAAAAATCATGCGTGTGAGTATGGTACTCAAATTCCTTCCCATACCTTTATGAATGGATATGAAACAAAAATCAAACAATTTGTATCAGCTTAAAGAAAAACATTTTGGAATTTAGTGTGACTTTTTCAGAACAATTTTTAGTTCTTTTTCTTGTTTTGATTAAATTCATTTCGTGCTGTGTGTGCGCGCGCATGCACGTGTGTGTGTGTATGTGTGTGACTGTGAAAAAGCACAGAATTGCATTTGTTTGATTTGATCATGCGGATTGCCTTTTGTTTAGGCACATGTGAAAGAACTTATTAGTGCGGTATAACTGTTGTATTCGCACAAGAAACCTCAGGAAATATGTTATTATTAAGGGGAAGACAAAACCGAAGGAAGTACTACATAGGTATTTCAAATAATATTAATGCATGACTTTGAATATGGGTAATACTGAATTGCGGAAATAATCATGTCACAAGAAGAGCATTTCAATGAATATCGAAATAATTTATTTTGTCACTGGACCACACACACACATACACACAAAAAAAAAATGTACAGCTTGTAAACTTAGCCAGTGGGATCTTTCAATGCTAGCCTACTTTATATTCTTATAGATTTACAAACAAATGATTATTTACAAGCTTCGAGAAATAATGATGACATTGATATCTGGTAACTCGGTATGATAAATATTAATCCCCTTTTTTATTATTGTGTAAGTCTTCATTATTATGATTATGGACATACAATGTAAAAAAAAAAAAACAATGTCACTTTCTCCAAAAGATTGAGGGATGTCAAAATCAGCCCATAAGAACCTGCACTTCCATGACCCATTAATGTCATCCCTATCCCTCCCCACATTACGGCAGATTAGATTTCATGTTTAGAAAGGAATTAATTAGGATGATTATATGAACATGGATTAAGATGTCCCGACATTTATCACTTGAGTACCGTATAATCGGGTATGTCAACAGGGCAAATGAGCTACTTTGCTGACACAGGTAGCAGCTATCAAAGTAATTAAACATTATGATGAAAGCTGTTGAGATATCTTGACATCTTATTAAGTCATGCAAATCAAAATAATGATTGACTAGCGTTCTCAAGTAGTGAATTAGGTTCTTGCTTCCTTAATTGCCTATTGCAATGCAATTCTGCTGCATTTTCTGTTTGACACACACACATCTCACAGAAACTTGCAGAATTGCTCAGTCTTACCACACACTATTTCTTCATGATTGTTAAAACCGTTACCACCAGCAGTTGAAAATTCCATGAGAATATAAAGATACATCCTTTGGTCTCAATTATAGCGTGTTACACATTTGATCTGTCCTTGAGTATAGGGACACTCTTTATTGATTCGGAATCTTTGCTGGAGTCTTCAGATTTCACGTTAAATTTGTCGAGAGTACAGCATTGATTATTCAGCGTTCAATTTTACGAGAGAATGGCTTTCCTACTGTGGCTGGTTGCTGGTGTCGTCATTTTTCATCTGTTCACCTTTTCTGAAACATCAAAAGCCAATACAACAAGTGAGTATCTTTGTTGTTTCCTAGAGTATGAATTTAGGATTGTTTGTTACATGCCTAATTTTAAAATTGACGAAGTAAGTTGAAAAACTTAAAATAGTTTTCATGCAGGCATTGCTAATGTTTGACATGATATTTATCCATTCGTTTAGACTAAGCAGTATGAAATGTGTATTTTATTTTTTTTTTCAGTCAAAAAGAACCATAATTCAATGTTGTGTTTTAGGAGACACAACGTAGCAGAGGCTCGTGATTGGGTCCCATTTTATCAAAAGATATAATCGATTGTAAATGTCCTTAATACACTAGGGCCCTGTTTTATAAAGATAAAGTTAGCGTTGATTGTGAAATCAACGCTAACTTTATCCAACTTGAAGTCTGCTATAACTTTAAATCAACTGCAAGTTTCCGTTTTACGAAGAGACTTAATAGTCGATTATAGTTATAGCTCATCACCATGACTTAATTATTGATTTAGTCAAAACTAAAAACACGGGACGAGGCTGGTTTCCGGTACTGTCTGCTTAAAAACAAAACAATACATTAAGCAAAACAAACAACAAAAACATGATTGTTTGCCATGGCCACGGATTCGTAGTCTGCTAGTGCGACGCAGTATTATTAGCGCTATACAGCCGCTGAATTAGAAATATTAAGTTTGCAACAAAACCGCAAAATACGCCGTTTTGCGTTGTATTGAAAAAAGTAGGTCGATAGATCAGGCACACCCCGAGCTCAACGAAAATCTGCGTACGCGTGTACCGTAAAGATTCCGCACATACGTAGGATTACTTCAAGTCTTAATTCTATAGGCTGAAGTCCTGTGTGTTTACGTGTAGGATTATGGAAACTTGTGAGAGTGTGGTGATTACAGTAGCTTGTTTTTACCTCTACGGCGCAGATCGGCTTTGTAAAGAATAGATCGCAAGTCTACATCATCAACATGTCGAAATTCTAGAATGACTTAGACGCTCTAATCAGCAGTACGTTGATATTTATCACCTGTTAAGTTAATCATAGATTTGGAGCGGTTGAGAAAAATTATGTGTTGATTCTTTAGGAAGTTGGAGTTGATGTCAACTCTGGGTGTCTTGATAAGACGGACTTCAAGTGGACTTGGAAGTTAATCATAGATTAAGTGGACTTAGAGTTGATTTGACAGGTTAATCATAGATTATTTTGACTTAACGTTAAATTTATCTTTTGATAAAACAGGGCCCTGCTGCCATAGACTTATGATAGAAATCAACTATATAACAAATTTTAACTCCTCATAAAACAGGACCCTAGATTACTTATCATTCAAAATAAAAGTAGAATTGATGTAAAAATAAATCACAAAGGATCAATTTGGGTTTGTCTTTCTTGGGAAATGATGTCGAATATACTCAGTAAACAATTTGATTCAGACAAAAGTAACTGCAGAATAGTTTTAATTCTACTCTCTCCCCATCTATTCAGGAGTCTAAACAATTGATTTGAAAAATAAATCTTCTTGATCCATTTTATTCACCGTAGATTTTACTCTCGACTGTCCGGGGAAGGCTCTAGAGCGCGAGATATGGTGTGATCAAAACTGTGTTGTCAACCGTGATACTTTGGACATACAGGCACCACGTGGAAGGCGAATTCTGACTGAAATCAGATCTATCAACAACAAAGTGATGGGATTTCATATGTTGGATGACATAGCTAACAAATCGTCCCTGACAGTGATTTGGGATTACAACCAGAGTTCCCCTGTTATATCATTGACCCAGCAGATTCAGCTACGGATATGGTATATATATCTACCCAGTGGGTTTCATCATGAGGGTGGAATGTTACGAGGGTTAGTGCTACTGACGATCATTTATTATGAGTACAGCTATAATACAAAATGCTAACATTGATATAATCACATCTATAATTGACGACAGTTTAAACGTATATGCATTTTTGTTCTGCCCCTGGAATTTAACGGGCTTATTCCCTCCATCCTTGATTGTCAGGGAATTAGTTCTAAATTGTCTGTTCGTTTGTTTGTTTGTTTGTTTGTTGCATATTGAATAGTTTAATACGAATGTATTAAAAATCGAAAACAATGTTTTATTGAACATTTTCCACCAAATTCCATCAAAAGTATGGACCAGTTAGTTCAATTTCAATTCTATGCAAAAGCCCTCCCTCCCCCTCATTCCCCCTCTAATGGAACCTCGACCTCTCCCTTTGGTGCTCCTCCATAAGCATGGTCCACAGTGCTCTGTTTCAGATATTGTTTTTTACACTGTAGTTGAACCACTCGGATCATACTTTTGACATTATAATCAGCAAAAGAAAGTGAACAAACACACACTTAATAAAAGTAACAAAAAGATACATGTATATATATATATATATATATATATGTGTGTATATTTATCATTCATTTATTTATTCATCTATTTATTCATTTATTTATATTAAAATATGCGTGAACAGAAAATTCGAATAATAACTGTGTTTCATCTCGGGTGAGCTACAATACAATGATTAATGTCTTAAGTAGCAAGATTTTTTGTATATCATCATGAATTATTCGTGAAACGTTGTTCATTTCATTTTCAAGGAATACCATCAGCTCGGCTGGTTGACGGGCCCTCTTCCCTAGAAGGCTCAGTGGTTCTTGATCCAGACGGATTGGTCTGCTTTGACAACTTTACCCCCAAAGCTGCTGAAGTAATCTGCGGTGAACTTGGCTTCCCAGCTGCAGAAGAGTATTCCGCTCAGACTTTGTCCAGTACAGTAAAGAGGGACAGTTATGAATGGCTGTCATGCCCAGAAGGTGACATCATGACAGTATAGATTCCCAATATCCTTAAATAAGATTAGTGCATTGGGATGCAGTTGTATACGATATTGTAATAATGGTAACTGAAACATAAAATCAAGCAGGAAACGAAGTTCACTAGTTATTTACTAGTAGTAAATAAAACATTCACCTCGGTTTGTCTCATGTGATTAGTTATAGTCAGAATAGAACGATAATACATACACACGCACACACACACACACACATATATATATATATATATATATAATATGTCATAGATGTACGTATTTATATATACATGTATACATCTATATATCTATATATATATGTATATGTGCGTGTATATATGTATATATATATATATATATGTGTGTGTGTGTGTGTGTGTAACTGTTAACAAATATATTACTGTTAAAAACTTCTTTCAAAAAATTCAGTGCCATATCGCTACAAAATTTCCCTTCTCCATTTGATTTCCTTGATAATTTTATTAGAGGTAAATGTGATCTTCTTTTCAATATTCAAGCATAAGTGGTTCTCACAATACCAGTATTATTTCACAGGTTCTTCGTTTCGGCGTTTAATGGATTGTTCACAGGCAACGACTAAGTGTTCTCTGAACACGGTTGTCAGGCTGAAATGTCGAGGTGAGGCAAGCGGTGTTTTCGTGAGGGTACGTCAGAAGCAATGAGAAATGAGAATGACGAAGAGATAAACCAACAAAACCCTAGGAAAATGGTTCGGTGTAAAAATGGCAGAGGTAAAAATGGCAGAGGTAAAAATGGCAGAGGTAAAAATGGCAGAGGTAAAAATGGCAGAGGTAAAAATGACAGAGGTAAAAATGGCAGAGGTAAAAATGGCAGAGGAAAAAATGGCAGAGGTAAAAATGACAGAGGTAAAAATGGCAGAGGTAAAAATGTCAGCGGTAAAAATGGCAGAGGTAAAAATGGCAGGGGTAAAAATGGCAGGGGTAATAATGGCAGAGGTAAAAATGGCAGAGGTAAAAATGTCAGAGGTAAATAATTATCATGTCAGTGGTAAAAATGTCAGAGGTAAAGTTGTCAGGGGTCGTAATGTCAGTGGTCAAAATGCCAGACATAAAAATGTCATTGATAAATATTTAGTCGTAGAAATGCAAGAGGACGAGGTAAAAGTGACAGAGATATTTTTTTCTTCATGTTTCTGACACTTTTCTCGCAATACGCGCTTTTCGTACCTTCTCCTGAAATAAAGGGGAGACTGGGGAGAAATACGGGACACTCATGTAACTTGAAAAATTTTCGGCCAGTCAACAATCCAATTATATCAGTGAAAAGATGAGCCTCGGTACACCTGAAAATGGACATATTAACCACTATATACAGCTCTACAGGTATCTTGTCAGTAAAATATCAAACTTACTATAGATCTGGTAGGTCCTACAGGTATTTTGATAAGTGTGCAAACTTCTGAAAATAACATTGCTTGATAACAGACATGCAGGTATGAAAAATTCGCAGGGATCTTTTACTGTATCTGTTACCACTGGGAGGAATTTAATAGGACAGTGTTACATTTCTCCCCGCGGCACATGTAAATCCTACTTTGGTCATGATGGTTATCCAATTTCTCTCCAGGTTGTCTCATTTCTCCCCGCTTTATGTCCCATTTCCCCCAAAATTAGGGGGGAGCCCTAATTAAATCATTAATCACACGAAAATGTTTTTTCCTATAGGGTATCACTAAGTACTCTACTATAAATTTCAGAACCTATACTACAGAATTATGATTATGACCTAGTTTGACAAAATATTTTAAAAGTTACAAGGAATCTTTCATGATGATGCAAAAATGTCCCATTTCTTCCCGGTCTCCTCTACACTTTCCTGCATTTTTTTCTTCTCACGGATAACCTCTGCGTTTTAATGGAAAGAACCAAACCTCCCACCCAGCCGCCAACGTCTCTAAACTATTGCAAATGGAGCATGTACAAAAATTGTCCAGAATGAAAACTGTATTCCTTCACGACCAGTAGGGCCTACGTACATGTACAAATTATTTCCCTCGTTTTCCTCACTTACAGGTAGAATGCATATCGCATCATCTGGCCTCTTTCTGGTTTATTCGAAACATTTTCATCGGGTTATGAGATAAGAGTGCATAAACCATTACGTAAATGATGTACGTTATTATAAACATTAAAACGAAAAAAAAAAGAGTATACATGTGCATAATGATCACAATCGATCTTTCTCAAAGCAGCACGAAAAGAAGAACTTATTCGCATTCACAGACAGTGTGCGTGTTTGCATGATAAATATGGAGTTGGTTCATGCAGAAAAAAAAAGTAGGCGTATACTTATATTTGTCATGCACCCGGGGTTGAATTGTTTAACTGTTGGCTTCCTTTTCACTGTTTTATTACTACATTAAATTTAGCATGACTCCAAAGTCTTCAAAATAAAAAATTCATGCACCACACCAGATCGTAATACCCATGTTAATTCAAACTTTCACACCCTCTCGAACGAGGGAGGGGTAATTACCTCATCCAATGAAGACTTTAGACTAACATAGTGACAGCGAACTGCCTGCAAACAGGTTTTCTTACGTAGTTATTTTATGTTATTTTCTGTGACCCACGTGTATCAAAGGATATCCTTTTTGTGAGAAATTTGTCATTTGTATATATTTAAGGAGCCTTATCTTAATCAATAATGAAAAAATGCAGTAAAAGTGTTGTAATCGATCTCATATATCAGTGCAGGACAGCATTCTGATTTTGCTACACGAGCAAACCCCGGAAATGACTATTCAAACTGATCTGCTAATAAAATAAAGACTTCTCCACCAAATTGATTCTGTGATATTATTTCAATGAAGAATGGATTCTCCACCCAACAAGCTAAAATACTATCGCATTTTATCCCAGCAAAGTCCTAAAAATCTGCTGTTCAAATTTTGGGGGCCACCCTGTATAGTGTAAGCTCACCGTAATATTGTTGTTTATCTATTTGCATCTAATCATCAAAGTGCCACAGTTTTCGTAGCATTGTGGTCTTTCCAAGCAATAATGGTACTACATTATGTATAGTACAAACTCTGCCAAATTTAGCGACTTCCCATGAAAACGAATAGCATTAGGTCTCACCTTTAAACTGACATGGTGCAATCTGTATAGTCACTGTAAACAGTTTGTGAATGCATACATTATAAATCGAAATCTGGAAGTCAATCACGAGCCCCGAATGTTCTTACACTCCTGTGCTACATACTACTTAACTACCCCCCCCCCCCTTCCCGAAAAAAAAAAAATGTTTGTGAATCTAATGAAGTGTCTTTAACGATCAGAATGGTAAAATCTTCGTTTGACACCTGGGTATATCCATATTTTTGCTAAAAAATATGAACGAATTTTGAGCCTGTATATTTTTGTTACTCCCCTTTTGTAATTTCAGCTGAAAGATTCGTTTTACTTTTTAGTGAAGTTTTCTTGCTGTTGTTGTATAATGAGGGAACAACGTCATTTTCGGAAGCTGAATCTGTACCAATCTTCACCAACACACCATGTTCATAAATTTACTACGTTAATCATAATGGAATCTGACTTTGGAGCAACAGCTAAGTTTGAAAGACATCAAACATTTACATTTTTTTTTTCGCCTGCGGATTCGTTCAACAATAATTGGAAGAAATCCCATGGCAAACTATCGGTTTTTACTCTCACCAGAACAGCCTATTGCTAATGTTCGTCTCCAGTTTTAATAGGCATAAGTTTGTAAAGTGACGACAAAGTGTTCATTAAACTTCGAGATATTTGTTTTTGCGCCATGTGATTCTTGAACAATGTAATAAAATATTTTGCAAGAGCTTACTTATGTCTACCGTTACATCTGCTGTAGTTTTTTTTTTTTTGCGTTTTGTACGTTTGCTTCTACATTATGTCGTGATCAGGCCTTTTGAGATAAATAGGCATCTACGAAACCTGAATGTGAGAAAATAACATAGAACAGGTGAAAAATTAGCGGTTTGCTTCGACTATGTCTCCTTCACTTCTTTACACTAAACAGTTAAAAAATGGAAAATAATGACAATATACTAGCCTGGACGTGAGCGGAATTCATTTGTGTAAGAGTGTGTATGTGAGAGTATGTATATCTGCGTATAGAAGTACAATATATGTTTATACCAAAAGTAGGTTCCTGCGTGCGTGCGTGCGTGCGTGCGTGCGCGTGTCTGCCATTTTACCTCTGCCATTTTTACCTCTGCCGTTTTTACCCCTGCCATTTTTACCCCTGCCATTTTTACCTCTGTCATTTTTACCTGTCATTTTTACCTCTGCCATTTTTACCTCTGCCATTTTTACCCCTGCCATTTTTACCTCTGCCATTTTTACCTCTGCCATTTTTACCTCTGCCATTTTTACCTCTGCCATTTTTACCCCTGCCATATTTACCTCTGCCATTTTTACCTCTGCCATTTTTACCTCTGCCATTTTTACCTCTGCCATTTTTCCCCTGCCATTTTTACCTCTGCCATTTTTACCTCTGCCATTTTTACCTCTGCCATCTTTACCTGGCACCAGGAAAATTATAGTTCCAGCAGAACAGTGTTACAGTTTAGTTACAGTCAAGAGTTCAGGAAGAAAACATTTTAAAGAATACGTCAACCTATAAGTCACTGTAACAAGCATTCTGGCAAAAAAAAAAAAAATCGAACTGTAGAACAGTCGAAGAATTGAAATACAGATAGGCAGACAGGAGGGAGGTGGTTCAAACGTTAAACTTGTTATTCGATTTTAAGTTTCAATTATCATATCCTGCACACATTTATGGTTCCCATTTTTTTAACACTTTAATGTCCTTGCTTTTGTTCCATTTCTATCAAATAGTTTGACAGATTCACTTGCATCTTGTGATCATCCCGGTCATGTGTCTAATGGTTATTGGGACTCCAATATCACGAACTCTGGGTCAAGGTTAACTCTTACCTGTGCAGAAGGTTACGTCATCTATGGCAGCGCGACATTACAGTGTGTTGGACTATCTGGTTGGTCAACATACTTCCCCGTTTGGAATGCTTCAGTCGCGTCCTGCTTGAGACTCGAATGTAAAAGAGAAGGTATGTTGTGTAGAAAAGTATTTTACATTAGGTCATGGTGTAAAGACCGATAATCAAAAGAAGCAAGTGGATAACACGTTATAGTCATTGACAGTTTGAATTTGGTAAGGCCTTTTTTTTCTTTATTGTGTCACCTGATTGTAAGTACAGGAAAATATCGTATTTGCTGTTTATTATATCAGTTGAAAGGACTGGCTACAGCATGATTTCACATATTTCATCATTGATTCAGTCAGATCATTCTTTTTCACTCATTCTGAAGATCTCAAAATCCAAGTGACTTTTGTATTTGTTATCTGCCTATTGTTAACATAAATATATGTTATGTTCGAAAACACTGATAATGCGCCATATTGTTTTGAAAATGACTGTGTTTCATTTGTAATGTATGGAAGATGCAAAATAAAAATCTGAACAAAATTTAAATGAAAATGAAAAGAAATAGAAAAGAGTGAGATATATTTATAACTTGACTCTCCAGAAATATTCTGCTCATGCCAAAGTTCCTTCATATGGATCAGCGCTTTGCTTGGGGCGATGGTGGCAGTGTTGACAGTTCTAATTTCGTTCTTACTTCATCGCATGAAGAACAGGTACTTGCTTTCCAATTAGTAATATTTACAAATGTGGGTCTACCTATTGATAAACTTGTGGATTCAACATACTTAAAGAAAAGCACTGTCTCCAAATAGGACATGTGCAGTTAATGGGATGTATGAGTTTTCTTCTTATTCTTCTTCTTGATTTGTTTTGTTTTGTTTTGTTTTGTTTATGCCACTTATTGACACATCGACTGAATAATGAATCATGACCGTACTGATTCCGGCAGGATTCGAACCTACTGCCTCCTGTGTTTTTGGTTTTAATGTTTTATTGTTGTTATTGTTGTTGATGGTGTCTTTTATGCATGTTAGAGTAACATTGCCAATTATATTTCCATGGTTGTTTGAGAAATTGAATTGAACTGAATTGAATTTAAAGTTACCGATACATGGACATATTAATGGAAAGTAACAGGTCAAACGTACAAAAATACATCTTTCAACGAAATGACTAGTGTTGTGTACGATCTCCTGCTCTCTTTTTTTTTTCTGCACGGGTTTGTGAAACATTATTTGTATACTTTGAATATTTAATCCCTTTCAGGCCCAGATTCATACTCCAAGACCGCGCAAGAGGCAGAGAACAAAGAATCCAATTCCGACGACGATGTAGGGGATGACAGCATCCATTCTATCCATGAGGAAACTGACGCAGCTGACCACGGCCCACCCGGTAGAAAACCTGCAGTGTACGTTCAAAGATTAACAAGGGTGATTTTTCCATGATTAGAAGTGATGCATTTGACGGGGTTGAAAACTGGCCCAGGCCAAGTATGCACTTTGATCATATCGGCCATCACCCATCCCTGACCGGAGACACAGATGACGATGGTTATACAGGGCGTATCAAAAAGAACGTTACCCTTTTGAAAAAATTGTCTGAATTACATTTCAAAATATTTGGACGATTTTTCCATATTTGAAGAGCTCAGTTGCAAAAGGTACTACATCCATTTTTCATCAAAATCCACTTTTTGGTGTTGATGTACTCATTTTTAGGACCTCTTTACACCTATACTAACGAAAAGCTGAATTTCCAACCAGAAAGTGTTCAAAAAATACATTTAAAAATCAGTTCGGTTGCAAAAGGTACTACATCCATTTTAGTTGGGTTGCAAAAGGTACTACATCCACTCCAATGACACCATCGGCAAATTGACCAATCAGAGACCAGCATTGGCTTGACCCACTACCATTGTCTACTGACTTAATCTGTAAACAATAGAAGTTGGCTTTTGGCTTTTTGGCTTTCTGTTAAAATCGCCACGCAAATCTGACCAATATCTTGTCAAACTCATCACATTTCAATCAAGCAATGTAGGAAAATGAAGGAGAACTCATAGACAAAACAAACCATTCCAGGAGAAGGATCGTGAATAATAAGCAGTAGAGAAGAGCAAAGGAGAAACGGCGGAGAAACGGGAAAAATTATGTGACTCTCATGTAATCCCACGTACTGCATTTACTGTTAGTTACCGGTACTGTGCGTTATTGCTAAGGTGTTGAGTTTGAGCTATAAATTGTCTCCAGAATTGAGTACAGACACTTTGTAGGTATGGTCTATTTCTTACATAAATAGCTTCCCAGCTAATAAGTGTTTGACAACTAGTATGAAAGCAAAGTTACTTCGTTAAATGTATACAATGGCATGAAATTCTAACATCCCTACCAACAGTGCTATACCTATGGGTATGCTGTGCTATTCTATACGTACATGATTTTAAGTACCAGGGCTTGAAAGTATACATAGTAACATACAGCTTTGAACAATAGATTTATATTTATTCTTGTAAATGACACATTTTACTTATACAATGTCACAAAGGCATGTGTTTTTAGTATACTATTAGGTGGTCATAATACTCATCGACGGTCTTGATTTTTATCAGCTATTAGATTATCAAATTTATCTCACCTGATAAAGAACATACAAGAATGAAATTCATGTAATGAATTTAATTACAGCGTTGACAAAATACAGCACATTCAGATGCTGCTTTTCCACCTTTTCCCTTAGAAGTTACATTGAAAAAAAAATGAATAAAAGATAATTAATACAGTATTCTTGAGACACGTGAAGGGAGAAGTCACAGACAGAAGTACCCAAAAATTTAATACAAAGAGGAAAAAGTAAAGATAAAGCTCGTGAGAGAAAAACAAAAGGAGAAAAAGGAAGAGAGAAATCACCTAGTGAGATATTGTGACCCCTCCCCATCTATAACCGTTCACACATAATGGATCCCCCCATGCTTATGACCAATGACAGTCATTCCGATTCAAAAGATTGGTCAGCAAGGGAGCAGTGGGGCATTACAAATGCACATTGGTTTGATATTCTTGCTGCTAAATAGGGCAGGGCATTGTCAATTACCTAGGCCCCCCTTGACCTCGTATCCCATCCCCATCAACACCATTGCTGAAAAATAAAATAAATCCGCAAAACATGTCATAAAATCACACTGAATATATCTCTGGAATGTGAAATTTCGGTTTCAAAAGGTACTACATCCACTTTCGGTTGCAAAAGGTACTACATCCACGAAAATATTAAAATGATTAATTCATTAAAAATAAATGTATGGACCTGGATTTTCTTAGAGAGTGGTTTTAGTGTTGTAACATCTAGCACTACAATAGGGGTAAATATCATTCCAGTCAGAGCTTGCTAAATATGATAATTAAAAAATCGCGTTTTTCTCAGAACTTGAAATTATGGATATAGTACCTTTTGAAACCGAACTCTTCATTTATGGATACCAAATAGTCTCATCTACTATGTGCAATCAACAAAACAAATTTTTGTTCACGCTTGGCTGAACACTGCCGCTCTTTGTCCAGAGTGTGAAAAACGGCTTGCGACAAATTGAAAGAAGATAGAAAATTCAGCCAGCAGTCAAAATAAGTGTTCTCATTCAAACAAAATGCTCTTTTGCTCACAGTTTTGATTATGTTATGCTAGTTCCGAAATTTTCTGGTGATTTGTCTGTCATGTTTTAAATGATTCCATTGTGTTTTATGGAAGGTTGATTAACAACATCGAGATCTTTTAAGCACAGTTATCACAAATCATGCACAGACATATTGAACCCACATGCCAGTCACTCAGTCAAGAAGAAAAGTACAAAATTAATGCATCCTCAGATCATTCAGTCAATACAATCAATCCAATCAATTATTCAATTTAATTAATTAATCAATCAATCAATCAATTAATTAATCAATCAATCAATCAATCAATCAGTCACAATTGTATGCATGTTTTATAGAAAGTGGCAGATTGACATAGGGAATATCCCCCCCCCCCCGTGACATAAAGGCAGATCAATGTTTGAAAAACTGATTTATTTGTTAGTTTATTCGTTCAATCAGCCGAGTGATTATTTCAATGACTGGAAAGTGATTGATTACTGGGTTGATTCACTGATTGACTGAACCACTCAATGGCTGACTAACTGATATATCGGTTGCTGTATTGATGGGTTGCTTGATTGATTCATTCATTCATTCATCGATAAATTGTTCAATCAATTGATTGATTAATGGGATGAATGATTTGAATGTTGATTGATTTGGTGCCACTACCGCATTAATCAATAACTGGCAGTTATATGGTATTGATGTATCCGTGTATTGTGAAAAATGTGCTTTAAAGATCTTGAAGTAATTGCACTCTAATTCTCACCAATTGATTTAGAAATGAAATCATTAGAATTACCATAAAGCTGACAGGCTGAATTTTCCATCTTCTTTCAATTTGGCGCAAGTCATTTTTCACACTCTCGACAAAGAGCGTCAGTGTTTAGTCAAGCGTGAACAAAAATTTGTTTTGTTGATTGCACTTGATAGATGAGACTATTGGGCATCCATAAATATGAAAACAATCTTCAAAATATTTTGAAATGTAATTTAAACAATTTTTTTTTTCACAAGTGTAACGTTTTTTTTTTTCTGACACGCCCTGTATAGCTATGGACGGCCAGCATGTTGTAAATTCCGAAGTGAAGTTCCAAAGCTGCAATAATAGCCAACAAGCGTCTGGATTCCAGCAACAATATATTAAAAATGACAGTAAAGGATCACAGATTTACATTGAAGTCGATGGCGGAAGTGCAAATCCAGACATGATCCATGACCCATGATGCGTGCAAGCCCCAAACTTTATTCTGCTTATTTTTCTTCTACCTCTTACCCTTGGCACCTCGAAACACAACAGACAATGACAACATTAAAAATACAACAGCTTCAGCTACAAAGCGCATACGCCATCTTTTAACATCGTTGTGTAGATTTTCTTAATAGTCTTGAATTGAAGGGATATTGAAATGAAATGGGAAATACTGAAGTAAGTATGGAGAGAGATTAATAAGTTGATGAATCTATTATGTTGTCGACCCTTTATGACCCCTACCCTTCTAGTTCCTGTCACCATCGATTTTCTTTACATGTGACGTCGAAGATTCCCTTAAACGTTAATATTTGAAGGGGTCGGTGCAATATAGTGCTAACCCACACTTTTGTCAAAATTGAGTTACATGCATTTTCATAATCCTTATCCTTCACTCTAACCTCCGTAAAAAATATCATATTTAAATTCAACCAATAAGATGGTAAAAATACATGCATTCATGTTTTATTAGTGTACAATGTATGGACTTTCCAAACATTCAACAGCGATTATCTCAAAATGACTATTGTGTGGGTTAGCACTATATTGCACCGACCCCTTCATTTGGATATAGGGCAGAACAGATATCTATGAAGTACTCACAGCGTAGCAAAAAGATAGCGCTGAGTACCATATGTGTGTGGAAATTACAATTTATTTGTAATACACTGATATTAAATCTGCAATATCCGATACGATACAAAATAAAATAGAAGAAGTGTGAATGTACAGTTATAATTATTTTGTATATTTTTGGCACGTGTACTCGTAATTGCTCTCGAGGTATCAGCATGTCTTACAAAGTTAGATTTTTCAAAATCATAGTGTTAAGGTCAGTAGCTTGTCCTGTATACTAGTTACACTTCATAGTCAGGTTCAATGTCTTAATTCTTATCAGCATTGTCCCACACATATATCTTGTACAGATTGAATGTCCTTTGTCCTAAAGTCATAAACTGGAGAACTTAGCCCCTATGTGTTAATTGAACCAAGACACACAAGTTTAAGCTTAGTGTTGGTGCCTAGAATAAAGCAGTAATTGTAGCCCTTTTCTCATCTACCGTACTGACCATGCAAATACCTATCCTTTGTCCTCCCCCAGTAGCTCAGACGGTTGATGTCACCATTTTGTAATAATCTCAACTTTATGTTCTTTTGTCCTATTGTTGTATATAGCCATGCCTCCATCCAATTACCACCCTATTGCCCGATTGTACCTACATTAGTTTTTTCATTTAATCTCTTCTATGATGGAAGTAGCCAACTGGTTAATTGTTTGTATAATTGGCAGGGAATGATGCCAAGCTAAAACTCCTGTTTGGTAGTCAGTCTGAATTTGGTCCTCCTGAAGTCAAGATACCAATAAATGTTCTCTCTGTAAATGCAATGATTTAATGTTGGTGTGATTGATTCATTGACTCTTGTTTGAAACGCAACAATATCATATCTTGCAACATGCAATATATATTTGATAAACAAATGCCTCTTACACCCAAAGTGTTGATTAATGTTCAAGTCACGGATGACGATGAGTGATGATAAAGCAATCAAGGACTATGTACATCCACTCACATCCTATATCTGTAACTGATTTTTTTCTTGTTCTTTATATCTATAGATGTCTGTATGTTGACAGTATACACATGACAAATAACTGAAACAGCATGTTTATATTGTACTCCGTATCATGATTGCAACCCTTAAATCGACATTTAGTTGCCTCGAACACACGCATTCACAATAGAGCAATTGTGCAAAAAGTAAAGGGAAAGAGAAAGACCACTCACTGCGGTGACTACTCCCAATACTTGACTATGGACATGGATATTTTATCAACGGAGCTGTTTCCTTATTTCAAGAGGTTTGTAATGAGACAGAGGGCGTCAGAGCTAAAGTGTGTGCTTAATGTAACTTTCAATTTAGTCCATTGTACAGAGATTGTGTAATGCAAAACGGGTAATTGTATGCCACTCTTCTGTTCCCAGGTTTGTTCACCAATTTGATTGATAGTAAAGACCGTAGACGCACATTGAACTGCAACCGAAACAATCAGTACTTTCTTCTTGAATCGATGTTTTGCAAGCTGGTAAACATATCTCTCAAAGCCTGAATCGTACTCTTGTAATTGAATGCGTTTGAAGAGCATGCTGACATCACTTTCACTATGTCGCAGTCTACTGAAGTGTGAGTGCAAAATCTACCAGGAAATCAAATCCAAATGATTTTTATTATGAATATTGTTATAGTAAACTTATCAAAACAAAATATACCGTCAGTTAGGACGTTATTGCCAATTTGCAGTGTCACCACTAATTTTATCTTAATTCTCGTGTGATTCCAACAAACAAAGAAATACAATTTTATTTCCTTCGACGGATATGCGCAACATGGCACAATGCTGTTCATAGAAAATGTGAACCAATGAGATTCGCAGTGATATCACCAGTTTTTGCGCAGATACAAAACATTCACAAACAAAAAGACACTTACTACACTCGCTTGCACAAATAAGCTTGCCCACTATTCGGACGTGATATGATATACATATGTATATATATATATAGATAGATATTTAACACAGTTTCCAGTTTCGGTATTTTCCTCTCAATTACGAAGTTATTCACTTGGAAAATAAGAGCAACTCAAAAAAATGAAACTATCATGTCAGAGTGTAGTTCACAGAAAATTAGTTGTAATAACTTTGTACCACACACGTGTGAATGCATAGCGTTGGAAGTGTACAACAGACCTCCCAACCATTCTGAATTTGGAGGAAAGAATCTGAATTTTGACCTATTCTAGGTCATGTTTCAATAGGAGTTCCTACTTTTCTTGATAATTACACATACTACACACCCCTATGGAAACTGCTCTTTCTTCCCTATTTTTGAGCCAAATCACCCCTATTTTTCAGTCAGTAAGGTTGGGAAGTCTGGTAGAAATGTATCACTCTAAACACGTGTAAGTAAGCAGTGCTGAGACACCTAAAATGGTCACTAAAAAGTTGAGATAACATGAGGTTTGCGGGTTTTAGCTTGTGTGATATAAAGCGTGCATACTGAGTACTCAGATTGTAATGGGTTTTAACGGACTGCAAGGAAGTTAAAACAATTTACTCTTGAAGGACACAGTAGCGATGTTGCCGGGCAGATATAGGGCAGGGGGGATTACGCAACAGGTGACCCCCTGCTCTTGCTGCCCCTCTCGTTTGCGGGGGTAAGAGCACGCGGTGAAGTAATTGCTTAGGTAGCGTCATTCGATGGTGGTTTGTCGTGGAAGTAGGAAGTAATTGAGGCGGCTCCTAGTATTGGATTTCGTGCATTGTCTTACACATTGAACTTCGAAACTTTGTAGTTTTCTTTCATCTTAGTCCGTGCTACTTTCCCACCCTTGGAACTTTTTGGGGTATACCTTCTTGCCTTTGAAATATTGGATATCATACGTGAACTTACATCGTCAATTCTGGGGCACTGTCTTTTGCATTTTCGCATCGGGACGTTTGTACCTAAGTTAATATCATTTTAGTTCTGCATATCACAACGCCGGTTCTGGACTTTCACTATGCCGAAGTCCCGGAGTAAGATCATGAAGAAGGTGATGGGGAAGGAGCCGCCAGCGCCGCCCTCGTCGACGCGTCGTCGTGGTCGAAAGACAACCAAGAGTGGGGAGGAGGACCCGGCAGCTGGTCAAGGCGGATCGCCTGCAGCATCCGGTGAGTATAGTGTGTCTGCGTGTGGGCATGGTGACGCCTCTTGGCCCACCGTGGTCGACGCGGTGGTGCGTGAGCACCACGTGGCAAGCAAATCGGTAGATCTTAGTCCGGTTGGTCAGTTGATTGACCCACCTGACACTTTTGATGCCCTTCCCCAAGCCTTGTCGTGCGTAGGGGACGAGCTGGGGAGCGTCGTCCCCATGTCGGTTAAAGAGAAAATTTGGAAGGGGGAGTTTCTTGATTTGGGCATCCTCCTCAAATCCGACGTAGGTTCCCTGAGTGAGGAGGCGTCATTCAGCCTCGTGCAGGCTGGAGGATCTCTGCAAGTCAGGAGCGCGAGTCGCACCCCGCAAATTGGAAATATCGATATGTGGACGTCGGCCTTTCTGACATACGCTTCGGTGTATGTAGAAAAGCATGGAAATCGAGCGCGCGAGTTGTTCAAATATATGGACACAGTTCGATCCATCGTGCGCTTCGGAGGCTATAATTGGCGCACCTATGATGTGCAATTCAGGCTGCGGCAAGCGCGACAGCCGTGTAGCAGCACGTACCCCGTTAGTCTGACTATAAGTCACCGGCCGAGAGAGGGAGCTATTTCAATCGGTATTATATAATCATGTTACTCTCTCCGGACGCTCCCCGATGGCAAAAGAAGAATCAAAAGAGCTAATTTTTGCTGACCAGTCCTTTGACCACGGTTATGTAAAAAGGTACACGTAGGCTTATCCCATAATACTTGCCACGTAGCCCCCTTTCCCTAACATTAACCGTGGACATAGCTTTTTCTCGCACTCTGGCTCCTCAACCTCCAAAGGAGATGGACATAGACCATTGCTCTCCTGCGTCCGATACAAAAGGGAGATATAATATTATACTTTCCAGAATCAAGTCCATCCCGTATTGAGTCAGTTTTACATTGTACTATAATTCTTGGAGTTCATACAATACACCACATCGGTGAGGTGCATGTTTCCAGCAACATTAATTCTAAATAGTTGTGGAACAATTACTACGAAGATGAGATGCCTTCCTGTCATATTCGCGGACGCTGCATGAGGCTTGCGTCAAAGCTCATCATCTCGCATCTCCTCCCATCGACAACCCCGTCGTCAATGACTAAGGATGAACTTCATCTATGTCCAGCTCACCACGAATTAGCGTAAATTTATTGTGAATCTCCAAGTGGGATCGCATCCGTAACAACCGATGTCAACGCTATTGATGTGAGTGCCGGGCGACGACGAGGCGGCGAACACCGGTCCCGTTCCAGACAGTGCGTGTACACGTCAGCATCTCGACCCGGAGCTCATCGTGGCAGTGCGCACTGCAGTTCGCGATCGCGATCGAGGTCCCCTTGGAGAGTGAGGTGGCCGCTATTTCACCCTGGAAGCGACTAGCTGACTAGGGACTCTGTTCGGACTGTCGCGGTGGTTTGTAACTTATGCACCCTTTTATTTGTATTACCGCTCCTAATAATTATAATCACATGTATGTCCCCTCAATTTTAAGACCTCCTTTTAAACGTTTTGGCCAAATATAATTTGGTGTGATTGCTCATGGAGAGTCGTAAATAACCAATACCCTGATTGATTCATATTCTGGGGGAAATACCCTATAATTATCACCTGCGTGTGATATAATGATGTACACGACAATAAAGCGTGTATAGTATTGAAACCTTAAATATTCTGTTGTCAACGCCCATTATTACAATTAGTAATTGTCGAGTGGAGTCATAACTCAAGGCGTTGGAATATGGCTGTATGACGAGAGTGTGTATGGTGTGTAGTTTGTTACACAACAAAAATAATATCTTGCCACATTAACACGCCCCGAGGCCTACCTTCCAACAAAGTGGTGACCCCGACGTGATCTAAAAGAGGTGTGATTCCACTCCAGTTGATAACATGACTTTATAATACCCATGTTGTAGTTGACAACCACACGCGCACTTAGTGTGAACCATACTATCTGAGCATATTCTTGCTACTATATAGGCTCATACTACATAGATTGGCAATTTTGTCTTATGCTTACGTAATGTATGTTGCTGTCTGTTAAGTTTGCAAATTATTCACGATTGTTTGTGGGCCTAATAGTTCGTTTTCAGTAGCAAATTGCTGCGGCAGTGACCGATACCACATAGCACTCCGGTCAGGACCTTGCGATTTTATTCTTGCGTGAAGAGATTGTAACCATGGCTACCGACAGTGCGGAGCAAACTCTATCCCCAGCGGCCTCGCCTGCAAAAGAGCCCGAGGAACGCTCACTCATAGGCACAGTTTCTATCAAATTGCCCCCATTTTGGGCAAACGACCCCCAAATTTGGTTCGCACAAGCGGAGGCACAGTTTAGCACGCGCGGCATTTCTAAAGAGGAGACAAAATACGCCTATGTTATCGCCGCATTGTCACCCGAAGTGGCGCAGGATGTGCGTGACTTAATTGTTAACCCACCGTCTGCCAACCAATATACCAAACTGAAACAAACTCTCATAGCACGAATGTCCGAATCTGAACAGCGCCGCGTTAAGCGACTCCTAACTGAGGAGGAACTCGGCGATCGTAAACCTTCTCAGCTTCTGCGGAGAATGGAGCAGCTGGTAGGCGATCAAACGCTAGAAAAGGGTATTCTGAAGCAGCTGTTTCTGCAAAGACTCCCCCAAAACGTCAGGCTAATTTTAGCATCAACATCTGACGCCCTAACTTTGCAGGAGTTGGCCGAGCTCGCGGATCGGATCGTTGATGCCCACGTACCGGGTGTCAATACAATGACAGCTAGCCCTCCGATAATAGCACCAGTTAGCAGCAGCGGGGGAAATTCGAGAGGGGTTACGCCTCCAGCGACGTTGGCACAGCTAACGAGCGAGCTTGCCGAAGTAAAGCGTGCGTTGATTGATCTGACGTTTAGCGTCAAAAAGATGCAGCAGCGGGGACGTAGTCGCAGCCGTAGCACGGCAGGCAGGGGCGCTAAGACCCCCTCGCAACACAACGGCCAGCACGGCCAGCAAAGCCAAGGAGCGAACGCTGCGGCGGCAGCGTCAAGTGATCAGCCCGGAGCTAATACACAGCAGCTATGCTTTTACCACTACCGATTTGGTGCAAACGCACATCGATGCACCCCACCTTGCTCGTACAAGGGAAACGAAGCGACCAGCGGGTAGGCGCGACGACCCCGACTGGTTCCCTTAGCAACAGTCGCCTCTTCTACGTCACTGACAACAATACGCAACAACAATTTTTGATTGACACTGGTGCCGCAGTGTCGGTGTTCCCACCCGGCAAACATGAGCGAAAGTATCCATCCTCTTATCACTTGCGAGCCGCAAACAGCTCCCAGATAGCCACATATGGCCAACGTTCATTAACATTAGATTTGGGTTTGCGCCGTAATTTTAGATGGATTTTCATAATTGCCGATGTGGCTACACCGATACTCGGTGCCGATTTTTTGCATCACTTCCACTTTTTAGTCGATGTCCAACAACGACGACCGATAGACACAGTAACAAACTTGCATGTCACAGGACAGACTGCGGTTAACGTTGGACTCAACCCCGTCGGCTTACATATGACAGCCGACGATGACAACGACCCATACCGATGCATGCTTTCGACCGACTTCAGTGACATAACCAAACCGGTATACAAAGAGAGCGACGTTCGACATAGCATCACACACCATATCGAGACAAAGGGACCACCCGTTAGTGCACAACCACGACGACTGACAGCTGACAGACTAGCCGTAGCCAAACGCGAGTTCGAACACATGCTCGAGCTCGGCATTGTGCGGCCGTCCAACAGCCCGTGGTCATCACCTTTACACATGGTGCCCAAACGCACTGAAGGGGATTGGCGGCCGTGCGGAGACTATCGCGCCTTGAATAAGGCAACTATCCCCGACCGTTACCCCGTCCCTCACATTCAGGACTTCGCCTCGAATTTGCACGGCAAGCGCGTTTTCTCGAAAATAGACTTGGTAAGGGCGTATCATCAGATCCCCGTAGAGACTGATGACATTTGCAAGACTGCGATTAGCACACCATTTGGCCTATTCGAGTTTTTGCGTATGCCATTCGGGCTACGCAACGCAGCTCAGACATTTCAGCGGTTTATTGACCAAGTTCTTCGTGGCCTCACGTTCGTTTATGCGTATATAGACGACCTCCTCGTGGCAAGCGCGAATCACGAAGAACACGAGCGCCATCTGCGTTTGCTTTTCGCAAGACTGCAAGAGTACGGCGTAGTAGTAAACCCAAGCAAATGTGAATTCGGGAGAGACTCGCTCGATTTCTTGGGCCACCGCATCAATAGCGAAGGTGTGAGCCCACTGCCCGAAAAGGTTGAAGCCATACGTCAATGCGCCACGCCCACTTCGGTCAAGCAGCTGCGTGCATTCTTAGGCCTGGTCAATTTCTACCGTAGATTTATCCCAAACTGCGCAGAAACATTGACACCACTCACGAACCTCCTCCGGAATCGTGCAACACGCTCACGAAAACCACTGCACTGGACACCAGCATGCGACGTGGCATTTGCCGAAATCAAAGAGAAAGTTGCACAGGCCACACTATTGGCTTACCCTTCTACCCAATCAGCGTTGAGTATCATGGTCGACGCGTCCGACAGAGCAGTCGGGGGCGTGGTACAGCAACTGACTGACGGGGCCTGGCAGCCAATCGCCTTTTTCTCTCGCAAGTTGAACGCAGCGGAGACGAGGTACAGTACTTTCGGACGAGAGTTACTTGCTATCTACTTGACTATCAAGCATTTTCGTTACATGCTTGATGCCCGTGACTTCTGTGTATATACAGACCACAAACCCCTGACTTACGCGTTCAATGCTAAGCCAGACCGTCACAGCCCGCGCGAAGTACGGCAACTTGACTACATATCCCAGTTTACTACCGATATTCGGCACGTAAAAGGGGCAGAAAATGTAGTAGCCGACATGCTCTCCCGCCCTGCGGTAAACGCGCTCCACACGACTGAAACAGTAGACTACGCATCGATGGCACAAGCACAGCAGTGCGATGACGAGTTGCAAGCAGAGCTGCGAAACCCACGTACTAGCCTTAAACTCGAACGTTTGCCTCTCATTTCTACTGGTGGTGAGATTATTTGTGATATGTCAACCCAAAAGCCACGTCCGTACGTTCCTCAATCCCACAGGCGCGCGATATTTGACTCAGTCCATGGCTTATCTCATCCTGGTGTTAAAGCCAGCCAACTAGCTATCACTTCTCGGTTCGTGTGGCCAAACATCAACAAAGATGTTCGAAAGTGGGCACGCGAGTGCATTCCTTGCCAGAAGTCTAAAGTTCATAGACACGTTAAAGCTCCTCTCGGCACATTCAGTACACCTGACGCACGATTTGCGCATGTTCATATCGATTTAGTAGGACCACTGCCTACTTCACAGGGCAATTCATACGTTTTCACTTGTATAGATCGATATACGAGGTGGCCCGAGGCAGTTCCCATACCCGACATAACAGCCGAGACGGTAGCTAAAGTGTTTGTCGAACGATGGGTAGCAGTGCACGGCGCGCCGGAAACGGTCACCACAGACCGTGGAGTTCAATTCGAATCACGCCTATTTGAGCAATTAACGCGGTTGTTAGGCACGACCAGGATTCGCACGACCGCCTATCATCCGGCAGCAAACGGGATGATAGAAAGATTTCACCGCCAGATGAAAGCTGCACTAAAAGCGAAGAACGACCCCTCCCACTGGACTGAGCATATCCCGATCATCTTATTGGGCATTCGCTCTACTGTCAAAGATGACCTCAAGTGCTCCCCAGCCGAACTCGTCTACGGCACGACACTGCGCTTGCCCGCTCAGTTTGTTGCTCCTCAGCAGACCACTGTCGACCCGAGCGATTATGTTTCTCGATTACGTAACCACATGTCTCAATTCACACCTACTCCGCCTCGCTCCCAATACACGACTACTCACGTGCCGACAGACCTGCACACTTGTTCTTATGTTTTTGTCCGTGTTGATCGAGTTCGTAAGCCCTTGCAACAGCCCTACGATGGGCCTTACAAAGTGTTACGACGCAACGTTAGGCATTACACACTCGAAATCAATGGCAAGAAAGAGCAGGTGAGCGTCGATCGCTTAAAAGTCGCGCATGTCGAGAGCAGCAGCGCGCCGGACGATGTAGTAGTGCCTCGCGACACAACGCGTTCCCCACTCGAGTCTCCCCCAGCGACGTCGACGGCGTCGGATACGCCCGCTGCGAAGTCGGATCCACCGGTCCGACAAACGAGATCGGGGCGCCATGTCAGATGGCCGGCGCGTTATGTGGTATCGTTAGGATAACGTTATTTCATTTAGTTACGAGGCGTCTGCCATCACTCTTGATGATGTCGAGGTTTTAAGGCAGATTTAATTAATTAATGTGAATACTATGTGACTGTCATAAGTACTTAGTATGTATGTTATATGTGTACGCCTTGGCCGTATACAGTTTGTACAGGATTTTTTTTTTTTTTGATAATTTGTTATCATCTTAGTTTCTTTTGCGTGATCTCAGAGTTACCCCCGTAGAAGGAAAACTTACCACGGGCGGATTCACTGCAACCAGATACATTAAGTTTCCGTATTTTTATTGTACATGTATATTACTTTGTGTGCTTTCTGCGATACTCTAAATGTAGTACATTGTATAACGCTTAGGGGCTGCCATCGCAGAACGACACGAGCAACATGACATACACTTTTTTGTGTCATACTTGGCCGATATGCTTTGTTTGTACTTTCCGTTACAAATTTTTATCTGTGTGTATTATTATCGAGTCCGTGCTATAATACATGGTCCGTGCTTGAGGACGTTGAACCAACACACGGTTCAGTCAGATCGACCTCATAGCATATTATTATGTACAGTATTTTACAATAAGTTTTGTTTGCTTTCTAACAACCTGCATGCAGTCCTCAAGGGTATATACACGACCATGGTATTGATATTGTGTTTTTGGCAGGTAGTAAAACGGTGTACATACAGTTATTTTTTTCTTTTGTCGTACGTCAGTGCTGGTCAGGACTTACGTACTAGGGGGGGGGGGGATTCCTTGTAGCAGCACGTACCCCGTTAGTCTGACTATAAGTCACCGGCCGAGAGAGGGAGCTATTTCAATCGGTATTATATAATCATGTTACTCTCTCCGGACGCTCCCCGATGGCAAAAGAAGAATCAAAAGAGCTAATTTTTGCTGACCAGTCCTTTGACCACGGTTATGTAAAAAGGTACACGTAGGCTTATCCCATAATACTTGCCACGTAGCCCCCTTTCCCTAACATTAACCGTGGACATAGCTTTTTCTCGCACTCTGGCTCCTCAACCTCCAAAGGAGATGGACATAGACCATTGCTCTCCTGCGTCCGATACAAAAGGGAGATATAATATTATACTTTCCAGAATCAAGTCCATCCCGTATTGAGTCAGTTTTACATTGTACTATAATTCTTGGAGTTCATACAATACACCACATCGGTGAGGTGCATGTTTCCAGCAACATTAATTCTAAATAGTTGTGGAACAATTACTACGAAGATGAGATGCCTTCCTGTCATATTCGCGGACGC
Organism: Diadema antillarum; assembly: GCF_040938485.1. Classification (NCBI taxonomy): domain Eukaryota; kingdom Metazoa; phylum Echinodermata; class Echinoidea; order Diadematoida; family Diadematidae; genus Diadema; species Diadema antillarum. Next base: position 4,561,153 of record NW_027270960.1, read on the forward strand.
TGCATGAGGCTTGCGTCAAAGCTCATCATCTCGCATCTCCTCCCATCGACAACCCCGTCGTCAATGACTAAGGATGAACTTCATCTATGTCCAGCTCACCACGAATTAGCGTAAATTTATTGTGAATCTCCAAGTGGGATCGCATCCGTAACAACCGATGTCAACGCTATTGATGTGAGTGCCGGGCGACGACGAGGCGGCGAACACCGGTCCCGTTCCAGACAGTGCGTGTACACGTCAGCATCTCGACCCGGAGCTCATCGTGGCAGTGCGCACTGCAGTTCGCGATCGCGATCGAGGTCCCCTTGGAGAGTGAGGTGGCCGCTATTTCACCCTGGAAGCGACTAGCTGACTAGGGACTCTGTTCGGACTGTCGCGGTGGTTTGTAACTTATGCACCCTTTTATTTGTATTACCGCTCCTAATAATTATAATCACATGTATGTCCCCTCAATTTTAAGACCTCCTTTTAAACGTTTTGGCCAAATATAATTTGGTGTGATTGCTCATGGAGAGTCGTAAATAACCAATACCCTGATTGATTCATATTCTGGGGGAAATACCCTATAATTATCACCTGCGTGTGATATAATGATGTACACGACAATAAAGCGTGTATAGTATTGAAACCTTAAATATTCTGTTGTCAACGCCCATTATTACAATTAGTAATTGTCGAGTGGAGTCATAACTCAAGGCGTTGGAATATGGCTGTATGACGAGAGTGTGTTTGGTGTGTAGTTTGTTACACAACAAAAATAATATCTTGCCACATTAACACGCCCCGAGGCCTACCTTCCAACAGCCGCTCCGTTCGTCGGCGACTATTGACACGGAGCTGTGGCTAACCGTAGCCACAGCCCAGCCCAGAGCAGCGTTTCGTTCGTATACTCCGTTGCAGCCCTTTCGGGCGGGAGCTGGGTCAGGAGCCGCCACGTCATACCTGCGAGGTCGTCGCGGGGGGCCTTCCTCACCCGCGGGAGATAGGAGAGCGGGGGCAGATTTTGCACGCGGACGAGCCAATCACTGCTTCGCATTCAACGCGGGCTCTTGCAAGCGGGCGATCTGCAGATTCGCACATGTCTGCGCAAATTGCGGCTCCTCTACCCACACAGCTCAAGCCTGCACCCCAGTCCGGGAAACCCGCTCATGAGGACCGCCCCCGCGTACGAGGATGGTCCCTCCTCATGAGGACCTCCCCCCGCCTCATGAGGCCCCCCGGGGAACGCCTCATGAGGCCCCCCATTCACTTCTTATTCATCTCACATCTGACGTATAAATTGTCGCAACTTTGCACGGTGATTTTTTGTTACACACACATGTCCACTATCCATGATGAAAAGAAGAAAAAATCCTGTCTGTTTTTTTTTTTTTTTCAAAAATCGAGTTTTAATCAACCGATGCAGAGCGCCCATCAAAACACGGGCGCCAGCGCGTTCGCACAATGCAAGACTGCCGCACCTAGCGGCCTGATCCGACTAAATATTTTCGATGCTTTTTTTCTGCGGCTCTCACCTCTCCGCGCACGAATCAGCCTCGTGAAGCTGAAGTCTGACATCTTTTTACACAAATTCGTAACGAGAAAAATTAAATCAGTACTAACCTGATCTTGTCCATATATTCCAAATTACTATTCCACACTGATAGAGTAGGTGGGTAGATGACATACTCCAGTTTGTTAGCAAAATAATCACTTTGTATATAGGTATGACGAGTTCACTTTCTTCGTCAATTCCGCCCACGATTCCGCCGCCCGCTTACCGTTTGGGCGCTTTCTCTGGAATCATCCCGCGACGCGACGTACGTCGCGTCGCGGGATGATTCCAGAACAAGCGCCCAAACGGCGGAATCGTGGGCGGAATTGACGAAGAAAGTGAACTCGTCATACCTACAAAGTGATTATTTTGCTAACAAACTGGAGTATGTCATCTACCCACCTACTCTATCAGTGTGGAATAGTAATTTGGAATATATGGACAAGATCAGGTTAGTACTGATTTAATTTTTCTCGTTACGAATTTGTGTAAAAAGATGTCAGACTTCAGCTTCACGAGGCTGATTCGTGCGCGGAGAGGTGAGAGCCGCAGAAAAAAGCATCGAAAATATTTAGTCGGATCAGGCCGCTAGGTGCGGCAGTCTTGCATTGTGCGAACGCGCTGGCGCCCGTGTTTTGATGGGCGCTCTGCATCGGTTGATTAAAACTCGATTTTTGAAAAAAAAAAAAAAAAACAGACAGGATTTTTTCTTCTTTTCATCATGGATAGTGGACATATGTGTGTAACAAAAAATCACCGTGCAAAGTTGCGACAATTTATACGTCAGATGTGAGATGAATAAGAAGTGAATGGGGGGGCCTCATGAGGCGTTCCCCGGGGGGCCTCATGAGGCGGGGGGAGGTCCTCATGAGGAGGGACCATCCTCGTACGCGGGGGCGGTCCTCATGAGCGGGTTTCCCGGACTGACGCGGGGCGCTGTCAATGGCACCCAAAAAGACTCTCGGCCCATCCCCAATTAACATTGAGCGCGTGATCCCCTTTCTGCGCAATTATCCGGATAAGACAGCTGCAGTTAACATTATTGAGGGCTTTCGTTTTGGTTTCCGTTTGGGTTATACGGGGGAGCGGGTCGCTCACGAGTCACGAAACCTGGTCTCAGCGACAGCACACGCGCAGGTTCTACATCGTAAATTGTTCAAAGAGGTTAGCCTGGGGAGAATAGTCGGTCCATATGTCTCACCTCCTTTTCCAAGATTTCGCTGCTCCCCAGTTGGGGTGGTGCCAAAGAAGGTGCCTGGGGAATTTCGCATGATCCAACACCTGTCAGCCCCTTGCGGTGCATCCGTAAATGATTGCATTGACCCGCGCGATTGTCAGGTCAGGTATTCTACTTTCGATGACGCCGTTGACCTCGTAACGCGTTTGGGGCAGGGGGCAGTCATGGGAAAAGCGGACATACAATCTGCCTTTCGTCTTATCCCCGTGCATCCTGATGATTTTGAGCTACTGGGCATGCGCATAGATGGTCTATATTATTACGATCGTTGCCTTCCGATGGGCTGCTCGGCGTCGTGCGCGATTTTCGAACGTTTCAGTACCTTTCTTGAGTATTGTTGTAGAAATATCGGTGAGTCGGATGGCGTATTGCATTATTTGGACGATTTTTTCTTCGCAGCTAGCTCTCGACATGAATGCGCCAGTCTAATGCGTTCTTTCCTTGCAATGTGTGAGCGGTTTGGGGTGCCAGTGGCTAATGACAAGACTACGGGTCCTGTCACCGTTATCGAGTATTTGGGGCTCACAATCGACTCTGTTTCACTTACTGTACAGGTCCCGGCAGAGAAGGTGGTGGCTTTGCGCGCTGACCTAGAGGAAGAATCAGGGTATTAAAGTACCATTCAGTGACCGGTCGAAAACTGGTGTCGAAAAATCGAATATGGCGTGGAAATCCCGTCGCCCGTCGCCTATTCCAACGGAAAAATGAATAAAATATCAATATCCTATTTTCAACTGAAAATGGAACACAGGATAATGGATTTGCTCTTAGATTCTGTTTTTCGCGCTTCATTATAATGAAATGTCAAAAAATGACTCAAAATCCTATTTTCTGAACATTTCAAAAAATAGGAAATGGAAATCAGGATATCGGTTCGATATTCGTTTTTCCATTTTCCATTTGCAACGAGCGACGGGATATTGAAGACCGCCCTCAACGGCCACTTTATTTCGACACATAAATCGGTGGTAGCTGTTCGGTATTATTCAGCGTCTAGAAGAAGAAGACTATACCTTGGCTACGATATGCTACGCACCTCATCAAACTACTCGTATCCAGCAGGCACAATCATGGCGTGTAGCTCTTTGTGGCGACGTGCTCTGCTGCGAAACGACTAGTTTGTAGAGACTTCCGACCGTAATTATGCGATGTTTCCATCTACTGAAAACCTTTTTCTTCTCCGACTGAAACTGAGATGAACTAAGAAAATAGTTTTAGATGAAATCCTCGAATTTCAACAACTTCACCAATCATAATGTCGGTGAAAACCGTGAGAAAGGAGTTGCGTTTCCGTTGTCACTGTACCCAGTGCCGTATATACGGCACTGACTGTACCAGGACAGCAGGGAGAATAGTACCAATCATAGCTTTTCTTGGGGGGGGGGGGATGGAACTGGTAAATCTTATTTCCAAACCTATTCAGCAATTCTATATAATTATAGAGACTCTGTTTTGAATATGTTTATCATTTATGACCAGACCATTGCGCTACATACTTTGTTCTAAGTTTTTTTCTTATTATGCAAACATCTAGGATTAGTCTGACAAATTTATAATCATATTCTACACAATGGATACACCAAGTTAAATCCTCTGTTGGTATATGATTCACCTCTTTTCTCACCGCATGTTTTTTTAGCTGCCCCTACTTTTCATGCTTCTCTTTGAAAATTAGCCCTAAGTTTAGCTGAAAGGGCAATTTCTTCCCATGAGTGGAAAACGAATAAATAAAATGAAAGATAATAAAGAGGAAAACTGTCTTTCTTTGATATGCGCGCTTGTGAGTTGTCTCGAATTCATTGTTGGACATGTATCTTTGATTGAATCAGTTAATATTGTTCTATAAAAGGTGCCTTATTAACGGTATGTTACATTGAATTTTCTGTCATGACCAGTCAGGTGGACAATCCATAAAACAAAATAGAGTGTAGTCTCATGGTCCACCTGGTGGTTACTTCTGGACATACACCATCACATGAAATTGAAATGAAATGATCACATAGAAAAGCAAGAAAAGAAGGGGCACCTGAAGAACTTAATGGTGAGAAAAATGATGAATCACAACCAACAGAGGGTTTCATTTGGTGTATGTTTTGTGTATAAATTTGTGAATCTAATCTTAGATGATTGCACATAATAAGAAAAAATACAGGTGAACATAAAACGAAGTTATTATTGTTATCATTATTATCATTATTTATTCAACATTTGCAATACAATACAAGTGATAACAGATAAACAAACAAAGCAAACAAATTACTTTAAGGATACAAGATGTCAGGTTTTCCCTGATGGTGAGCTTCCCTATGTTGCCGGGTTGGAAAAAAGTAATCAAACTCAACTTAAGGAAGCACATCAGGAAGTACTTGAAGACACACACATAAAAAATAATATAGTAGATAATAATACAAATAATTTCAAATTGAGCATGTACACCAGGTGAATTATTGTACATGAAAACTAGAAATATCATTGTGGGGAATGGTATTCGTCCCTCCCCCCCCCCCCCATAAAAAAGTCACTCCAGTATACCAAAAAAAAGTGTTATCAGAGTACATCTCTGAAAAAAAACCCACAAAAACAAATATAACTGCACTGCTAATTAATAATATATTCTTAGCACCCAAATCCTATCCGATGACCCAAAACCTCTGCCCCCATCCCCCCCCAAAAAAAATCACCGTCAGACAACAAATTCACGATACCAGGTATCATCAACATACCCAAACCATCTTAGATACACAATAAAAATAAACATTTCAAAACCTTAGCTTCGTGTATCGTTAACCTGAGGCTCCATGACCCGTTTTCTCTATGAAAATCCTTATGTGGTAATACATACACCACTGTACAATTAACAATGTATATGCACCGAATTTCATAGTAATACTATTGGGTTTTGTGAAGAATGACTAAAAAAAAACCCAACCAAAAACAAAAACAAAAACAGTGAAATACTGGATCAATTATATGTATGTCTTACACATAAAGTCTGAAACCCAGGGACAATAAGGTTGGATCGGAAGCAAAACTAAATATAAATCAATCAATCATAAATCAAAATGTATAAAAAATAATCTTAAATTCAATTCAATTGTACCTACGAACTGAAATCCCGTGGTGAATGGTGTTCGCCCCCCCCCCCCCCAAAAAAAAAAAAATAGTCTGTGTGTCATAGCAACCAAGAGCAGTCACATAGAGAGTAACATCAAAAACAAAATCACAATCCTGGTCCTAGCACATTGAAAAGGGAAACGCAACTCCTTTCTCCGTTTTCACCGACATTGTGATTGGTGAAGTTGTTGAAATTCGAGGATTTCATCTGAAATTATTTCCTTAGTTCATCTCAGTTTCAGTCGGAGAAGAAAAAGGTTTTCAGTATAGATGGAATATCGCATAATTACGGTCGGAAGTCTCTACAAACTTGTCGTTTCGCAGCAGAGCACGTCGCTACAAAGAGCTACACGCCATGATTGTGCCTGCTGGATAGTTTGACGAGGTGCGTAGCATATCGTAGCCAAGGTATAGTCTTCTTCTTCTAGACGCTGAATAATACCGAACCGCTACCACTGATTTATGTGTCGAAATAAAGTGGCCGTTGGGGGCGGTCTTCAATATCCCGTCGCTCGTTGCAAATGGAAAATGGAAAAACGAATATCGAACCAATATCCTGTTTTCCATTTCCTATTTTTTGAAATGTTCAGAAAATAGGATTTTGAGTCATTTTTTGACATTTCATTATAATGAAACGCAAAAAACAGAATTTAAGAGCAAATCCATTATCCTGTGTTCCATTTTCAGTTGAAAATAGGATATTGATATTTTATTCATTTTTCCGTTGGAATAGGCGACGGGCGACGGGATCTCCACGCAACATTCCATTTTCCGTCACCAGTTGTCGACCGGTCACTGAATGGTACTTTAATACCCTGATTCTAACGATAAAGCACTGTGTGACGTCACGTAGCCCGCGTGACTGCAAATGAAAGGAGAGCAATCAGGGTATTAAAGTACCATTCAGTGACCGGTCGACAACTGGTGTCGAAAAATAGAATATTGCGTGAAAATCCCGTCGCCCGTCGCCTATTCCAACGGAAAAATGAATAAAATATCAATATCCTATTTTCAACTGAAAATGGAACACAGGATAATGGATTTGCTCTCAAATTCTGTTTTTCGCGTTTCATTATAATGAAATGTCAAAAAATGACTCAAAATCCTATTTTCTGAACATTTCAAAAAATAGGAAATGAAAAACAGGATATCGGTTCGATATTCGTTTTTCCATTTTCCATTTGCAACGAGCGACGGGATATTGAAGACCGCCCCCAACGGCCACTTTATTTCGACACATAAATCAGTGGTAGCGGTTCCGTATTATTCAGCGTCTAGAAGAAAAAGACTATACCTTGGCTACGATATGCTACGCACCTCATCAAACTATCCAGCAGGCACAATCATGGCGTGTAGCTCTTTGTAGCGACGTGCTCTGCTGCGAAACGACAAGTTTGTAGAGACTTCCGACCGTAATTATGTGATGTTTCCATCTACTGAAAACCTTTTTCTTCTCCGACTGAAACTGAGATGAACTAAGAAAATAGTTTTAGATGAAATCCTCGAATTTCAACAACTTCACCAATCATAATGTCGGTGAAAACCGTGAGAAAGGAGTTGCGTTTCCGTTGTCACTGTACCCAGTGCCGTATGTGCCGTATATAAGGCACTGACTGTACCAGGACAACAGGGAGAATAGTACCAATTATATCTTTTCTTGGGGGGGGGGGGGGGGGGGGTGGAACTGGTAAATCTTATTTCCAAACCTATTCAGCAATTCTATATAATTATAGAGACTCTGTTTTGAATTTGTTTATCATTTATGACCAGACCATTGCGCTACATACTTTGTTCTAAGTTTTTTTTCTTATTATGCAAACATCTAGGATTAGTCTGACAAATTTATAATCATATTCTACACAATGGATACACCAAGTTAAAGGACAAGTTCACCTTCATATACATGTGGATTGAGTGAAGGCAACAATGTTAGTAGAACACATCAGTGAAAGTTTGGGGAAAATCCAACAATCCGTTCAAAAGTTATGAATTTTTAAAATATCTGTACAATCACTGCTGGAGGAGAAGACTACTACAGTGTATGATGTCACATGCGTACAACGATATAAGGAAAATAAAAAGAGAATTTCACAAAACTTGACTTTTTGAATAAAGTGCACATTTCCTCGACTTGTTACTGACTTATGTTAGGGGTAATATTATTCCCCCTGACTTCTGAAAGAGAGAAGTCGAGGGTTCTTTTATTATGCGAGAAAAGTGAGAATATCTTGAATTTTCTTTATACTTTCTTTATATAGTTGTACTCATATGACATCACAAGCTATAGTAGTCTTCTCATCCAGCCGTGACTGAGCAGAAACTTCAAAAATTCATAACTTTTGAACTGATCGTCCGATTTTCCTCCAACTCTCATTGATGTGTTCTACTAATATTGCTGCATTCACTCAACCCTCATGTCTATGAAGGTGAACTTGTCCTTTAAATCCTCTGTTGGTTATGATTCACCTCTTTTCTCACCGCATGTTTTTTTAGCTGCCCCTACTTTTCATGCTTCTCTTTGAAAATTAGCCCTAAGTTTAGCTGAAAGGGCAAATTTCTTCCCATGAGTGGAAAACGAATAAATAAAATAAAAGATAATAAAGAGGAAAACTGTCTTTCTTTGATTATGTATGCGCGCATGTGAGTTGTCTCGAATTCATTGTTGGACATGTATCTTTGATTGAATCAGTTAATATTGTTCTATAAAAGGTGCCTTTTAAACGATATGTTACATTGAATTTTCTGTCATGACCAGTCAGGTGGGCAGTCCATAAAACAAAATAGAGTGTAGTCTCATGGTCCACCTGGTGGTTACTTCTGGACATACACCATCACATGAAATTGAAATGAAATGATCACATAGAAAAGCAAGAAAAGAAGGGGCACCTAAAGAACTTAATGGTGAGAAAAATGATGAATCACAACCAACAGAGGGTTTCATTTGGTGTATGTTTTGTGTATAAATTTGTGAATCTAATCTTAGATGTTTGCTGATAATAAGAAAAATACAGGTGAACATAAAACGAAGTTATTATTGTTATCATTATTATCATTATTTATTCAACATTTGCAATACAATACAAGTGATAACAGATAAACAAACAAAGCAAACAAATTACTTTAAGGATACAAGATGTCAGGTTTTCCTTGATGGTGAGCTTCCCTATGTTGCCGGGTTGGAAAAAAGCAATCAAACTCAACTGAAGGAAGCACGTCAGGAAGTATTTGAAGACACACACATAAAAAATAATAATAGTAGATAATAATACAAATAATTTCAAATTGAGCACGTACACCAGGTGAATTATTGTACATGAAAACTAGAAATATCATTGTGGGAAATGGTATTCGTCCCTCCCCCCCCCCCATAAAAAAGTCACTCCAGTATACCAAAAAAAAAGTGTTATCAGAGTACATCTCTGAAAAAACCCCACAAAAACAAATATAACTGCACTGCTAACTAATAATATATTCTTAGCACCCAAATCCTATCCGATGACCCAAAACCTTTGCCCCCATCCCCCCCCCCCAAATAAAAAATCACCTTCAGACAACAAATTCACGATACCAGGTATCATCAACATACCCAAACCATTTTAGATACACAATAAAAATAAAAATAAAAAATGATTTCAAACCCTTAGCTTCGTGTATCGTTAACCTGAGGCTCCATGACCCGTTTTCTCTATGAAAATCCTTATGTGGTAATACATACACCACTGTGCAATTAACAATGTATATACGCACCGAAATTCATAAATACTATTGGGTTTTGTGAAGAATGACTAAAAAAAAAAAAACAACCAAAGACAAAAACAGTGAAATACTGGATCAATTATATGTATGTCCTACACATAAAGTCTGAAACCCAGGGACAATAAGGTTGGATCGGAAGCAAAACTAAATATAAATCAGTCAATCATAAATCAAAATGTATAAAAAATAATCTTAAATTCAATTCAATTGTACCTTCGAACTGAAATCCCGTGGTGAATGGTGTTCGCCCCCCCCCCCTCCAAAAAAAAAAAAAAAATAGTCTGTGTGTCATAGCAACCAAGAGCAGTCACATAAAGAGTAAAAGCAAAAACAAAATCACAATCCTGGTCCTAGCACATTGAAAAGGGAAACGCAACTCCTTTCTCCGTTTTCACCGACATTGTGATTGGTGAAGTTGTTGAAATTCGAGGATTTCATCTGAAATTATTTCCTTAGTTCATCTCAGTTTCAGTCGGAGAAGAAAAAGGTTTTCAGTAGATGGAATATCGCATAATTACGGTCGGAAGTCTCTACAAACTTGCCGTTTCGCAGCAGAGCACGTCGCTACAAAGAGCTACACGCCATGTGCCTGCTGGATAGTTTGATGAGGTGCGTAGCATATCGTAGCCAAGGTATAGTCTTCTTCTTCTAGACGCTGAATAATACCAGGGAGGTGGAAATTCCACCTCCCTGATAATACGGAACCGCTACCACTGATTTATGTGTCGAAATAAAGTGGCCGTTGGGGGCGGTCTTCAATATCCCGTCGCTCGTTGCAAATGGAAAATGGAAAAACGAATATCGAACCGATATCCTGTTTTCCATTTCCTATTTTTTGAAATGTTCAGAAAATAGGATTTTGAGTCATTTTTTGACATTTCATTATAATGAAACGCGAAAAACAGAATTCAAGAGCAAATCCATTATCCTGTGTTCCATTTTCAGTTGAAAATAGGATATTGATATTTTACTCATTTTTCCGTTGGAATAGGCGACGGGCGACGGGATTTCCACGCAATATTCGATTTTCCGTCACCAGTTGTCGACCGGTCACTGAATGGTACTTTAATACCCTGATTGTTAGGCGCATGCTGGACGGCAGCAAACGTGGTCGCATCTCCAGGGACGTGCGCTGCCCGATCACCTTGCCCATATTAAGCCGCATGCTTGTGGCTCTCCCACACGTGTGCGCTTCGTCATTCGACGCGTTGCTGTTTCGAACTGCTTTCCTAGTAGCTTTCTTTGCGTTTCTCCGGGTTGGGGAATTTACCGTCCGCGCCCGAAACCACACCCCCACTCTCAGATTGATTGACGTTCGCCTGCACAGCGGCAAGGCAGCTTTGGAGCTACACCTCCGTTCTTCCAAGACTGACCAGGGGGGTGCCGGTTGTTATATAATCTTGCCTAGCAACGAATTCAAGAGCTTATGTCCAGTAGCAGCCGCTAGTGCCTACGTGGCTGTGCGTCCACGTGGTAGCGAAGCTTTCTTCCTGCGTTATGACGGGGCCCCCCTAGTTAGGAAGGATTTCAATAACATATTAAAGCGCTGCGTGGAGTTCGTACGCCTCCCAGTCGCACTATTTTCTTCTCATTCGTTCCGTATTGGAGCGGCCACGTCAGCTGCCACGGCAGGCATTCCGGATGCAAGGATTAAAGGCATGGGCCGGTGGTCGTCTAATACATTTAGACGCTACATCCGAATTGATCAGATTTTCTCATAATAGCGCTCATTATTGTGGCGCTTATTGAGCGTTTCGGGGATTACAACCCAAGTAAAGTTTTGGTTTGAAAGCGAAAATAAGTTTTTATCAATCTTTTGAAAGCTAAATGTTCTTCACTCTTAGCTTTAATTATATGTTTCAAGTTGTGGTAAGGGCTACCCAATCTTTATTATCGTATACTGGGAGTTGTAAACTGAGAGTTATCAATATGCCAGTGCATTACAGTTGCATTACAGTTGCCGAACGCTGTCTTACATTAGTCAAAGTACAGATAGGGCAACAAAGTTTGTTTTCATGCCAAAGTTAGCACCCTCCCCCCCCCCCCCCCCCCATTTCCATTTCGGATACCGCGCTTCTCGTCTCTTTTTCTCTCTTTCTCTCTTATCACAATACAGGCGTAAGAGTGATCGCAGACGGGGATTCAGGGGAGCGACGAAGCGGGCTCGGGCTATCCTGCTGGGACTCGCTCTTCGGACATGCATAGTAATAAGGTCATTAGCATCTCCACCTTCGGGTTGCTGCCTGGTCGGCTCAGTTTACACAGGAGGTCAGAATCATCGACTTTTATAGTGTGCGTTTCAACCCGGGGCAACTTTATCCTATCATTCCTTGGTAGTCGCTGTCAGGCAACCATGATATCATCCCACTACCGATCTCGAACTGCCTGGTCTATGTGTTATACATTGTTCCGAATGGATTAAAGCACGATACATACGAACTAACAAACAGACAAGCCAAAAAAAAAAAAAAAAGGCAATATTCTCGCGTCATTATAATGTCTGCCATGGGCTGGAGCACAGGTGTATTTAGCGGCAGGGAACAATATTCTTAAATGGACCCAAACAGGCCATGGCATTGACTTTCGACAGAAGCCGGTTCCCCGCAGGATTGTAGGTTCTGCTTCCTCTTTTCCCCGTTATTCGGGTTTACATACTTGACTGTTTTACCTTGTATCATACATTCCCTTGTTTGGGCCCTTCAAGACACAGTTTAATATTGTGGCCAACCGTTCTCATATAATAATGTTAACTCTATTGGCATGGATTACAACTAAATACGTAGATAAATGAATACATTAGTAAGTAAGTAAATTAGAAATATAATACAAACTCGTAAAGTAGCGGCCCGTCAGTGTTGTGCCATCTGGATTATTGTTCGGCCGTGTACATTCATGTTTCACTATTATAGGTTGTATATATGTCATATATGCTAGTCTGGGGGTAGTGGGCATGCTCTAGTAGGGTCAATTGATTGGTTGCGTATGAATTTAGCGGATTATAAAGGAGCTGCTCCGTTGAGCTCCTTGGGTGATTGGAGATAATGATGTCCGTACTTCTCGGTGAACTCTTACAAATTATATTGTTTGATGAATTAATTCATTCGGTAGGTCGATGTGATTTGAAAAAGTCATCTCCACCTTTCCTGGACATTGAACTGATACTGACATTACAGACTGCATGGCGTTTTGAAAATAAAGAATACATCATCAGATCTTTCAATTGTATATCAATAAGCTTCTTCTATTTCTGTCTCCTCAAATATTAAAATAATTTACAAAAAATCGCCAGGGCCTTGCAAATGCTGATCAGTTATGTCAATGTAGAATATATATATATATATATATATATATATATATATATGTATATATATATATATATATATATACTCTCTAAAAAAATCGAGTGAAAATATCCACTCTTAAAGGAGTAAATACAAAAAAGAGTGAATTTAGAGTGAAATTGGAGTGAATTTTGAGTGAAAATGCTCATTTTCACTCATTTTGGAGTGACCTCAGGGATCACTCGAAGATTTAGGAGTGATCCCTGAGGTCACTCCAAAACGAGTGAAAATGAATATTTTCACTCAAAATTCACTCCAATTTCACTCTAAATTCACTCTTTTTTGTATTCACTCCTTTAAGAGTGAATATTTTCACTCGATTTTTTTAGAGAGTATATGTGACCGTGCACTTCAAAACGAACATAAAGTCGCACACACTGATTTGCGTGAGGACTGAAAATAAGTGAAATGGGTCAACCTACCCGAACTTGACTTTTTCATATTTTCTGAAAGAGCGGGTCTTCTTTTACATTATGCTAAAATTTGGTATTATAAAACGGGCACGAAAGTGTGGTTCTTTTTTAGCAGTTTATCTCGAACATTTTTGGTAGAAAAGTGTGATTAGTTGTGTCTTTAGAATCCCTTTTTCATTTCTGAAAAATCTTGTCCACACTCTTCACTTTCAACTCTAATAACTTTTGAAAGGATAAGGCTACTGTGTTGACAGTTGGCATTAATTATGGACAGAATGTGTTAATGAGGCATGCTTAATTTCAATTTAATCTGATAATCTCTTCATTGTTGTTACTCTGGTGGTTTACTTCCTGTTTTTTTGTCCCATTCATCGCACAGCCAGCACGGTTTGGTAAATATTAAGCGCTTGAATAGACACTGTACTTCAGAGCCTCTTTTCTCAGTTCACACTTTTCCTAAGTTTGTGCTTTCTTTTCAATATTTAGATAGGTTAGGAGCGTCCATTTGATTTGAGTTATACATCATTTTAAAGCTTAAAGTCTGCTCTTTCAGAATATGGTCTTAACTAAAAATTCATGTCTGGCGACCTTTTGTTTGTTTTGAGGTGTAAGGTCACATACATACTGTATACTGTTTACAGGTATCATTTGATGTCTGTCAGTCTTAGTCAACTATGACCTTTCATTTTTATTAAAATCTCAATGATAATGGAAGGGCAATAATCTATTGCATTTACCAGCGTGTACGTACTAAATCTTTGATTATGTATCAAAATTACATTGAAAATATTTGTGAAATTCAATATTGAAAACAGTGTGTAATGATTTCCACTTGGTGCAACTTCGGACAATTGTCATATCTGGTTCGTCATAAACACACAAGCAGATTAATGCAAATCAGGCGTAGAAAATCGATTTTGCATACTGCCGATCCACACCTGGACTTTTTTTTTTCAAGTAAACTGAGCAACTCCACACAGACAATATGAAAAAACGCACGTACACACACACACACACACACACACACACACAATTAAGTTATGCATCAGCATGACACCTGCGGTAATAACTCTGTGTGGATATATTTGATTTGATTTATTTCTGCTTGATTCCGTTACATCAGATATAATTATGTACATGTCATTTATGACAAATAATATATCGACACATAGCTTTTAGTACAATTATACAAGACAAATACAAACAGCTTATGGAACTTAAACAGAAGGGTCTCCAAAGTAAGCCGAGGCTTGACGGTATGGAGACTACATGCTTACCTACTCTGGATAGAATAGGGAATACAGAAAGAGAGAATTTTAACTAGGGAAGGGTAGGGGGAAAAGGGAAAGTTACAGAGTGCATGTGTACCACTCCAACTACTTCACAATAATAGTAATGATGATAAATACAATAATTATGATAATGATATCAAAGTTAACACGTTCAGCTGCCTTTGCCGGAGTAATGACCGAATATGCACTATGAAAATAATAATGTGTGAATACAAAGTATCCTATACATATTGTTATCTGACATGGAATAAAATATATCGTGCTTATTTTATGTACGCAGTAATGGTAAGGCACATCGTATACATACAAATACATGCTCATATAATATACACGATGTACCTATACATACATATACATACTCATATTCATAATATGGATAGATAAATAAATCGATATATGTATGCACACATACATGCATCATGTATCACGTACATATCCATATACATTTGATTATAATACAATAAAGGAATCAGAATGTTATCCTGGGGAATACTGCTTAAGGAGGTGAAGTTTTACAGTTTTATATACAATGTCTTTATGATACAGCTGATATATATGCGTTGATGACACGAGCTGATTATGCACTGTACCTGAAATAGTCATTTTGTATTGACTCAGCTAAAATCGGAATCATAGCATGAAGTAAATGTAGTTTAGGTTTGTTTGTTTGTTTGTTTGTTTGTTTGTTTGTTTGTTGTTTTTTGGAAGGGGTGGGGAAGGGTTGTAGCAGTTTGTTCAGGGCCATTTCAATCTGTCTAACATTGGTTTTGCCTCCATTCGCCACAGATGAGGTGCATCCAACAAAAACTATAATAAATAATCAAAAGTATGCCTACCTCTCGTGTACGCCTGAGCACGAATCATACTTTATTATTAACTATTTGATGTGGTTTGTCGTATTCCATGACCGTTCAAAATGCCCAACTTACTCCTTCTAATTCGAAGAGTAAAGGTAGAAATATATTAAATTGTTGTGCAAATTTCACTTATCGTTGTGGTCACTTAAAGCGTTCACGGACATTTTTGTATTCACACCGTTTGAATGACGTTCTGTTAACACTTCTGTACCAAAACAGACTGTTGTCATTGAATTGAAATAGGCACAATTTAGACGCTGTGGTTCAAACTTACAAAAACTATTAATCTATTTTGCTGTCATAATGTGATTGTGCAAAAAAAAATCGTGCATTTCATTTATATAACAAGATGACAACATGCAACACTTACCTATTTGATAACTATGTAGCGCTTAAAATAACATGCAGAAATTAAGTGGGCATCTTTTGTAAAAACAAATAACTGCAACGTAGTACACGCCTTCACGTTAAATTCGTTCACGATCATTAATTCGTTGTTTTCGGGCATTCGGAACATACGGGTCTACAAGCAGACATTATTTCGAGTGTCGCAAGCCCTCAACGACCAGGGCTGAGCAGGGAGGTGAGTTCTTCTCACCTCTCAGATGGTACGAGGTGATCATCGGCTGACTGTTCAAATGATGACAAATGAGCTAGGCATGAATCTGGACAGCGTCTGGAAGATTGTCACTGAACATCCGGACATGCGGAAAATCTGCGCAAATAGAGGTGCCAAAACTCCTGAGTGATGACCAAAAGAATCCTGCCCAGTTTATCTGCCATCATTCGAACAGTCAGCCGACAATCGCCACGCACCATCTGCCTGACCCGCTCAATGTTGAACTCAGTTCTGGTCATTGAGGGCCTTCCGCTCCTGGAGTCATCTTCCTCGTCCTCTCGTCCTTCTTTAAACATCTTGAACCACTCAAAAACATGTGTGCGTGACATCGTCTCAACTCCGCACACTTGCTGTAGCAATCTCATAGCTTCTGATGGAGTTTTCCCCAACCATACCAGAAACGTCACGTTTGTTCATTACTCTGCGCTTATTGCTGAACGATCTGAAACAGAGGATGTGTATACAAAGTTATGTAAAAGAAAAACAAATCCATGGCTGCAGAGAGCTAAGATAGCAGTTACCTACTCAAGATAGATTACTTTGAAGGTGAAACCTCTTAATTTGAAGTTTGGGTTCGAAATAAATCTTTTATTAAAGGGAGGCAGTCCTGAGATTTTCACTGTAATGATAATTAAGAAGAGTAAAAAATAACCTTTCACCAGTTTATACGCGTGGAAATGAAAAACTGTCTCCGTACGCGATTTTTGAAAAATTTTTCCTGCAAGCGATCGTGTAAGAGCCTGCAAAAAAGATGCTACGTCATGCATGCCCTACTCACCAAGTTGACAGCCGTGCCTCTAAAAGCCAATTCAAGTGTTCAAATGATTAGTTGCAATTTTATCATAGAATGTGAAAGCATGTGGTTTTATTATTTCAAACAAAATATTTCAAGCTTAGTTATATATAATTCATGAAAAATTAATATTGTTAACATAAATTTATATGTATTTTTAAACCAAATATACCATGAACTTGACATCAAATAGGCACGGTCCTTTTCTAGCTTCCGTCCGTGTTGCATACTTCTTAGCGTACAAACCACTCTCGCGCGTGAATTCTTACCATACTAATGTACACAGTACTCCGTCTAGCTGATTTTGGCGTTCAAACCGAAGATAACCTGTGCATGAGAGAGTCGAATTTTTCAAAGAAAATATTGTTTGTATCTCGATATTTCTGTAAGTAGTCAGATATCGCCTTTCCTCGAAAAAAAAATGACGTCTGCCGGGCAGGGTAAACACAGGGGGTCGTAGGGATATGATTTCGCTCCACTTTGCCGTGCATGTCCAGTCGGCATTGGCAGCAGCTAGCTTAGTGGCACTGTACTGCAGTCCAACCCCGGCTGCAGCCCCACGGTTAATGAAACGTCATAGCTAGCCACTTTCCTTACCTCTCTACGCTTTTTCCCTCGATTCTCTTCGAAGTCGATGCTCGAGGTGTTTCTGTTTTATGGCTCATGTGAGCAAATGGTCGGGATTGCATCTGGCTTCAGGAGGTTTTCTCGGTTTATAACCGAGGGCCACAGCCTGCCGGTCCACGTAAAAACATTGCTTCTCAAATGGTCCACGCACAGGTAGGTCACAACACGATATCGAGATTTTCTAGGCCCTAAGTTTCTTATGTTAGGCATCGTTGTACCGAGATTTCCCAGCCATACAGCTCACCTGTCACGATACTTTTGTGGGTCTGGGACGGAAAAAAAGGATTTTCCTGGGAAATTTTCTGCACGATTCAAGCAAAACTACTGATGTAAGATAGCCTGACCAGACGACGCTGAATGCGGTCGCCCCTCTAGTGTACTAGCAGGCCTGTGTAGAACCGTTTCTACCTACAATCTGTACTAGAACATGCATGCGCGGCGACAGGGCTGCAGCTGCGCTTGTGATATACTGGAAAAGTGCGAAGGGCAAACCGCGTACGGGGTATCTACCGTAGATCTAGTTGTACCGTCCACACGTGTACTGTGCGAATATACAATACACAATGGATACACACACACACACACACACACACACACACACAACGTAGAAACAATGTCAAATACTAGTAGCCACCGACTTCTTCGTGCATCCGGGTAACTAGGGAGCGTACGGATAACGAGCAGAACACGGCTGGGAAGAGTTGTGCCTCGGTGACGTCTGACTCTCCGCCAGGACTTGCTCATTAGCATATTCACCATGCAGATTCACACTTTTTCAGCCAAAATTTATGAGCTTATTTGGTGATTTGAAAGTTTGTTTTGGGGGAAAGTAGTTCATTGGAGGTACCAACAACAACATATATATATCTTTTTAATTCGTGAGGACTGCCTCACTTTAAACCAGTCCTGGAACTTTTCTGACACACCTCGTATTTCTACATACGTATGTTCATGTGTGAGCAGCATTGATGATAGGGTCAATAAACATGTGAATGTATTGTGACTAAGAATGGTAGTATATAACTGACCCTCAAAACCCATACTCACAACAAGCTCGCGTAGCTTTCCCGGAAAGGTGTGACAGCGCCTTTATGATCGCACACGCGTGACATCCCTTTTGTTGAAAACGCAAACAATACTATTGCTTGTGCGGGACAAGCAAAATGTTGAAGCACGAGCAAAAGGTCATGCTTATGGATTTAAGCAATTGCTTGAGCTTGATCTTTTAAGGCCGTGTCACACCTTTCCGGGCAAGCCTTGCGTGCGACTTGCAAAGAACAATTTTTACTACCCGGAGGTCCCCGTAGATGGCCCCCGCACATGACAGTACCTAGCACGTATCTCACCCGTAGTCGACCGGAGGTGCTCACGCAAATCTTTTTACCCGCAACCATGTTTAGGCCATGTCACACCTTTCCGGGCAAGCTCAAAACTTGGTTGCGATTAAATCGGACTTGCGAGCGCACCTCCGGGCAACTACAGGCAAGATACGCGCTAGGTACTGGCAGGTGCGTACGAACTGCGGAGAGCTCCGGGTAGCAAATTTGTTTCCCCGCAAGTCAAGCCGCAAAACTTCCCCAGCTAGGCCCCTATATACAGTATGACAAGGCCTTGAGCATGCTCAAAACTTGGGGTTCGCTCGCAGAGGTACACGCAGAACATCAGAAGGAGACCCTTACCGGCAGCACCTTGCAAGCAACTCCAAAGCAGGTACTTCTCAGTACCCGTAAGTCGCTCGTAACAGAAAACGAATCGGTTTCAAAGCTCTCACGCAGGTCACACGGAAGACACGCAAGAAGAAGGTAAGTAGCACGCGTCTAGCAGGTAAGAAACAAGTGCGAAACTCGCAAACATTCTTGTCCGCCCGCGTAGCTAGCCCGGAAAGGTGTGACACGGCCTTTTCTAGACGATCTTGTGCATGTGCTTGAAGCAATTGCTTACAAGCAATTGCTAGTTTTATGCATTCGGCCCAGTATTTACACTATTCACCTATTGCTCATATCAACGTCAGTGTTATCCGACATATGTGACCCTGCATCACAAAACCAATAAACTAATCGCCAGACATGGAATTACAGTTAAGGGCAGATTCTGGAAAAGCAGACGCTAAGCTTTAAAATGATGCATAACTCAATTCAAATGGACTTCCCTATTAAATACCGGAAAGAAAGTACACACTCTGGAGAAGTGTGAACTGAGAAAAACTCGAAGCCCTGAAGTACAGGGTCTATTCAAGCGGTATTAATCTTCACCAAGCCGTGCTGGCTGTGCGATGAAAGGGACAAAACATATGATGTAAACCACCAGAGCAACAGCAATGAAGGCATTATCAAATTAAGCTGAAATTGGGCATATACCATATTCTGTCAATGATCTATGTCAACTTTCAAAGCAGTAGCTTTATACTTTCAAACGTTTTTAGACTTGAAAGTGAAGAAAGTGCAAAGAATTTCGTTAAATAAAGAGGGGCCTCTAAGACATACCAGGTCATTTAATTCTCCCCCAAACATGCCAAAAGAGGGTTGTAGAAAAACTGCTGAAAACACACTTTCCCTTTCATGTTATGATCCAAAATTAAAGAACAACGTAGAAGAGGGATAGCTCTTTCAGAAAATATGAAAAACCCAAGATTGACTCGGTTGCCCAATTCCACCTTCTTTTTTTTTGAGACCTCACATAAAATCAAGGGTCCAACATTTTGTTTGTTTTTGATGCACGGTCACATATATTTTTTAAACTATCAAGGGTCAAAAGTGGGAAATGTTTTTTTTTTTTTTTTTGTAACACCTATCATGCCTGCGAAAACATAATAAAGGTATAAAGTAATTTCGCTCAAAAAAGTTTCAAAATGCCTTAAGACCTTTTTAAGAAAATAATAGGAATACCTGGGACGATCTTCATAAAGCCTCGTTCAAAACGATAATTCTGTTGTTCTAGAGATTATTCAACTTCCCTTTATAAATGAAACACTGATCAGGCAGTACTGTCAGGAATCTATTGTTATAGCTTATTAGACGAATTGACTACCTAAAAATTTAGATTATAAACACGTCTACAGACACGTGCGTTAAAGCAAAACTGCACTGAAACTTATAAGATTCCACACATACATGCATGTTTCATATCATCTTGAGTAAAATAAAACTTTCCTCATTGGCAACAAAATGTTTATCTCGTGTGCATCAGACAGCACGAAATGATCAAGCACATTCTCTTGAAGCACCTTCATTAAACTTGAACGTGAAATCCTATAATGCGAATGATTTTTAGCATCTACTAACTACGACCATGGGCGTAAATCCGGGGGGATGGGGAGGATGCATCCCCCCCCCCCAAATCGAGGAGGGGAGATGGCCTGTGCAATTACTCCCCCCCCCCCCCCGAAATTTGAAAAAAAAAACACCATGGATTAAGCAGAAATGTGATTGTATCAATTTCGGCATATTGCATGACGTTCTTTCGCCCGCCTTCAGAGAGCTATAAACAGCTATCTCTTAGGATTATGTATACATAATTTTCTCAAGCGCTCGCTCGCTTCGCTGTCGAAAATAGGCCTAGTAATATCGACATAAGGCATGGTCCAGACGTTGACAACGTCAAGTGATATAGGCTTACATGTACACATGCTATGACCCGTGCAACTGGACCATGGAACATGGACCATCTGCAAATTACGCGTACGAAAACAAACAAACAAACAAGCAAAAATATACTGTCATAATTGAAACCCCCCCCCCCCCTCCATTTTGAATCATTGAGTAAACGACGATGACTCTGATGACTCAGTCAGAATACATCTATGGGCATACACGGGGACAATCAGGGGCGTCGAGGGGTGCAAAGGGGCATTTGAACCGCCCCCATGAAAATGTTGTAATATGCAGTGTCGTCGATGGGAGGGGGGGGGGTGGGGATTCCCGAAATGACGAAATTTTTCGTGCTTTTTTTTTAAAGTAGAAAACTGTCCAAATATTTTATCCAAAGTGTGCACCAGGTTTGCCATTTGAGCTAAAAAAACAAACAAACAAACAATAAACGGGTCCGTCGGGTGGAAGGGGTTATTTGTTTCCATTTTAACTCTTTCCCCGTTAGGTTTCACTTTAAAACAATTTTATTACACTTTCGGAGTTGACATTATTTTCTGAATTCCATCAAAAATGTGTTGACGAGATTTCTTTTTTATTTGTATTTGTATTCAAAGAATGCAACCCCCCTCGTATGGAGGGACGCCGATCCTGGAGGACGGGGGTGGCAGCAAATATGTCATTTTGTCCCCCAATAATTTTTTTTTCATTTTCTATTCATAGAAAACTGTTCAAATATTATCCAAAGTGTGCACCAGATTGCTGAATTTCAATTCTGAAAATGCGAAATAGCTCTCTCTCCACACCCTCCCCGTTCGGTCCTTTTTATTATTATAGTTTTCTGCACATTGTTCACAAGGTAAAAGAACTTGTCTGGTTTCTGTTGTAATGTTCATAAATGAGATGTATGAAAATAAATGAATTGAAATTGAATTGAAAATTATAGAGTTATACGACAGATTTTAGATTGACACATTTCAAAGTGTTTCATTCAAGTATGCATCAGATCTATTACTTCAATTCTAATAAATCTAAAAGTTCCCTCATCCTCTTTTAATCTAACTCTTCCCCGCTCGGTTCCCATCCATTGATTTAGACTCTGCACACTTTGGGGATTGACAATTTTCCGAATATTCCACAAAAGTGCACATCAGATCGTTCTATGTCAATCATAAAAATGCAAAAGCTCCGTCGTGTGGGAGGGGGCTACCCCCTGCTACACCCTCCCCCTTCCCCTGACAACTCCCATGTATCATTCAGTAGGTCTACACAGTGATGTCGCACATGCGGAACAAGAGCTGAGATACCACGATTTACTTATTCAATTATCTGTGAATATTACTATTTCTTACTTTTTTGATAGGAAAAAAAAATCACCAAAAATGTGACAAGATCGCTGAATTTCGGGTCTGAGAATGCAAAATCTTCCTCGTGTGAGAGGGGGATACCCCCCTCCCACATCCTTCCCCCGCTCGGTCACTTCGCTCCCTCGCACAGCCAACTCAAAGCCCCCTCCCCCGCCCCCATTGTGAAAACGGATCGACGCCCCTGACCCTCCTTTCCCTTCTCTCACACATATTTTCCATGTTTTGCCCCACCACCTATCGTTGAAACAGAACGATGCCCCTGGGAATGATTGCTTTTAAATTGACTTAAAACAAGAAAATTGAGAAACACAGAAGCTATAAGGAAATACATTGTATCTACTACATTACTACATTCAAAGAAATGGATCTTCATATTACTATTTTCAAAGATTTCATTTGTACATAATGCGCAGTGCGCCGCTATCATATGCTTTTGAAGTGGTGAGGGTGTTAAAATCGTCTGTCAAGCAAAAAAAAAAAAGGGAAAAAAGAAACAACCACAACAAAAGTCTTCATATTTCTGAGATATGAAATTCCGCTGAAAGTCAGCTGACGGTGAAAACAAAACAAAGACAAGACCAAAAGGTTTTCATATTTTGATGCCACTTCCCTTCCATCTAATATATTTTTTTTTTTTAAAATGAGGGATGCAAGCATTCGATCCCTGTAAAGTGGGGGGGGGGGAGGGAGGTAGCTCCCACCGAACTCCCCCCCCCCCCCACACACACACTGTTGCGCTGGTCCGGTTGTGGGCTTGTAGTCGTGATTGTACGTGATGGTGACTATCGCCGATCACCCCCCCCCCCCCCCCCCCCCCCTCTTCGGTACGGATTTACGCCGTTGTTGCATGCACTACATTTCAAGATGAATATCATAGCTGTGATGGTGGAATTTCTCATGATTATGTAATAGAGCATTCCAATCCTGGCCATTGTTCAGGACCATTGGTCAGGGTGTTAACCACACACTCTCATAGGTCAATATCATCCCTTCTCTCGCACATATTTTCCATGTTTTGCCCCACCTCCATCATTGAAATGGAACGATTCCCCTGGGAATGATTGGTTTATTTGACTTAAATCAAGAAAATTGAGAAACACAATAGCTATAAATTTGATTTGATTTGATTTGATTTATTGGTTTCTGTATCATCATTGTACATATACACATTCATGTACAAACACAAATATCACAATATATATAAGTATTTTCTTGTTCATTGCCTGTGTACAATGTACAGCAAAAGTACAACAAAACATACTACAATGAATAATACAGAGGGGCTACAGCATAAGCGTAGCTTGATTTGCGTGCAGCCCCCGTAGCATAACATAATATATAATGTACATCGGAAGGAGAATAGGAGGGAGGGATGACTTGCATAGAGATAGGATAGTTGAAAGGAGAAAGGGAAGGGAGAGGCTTGTCTGCTTTCACTAAAGGTTTATACAAAATAAAATCACCTGTATCACTGATTAGCAAGACATGACAAAATATTTCTTCAACGAGGTACAGGTGGACAGTTGATACAGGTCATGGTCGGTTACATAATCATTATTACATAATAGATTAATTATGTCGATATTTGTACGAAAGAATTTCGTGTATATAACAATGACAATGGAATTACTGATATTCAGATAACAACATCGTTTTTACAGCCTTCCTAAAAGAATACGTGGACTTTAAACTTCGAATTTCAGAAGGAAGAGAATTCCAAACATCGGGTCCGGTGTGTCTGACAGATTTCAGAGCCATCACTGTTTTGGGATTGTGCAAGTGAAACTTATCAGATTGTCTTGTTGGATAAGAATGTATTTCCTTATTTAATTGAAATAATGAGTAAAAAGAAGATGGCAACTGACCATTATGTAAGCGAAACATAAAGAGTGAGTTTTGCAAAAAATTAATGTCATTTACCTTAAGTGTTCTTAATTCTGCGAATAAAGGATCTGAATGGTCTCGATAACCTGAGTTGGTGCATATACGTATTGCTTTCTTTTGCAAAAGTAATATACTATCAATGTGGCTTTTTGATGTTGCCCATACAATGTTGCAATAAGAAATGTGCGATAATATCAATGAATTATACAACATAAATAAAATATTCTGAGGGACATAATACTTTAACTTTTGAAGTATACCAACATTACGAGATACTTTATCAGAGATATATTGTACATGAACATTCCATTTCATATTTTCATTTATATATATTCCGAGGAATTTAATACTCTGTTTTTGCTCCAATAATACACCATCCACTATAATATTCAAATGTTGCATTTCATTGTTGTGCTTCTTGTTATAGAAATACATAAAATTTGTCTTTTTCAGATTAAGTGATAATCTATTACTCTTAAACCACATAGATAATTTCGGTAATTCAGTGTTAAGAGTTCTTAGGAGCGAATGAAAATCAGAATGGGAACAAAATACATTGGTGTCATCAGCAAACATAATATATTGCAGTGACTTAGATGAGTTTGAAATATCATTTACATACACTAGAAATAATAACGGTCCCAATATGGATCCTTGTGGGACTCCACATTGTATAGGTAATACTTCAGAGTTAACAGATTCATAGTACACATATTGCTTTCTATTTAACAAGTAGTCTTTAAACCATTCAAGTGGAATGCCACGAACACCATAAGACTGCAATTTACGTATGAGGATAGTGTGGTCAAGAGTGTCGAATGCCTTGCTTAGGTCCATGAAAACACCGATGACATGTTTTTGTTCAGCTAAGGCAGTCGACACTCTATCGTATAATTGGGCTAGTGCCATATCTGTTGAATGAAATTTCCTGAAACCATACTGGTCTTGGTTAAATATATCATATTGTGTCAAAAAATCATACAATCTGTTATATACAAGCCTTTCTATTACCTTAGACATACTAGGAAGAATAGAAATAGGACGGTAATTTGATACAAAAGAAGAGTTATCTTTTTTATATATTGGAATGACTTTAGCAATTTTACATGCATTCGGAAATATACCAGTTGAGAGTGACAAATTACAAATGTACACTAAGGGTGTCAGTATACTACCAATAATCTGTTTCAAAAAATACGTACTCATTTCATCATGACCAGTTGCATAACTTGATTTTAGTGAGTGAACAATATCAAGAATCTCACCATAATCTGTTGGTTTAAAAAATAGTGAATTATCATTTGACGCACCTAAATACTGCGAAAAATCAGTTTGTGTGGGATCTATTTTTGAAGCTTGACTTGGACCTATAGCAACAAAATACTCATTAAAACAACATGCTACATCCCTAGGGTTACAGAGTGTTTGACCGTCACGCATAATTTGAAATGTTGACATATTCTTTTGCTTACCAATAACATTATTAATAACTTTCCAAGTGGCTGACATATTTCCAGTAGCATTTTGAAAGGCTTCTGTATAAAACATCCTACGGGAAAGCCTTATGATTTGTGTCAATTTATTTCTATATAATTTATATCGATTAACATTATCATTATTAGGATGCCGTAAACTGCATTTATATAACATATTTCTTTTCTTTATTGATCGGAAAATTCCTTTTGTTATCCATGGATTTTTTATTTTTCTATTACTTTTCCTTTCAATTGCGGGGATATGTTTGTTAAAATAAGAAAGAAATATATTCCAAAACGTATCATAAGCAATATTTGGGTCTGCGCAAAGCAATACATCATCCCATGTCTCCGAGATTAAATCGTCGTTGAGTAATGATATATTTTCTGATGTGAATTTGCGCTTCTTCTTACTTTCTGTTTGCTTGACATGGGAATGTTGTATCTCGTCACAGATAAAAAATATAGGTAAATGATCAGATATATCACTATACAAAAGACCAGATTTCGAATGATCTGTGTCAATATTAGTAACAATATTATCAATCAATGTTGATGAGTTAACCGTCATTCTCGAGGGCTTATCTATAGTGACATTACAGAAATTTGCTTGCAAAATATTGCAAAACTTATTCTTAGCATTACTTCCTTGATTCAAAAGATCAATATTGAAATCACCCATCAAGTAAACATCTTTGTTTTCTTGATTGATCAGCTCTAATAAAACATCCAAATTTTCCAAAAATAAATTACTGTCTGTATGAGGAGGCCTGTATACAACACAAAGTATTATATTTCTTCTATTACATATATTGATTTCAACACACATGCAATCAAATTCATTTCCGTTATATATCAAATCAGGTCTTACTTTAAACGATAACGAGTGTGATAAGAACAAAGCAACTCCGCCCCCTCGTCCGCATTTTCTATCAGACCGGACAACAGAATATCCATCAATGTTATATAAAGGGGGAGATTTGTCGTTAAGCCATGTTTCTGTGACACCAATAACTGAAAATTTCATATTTATCGTAGACAACAATAATTGCATATTTTCAAAATTTCTTTGAAGACTGCGAGCATTAACGTGTAATATACTGAGAGAATGTTCGTTGCTAGAAAATTCTGAATTAAACTCGTCAGGTAAATAATACCGACATTGGACATTTTTATGTGTACATAGATTTATTTCATCCATATTTTATATAAGAGCAACATATTGACCATAACATGATCATAAATATTTGCTTACAAATTACTGAAAGCAGACAAGAAGGGAAGGAAGGAATAGGGCAAGTCATACAGAATGTGCGTGTGAAAGTATGTGTGCTGATGGATGAGTGCGAGGTGCGACATGGTATATCATCATGGCACCTCATTAAATTACGAACTACAAAATTAGCGATTGTTTTGCACATCTCAACTGAATTATTTCCAATGAAACATAAGGACGCTCCACAGCGATCAAAAGTACATACTAAAAAAAGCTCAATTTCGAATCGAGCTCTGTTTGTCGAGAAGACTATAACAAACAAAGTCATTATTATTATGGTGTAACAAACTTGTCATTATAGCTGACAACTCGCAGCAGCAATAACAGCAAAATATCAATTATACTTAATATCGTTTAACATTATCCAATCTCAACAACATTCATTTAATTTTTAAATTATTCATATCGTTTATATTCATTCAATCTCACCAATGATCTTTTAATTGTATAAAAACATTCAAAATATATTTATTTTTATGTAGGTATATGAAATTCATATCAAATACGGAAAAAGAAGAAAAAACAACAAGCGAGGCATGCTGAGGTCTGGTGTGACATGGAATAAATAGCCCAGCAGTGGAGTTACACTGATGTGGATACATGTACAAAAAAGAAAAGGAATTCAAGAGAAGCCAAGCTGGCGTGTATTAAGAGCACGTCCGTCCAATGAGTACACAAATTACAATTACGGTATTATTCCGCCCACCTGACAAAGAGAACGGGAAATGCTTGTAGGACAATAACAGGGCAGATACCAAAGTGGCGAAGTTCCAGAGTTCATGAACCTTGTACTATCGGTCCTTTAAATGCTCATAAGAAATGAGAAAAAAAAACCGAAAACAAAAGCAAAACTGAATTTCATTATGATACAGGTTAACTAGGTGACAAACACTTCTTACATGAGTGTGTACAGTCCATTCTAAGGGTATTGAACAATGTAAAAAGGCTTAGGCTGATATGAATACATGTACAAAAAAAGATGGAATTCAAAGGAGCCAAGCGGGCGTGTATGGAGAGCTTATACACATACACATTGGGTACACAAATTACATTTGAGGGATTGTTCCGCTCACCTGAAAAAAATGGTGTTGCATAACCTATGTACTAACATTTGCTGTAATTAGACTTGTTGTATGAAAGTATAAGAGTGCTGAATATAAGAACGGCTGACGTAAAGGCAACGGAATTCAGGTACGAGAAGTCAATGTAAATGCTTTAGAAAGTACCTCTGATGGATACGCAGAAGACATACTGTATGCATTATACGTGGCTTTCAGAGCAAAAGAGAAAGAAAATGAAAAAAAAGGTGGAAATGGCGCCATATGACTTCAGGCGTGTCATCAAAACATATATTTCTTTTCAGAAACCTTAGTACCTAAATCAGTGAAGTTATTTAAATTGATCTGATTCAAGTAAATAAAATCAATTTCTCATGATTTAGGCCAACCTTTTCAAAAAGAACAATTTTGGGAAACGTATTGGCGTAGGCCTTATAACAAAATGGCAATTCATCAGAAATTATACAATTCAGCTTATAAATGTCATACTATCATGTTCTTTGATTAAAAATAAATCTACAAAACTTCTTACGTTAAACATTACATAATTATGATTTGACATTATCTATACAGGACATTTCATTTCAATGCGATCAATACTGCAGTGTTTCTCCGGTAGGGCATTATTATCAAAAAATATATAACAATATTATAATTTGAAATCATCATATAAATGGGTTATTATGCAAAACATGACTGTAAACCTACTACAAATAGAAAATACTTTTGTAGACAATGCTTGGGGTCACAGTGGATGTGAATAATAATGACGGGCATTATATGCATTGTGGAAAAAGAAAATTACATTGGATCATCAAACATCCTGATTGAAACTTCAGGTAGATAATCAATTGAAATTGTAGGGGTTACCACCAAGTTGTCGCCATTTGCCGGCGTAGAATCTCAGCTTGGTTCCTGCCTTGTAGAGCTCCTGGACCTGTTTCACCCATTTCTGTTTCTCTTGCAGGTCAAGTGGCGTCAGGTCATCGGTAATGAAATACTGCTCATTCTTCAGGACATCTCTTGTGCGACGCATCACTTCGACTTTATCGCGATATGATAACAGTTTCACCAGAACATGTCGAGGTTTCCCTTCGTTTCTTTTCCCATCTCTGTGCGCGCGTTCCACCTTGCTGTTGATCTGAAACTTGTCTCGTAGGATGTTTTCCGCTGTCTTGATGCAGTCATCGTGATCACCTTCCTGGGGCTCAGGGATTCCAACTAACCTCACATTATTTCTCCTCAGGAACCTTTCATTTCTATTTGCAGCGATAGCATGCCTCTCCACTTCAGACTTCAGCCGATCCATCTCAGCCTGCATGTCGTTAATTTTCCTTTCCATGCCATCCTGCTTAGATTGTAGATCGTCGATTCGTTTTCTCTCATATTCCAGGGAGGCTCCAAGGTGAGTTTCAAGGTCGTTCAGCTTACTTATGAAGTTGTCGACGGCCTTGCGGATCATATTCTCAAATCTGTCCGTTGCTTGCTTGAAGTAACTCTCCAAGCTTGGAGGCAAAAGAGGAACCTCTTCCGGGACAGCTCCGGCTGCAACCGAGTCAGCTGCACTGGGCGCAGAGGCGGAGATTTCAGTGTCATTATCAGGCTCCTCGATAACATTGTCGACATTCTCCGGCTGCGTGGATGGAGCCGGGGTGGCGGTATTTGTTGTCGCCTCCTGGTTCAAATTTGGCGCGCTTCTCTGTGTAGTGTGGCTCATTGGGCTACGTGTACTAGTAGTTATAGTATTGGGCTTACCCGGCTTTGCCTGGCCTTGGGTTTTCCTCGGTCTTAGCTTTGCTTGCTGATCCATAATTGCTTGCAATTTCGGTTTCAATCAATCCTGGAATGTTGACTGGTAGAATGAAGGAGTCGATAAACAAATTGAGAAATATTCCGTGTCCTTATGGTAGTTTTTTCACAGAGTTTTCTGGAGACGTGCAAATTAGCGTGTTCACTCGAAGGGCGCCATCTATCTTTTTTTATATTTTATAAAGAAATATGTGACCGTGCATCACAAATCGAACAAAAAGTCTCGCCCCTTTATTTTACGTGGGAACTAAAAAAAGGTGAAACGGGTCAACCAAGACAATATTGGGATTTTCTTATTTTCTGAAAGAGCTACCCATCTTCTACATTATTCTTAAGTTTGGGATCATGAAATGAAAGGAGAATGCATTTTAATCAGTTTTTCTACAACCCGTTTTTTGTAGAGCAGTGTAATCAGGTATGTCGTAGACTCAGAGGCCCCTCCAAGCTAACATTTGGACGTTTTCTGAACGTTCTTGAAACGTTCCAAGTTCGTTATTTGGACATTTTGTCCAAACGTTTTCTTAACGTCTTTTTGTGGAAGGTTTTCGACGTATTTAAAACGTTTCAAATGGACGTTATAAAAACGTTTTTTAAACGTTTAAAAAACCAATAAAAAACCTTTCGCAATATTCACAACGTTCGATGGACGTTCTGCGGACGCCCAGAAAACCTTTGAAAACCGTCTTTATAATAGAACGTTCAAAAAACGTCTTAAGAACGTCTAAAAAAGTCCTCTGACCCGTTCCATAACGTTTTCTTTTGATACAGAGAATAGCATTACTACAGAAAAAAAAATCTTTGTACTATACTTTATCAGGAATCATAGAGATGTCATGCTTATGCTTTATTTCATGAAAACAACATCTTAAAGATTTTCGATTTGCATCGTTTGCATTTAAGACGAGTTATGAACAAGCTTAATTTCTCCCTTCTGTATATTGAATCCATGTTCATCGAAAACGAAACTGTCCCTCCATATCCTACCCGGCAATCCAGTAAATGTCATTGCGTTTAACCGAAAGTATTTTCGCTAAATCCGTATTTTCTTTTTCTGTTCCAAATTTTGATTTCTCTTAATTGCAAGTTGTATAAAGAAGGTTGTAAGTTTGAATACCTTTACCCTTAAATTAAAGAAATTCTGATTTTTTTTTCACGTTCAGAATGAGTTATACTTTTTGTAAGCTTAAATTTCTAGTCCCATTTTTTTTACTACAATCGTCTATCATTTACCACAACTCCACTTTACGCTTCTTTATTTTGAGGAGCTACATTATATCTCATGCCTCACGTGCCCTGGTTTTGACCCATCAACTTCCTCTTCCCTATCCCTTTTTTCTGTCCACTGTGAAGGTAGTCTCTTCCTATCATTCGTACCAGCCTTATAGTTGCCTTTCCTCTTTCCCTCATTACAAATGAGTTGTCTCGTGTGTGTTAATGTGTCTGTCTGTGTGTACTTCGTCTCTGTCTTACTTTACTTTCTCTGCTTCGTTGTATCGATCTCGTAACTAACAGTTTTTTTTTTCTTTTTTTCTTTTTTTTAACTAGGGGGGGGGGGGTGCAGACTACAAGCTCTGCTTTTGAGCAGCCCCCTCGATTTCCAACCATTTTTTTCTTTCTGCACTTGTCTTCAAATTATTAGAAACGATTAATGTATTATGGTTCATTGGTTGTTGTTTTTTATTGCATTGTTGCACCACAAGTACGTGTGTATTCAAATTTTGCAATTGTATTTGTCGGAAATGAAATGAACGAAACTGAACTGAAACTGAACGAGGGCTATAATTCCCCCGGTACAACTTCCCCCAGATAACCATCCTCTTACGGCAATTATTCTCAAGGCCGATTTCTCCAAGTAAAACTCCCCATGGGCAATCCCCCCTCCCCCGGACAACTACTCAGGTCAAGTTGTGCTAAGAAAAAAGTCACAGAGTATCTGTGTTATCGCCCATAATTATGTCTGCTTATATATTCTACATTTATTTCATAAATTATTAAATAGATACTGTATGTATTTAACAATGCCTATCACTGCCACCAGTGTAATCGAGATACGTAGTTTTGTCAGATCACTGTCGCGTTGTGTTTAGGCGTTTCTTCGATGCGACTTTAACTGTTATACCGTAAACGCTCATTTCAGAATTGCCCTGCTGCATCATTGGGTATTAAAGGGTGTGTACAGTTCTGGTCGAGGTGAGGATTTAGCTTTTAACGTTTTGCAAGATATTCAGAAACCACTCTATGAGATGTCAAAGAGCATGCAGTTCTAAGGGGTATCAAAAGTTCATTTGATGAAAATCGGTTTTGAAGTGGCCGAGATATCCCAAAACAAGGTGAAACAAAGAGATCATCATAAAGTTGTGGCCTGCAGTCTTTTATTATTTTTTTATCACTTTTTTGGATATCTCAGCCATTTGAAAACCAATTTTCATCAAATAAACGTTGAATCCTTCTTAATATTACATGTTCTTTCATCACCTTGTAATTCATAAGAGGTTTCTCATTATCTCACTTAGGAATGTAAAAAACATGAATCCCCACCTCAACCAGTACTGTGCAGCCCCTTTAACAACTAGTATAATCGGGGAGGTTTGGAAAGACTCCCATCTCAATTTCCACAGAAAAGGAAAAGAGGAGACAGAAATGTAAGTGGGAGAGGGAAAAGAATAAGTTGAAGAAGAGGAAGGAAAGGGAGAGGATGTATACCATGTCAATTTCAATGAAAGAAAGATGTTGCTATGTTCCCACGTGAATACTGTGAGGGCGCTCAACTACATGCACTCTGCGCCCTGATTGAAGCTCCGCGTGTTAAGGTCTTAGGGGGTGTTGCAAGAAAGTCGAGTTGCAATTGATTGCAAATATCTATTGCAACTTTGCAATAGATAGATCGATTGCAACTTGCAATCAATCGCAAATTCCTGTTGCAAGAAGGGAGCTTGCAATTAATTGCAAGATGCAATTCTCGCTATCGCCAATGACGTAAAAAGTACCCGGATGTGGCTTTTTCGTCAAGATTTAGTGCACTTGGTAGCAAGGGCACTTCCGGCGCGGGTCATAATTTGCACAACGCTAACGTGCGCGTACGTGTACCTTACCTACAGCGCAGCGCCGACCACGGATACTAGTACAGTAGGCCGCTGTACCGCCCGAGCCAGCGAGTGGCCAGGCCTGTCGATACTCGTACACTGTAGTCCCCGCCGCCGCCGCACAGTGGGCCAGGGAGATATCAAAGTGCGCCAAAAGTCATTTTAGGCAATTTTTATTTTTTGATTTTTGACATGCCCTGTTGAGAGGCATAACTTTGAAGAATATATCAGTAAAATCTTAAACTCATGTACGCAGATTAAAGGGGTATATCACCACCCCCAAGTAGCAAAAAGCAACGTATTACGAGTTTCAGTGCAAATTGTCACCACTCCAATGAAAACATTATTTCGACATGTAGTTCTTAAGATATCAATCTATGATTGCACCCACATATTTCTGAGAGTCCATTTTACTATATTAATGGTGTGAAGATACAAAAGAACGCAATCTTTGTGAATACTATGCGTAATTATCCTGGAAAATAAGCTTAATTTTGGTGTTTTTTATATATCTATGTGAAATGTTTCGATTGCCACGGATTTCCAACTAAATTTTACATTCACCACATTGTCTGATGTCTCAGCTTTAAGTTGATACCAGATTTAGCTGCCACCTTCTGCCACTTTTTGTGTTAGAGACGATTTTCCTTGACACATCACTCGTAAAATACGTCTATTTTGGACCACGCAGGCACCGGGAAGGATCTATCATCATACACCGCCGCATGGGGGCGCGCATGATTTTTTCCCCCCTCCTACACGTCAAGGACCAATAAACACATTATTAACACCCACGTTATGGCCTAAACACCAAAAAGTAAACAAGATGATAATTTATTGCGCTAGTTTCGGTTTCTAAAAGTCCCCTCTTCCAAAGATGCAAGTGTGCTATGGTCATGGGGGTATAGTCTCGCCTTGTGCCTCCTAGGCATCACTGTCCAAAAGATCCAAGCAAAGAAAGGCGCAAGATCTACTGAGTCACACAGAGCCACCGGAACTGCTTTTTGCAGCATCGCAGGGAGCATACAAGAAAAACAGGGACTTAAAGTATGTCCTCAACTTTACTCTGATATCCCCATCAAGACCTACGAAAGTGAGAAAACTCATATCACAACCAGTTGAAACACAAGAATCGTACACACCTGACGAAGCATTGTCACTACTTCTAGAAACGGACATGACAAAGCAGTCTTACCAAACGATAAGGACAGCTGCAAAATGTAAGCATGCAGACATCTATCCATCCTACAACGCAGTAAGAGAAGCCAAAAAGAAATGCTACCCTGAAAATATATCGATCAAGGAGGATTCTGCCAAAGTCCCTCTCCAGAATCTCCTCGATCACACGGCACTCAGGATTATCCAGGAACAGAAGGAAGCAATCACTGAAGTTGTCGAGAATCTTGAGGATGATGAACAGCTCCCATGTAAGCTTGTTTGTAAGTGGGGATTCGATGGCTCTTCTGGTCAGAGTGAATACAAGCAGAGGTTCACCTCCACAGGTCAATCCGATGAGAGTTTGTTTTGCACTACAATGGTCCCATTGCAGCTGCTTTCAAATGGTCGTGTATTGTGGGAGAACCCAGTACCCTCCTCAACGAGATTTTGCCGCCCGATTCATCTGCAGTTCAGCAAAGAAACAACTGAGTTATCTCAAGAGGAAAACATGTCAATCAGTGAAGAAATTCGCAACTTGCAACCGATGGATGTTACTTTGGATATCAACTACGAAGTGGAAGCGGACCTCAACAGAAAGGCTGACCTTCAAGTAACGTATGACCTACATCTCACAATGGTTGACCAAAAGGTGATAAACGCACTGACAGAGACGAAATCATCTATGCGATGCTATATTTGCGGGGCAACGCCAAAGCAATTCAATAACATTGAAGAATTACTCAGCAGAGAAGAAGAGTCCCATCTTGAGTACGGCCTCTCTCCACTCCACAAGTGGATACGGTGTTTTGAAATGTTACTCCACATCGCATATCGCATTCCAGTGAAAAAGTGGCGGGTGGGAACAAACGAGGAGAAGGCTTTAGTAGCAGAACGGAAGCAGCAGATCCACGATCGATTTAAAACGGAACTAGCTCTCAAAGTTGACGAGCCGAAACAGGGGGCTGGGAACACAAATGACGGGAACACAGCACGAAGGGCATTTAAACATGAACATTTGTTTGCTGACATTTGTGGACTAGACGAATCCCTCGTACATAGACTACATTTGCTCATCGTGGCTATTTCTTGCAAACTTCCCCTCAATCCAGACAAATTTGGGAGTTTTTGTAGAGAAACAGCAGAGCTGCAGGTGCAGCTGTATCCTTGGTTCAGAATGCCAGTAAGTGTCCACATTTTGCTGATTCATGGCAGTAGAATTCTTTCAACATCAGTACTCCCCATTGGCATGATGAGTGAGGAGGCACAAGAGGCAAGGAATAAAGACAACAAGCTATTCCGTCGAAGGCATGCACGCAAAACATCCCGGACTGATAACATGAGCGATGTTTTCCATAGACTCATGGTAACAAGCGATATTGTCATCAGCAGTAGGTCGATTAGTGCACCAAAGTCCCGACCATTACCTCGTGAGGTTCAGGAGATGATGAAAGCGTCTTATCATTTTTCTGACTGTGAGAGCTCTGACAATGATTCCGAGTAAGACCGTAAGTGAACAGAAAATTTTGTTTGATTTTGTTCACCATAGAGAATAGCTGATCGAAGAATGTTAAAGTAAGATGCATCGAAATTGTGGTTTTATTTTCCCCTTACAATAAGCTTCAGTATATATATTTTTTTCTCTCTGGGAAGGGGATGATCCTTATAGAGACATTTCTTTTTTATAAGTTGGCAGTATAGGCCTAATCATATGTTAGTGAATATGAGAGGCATGAATCTAGCTCTTGTCAAATCAACCCTTGAAAAAATAGATCAACTCTGACTACATAGTATTGCGTAATCGTCATTTACAGTCATTTTTTTGATTAGCCAATAAGAAATCAGTGTCACAGTGACGTCATATGCGTTTGAAATTATGTTCAATCGATTCTACGTCATCAATTACCTCCAGTACCATGTTATTGCAAAAAGAACCCCTGGAATACAATTTTGGCGCACTGTGAGCTAAGAATTGCTTTGCGTAATACGTCATTTACATACTTTTTTTAATTAGCGAATAAGAAATCAGTATCAAATTGACTTCAAATGCGATTGAAAATATGTTCAATCGATTCTACGCCCCCAATTACCCTAGTATGACATGTTTTGGCAAAAAGAAATACCGGGACATAATTTTGGCGCACTTTGACCTCATTCTGGCCCACTGTGCGCCGGCGGCCGGCCTTGCATTAATAGCATGCACCTACACCACTGCACGCAGCGCATAAGCTAACACATACCGGTACGGCGTACATCACAGATCAGTCATCTCTGCATACGCTGAAAATATGCTGGAAAATATTCACCCGCCTGGATATACAGTATATCGTCATGGAATGCCCATCATTTTTTTATAATTTGTTCTCTCTCGAAATGTCGCGAACACAATCGGGAACGAACAGTGGTCTCAAACTTATCCTGTCTCCGAAGCAATTTCTTCCAAGTAAGTACGTACGATGTACGTAAGCACTAGGCCTACTACCTAGTGCTACTATACTACCACTACTAGTAAGTCGCGCGTGCACGTACTGCGCTGTGGAGTCACCCGCAAACTTCGCCCACGCGGCCACGTCACGTCTCGCATGCCAGTAAGGGTCCTATTTCTGCAGATTTTTTTTCATTTATTGTCGTGCGAACAACACATGGCAGCTTCGCAGCAACAACCAATAGTAGTATTAACAGCAATTTCTTAAGAATGGAGGAATTTCAAATCATATTAAAGCTGTAATTCAAGTCGAGAAAACCGGAAGTACACGTAGAATACAGGCGGTTGTGTGTGTAAACAGCATTAGTCACGTATCACGCGCGTACGAACGGAAGTGACTTTGCTACCGGACTATCCCATAATGCACCGTAAATGACGCTTAAATCAACATCCTGGTACTTTTTACGTCATTGGCGATAGCGAGAAATATTGCAAGCTCCCTTGCTGTACTTTGTATTTATATAAGCGACTGGCAAGACAAGCCTAGCCAATTTGTCCATTTTTCAATGCATTTTGCATGCATAAGATACTCCATGTAGCTCAATGTGTTGTGTCTCTCCTGTGGTGGAGGGTTGCTGTGCGATCGTTGGGGATTCGAAACAGAGTAAGTTACAAAAATTGTCGATTTTGATCCCATTATTTACTCATTGTGTCTTGTATTTAAAAGAGCTAGTTCCTTAGACTTACTTCTTATAAGAATTTTCTTGAAAAATGGGAAAATGTGTTTCCTATAACTGAAAGAGTTGTGGCCGTCGTGAACACTCAGTGTGCACACAGTACAGCAATCATAGTCCCACACATAGCTTTTTGTGTTAGCATTTTTTCTTGCATTGGCAAGCTCCTTTTTTTTTCTGCTGCCAGGGATAGGGGCAGGACTCTAGACCTATGTCTATAGGCCAGCTCAAAAAAAAAAAAGTCGATGTCAACTAGGCTCTCTGAAAGTACTCTATAAAAGTGTGAAAATGATTTGAAAAGCAAGTTCATTATCCAAATCTGCTACTTTCAAGGAGGATTAGGAGCTATCGGTAGAGTGCTGGTGAATGCTATGCCTATTAATGGCGATGAATAGGTGCTAACCGTTACGTTAGGCCTACGTAATACGCCTTACACAATGACAATACTCCAGTATATGTACAATTTTGTAGCCTACTACGTACAGTATACTCTAGTCTAGAACCATCTACATTTTACATAGCCTAGGCCTACCCCCTTGGCCTCACTCCCCTCCTGTACATGTGGGCTAGTTATTTTGCAGTGATAGGGCCTACTGTCCATGTGATGCAAAAGGTTGCTGAATTTTTGAATTGATGTGTATTTTGTTTTAATAGGCCTAGGAGTACTCGATTAGACTCTAGATGTGGTCTAGGCCTCCTGTTAGGCCTATATTAGTATATAAAGTAGTCTATAGGCCTAGTTGCAATTTGGGCTAGTTTCTAGACCTAGCTAGGGGTTTAGATCTAGGTAGGGCCTGGAGGTTCTAGGAGAAGTTCTACTTTTGCAGGTCTTAAAGAAAGTTCAGAGTTGGCCCCAGGGTACGTGCTCTACGAACGATTTCACTATTTTAGTCCAACGGCTAGAACTAATCAACCGTATTAACCGTATCAGCGACCCCCAACAAAGACGTGGCGTTATTGATATTGGTGTAGGCCTACAGCGCCCTGGGGTTAGTCTAAAATCTTCTTTGAGCAGGGAGGTGGAATCAAAGAGGTTGGAGAACCTCTGTCTGTGGGTGGAATAGACCTTGCTTTTTTAGGTTGTTCTGTTCTGGAATTTGGACGGATCAATTGAAATCTTGCAATTTAGTGTTGACTTGCTGTATCATTAATCAATAAAAAGCTAGAATTTAAAATTAACAAGGGCCAAGTGCATCTGTTTGGGTAACTATACACAGCCCAGGGCCCCAGTCGCTGCACTTCGCACCGCATCTAGTTGGGCTACTGTTTGGGGGGGGGGGGGGGGGGAGAAATTGAACCATAGCAAGTACCTACAATTAATCAGAGTTGCAATGATAGTACCGGTACCGGTACTGTAGTGTAGTGTATCAAACAGTGCCAGTAAATAAGTTTTGTAATGCAGTGTGTAAATGTAGGTCTATAGTCACCAAGGCTGAACTTTCAGACAAGAGGCGTACGGATAAGATGAGCAAACTGACTGTAGGATATCCAAAGCAGAAATATAATTTACATGTGTCCGTGCTTTTGTTGAAAACAAGTGGTTGAAGGGGTATATGAAAGCTACCCAGGCCTAGAATTCAAGTGATTTACTTGATGAAGTCATAACTATGAGTACAACAATTCTTTATGCTCTTTTTGTTTGTGGAAAGAACAAATAGGCCTTGTTAGAATGCATTTAAACTAATGGTATTTATGGACACTTACCAATTAGATACCAGAATTTACATAGTACTCTGCTACTTACAAGGTGTGTGCCACCCTATACCGTAGTGTAGTTGTATGTAACCCCGTAGGCCTACCCAAGCCCCATGTCACAGTGACCTCTGGATTTGGGAGATGAGGAAACATAGTTGAGAGTGCTTGCAATAGGCAGGACACATGAGAGCCTTATGGATGTGATTTGCAATGTACATTTATACAGCACTAAAGATATTGTGTCTGCATATGAATATGAGTGGAGGGTGATGGATTGATGGGCAGTCAACAGTCAACCGTGCCTATGTCGATTTGATTTGGACTAAAGAAATACATGTAGATTCTGCTTCAAGAAATTTGGCTTATGAATATTAAAATTAGTAGAATATAAAGAGAAGAGGATGTGAAAAGACCGTAGACTTTGGTAATTATTTGACTTTAATATGCAAGGTGAAGGACTGTATAGAGGATTAATTTGTTACAGAGGGGAGGATATGAAAGTGGTTCAAAGAGTGTTCCAACATTATTGTAATATCAAGAAAAAAAGAGCCTGCTTCTAAACATCAATGTCTATTTTGTTCCTACACTGTTTGGCTGTAATTTTGCAAATTCTCATTGCTCTTTTGTACTTCTGCACGATGAGACAATTTTATCTGTTCTGTCAACAGGGAAAAGAAGAACAAGAGGAGAAAACTATGTTTCTTCAAGACCGAGACTCACTCCAGCATTAGAATTCCAGCCAGTGCACACAGACAGTAAGTGAACATTGTACATTGTACGATGATTTCTAGTTAAGAGAGAGAATGAAATGTGTAGAACCTCTCAGCTTGAAATGTTAATATATTGATTTGTTGGAATCTGTCATTATTGTTTTAGGATAAATTCTGATGTGATGTCTCATTTGAGGATACTTGTACAATGACTTCATCCTACTGAACAAGAAAATGTAAAGCATGGCATAGTAATGAGTAAAGAAGACTTCGCGGCAGTTCATAAAAGATTATAAGCAAAAATGATGCATTGAAATTTACATAACACAAAGTTACCCATAATAAAAGGAATGTTTTGTACAGCAATGGCTTATATTATGTATTGATAAAGAGTTTAGACATTCAAATCTCTTTATCAAGCCCCCTGAAAACTGAAAATGCTCTACATATCCTGACAGTAGCATTCAGGCCTTCATGATTCAGGTACATTGTATTATTTCGGCACATGAAGTTGCATGTAATACGCATACATGTATTTCAGTATAATACTGATTGTTTGAAATTTCCCTCATTTTCAAATTAAAATGTTGGCACCATTATACCTTTACACAAAATGCCTTTTGGATGTGCACAAAATGACTTTGTGAGTGCAATATTTCCATTTTTATTTCCTATTTCTTATTTCTTCAATATTTCTTGTATCATGTATAGGTATAACTTCTGTGAATCAAGGGGAATGGTAGCTGAGGGTAGACAGACCAAACTTGATATCAGGAGACGGTACACTTCAAAGGATGAGCAACTCGCTGTCAACAATGAGGAAAAGTTGGAACAAAACAAGGCAGTGATTTTTTAAACACATTTCATCAGGCTGAGGTCATCACTCTTAGAAAACAAGGGACACACGAAGCAAGCAGTGTTTCAGAGCTGCAACAAGTGCATGGGCAGTAATAATCTCGGCTGCATCACATGCATCCAAGTGTGCTAGCTGCTATTCTGCAGTACGTGTATTAGCACTAATAATGGGGTAATCATCCTTTTACTGAACCAGTGTTCAAGAAGTTACGTGTGACATCCAAAACCCTCTTGGCAGAAAACATATTGCAGAGCCCT
Organism: Diadema antillarum; assembly: GCF_040938485.1. Taxonomy (NCBI): domain Eukaryota; kingdom Metazoa; phylum Echinodermata; class Echinoidea; order Diadematoida; family Diadematidae; genus Diadema; species Diadema antillarum. The sequence goes on from NW_027270960.1 coordinate 4,602,104, forward strand.
GTTTTGTTCTTTTTCATGGGAAGAAATGTTCAGTCCATGATGTGAGTATGTGTATATGCAGGGAGGTGACTCACCTCACTGGTATATGTATGTACACTGTAAAGCACCACAGTTTGAGTTTCTAGAGAGCTGGAGGACAATTATAACATAAATATACAAGAGTAATCTGGCCATGAACATCATGTCTATGGACATGTTTTACTATATTTTTTTTCCTTACCCTGGTCCATTATACACTGTAAATACAGCTACTACTGTATTCATAATCTCCAAGGTAACAGTTCACCTGTCCTTGTTTTGTTATTCAAACCACAAAATATGGTTTGTTACTCTGAAGGCTTGTAAGTCTCAGCCATATTCCATTTCAGGCTATCAAACCTATAGAATAAGGAACATTTAAAATAACAAACAGTTGTAATAAAGGACATCATCGTACTCAAAACTGCCAAAGTATATTGTGAGACATTCATGTTTCTTGGTGGTAAAAAAGTTCTTTAATAATTACTGGTTAAAATTATGATGATCTTGATCTTGTTTACAGTTGGGTAGCACCACCTGGGGGCAGATGAACCTGTGCTGTGGCAAGATGGCACTGAATTTGATTTCTCAGCAATTGAACCACTTATTTGTATTGCATTCATGGGTCTTGGGATGGTTCCCACTCGAAGGTTTGAGAAGGTAGTTACGAGATACTGTATGTAGTAAACCATATTTTCCAACAAATTGCATCTGTTTCACACTAGCACAAAAGATCAGTAGATACTGCTGTGGGCCAATTTGCAGATTACATAACTAATCAGTTGTACAAAATTACATGTATACAATGAACACAATGGTGAATCTTTTTTGGTTAATATGTTGTTTCCCAATTGATATTGTAGCATAATTGAACACATTTCTAGGGCATTTGCATACATTTTTGGGCGAAAAATTAACAGTTCTGCATGTCGGAACTATTTTTCGCTGTAACATTTGGTTACCATAAACTTGATAAAGACATGTTTGTATGAGTAGATCACAGCACAAGTATACAAATGCAGATAAGTTACATGTAGATAAGCTAACTTTATGCATGGTTGTCTTGATATTCAGTACAAATGTACTGTATTAGTACCTCTATGACCATGCATGCTTAAAAGATATGCATGAGTGCATGACAGTGGGGAACACACACATGAGTATTCAGCCATAGATGTGGGTTAATTTTGAGCTCAGTTGATGGTATGATCTGGGATAGATAGGGCTTATGGAATGGGAAGAGAAACTTGGTGTATTTCAGATGTGAGTGCATGATGTTATCATGAAGATGTTCATGTCATACACTACATATGTATGTGTTCAGTCGTGCTGAATTGCAGAAAAGACATAAGGTATAGAATACACATTTCAATGTGGAGGCTTTGACACATTTAGCGATAGGCCTACATAGGTCCTTGGAAGAGAGCATGTGAAGAAATCCTATTTATGAGGATGGCTAGAGGTAGTTGACTAAAGTGTTTCCAGCAGACTGTCAACCAGTTTGCAATTAAGCATGTTACAGAGAATGTTCATTTAATTTATCAGTTTTAAGTATGAATGAATCTGATTATTGATTAAGAAAAACATAAAACATATAGAAAAATCACAAGCAGTAATGAATTGTTGAACCTAGTAATTATTCCAGTAGTTTAATGTTACATATATCATAATAATATGTAACACTTTGATTTACTCACTCCTTCTCATTTTGTAGGTGTAACTATAGTGTTTCATATAATGAGGAGTGTATACTATTAAAGTACACATGTAATTGGCTCTTCTGTACTCAGCAAGGTGTGCATTCTCGTTAACTGCCTTTTCATGCTTGTACAGCTGTATACAGCTGTAGTATGCTTTTATTTTGCACATTTGTCTGTACCATCATTCATTCTATGAACATTTCTTTCAATATGAGAGCAACAAGAAAAGAGGTGCAATGTAGGGGTCCTACATATCCGTGAAAGTGCACACTGTCTTGTTCAAAGAGACAGTGTGTCTTGTGTCTCCATCATGTCTTGTCATCAATTGCCCAGCATCTTCTGATATGGCGCAAATGGGGGGGGGGGGGGGGTGGTTGAGGAGCAAGCTTAATTTGTGATACTGTACATGTCATACATTTAGCAAGTATTTATCAAGACTGAGACAATTGTGCAAGTAGTTAAATTCATGTTTGTGGGGAACAAAGTACTGAATGTAGAAATATATGTTTGCAGATGCACCCTAATGTCATTGTCAGAGTTGATATTTGTGTGTGTCTTCAAATTCATGGATACATGTAGCAGCTGTCTTGGGAAATTCATGAAGATATATACCTTGCAGAATATTGAGCATATATAGTACGTTAATTTTGGTGTGGTATGGCGTTTATCATGTAATTCATCATATTCAAACAAAATATATGATTTTAGTAATACTGTTGACACTTTGAGTACAGCTATAGTTGTGAATGATTTTCATTTGGAACGAGTTTCACATTTTAAATTCCTTGGAATTATTGTTGACGATAAACTTTCCTGGAAGTTACATATTGATTATATATCCAACACAATCTCACGTAATATAGGTGTTATAAATAGAATGAAATTGTTTATCCCACAAAAGTCATTACTTATGTTATATTCGTCATTGATATTGCCTTATCTTAATTATGGTGTTTTAGTTTGGGGCAACACTCACCAGAACCTACTGGATAGAGTGTTCCTTCTACAAAAGAAAGCTCTCCGTGTCATCAGTTATCCTTTCATACCCTCCCACTCAAATGTGTTATTTGCCGCTAATAAGCTGCTAAAAAATAAAGATTTGTATTTATTTAATTCGGGACAATTTATGTATACGTACAGCAACAACTCACTTCCCTCCATTTTCGATTCTATGTTTCAAAGAAATCAATCATTCCATGACTATCCCACTCGACGTTCCAATGAATTTCATTTACCTCTTTTACGAACAATTCTTGCTAAGAACACAGTTATTTATATTGGCCCAACTCACTGGAATTTTCTGAATAATGACATAAAAATGCACCCTCTATATTTTCATTTAAAAGGAGATTAAAGTCTTTTTTTATTGCAATTTTATGTTCCTACAGATTTGATCAGCCTGTTCGCTCATTTTAATTTCTTGAAGAATTTTGATTACCAATGATATACTGTCACATATTTTCTCGTCCCTGTTGTCCTGAGACACTTACTGAGTAAATTCCATTCTACTTGTATCACTTCCGCATCTATTTCTCTCTATTTTTCCATATTTCCGTATCCTTTCCACGCATCCCATTATTCTTTCGATATAGGTCTGTCGAGGATCGCTGGATCTGTTTTGCCTTTCTGTCCGTTGTATTGTCTTCCTATTATGTCAGTCTTGTATTTTAGTCCCCCTTTATATAAGTTTTGTCGTCCATGTCTCGTTTAATGTTCATTCGCCTGTGTATGTGTGTCTGTCTGTTACTCTGTCTTCCTATTGGACTTCCAGACTTTTTTATGTGACTTTATTCCCAATCTTTTTTCCCCTTTTTGCATCAGTTCATTTTCTATTGACATTCTGTACCTGAGGGGCCCACATTCTACAAGCATTGCCTTTTATGGGTCCCTCCATTTTTCGATATTTTGTGTAATGTTATATCGTCTATATCACTTCAGTCAATTTTCTTTGTAACGCATTTGTTACCCCAAGGTTCCACAATTATGTTTTCTCAATTTACTTTGTTTTGATTATATGTAACCTTATTCTTTGTTAAGAAGAAAGTGAAATGTTTATGTTCTTTTCGAAAAATGAAATAAAGTTTGAATTGAATTCAATTGAATTCATACTTTACATCATTAGAAAATGTTATTCTAGTGCTTACAGCTGCTGAAATAAATACTTGAAGTGCACCTTTGAAGTACCATCCCGACATGCGCCACAATTTCTTCTGAATTTCCTGAAAACTGCAGATTAATTTAAATCTGCATTTTTAAACTTGATTTTAGGGTCAAAATGCACTGTTTCCATGACAACAGAATTTCAACTGTACTCGAGTCTATCACAAATTTGCACTGACCTTACTATGTGTGTTTGTGTGTGTGTCTGTCTGTGTGTATACATATGTGTAGTACCTCGTGAGTACCTGGTGAATTTGACTGCTTCACAATTGTGGAAGTAGTTTATTCCACAAGATTTGAAGAAAATTTGCAGTAACCATGGCAACACGTCACGTACAAACTCAGAGTGTCTTGCATAACTACACCTTTGGATCATTACAGGCCCTACATACTGAATTTGAAATAAATAAAGTACAAGTTCGTTCCGCAATGTTCTGGGTAGTTACCATGGCAACGCTTTCCCCGACAGACACACAAAAACATGTCTTGCATTTCTATACCTCAATGTCATTATGTACACCAAATTTGAGTTCATTTGCTTCAAAATAGTGCAAGAAGTTCAAATCTTAAGATTTTAAAGAAAATATGTTGTTACCATGGCAACGCCTTGTCGGGTACAAACACAATCAAGTGTGTCTTGCATAATTGCACCTATAGATCATTGTACTTACCAAATTTGAAACGAATTGCTTAAATACTATGAAAGTTGTTCACTCCACAAGGTTTTTGGAAAATTGTGGTTACCGTGGCAACGCTTTCTCTGACAAACACACACACAAAAAAAGTCTTGCATGTCTACACCTCAATGTCATCATGTACACCCAATTTTAGTTCCACTGCCTTAAAACTCGAAATAGTTTCACCCCACATGATTTACAAAGAAAAAATTGCCGTTACCATGGCAACGCCCTGTCAGGTACAAACACAAAGTGTGTCCTGCATAACTACACTTATAGATTATTATTTACATACCAAATTTGAAACAAATCGCTTAAGTACTGTGAAAGTAGTTCACTCCACATAGTTTTTGGAAATTTGTGGTTACCATGGCAACGCTTTCGGCGACAAGCACAAAAAACATGTCTTGCACATCTACACCTCAATGTCATTATGTACATCAAATTACAGTTCAATTGCCTCAAAATTGTGGAAGAAGTTCACTCCACACGATTTTCAAGAAAATATGCTGTTACCATGGCAACGCCTTGTCGGGTACAAACACAAAGTGTTTCTTACATAACTACACCTAAAGATCATTGTACACATGAAATTTGAAATGGATTACTCAAATACTGTGGCAGTAGTCTACTCCACAAGGTTTTTGGAAAATTGTGGTTACCATGGCTACACTTTGTCCGATAAAGACAAAAAAAAAAGTCTTGCACATCTTCACTTCATTGTCATCATGTAACCCAAGTTTCATCAAAATTGCTTCAAAACTGTAGATGGAGTTCGCGACGCAAGATTTCCAACGGACTGCCCGACCGACCACATGCTGATTCATCATACTATAGTATACTGAGTAATCCTTATACATTTGGTGTATGTAAAAAAAAAAAAGGTATCTTACACAATCATACATTACATAAAAATGTCATTTATACGGAATATTTTCTTCTTTTTTTCTCACAAGAAATGAACAAACTTGGAGATTTGTCCCCCAGCATCTATATAAGCAGCCGCAATTATGACATTTGCAATCGATTGCAAAATTTGCAACTACCCCTGAATCTATTGCAAAGTTGCAATTGATTAGCAATTGATTGCAGAGATGCAATTGATTTGCAATCAATTGCATCTTTCTTGCAACAGAATTGATTGCAATTTGCAATTGATTGCAAATATGCAATGGATTTCAGGATTTGCAATAGATTTTGGGGAGTTGCAATCAATTGCAACTTTCTTGCAACGCCCCCTTAAAGTGTAACCCGGTCTTAAAGTGTAACTCGGTGCCTAGGCTAAAATGTGTCTCGCATATAGAGCGCCACCTGTGGTTTTGGATAAGTTTATAGGCCAGTTCTTTCTATCGTCTGCTCACACACCATCCGTGGTTTTGAGTACGTTATCAGCCAGTTCTTTCCGTCCTCCGCTCGCTTGCTATAAGAATTGCACTTTGAAAGTTTCGAAAATGAATTGCAGAGTATTGTTATTGTGGTGATTGTTCCTGTTTGCATCGCTATTTGAGTGTCAGTGTCAACCACGTCCAGGCAGAAAATCAGATGATGATGGCGAAGAAAGGCTCGGCGAATGGCAAGAAGATGGACAGTCATTTGCGTGTCGAGGCAGTGGTGATGCTGGCATTCCAGCTGCAGTATTTCAAATCCAACCTACTCGGCGTTAGCATTCCAGAATCATTTTTTGTACTTGTTGTAGTAGTTTGTGATGATATGAAAAGCAATGGATTGTACATAGGGCTATAATCATATCGATGATTGTTCAACTTGAGTTGTTTTCAGTTGCCAAATAACCTCTGTGACTTGGAAGTCATTCTGACTGGGACTGTAACAAGTCTCCCAATCTTGCCATTTCTGATGTATACATGCATGTATAATATGTTAATTACAGTCCAGCTATTCCACTGCCAGTTGACCTATTCAGCATTCTGGTATTCCAAGCTGTAGTATTGTATTTGTTGTTAGTAGTGTGTTACGGTATCTAAATAAACTAATAATCTGTACATATTCTATGATCGTCAAAATTTACAATGTAAGTTGCTTTCAGTTGCCAAAGTATCCTCCATGAAAAGTTTTCTATTTAAACATATAAAATTTGTTAAATATCTACTTTGGAAAGTCATTGTACCTGGGAGTGTGACAAGGTTTCAATCTTGCCATTTCTATAGTCATTTACTTCACGACTTCACGGGTATTACAGCTTTTTATCAGCAAGTATTTGTTTATTCATATAATTCCTTTCTTTATTTGATGCATTAGTGTGCAAAAATATTGTATGTAAATGTTCACTGTTACCATTAGACACAAGCAAATTCGGAATTTGTAATAGGCTGGGTTTTTGCTCTTTTTGTTCTCAGTGTCTTAATAATTATTCGCTAAAGATATTTTCTCAGCTTTTGAGTAATCATAATGGAATCTTACACATTAGAGCCTTTGAGGGCAGATTTAGAAACATATAATATGCATTGCATTGTCGAAAAGGGCATTATCAGTGATGGCATATGACGCAATACTGTCGATGTGTAATTCAAAAAAATAGTGTGGTAATCCTCCCCTCCCAAACAGTGCTCAGGAGGGGACTGGAATGGGCTCCATAACATACTGACGTGTGTGCAATGTTTCCCTTGAACTATCAAAGTAGATTATTGCACACTGTAAAACGTACATACACATGTATTGTCACTCTGAGGTGACCAACCTTATTTATGTATGATGCACGTCATGTCAAGATACATTTTAATATTGTATTGCTCGGAAAGGATTTGGTATGCTGTGCAGTGTGTATAAGCGACTGTCAGCAGAATCACGTTATATTTTCAAAGCTTACCAACTCATTTATATCAGAACTTTTATATTTGCTATGGTTTTAGAATAGAAAAAGTACATTTATTTTGCATGCCTATATTTCAATATGTCATAAATAAAGAAATATTATAATTTTCTTCCCTACTTACAAGATTCCATCATTATAATATGAAGTGCGCTTATTATTTTCTTAAGAGGCGTTATAGATGAAGAGGTGGATGACAGATGAGGAGATGACGGATTAAATAGCACTGAAAGGGGGGGGGTGGAATGACAGGTATGTGTGCAAACCATCATACTGGCAACCTAAATTTAAGAGGTGAAAATTGCCATCTTTTCACAATTTGGTTTGGTAGCTTATCTATGTATAGCTTGATATATGTGAGTGTCTCGTGTCAGTGTGTTGTTAACGCGTGATGTGCGAGTGTCTTGTATGACTTTAAGCAGCAATATGATACTTGTAGATGTTAAAACCTCTACAATAGTATTTGATATACCAAGCAACTTTTCCTTATCATAGTGACTTGTAAAATGTTTGTACACTTAATAATCACAATAGGGATGATCATTTCTGTATGCAGGATATTTTGTGGGGTGTTTTCGAGAACAATCATGTGCAATAAACCGCACATTACGTGGAGCAGACACCAATATGTAGGCCTACACGTCAGGTCCTATGTGAGCAGTTCTTTTCATATCATTTATTGTTGTTTCTGTTTGGTATAATGTATAAACAAACACCTTCGAAAACATACTTATTTGTTCACCATTAATCATGGCTAATTTTGCAAATGAGAAATAAGGAAATCATCAAGAAAGAAAGCAGAGATAAATTAAAAAGAAAAGTGAAAGCATGGGGAATGAAGTTTGCATTTCCAGATAAAATTGTGGATTTTACCATACAACCAATAGATACCTCACCGATCAGAAAAAAAAGAAAGACAATAAGAATGATGAAATCACTTTCCTTCGCTGCATCAGTGGCCACCATCTGGGGTTTCAAAGTGAAAAACCACAGAGGACCTTCCTCATCTTGGGATGTAAAACAGTAAGGAATGTGCTATAGGCAAAAATTGAGCAAATAAAAATCCACCAAAAAAAGAGTTACAAGCCAGCAAAACCGTTACATTGTTTATGTAACAATACAGTGTTAGGTGTTGAATTACTCTGGGGATGCTACCTGCCATGTAAAGTAAAAATCTTTTCAAGAAGATGTCAAAAATATGAACATTACGCCGCCCTCCTCCTCCCCCGCCCCCATCCGACATAGCAAATAAAAAGAAATCGTTCATACATTCACCTTCTAATACTGCAGTATATAGCATTGCATCAGCTCTGTTACTTCTGGTTCTGGAGAAGATTTGGGTGTATTTTGTTCAAACAGTCCCGTATGTTGAGGTCTTTGGATTTGGTGCCCCTTCAAACAAAGTGGGATTCCTTTACCTAGGGATGCTATCTCCCAAATTTAAGTTTAGTTGAGATGTATGTGTCATAATTATATTTTTCAAGAAGATGCTGGAAATGTGAAAATTCCACCTCCCCCTACCATGGACACGCCTGGATACCGCCATAATCTAACATGAAGCTTCTGACTTAACTATACTATTTGCCTAGCTCTATCATTTGTGACAATGCACCTCAAAACAAACAAAAAGTCGCCAGACATGATCTTTTAGTTAAGACTATATTCTGAAAGAGCAGACTTTAAGCTTTAAAATGATGTATAACTCAAATCAAATGGACTCTCCTAACCTATCTAAATATTGGAAAGAAAGCATAAACTCAGGAAAAGCGTGAACTGAGAAAAGAGGCTCTGAAGTACAGTGTCTATTCAAGCGCTTAATCTTTACAAAACCGTGCTGGCTGTGTGATGAATGGGACAAAAAACAGGAAGTAAACCACCAGAGTAACAACAATGAAGGGATTATCAGATTAAACTGAAATTAAACATGCCTCATTAACACATTCTGTCCATAATCAATGCCAACTTTCAAAGCAGTAGCACTATCCTTTCAAAAGTTATTGGAGTTGAAAGTGAAGAGTGTGGACAAGGTTTTTTTCAGAAATGAAAAAGGGATTCTAAAGACACACCTAGTCACACTATTTTACCAAAAATGTTCGAGATAAACTGCTAAAAAACACACTTTCCTGCCCGTTTTATGGTACCGAATTTTAGCATAATGTAAAAGAAGACCTGCTCTTTCAGAAAATATGAAAAAGTCAAGTTCGGCTAGGTTGACCCATTTCACTTATTTTCAGTCCTCACGCAAAATCAGTGTGTGCGACTTTATGTTCGTTTTGAGGTGCACGGTCACATTTGGTTCTTATTATTGAAGAAGGTATACAAAAAAAAATGCATAATTTCTTATGTAATTATTTGCACATTAATTTTGGTAATGCAATATATTTTTATAATATAATTATTGTGCACATTCATTCTTTTTTTCCTTTAAATCATGTACATAGTAATCTGATATTTTCTGAGATTTCGCTGAACGCTGAAAATGATTTTGATTCATAATTTATGGCAAAATATGTTGAAGAAAAATTAATAAATCTTACAAACAAAATAAGAAATACATGATGAAAAAAGAAAAGTCGTAATTGTTTTATTTATCGTTGATTTTGCTCTTTTTTCTTCATTTTGTTCTTTTTCTTTTAATGTATCAAACCTATAGCTCATGTCTGCATCCCCCTTCCTATTATATTCTGAAGTACAGGCATCTTGTCCTAATATTGTCCGTGCTCGTATGTCTCGAGATGTGGTGTGCTGCGTTGTATAGTAACTATTTTCATTCCTTAGTTCTTTGAGCAAAAAAAAAAAGACGTTTGTTTCCTTTCTTTTCCTCTCTCCAGTTGCCCTCTAATCTATTTCTTTGGAAAGGTTATACTCTGAGGAGTACATGTCAAGCTATTGCTTTCTAGTGAACTCCAGTACGTTCTTCAGTACGTGTTATTAATCTGTAATAGTTTGACATGAATTTTGTTATTTCGTTGGTGACAAGGTAAGGTCCTTTGCCTTTAAGTAGTTTGTATTCTTTAGAGATTTCATTTATATCGGCTTATAGTGACCTCGTCTACAGCCACTCTGTCTATTTTCCAATTGGTCTACTGGCAAATCGTCTATTACCGATTCGTCTAATACCCATTTGGTTTACAACTTGTTTTGTCTAGTACACATATTGTCTAGTAGTCACTTTGCCCACTACCCATACTGTCTAATACCCAACTCGTCTAAGGAGCATTTCGTCTACTGAGCAATTGATCTAATAGCCAAGTCATCTATACTCACAATGTCTACTTGTCATGTCGTCTAATATTCATTTCGCCTACTGCCACTTTGTCTACTTCCACCTCGTCTACAAGTCATCTCGTCTACATTCACTTTGTCTAGTTATCATATCGTCCAACTCTTAGTTCGTCTATACCCAATATGGTCTATACCCATCTGGTCTACACCCAACTGGTCTACACCCAACTGGTCTACACCCAACTGGTCTACTCCCAACTGGTCTACACCCAACTGGTCTATACCCAATTGGTCTACACCCAACTGGTCTACTCCCAACTCGTTTACTCCCATCTGGGTCCCGTTGCATAAAACTTTTTTAGCAACCTTAAAAAATTCAGGTGTGGATTTGCCCAACCTGAATTTTTTAAGGTTGCTAACTTAAGAATGTAAAATCCGTTGCATAAAAACTCTGGTTGGGAGCTTTTAACCGGAATTTTGTGATTTCAACCGGAGAAAAATCCGGTTGGAGTTTTATGCAACGGGTCCCTGGTCTACTCCCAACTCGTCTACTCCCAACTCGTCTACTCCCATCTGGTCTACTCCCAACTCGTCTACTCCCAACTTGTCTATACCCAATATTGGTCTACTCCCAACTGGTATACTCTCAACAATTTACCCAAATTGATCATTCCTATCTGGTCATGCTAATAATGAATATATCACTTTGTCTAGTGTCCAGTCCGTCTCACTATCACGAACTATTCATAACCCTGCCAGGGTACAAAAATCAATAATAGTCTATTCTTTAAAGTTGTTAATTATTCCGAACATGCTGAATATAAAGACATATTAGAGACACGACTATCCAGTCAACATCCTGGCCGTATTTTTACCATACTTATGATTGTGTATCAAAGGTGAATGGATGGAGTATTGAAGTTTGGACATATATTAAAATGCTGCGTGATTGCTTCTGATATAAATTACACATCCAGCAGAAATGTAATACAGCAAGTTTTTCACACTGTGACATTATTTTTTTAATAAAAAGTAATAAAATTGTCATAATTAGAACAAAAAATTTCAAACCAAATGGGGCACCAAGAGTGTTCAACCTATTTCAATGGGAGAGGAAACTGGATGAAGTAGACTTAAGTAAGGAGTTTAGGGTAGACAAAAAAAACTATGTAACTAGTAGACCAGTTGGGAGTAGACGAATTGGGAGTAGACCAGTTGGGTGTAGACAAGTTGGGAGTGGACCAGTTGGGAGTAGACCAGTTGGGAGTAGACCAGTTGGGAGTAGACCAGTTGGGAGTAGACCAGTTGGGTGAAGACCAGTTGGGAGTAGACTAACTGGTTATTAGACTAATTGAGTATTATACAAGGTGGATGTAGACCAATTGGCTATTAGACAAACTGATCTGTAGACTATTTTATTCATAGACCTAATGATTAATAGACGAAATGGTCAATAGACATAATGGGTATTAGACGAAATGTGACTTAGACAAATTAGAGATTAGATTAAATGGTTAGTAGAAGAAATGGCAATTAGACTAATTGGCATACAGACAAAATGATTGGTAGACGAGTTGGTAGTAGACGAAGCGAGTTTTTTTTTCAAATGATAGAATTTATTGATTTCTCGAAGCAACATAATTTTACAGAGGATAAATGAATTACAAAGTTATTACTTCAACACAAAAACATTTCTTTGATACAAACAATTTAAACACATATCTGTGTTTTTTATGCTTTAAAAAAAATATTTAAATAACTTCTTACTAAAAAACAAACTCTAAAGGGTCGTACATGCGGGAATGCGAAAATAGGATAAAATAACTTTTGGCAGTCCGAAAGCCCGCCCAGGCCCGCCCGACGCGTTCGTCCAGGTTGTTGACCAACCCACTCGCGGTGATGTCATCCTTGATAAGATATTCACAAACAGATCTAGCAGTTATCGTCCAGCAGAGATCATACCACCCATAGGACTTAGCGACCACAATTGCGTCCTACTCTTGCCAACTGTCGAGACTCAGCGGAGCAACACCACGCGAAAACGTCTCGTGCGGCCCATGCCAGATAGCAGCATTCGTCAGTACGGAACATGGATATCTGACCACGATTGGTCAGAGGTGTATGATGCGCACGGTATACAGGCTAAGTGCTCGGCCTTCTATCAAACAATCCATGAATCAATCGACAAATACTTTCCGCAGAGGTCAGTGAAACTGCATAGTGAGGACAAAGTGTGGATCACTCCTCTTATCAAGTCCCTAATAGCCAAAAGACAGAGAGCATTTAGCGAAAAGCGCGAGTTCCTATGGAGACAACTGAGAAACAAAGTGATACGAGAAATCCGCAAAGCGAAGAAAAAAAATTACGCCAATCGAGTGCAAAGATCAAAGAAATCTTCTCCTGGTGAATGGTTCAGACATATCAGAATGCTGTCTGGAAATGCGCCCAAGATGAGCATCACTGTCCCTGATATTGCCCCGAACGACCATAAAGCTATCGGTGACGCTATATGTCAGCACTTCGCGTCAATCGGTGGTGATCTTTCTGTGCTTGACAAATCGCGCTTGCCCGCATACTTACCTTCACCGCCACCGCTCCATGTAGAACCGCATGAAGTCTTCACACAACTCAATCATGTCAAACAGCGGAAGTCTTGTGGCCCTGACGGGATTTCTGCTAGGTTCATCCGGCTTTTCGCCTATGAACTCTCTCGTCCCCTGTCACACATCATGAACACTTCCTACGGCGATCACGAAGTGCCTTTGGAATGGAAACGAGCCAATGTTGTTCCAATTCCAAAATCGTCACCCGCTACAATCAGCAACCTTCGTCCCATCGCCCTTACAGACCACTTCGCTAAGGTGGCAGAACACTTTGTGGCTCGTGACACATTACGTATGATGCGCCCCCAGCTAGATCCAGCACAATATGGGAACATGAAGGGGGTGTCTACTACACACTGTCTTGTTAACATCTTGGACACATTGCACAAACACGCGGACACCACTGGTTCCCTTTCGACTCTCCTGCTAACTGACTTCTCTAAAGCTTTCGACCACGTTGACCACACTGTCGCCGTTGGAAGACTGATCAATATGGGAGTGGTTCCGTCATACGTCGCCTGGATCGCAGATTTCTTGTGTAGCAGAGAACAGCGAGTAAAGTACAAGAACACACTCTCTGACCCATGTATCCTCACGTCAGGAGTCCCGCAGGGTACGAAGCTAGGACCAGTTGTCTTTGCTGCCTTAATCAACGACGTCTTCAACAACGACGAGGTGAGCCCCGCGCCTACTGATACCCGACACTACAAATACGTGGACGACCTAACGGTGGTCGAATGTCGGAATATCAACAGCCAATCTTCACTGCCAGATAAACTAATGGAACTACAACAATGGGCAACTGATAGTAACATGCGTCTTAACTTGAAGAAGTGTGCAAACATGGATATATGTTTTGCAAGGGCGCTTCCACCACCAACCATCATAACGCTTAACGACCAGGTGCTGGAGAACAACAAAGTTGTTAAGCTACTAGGAGTGTTCATCCAATCAAATTTGAAATGGGACACCCAGGTCGGCAGCATGGTCTGCAAGGGCAACAGTCGACTCTTCATTCTGCGCAGACTTAAGTTCCATGGCCTCCCCCCAGCTGACCTCCTAACAGTCTATCTGTCCACCGTTAGACCAATTCTAGAATACGCTGTTCCCGTTTGGGCCGCGGCTCTCACCAAGAAACAGGTTGACTTGATTGAGCGCATACAAAAGCGAGCCTGCAGAATCATCATTGGTCGAAGCTATTCCAGCTATTCAGACGCTAGGGACACTCTGCACCTCCCCACCCTCAGTGACAGGCGGCGAGACCTCTGTGTGTCCTTCGCGAGGACCCTCCTGGATCCATCCTCCAAGTTGCACCACCTGCTTCCGCCACCCCGTAATCACTCACACAATACAAGAAGTAAACAGAAATTCACCACTGTCCGGTACAGAACTGAAAGACATAAGACCAGTGCTATTCCTCATTTAATTCGCTTGTTAAATGAATAGTTATGTTGTGTGTGTGTGAGTGTGTGTGTGTGTGTGTGTGTGTGCGTGTGTGTGTGTGTGAGTGGGTGTGTGGGGGTGTGTGGGTGTGCGTGTGCTTGCCTATGGTGTATCTTTTAACAACACATTGTAAATTAGGATCCTTTCTAAATACATGTACGTGTGTAGATACGGTATAGAGTGTGTGCATGTGCTAAAGTAACCGAGTTTAATGTGATAGAAGTGTTTGTAGCACCACCTGCACCAACAAATGGAAGGGACAGAAATCCAATTCTCAAGAACAGATTTTTTTTTTTTTTATGTCCTTTTCTGATATGCAAACATATGGTTTGTTCGTATGCCAGTTAGGATGTTCTTTCTCTCTCACCTGCCGGCTTTTTTTTTTTTTTTTTTTTTATAGTATTAATCTTTTTCTTTTTTGTCTGATTGAAATGCACGCTTGTCTGTCTTTTCTTAATGATTTGAATCATGTGATATGTGAAGTTTTTTTTTCTGCTTTATGTTTTAACAAGTCTTTTGATATAAATGTAATGTTGTAAGTGATTAAGGTTTTGTTTTTTTCTGATGATTGACATGAATGCAATACATATCTTTGTCATATAGTATTTGAGAAATGTTTATAACAACCTCTGCATCAACAAGTGCAAGTAACCAGTATATGTAAAATAAGCACAGAATATGTTTTTATGTTCATTGTTGATTTCATTTCCAATTTTTCATTTTTCCTCATATGCCATGTGTCATTTTTTAAAGTCTCAGGCAAACTTTTCTGACTCAGCCAGTGCAATACTGCCATACACAATAGTTCAATACCTGCCTTCTTATGTTCTGTGTTATGTGATCTGTGATATATGAAGATTTTTTTTTATTCAATGTTTGACCAATTGTTTTAAAATTTGAAATCAATGTTTTAAGTAACAATGATAATATATAGGATTTTTTTTGGGGGGGTGGGGGTGAACGTGATATTGATTGTTGTAAGAGTAATACGTTTGTAAACGGTGGTTTTGTTGTAATGATATCAAATGTGTGGTTATGATAATGATAATCAATTTTGGATATTGTTAGTGAAGAAAATGAGGTAGAAGTATAAAAATATGAAAGTTGGATAATGTAAAGCTGAAAAAAAGGAAAAGAGAGAAAAAGAAGAATAAGAAGAACAAAAAGAAGGGAAAAAGGAAAACAGAGGAAGATGAGAAAGAAGATGAATTTATAGATATTTTTAAAGTAATCGTGATTATTTATGGTAATGAGAATAGTGATGTTAGAAATTGTATATGTATAATGGGAATTGTGTTTTTGTTTTGAATGTTGATATTGTGTGACGAATATGATTGATATTCATTTTTCATTCTATGTATTTTATACAATCTTGTACATATTTTATAGTATCGTGCTTATTTCTGTAAAATGTCTGCAATCCAGCCTGCGGGCTGCAATGGACATTACTCAATAAAATACCCTTTCAATTCAATTCAATTCAATTGACATGGCGACGACGAGTGCACATTGAATAACTTCCACAGGACCATTGCAATTGACTACACACAGCCCCGCCGCCGTACACAAGTGTAACACTTGAGCACAGCGACAGGGCCGCGCACAGCCACATTGCAATGTACAGCTAATAAAAGTAAATTCGTAAATACTAATAGGCCCCATGGACAGAAAATCTAGAAATTAGCAAACCACATTCACCCGCCGTCCCCACGCTCAGGCAGGCCCCCAGCGGACTTCCGGCAAGCCATTGGAACGCCAAGGATGCACCCTGCCCGAAAGTATGTACAGTGTATACATTTACATTACACACGCCACACCCAGGTAGGCTCCTAGAAAGCCACCGGGTTGCCACGAACATACCCTGCCCGAAAGCATGCATAAATTAACTTACATCATAACAACGTTAAAAGAAACTCGCGGGTACATAGACCTTTAAACTATTTTCATGCATACCTCCCCAGCAAAGGTTGCTCCAGGCAACCCGTAAACACGTCAATATCCACCTGACGTTGCAACAACTAAATGTATGCAAGGTGGATTCCAAGTATGGAATTATTTTCTACAAACAAAATCGAATGTTACCAGTTTCCGAGAGAAAATACCTCCATATATTTGACTACGAACCAAATGAAAGTGTTGCATCAACCCCATCCTTGAATAATCTAGAAACATGAAATACACTATATTAACGAAACAACATCAGACAGTTCAAATAAGTTGAACATGTCTCCATTTATCTAAAAACACAGTGATTTTACCTTGTTTTAGATATATAATTTCTTCAATTTCATAATAATGTTCAATTCATTTCAATTCAATTCAATTTTATTTCCATTTCCATTGAATAAACAGAAAAAATATATACAATACATTTACAGAACAAATTTATAACAATTTCAAAGAAAACGTACAAATGGTCACGAGTAACAACAGAATTTCGTTTCTAAGGTATATACCTAATACAAAGATTAGAATGGAAATGGAGGGTCCCACTTAAAAAGCAAAGCTTGTAGGGTATGGGACCCTCAAAAAAATACGTACACAAGGTCAAAGAAACCAATGTCAACTGACATGAAATTAACTTAGGAAGGGGAAAAAAAGAAGAAGAAAAAAAAAGAACAAAAAAAGGGGGAAATAAGACTGGTACAACACGCGCCATCGTGGACACAAGCATACTGTACTTCATGATTAAAATGCAATAACAAAACAATACAACGCTCCCTGGTTTGAAATTGCGATTGATTGGGTGCATATGCCGGTATGAATGCATAGGAACGGATATAAGAAAAAAGAGAAAGAGAATAGACTCACTGATACTGGTACAATAAAATAAATATCTGAGGTAAACTTATGTTAGACAGCTATGTTTCAAAGCTTTTTGAAATAACGCCAAAGATAATGTACCGTTCTTACAACTTGTGGCGAATATGCAATATTTGGCATATAAAAAAACAGAATTCAATGTAGTGAAAGGACCATTTAAGATTCCAAATATAAAATCGTTAAATGTGAGAATAACTTCGTCTTTCAAAACTTGTCTTTGGAACTCTCTCAAAAAACGTTGAGTATAAGGGCACTCCCAGAACAAATGTGTAATTGTCTCGGTTGTATCTAAACAAAAGGTACATAAATCAGAATCTGACAAACCAGTTTGTTGTAGCAGTTTATTCACCCCGAGGATGTTGTGTAGAATCTTGAACTGAAAATAACGCAATTTTGTCGACAATGAACTTTTAAAAGTCAGTGACTGGTTCTATCAAAATTGAATTCCATTTTTCTTGTGATTTTGGAACTTCACGAAAATTATCTACGCATTTTCTATGAATAAATCTACATACTTTAGGAGCTTTCTTAATTTCAAGAATCAGTTCTTCTTGATAATTTTTATCTTGAGTTTGAGGTTTTTTAACAACATTTTTCCAGTTAAGAGGAATTGCAGATATGATGGAAAAAAATCCAAAAAATTGCATTGAATTTCATATTTATTTCTAAATTGTGAAAATGAAAGAAAATTACCCTGTTCATTCAAAATATGATAAATTCTCGTAATACCTTTATTTATCCAATTATGCTTAATAACAACTTTTCCATTAATTCTAATGCAAGAATTATTCCATATAACCTGGTTATGAATATATCTGTCAGGAGGGTTCTGAGAAAAAACTTAATTACTCCAGCAGACAAGAATTTCTCGTATGAATATATTTCCGACCTGATTAATCATATCCTTGCAATCAAGATTACAAATCCAAAATAAGTCTCCACCGAGATCTTTCATTGACAAGTCAAAAAAGCATTTCCAGCTACCCCTACTACCAGGGTTTAACAAGCGTTTTACCCATGCGGTTTTAAGACCAACAATCATTGACTGAATGTGTATCATTCGTAGTCCTCCCTCACTATAATCTCAATAATAATTTGTGACAGTGCACCTCAAAACGAACATAAAGTCGCACACACTGATTTTGCGTGAGGACTGAAAATAAGTGAAATGGGTCAACCTAGCCGATCTTGACTTTTTCATATTTTCTGAAAGAGCGGGTCTTCTTTTACATTATGCTAAAATTTGGTATCATAAAACGGGCAGGAAAGTGTTTTTTTTTAGCAGTTTATCTCGAACATTTTTGGTAGAATACTGTGATCAGGTGTGTCTTTAGAATCCCTTTTTCCTTTCTGAAAAACCTTGTCCACACTCTTCATTTTCAACTCTAATAACTTTTGAAGGGATAATGCTACTGCTTTGAAAGTTGGCATTAAGTATGGACAGAATGTGTTAATGAGGCATGCTTAATTTCAGTTTAATCTGATAATCCCTTCATTGTTGTTACTCTGGTGGTTTACTTCCTGTTTTTTGTCCCATTCATCGCAGAGCCAGCACGGTTTGGTAAAGATTAAGCGCTTGAATAGACACTGTACTTCAGAGCCTCTTTTCTCAGTTCACACTTTTCCTGACTTTGTGCTTTCTTTCCAATATTTAGATAGGTTAGGAGAGTCCATTTGATTTGAGTTATACATCATTTTAAAGCTTAAAGTCTGCTCTTTTAGAATATGGTCTTAACTTAAAATTCATGTCTGGCGACTTTTTGTTTGTTTTGATGTGCAGAGTCACATTTTACGTTTGATCTTATCTGGCTTCTTGCTCCATATAAATGAATATATAACAGACTCAATTTCTTTTATGAAATCATCTGGAGGCTTTGGAAGAACAGAGAATAAAAATACTAATTGAGATATACCGAGAGATTTAACAAGAGTAATCTTACCTATTGGGGTTAAATTTCTAGGAGCCCAAACTCTAAAAATTCTTTTCAGTAATTCCATTTTAGGCTTAAAATTGAGTTCAAATAAGTCGAAGCGAGTTTAGACGAGATGGCATTAGACTAGGTTAACAGTGGACAGTGTGGTTGTAGACGAGGTGCCAGTTTACCTTTATATCATGTTGAAGAACAAGTGAATTCAATTGAATTGAATTGAAATGAACGTGCTTGATGATGACAAATGTATAATTTATCATGATATACCGCTAGTTTGCAGGCACACACCCTTGTTGGTCGTAAATGAGTCTGCACCACAGGACCACTGGCACTGAGCCTCTCTCCCATGGGAGATTGGCACAACGAAATGTGTGCTCGACCGCTGCATACGCATCGCTCTGACACATTTTCAGAAGCCTAGGCATCGAGTTACACTTTAAGACCGGGTTACACTTTAAGACCGTAACATCCGCGCTCCTTAACTGCAGGCTGCTAAACCATCTGAACCATGTATGGAAATTGGCATATGGTGTGTTCAAGAGTAGGCATTACTCTTTGGTTTCGCTTCCTCATAAATCAACGTAGTCTGAACATACATGTAGTATCTCCTTGGTCTCCATAACGGATCTCACAGCCTTGAAAATGTAACGTAACAGCTTTCCTGTTCAATCAGTCAGCCCCCCTAAAGAAAAACAGCTAATCGAATAACAATGATGTAGGAATATGGTTACAAAATGATTATACATCAACCCTCACTGCGATTTGTTGGTCAACTGAATTCAATGAATAGCGATTATCCAATGCTCATAGTTCTTATCATGCGTCACCATGGATGTACGGTGTGAAATGATATTGTCAAAAATCAAAAAGACTGACAAAGGGCTACACCTGAGTGGGACGGCTAGCCTTACAAATAGGACAATTTTGGATGGATTGATGAACGTTGATGACAAAGCTAGGTAAGCTATCAAGTTCCATATTGCGTTATACAAAGTTTATGATTATAGTCAATAGGCAATAATCAGCCGCAGGGATTTCTAAAATCTAGAAACAAACGTCGGGATTTCCAAAGGTATATTCGTAGGTTTTTCCAGAGATTATGGACATTTCGATTGCGCAAATTCTCGTGATTCATGACAAGACAAAATAATTGCAATGATCGCTTAGCTAGCGCTTATTTCAGTCATGTTGAGTCAATGCACTGAATCCCCAAAATGGACTTTTGACTAGTTTTATTTTTTTGTGTAACGTGCTAAGACTATCAAACCGAAAGCTGAAATTTCTATGCGTGGGTATAATAAACATGGTAGATGATTTCATTACTAAGCCTCAATGGGAGGAGTTGTTGAGCGGATACTCAGTTTAGATTTCGCGAACACTTGTAAAAGATAAAAAGAACGAAGGCTTTTCCAAGTATTAACCCATTAGTACCTGGAATGAGAGGATATGATTAACATCTTCGATTAAATTTCAAGTATTTCCAAGATAGCCGCAGCTGTGGTAGCTGTATATAACAAACCAGGAAACGCAGTTTAAAATTTAAACTTGAGTGTACAGCTTCGATAGACATTTTAGGGTCAAGATGAGGTTTTTTCTTGTTATTAATAGCTATAAAGTAGTGCTTATAAATTTAGGCTTATTGCCCACAATAATACATTACGTATGTTGATATACATACACACATATCATCACACACACACACACACACACACACACACACACACACACACATATATATATATATATATATATATATATATTCATTGTTAAAGATTAACTATAGGTTGACCCATTTCACCTATTTTGAGCCCTCACGTGATATCGAGACGTGCGATTTTTCGTTGGTTTTGGATGCACAGTCATGAATAGTAAGGGGGGGGGAAGAAGCTTGGTGGTGGGCTGGAATGTTTGCATCCCCCACTCTTTTACATGAGATATAAAGTGGGAGGGAAGTGGCAGCATTAATATATGAAGAGTTTTTGTTCTTGTTTTCGTTTGTTCGTTTGTTTGTTAGCTTTTGTTTGTCGAACGACTTTCGGTGGAAAATCAGACCTTAAAAGTATTAAGACTTTTTTGTTGTTGTTTCTCTTGTCTTCTGATTTTCTTTCTTCTTGACAGGCGATTTGACCCCCCCCCCCCTTTCAAAAACGTAGCGTCGCCCTGAATAATTCCCAAATAAAAACAATTAAATGGTAACGTGGATCTCCATTTCTTTGTATGTAATAATGTAGTAGATATTTTCCTGTATAGCTATTGTATTTTTCAATTTTCTTGATTTAAGTCAATAAAGCAATCATCCCCAGGGGCATCGTTCCGTTTTAATGATGGTGGGTGGGGGAAGGACTTGGAGTTTGAATATCTGTGCGAGGGAGCGAACGAGCGGGGGGAACGATGAAGATTTTGTATTTTCAGACCTGAAATTCAGCGATCTGGTGCACATTTTTGGTGAAATTTTGGATTTTTTTCCTATCAAAAAACAAGTAAGAAAAAGAAATATTCATAGATAGATTGAATGACTAAATTGTGGTTTCTCAGTTCTTGCCCCGACTGTGTGACCTCACTGTGTAGGCCTACTAAATAGTGGGGTCTATCACCGGCGTAGGATTTTATCTTTAACTGAAGTGACAGACCTGGTGCACACCTAAGATGATACATTTGGAAATCTGTCAATCTGAAAAGAAAAAAAGGAAAAGGACCGAATTTTCAGAATTGAAATTTTGCAATGTGGTGCACACTTTTGATAAGATATTTGGACAGTTTTCTATAAAAAACGGCAGAAATTTTCCTCATTTCGGGAATCATTGGGATCAAAATGACATGTTTGCCCCCCCCCCCCCCCACCCGTCCTCCTGCATACAAGGGTGCTTTTGCACTTTGAGAATTCAGATGAAAATATCTCGAAAACACTTGTATGATGTAATCTGGGACAAATTCAATCCCAGAAGTGTACTTTTTTTTTTGGGGGGGGGGGGAACCCTCCGTTCATTGAAAGTATCTAGATATCTCCTCCTTTCCACGGAACTTTTGCATTTTTTTTAAACTGAAGTAACAGACCTGGTGCACACTTTAGATGAAACATTTGGAAATCTGTCAATCTAAAAGTGTATTATTAATAATAAAAATAATGATAATAATACAGGGTACTTATAATGCGCCATTCCACATAACTAATGTGCTCATGGCGCAGTAGAAAAAAATGAGTATTACGCAAACATGCACATGAAAATGAATGCCACAGTGATGACGATGGAAAAAAAAAATCATACTAAGTAGAAAGGACTGAACGGGGAGGGTATGGAAGGTGGTAGGCCTATCCCCCTCTCACACGAGGGAGATTTTGTATTTTCAGATTATTTACAGCCGTCTTTGGGTGAAATATTTAGACAGTTTTTGATTTAAAAAAAAAGTAAAAAAAAAAATCCACATCTTGTGAGATACGAGGAGGAGCAAAATATGTTTGTCCCCAATACATTTATGGGGGAACAATCCTCCCCCCCCCCTTTGGCGCCTCTGTATATGAGGGAGCTTTTGTAAGTGAAAGCTCAGCTGCACACTCTTTGATAAAATATTAGGAAATACGTCAATCTCAAAAGTGTACAAAGTCTATCGAAAGGGACCCAGTAGTAGAGCTTTTGCATGTTTATGATTGCAATTCAACGAACTGGTGCATAGTTCTGGCGGTATTTGGACAATTTTCCATAAAGAAAGTTCGCGATTTGTCCTCATCTCGGGAATTGCTTTGGGGGACAAATAATTTGTCTGCCCCCAATATTTCCGTAGGGACGGGACAAATGCCCCTTTGCATGTAGGCCTATTGTCAACGTCTGGACCATACCTATTGTCGATATTACTTTCTTCGCAAGCGAGCGAAGCGAGCAAGCGCTTGAGAAAATCATGTATACATTATCCTACAAGATAGAATACTGTTCAGCTCTGTTACCTCTCTGAAGGCGAGCGTACGAACGTCATGCAATATGCCAAACTTGATACAATCACATTTCTGCTTCCTCCTTTTTTTTTTCAAATTTCAGGGGGGGGGGGGGTCATTGTACAGGCCATCCCCACCCCCCTCCATTTGGGGGGGGGGGGGGGGATACATCCCCCATCCCCCTCCCCCCCCCCCCAGGATTTGCGCCCATGACCAATTATACAATCCATTTGGACATGAATTCGTGTCTTTGGAATGGGAAGTATTTACGAATAGTCAAAACTTGCTTGCTGCCCTCAACGATGGGGTCAGCTTATACGTGAATCAATAATCTGAACTTGCTACAATACAGAGCTAAACTACTGGCGTGACAGAGCAAGTTTGCTTTGAATAACTAGACCAAAGACATAAAAGTTTCACCGTAGCCCTTGCACTGTACAACAAAATAATGGAAATTATTTGCTCATCAGGAGTATCATTGCTAATGTAGAAGTGCGCTGACACTGACTAACTCTGTCAACTTCGCTTTTTTTTTTCGCAGGTCATGTGACACTGCACAATAAACCACACAAAAGTCACGAGCTGATTTTCCGGTAGACCTAAAAAAAGCATTTGGCAGTCAAGTCGGGTGAATTGGAAACTTTGGCTCTTTACGACAAAATTATCCCTAATAATTGTTATAGAAAGAGATGAGGGAGCTACATAAAGTATTTTTTTTGAAGATTTTTGTAGACTCTTTGTGGGTTTGTTCAGTTTCATTTTTGTTTTCTCCATTTTTGTCTTGTCTTTTTAATAGTAGAGAAGATAAGCCGAAGAATTGTGCAAAATTTGACTAAAGCATGGAACTTTCACCATTGTTAGTACATGCTAAAAGAATAATTTTAAGATCGGGAGGTAAGTCTGAATTGACCTCTGATGACCTCCAGAGGTCAATAACCTCAAAATGACCTCAAAATGAAAGAAAATTGATATTTTGTGTCATTGGTTAATGATAAACACAGTAATGATGTACTAAAACTTAATTTTTGTCACAGTGAAATTGTCTTCATGTTCAACAGAGCATGGACAGGTCTCTACCTTTGACCTCTGATGACCTCCAGAGGTCAATGACCTCAAAATGCAAGAAAATTGATATTTTGCGTCATTGGTTGATGGTTAACACGGTAATGGTGTACTAAAACTAATTTTTGTTACAGCGGAATTGTTCTCATGTTCCAAAGAGCCCTGACAGGTTTCTACCTTTGACCTCTGATGACCTACAGAGGTCAATGGCCTCATAATATCAGATAATTCATATTTTAATGAGTCACTTGTAACTGAAACACGATAATTATATACTAAAACTTATTTTTGTAAGTGGAATTGCCTTAATGTTCCACAGAGCCTTTCAAGTCAGGTTTTTACCTTTGACCTCCGATGACCTCCGATGACCTATGATGAGGTCACTGACCTCAAAATATCAGAACATTGATATTTGGTGCACATATTCATTTGTATTATACAATTGAATTGTTTTGCTATTCCACAGAGCAAGAGAAATTACTCATGTATCTCTACTTTTGAACTCTGAGGAAGGTGACAGGTCAATTATCTCAAAATATCAGAATATTGATATTTTCTGTATAGTCAGTGGTCAACTTATACCTGATGTACAATCATGCATTATGCTATTAGCATTATGCTTTAATAGAACAATCTTGTCATTCCATGGAACATTGGTCATTACCCTGTGCATTATATCCAACTTTGACCTCTCAGGACAATGAAAGGTCACTTGCTGCTTATAGCTCTTAGGAGACCTTTTTTAACCAATTAAGAAAAGGCTCCACGGCAAAATATTACAAGATTACACAGTACAGTGAAGAAGAAGAAGAAGAAGAAGAAGTAAAATGATGCAGAGCCAGTACCAATCAGTTCCATGGTAGATCTTAGTCGGCACTGCAAAGGTTGGAATGTCTCTGTTGGCAAAGGATATTCTAAAGCTCCGAGTAAGTCCTTAGGGTGCATGATGTACATTGTCTGGGCATAGAGGGTTGGTTAGGTCTATGAGGATATGATGCTTTGTTATAACAATTAGGTGTGAGATATCTTTTTTTTTATGTTTGTTTTGACTATCCGGCATGGATCTCCAACACAAATGAATGATAATTTGTGAGACCCAGCCACCACCGTGTTTTTTCAATAGATTTTGATATTACAATGTAGTTGAGAAAAAAAAAAACTCACATTGTCCTAGATGGAAGCCAAAATTGAACAGCGTGTGGAATACTCTGCATAAAATTTTGGACACACACACACAGAATGCATTTTTTCCCGGTATATTATTTCACAAAGAGCTATCCATTACAAACTAATGAGACCAGACATCAATATTCTTACATTTCGATGCATATCTTTCAATATCCTCAAGAGGTAAGAGGATGCTTGCTAATGTTCATGTGAAATGAGTACACGCATCTTGAGTTGCTCACTTTTATTGCTATAGCAATACACAATATGTGCATCATGTCAATCATTAAGTAATGTATCAGTTTCATTTTCAGTCGTGGATTATTTTTTTTCTACGTGTACAAATATAATCATGGAAAAGTAAACAACTTTCACATCAACATATAAACGAGAATACTAAAAAAGAAAAATAGATGTAATAATGTGCAAAGCAAATACCAGGCCTACATCATCTTATGTTAAGGTATACAGGTGAAGGAAATCACCTTATTGATAAACAGGGATAGCGACCGCTGAACAATATTGTTTCTTACAATTCTCTCTTCTTTTCAACAAGTGTAATAAAACACATGCACATACCGGGGCATCAGTTTGGAAGAGTGGAGTGGTGGCAGGGATAGTTGACCCCCACCCCAATAAATTGTGAGATGTGGAATTTGTTTTGTTTTGTTGAATTTTTTTTTTTTTTTGCTTTTTTAGACAGAAAACTGCCCAAGTTTTTCACTTTGTAAGTGTGCAAAATCTCCCTCCTATGAGAGGGGATATCTCCTTCCAATATACTCCTTCCCTCTGCTTGGTTCCTTCCACAGATATAAAGTACTTTGTTGATTGATAATTTCCCTAATTCTATGAAAAATCTTTTAAAGAGATATTTTAATTTGAATTGTAAAGATGAAAAGGCTTTCTTATGTATGCACGAGTGCTCATCTTAGAGGGCAAGAGGCATTTGCCCCGCCTCCCGAGAAAATATGGGAGGGGGAGTGGTGGGGACATAAAACTTTGCCTCCAAGTATTTCCTGAGATGGGGATTTTTTTCTTCACTTTTTTGACAGAAAATAAATTGTCTTAACATTGCACCTAGAGTATGCACCAAATTGAAAGGCAAAATTTCCTTTGCATACCCCCTCCCCTACACTGTCTTCCGCTAGGTCCCCTTCGATATACACTTATAGTGCTTTTGAGATGAACCTCTGAATTTTTTGTTTCTATATCATCAAAAAGAATGTACTAGATCTTTAATTTCAGTTCCAACAAATTAAAGATAATCCCTCTTGTTGGAGGGGGTAGGGTATCCTCTTTCAATTAACCCTTCCCTTCTCTGTTTCTTCCCTTAGATTCAGTACTCTCCTTTTACTGATAATTTCCCAAATATTCCATCATAAATGTGTATATAAGATTATTATTTTTTATTTCTTAATGCAAAGGCTCCCTCGCATGGGAAGGGTTGGGGGACAGCCCCTTTCATACCCTCCTCTCGCTATATCAACCTCCCCTCCATGCATTGATTATGGCTACACATTTGGGGATGGAATTTTTTTTCCAAAATGGTAGTTCAACCAAGAGTGGCGAGAGATCATTGAATTGCAAACAAAAGAATGCAAAAGCTCCATAATGTGGGAGGGGATACCTCCACCCACATCCTTCCTTCGATTGGTCTCCCTCCATAAATGGCTGACTTACTACACTGATACAAATTTCGAGATATTCCTTCAAAAGGGCATGTGTGCCAGATCATTGAATCTCATTTCTCAAAATACCAGAGCTCTCTCGAATGGGAGTGGAATACCCTACCCTCACCAACGCTGCCCTTTCTGGGTTCCCATCCATATAGACTTGGTACACTTTGGCAATCCATAATTTTCCAAATGTTCCCCAAAACGTATGCATCAGATTAAGAATTCAAAAACGGAGGAGGGAGGGTTGGGTGAGATGCACCCACCCCATCAACTTCCATATAAGTGATGACGCACACGTTAAACAAGAGCTGCACTAAATCACTGATTTCAGGTCTAAATCTGCAAAAATCCAACCCCCACCCACACCCTCCACCTCTCCCTCCGCTCCACTTCTTTGCACCATGGACTTATGCTTACACATATTTTTCAAGTCCCCCACCCCCACATGAAAACAGATCGACACCCCTTGATCTGTGCACATACCCGGCTTAGATAATTACCTGAAAAGTTCAGCGGAATGAGTAGCCACTTTTTTGTAACAGAAATGCATGGTTTGTAAGCCCTACATTATAAACAATTCACTTATCGTAATATCAATATCAATATCCTCACATTTCATTAGAGGTCTTTGACCTTGTGTGATTTTCATAGGTAAAAGGTAATGGCTCGTAAATAAGTATCGCCTACGAGTGCTCTCTAGAACATCATCATGTTTACCATTAATGATGCTAAACTATTCTGATATTTTGAGGCCATTGACCTCTCGAGATCATCAGAGGTCAAAGGCAGAAACTCGTCTGTGTGCCTAAGAATATGCAGACAATGTCATTGTAAAACAGATATGCTTGTTTTGTACATCTTTACCATGTTTATCACCCACCAATGATGTCGTAGTTCAATATTCTGATATTCTGAGGTCATTGACCTCTCAAGGTCATTAGAGGTCAAAGGTAGAAACCTGTCTGCTCTTTAGAATATGAAGACAAAGTTTACCATTAACCAATGACATCATAGATCAATATCATATTTTGAGGTCATTGACCTCTAAAGGTCATCAGAGGTCAAAGGTCAAAACCTGCCAATGCTCTGTGGAATCAGAAAATGGTTTCCATTAAGTATAGATGCATGTTTAGTACATCATAACCACATATAGATTCACAAATGTCTCAAAACATCGATATTCTGATACTTAAAGTTCATTCACCTCTGGAGGTCATCAGAGGTCAAAGGTAAAAACCTGCCAGTGCTCTGTTAAATCTGAAAATGATTTCTCTGTAGTGTAAATGCATGTTTAGTGCATCATAACCACATATATCGTTCATAAATGTCTCCAAACATCAATATTCTGGTATCTAAAGTTCATTTCATTCCCTCTAGCCCTATATGGTCTGTCTCTCTCCCCAGAGATATTATGTAAAACTGAGCAAAGTAGGTGTGACTTTGTCACTTCTCAAAACCACGTCTCTTCCTGCAACTCTTTGTACCCTGATCAATATCTGCAATTAATCATACAATCTCTCTGTTTGTTGTCAATTATCTGTCTTACCCCTAGTAGTTGTACACACCTATCATCAAAAAGCTATGACCAATGACAACGGCGTAAATCCGTACTGAGGAGCTGGGGGGGGGGGGGATGATCGGCGATAGTCGACATCACCACGATTACAAGCCTATAACCGGACCGGCGCAGCCTTGGGGGGGGGGGGGGGGGAAGAAGCTTGGTGGTGGGCTGGAATGTTTGCATCCCCCACTCTTTTACATGAGATATAAAGTGGGAGGGAAGTGGCAGCAAAAATATGAAGAGTTTTTGTTCTTGTTTTTGTTTGTTCGTTTGTTTGTTAGCTTTTGTTTGTCAACCTTAAAAGTATTGAGACTTGTTTGTTGTTGTTTCTCTTGTCTTCTGATTTTCTTTCTTCTTGACAGGCGATTTGACCCCCCCCCCCCCTTTCAGAGTAGCGTCGCCCTGAATAATTCCCAAATAAAATCAATTAAATGGTAACATGGATCTCCATTTCTTTGTATGTAATAATGTAGTAAATATTTTCCTGTATAGCTATTGTTTTTTTCAATTTTCTTGATTTAAGTCAATAAAGCAATCATCCCCAGGGGCATCGTTCCGTTTTAATGATGGGTTGGAGAGGGACTTGGAGTTGGAATAATCTGTGCGATGGAGCGGAGCGACCGAGCGGGGGGAGGGTGTGGGAGGGGGGTATCCCCTCCCACACGAGGAAGATTTTGCATTTTCAGACCTGAAATTCAGCGATCTGGTGCACATTTTTGGTGAAATTTTGGATTTCTTTCCTATCAAAAAACAAGTAAGAAAAAGAAATATTCATGGATAGATTGAATGACTAAATTGTGGTATCTTAGTTCTTGCCCCGACTCACTGTGTAGGCCTACTAAATAGTGGGGTCTATCACCGGCGTAGCCAGGATTTTATCTTGGGGGGTGGGGGGGGGGGGCAGCGAGATGCGAGGGAGCGGAACGAGCAAGGGGGGGGGGGGTGTGGGAGGGAGGTTTCCCCTCCCACGGTGAGAACTTTTCGCATTTTGATGTTGTAAATGGTGCAATCTGATGCATTTTTTTGCGTGTTTTATCGACTTGAAACAGTCCCACATGTTTAAGGTAACATTTCATTTTGATGTTGATATTTTGCCTATAAAACTGTATTATTTCAATAAACTTCTTGTAATAATCATTACACTGAATATCATGAACGCGATCGAGCCCGAGCGAGCGGAGCGAGCGAGGGGATGGGGGTGGGAAGGGGTGTCCCCCTTCCCACGGTGAAAACTTTTTGCATTTTGATGTTGTACATGGTGCAATTTGATGCATGTTTTTGCGCGTTTTGTGGACTTGAAACAGTCCTACTTGTTTAAGGTAAAAATATATTTTGATGTCGATTGTTATCAAACAATCTGGCTGTAAAATGATTTCATTTAAATAAACTTAATGTATAAATTCTTACAATGAATATCATGAACGCTGTCTGTTAAACGATCAAACAGAAAAAGCAAAGCACACGATGGTGTAGATAAGGGGCATTTCTCCTCCCACACGAAGGCGATTTTGCATTTTCAGACCTGAAATTCAGCGATCTGGTGCAAACTTTTGATGCAAAAAAGAAATAATGATGGAATAGATAGGGCTTTTTCAGGAAAATATCAAAATCACGGAATTTAGCTCTTATTCCGAGTGTGCATCATCTCTGTGTATGTACAATGTCTAGTGAGGTAGAGCTTGTAAGGGGAGGGTGTGGGAGGGGATTCTCCTTCCCACTCGATGGAGCTTTTGCGTTATTAGTATTGAAATAAAGCGATCTGAAGCACACCTTTTGTGGAAAATTCTATATAGAGGAGACCAAGCAATGGGACGGTGGCAAAATACCTCTATTTTTTTTTTCAGTTTTAGAACTGAAATTCAACAATCTGGAGCACACTTCTGTTGGAATAACTGGAAATTTGTCAATCAGAGAACGTGGACGGGGATAAGCCCTATTCCCCTCGTACACGAGGGAGATTCTGTATTTTCTGATTGCATTTAAACGTTTTGGTGCACACAATATGTGGCATATTTGGTAAACTGTCTATGTTCAAAGTGTAGCCGCAGTCTACTCATGTGCATGGGGTGGGGGGGGGGGGGGTGCGAGTAGGGAGAAGACGTGGGCGAGTGCTATCATCACCCTTCCCATACGAGGGAGCTTTTGCCTTTTTAAAGTTTAAATTGAGATATCTCGTATACACATATTTGATGGAATGTTTGGGAAATCATAAAAAGAAAACTGATCGGGGGAACTGAGTGAGAAAAGGGCTGATTAAAAGGGGATATTCCCTTTATATACATGAAGGAACTTTCTAGTTTTCGAAATATAAGTGTAAGTATAGTGCACTCAGAATAATTCAGAATTTTTTGTAAATCTGAAAAGTGTACTAAGGCTAGGAAAAAGGGCACAGAGGGGGAGGGATTTGGAGGGGGTATCCCCCTCCCAAGCACGATAGATTGCGCATTTTTTAAATTGAAATTCAACCATCTGAAGCACACTTTTAGTGAAATATTGAAATCTTGCTTGATGAAAGGTCGAAAGGGCGACCCGCTTCATGTACATGCATACAGTATGCACGCAATTATTTTCTTCGCCTTCCAAATCCCCTGTCCAAATCTGGGGGGGGGGGGGGGGGGCGACCGCCCCCATGCCACCCCCCCCCCTTGGCTACGCCAGTGGGCCCTATACGTGGAAGTTATGGGGGAGGGTGTGGGAGGGGGTAGCCCCCTCCCACACGACGGAGCTTTTGCATTTTTAGGATTGACATATCAAAATGATCTGATGTGCACTTTTGTGGAATATTCAGAAAATTTTGTGTATGTGCAGAGTCTAAATCAATGGATAGAAACCGAGCGGGCGGGGGGTGGGGGGTGGGGGTGGGGGTAAATGAAAAGAGGATGAGGGATTTAAAAAAAAATATTAGAATTGCAAGAATACATGTAGATCTGATGAACACTTAATAAAACATTTGGAAATTTGTCAATCTAAATCTGTACTAATTCCATGGAAAAAGGACCGAACGGGCGAGGGGGTGGGAGCTGGTATTCCCCTCCCACGCGAGAGAGAATTTGCATTTTCATAACTGAAATCCAGCAATCTGGTGCACACTTTGGATAAGATATTTGGACAAAACGCAAGAAAATTTTCCTCATTTCGGGAATTATTGGGGACAAAATGACATGTTTGCCCCCCTAGTCCCCCAGGAGCGACGTCTCTGCATACGAGTGGGCTTTTGCATTCTTAAATGAAAAGTTTTGATGGAATTCGGAAAGCTGCCAATTCCCAAAGTGTACTAAAGTTTTTAATGGGAAACCAAGCGGGGAAAGGGTTGACTGAAAGAAGATGTCCCCTCCCACCCGCGGTGGATCTTTTGTGTTTTTTTTTTTTTTTTTTGTAACTGAAGTGACAGACCTGGTGCACACCTAAGATGAAACATTTGGAAATCTGTCAATCTGAAAAGAAAAAAGGAAAAGGACCGAATTTTCAGAATTAAAAATTAAAATTTTGCAATCTGGTGCACACTTTGGATAAGATATTTGGACAGTTTTCTACAAAAAATGGAAGAAACTTTCCTCATTTCGGGAATCATTAGGGATCAAAATGACATGTTTGCTCTCCCCCCCCCCCCCGTCCGTGCCCCCCGTCCTCCTGCATACAAGGGTGCTTTTGCATTTTGAGAATTCATATAAAAATATCTCGAAAACACTTTTATGATGTAATCTGGGACAATTTCAGTCGCAGAAGTGTACTTTTTTTTGGGGGGGGGGGGGACCCTCCGTTCATTGAAAGTATCTGCATATTTCCTCCCTTCCACGGAACTTTTGCATTTTTTTTTTAAACTGAAGTAACAGACCTGGTGCACACTTTAGATGAAACATTTGGAAATCTGTCAATCTAAAAGTGTATTATTAATAATAAAAATAATGATAACAATACAGGGTACTTATAATGCGCCATTCCACATAACTAATGTGCTCTTGGCGCAGTAGAAAAAATGAGTATTACGCAAACATGCACATGAAAATGAATGCCACAGTGATGACGATGGAAAAAAAAAAATCATATTACAATGTAAGTAGAAAGGACTGAACGGGGAGGGTATGGAAGGGGGTAGGCCTATCCCCCTATCACGCGAGGGAGATTTTGTATTTTCAGATTATTTACAGCCATCTTTGGGTGAAATATTTAGACATTTTTTGATTAAAAAAAAGAAGAAAAAAATTCCACATCTTGTGAGATACGAGGAGGAGCAAAATATGTTTGTCCTCAATACTTTTATGGGCGAACAATCCACCCCCCCCCCCCCTTCGACGCCTCTGTATATGAGGGACCTTTTGTAAGTGAAAGCTAAGCTGCACACTCTTTGATGAAATATTAGGAAATACGTCAATCTCAAAAGTGTACAAAGTCTATCGAAAGGAACCCAGTAGTAGAGCTTTTGCATGTTTATGATTGCATGCAATTCAACGATCTGGTGCATAGTTCTGGCGGTATTTGGATAATTTTCCATAAAGAAACTTCGCGATTTGTCCTCATCTCGGGAATTGGTTGGGGGACAAATAATTTGTCTGCCCCCAATATTTCCGTAGGGACGGGACAAATGCCCCTTAGCCCCCCCCCCCCCCCCCCCCCCCGATAGAATCGACGCCTCTCATAATTATGTATGCCCATAGATGTATCCTGACTGAGTCATCAGAGTCATCATCGTTTCAGGAATTATTCAGGAAATGGAGGGGGAGGGGGATTCAATTGTGGCGGGATAGTTTTTTGTTATTGTTTGTTTGTTTGTTTGTTTGTTTGTTTGTTTTTGTACATGATTTGCAGATGGTCCCGAGTTGCTCGCGTCATAGCATGTTTACATGTAGGCCTATTGTCAACGTCTGCACCATACCTATTGTCGATATTACTTTCTTCGCGAGCGAGCGAAGCGAGCAAGCGCTTGAGAAAATCATGTATACATTATCCTACAAGATAGAATACTGTTCAGCTCTGTTACCTCTCTGAAGGCGAGCGTACGAACGTCATGCAATATGCCAAAATTGATACAATCACATTTCTCCTTCCTCCATTTTTTTTTCAAATTTCATGGGGGGGGGGGGGTCATTGTACAGGCCATCCCCACCCCTCCTCCATTTCGGGGGGGGGGGGGGATACATCCCCCATCCCCATGATGTGTAGAACACTCCCTTTCACACGCAAAGAAGGGGTTTCGTTGCGTTGAATAACCCTTGATATAATATTATTAAAAATAAAGATTGATTAATAATTTATGATCAAACTTTAATAAATTTATATAACACCTTATTTCTACCATATGTAATGTACTGCAATATTGTATGGGGCAACTGTAGCAAAACCAAATTGAACACAATTTTCTTCTCCAGAAAAAGGCTCTTCGTATATGCACACATTCAATTTTTTTTGGCTCACACGGATCCCATATTTTATCGCCAAAAACTCTTAAGGCCCATGATATACATTTATACCTAATTGCTATATCTTATGGATAAACATATTCGAAATTTATTACTATTTTTCCATCATGCCCTAGTAAGAAATGACCATATTCACCCATACCCCACCCGTCGTTCCCATGATTTTTATTTAAGTAATCCAAAGCTTTTACTTGCTCAAAAGTCGATTAGACATCAAGGTCCGGATACATGGAATACATCGCATGTCGTTCCTTCTTCATACCAATTCTATAATTCTAAATTCCAGCCTATCTGCCCCTGTGCACTTTCAAGCACTTGCACGCACATTCACCATCATCACACATCAGAGTTTATTTTCCCCTGCTATCTTCGCAGCAGAATTTGTATTGTTACGAATCTAGTACGTCCCTACCTTTTCCTTTATAAGGCCGGCCATCTTTTCAAGCAATGCTTACAATGGCGGCCCTCTGCATTGTCGCTTCTTAAATGTAATATTGTTATTGTAATCTGTGCTGCATAGACATGCACACGATAATATTATATCATTAATTTCCTTTATATCGTTGTTCATGCAAGTCAAACGACTCTATTTTGAATATACTTTGTATTGTTTCCCATGTTTATGATTATGTAATTCATGTATATTGATTTGCAGAAAATAAAGTATTTATGAAGCAAAAAAGAGGCATTTCCACATGTTTAATGTTCGATCTTTACTGGTGAAGTTTCATTTTAACAATTTGCATTCCAGTCTTGATTAGTTAACAAAAATTATTTTTGCTTAACTGACTTTATGAGTGGAAAATATCAACAGATAGAAACAGCAACTTTATAGGCCTGTCCTATGTACACTGCAGGAAGTTAACATGACTGCTGAGCTCGGTGGGCTTCAGAGCAGACAGCGAGACAATTATTAATATTGCTCAGTATGAAAGTGTAAGTGACGGAAATAATATGGCAGGCAGTGTTTATTACATAATAATAAAAGATGTTTTGCTTTCTAGCTATGAATAGAAAAGATGAAAGATCAACATATTACCACATCAACGACAATGATGCATAATCAATTCAAGAGACTTAGTTGATTATCAACTGAAAGTGATGTTCGTGCTAATGATGACATGTGACAGCTCAAGAGGGTCAAGTTTTGAATGAGGGATATACTGTGATTGGTGAACTCGTTTTTAAAGGTGTCAAACGACGGCTGTGTGAAAAAGCTATAATCGTTATCCACTAGAAATACAGGCGCTTTTTGGGATCAGTTTGATTTGGATAGGTAGGGGCATGCATGAGCGTGAGCTTGTCTCGGCACAACTTGTGCCAGACAACATTGCAGTATGATTAGAACGGGATGTCGGGAAGCATGACTAAGGTGACAAAGCTAATTTTTAATTCGCATTGAATTCCTTCTCGGTTAAAATCTAATCAAATAATCCAAAGGAGCATTGCACATTAGGCTATTATCTATTATCACTATGTATATATATATATATATATATATATATATATATATGAAGAGCTTGTTTGCAAAAACCGATAAGTCCATATTTGTCAAATGGAGATATTTGCCATTGAAGGTCAAGAAAAATAAAGAGAATAATAAGCTCTTGACCATAATTTCAAAAATGTAACTTTACATGTAGTGACCAATATATCATTTTAGAAGCAATTATTTTCAAATTAAAAAAAAAACAAACTCTTCATAATTATATATATATATATATATATATATATATATATATATATATATAAGACACACACACAAACCTAATTTCCTGGTTTGTCAACAAGCTTTGAATTGCAATTACAATTACGGAAGGACATGGTGTGCTGCACTTCAACCATCTTAGACATTTGATAAATTATGTTTAAAGTCTTAGTTTCGATGAGTGAATAAAAAAGAATTTAAAGGGATTGTATACTATTGGTTGAAGTGAGGATTCTGCTTTTAACCTTGTATGAGACACTTAGAAACCAGACTATGAAAAGTTAGGGAGCATACAATTCTAGGGAAATTCAAAGTTTATTTTGATTTAAATCAGTTTTGAAATGGCGGAGTTGTCCAAAGACAAGTTAAATCAAAGCGATCCTAATAAAAGATGTATCCCACTGTTTACTATGATCGCTTTGTTTTGCATATATCGACCATTCTAAAACCAGTTTTAATCCATTAAACTTTGAATTTCTCTTAGCATATTCGCTTATTCATATTCAATAACAGGTTTCTTATTATCTAACCCCCCCCAACAAAAAAAGAAAACGCTGAAAACCTAAAGCCCCATCTCAACCGAAACTTTCCCATCCCTCTAATATCTGGCAAGCAGACAGCTGCGGCTGACCACCACTGAGTGGCATTGGCTGTCATGTCTCCTCTTCTTACGCAATCGTTCTAAAAGTATATGCCCTTTCACTTATACTGTTGTAACCCTGCATCACAAAACCAAAAGGTCGCCAGACATGAATTTTTAGTCATTAAATGGGGATTCTGAAAGAGCAGACTCTAAGCTTTGAAACAATGTATAACTCATTTCAGATGAACTCTCCTTATAACGTATCTAAATATTGCAACAAAAAACTAAAAAATAAAAACTAAAAAAACTAAAAAACCCAACACAAACACACTCCGGAAAAGTGTGAACTGAGAAAAGAGGCTCTGAAGTACAGTGTATATTCAAGCATTTTATCTTTACCAAGCCGTGACAGCTGTGCGATACATAATATATGAACGAAACAAAAACAGGATGTAAACCACTCTAGCAACAACGACTAAGCTGAAATTGAGCATGCTCTAATTCTCCAAATGAATGATGCCATCTTTCAAAGCAGAAACGTTATCCTTTCAAAATCTATTAGAGTTGAACGTGTAAAGAGTGTTCAAGAAATAAAAAAAGGGGTCTTCAAGACATGCCTAGTCACACAACTCTACAAAAAAAAGGTTGTAGAAGAACATGAAAACATATTTTCTATTTATTCTATTACAGCAAACTTAAAAATAATGTAGAAGAAGAATAGTTCTCTCAGAAAATATGAAAAACTCAAGATTGACTAGGTTGACCCGTTTCACCTGTATTGAGTCTCCATGTAAAATCAAGGGGTGCAACTTGTTGTTGGTTTTGTGTTGCACGGTCACGTTTAGAGAAGTTCATTGATCTTGAATTTGGCTCTTTCAGACCAAATTATTCCTAAAAATTATTATAGCAAGAGATGAAGTACATGTTTTTTGTAGACTCCTCTTTGTGGGTTTGTTAAGTTTCATTTTTGTTTTCTCCATTTTTGTTTCGTCTTTTTAATGAGGTAGGCCTAAGTGAAGGTATTCCATTGAAACCCATTATAAACTTTGAAAGGCACTTACCAGGAGTTTTGATGCTTTGTCATAATTATATTCACAGTAAGCATGATATTAATTAGTGTAACGAAATGTTTATAGCTGACAATTCTTTGGTAGTGGTTATCATGGTGTTTAGAACACTCCCTTTCACACGCAAAGAAGGGGTTTCATTGCTTTGAATAAACCTTGATATAAACTTATCAAAAAGTGGCATTTTCACATGTTTAATGTTCGAACTTTATTGGTGAAGTGACATTTTAACAATTTGCATTCCAGTCTTGATTAGTTAACAAAAATCATTTTGGTAAACTGACTTCATTAGTGGAAAATATCAACAGATGGAAAAAGCAACTTAGTAGACCTGTCCTATGAGGAAGTTAAAATGACTACTGAAAACGTATGTATCTACGAGGTCGGTGGGCTGTCGATTGAATTTAGAGCGCACAGAGAAAAAACATTAATAATTGCACAGTATGAACGTGTAAGTGACGGCAGACAATATGGCAGGCAGTGTTTATTACATACTCAATCAAAAAAAAAATGTTTTGCTTTCTAATAATGAATAGATAAGATGACAGACACACCATATTTCATCAATGCCAATGATAGATTCCTTGTAATAGAGACTTCAGCTGTGATGTGAAAGTGATGTGCCTGCTATTGTTTTAAAGGGGGGGGGGGGTAGGCCTACTGTGATTGGGGAACTCGTTTTCAAGGGTGTCAAACGACGCCTGTGTGTAAGAGCTATAAATCTTTATCTGTTAGAAATACAAGGGCTTTTTAGGATCAATTTGATTTAAGGGCATGAGCGTGATCTTGTCTAGGCACAATTTGTCTCAGACAGTATTGCAGTATGAATTACAATGGGATATCGGGAAGCATGAAAGTATGCCATATTAAGAACTGTGTCTCAGGTGACAAAGCTAATTTTTAATTGCATAGACTTCATTCACGGTTAGAATTTTATTAAAAAGGGAGCATTTCACATCAGGTCATCATCTATCATCACTAAAAAAAATGCAAACGATCAAAAACAAACTCAATATCCTTGTTTGCCGGCATGCTTTAAATTAGAATTAGCTATGTGTTAGCATAATCACAGGAGGACATAGTGTGCTGGATTTTATCCCAGTTTCGATGAATAAAGAATAGGAACTTAAAGGGATGGTATACTATTGGTTGAGGTGAGCATTCAGCTTTTTATTTTTTTTGGCGAGATACTTCGAAATCACTCTGCGAAATGTTAAAGAGCGTACAATTCTAAGAGAAATTCAAAGTTTATTGGAGGAAATCAGTTTTGAAATAGCTGAGTTATCCAAAAGTAACTTAAAACAAAGCGATCCTAATAAAAGGTGTATTCCACCTTTTTTATGATCGCTTTGTTTTACATATCTCAGCCATTTTAAAACCAGTTTCATCAAGTAAACGTTGAATTCCTATTGGCATTATACGCTTTTTCATATTTCATAACAAGTTTGTCATTGAATGGTGAAGTGGTGAAGGTTCAGGGGTTAAATTCTTCAATTCTTCAATTCTTCTTCCGACATGTTTCTTAATCTACAGATCAGCAGTTGGGATCTTAACAAATTTTACTTGTAGAGGGAGACAAATTGAAGAAACTCATGAATCACACCTGAGGTTTCCCATTACCTAAAAAAATACCCCCCCCCCCCAAAAAAAGTAAACAAATACCTGAAGCCCCATCTAAACCGAAACTGTCTCATCCTTTTAATATCTGCCAAGCAGATCACTGCGATTGATCATCACGGACTGGCATTGGCTGGCATGTCTCCTCTTCTCACGCAATCGTCTGAAAAGTATATTATGGCCTTTCACTTATATTTGTGACCCTGCATCACAAATCCAACAAACAAGTCGGCAGACATGAATTTTTAGTTATCAAAGGGGGAATTCTGAATGAGCAGACTCTAAGCTTTAAATTGATGTATAAATTATTTCAAATTGACTCTGGAAAGAAAGTACATACTCCGGAAAAAGTGTGAACTGAGAAAAGAGGCTCTGAAATACAGGGTCTATTCAAGCACTTTGATAATATTTACCAAGCCGTGCTAGCTGTGCGACACATATATGACAAAACAAGGATGTAAAGCACTGTAGCAACAACAAGGAAAGGATGATTAGATTAAGCTAAATTGAGCATGCTCTAATTCTCCCAATGAATGATGCCAACTTTCAAAGCAGTAACATTTTCTTTTCAAAAGTTATGAGAGTTGAACGTGTGAAGAGTGTGCAAAGGATTTTCAAGAAATGAATAGGGGGCCTATAAGGCATGCTCTATCACACTACTCTACAAAAAAGGGTTGTAGAAAAAAGGGCTGAAAACATATTTTCCATTCATTTTATGAGAACAAACTTAAGAATAATGTAGAAGTATAGTTCTTTCAGAAAATATGAAAAACTCAAGATTGACTAGGTTGACCGTTTCGCCTATATTGAGTCTTCATGTAAAATCAAGGGGTGCAACTTTTTCTTGGTTTTGTGATGCACGGTCACGTTTAGAGTAGTTCATTGGTCTTGATCACTGAAAAAGGATTGAAGCCTCCCCTTTTCTTAACAAAGGACATGCATTCTAATGCGTTTTTATCCATACACACGCAAACACATGCACACATTTTTTTAAGCAAGCCGTATCCTCTACCACAATCTATGCAAGCTGCGGTAAAAGCAGAATTGAGCGAAATGCTAAAGATGGGCGTGACAGAGATATCACGATCAAAGTACGCGTCACCGATCGTACTAGTGAAAAAGAAGGACAGAAGTAACAGGTTTTGCGTTGACCACCGCAAATTGAATGCTATAACTGTGTTCGATCCAGAACCTATTCCGATTGCTGACACTCTTCTAGCGAAGCTGTCAAGAGGTAAATACTTTTCGAAGTTCGACCTCAGCAAGGGGTATTGGCAGATACCCATGGCCGAGTCTGATAAGGAGACAGCATTTGTCACCGCTGAAGGCCTGTTTCACTTCACCGTGCTGCCGTTTGGTTTGGTGAATGCACCAGCTACCTTCTCACGGCCGATGCGAGAAGTGTTGTTTGGACTCGACAACGTAGTGAACTACATCGACGATATCCTTGTGTTCTCCGAGACCTGGGAAGAACATTTGGATTCCTTGTAAGCTGTACTCTCGAGGCTTGCAGATGCTGGGTTGACTGCGAAACCAAGTAAATTTCATGTGGGCTTCAAGACACTCGACTTTCTAGGGCACGTAGTAGGGGGAGGCACGCTGAAGCCACACCCTGAGAAAGTAGAGCAAATCCTGCAGGCGGAAGTGCCACAAACAAAGCGGGAGGTACGCGCGTTTCTAGGGCTAGCTGGGTATTACCGCAAGTTCATGCCAAACTTTGCAGCTATCGCCGCACCGCTGTCGGACTTGACCAAGAAAGACAGAGCCAACCGCGTAGACTGGGGACCTCTGGAAGAGCAGGGGTTCAACACGCTGAAGTCCCGATTGACTTCATCCCCCATACTCCATCTTTCATACCATGAATCCCCGTTCATACTGGCGACCGACGCGTCTGACGTAGGCATCGGCGCAGTACTGATGCAGCGCGTAGAGGGAGAGAAGCTCCCTATCGCATACATCAGCCAGAAGTTGTCAGACACAGAACGACGGTATGCCGTCATAGAGCGAGAGTGCCTCGCACTTGCATGGGCAGTCAAAAAGTTTGATGTTTACCTATATGGGAGAGAGTTTGAACTTGAGGTGGATCATCGTCCCCTCATGTACATTGCCAAGGCTAAGTTACAAAACAACAGAGTCTTGCGCTGGTCGCTTGCCCTCCAATCCTACCGCTACCACGTGACCGCTGTCAAGGGAACAGATAACGTTGGGGCAGACTTCCTCAGCCGATGTCCAGAGTAAGAGGGGCATGTTTACCCATAACAAGGGGGATTATCCAATGTTGATATTGTCATGTGTATGTACGGACAAATTAGTTTCATACGTGAAAATACTATTGTAGATAGCAGTACTTGAAATGGGGGGTTGTGTCATGATATGACATATTTAGTATTTGTCACGTAATAATTTGTTTCATTGTACTCCTGTTTATTATGTAGCTCATGTAAGAAATTGATGTGATCGCAATGGTTACAAAAGAAGTGCAGCTTTAAAGACAAAAGCGTGCATCAAAATAACCATATAAGGAGATTTTGCGGTGCACAATCAAAGTAAAAGTGAGTGATTTGGAATTAAATGTTTTGGGGATGAGTAAACCCTACATGACGTCAAAATACGAGGAAAGGGTATCCCTGGTAGTATGCCTCATACTATCTGGTATGTGGACGTCATTCACGACGTCAAACACAAGGTTCTAGCTAGGTCAAAGCAGAACCACTTCAAAGAATTTTGGTTTCCGTGGACAGGAAGTGATGACGTCAAGCAGAGGCTTGACCAATGCAAAATGAGATACTCAGGAAAGTTTTGACAGACAGAAAACGCCATCCAATAAGAAAAGGGGGCAGGACTTCTATGAAAACTTTCTAGGAAGTCACTTCATTTAATCAATTCTACATGGAGAACTATGGTCCAACAAATGTGTAAATATGCAATGTTTGGGCACAAAATTCAGATGCCATATAACTTGCGGAACACTCAGGACCAGGCTACGGTACTTCGAGATTGCGAAGTTAGAGAGTAGCAGAGTGTTATTTGGAATCAGTGTGATTCAGGGACTGTTGCATTCCGGCTTGGACAGCCTGACCGTCCAGCAGAGAATCTAGGAGGATTCGAGTGTAAACACCAACAACTGTTGTAAGTACACGATCATTTAATTGAAGTTGTTTGTGCCTTGTAAGTTCCTATGTAATTCCCGATATTGCATTGTATGTGTGATGTTTGTATGTCGAACCGAATTTTAATTGCATCGTGAAAGAAATAGAGAATTAGAGCAACGCTTAGATTTTAATGGGCTGATTAATCACCCCTGTTCAACATTGAAAGAATGATCCATGGTGAAACGTTATTATGGAAATTATGTGTGGCTAATCAGTGGTAATTATGATGGAATATAAATGTGTTTTGTTGAAGTTATTTGAATAGAATCAGGAATAACCAAAGACCACAAATTATAAGGGAGGTGTCATGTTATTAAATTAACAGGGTGTTTAGGGTTCCAGCGAGGACCAGGTTTAGGGTTCCAGAGAGAGCCACAGTTTGGGATTCCAGAGAGGACCAGAAGTTGGGAAGCCAACGACCAGAAAGGGGAGACGACCCGCTACTTCAGGCAGGGCATCGTCGACAGCCTAGAGCAACCAAGCACGGGAGCTTCTAGAATAAACCAACGAGCAGAGCAACCAAGCTCAAGATCAAGTGGAATTGGATATCTGTATTCAAGTTTGTACTATGTTATTGTTGTAAACGACCACGATTTAAGACCAGTATAATAAATCTTATTGATTGTTATATTGTAAGAATACTGTGTGATTCGCTACTTATTTCGAGGCACATTAGTTGCACAAGTCGAAAGAGTTGATTGAGTGAATGGTCTGCTAACAATCTGCTGCATTTAGAGAAAGTCAACCTTTGACTATAGAAAAGATCCCAGTCGCAGGTAGGGAGGACTTTCGTTCCCCACATTCAGAGGAAAGTCCCCTGTGACACAATTTCTTTAATAAAGTTGACAGCTGAGATATGCACATTCATGTTCCAATACAAAAAGTTAAATACCAAAAGTACAGTAATTACCGGAAAAATGGAAGTACTGTAATATCTAAATTAGAACCGATCCCCCATAACAATTCTCCCTAGCTAACCTAACTACCCTTCCTAACCAAAATATACCGCTATAAACTACGGAAAACATAAGAAACCCCACCCGCGACCATACATAAATTACCTCTCCTTCCCTTCTCGCTATTATCCATTACAATTTTACTACATATTTTACTACCAAAAGACACCCAATAATAAATACTCAATTGATAATATCCACACACAAAAAAAAACCCTACTCACAAACCAAAATAATATACTACACTTTACAAAATCCATCTATAGAACTACTTAGGAACCTTTCGGGACGAGCTATCAGGTATCGCCGTTGTCATAATGAGAAAGAGGAAAAAAAACACACACACACACACACACACACACACACACAAACGCCTAAGGGCTGGGGGTTAAACTAATTATCTCTGATATTCAAATACTCCCATTTGAATAAATGCGAACCTACTTTATTTTCTTTTTTGTAGAAATTTGCTTTCTTCCTCAAAATATGAAACTAACGTAATATCCCTTAATTCTGCCAATGATGGTATCCTTAATTCTAAACTTGCCTTATATATCAAAATTAAATTATGAAAATAACTGTATTACACAATTTTACTCAAGGAAAATTTCTTGATTCTGTTATCTCAAAATACTCAATCATATCCTGCCAAAATTCTTTAATTTTTACAGACTTCCAAAATATATGCGAATAAGTTTTTGAGCTTTGACTGCAAAAAGAACGTAAGTCACAGCAGCAGAACCACATTAAAAAAAATTACACCTGAGTATGAACCGCCTCGTGAAGTAATTTGAAATAAATTCTCTAAGATCTCCGATAAGCGTTGATGTTCTAGGTCACGTTCTGTCTTTATCCAGGGGTATTTTTTTTGAAGACTTCTCCTTGCCTTTCAATCATGTAACAAGCACATTGCAGTCTTGCAGTAGTTAACCATGACTCTAGTGACCGCAAATCAGTAAAATTTAAAAATTTTCAACTCTTTTAAAGCTGAATTATAGCCAAGAAAACAGCAGTGACAATAGAATGGCATTCAAATAACTCCATTTAATCGTATGGGAACTGCGCCACGTGAGAGACTACTGGAAGCGACAATGGCACCAAGGAATCCCACAGTGCATCTGCAACTGGGCTCTTCAACGTGGGCAAAAGTTTTCTGCCCATTTGCTATCCCCAGAATTAAAGCAAGCAGGTGTTTTATGCATATTGAAACTAAGAATAATGTACCTGAAGTTCAAGAAAAGAATTAGGGAAACAAGTCACAAAATATACTATACCCGTAATATAATATACAATATGACACATTAAAAG
Organism: Diadema antillarum; assembly: GCF_040938485.1. Lineage (NCBI taxonomy): Eukaryota > Metazoa > Echinodermata > Echinoidea > Diadematoida > Diadematidae > Diadema > Diadema antillarum. The sequence continues at coordinate 4,646,713 of NW_027270960.1, forward strand.
AATACATGAATCGCCATCTACTGAGAGGAGAAAAAATAAATAAGTATAAAAGTACAGTGGTGCATATAGTGCAAAAATGTGAAGAGTTGGTGTCAAGATGAGTTCTGTGTATTACATAGTGAATGTGTTTTTTATGTTCATGTTTGTGGGCTACGGTGAGTTCGGGACCCTTTTATGGGACTATAATAGATGAGAAAGAGATGAAAAGCTACACGTTAACGAAATGGTCTCGTCATTGGAAATAGATATATTTTCTTATCATTATATCTTCATCCGCTTGTCCTCTTGGTGAAAGGGTGTGACTTTTCCAACATACAATTTTTTCATGAGCATGACTACAGAGAATATTTAAAGACAGTTTGAAAATAGATGCCGTTATCAAGAAATAGAAGCAAAGTTTGGGTCAGGTGTCTGGGAGAGACCTACAATGTGAGAAAAGGAGTTGATAAGAGAGAGAGGAAAAACAAGCAGTAAGAGACAAGACAGAAGAGAGAGTGATATGACTACAACTAGATGAAAATGGTTTTACGCGATTCTACGGGAGTTATGCGACCTTTTGGGTGATTATTTGTGTGTGTCTGTTTCATGTTCTGCCTTCAATATTTTCTTGGGATTGTTGTTGTTGTTGTTTTTATGACAAGCAGATAAGAAAAAAAAAAGACACCACGAAGGCAGATTCCGGAACCATGGCTGAAGTAGAGTCAGCGATCGATTTCGTTGCGGGGAATCCAGGAAGGTTGATTCCCATATGTTGTATCGATTTCTCTGTTTAATTTCATCTTTGACGTTTCATTCATTTTACTGAGAGAGGCGCAAGCACTGACCTTCGCCATGATGTTTCATCAAAGTGACTCTTTATTCTCCCGAGACGGCGGTGGTGTGTGTGATTCTTAGTATTGATTTTCACCATTCATCCGAAGCTTCAATAAGGAGTACAGGGAGGAGACAAGAGGTGCAAAGTTTGACGTATTTATTGCTTGTCCATGTAGTACGACTCCGTGTTTAATGAATAGAATATAAGTATTATATATGTATATATGCATAGACATAGACAGATAGATAGATAAATAAATACATAGATATAAATGCCTATGATATACATATACATTCAGATCATCAAAGTTTTACATCAGAAAAAAGGGACCTTTTCTCTAGTTTTTATCATCCGAGCTGAACTTTCAATGTCAGGTATTTGAGATGCTTAATGTCACGTGATCTCTCTGAGGTTATCACAAGATGACACTGCGTGTATATAAAAGTACACCTCGTGTGCTTCCTGTTTCAAATTGTCTACGATTCGTGTTTTTTACCGGACAGTTAAACTTGCAAGTAAACTGGTAAGTAATGCACTACGTGTATTTCTCTTACTTTGAAAAAGATATAGTTCATTTGGGTGACCATCAAGACCTGAAAGCAGCTTTGGTGAAAGAATTTATACCTGCGATTTGTAAGAACAAAGTATTTACAATTTCAGGTGAGATAGTTTTACCTGTGCTTAACAGGGGTAAGAATCTTCATTTCTTATCAAGGTGCCAAAGTGATGAGAACTCTATACATTTTTGTAAACCAATAAGTGATATACGAATAAATAAGTCTTTTTCATTGAGTTTATAGGATGATGAAATGTTTGTTTAATGACTATACAGCTGTATTACATAAATGGTGTATCTTCTATATAACAAAACTGTTATTTTTTTAAATTCTAAGTCAACAAGCGCCTTGATGAGATCATCACATTAATGCGCAGTACCCATTAACATTTTTTTTTTCATGATTACATCAAACTATAAAGCTGTTGCTGGCTCTTATTGCTTACATGGAGTTTTCGTTTGTGAAAAAAAAAAAACGAAGACGGGTATAACTAGAGAGAAGGAAAAATGAATTTATAAAAACTGCCACAATATTTCCTATACTTTAGTCCTATACGTTCCAACATCAGATGAAATACATTGAAAATATCTCAGAATACTATACACTCAACCTCGTTTTCAGGTGTTGATGCCAGAAAATTGCCCAGTATGTAACGTGTCTTATGGGTTTGTGACTTTCGGTCACACGTGGTAACAAACTCCCTCGTGAATTTTGGTAACTTTTGAAAATGCAGTTGATTAGATAACTAGTGTCCTGAGTTATAAGAATGAGTAGTGAAAATGTGTTTCACATTTTTTTTTATCGTGACTATGGAGATGTTAGAAATATTTTATGTGACTATTGCCGCGGTCAGACTAGCAAAAGATCGAGAAATTAAAATCGCGAAATCTTTGCGATCTTTTGCCATGCAGTCACACTGGCAGCTAAACTTGGATCAAGAAATTTGGGGCATTGGTACGCGCGCGCAAGAAAGAAGAAAGAGCGCGTCGTCCGATGGTTAATGATTGTGATGTAACAATGCACATCTATATATGACAATGGTCTCGCGCTTTGGAGACACAGCCCGCAAACAGATCGAGAAGTTTTGCGAGGAGATTCGCATGAAGTTTGGGGTCACACTGGCAAAACTTCGAGATCTTAAAGATCGCGAACTTAATCCTCTCGATCCTTTGCCAGTCTGACCTCGCCTTATGTGTGCAGAACATAATACTCTTGGAAGAGGTTCATCTGATTGGAAATTCTCTAATTATATAAAGGCGAAATTTCGTTTGTAAACAACCAAAAAAAAACTATTTACCTTGCGTGAGCAAGGTATCAAATTTTGTCAGTACCAAAATTGAAACAAGCCTACAGAAAATAAGATTTGGAGTTTCCTGGGCAGGGTTTTTGATCCTTTGCTACATTATTCTTAGTGATAAGTAGGAAAAAAAGGAAAATTGGCCACTATTTTGATCTCACATATTGTTCCGGCAGATTATTGCCAAATTATCAATTTTAAGATGGTTTCTTTAAATGGAAAAAAAAATGAAAGCATTCGCAAATGTCTCTGATTTTTTTTTCCAGAACTTCTATCCAAAACATATGTCGGTAACCATATATTATTATTTCCCAGAAATGGCATTGATATTCTGGGCAATGTGCGTGACATCCCTCCTTCAATATGCTGGTTCAACCTGTACTGGCATGTCCTCTCTGACCTTCGATAATACCTCTGAAACTGATGTACCCCAAGACCAGACGTCCTCAGAGGTCAACCTTAATGATGAAGCTATTGCAGTGACCTCTGATAATGGGTCCACACTGTCATCACTCGAGTTCAGTTCCGAGACAGCAGCAGCAGCAGCAGCAGCAGCAGCAGCTACATACAGTTGGGCGTGGGACACTATTGTATGGTCACCGTGGACGGTTATGGAATTGGGTTGTGCAATTCTCGGAATGGTAGGGAACGGTCTAGTTATTTTGGTGGTGTTCAAACGCCGCAATACTAACCGGTCCACGGATATCCTCATAGGAGCCCTAGCCTGGGCTGATTTTCTCACGTCTTTCTTCATCGTTCCGTGGCCAGAAGCGAGCCTGGTTCCCAATTCGCTGCTGGGACACGTTTACTGCAAATTCATGTACCCTAGTGTCCTAAAGTGGGCATCCATCTCGGCTTCGATTTACACTCTTGTGGGGATTTCCCTTGACCGGTACCTTGCCATTGTTTTCCCGCTGAAAGTCACACACATAGTCACCAAGGGAAGGCTTACTGTCTGCATCGTCACCTCGTGGACAGTCATCATGGCGGTAACGCTCTGCGAATGTGTTTTTCCCGCTCGCTTCGATAAGTCATTGCAGAACTGTGTCTATGATTACGGTTCCCGAGCAGCACAGCTATCGTATGGATGCTTCGTCTTCATCTATCGCTTGGTGTTCCCTACGCTGACGATGTTCATCACTCAGTTGCTGATTGCGTCCTGTCTCTACCGTCAGTCGAAGCGTTTCAACAAGGTCGATTCCTCAAGAACAACAGGATCAGCGGCCCACCTGGTAGCAAGAGATCGTGTCATCAAGATGATGCTCCTTGTGATCATCATCTATGTCATCTGCTGGGGACCAAACCAACTCTTCTTCATGGGCATCAACCTCCGCATTATTCCCTTCACCTTCTTCGACACGCCTCTGCATAGGTTCCTTACACTGCTTGCCTTCATGAACTCCTGTGCCAACCCTTTGATTTACGCTGCGCGCCATCCTCAGTTCAGAGACGCCGTGCGAGAGCTCTTCGTATGCGGACTGCCCACGAACGTGCCTGTCTTCGGCGACAACGAGCAGAGTGATGAATCCAGACTAACTGATTTATCGGCATTGACCTAAACTATACAGTGATACAGTTAACAGGTGTCTTTTTAAGTTTATCCTTTATCTCTCCCTGTCTTTCTCGTTAAACTACTATTGCCTTTGTCTTGTCCTTTCTTAGGTTTTTTTTTTCTAATGTGAGGTTTGAGGATTTTGAATTGATTAATTCACTGATTGTTTGATTGATTGACTGATTTTATTGATTTTATTGTATTTCCACTTTGTGTTTACAAAAGTAGCAAACGAATAAAGCTGAGTTATAATGATGACTACAATCATTACTGTACAATAACATTTTGTCCATTTCTATTTGAAGAAAAGTAATGTAAACATTGATACCTTCACTTTTAACAATACTTTTGGCCTTACGATCTTTAAGATCGGTAGATCGATTGTCCGGGTCTAATAGCAAAGACATAGAAAAGACCTACAAACAAAGCATAGTCATATAAAATGATTTTTACTACTTGCTGGCGTGTAAATGCAGGTTTTGTTAGTATATAATTATAATAGAATGAAATAAGATATTATATACGCAATTCATTTCAAGCCCTTGGTAAGAAGCCCTTTGTCGAAATCCTTGATTAGTATCCGCGGTCCTTTATAATTTCATACTCTTTCACGAGGAGTTTGCTTAGAGGGATATGTAATCATAAACCTCGAGGCGAATTCCTTGTGTCATAACATGAAGTAACGTTCCCTTTGGGCAATCGTACCAACAATCCCCCGGAAAGAGTATAAAAGTGTATAATTTCCTAGTAGGTCTATAAGATTGTTTCTAGCTGCTTCAGTCATACAAACAATTCAGGCGATTTTTTTTTTTGAGGGGGGGGGGGGGAACGAGACAATAATGTCATGTGTGCAGTACGTACATTTGCATAGCTATCAATGAAGGGCATGGTCAGTTACATGCCTTGTATCACAGGAACACCTGTTTCTCTCAAACCATGTAGTCGAGTAGAAACTTTTTAGACCTGGACAAATTTTTAAGTACAAGTTTTTTTTTTTTTTTTTTTTTTTGTTGGGGTCTTGGAGTAAACTTAGCTTGGTTGCCACCTGGGCAACCTTGGGCAACTTTTTCATTAGCCTAATTAGCCTAATTACGTAATTAGCATATATAAAAATGTAATATATTACTAATTTTGATACAGGGAACCGGAAAACATTGGAAATAAAACTTTTGAAGTGTTTTCTATATTGAGGAATCCATTCATAACATTAATTTTCAATTCCCGAAGTTATGTAAGTGTCTTGAATACCGTAATTAGCATAATGAGCGTATTTGCATACGTATTATAGTGAAGTATATGGTAATATATACCATTGATATGACATGAAAATGCTGTTAAGCCCAAGATTTTGTTGGTGCTGTGGTTGATTTGTTCTTAAGATGGGTACTCTAAAAGTGGATATTTGAAGTTATCTGACCTTGCTTGGTACCTTGGCAACCTTGAACAATCATTTTATTAGTCTCATTAGCATATTCAGCTAATTAGCGCAATATGTCATATGTTCTTAATTTCACTGTGGAAAGTCCGAAAACACACGTATAATACGATTTTCAAGGGGTTTTTTTAAGACCAGGAATTCATTTGTAACACTGGTTTGTACTTCCAAACTATATATGTAACTGTCTTCAATATCATAATTAGCATAATTACATAATTAGCATAATTATAATGTATTATGTACAGTATACAATAGTCCAGCAAAAGATGTCGTGATTACTATGCCATGTACTGTATATGACCTGGAAAAGTTGGTATGTACAAGGTCTTTGTAGACTGGGGTTTTAGATATGTTAGATGGGAACTAACAATGCTGTAAACTAGTTAAAGGGGAAGGCTAGTAACTGATCAGTGGGAATCAGTGGAAATGCTGGGAGATGATTGTTCCAATCCTTATGGGATTCATTCAAGAGTTCATTGTATATCTATTGTTGTGTGAAAATGATTTGCTTCAGAACGGTGTCATATTCAAGTAATGTGCAGATTAATGCCCCGTCACTGACCAGGGACGCTAACCTGGAAGCATTAAACTGCACATTACTTGAATATGAGACCATTCTGAAGCAAATCATTTTCACACAACAATAGATATACAATGAACTCTTGAATGAATCCCATAAGGATTGGAACAATCATCTCCCAGCATTTCCACTGATTCCCACTGATCAGTTACTAGCCTTCCCCTTTAAGCTTGGTTGCCACTCTCTCAGCCTTGGGTAATTATCTTTGATTAGGCTGATTAGAATGATGTTAGCTAATTAGAATATGCAATGAGCATGTTGCTAATCTTAATCCAGGAATCTGAATACACAATACTTATATAAGATATGACTTTTCGAGGTTTTGATATTTTTATTCAAGGATAAATAATACTTCGTTGCCACGTTGGTAACACCAGGCAATTACAGTTAAGTAGCCTAATAGCATAAAGATCTAATTAGGTTGACAATAGAATATGTTGTTCACGCTTTATAATAAATAAAGCTTGAAAAAGTAACACATTTTCAAAGGTTTCTATGAACAGGAAATCATTTGTGACGCCAGTTTTTATGAGGGATGGCTGGGTTGGGAGAACAAGGACATCCCCCTGTAAAACAAAATATAGTTTTTCATTGTTGTGTGATTAAAATATATATATTATTACGGAAGGGAGGGAAATACTGGTGGCACAACAACATGTCACACATTCTGACAACAAAACAAATCACCACCACCAACGATATCACTATCACGATATAACGACTTAAAGTAACAAAAACTTTATTCTTCCCTCGCCTCAAGCGGCATCGTCCCAGTCTCGATCTATCTTTTTTTCCAACGTGGGCCGAACAGGCCACACTCACTATGTACAAATGCATATTCATGACTATTATATATATATATATATATATATATATATATATATATGGGTCAGAATTTTGAACGATGTACAATTGAGCCAAAACAAGGCAAAATTTAAAAAGTAGGAAATTCTCCAAATTATTCATCTTACCTGAAAGAGTATAACTCAAGCTTTAATATGAACCCAATTATACTAGGATTTTCCCAGAGGAACAAGTTTTTATTCACCGCTGAAGTTTACCATGTCCAGAGCAGCGAACGTCCGTGAGGAATAGTAGAGCACATACACTTGAATACCATTTACCATAGTTTGCAAAGATTTGATTCAGTTCAAAATCCTAACAAAATATCTTAAGGGACATGTGTACGTGCTTGCAGAATATTAAGTTTGTACTCTTAACCTCTACGTAATGGTAGACAACTGATGATTTAACTAAATTCGTCGTTTCTGTTGAAATATTGCTCTTCCGCTAAACACTTTCTCCACTTTACGCGCATTTTACAGAAACTCAATATTTTGACCTCTTATTTCACTATCCCATACTTCAATCCCCACTCCCAAATAATAACATACCTTTTTAAGATGTATCTGATCTAGGCAGTCTCTATAACCCAACGAACATAGCATAGTTTTCATTACGGAGGTTCGCATGTAGCTCACGGACGTTCGGAACAAACAAGATGCAGCTCTCTTGAGTTGGAAACGCATTCTACTCACAACAAACAGCAATTTCATGTCGAGAACAAACTCCTCTGCAAAATCCTGAACAGATATTACCAATTCTCAATTATAAAAGCTTGTTTATCTTCTCATACTGAGGAATCAAAGAAAACAATTTTTCCATCTCTCGTAAATGAACGTACAAACGTACGTGTAATCTCAGTGACGTAGTCCATCCTTGAGAACGAATATATTTATCAAAATTTCGTTATCATGAAGTAAAGATTCAGGTCCTAAATTTGTTATCTGAAGTCTACAATGCAAAATTTGCTTATAACGAACATGGTCACAGCTAAAATTATGACAAAGAATTAACATAGAAAGACAACAGAAATGTGCTCCGTTATAGAAATACGAAGTTTAGCTGGGGAGGGGAAACGAATACGTTGGGAAGAAATCCCTCTATGTTTGCTCCTTGTGTTACACACAGTTACCGAGGAGAATTTGTATCATTATATTTGTCAAAAATGATAATATGTTCGATACTGCGAAGTTTCGTCATAACAAGACACAATAAGTCCATATTACTTGGATGGATGTTTGTGACTTCGATATTATACAATATGGTTTGTTATAACAAACATTTTGTAGCGCGTCATTTCGGAGGCTCGTTATTCATACAGTTTGTCAATACGAAAATTGATAGAGTTCGTATAATTATGAAGCTTTTTTATTCGGTAAATGATAGGAATCTCCGAAGGTTAATCGAAAGGTTTATTAATTGGAACATGAAAAATCATGTTCGCTTATCCAAATGTGGAGAAACAAGTTAACAACTAAAATCCTCCAAATTTCAAAACCTCATAATAACCGTTTTCACCTAAACGAATATCAGGCCCTTTCCACTTTTAGAAGAACGGACCTAAAATAATGATCCTTAACCCGTTGAGGACGAGTCCCGAGTATACTCGGGCAAGTGTCAATGGGAAATGCGTGTTGTAGCAAAATCAAACCGTCCTCAACGGGTTAATATTTATTTTTCGGACTAACAAACTTTCGGAATAAGAAAATGTTTAATAACAAACCTCCTTAATTAACTACAAACTTTTTTTATTTTCATTTTCGGAATAACAAACCTTTGGACATCGGAGTAACGAATCTTAGGAAGAGCGAACGTATCAAAGTGCAACCTTAAACCTATTCTTAATCATTACTTTTTTAACATGTGTTTTCAAAGTAAGCACAAAAGCACAAACAAATTGACTATCTCTCTGTCTCTTAAATGTAAAATGAAAAAAAAAAATCTTGGAAAGAATTACAATCGAACTTTGCTTTTCATTGATGAGTATAAAACAACACCATGTGATGATAAGCGGAGGATTTGTTTGTTTTCATCAGACAATAATTGTATACTGCATCATTTTTGTTCGCTTGTGACGGCATTTCGATGAATAAAAAAACATAAACAAACAAACAAAAACTTCTCCAAAGGAATTTGGTACAACGGGAGTGCACTGGCAATTCTTTTCTCTGTGTGTAGGAGCTCGATCCCTTCTCTGTTTCTCAGTCATTTTTATTCAACTGCTTCCACGTCTTTTTGAAACTTTTCCATTTTTTATTCAACACATGCTCATTACAGACTTCTTCCGTCATTATCCTGCATGTGATTACGTAGCACTTTTCGGATTTGTTTTGGTTTGTTTTGTTTTGTTTCTGTTTTCTGTTTGGTCGCAGCATGTCCAGGCTATTGACGGAATGAGAGAAAAATCGTCATGAAGAGAAAAATAAGAATGAATCAAGGCATTTAATATCATGACAATTACAGCGAACGTCTGTTATGGAGGCCAAAACTGGATGTGTTCTGTTTGAGACGGCAGCTACCATACTCAAAAGATAAACACTTGGCGCACCTGTCACTAAAAAGTGGCACTGATCCTCTTTCTCCTACTATGTAATCCATTGACTTATTCTACCAACGAACATCCGTGACCAAAACGTTTTCCTTTTGTTATTACAAGTAAATTGAGTGCTGAACATTATTCACTTTTGGGTATGAGCGGCTCGGTGATTTGGTAATATTTTCAACTAACATTAACTTTATGTGCAGTGATATATTTGTAATTATCAGCAATTTCCTTTCTCGGACAGAACGTCCGTGAGAGAAACTTTCAGAACCTGTTACAGTACAAATTGTCTCCAGATCCTCATTAGAAATAAATTTAAATGCACAGAAATTACAGATTACACAAAATTCCATTTTCCTATAACTTTGTTTTCAGTGTTTAGCTGTTTTTGTATAAATAGAGGGAAAACAAGCGTAAAATTGTGAGTAAATTTTCAACTGTTTCTTCATCATGATCACATAATGCCTTAAAAATTCTGAAACTACTGCCCTAAACTCATTGTTTACTTTGTAAAACTTTATTTGTGGATATTGGAGCTAAAAGTTTTAAAGAATACAGGACACTTTCGGGACAATTTATCCCTATCGAAGGGATTGCATATGTCACGGACGTTCGCTGGAATTGTCACCGACGTTCGTTCTACTGATGGGGTCATGTTCCCGGACGGATAACTAATCGGCAGAGAGTACCTAGCCTTCCTAACTCTTTCAAAAATTTGAAAAGGTATTGTCAATGCAAATTATAAGAAATTTGACATCCTTACAACATATGTATTGCTCAGAGGGGGATCAGGAGGTGAATTTTCAGAGAAAATATTAATTATTTGCTTGGTTTTCGGTGAATTGCATGGTCCAAAAACTGCGGACAAGCCTCAGTCCGCTCCAAAAATAACATACAGCTCCTCGGCTAGAGAGCCAAAGGTAAAATGCACCTTCGTCATCAAAGCAAGATGGTGTCCCACTCGAAAACGTTTTAATCATCACAGTCGTTCTTTTTTTCTCGGAGGTTCGTCTTAAAATATAATTTCGGTTCCTATTTGACAAAGGATGGACAGAAACTCAAAACAAACATATTATCGTGTGGCTAGATCTTAGTTGATTACGACTCAGAACAATATCACCAATAGCGTTTAATGGGATACGATCTTTATTAGAAAACAGCGGAAGCACGTCCGTGACGAAAACTGAGTATAATTTTGCATAAAAGAATATAACGTCCCATGTACAGCAAGCAGTCGTACAATTTTTGCAGGATATGTTCATTAGGTGGAACACCAAATTTTCATATACATTACAGTTGGGACAACAAAGTAGAATTTGCAGCAGCGATAGAAATAAAAGCACCACGGACGTTCGTCTGTTTAGGACTTTGATATTTCAATTGTTCTCTGTGATTTTATACGTGCTCATAAAGTTCTGATAATTGTGTGGTTCATACCCATGATATGTCAGATCCAGAACATGGTCAGATATTAGATGCCACGTATGCTTAAAAATGCACATCATTAGTTTGAAAAACAAAAATTATTGTGAAAATATCACTTTTACAGTATTTTTACGCTTTAAGTCCTTGTCAAATGAAAAATATCAGGCAAAAGTCAACCAAATCATATATTTCCTGAAAGGAAATTTACCAATCTTTGAGATGACATGAAAAAATCTGGTTTCTTAGATCATCCTGGCGTGTTCTAAGGGAAAGAATGTCATAAGGTGCGAAAATTGGCAATTGTACATCGTTCAAAATTCTCACCCATATATATATATATATCTAACATATCTCAAGGTCACATAAAACGGTATTTAGTATCGTAAAATGGACTATCGGAAATACGCAAATAATCTCATTATCCCAATTACGAAATTTAAGACACTTTGTACCATTTGTGACCGTGCACCTCAAAACGAACATAAAGTCGCACACACTGATTTTGCGTGAGGACTGAAAATAAGTGAAATGGGTCAACCTAGCCGAACTTGACTTTTTCATATTTTCTGAAAGAGCGGGTCTTCTTTTACATTATGCTAAAATTTGGCATCATAAAACGGGCAGGAAAGTGTGTTTTTTTAGCAGTTTATTTCGAACATCTTTGGTAGAATAGTGTGATTAGGTGTGTCTTTAGAATCACTTTTTCATTTCTGAAAAACCTTGTCCACACTCTTCAATTTCAACTCTAATAACTTTTGAAAGGATAGTGCTACTGCTTTGAAAGTTTGCATTGATTATTGACAGAATGTGTTAGTGAGGCATGCTCAATTTCATTTTAATCTAATAATCCCTTCATTGTTGTTACCCTGGTGGTTTACTTGCTGTTTTTGTCCCATTCATCGCACAGCCAGCACGGTTTGGTAAAGATTAGGCGCTTGAATACACACTGTACTTCAGAGCCTCTTTTCTCAGTTCACACTTTTCCTGAGTTTGTGCTTTCTTTGCAATATTTAGATAGGTTAGGAGAGTCCATTTGATTTGAGTTATACATCATTTTAAAGCTTCAAGTCTGCTCTTTCAGAATATGGTCTTAACTAAAAATTCATGTCTGGCGACTTTTTGTTTGTTTTGAGGTGCAGTGTCACATTTGCAAATATGTGAATAACATGAATTCCTCTTAATTAAAAACCTTGAAAAACATTTTTTTTTTTGGTTTTTAGACTTCCTGCATTGAAATTAACTACATATCAAACATTGTACTAATTTGCTAAATATGCTAATTAGACTAATAGATAATAATCGCACTAGGTTGCCAAGGTGGTAACGAAGCTTAGCTTACTTCAATACTCGTCTAAAACAAATAAAGCAATAAAAAGCCTTGTACTTAACAACTTTTCGAGATCATTTACATGTGGTGTATTTATTTATCTACTTTACTTCTAATTTACTTTTGTTCACATGCAAATTAGGTTAATATGCTAATTATGATATTTAAGACACTTGCATCATTTGAAATTGGGAACTGGTGTTACAAATGGAATCCTAGTAAAAGCTATAGTGTGCGTTATTTCAGGCTTCCTGTATCAAAACTCAATATCCAGGCGTCCTGGATTAAGATTAGCAGGATATACATATTACGCTAATTAGGTATAAATTATCATTATGCTTATTAGGCTAATCAAAGATATTTACCCAAGGCTGAGAGGATGGCAACCAGCTTGATTAGTTTACTGCCTTGTTAGTACCCATCTAATACACCAATCTACAAAGACTTTGTATATACCAACTTTTCCAGGTCATATACAGTACCGGTACATGGCATATGACACCATTTGCTGGACTATTGTACACTGCACATTATACATAATATGCTAGTAATGTAATTATGCTAATTATGCTAATTTAAAGCCATTATGGTGCGTTCCCACTGCCGATCAGATCAACTCGATCAATCCCGATCAAGCATTTTTAGCCTGGTCGGGCTCGCTCGCCATTGGTATTCGGGGTCGATCTACCTTGATCGGCATCGCTCCTGCTTCCTTCACGATAATTTTGGAGATGTCCGAAATATTCGAGTAGGAAGCCCGAACACCAACAGCTCGGGCAGTGATCGAGAAGAGATCGAGCTGATCGGGAATCGGTCGTATAGTGTGGTCGGGACGGATTTTTCCGCGAGCGCAGTTCCCGATCATCTCGAGTTATACTCGAATGCTACACGTTTGATTTCAGATCATCTCGATCCAGGATTCATCAGTTTCACGAATAACTCGACCGCTACACGACCGATACATGACTGCTACCGATTGATACTCGACGAAACTCGATCACGCTTCGACTGGCACTCGATCAAATACCGAGCACTTTTTGACAGTGGTTGCATCAGGTGCTGACGTACTTTCTTAACACTCATTTATTTTTCAGGTATTACGAAAAAATATATATACATGCAGTCCTTGGTCACATTAAAAAGTTAAATGTCGTCAGTATCTTCAGCCACTCCTGGCCTACTGAAAAAAAGAAAAGAGTCACGAAGAGAGAAAAGACAACAAACCCTAAACAGCAGACATGACAGAATTAGACTCTCCAGACAAAAATACCAGAAGAAAGAAAGGAAACACAGGTGAAACTGAGAAAATTTCGGTATTCTGGCAATATGACTGTAACGTGAAAGGAAATTTTTCTAGATTATTTACTTTACCTATAAACTGAGAAATGTTTCTTGGATTCTTTTGCTACCTTGTCTGTTCAATTCAATTCAATTCCATTCAATTCACATTTATTTCGGATATAAAACAAGGTAAATATTACAAGGATTCGTTTGGGTGACACCTATAAGAAGCAAACGCTTGTCGGGTAAGGTGCACCCTATTGCAACCTATATAATAAACATAAATAATGATATAATATACAACATAAAAGCGACTAAAAATATAATAAAAACATACATGCGTATATGTATACATACAAATTACATTCACAAAGACAACAAATAAAAAAATAATGGATATTGGGTAAGTGAGGCATCAAATAAAGTAATTTTGGGTGAAACGTACGTTAACTCAAAAGATGTGAAATATCAGATTGGATAAGTTAAACAGAGGCCAAGTAAACATTAAAAAAATCATTCAATTAGTCAATCAGCGTTCGAAATATATTATAAGCGTCAATGGTATAATTCCTTTGATTTTTATGGAAAAATAATCGATACTAATGTTAATCAACTTTAACATCCAGTGATAATGATTAAACTGAACTTTGAACAGCAACATAAAAGAACAATATAACATGCAAAATATTAAAAGCAGATACTTATTCGAACATATACAAATGAAATATAATGTCAGTTGTTTTAAAGTATGCTTACTATACATGTAAAAAAAAGTTAGTCAGTATTTCATACCATGATTTGCCAGATTTGCCAGATGAAAAGATAAAAAGGAAGTTTTTTTTTTTCAAAGTCGAAGTTGGTTACGTTGATATAAAATCTATTTCTTCTTCCTACGCTGACGTGTTAAAATAGTAGTTGTAACGTAGATTCATAAATGCTCAGTGACTTACTGTACTTTTATTTACGTAGATGTTACACTTTTGCTTCGCTTAATAAGTTTTTTTTTTTTTATTGAGAGTTGCATGTACATTGCTTGAAGTCCACCTTGATATCGATTGGCTGGGATGAATTTACAAAAAAACAAACAAACCAAGATTTTCATCATTTTTTGCTAGTGTAAAATGTTATATTGTTTTATTTTCATAATAATGTACTCTGTTCCACATATCAGCACACTTCATGAATTTAGAAATTAATATGATACATGTATTTTCTTTTATACACTCTTGGGCCTATACTTTATCAATGAATACATACATATTTTTCATTCACTTTTCATTCTTTAATAATGGGAACAATAATTACAAAGATAACACGACTCATTGGGGTTGTAGAACAGTCCATTTTTTTTCAACTCTACATAATGGTGCATTTATGGGCATATAGGCCTATGTTTCATTTTAGAACAAATTAATTTCAGCCCACCTATATGTAATGCACTTACGAAGCGTGGCAGTGTAACATTTTCTTTTTTTTTTTATGAGACATCAAACTTAGATTTGCTATTCTTCACATCCGCTGCAAATATCGAATGCATATGAACGAACCTATTAATTATACATGGTGTCCCGGCAGACAGAGTGCTACAAAACTGTCTCTTATTTAAAAAGATATGAGCGACTGAATGAAATCGTTACATTATTCGATAGAAAGAACACCTCATTTTTTTTTTTTTTTTTGTTTGGCACAATGATAATCAATCTTCGTGCAGGCGCTTTGATTTCCATGAAAATTTGTGATTTACAAAATCTGTAACTTTGGGCACTGATATCCTACTTTACTGAGCGATAGTGAAGCCGTAAAAACTGACAACGAATGCGTCAAAATAGCTACTGATAATACAACTGAATGTATTTTTTGTACCTTTTTGAGTGGCTCACAAACAGTAGTGATCAGTCTTTGTTATCGTTTTTTTTTCCAGGAAAAATGACTATAGAATCGAAACGCCTGCACGAGAATTGATGATTGTGGTTTCGAAATAGGAAGTGTTCTTCTATCAACTATTTCCCGGCCAATTTCGCACTTTTGCCAGTCCAATTTCTAATTGCAGCATTCAATTTAGCAAAATATGGCGTAGATGACATGTTCGGTAGTTCAATTTTATGATCTCTTCATTCAAGTTTATTTTGGAGCATTCAAATTACCTTTAGCCTCATTCTAATTAACACTCTTTCAATTGCAATACGTAAAACAAGCACCATTTGGTTATTCGTTCATTCAGTTTAGAATGATGTAGTCACGTGATCACTGACATGCTGCTCTCGTTCATTCTAATTTATTATTATTTTTTTTTTTTGGCAATCAATTGAACATCTTTTGTAGTCAATTTAGCACGCATGTTTATAGTTTGTTCTTTCCTTATTTTCTTAACATAGTTATTGTTTTCCAAGCGTCATTACATTTCATATTTTCGTACTCATTTCAGACATTTTGGCAACATTTTTTTTTTCTTTAATGTGCTTAGTGACTCTTCAAGTCCAAAGATAGTGCAACATGTGCATGACCACAACTTATCTCGCCGTTGAGCGCTTTATTCCGTGTGTCGGCCAGTTGTAGGAAGTCAAGGTTATGATCATCAAATATTCCTATAATTCTTTTTCTGTCCCCTTGAGAAATGCGTCTGTAGTTAACTTGTGCCGTCATGGCTGTAAAAAGATGAAGTTAAACTAGAGTATTGGTACATGTAGGCCTGAAATGTCATGTATGAAAGAAAAGGGGCGTTACAGAACAGCAAACTCGAGTTATAATGATATTATGGTAAAAAATACGATACTTTTACTGCTTAACAGTGCGTGGATGATAAAATAAGTCACATGGAAATACGCGTTTAAATGTTATTACCTTTTCAAAAAAAGAAATAACATGACGTTAATTTCAATGAACATGTTAGGAATTTGACTGCCCATATGCGAAAATGAATGACTGAAATACCCCTTTCGCCAGTGCTGGCGAATTCGAATGACTGAAGAGCACGTGCCAATTCGAATGCCCGTTTTACGAATTCGAAAGTCACATGTGCAAATCTCATTGATCGGAATGCTAAATTGAACGAACAAATTGCCATTTTGAATGACAGCATGTGCAGTGATGAGGATTTTCGCTAAATTGAATGAACCTTTTATCAAATGGGCTGACAAAAGTGAGAAATTGGCCGGGAAAACCTATACTAAAGATAATCATTGCTTTCGTTCATTCATGCTTTTGCAATTAATAGTCAGTTTTATAGCAATTTGGTTCACGCCGTATTCAAGCATAAATACTGAGTTGTCTCATAATCACCAAACGAATACTGTAACCAATTCTTCTTTCACTCGATCACTGTACGAACCTGCCGACCCGTTCGATGCAAGATCTTACACAGATCGTGTCATGTCGAGCTGGTCTAAGAAGTCTAGTAGAAATCGGGTATTGACCGTGTAGCGATCGTGTATTGATTGTGTGTAGATCGGGATGTTCGAGTAGAGATCTGTGTAGTTGTCGAGGAGAGATTCTGGAGATGTCGAGAATGGTTGGGTGTGGATCGTAAAAGATCGAATAGCGGTCGGGAAAGGATCGTGTTGAAGGACGATCGAGCATTTGGTCGGGATTGCTCTGGTAAAAATAGGTGATCGGGATTGATCTAGCTTGATCGAGTTGATCTGATCGGCAGTGGGAACGGGGTATTACATCCCGTTGTGCGTGTTTAGAGATCGTGCGGACTCGGAGTTCCTGTCAGGCGTGGAGTTGTCGCAGGGCGAAAATTAAATCGGAGGGGAAGTATGTAGTAGGCCTAAGTACTTAATGAGTGGGTGTGTCTTGCTCAAAAAGTGAGGCCCGCAAGTGGTCTGTACGCCTTTTTGGAAGTAGGAAGAAGTAAGGAGCATGTAAGATCTCTACTTCTGTCGCACACAATGAGTGGGATATAATTATTGTACGTGAATTGCAAGTGAAGCGTACGTTTTCAGAAATCGTACTTACGAAGTAGGAGAAACGTAAGAGAAACGTAAGGAGCACGGAAGTGTTAAGCAAGACAATCGTGCGTCAACATTGGAAGAACGCACGGATAATCACAATAATATAAAAGGGTGCACTGAGTCTCTTCATCATTCATGTGGACTCACTGCAGAAAATGTCAACGCGGAACTGAAAGCACGCTGTCCGTATCAGCTTTTATATAGGAGCACGGTGCACCTGAGCATGTCTCAACATTACGCACTTTTACCGTGCTGATCACGTTCGTCGTCTGATTGTGACATACTTCACAAGTACGGTAGTAGTACTCACCACGCATTTTTAAAGTAGGTAATACGCACGGAGGAAGTACGCTCACCCCATTTTTTTTAACACGTACATTGAAAGCAAGTGGAAAGTAAGAGCCTCTTGCCTGTTAAGTACGCCTTTGTGGGAAAATACCCCCCGAAATTGTTGCATGTTTTGCCTGCGTTAAGCCCTGGTCACAACTCGCCGTGCGTGCTTTTCGTCCGTACGTTCTTGGCGGAGGCCACGGCATTCACGTTTTTTCTAAAAACGTGGGGAGGGAGTGACTAGCGCAGGGAGAAAGAACGTCAACGCACGACACTCGCACGGTTGCGCAGGGTGTAAGTACGTGGCCCGCACGCCACGCCTAGCCATGAGGGGTTACGTGCATCGTACGTTGTGCACGTGGTAAGTGAGTTCTACGTGCTTACAACTTACAATCTGCGTGCGATTGCCACGTTCTCTTGCGGAGGCTGTAATTACACGTGCTGCTCACGTACGGTATCCCTACTCTGTCGCATGTTGTAAGTGCGTGCAAGTGCGATGATTTTTTTTCCCCGTCAGATACTAGGGGTATAGGCCTAATTATAGGACCACCTTCCGAGGTTCTTCAGATGTATAATCATACGTCTTCTCCATACGTGTAATGGTAGTTTAACCTTCTGCTTGTCATATTCATTTCATGTCTATAGGTTTTTATATTTTGTTGAAAGAAAATGACATTGAAATAAATGAACTAAATGAAATATGTGAAATGTGTGCATTATTTGACTCACTGACAGAGAAAGGGTTAATAGGCTATATCAGGTATAGGACATAGGTTACATCACGTATAAAATGGCATTGTACACCTGATGTAGGTTAATAGGCTACTATCAATATCAGGTATACAATGACATTGTATAACATTATTTTGGTTGAAACATCCTAACACACTGGCACTGGAGGTGAGATGCATAATGATATGCTGTTATGAAGTCTACTATCTTTATACCCAGTTTCAGAGGTGGTGGCATTTCAAGCCATGGAGGCATTTTTGAGCTAGATTTATCATCATAGATTTATCAGCATATTACTAGAACAATGAATGTAGGCCAATGGTTTTGCAATTTTATCCGAGTCTGAAGGTGTCACGTTTGCAATTAAGGCCCTATATAAGGTAATATTGTCATAGAAATTTTTTTCTTGCTTAATTTCAAAATATACACATTCTCAATTTCAGAGAATGGTACTGACTTTATCACTGTTCTGCATACACAATGATGGTCAATGCCTTTTAACCACGGTTGCGCAGCTCTTAAATGTAAAATAAAAACAAATTTCAAAACTCCAAAAACCTGGTCACTTCATGTACTGACCACTCAGAGCTCAAGATTTCTATACGCTTTGCTTCTTCAAGCAGTTTTTGACTGTGTCTTATGTGCCGCAAAATATGATGCAAGTGTATATGTGACCCCTACAACAAAAAGGTCCTAAAGTCGCGCACGGCCGAAGCCGTGAAAATCGAATTTGAAGTCAGAGCATCATAATTTGTCAAAACTTACGATTTTCTGATTTTGACATATTATTGGAGTCTGACATGTCGTCTATCATCTGTCGAAATTTTGAAGCAAAATGATGAAAGGAAAGACCAAAATATAGCGTTTTTCTGGGCCATGTTTTTTGGCGTTTCAATGAAGCAGAAACTGGTTCGGAAATTTGGATTGAGCGCCACAGATAGGCTCCGCCCCTAACAACGACCGGAGTGATCTCATTGGTCAGTTTGCTGCTTGCCGCTAACCGAAGCGTGAAAAAGCTCGCACACTGCCAAGTCGACTGGAGCGTGCGGGCGGGGTGCGCTATGCCCAGCCGCTTCTCCTGGCATCCTGGTCACTGATTGGTCGGTGAGGAGACCGCCGACGCTGTGCTTGAATGAGCATTTCGGGGGCTGCTAGGGTTTACCTTCTATTGTCCGTAGGTGAAAACTGACTTGTGTGTCCCTTGATCGCGATTGCGTCGCAAGGAAAACTTTCAGGGCGGTTTTTTTTTTTCGAAAGAGTGATTTCCCAGACGTCTCGACATGCTCTCTTTTAAACATCGATATCTCCGCAGCCGATTATTTTCATAACATGAGTTAAATATCAATTTAAAGCAGAAAGATAAGGGAATTTTGTCATGCAATTCTCAAATAATCGATTTCGCCCGACTTTAGGATCATTTTGTTGTAGCGGGTCACATAATATTATATATGTGACCGTGCACCTCAAAACGAACATAAAGTCGCACACACTGATTTTGCGTGAGTACTGAAAATAAGTGAAATGGGTCAACCTAGCCGAACTTGACTTTTTCATATTTTCTGAAAGAGCGGGTCTTCTTTTACATTATACTAAAATTTGGTATCATAAAACGGGCAGGAAAGTGTGGTTTTTAAGCAGTTTATCTCGAACATTTTTGGCAGAATAGTGTGATTAGGTGCGTCTTTCGAATCCCTTTTTCGTTTCTGTAAAACCTTGTCCACACTCTTCACTTTCAACTGTAATAACTTTTGAAAGGATAGTGCTACTGCTTTAAAAGTTGGCATTAATTATGGACAGAATGTGTTAATGAGGCATGCTTAATTTCAGTTTAATCTGATAATCCCTTCATTGTTGTTACTCTAGTGGTTTACTTCCTGTTTTTTGTCCCATTCATCGCACAGCCAGCACGGTTTGGTAAAGATTAAGCGCTTGAATAGACACTGTACTTCAGAGCCTCTTTTCTCAGTTCATACTTTTCCTGAGTTTGTGCTTTCTTTCCAATATTTAGATAGGTTAGGAGAGTCCATTTGATTTGAGTTATACATCATTTTAAAGCTTGAAGTCTGGTCTTTCAGAATATGGTCTTAACTAAAAACTCATATCTGGCGACTTTTTGTTTGTTTTGAGGTGCACTGTCACATATAATAACTTCGAAAGAGTTTTGAAAGCCCTTTCTAGTGATATAACAATCATTTTTCTGTGTATGCGATTTCTTCGATGCCATAATCCTTACAGGGCATTTCTGCCCGGTAGGTAAAATAGAACAGTATAATTGCCAACATAATTGTATTTTTGTTTTGTTGATGGTAAAGGTCAATTTTATTGTGCAATAGTTAATATTTCTAATGTATGTTGTATATTTGAATGTATCCATGATGATCCTTGTAAAATGTCTGCAATTCAGCCTCCTGGCTGCAAGAGATGTTATTTAATAAATACCTTTCAACCTTTCAACAACATCAGGACATCTTGGAAACGAAATGATGATACTCTTCCGTCTGCTCGGCTCGTGTACATTGCAGAAATCACTGCGCACAACTTGCGTTTTAAGTGCGGAGTAGGTGCTTATTCGGCAAGTTCGGTACGGTCTGCGTGCTCTATTGAGCAGTTGAACTCAGGGAAGTGTCGAATAAGCACGGGCTGCGCACTTTTATTACGTGCTCAACACGTACGTGCTACGTGCGCCGTACGTCGAGCAAGTGACGGTGGGAAAATTTTAAAAGACGCACGGAGTCAGTGCGTTGCACGCACGTTCACTGTAGAGGGCGCGTACGTTGCCCGCACTCAGGGTGAATCAGTAGCCCGAACGCAGCGAAAGTTCCTCGTGTCCTAAAAGTGCTACGGCGTGTCTGTGTGCTCCAAAATCCGTACTGAGGCGGTACTTACTACGTACGGATCCCCAAATTTTGCCCACGTTTTTGCAAGTAGACAGCACGCACTTGCAACTACGGCGAGTTGTGACCACGGCTTTAATACACGCACACCTATCGAACTTACTCAGTACTTTTGTCTTGCGTACTCCTGTTGCAGCCAGGTCGAAGTGAAAAACTGGCCGGCCAGTTTTCAGCCTGCGTGCTATGCGTCGTGTTTTGCGACCACCAAAAAAAGTACTTTCCACTTGCGTGCATCTCACTACTTGGCCCATTTTTTGCACGCAAACCACTCGAAGGAGCACGCACGACCGGATGTGAGAGAGCCTTAAGACACTTACGTAATTTCGGAAATTGAAAATTAATGTTATGAATGAATTCCTCGATATAGAAAACACTTAAAAAGTTTTATTTCCCATGTTTTCTGGTTCCCTGTATCAAGATTAGTAATATATTACATATTCTATATATGCTAATTACGTAATTATGCTAATTATGCTAATAAAAAAGTTGCCCAGGGTTGCCAGGTGGCAACCAAGCTGAATTTACTCCAAGACCCTTCTAGAACACGAATCGTTAAAAAAAAACAAAAAACTTGTACTTAAAAACTTTTCCAGGTCATGTACATGGTCTATGACATCGTCTACTGGACTAATGGTAAATACTCATTCATTTATGTATCATAATATTATTGGTAGAGCCTGCATAGTGGCCCAATCTTTTCTTAATGGTTGAATTAGATTGACTAGAACTATCAATCTGTGCTCTCTTTTTTTTGCGGGGGGGGGGGGGTAGGGATTCTCCCCCCCCCCCACCCGCTCTCTCTCTCTTTCTCTCTTTGTATACATATATTATATGTATATATATCTATATATATATGTGTGTATCAAAAGCTCAGAGTCTACAGAATACTCGTTAGCATTTAACGCTGTAAACTGGCAACTTCTTGACCAAAGAACACATCATTACTCCCTAACTTTTATGTATAAGAAAATGAATAATTCAACCCTCCTTATTTAAAAGATGAATTTGAATATGTAACTCATTTCTATCCCCCCGTTTTGGACAAAAATTAAGACTTCCCAAACATAGAAATGAATATTTGAAGAAATCATTCAAATATCAATATGCTAAGGAATATAATGACCTTCCCATGGACTTAAAGATTTCCCCTAGTTTTCGTTTATTTAAATCTAGAATAAGTATGCTTTACAGTTACTGCCCCGCCGATTTATTTTTTCTCTTTTTGATGAAAGAGAATTATTACTGAATTATTTGAATTAGTACAGGTTCTTATAAATTATGAATTATTATTTTCCCCTTCTTTTTCCCTTGTATTCTTTTCTTTTGTTATTTGCTTGTATCAGCTGTAATATGCAATGTTGTTGTTTGTTTTCTCTCTCAATTTATGTATTTCAAATATCTCCATGTTTACAAGTTATGTATTTCACAATTTCATGTTGTATTTGTATAACCTCCATTTTCTGGACCCCATGGAAGACCTAGCGATGCCAACATTGAATATTGGCCATCCAGTCTTTGTTGTCTTTATACGGAAAATAAAATCAATCAATCAATCAATCAATCAATCAATCAATCAATCAATCAATCAATCAGTATTCGGTCATTATCTTACAGGTTTGTATATCAAGCAGCTATATATTGACTGCTAATCATGTAGATCCACAGATATTTCACGCTGTGTCAGCAAGGGAACAGTAAATATTACATTTTCATGAAATACCTGAACATATGATAATCATAATTATGCAATTGCATGTATATATTACTGTAAATCATTTAGTGTAGCCATATACAAGCTTCGATAATAGTCTTAGAATACTAGACAATTCACACAGACTTGTTACTTGAATGTTCACATTGTCTGCCAAAAAGCGGATAAACCTGTTGTTGATTAATAGTAATAATATACTGGCTTTAGTTGTAAATACCACTGCATTATGCATGCATACATGATTTTGATATATATTAACTCTTTATGGGCCATGGTGGAAACCCCCTGTGTGCCACGTTATTCTCAGACACGAAGATAGTCATGCTTAGAGAAAGAATTCTGTTTTTCCAATCTGTATAACT
Organism: Diadema antillarum; assembly: GCF_040938485.1. NCBI lineage: Eukaryota > Metazoa > Echinodermata > Echinoidea > Diadematoida > Diadematidae > Diadema > Diadema antillarum. Next base: position 4,670,351 of record NW_027270960.1, read on the forward strand.
TCTACAAATTTCTGTTAAGCTGGACATAATAGTGAGCAAAGTTAAAGAGGAATGCCAAACTTTGCTTCCATATACAATGTATAACTATTCTATTTTCAATTTTTCTTTTGAATTACCAGTTGCTACATTACTGTAAAGGAATGACTTTTGCACGTAAAATAGTGACAGAAACTTTAAGTGTACATGCAAAATCTAGTTGGGAACACCTCTTGATAGTCATTCACCACATAGAATGCAAGCCGTATGTGAGAGGAACAAAAGCGCGAGAAACGCTTTGATTGTACCGTGGGATTAGCGATTTATCGATTGGTTTTGGCGGCTTTGTTTGTTGAGCAGAATATACAAAGTTGGCACGCCGTCGACTGAGGCGGACATGCGAACGTGGCACATAAAGAGTTTTATAAAATGGGTTCAAGAATGTAGCCAATTGGAAGCGCTGAAATGAGTCACGTGTGCGTGCATTATTTTCTTCAGGTAAGCACTAAGAAGAGTCTCTCTTCCACCTCCCTGGCCTGACGTACGTCACAATGTTTTACACTAGCAGTGCGCACTCAATCAGTTGTTACAAGTGCGTCACGCGCTGCTATACGCGCTGTCAATCCTGTAAACAACTTCTAGTTCGGGCCGCGGGCGGCATGCCACAACAGCCGGCGGCCTTTCTTGTGCATAACAGTACGTGGCGTACGTATACTCTTATACGTACGTACAGTACTTATGTGCGGGATTTCCGAGTGCGACGTGCGTAAATGTTTGGGACGAACATCTTCGGACATCTTGACTTTTGAGCGAGTGCTACATGTAGCTGACTGGTATTGACCCACAAAGGTACGTGAATAATGCTGTTAGTTTTCGACCCATTTTATAAAACTAATGATGCACAGGATTATTTCGTGGCGTTAGTGAAGGTGCGGCTCACTCTCGAGTATTGACAACGGTTGCAAACATGCACTCGGCTGCGCCTCGTGCATGTCGCACCATTGTCAATACTCTCGAGCGCGCCGCACCTTCACTAACACACTCTAACCTGTGCATCATTAGTATAAAAGCGACGATACATAATGAAAACTAGTAAAGTGCCTACAGTCGTTATTCGAGCATGCCGCGTTGGGCATGTCAAAATGTCACATGACCAGCACTCAAATTACACTGTGTAGTCATTAAAGGGGATGGCTAGTAACTAATCAGTGGGAATCACTGGGAATGCTGCAGGAGTTGATTGTTCCAATCCTTGCGGGATTCATTTAAGAATACATTATTATTTCTTTTGTTGTGTGAAAATTATTTGCTTCAGAATGATCTCATATCGAAGTAATGTTCAGTTTAATGTTTCCAGGTTAGCATGCCTATACAGTGACGGGGCATTCGAAATGTTTATTACTTGAATATGAGACCATTCTGAAACAAATAATTTTCACAAAACAATAGATATAATATAATCCTTGTGGGATTCATTTAAGAATACATTATACTATAATGTATTCTTAACCCGTTCAGGACGAGTCCCGAGTATACTCGGGCAGGGGTCTATGGGAATTGCGTGTTGTAGCAAAATCAGTCCGTCCTCAACGGGTTAAATGAATCCCACAAGGATTGTAACAATCATCTCCCTGCATTCCCACTGATTCCCACTGATCAGTTACTCGCCATCCCCTTTAAATGGAGGTCGAAATAGAGTTGTTTCGTTAGCTATTGTCTTACGCAGCGTTGATATCAACCCAAGAATATAATATGTGGGTACTCTGTAGGATGTGAAAGTATATCTTGGCTACCAGCATGTGTGCTCCTGTAAAATGGCTGTGACTGGCTTCAATGCTCTCCCGGAAGTGGAGAGTGAGCACTGTCAGTGTCGGCTGGATGTATCCAGTGAACGGGTTAATACAAGTGTGTAAAACCATTGAAATGCATTGAAACACATTCTTTCAAAGAACTTGCACAAAATCGTGCCTATTTTTAATGGCTGTTGTTGCTTTTTAGTACTTGCACGTTACACGTATCATGTTTCTATAAAGTTGAACTTACCGTACAATCATGCAAACATCCGGAATATCATATTCCATGTGCTAAAACCTACTTGCCACACGATCCAGCTACTCAACCAGACATGCACTGATGCATCTATGAAGTATTCCTCTTCCCATGCATGCGAGACAATTTGCTGTTTTATCAAAATAATCGATTGTCCTTTTTCATTAAATGATAACGTGTAGGCCTATGTGATTGTAATGTAGCTGCAGTTGTACAGAATACGTCAATGTAACTGTTGTTGAAGTTGATGAGCATTTCATAGAGATGACTTGTTTGAGAGGTCCAAATTTTATTGACCTTAAAGGCATAATTTACCATTTGCAGATTAAACAAAAACCCGGCTTTAGTGCTTCGTAATAGTTCGAAAATGTGAGTCAGGGATAGAAACAATCCATGTAAAAATCTGAATCAAAGTAATCAGTGTTAAGTATAATCAAATGTATAAAATGTGAACAATAGTTAGAATAAGAATGTGTCCAGACTAAACCGTATTCACTTATGGTTTATTGAGAAAAATGATATCTCCTTACATGTTTGGCATTATTGCGAAATTCTTATTGCAGGATGTTTTGCGATACACTTGACCTACACATATGCATCTAAGGTAATGTCTCGAAAAATATTTAAATCACTGTTCCCAATGGTAAACAATACCTTTACCCTTTCTAAAATGTATACTTGACTTACTTGAGTCTATAGTGCCATAAATATTTTGCACAAAAATCAAATACGTTTGTTGCGACATAAACTGTCGCTCCGTCAAAAATTATCGCCCCCGGCTCGGGGCGACAATTTGTGACGGCGTTGGCATCACAAATTGTCGCCCCGTCACAAATTGTCGTCTGGCGACAATTTGTGATGCTTGTGCCGTTCCCAATTTTTGACCTCGATGGCGACAATTTGTGATGGCAAAATGAAACGTAGCTGCACAAATTGTCGCCGACCATGCACTGTGAATTGTGTGGTTGGGGTGGTTGCTCCGGTGTTATGCTTTTGTGGGGTACAGGTATGACTGGTAAGTTATGCGCATGTGTGTGGGGGGGGGGGGGGGGCTGCATGGTACGTGCTGTGTATGATTTGTAGGTGCGTATTATGTGATTTGTGTATGCGTTTGGGTCATAGAGATGTATACTAATAATATACTAGAGCGCGGACTGCGTGTGGCGCGTACGCAGTTGAAGAGGCCGCGCGCCATCTTTGTCATTACTGTCATTACTGTCATTACTGTCATTACTGTCATTACTGTCATTACTGTCATTGTCCGGGCAAAAACATACATCGCGTCCGGGCAGCGCAGTAGTATAGTGGTGGACACGTGAATACGTATACACAAGCGCTCAAACACGTATTGGCTTCCAGCAAGAAGATGAGGGGGTCGGAGATGAGAGAAGGACACAACTCAAAAATTTAAGTTGCTAGCGATCTCTTATTATGAGTGGTAAAGAAAATAAAAATTAAACAAAATGTTACTTTATTCTCCACGAGGTAATACTTTCAAGCCGACCAACACGACCATGGTCCATGCAATACAAAGGGTTCTCTTGGTCTCTAGACAGCCGGGTGCCCCTTGTGCTATATACAGTTGATACTGCGTCATTTTTTGTGTTTTTTTTTTGCAATTATATTTTTTCTGTATGAGGGGACTGCATTCTATAGTCCTATCTGTGTATACGAGTGCATGTTTCATTGAATTTCTTTTTTTTTTGGGGGGGTGGAAATGAAATAAATGATTTTAAAAGTACGTGTAGGCATATTGGTTCCATGACATTAAGTTCAAGCTCGAAATGCTAATGCTGAAGCTACATAAACCCTAACCCAAATCATAACACCTAACCCTAATCCTAATCCTCACCCTGCCTTGAACCAAAAGCCCAATCACACCCATGATGCTAATTCTATTTTCAGAAAGATATCAATGCCGGAGCATAATATGTCCTGTCACCAGGCATATTACGTATTCTAAGCTTTTCTCACACTATCATCATAGTAAGATTAACTGCGGGTATAGCAAAGGGTAGAGGAACAATTTTTTTTTTTTTGGGGGGGGGGGGGGGCGTGGGGGCTCAAGGGCCAAATAGGGCACTTAGAAAAGAGCGTAGTGACAGCGTAAACGCAGCGGGGAGAGCGTAGTGACGGCGTAAACACAGCGAGATGAGCGTAACGAGGTCTTTCTGAGCGTAGTAACAATGGCACAAGAACGGGAAGTAATTTTAGCTGTAATTTTCGAAGAAGAAGAGATGAAGGAAAAGAAGAGAAGAAAGCAGCGAAGCAGCTACCCATAAGGCGAGGAAAGAAAGACTGCACGTGATGCTGAAAGAGGAGGAAGAGGACAGAGCAGAATTTTGAAGAATATGAAATCATCTACAACTGGAGGAAGACGGACTATATAAAAGCAAGGACATCAAGAAAAAGCCTTGGAAAAATCAGCACGTCTTTGTTTATACCATGCATTGCTGCAAAAGAACCGTGAGTTGAGGAGCCTCTTCGAGGTCCACAGTATATTTCTTCGGTTCTGCATGCTAATTTCAATTCAATTCAATTCATTTTATTTCCATACTTCTCATTTGTGGACATTATAACAGAAATCAAACAAGTTCTTTCACCTTGTAAACATTGTGCAAAACACAACAATATACATGGTGATAACACAGTAATTATATGTAATAACTGGTCAAATTCGAAATCGAGATGGGGTTGATCAAAGAAAAGTATGGCGGGACCTACATGAAAGCAAGCTTGTTTGACTGTAAGCCCCGAGTAATCAGTGTTTGTGATAAAGAAACGGAGAACGGACAGTAGATAAAGACCAGATGATGTAAGGGTGCCAAATAAGAAAAAAAAAAATAGAATGTGAGCTATTACTGTGACCGAGATATCATTGGTTTCAGGAGGACAACATGATTTGCATAATCATAAAGCCTACTTTGGTATATACATAATGTACACTATAAACTGTTGTTGCATTAAAGCTATCGCCAGGATATGATCAGTAAGACACAAGAAGTAACATGTACAGCTATCAAGCCATTTGGTGTCCGCCGTCAAGCTCTGTATAGAAAGCTAGAGAGAGAAAGAGGGAAAGAGGAGGAGAGGGAAGCGAAGTAGAATGTGGAATTGATAATGATGAATTCGGAGAGCCTGACAGTAAGACCTAAAATGGAATCTGCAGCGTGTTGACAAGAATGTTTTATCGGACAATAACATACCACAATATTACATAATACATTACAATTATTCAGTTTCTGCAAGATATGCACTCAATAAAGACTCTTTTAATTTGCGTTTAAAGGAATATAAAGACAAGCAGCTTGTTATTTCGGGGGAGAGGTCATTCCAATATCTAGGGCCCGTATACATTGTTCGAATACGTGGAAGGTGAAATGCGTCACTTTGGCGGGTAGGATAATTATGAATCAAATAGTTTTTCCTGAACATGCGAGTGAAAACCTCCGGTAACTCCTTGGCAGAAAATTTATACATAAATATGCCGACGTTGTAACTAAATAAATCTGATGTTTTCAGTACCTTATTTTTGAAAAATAAATCATTCGTGTGGGACAAAGATCCAATATGGTTGATATTTCTGATGGCGCGTTTTTGAACACGGAACAGTATGTCAAGAAGATTTCTAGGTGCATTCCCCCAAACAAGAATACCATAATTAAGGTACGGAGTAATCAAAGTAGAATAAAGATTAAGCAGGATTTGACTTGGAAAAACATTCTTCAGTTTATTAAGAACACCCGTATTTTGGAAAGAATATTACTTAAATAACTGGCGTGGGATTTCCAAGACAAATCACTGTCAATAAAAAGCCCTAGAAATTTTATACTACTAACTTGATTTAATTCAGTTTCATTAAACTTAATGTTAGAAGGAAGGGTTTTAAGACTGTTGCTAAAAAGCATACAATGAGTTTTATCGATATTAAGTGACAATTTATTGGCGTATATCCAAGATTGCACAGATTTAAGTTCTTCATTCATTGTGTTAACAAGAGTATAAGGATCTCTGTGTGTAAAAAACAGACTGGAGTCGTCAGCAAAACATATAAAGGAAAGAATTGGCGAAGAACTAGGAAGATCGTTAATGTACAAAATAAACAATAGGGGGCCTAGTAAGGAGCCCTGTGGAACACCACATGAAATTAACTTTAACTGAGAATCACGACCATTTATACTCACAAATTGTTTTCTGTTTGATAAATAATCTCGAAACCAGTCCAAAGCCTTCGAGAAATTTGTGTGTGCGCGTATATACTAACCTTTCAAGAAGTTTTGAAAATGAAGTTAACAAAGAAATAGGGCGATAATTTATCACAGATTCTTTTTGTCCTTTTTTAAAATTTGGTACAACTTTAGCTATTTTCATTTTTTGTGGAACTATGCCAGTAGATAACGATAAATTAAAAATGGGTGTTAATTGTGTAACTACTTCATTAATGATATTTTTAAGGAGGAAATTGGTGATTCCGTCACATCCAGAGCTTTTCTTATTGTTCAAATTTTGCACGATATCTTTGATTTCTTCTTCAATGACTGGTTCGAAAAAAAAAGAGACTGCTGATTCTGGTCTTTTAAAAAGTAATAAAAATCAGTGTTTGAGTGTGGAATACTGCTGGCAAGATTAGGTCCTATGCTTACAAAGTATTCATTGAATACTTCTGCCACATCAGCTTGATCTTCAATATACTTATCATTATAGATAATATGCCTAGGGGGTTCAATGTTCTTTTTAGTGTTCAGCGCTTCATTTATCACCTTCCACGTACTCTTGATGTCATTTTTATACTTAATAAATTGCTTTGAAAAAATGCATTCTTTTGGCTAAACGTATGGATGATGCAAGAACGTTGCGATAATGCACATACCGAGACCGAGTTCGACTGTTAGAATCACTTCTGTATTTATAGAAAAGGGTATTTTTACGGTTAATAGACCTAAGGAGAGATTTTGTAATCCAAGGTTTTTGGGGAACTTTTTTACGGTTTGAAAGAGTAAATGGCTTAACGGGTATACTGGAATCATATGCAGATGACAGTATTTGTGAAAAGTGTTCAAAAGCTAAGTTTGCACCGCTTTGGTTATTAACAATTGACCAATCAACGGATCTTAGTCTCTCCCTAAGTCTACTAAAATTAGTTTCTGACATTTCTCGAAAACCAGAACTGGGCGAATGAAAAGAAGCATTACTTATGTTAAAATTGGGCATAACAGCGAAGATCGGAAAATGATCGGATACATCAGACACTATTATACCAAACGTGATATTAAAAAGGGGACTATTAACAAAAATATTGCCAATTAGAGTTGCTGTGACATCAGAAATTCGAGTGGGCTTCTTTATAAGAGGTGAAAAAGTCTCGGATAGCATCACATTGAGGAAATCTTGGCATGTGGAGTTGGTATGACAATCTAAAAGGTTGAAATTAAAGTCACCCATGATAAAAACAATTCTTGTTCACAAAATATGCATCAGCTAGAAGTACGGATAATGATTCAGTAAATTCAGTGGGGTTTGTATTTGGAGGTCTGTATATTTCACCTGCAACAATACTTTTTCTATTTGGAACCCTAATTTCAGTAAAAATACTCTCAATAACTTCAGAAATTAAACTAAATTCGTCTAAGAGTTGATAATTCAGATTTTGAGTGACGTAAAGCCCAATTCCGCCGCCTTTTTTACCTGCCCTGTTGTTAGTCAAAAGTGTGAAGCCATCAATGGTAAATAGCGAAGAAGGTGATGTTTCCTTTAACCAGGTTTCACTGATTCCGATATCTTGACTATCAAATTTAATTTGATTCTTGAACATATTGAATTGATCAAAGTTTTTATTTATGCTCCTTATGTTAAAGTGTGAAATAAAAAAATTGGTTTGGATTTGACTGAGATAATGAAATTATATCGTCTTCGATGTGGTATTCTGTGGGTGGCATTTGAGGACTGGTGTCGTTTACATCAACGTCAAGTATCAGTTCGTGAGCTTGTGAGTTCAAAAAACTAATTATATCAGGGTTATCACCTTCTTCGCTATTTGTGGCATGTACAGGTACATCCTCTTTGTCTGGTGCGTGAGCAGACATAACGGGTGCACGTCACGAGACCGACACCCACGAGTCATACAGCCCACAAGTTATACAGCTCACAAGTCATACAGCCCACGAGTCATACAGCTCACAAGTCATACAGCCCACCAGTTATACAGCCCACGAGTTCGACACTGAGTAAATAAAGCCCACGAGTTCGACATCAAGTAAAATAAGCCCAGGAGTTATACGGCTCACGAGACCGACACTACGCACAAAAGGCTCATGAGACCGACAGTAAGCAAACAAAGGCCACGAGACCGACACTACACTTAAAAGGTCCACGAGACCGACGCTACGCATGCAAGGCTCACGAGACCGACATTACGCAAAAGAGGTTCACGAGACCGACACTAAGCAAAGAAGGCCCACGAGACCGACAGGATGAACAGCGCCACCTATCGACCACTTAATTGTATAGGGTGTCCTGATACCAGTAATAGCATAGGAAGATATGAGAGATGGAAAAGAAGAGTTGCCATCTCCGGCAGGGTGTTACCCCATCAGTTGCCCCCCCCCCCCCCCCCCCCCCCCCCCGAAATGATCAGGATCTTTCATTGCGTTTGCATGGGTGTGTGTTTGTGAAAAAAATGAACAAAGTACAGTAAAAGTGTGTAACAGATCTTTCTACAATAAACCTGCGAGGGTGTTGATTTAGTATCAATTAAAAATGTGACCGTGCAACTCAAAACGAACATAAAGTCGCACTCACTGATTTTGCGTGAGGACAGAAAATAAGTAAAATGGGTCAACCTAGCCGAACTTGACTTTTTCATATTTTCTGAAAGAGCGGGTCTTCTTTTACATTATGCTAAAATTTGGTATCATAAAACGGGCAGAAAATTGTGTTTTTTAGCAGTTTATCTCGAACATTTTTCGTAGAATAGTGTGATTAGGTGTGTCTTTAGAATCCCTTTTTCATTTCTGAAAAACCTTGTCCACACTCTTCACTTTCAACTCTAATAACTTTTGAAAGAATAGTGCTACTGCTTTGAAAGTTGCCATTAATTATGGACAGAATGTGTTAATTGGGCATGCTGAATTTCAGTTTAATCTGATAATCCCTTCTTTGTTGTTACTCTGGTGATTTACCTCCTGTTTTTTTGTCCCATTCATCGCACAGCCAGCACGGTTTGGTAAAGATTTAGCGCTTGAGTAGACACTGTACTTCAGAGCCTCTTTTCTCAGTTCACACTTTTCCTGAGTTTGTGCTTTCTTTCCAATATTTAGATAGGTTAGGAGAGTCCATTTGATTTGAGTTATACATCATTTTAAAGCTTAAAGTCTGTTCTTTCAGAATATGGTCTCAGCTAAAAATTCATGTCTGGCGACTTTTTGTTTGTTTTGAGGTGCAGTGTCACAAATAAAAAAATAACGTAATCGTCTATTAAGGTAGCGTTAGGGATTCGGAAAAAAACCAGATGCATTCATGAAAACAGCTATTGTATTTCACGATAAAATGTACTGTTTGGAAGAGAATAACACAAGCCACAAAATTGAGGTGAATCCCTGCGACATACATCATAGTTACAGAGAAAATTAGAAATAGATCTTACTGCAAAACGTCAAAGCAGGAGGGTAGAACATCTTAAAAAGAATAAGTAACTAGTGAATCGGGAAAGAGAAGAGGTAAAATTTATATCTTGTCCATTTTGTAGCTAAAAACTGGTAACGCCTATTAAAAATAGCACGATAGCATTATCAATGCTCTAAATCAATCCATACATCGTTATTGTCCTCTTTTAAGTTCATTTGTGTTTTTGTCTCTTTTTTGGGGGGGATGAAGAATACCAATTCTTCTATTTTTTTTTGGGGGGGGGGAGCGGGGGCATGAAGAATACAATTCAATTTGTCTACTTGATAACAATGTCGCTCCCTGACACACTTGCCCCCCTCCCCTCCCCAGAAGTATGTAGAAATACATATTTGATGACGTTCATAATTATGTAGATGGTCACCATCTTTTAATTGATAGCGTTACGAAATCACACCCGCCAGTATGTTATTTTTTCCGTTCATGGAACACCCTGTACAGGTGATTGACATGTAGATGGCGCTGTTTATCCTGTCGGTCTCGTGGGCCTTCTTTGCCTACTGTCGGTCTCGTGGGCTTTCTTTGCTTAGTGTCGGTCTCGTGAGCCTTTTTTTGCCTACTGTCGGTCTCGTGGGCTTTCTTTGCTTAGTGTCGGTCTCATGAGCCTTTATTGCTTAGTGTCGGTCTCGTGGGCTAAGTTTGCTTAGTGTCGGTCTCATGAGCCTTTTGTGCGTAGTGTCGAACTCATGGGCTGTATGACTCCTGAGCCGTATAACTCGTGGGCTGTATGACTCATGGACCTATTATTGATGTCGGTCTCGTGGACCGTATGACTCGTGGGTGTCGGTCTCGTGGGATGCCCCCGACATAACAACAATTTCATTATTCATATCATTCACACTATTTGACTTAGCCATTGTGAAAAAGTATCATAACCGTGGGTATTACATAAACTTGTTGACACAAAATTCTGCGTTTGAACTTGTTTGCTGCTTGCTGTCTAGAGAGAAGAAGACATTCACCTGGTTGAGTTATGTAAGATGCTTGAATACCTGGCAAAGAATGTCTGTACACAAAACATGATCAAGCATTATGCGTAGACCAAACTTGACGTTCGAGTACAATTTTTGTCTTGAGGTAAAAATTTCACGGAATGATTTACAAACAAAGATACCTGTGTTTGTGGGTACAAGCAGCAAGAGAACTGTATCAAAGGCAGGCGGAGACATTGGAATGACTAATTTTCCCTTTGAAAAAATGTGACACATTTGAGTAGCTACGTACGTACAGACATTGACAGCAAAAATGTCGGTTGAACGGTTACGACCAGAAAATAAGAAACACTTGACACATGTTAACAGCTTGTGTTCACTGGGTGAGGAATAATGACAGGGGGTTTGAATTTGGCTACTAGAATATCTGCATACCAGAAAGAGAAGGATCAAGTTCACGTGGTCACAAATAAGAATTGTGTTTATACACTTAGTGCTATTATTATAAGCATTTAAAAGTGCACGCTTGGCACATATATGAAAGAAATAAAAAATCTTTGTGGAGCTTGCATTTGGCATTTCAACAAAATTACACCGTCCATAAAAAACAGAAGGAAAAAATGACGTTGAACATAATGTGCATAGATCAAAACTTACTATATCAAACAATGTAAACGCAACTGTCTCAACCTTTGAGAACAGAAGCAGGAATATCATTAACACGAGAACGGAATTACACATTTCTTTAACCGATTCCAATAGAGACAATTTGTGGCCACCACTCCTCCCTAAACATGTGAACAGAGTGACGAGCAGAGATGACATTTTCTTTTTTTCCTTCGGTCAACCCTTTTCTATTGTAAACAAGGAAAAAGAAGTATCAGTATGAGACAGATTCTGATCACAAATTAGTGGTACAATGTACCCATTTTATTACTTTTTGGTTGTTGCTGTTGAGAGAAAAAAAAAACCAATAGCAATAAAAGTTGTAGGCAATGTATTAAAATCAATCAAGTTGGGTTTAATATAATCTGCAATAAGTTGACTGACTGCAGATCGACAGTCGAATCGGGCTACATCGGGGCACATCGGGCACTTTTCAGCTCTCTGAACGGGGTAACAGCGTGATAAGATCGTATAGATCGTTCAGAGCGTAGATACAGCGTGCATCGATCGGATAACATTGGCAACATCGCACTGACAGCGTAGCTACATCGTTCTAAAGCGTACCGGCAGCGGCAGAGATCGTAATCAGGGGCGTCACCAGCTTTTCTTCAAGGGGGGTGCGTTTTGACAGTAAATGTAAACTGTGAGTTTTTTAATTTGATTTATTGGCTCCTGTGTCATCATGTACATTTACACATACTCTATACCGTATATTGTACATAATACATGTGATTGTATACATACACGAATCTTTCGCTATGAAGGACTATTAATACGGGGGTACATTATGTGACGTTGTGAGATCCTCGGCGATGATCTATTCCGCTCCTTTATTGTGGAGGGTGTGGGAGGGGGATACCCCCTCCCACGGTAGGAACTTTTTGTAAAAACAAGAGTGTAAAAGTCGCGCTTATAGGGCATAGTAAAAATAAATATACTATGAAGGACTATTACGAGGGTACATTTTATGTGACGGTGTGGTGTGAGATCCTCGGCGAGGGAGCAAAACAACCAAGCGGGAGAGGGTGTAGGAGGGGGATACCCCTCCCATGCACGGAGGGACTTTTTGTGAAAAGAAGAAAAAAATAGAGTTGCACAACAATTAAATACGAGCGAGCGGAGCGAGCGAGCTTGAAAATTTTGATATTTTACAATCCCAAACTGCGGTTTGTAGCTATATTTTTTCGCTTTGGAAATGAAGGGGGTGCACCGGGAGCTACTGGCAATTACTGGCAGCAACATGAGGATAATGGCATAACGATTACATGCGAGCGAGCGTAGCGAGCGAGCTTGAAAATTTTTGCATTTTACAGTCCAAAAACTGCCGTTTTTAGCTCTATCTTTTGGCTTTGGAGATTAAAGGGGGGAGGGTGGCGCAACGGGCGCAACTGCTGGCAATTACTGGCAGGAACGTCAGGAAAATGGCACAACGATAAAATGCGAGCGAGCGGAGCGAGTGACCTTGAAAAATTTGACATTTTTATAATACTGTCAAAAAAACTTCCGTTTGTAGCAACTGTATATTTCTTCGCTTTGGAAATTAAGGGGGGCGCGCAGAGCGCAACTGCTGGCAATTACTGTAACATTAGGAGAATGGCATAACAATTAAATGCGAGCGAGCGGAACGAGCGAGCTTGAAAATTTTGACACAGTCAAAAAACTGCCGTTTGCAGCTATATTTTTTCGGGGGGGGGGGCGCACCGGGCGCAACTGCTGGCAATTACTGGCAGCAACATCAGGAGAATGGCATAACGATTATATCGTCTGTATCACTTCAGTCAACCAATTTTCCTTACAACGTTTTTGTTACCCCAAGGTTCCACAATTATGTTTTCTCAATTTACTTTCTTTTGATTATGCAACCTTATTCTATGTTACCAAAGAAAGTGAAATGTTTATGTTCTTATTGAAAAATGAAATAAAGTTTGAATTGAATTGAATTGAATTGATTAAAATGCGAGCGAGCGGAGCGAGTGAGCTTAAAAATTTTGACATTTTACAGTCTAAAAACTGCCGTTTGTAGCTATTCCTTTTCGGTTTGGAAATTAAGGGGGCGCACCGGGTGCAACTGCTGGCAATTTAATACTGGCAGCAATATCGGGAGAATGGCATAGCGATTAGATACGAGCGAGCGGAGCGAGCGAGCGTAAAAATTTTGACATTTTACAGTCCAAAAACTGCCGTTTGTAGCTTTGTTTTTTCGCTTTGGAAATTAAGGGGGGGGGGGGCGGTGCGCCACTGGTAGTCAAGGATGTCGGTTTATGTTTATCATGATCGGGGGAGGTATGACCAGCGAGGGGGCGTCGAAGTGACCAAGCGGGGGAAGGATGTCCAAAATCTGCACTTTAGAGCATCCCCTAATTGTTTGTGTTTGTGTGTGTGTGTTTTATACATGGAAAAGTTGGGAAATAGCCCAGATCAAGTCTTATTATTGGCAATGCAAGGCATTTTAAAGTAGACTATAGTATGTATAAGCAACACTCAGTGATCTAGCTTTGATATAACAAAGTGTAAGGTACAGAGGTGTACATTCTACATCACATTGCGCAACATTGCAGCGACTCTTTGCCGTTCGGATGTTGAGTACACTGCTCCATCCTCTTTATCATTCAGAATGCCAATCAGGAATTACGCTGGATCACAATCTTTTGTCGGCTCCGGGCTTTTTGAACAATGTTCCGCACTATTGATGCCTCTTTAATAATTATGGTTAAAAGAAATCTTACAGAAAAAAAAAATAATTTCTTGCTCACCCTTTCATGTCAATTTCAAAAGCAGTTTACTAATCCTTTAATTACCATTTTGATTTTTTTTTTTTGGTACCAGCGGATTGGGGGGGGGGGGGGCACGTCAGTTACGCCATTGATTGGAGACCTGTAACCGGAGAGGAGGGTTGTGGGCGGGGTATCTCCGTCGCATGCGACGGAGCTTTTGCATTTTCTGAATTGATAATCCGTTGCACAATGAATTAAATATACCTTACGTATACAGTACGGTCGATAGTATATAGTAAACATTGTATGTATAGCATCAGTGCTGCAAGGGCCGGGGTGTTATTGTGATTGTTTTTGTTTTTGTTTTTGTTTTTGTTTTTTGTTTTGTTTTTTGTTTTTTTACTCCTGGTGCAAAATAAAAAACAAAATAAGAAGAAAAATAAAAAAGAACAATTATTTAGCGTCCGGCGTTGAGGTCACTCGCAGACTGAAGCGTGTTTTTTTTTTTTGTTTTTTTGTTTTTTTTTTTAGGTTCTGAAGGGGGGTGCGTTCGCATCCAGCGCACCCCCCCCCCCCCCCCCCCCCCCTGGTGACGCCCATGGTAATGTCTCATTCCCGATCATCGTAGTAAGAGCGTAGCAAGAACTTGGTAGTCATAACTGCAGCGTACTTAGAGCGTTCTAACATCGTACTGTGTTCAGATCGGCTCATGTTTTACCCGATCCTTCCAGATGTGAGAAAACTGTCAAATCGTAGCGAGAACGGCATAGTGGCACAGGGGCTTTACGTTTTGTTCGCTGACCCATTGAGCCAGCGCTATTCTCATTCGGGGTCACTACATTTGATACAGAATGGGGGAGGCAGCGTGTTGCGTTCGTCTCCGTGCCGCACAAACCACTCGCCACGACTGAGTGTCTTTAAAAAGGAGAGTTTTTTATTTTGGAAATGGGGCAAATGCCCCCCCCCCCCCCCCGTTCCGCCGACCTTGATATAGTTATGTACCTCGGTACTGTATTAGCTATCTATAGTAGCAATAGATCGAGAATGGCTGAGGGAGGGCGGAGTGCCCCTGACGAATTTTGCAAGACCTTTTCTTTTCTTTTTTTTTTTTTTTTTTTTTTTGGGGGGGGGGGGGGTCTTGAATCAATTTGTTTAACACACACTATAAATGTAATTTTAGTTACTTGTGAAAGGAAACTCCGCTCCCCTTCTTTTCTCCTGTTTCTACATCCAAAAGCAGCACATAAACCCGGGCATTTTGCAACACAGATCTATGCTACCTAAAGTAGAATTTGCGAATTTAAGAACATTTTTGATTTCCAAACTCCGATGGAGACCTTGGCATAGATGCTAGCCTACTGCCGTTGCATCCTATCGTCGATCTCCCTGCATGCTCAGCTAGCGCTATACGTTATCGGTACGGTCGCTAGTCGAAATTTGCCCGGACCAAAATGGCGAACGCCTCCTTCTATCGGTCACAGGGATTTTACGGAGTCCGCCCTCTAGTGTTCTTAGTATAATATCTCTATGGTTTGCGTATAGCTGTGTGTGTGTGTGTCTGTGTGTGTGTTTGTGTGTGATTTTAATTATAATACAATAATATGTGGGGGTCAAAATTGGTAGGATTTTTATGGGGGGGGGGGGTAAAAATTGGAAATAGTGGACCTTTCTGAGGGAGTTAAGCAACCAAGCCCAATACGGTCTCACTCTGGAAGGGGTACATTTTGGACCCTGCTCGCTAGCGGGGGGGGGGGGGGGGGGGGGGGATTCGTTCGAACCCCCTGAACACCCCCTTCCCTAGTTACGGGCCTGTGTGTGGTGGTTGTAAAGTGGTAGTGGTTTGTTTGTGTGTATACGTGTGCCTGTATGTGTTGATGTTTGTGCGAACGAACTTTTTGGGCCAAATGTTAAGTTTTTACGACGCGTTTCTATTATGGCTCGTAAATTTCACGAGAAAGTTCTGACATGTACCAAACCTATATCCCTTGAATATATTGGATCATGTAAATCTTTCTCACTTACAAGGGCATAATATATACATAAAAACAACAACAAAAACAACAAAAAACCACACAAATACATTATACGAATCTAGAATTAAGTCATTAATAAAACAAAAGACCAACCCTTCCTTTCCCAACCGAAACAAATCTACATCTATCCTAAATATCAAATCCTACCAATATCTGTCACACCATTTACCATCCCACCAACCCCCGATTAACCAAAACGTAAATCATCCCACACCCACATTCACCAACCCACATACATACACACACCCACACACACACGAACCGATACCACCTTCCTTCCTGATGAAACGACTTCCCAATGTTGATACGTAACACATAATGAACCGTATGCATAAAAGCAGCGTCCGCCCGCACGCAAGCACCTGTGCACTCCGAATTCAAATACAAATCCGTCAAACTCATCAAACTCAAAGCTGCTGATAAAATCAATATAACGTTTATGCCAGCAACAGCTTACCCCTCCCCACGCGCAGCCAAAACAAGTAATAAGTGCATTCTTCCATAATATACGAACACACACACACACACACATGCACACACGCACGAACGGACACTCAATTATCATGTACGCGCACATACACAATTCCTTGAAACCTCATCGTGACTTTTTACATGGCTTGTTTGCATGAATGTAGCCATGTAAGTTATGTTTTGGTATTTCAATGACTATGTCAAGAATAATATTATCCCCAAATATGTGCTTCGAGGGCGGGCAACAATTTTTCCCGTCAGCCCTCATCACAAATTGTCGCCAGACGACAATTTTTGACGGGGCGACAATTCATGTCGCAACATAACTTTGTGTTCATCATTCTTTTATTTTTAAAGCAGATAAACTTGTACAGGTAATCTTGAACAGATGTTTTAAACATACAAGGGACTATGGACGGTTTCAGTTGCGATCCCAAAGTAGACGTGCAAATTTCCTCGTGCGACAGAAACTCTATAATCACAATGCCCACGTGCTTCACAACATCAACAAGGAAGTACTGTGCATAATTGATGAACGTTAGAATTCAGTGTAAAACAGATACCAAAAAAAAAGACACAGAGAGTGGGAATATGATGCTTTTCTATAGCTTTATTAAGAGATGTACTGCAAGGAGTAATATAGAATAACTATGTGAGGCATCACTTATCGACTGCACGTATTTCAAGACAACTTGATAAACTATGAAGGCACATGTCTATCAATATCTGATCTCTGTCTTCTTATGAAATCTATATATGTGACAGTGCACCTCAAAACGAACATAAAGTCGCACACACTGATTTTGCGTGAGGACTGAAAATAAGTGAAATGGGTCAACCTAGCCGAACTTGACTTTTTCATATTTTCTGAAAGAGCGGGTCTTCTTTTACATTATGCTAAAATTTGGTATCATTAAACGGGCAGGAAAGTGTGTTTTTAAAGCAGTTTATCTCCAACATTTTTGGTAGAATAGTGTGATTAGGTGTGTCTTTAGAATCCCTCTTTCATTTCTGAAAAACCTTGTCCACACTCTTCACTTTCAACTGTAAGAACTTTTGAAATTATAATGCTACTGCTTTGAAAGTTGGCATTAATTATGGACAGAGTGTGTTAATGAGGCATGCTTAATTTCAGTTTAATCTGATAATCCCTTCATTGTTGTTACTCTGGTGGTTTACTTCCTGCTTTTTGTCCCATTCATCGCACAGCCAGCACGGTTTGGTAAAGATTAAGCTCTTGAATAGACACTGTACTTCAGAGCCTCTTTTCTCAGTTCACACTTTTCCTGAGTTTGTGCTTTCTTTCCAATATTTAGATAGGTTAGGAGAGTCCATTTGATTTGAGTTATACATCATTTTAAAGCTTAAAGTCTGCTCTTTCAGAATACGGTCTTAACTAAAAATTCATGTCTGGCGACTTTTTGTTTGTTTTGAGGTGCAGGGTCACATATTGTTGACTGGCCTTGCGAAAGATACCAGAAAATATTGCCCAAACTGAAAGAATACGAGGAAGAAGAAGACGAAGGCGATTTGGTTTCAGTGCGGGCAACATTTTCTGGGATCTCCCGAAAAGGCCAGTCAATATCATAATTATTACGTATCTCCCAGATAAATTACGCAAACATGCCAAGGCCTATTGTATGTGAACACGCTATACTAGCCACATTTGACTTATATACCTGTAAATCATCACCAACATGTGGCTACGAAGTGCGTCTTGTCTTTTACTGATTCACCGGTATTCATGAAAAAGTTGAAATAAAAAAGCAAATTCATGAAAAGCAACCGTGTTAAAAACAATGCACGCAATGAAAAAAAAAAACGTCTTGCATGTGGTTAGATTCGGCCGATGTATGTGTGTCGATTTTCACTTAGCTTTGAATAGACAAGCTGTCTTTTTTAATTTACAATTTAAGTTCAGTGTAATCGAAATTGGAGAAAGTACACATTTATACCGTGATTGACACCTCTCTCTCTCTCTCTCTCTCTCTCTTTCAATGAGTGACATCTGACTATTAAAGAGCCTTTGATGTCATGGTTTTATTTCACTGAATGCTACCATGAATCACAAGATGAGATGATAATTTCATTGCATACCTCAAAAGGTATCATCGGAAAAGATATTTTTAGCCTAAATGGCTTCACAGTGACTATAAACATTCTATTGCTTACAGATAAGATGCATTGTGAACGTAACCTCCATTAAGGAGCTAGGTGATCCCAAATATGTTCCATGTCACACTTCTTACGGCTCCTACACTATCGTGAAATTTAACCCAGAGTAAAAAAGCAAACTGGTTTTACTTAACTTATAAGTTACTTGACAAACGCGCAATTAATATGAAACAATTTTCAGAATTCTAATAGGATTGGGCACGTTTACGGCTGCTTTACTTTGAAATCGTTTAACAAAGGTTAACTTTAATACCACTTATTCAGTATATGTAAAACGCATATGAGAGGACGAAATATTTACATCATTACTACAAACACACACACACGTATATAAACACAAACACACACACACACAAGCACACACACACATCCACACACGACGAACTTGACAATTTCATTTTGTTAGTCTTTGGATGCTTTTCACAATAGAGCAGGCATATTTCTGCCGGCCACGAAAAAGAACACGAAATAATTTTTGTGAATAAAATTATACAAAATCTGTACAAGATTTTTTTTTTTTTTTTTTTGGCTGACATACAAATGTTAAAGCAGAGATATTATAAGAAAAAAGTTCAAAACAATACATAAACGTTTATCAATAAAGAAACACGTGGGCCTGACGACATGAAACCTATACGCAGACCTCCACCACAACCTTCAAAAGTCAAAAACATACATGGTGATACAACATATATCTCACACGAAAAACTTTGCTATACTGCAAAATCAGCTATATTACGCTGGAAGATGCGGTTAAAAAAACTACAATACTTTATACTAAATTACCTGATTAAAAAATAAAAACAAGCAAACATACCTTTGATTTCATAGTGTCCAACATGCTCGTGTTTGTAAGGCACAAAAGCTTTGGAAGATAGCCAGTTATAAGAAAAAACTAAAAATTATGTTCTTGATCATAAATCTGCAGCACCACGACAGTAAGACTGTTATGATTGATCTGTGTTAGTATACATCAATATATGTGTATACGAACACACACACCCACACACAATTCAGTGAGTGCTAAAGAAAATTGTCGGACCGGAATATTTACATCATTGCATTAAAAAAAACCACATCGAAACTGGCCATTTATTTGTATCAAATTACCAAAAAGTTTCGGTAGTCCTTTTTTTTTTGCAACTCAACATGTTGCCGGCCATGAAAGAGAAAATGGAATGTATTTTGCATTTGCTATTTTCTACAAGCATTGCAAATACGTATCGCCAGTATCTATTTCATTCAGTTGAAATTCAATGTGAAAATATACAGTAGTACTTAACAAGCACATTACATAATGTTCAAAACTAAGATTTATTATAATAAATCACATGAGAAAAGGAATAAGACACCTAGAAGACATTACTTTACTAGCACCATCTAAAAAATCGACTAACTCTTAAGGAGTATACATTCCATGAGGCATAGAAAAGTAGTAAATTGTAGCACATAAAAGAAAAATACATAACCAAGTGCTCGGGAAACACAAGAATATTCTTCTTTAACGTCACCTGGAGAAGACCAATCAAAGCCTTCAAATCATCTCCCTTTCCTCAAAAGGTGCACATGCATTATCACAACCCCATCAATCAAGATCAAGTGAACAGACTCCACGCTCAGAACATTCTCCACACAGCCTCTAGTTGCCGGCTTAGAATGCCACATCCATAATTCCAAATATTTCATTGACCATCTCTCCACCACTATTTCATTAACTCTATAGACACTCTTGCCAGCTTTGATGTAGACTCACTTTTTACCAACCTTCCGTCAGTTAACCCTGCGACATCTTCAAACATTGTTTTGACATCGACGCCACTCTCCTTTCCAAGACCCAACTAACATCACAACAGATACTAGTCTTCCTCCTTACACGTCTTAATCTTATTTTCTTCTAATGATGAGATACACTGTCGAGTAAATCAGATCAGGTTACCGAGATGTAGGCAACACGTCAGCCGTAGAACGTTTCCAGGTTGGACCGCGAGGAGGTCAGTTGCTCTGCCACCCCGACTAACACAGCCATCATCGCCACCTCAAACTCCTTCGAGCTCTACTACCAGTCAGGCACAGGCGCAGAAAACTGCGCCTGTCGAAAAGCGCCGATTTCTGCTATCATGAATATTATAATGACAATACCCATCGTGCCACGCGATGCTCGTAGTGTAAAAGGCATGGAGAAAATTTAGGTGATGAAGACACCTAATCGATATTAATTTCGTACGAAAATTCTAACCTTGACACTTTTCTGATATTTCCTCTGTAGTAAGCCAAATACCTAATCTTGCATAATAATCATTTCTAGGGGAATAAAACCTTGACATCTGGCGTAATTCTGGTCGGAATACATAATTAGGTAAATGTTTTTTGAATGACCACCGGTTTGCCCTCTTTTTAGCCTTGTGCAACAGGTGTTGGCTAGTGTAACAGAAATGTACTCCTTCCTATCAGACCTTCCTCTCTCCCTTCTCCTCTCTCATCCCCTCTCGTGGCTTCTTTCCCTTTCTCTCCCCCAGCACAGCCACCTTCCATCTCTCAACGCATCATCTCTTTCCCCCTCTCTCTTCTCTGTGGTACTCTCCCCGGCAGGTTGGGTTCTTATCTCTGTTGAGTAAACATAGGGCAGCAGTTTAAAACAAGGAAAGTGTTGTGAAAGTGCGGCCAGGCTCTCTGTGGGGCCTACCTCGTACCTCCCTGGTCTTGAACTGACCATGGGCAAAGCACAGAGGCAGGGGCTATGCGATAGGTATTGCAGTTTTAGATTAGATTCCAGAGAGACAGAGTTATACAAAAGAGCACATAACAAACATGAGTTATCAGAGTTAATTGCAGATGATTCTGCAAAGGAAGCAGAACAGCGTAACATCGTAACAGCAAGGTAATCCCAATGACTCCTACTTCATTCTCAATCTCACTAGCCTATTTCTTGATTTATAAATGAGCTATGGTCAGTGTGGAGAGACCTATATAGCGCATGGTGTTTGTTGGTGAGAGCGTATGGCTCTGGATGTGCCTGATGCATGCTGTATTTCGATATAATTATGGTGATAGAGTGAAGTATACACATACATACTATCGTGTTTTGGCAATTTGTCTTGCATACAGTACTTAGTGCACTGCAAATCAGTAAAAAGCAGTAACGGGCGCCTGGTACACAGACGATATCAATGGAACCGACTGTTCGCGAAAACTACGAGAATCGATTGTAGCGGGCACACTTGCTCGGCGCTCGGGCGGATAACCCCAAAGTAGCAGTTTTCTGCGCCTGGCGGGAGGCGCAGTTTTCTGCGCCTGTGCCTGACTGACTACCGTAAGAGACACCTGAAACGCATAGAAAAAAAATCTGCGCTGTGTCATATCAGCCAGTGTCCAACACTCAAGTCGGACATACTCGGCAACTCAGTGAGGCAAAGAACACACATGCTTAACACATGGTTATTATGTTCCTTAAGTGTGGGATAGACCCTGCAGTTCAATGTTTCAACTCGAGCTCCTGGATAGAAGTAATGTGCAGTTTAATGCTTCCAGGTTTAAAATAGCGTCCCTGGTCAGTGACGGAGCATTAATATTCACATTTCTTGAATATGAGACCGTTCTGAAGCAAATCATTTTCACACAACAACAGATATACAATCATCTCCCAGCATTTCCACTGATTCCCACTGATCAGTTACTAGCCTTCCCCTTTAAAGCAGCTTTAACCTTTGCACACCTTGGAGTGGAAAGTACAACGTTGGCCATGTCATCTGTAAAAATTATGGAAGATTTTATCATCGCTTGCAGTTTAGGTCACATACTTTCACAATTACCCATCTGTTTATTGTACGTGTTGCTAAGTTGATATCACTGTTGCATACAAATTAAGGAAGAATATTCAATACATGAGAATGATCTTGTAAAATATGTCAAATACCACATCTCAAGAAATGTTGATCACACGTCATGCGTTTCTAGGGGGGATACCCAGAATATGGGAAAATCGTAATGAAGCATTGTTTGTTATTTTTATATTTTTTATAGATATAACAGGTTTGGAGATGCAACTTCGTTTACGGAACCCGAAATGGCATAGCTGAGGCTAATAATTGCCCTTGAATAAGTAGTAGTAGTAGAAGTAGTAGTAGTAGTAGTAACAGTAGTAATACAACACAAAATAAAGAAGAAAAAAAAAAGACTGACCTCTTCTTCTTTCGATGACGTGCTGCGATGAATATCAAGGCTGGCACAGCCGCCACAATCAGCAAAGGGATGATCCAGTAAACATGGTTAAAAGAATCTTGCTCTAGACAGATGACAAATCAATGGGAATGTATTGAATAGCTT
Organism: Diadema antillarum; assembly: GCF_040938485.1. Lineage (NCBI taxonomy): Eukaryota > Metazoa > Echinodermata > Echinoidea > Diadematoida > Diadematidae > Diadema > Diadema antillarum. The sequence goes on from NW_027270960.1 coordinate 4,693,370, forward strand.
CTCCCAAGTAAGAAATACTCTACACATTTATTGATTCAACAAATAGGCCTAACTCTCATTATTTTCCTCACAAATTATTTCTTGTTCAATGATTGACCGAGAGCATTGAAGGGGTGAAACACACTTCCACACGCAAACCCTTTTTCCCGTCAAAAAGCCCCTCTTGGGAAAAAGTTGATTAGATAATGTCCCGCCGGCAATATTTGCTAAAGAGAACAATAATACGTCACGAGTATACAGTACGATTTCTTACACCAAACACGGTCCTAGAAGATCAGTTATGTTTTCACCGCCTAGAATGAATAGGCACCGAGCACGGAAGTCAATGTATAGGGACGTGTAAATTAGTGCGTGGAAGAAATAAACTCGGGTGATCAGTCAAATGCGAAAACTGTAAACAATGAGAATATCCCACTTACTTTGCTGTTATTCTTGAAATAATTTGTGAGGGATATGAAACAAATAAACCACGTCATTGTCACTGCTAAATACAACTCTATGCATTCCATGCCCAATGGAAGATCATTTAGGCATTCATTTTCTCTTGGAGGTGGCTTGCCTTATAAATTCAACATGACCACAACAAGATTCATTTCCTTTTAAAAAGTGGGTGTTATGAATCATGAAAAAAGCCCATTAAAATCGATACAGTTCCCCTCTTTCCAGCAGATGCACGCATCGGGCTGTAATTACGTACATGGCGTGTATTGTTTGAGTAAAACTTCCAAAAACCTGTGAGTATATAACCATAAGTCATACAACACAGACTCTAGTATTGATGGGCATACAATGATTTATCATTTAGTGATGGTGAATTTTGTAATTTAATTTGCTAACCAACCACGCATATATATCCTGTATGGTGAATGGCGTCATTGCCTCCGTTGAAGTGTTTCACAATTTGCATTCATATTGTGCACATAATTAATTATGTATCATACGAACATGTGCATCGCCGATCAATCTTGTGCTGACACCAAACATGACTCAGAGCCAGCAAATTGAGCAGTAAAAAAAATCATTTAAAGTTGGGCAACACAGAATTCATCTTTTGTCTGGATCTTGATCTAGAGTGGCTGGTCTTCACACTAAATGGCAAAATCGGTGTCCCCTGATTGTTCTTACGTAATATAATTATAGGAAATATCTGCGATCCGGAGCCAACTTCTATGACGCCGCATGGAATGACACCTGACCGTGGATATATACGTCATAAATTTATGATACGTGATCACGCAGTGGGAACTAATAGATCCCTTAACATGTTTAAAGCGAATAAAAAAGAAAAGAATTTAGTGGTTTGTGTGATTGTGCTTTCAGATAACAAGTACAAGTAAAAGAATGGTGCCAGAATAATGATTTTTTGTTCTATCATTTTATCGTTAGGAGTTGCAGATAATTACCGTTACCAACTGCTGTTTGGTTTCCCTCGTGATCTAAAGCAGGCGGAAAAAAGACAAACAATCGAGGTGACGGTCATGTGCAACCGTTTTATTTGCCTTTGTGTACATAAGGCTGTAAGAAAATACATTACTACAGGAGAGTGAAAGTGAGTTGAATGTACTCACTAGTTGGGTTATTTGTACCAATATGAAAAGCAAAGATTTTCGTGTTCAAGTCTGGTACATAGCCTTATTTTATAGCGTTGCAAGCGGTGTAAAGATTAAATAAAAAAGGACGATTAACATGATTAGTTTCATGAAGGCGTTATATCACGTGAAGGTAGTTTAAAAGTGTAATGGAGAACCTATGATGTGACCTATGAAAACACACACAAACCAATGGCTGACACCGCATGACTTGTCACTGCATTAATTATGATTTTGTGAACCAGCAGAAGTACATCGACTTCCCTTCACCTATCATTCTCTACACTTATCTCATGTTTCCCACGAAGACCCTCCTCGTTTCTTACAATAAAAAATAGTAATCTATTCATCAAGAAGAAGAAGGAGCAGTAAAAACACAAACAACAACAACAACAACAACTCTATGAGCTGGTCATCTTAGATGACCACCCTCGATCCCCCCCCATAGATTCATATTAACATGAATATGAATACATATACATATATGTATACACACATGTAAGAAAAAAAAAGATATGGAGAGAAGATTCATATTCTTTCATATAGGCATGGGAATGATTTTGAATACCGTATCATATTCATGCGTATGCATGAATACACATAATATTGATATGCAGCGGAGAAGAGTTTCCCTTTCATCTTTGATATATAATTACTCAACATGTCCCCCAACACCCATGCAATTAAATATATATATATATATATATATATATATATATATATATATATATATATTGAGCATTACTCAAAGTGTCAAATGATATTAATCTTTCTCTAGACCATGGCAATGAAACCATACTTGTTCTGCTTGATTTTTCATCGGCATTCGACACCATCAGGCATGATGTTTTACTGCACAGGCTGCAACACAAGTTTGGTATCACATCTCTGGCTTATACATGGTTTGAATAATACTTGAAGCAGAGAAGGCAGACAATTGTAATAGAGAAGTTAGAATCCTCTACTCATGTATTAGATATCGGTGTCCCCCAGGGCTCTGTGGTTGGCCCAGTGTTGTTTACCATGTATTCTTCTCCTTTACACGATATTATCATGTCCAACCGAATGTCAGGGATGTGTTATGCTGATGACACTCAGATATACATTTCATTTCAACCTTGTAACATGCAGGATGCAATCTCTCGAGTAGAATGTTGTATCAGAGAGATTAAACTATGGTCAATCCAAAATAGTCTTAAACTGAATGATGAAACAACTGAGATCTTACACCTTACATCTCGATTTCGTAGAAGAATGGAACTTCCTGCAATAAAGATTGACAGTACTTCCATTGTACCTGGTAAAACAGCCAAAAACCTTGGTGTGATATTCGATCAGAATATGGTCATGGACAAATTTGTATCAGAGAAATGTAAATCAACATCCTTCGCTTTATATAAGCTTGGAAAAGTTCGTCAGTTTTTGGATGTTAAGACCAGTAAGAAGCTTGTTCAGGCTTTTATTTATGTCATTTAGACTATTGTAACAGTTTGTTGTATAATATCTCTGACTCACAGTTACATACACTCCAGGCAATTCATAATGCAGCTGCAAGATTGATCACCCGCACAAAGAAGAATTCTCACATAACCCCCATTTTGAAACAGCTCCATTGGCTTCCTGTTCAGTCATGTATAGTTTTCAAGATACTGTTACTGACTTATCAGTGCCGCCATTCAATGGCACCAGAATATCTCAGTAAGTTCTTGGTCAGGTACGCTCCCTCTCGTAATTTAAGATCAACTCAGAAAAATTGTCTCCAATGTCCTATTATCACGACAAAGTTTTATGGTGAGCGATCTTTTGCCCATGCTGCTCCCACACTGTGGAACGCTGTTCCGTGTTATATAAAAGAAGCTCCCACAGTGTTAAAGTTTAAAACTGCTCTCAAGACATTTCTGTTCAAAAAGTATTATGAATGAGTTTGGTTCTGCATTTATGGTACACATATTGTACACTGCATTTCTTCTTTCTACTTCATCCCTCTCCTTAAAGCGCATAGAGACACCACGGTAGTGATATGCGCTATATAAGCACTGTGTTATATATATATATATATATACAGTGTGTGTATATATATATATATATATATATATATATATATATAGGGCGTATTAAAAAGTTACACTTTCGAAAAAAATTGTCTAATTTACATTTCAAAATATTTGGAAGATTTTTTCATATTTCTGGATGCCCAATAGTCTCATCTATCAAGTGCAAGTAACAAAACAAGTTTTCGTGCACGTATGCGTACATATAGGGTATTGCAATTGAAGACCTGAATATAAAAACGACCGAGTCCAATTTTTGGCCAAATTCAGTTTGACATGGGAAATTGTAGCTTATGCATGGACTCATCTTGTGTAAAAATGATAAATCCTATAATTACCCCCGAAAGTGCCTGAAATGAATGAGTTAAATCTTATATGAATGTAAGAATGAAGCACTTGGGTCATTTTTACATTCATATTATAGCGCCCTCTCTCATCCTTTTCTCATCTCATATAGCAGAATATCATGTATATGATTCAAAGAACGACCCAAGTCCATCACGCAAAATGGCCTCTCCACAATATATTAATGTAAATGTTAATTGTAATAATAATATATGTTCTAATTTGTATATTACAATGTTGCCTTCCCATCACAGTTAAATAGAATATCATTTTACAAATAAAAAAGATATGAAGTCTTTTTAAAGTTTACTCGAAATGGTCTTCCATGGACTTGGGTCGTTCTTATATTCAGATACTCAATTGTACATAAGAAGATACGCATCATTCCACACATTTCATACACAATAACACACTAAGTTAGAGCAGGAGGTGTTTTTTTTTTTTGGGGGGGGGGGTCTGTCGAAACGTCACTCACAATCCTGTTCCATGCACATTTTTTTTTTTTTTTTTGTAGATTGGTTTTTCATATCTAATGTATTTCTATGCAGATACATCAAAATAAAAAGCAATACAGTAAAGCATTGGAAATGAGTACAGTGTATACAATTACGATAGACTAATGGTCCATGACATACTGCAGTGTTGGAGTACATGCAGAAAATAAACATGCACGACGGGATGTACTGAAGTATAAGTTTGTTTAATTGCAAAGTCGCCTAAAATCCTCGGTGATGTGAATTAGGGGATGGGACTTGTAGGCCTACAAAACGTGACCAGCATAGTTAGCAAACAAATGACAAACAAACAAAGGAAACCAACAGCGATACAAACAAACAAAGGACACCAACAGCGATACAAAAACAAATGCAAATGCATATCAGACCATACAACTGAATAGTAATGAAAGTAAGATGGCATTGCCAAAAACCTAAGGGGTGTTCAATATTTAGCATAAAGTGCATGAAATTGTGAAAGTATTCGCATTTTGTAGTATATAGAGGTACGAATAAATTGTTACAATTAGAAGATATTAGTTGAAAGTTTATAAAAAAAAAGACAATGACACAGAAAAGCAGAAATCCATGCATGTGGATTGACCACAGCAACGAAGCACAGAGTTTAGTAGGCTATAAATGGTGACAATAGCAATGCGCACTTTACAATGCGGAGCTATTACAATGATTTAACTTGCTAACCTATACGTAATGGTGTTTGGTATAATATGCCAGTTCGTAATTAGCTCATGTACACATTGGTACTAGGTGTTTCAAAAAACATTTCCCACGTTTGATCATAAATATTTCAAAAACTATTCATTCGATAAAACTGTCATTGATATGAGTAATGGCTGGATAGTGTACAATTTGGTTGAAGGTAATTTGCATGTGAAAGCATAACTCAGTTTCATTAAATCTAAGATTGATTTTGAAGTAAGGTTTCAGATTTTGGTCAAATTTTAACCCTCTGTACAAAAATTGAACTTCGCACAGGAACCAATGATGTGTATGTGAGTGTGTGCTGACAATGGCCCTGAACAATGGACATGCCTGAAACACCTGTTGACTAGGCGTCAGTCTGGCGCTCCCTGGCACATTAATGCTTAATCAATAATTCATGTGGATTGCCCTGGGCACTGCTAGTCTGAATTCATGCATGGTAAAGTGCTTGCAAACACCACATTTCATTCCAGATGGCAATCATTTTCAAATTTTGCTTCTGACATATCACTAAATTTGGGATATAAATAAGCATGAATGATCTAAAGTTCCTCATTTTAATACAACTGTCTACTAATTAAATAGTCTGACAAATTTTTCGCTTTTTCGATAAAAAGACATCATTTTTGGTAAAGAGTTCAGCAGCATTTATCATTGGGGCGATTTGTTTCACTAAGAGTAGATTTATTTAAGGCTCCATCATACACAAGAGTATTATACTCTAATTGATTTTCTTTACTTCCTATCACCACGTTTACGATAGAACAGAAAATATTCATTGTAATTGTTTTTCAGAAGTAGGGAGAGCACTGACGCGACTCAACGACAGTATCGACAGGCGTTTGACTTTACACAGATACTGCCAGAGGCTGAATAAAGACTAGCTGTGATAGTGGAATTTCTCATGAATGAATAATGAAGCATTCAAACCCTGGCCATTGTTCAGGACCATTGTCAGGGTGTTAACCACACACTCCCATACACACCCATTGACCCCTGTGCAAAGTGAAATTTTGTACAGAGGGTTGAAAATAGAGCAAAGTCTGGAACCTAACTGTGAAATTAATCATGGATTTCATGAAACTTATTTATGCTTTCATATCTAAACCACCTTCAACCAAATTGTACACTATTCAGCTATCACTCATATCAATGACAGTGTTATCTGATATATAGTTTTTGAATTATTAAGAATCAAATGTGGGAAATGTTTTTTGAAACACCTAGTACAAATGACCTTTCTTTTTTCTCAGTTGGTTAGGCACTTCACTCGTTCTCAAAGGAGCATAATGCATAAGCTTGCCCGACGTAACAATTTATGGAATTTATGTTCAAACAAAGAATGAACTTCCGTTGAGATCAGGTGATCAGAATACTCCATCAGTTGTCAATTTAGCAGGCATCCATTTTATTGTTTTGTATTGAATGCATTAACAGCCTATTTCCTTTTATATTACGAAATACCATTCTTGCTGTCAGGTGGATGTGCTGGCAAGCACCATTTAGATAAGGATAACATGAATAATCATTGCATCACAGATGCTAATTTCATGAATTTACAAACCAAAATGTCTGTTGGTAAAAATGACCTTTTTCTGCTCATGCGCAAAGTGGAATTACGTACTGGTCTATATAGGTAAGCCTTCAGACCCTCATGTTCAGGTGGTAACTTCGTCGGAATAAAGAGGGGAAAACATAAGGAAAAGAGGAAGGAGATTAAAAAAATGTATAAGAAAAATAATATCTAAGTTTCTAACAGGATTACTGAACAGTAGACCTATATACATGTATACTATAGTTGGTAATGTATACATGGCTGTAAAGGTACAATATCTCAGTATTCAAAAAGCGCGCGGGTGAATGTGCTATTCGTTATTATCACACTTGCAACGTCCCGTGTACGTTGCGGTAATGTATCGTCGGGATTTAACGACACGCATGCCACACATATTCAAACGACGCAACTGCAGCATACACCTACCCTGTTTAGTTATGTGCAGATACTTTTCTTTTTACAATGGAAATATTTGTCCTAATCTAAGCTCATTGTGCTGCTACTCTGGCATTAAAGGGGAAAACTAGTCCAAATATAATATTACGAGTTCAACGGTTTAAATTTGATCGAAATCGGATGATATATAAGTAGTTGTGATATTTTGAAGTTTCGCTTTTTTTTTTTGGGGGGGGGGGGGGGGACAGTTCCTGAACAGTCAATCTGAATATGCAAATGGCAAAGTGAACACGTCATTCCCTCACAACTTACCACATAGTTTGTACATTATTTGTATTCTGAAGTTATGCATCCCTGAATAACGTCATGTTTCAGACTTCAATGACAGAAACGTTGATTTTTTTTTTGTACATGATCAATGGAAAATCGTGAGGGTATGACATGGTTTCCTCACTCATTTGCACAGTCACACCCACAATATATAATAACCGTTATACAGAAATTAGCGAAACTTCAAAATGTCATTTTATTTTTCATCCCATTTCAGTCAAAATTTTGACTAAGATTTAGTAAGATTTCCTTTTTTTTTTTATTAGATTAACTTAAATTTGGACTGGATTTCCTCTTTTACGTGAATGCTAATGAAGCGCATGAATAGCAAATTTTCAAGAGTATATTATAACTTACCGGATGAAGTGGGATCCACAGTTGTTTCTTTCCAAAAGATAGAAATGAATGTAATACTATGACTGATATGCTTATTATCATGCATAGTGATTTTTTTTTTTTGTGTGTGTGTGTACTAGGATGTTTCTCGTACCATGAATGTTTACACAAAAAATGTAGGCTATCCATATCATTTACCTATTTATGTGGTATTTTTTCAAACAGAAATAGGAAAATATCAAGAAGCTCCCACAGCTAAGAGAATGTCATCTTTGTGAACAAAGTACTTGTTAATTTCATCACTGAAACCTGTAAAATGAATCTGAAGTGGTTTCGACGAAATCAAGCTGAAATAACAGTAACTCTTCTGACATTCACACTAAAACAGTTATCTAACTTTACGTTTTCAAATAACCATGGAAATGTCTTTCACTTAAGTTCCGTCCTTTCAAGTGCTAAACTAACAAATCAGATCCGGAGGTACTGTGCAATATCCTTTACAGCAATATCACATAGCATGACGCTTGAGGTTAACTCTCGGTTCTACATATCATTATCATAAGCGATGTCTGTTGCAGATATGGCAACCCGTAGAAGTCACGAGTGTTCTTTCATGCCTATGCCACCTCGTGCGAATGATTTCTGAGCAACTATTTTCTCATCATGACTATGATATTTGCCAAGTCTCGTGATGCAAAATGTTTTTTCACGTCCAAACCACTTTTGACCACTTGGAAGGCTTTATTCGTACATTAATAGTTATTTAACCCGGTTGCATTTCTTCTGTTCGCCGCAGTGCGTTCTTACATCTTTGACGGTTAAAAGGAATCTCGTTTGTTTGCCCATCAAGAGTTTAATGCATGATTGTATCTTAAATTAATGTGTCTCTGAAGTACTCTTCTTGCGCATCAAGTAAGTTTCAAAATTGATTCAATACTATGTCACAGAGCTCTCTTCTCCATTAAACAAAACGGTCCCACATTTATTTTACCATAGCATCCTTTACCATACTTCTACAATAGTAATATGTTTAAAGGAAACCAAGGCGCAAATGCACATGAATTGACTGAAAGCAGCAATAGAACACAGCAGTGAAAGTTTCAGGAAAATCGGACAATTGATTCAAAAGCTATGCATTGTCAATGTTGTGATGCTGCCATCGCTGGAACAGGAGACTAGTATCCTTCACTATGGCAGCGTGGACAGCAATATAAATAGGCGTGTGCAAAATGAATAGAAAATTCAACATGTTTTCACTTTTCAAGCATAATGAAAGAGCACAAGACTTACTTCCTTCAGAAAACAGGGGGAATGATTACCCTTGTAACATATGTCAGAGACCCAAAATGAAATTCTTTGGAATTCCCTCTAAATTTCCTGTATACTTTATATCGTTGTTCCAAATTTGATGACCTCATGAATTGCAGTAGTCTTCTTACAATTGTTGTCTTATCCAGTCATGACGGCACCGCAACTTTAAAATTCATAATGTATTAATCTATCATCAGTTTTTCCTCAAACCTTCACAGATATACCATAGTAATATTGCTGTTTTCCCTAAATCCAAATTCATACTTGGCCTTTGGCTCCGTTTAAATTGCTTTTCCTCTATTACAGAGATGTTCGATTTAGTCAACATCACTCATACGCGTCCTTTCTGCTCCCTTCTAAAACACAATAGTGGTGACGTACCACATTTGCATCGTCCTCTTTAATTCAGTCTATACATCTTAAAATCAAATCGTCGCAATTAAATCCACATGATTTTTGTCATTATTTTATCGAATCAATAACCTATGAAATGTATCCCAGTGTCCACTTACCAATTTCCTCCTCCGTACAAGAGGGTACTGTCGCGTTCCAATCTGGTTTGTAGGGTAACTGTCCAGGCACGCATTGAATGGTTCGACTCCCGTTGACGATGTAACTTCCGTCACATCTCAGGGTGAGTGAGGATCCGAGATACACGCTGCCATTCCCGGACCATTGCCCATTTTCCACTTTGCCAGGATGGTTGCAAAAGCCAACATTGGCTTTGTTTGGAGGGAGGTAACAAAGATTGGAGTTTCATGATAATAACATATACAAGAGGTGTGAAATTCTTTGGGCCCATTCAGATTACAGTGCCGGAAGTGCCGTAATGTGTCTCGCCCACAAACGTACAACACTTTTTTTTTTAATATTTTGTTCACAAATGGACTTATCAATCAAAAGTTTGGAGTCATAATTACATGCACAGTACATTGGGCCCTAAAATGTCATTGACCCCTGCCTGTGAAATTTGACCTGGTGGTGACCATCAACTCCCCAAGGTACATCTACCATTCAAGTTTGGTCACAAATAGACTTACGGATCAAAAGTTATGACCCATAATCAAACCGCACCCTAAAAACGTAATATTGGGCCGTAAAATTTCAGTGACCCCTGCCTGTGACCTTTGACCTTGTGGTGACCATCAATTCCCCAAGGTACATCTACCATCCAAGTTTGGTCACAAATAGACTTACGGATCAAAAGTTATGGCCCATAATCGAAACGCCCCTAAAAACTTAACATTGGGCCCTAAAAGTTCATTGACCCCTACCTGTGACCTTTAACCTTGATGTGACCTTCATACGTGGTAAAAGGTAAAACTTTGTAAGACCACTCTTCCCTCCAAGTTTTACTCAAATTGAAGCCCAGAGTACAGTTGTTCAAGTTTTTATAGCGTTACGGACAGACGACGGACGGACGGACGGACGCCGCAGGCGATCCCTTGGTCTCCCCTCACCTCCGGTGGGCTCGACAAAAACTAATGCAAAATAAAGGGTATAGGGTGTTATGATTATTGAAACGCATCTTATGTTTCCATTTCATTTTCTCTAATTCATTGTTATAAGATGTCTGTTGTTGCAAAAAAAAAAAAAAAATGAGCTACCGAAGACTGAATATCACTGTGAAAACAGACACCATTACAGGATTATAGGTTCATTCAAAATATCTTTTTTTTTAATTCTCAGATATTCTTTTACAAAAGTAAGTGAACTTGAAGTGAATTAAACAAGAATTCTACATTTAACTGATTCTCTGTGTCTTGTCTTTTTGTTGGTTTGTTAGTTCGCTCGTTCGTTTGTTTGTTTGCAAGTGTGTGTGTGTGTGGGGGGGGGGGTGTTGACTAACTCTGTCATCGTTACTGTAACACAGCCACAGTTACGATGTCAAAGAAGATGTATATAATGTTAGGTCTTTTCTATAATATCGGAATCCAGCCAAATCTTGTCTGAACCCTATGTGTAATGTGGTGTATTTGAGTGTTTGGCAATGTTTGTTATTTTTTGTTCAATCATATATATCTAATAATGGGTACTATTTGTGATGGAAAGCCATACTATACCACTGTAGAGGGAGAACCAGGTTGAGTTTCCAGCTACCCCACCACACCGTTCATCACTGTTTCCAGGGCATGGACTGCCGCACCGTTCTTCATCAACTCCATCCGACGAAGCGGTGTCTATCAGGCCTCTCCCTTCCGTGTTATTAAGACAATAGCATTCGTCTCGTTGGATGACAGAAAAGTTGCCTCGTTGCCTTCTGCAGGTCAAAAGGCAGTCTTCAATCAATGAGATGGAGGTTGAGTTCCGTAAATGAAAGAGGCTGGCTTTAGATCCGGTAATCTCATAGCAGCCTTGATAACCAGCCTCTAGAAATCATGGGAAAGAAAACGATTGGTTCAGCGAGGGTGATGGAGGGATGGAAAGAGAGGGAAAGAGGGAATAGGCATGCTATACAGAGAAGCAGCGAGAGACAAAAGGACAATCACAAATAAATGAAAGGACGTGACGAGAAGTTAAATTGTATGTAAACTGTTAGACATGAGATCAGTGACGAACCTACAGTGAGGCACGAAACAATCCAAATATCTCAATAAAGCGTTTAGGTGAAACACCTGAAAGCTACAATAGAGGCTAAACAAGGCAGTAGTTGCGATGCGCATTGCGTGTTCAGGTACAAGACAAAAATCAGAGTTTTAAAGGCTTTTAAAGACGTATGGTTGGTTGATTTAATGGAACAAATATATGACACGATGGCAGAAGCCTTACTGGGCTATGTACATCTGTACATCGACAAATTTGTGGTATATACATAGTCCTAAGAAGGCAGTCAGTTTGATTTCTTTAATACAGTCGAATCTTTCTACAGCGCCCACCCGAGGGAGACGAAAAAGTGGCCCTTGTAGACAAGTTCTTAACATGCTTTTCTCTCGGGGGTACTTGTTTTCAGTGGTCGTAAAGGACAGATGGTCGTTTTAGGCAGGTAGTCTCTAAGACTGGTTTGACTGCATTAGGAAATAATATGCAGTTTCCAATTTGAGGGAAGCATAGATTTTATGAAGAGCATGAATGGTACAGTTGTTTTTCCAAAATAAAGTAATGGTGTCATTGATGTGTAAATGATTACACATTCATAGTACCTGTATTTAACATTTGGATATCTCTACATGAATGTTTGCACACATAAATAAGATCATCTGTACAGATACTTCAGGGGCGTCGATCTTCAGGAGTTTGGGAGTTGGGAAAAAAAATAGTTTTCCATCTTTAGTTTTCTTGAGGGCAACGTTATACTTACGATGGCATGCTACTTTTGCGATGTTTCCAGATGAGCACACGATAGAGGTTGAGGAACATTCCTGTAGAATACTCACGTCTGAGGCAGATGAAGGATGTAATTCAAGGACAAAAAAGGAAAGTCGTGCCTCTGAAATAACGTAGCTACTGTTCATTTGAAATAAAAACTATCACAGATTTGTCGTTCAATTCACAATAATGCAAAGCTTGGCATTTCTCTATACAGCTTTGTTCAATACATGACCAGGCTAACAACTATTAAAAGTTTCATGATTTTATTTCATGATTTTTAAAGCAGATTTTATCCCAAGCCATACCTACGTTGGAGTCTCAGAATAATGTGGCACACAGGGGGTTTACATCAATGGCACATAGTGGGTGAGAATTTTAAATGATGTACAATTGCCAATTTTCGCACCTTATAACACTCTTTCCCTTAGAACACACCAGGATGATCTAAGAAACCAGTTTCTTTCATGTCATCTCAAAGCCTGTTAAATTTCCTTCGACCGATATTTTGCATTTGACAAGGATTTAAAAAGCAAAAATACGGTAAAAACGTTATTTTCACAACAATTTTTGCTTTTCAAACCAATGATGTGCCTTTTTAAGGTACATGGCATGTTCTGGATCCGACATGTCATGGGTATGTACCACAAAATTATAAGAAGTCTATGAACACGTATAGAATTAGAGAGAACAATTGAAATATCAAAGTCCTAAACAGACGAATGTCCGTGATGCTTCTGTGTCCATCGTTGCTGCAAATTCTACTTCGTTGTCCCAACTGTATGTATACGAAAATTTAGTCTTTAACAAATGAACATACCCTACAAAAAATTGTACGTCTACTGGCTATACATGGGACGTAACATTCTTTTGTGCAAGACTATACTCAGTTTTCGTCATGGACGTGCGTATTTACTAAAAAAAAGATCGTAGCCCATTAAACGTTATTAGCGATATTGTTCTGAGTCGTAATCAACTAAGATCTAGTCACATGGTAATATGTATGTATTGAGTTTTTGTCCATCCCTTGTCAAATGCGAACCCAAATTACATTTTTAGACGAACCTCCGTGAAGGAAACAACGTCCGTGATGATTTAAACGTTATCGAGTGGGATCCATCTTGCCTTGATGGCGCAGGTACATTTTACCTCTGGCTTCCTAGCCGAGGAGCTGCATGCTATGTTTGGAGCGAACTGGGGCTCGTCTGCAGTTTTTGGACCATACGATTCACCGAAAAACAAGCAGATTTTGAATACTTTCTATGAAAATCCACTTCCTACTCCCCTTTTAAAAAAACATATATGTTGAAAGGGTGTCAAATTTGTATTGAAAATACCTTTTTAAAATTTTGAAAGAGTAAGGAAGGCTACGTACTCTTTGTCGATTAGTTATCCGTCCTGGAATATGACCCTACTGGTAAAGAACGAACGTCCGTGACAATTTCAGCGAACGTAAATTTCAGTAAACAATCCGACCGACAGGGATAACTTGTTGCGAAAGTGTTATTGATTTTGTTTTTAAACTTTTCAGCTCAAACCATGAAAGTAAAGTTTTACAAAGTAAAAAAAAAATGAGCTTAGAGCAGTAGTTTTAGAATTTTAGGCGGTTTGTGATCATGATGAACAAACAGCTCAAAATTTACTTGCAATGTTACAATTATATTCCCTCTAATTATAAAAATACAGCTAAACACTGAAAACCGAGGTAGAAGAAAATAGAATGTTGCGTAATCTGTAATTTCTGTGTATTTTTTTTTTTCTGATGAAGTTTTGGAGACAATTTGCATTCTTATAGGTTCTGAAAGTTTCGCTCGTGGACGTCGGTCTGAGAAAGGAAATTTCTGATAATTACAAATACATCACTGTACAATGATTTAATTTTACTTGAAAATATTACTTAATTACTAAATAACAACAGGAAAACTTTTTTGCTCACGGATATTCGTTGGAAGAATAAGTCCATGAATTACATAGTAGGAGATAAAGGAGCAGTACCACCAGTGACAGATGCTCCCGGTGTATATCTTTTGTGTAAGGTACCTGCCAACAGAACACATCCATTTTTGGTCTCCATCACGGACGTTCGCTGTAATTGTCTTGTATTCTATGCCCCTATACATTCTTATTTTTCTTTTAACAACGATTTTCTCTTATTCCCTATGTGGCATGAACATGCTGTGACCAAAAATTAAACAAAAAATTGAAAAGTGCTACGCAGTCACATTCGCAATATATAGAAACGAAAAGGATGAAATGACGGAAAAAGTCTGTAATGGGCATGTGGCAAGAAGAAACGTAAACGTTTCGAAAGAACGTGGAAGCAGTTGAATGAAAACGAGAAGAAACTGAGAAGGGATCGAGCTCCAAGACATAGAGAAAAGAATTGCCAGTGCAATGCCTTTGTACCCAATTCCTCTGGAGGGGCTGTTTTTGTTCATTTTTTATTCATCGAAATTTCGTCATAAGTGAACAAAAATAATGCACTATTTACAATTATTGTCTGATGAAAACATACAAATCCTCCGTTTTCATGAGATGGTTTTTTTATTACTCATCAAAGAAATGCAAAGTTAATTTGCAATTCTGTCTCATATGTTTGTTTGTTTTTTAACATTTAATTGACAGAGAGATCGTCAAGTTCTTCGTGCTTTTGTGAGTACTTTGAAAACACAAGTTACAAAAGTCATGATTTGTGACCGTGCACCTCAAAACGAACATAAAGTCGCACACACTGATTTTGCGTGAGGACTGAAAATAAGTGAAATGGGTCAACTTAGCCGAACTTGACTTTTTCATATTTTCTGAAAGAGCGCGTATTCTTTTACATTATGCTAAAATTTGGTATCATAAAACGGGCAGGAAAGTGTGTTTTTTAGCAGTTTATCTCGAACATTTTTGGTAGAATAGTGTGATTAGGTGTGTCTTTAGAATCCTTTTTTCATTTCTGAAAAACCTTGTCCACACTCTTCACTTTCAACTCTAATAACTTTTGAAAGGATAGTGCTACTGCTTTGAAAGTTGGCATTAATTATGGACAAAATGTGTTAATGAGGCATGCTTAATTTCAGTTTAATCTGAATATCCCTTCATTGTTGTTACTCTGGTGGTTTACTTCCTGTTTTTTGTCCCATTCATCGCACAGCCAGCACGGTTTGGTAAAGATTAAGCGCTTGAATAGACACTGTACTTCAGAGCCTCTTTTCTCAGTTCACACTTTTCCTGAGTTTGTGGTTTCTTTCCACTATTTAGATAGGTTAGGAGAGTCCATTTGATTTGAGTTATACATCATTTTAAAGCTTAAAGTCTGCTCTTTCAGAATATGGTCTTAACTAAAAATTCATGTCTGGCGACTTTTTGTTTGTTTTGAGGTGCAGGGTCACATTTAGTAATAGGTTTGAGGTCGCACTTTGATACGTTCGCTCTTCCAAAGATTCGTTACTCCTAATGTCCGTTATTCCGTGGATTCATAAGCTGCCTTTATCAACTCCTTTTCTCGGCAGAAACAGGTTATCCAAACAGCTTTCAAGGAATTTTTACGAGTTGATAAACGCAAAGCTGTTTTGAAAGCCCTTTAGGAAAGCCTTTTACGAAAAGGTGCGTTTATCAACTCTCCTTTCTCGGCAGAAACAGGTTATCCAAACAGATTTCAAGGAATTTTCACGAGTTGATAAACGCAAAGCTGTTTTGAAAGCCCTTTAGGAAAGCCTTTTCGAACGCCCCAAATTTGTGACGATCCAAACAGGTTTCCTAAACAGGTTATCAGAAACCTGTTTGTAAAAGCCTTTCGAAGTTGATTTAACGCAAAGCTGTTTTGAAAGCCCTTTAGGTCGCCCTACTGCGGTTACGCAACCATGCGTTTCCGGTTTCTGAAAAGACGCGCGCCACGTAAAGTGCACACGAGCACTTGTACACCGGTGTATACATACAGCTGTGTGTAATGCACGCATATGCTTGGAACAAGGAGGTGTTACTCTCACCAACAAGGTTTGAGAAATAGAGTAGCAACAGTCTCATTCCCTTTGATTCCATGTCTCATGCCGCCACTCAGAAATATTTGAAGTATGTGCTAAACTGGAGCTGCCTCACAGATAGGAAGACAATTGATTCATGTGGCATTGTATAATGACTCGTCACTCTCAAAGGAAGATATGTCTTTATGATGGTAATTGCTTTTCGCCGTCCCTTCTTAGAAAAAAAGCGGCACATTAATAGTACAGGCAGTCAGGGCTTTGGAAAGGGCTCGCGAAAGGGCTATGGAAAGGGCTTTCGAAAGGGCTATCGAAAGGGCTATCGAAAGCCGTTTAAACAGGAGAAAGTTGATAAACGCAGCCGACGAAAACAAGCGGCTCATTAATAGTACAGGGAGTGGGCAGGGCTTTCGAAAGGGCTATGGAAAGGGCTATGGAAAGGGCTTTTGAAAGTCGTTTAAACTGGGGAAAGTTGATAAATGCAGCCATTATTCCAAAGGTTTGTTGTTCCGAAGACGGAAAAAAAGTTCGTGATAAATTCAGGTGGTTCCTCATTACAAATGTTCTTATTCCGAAAGTTTTTGTTAATCCGAAAATTCAATATTAAGGGTCACTATTCTTCTATTATTATTATTCTCAAAGTGGAGTGGGCCTGATATTCGTATAGGTGAAAACGATATTATGGGGTTTCTAAATCTGAAAGCTGTGGTTGCTAATTTGTTTTTCCACATTTGGATTATAAACCTTATCTCCTGTTCCAATTAACACACAAACTTTTCGATTAACCTTCGGAGATTCATATCATTTGCCGAATAAAAAAGCGTCATGATTATACGAAGATTAATAGATTTTCGGATTGACAAACTGTATGAATAACCAGCCTCCGAAATTACGTCTTACAAAATGTTCGTTATAACAAACCATATTGTATAATATCGAAGCCACAAACATACATCTAAGTTATAGGGACTTTGTGTGTTTTGTTAAGACGAGACTTCGGAATAACGAACCTTATATCATTTCTAATAGAATAACAAAATTCTCCTCCGTTACAGTGTGTAACACAAGGAGCAAACGCAGAGGGATTTCTTCTTATACACATTGTAACGTAAAGCGTTTGCCCTCCTCAGCTTAACTTCGTATTTCGATAACGGAGCACATTTCTTTTGTTTTTTCATTGTCAATTTTCTGTCCTTTACAGCCGTAACCGTGTTCGTTATAAGCAAATTTTGTATTGTAGACATTAGATAGCAAATTTACGACATGAATCTTTACATCTTGATTACAAAATGTTGATAAATATCTTTGTTGTCAAGGACATGCACTATATCACGAATACATGGGAGAGTTAAATTTTAGAAATCAGTCAACTCTCAATGCGATCGTCTTCCATTTTCTTATTCAAACGGACTTGAGTTAATAACCGATCTTCAATAAAAAGACATCTAGAGTTACGATTAAAAAAATGTTGTCAAAAACATCATCCAATTTATATAGGTAATGGTAATGAAAGCGAAGTACATGTATGTGGAAAATAGCTTTTTTTTTCAATTTTTAGAGGTAACCTATGGTCTGCTTAGAACCAACAAGACATGACATTTCATTTGATTCTTTTAACCTGAACCTACTAGCGACAAGGCGTAATGTTTTATCAGATAGACTACGTCAGTGAGATTACACGCACGTTCGTAGTTCATCTACGAGATATGGAAAAGGTATTTTTTCTTTATTCCTCAACATGAAAAGATAAACAAGCTTTTATGATTGAACATTCGTAATAATTATTCAGGATTTTGCTGAGGAGTTTGTTCTCGACATGAAATCGCTCCCACTTTGTTGTAAAGAGCGCGTTTCCAACTCAAGGGGACTGCATTGTTCAATATCTTGTTTGTTCCGAACATCCGTGAACTATATGCGGACCTCTGTGATGAAAACTATGCTATGTATGTTAATTGGGTTATAGAGACTGCCTAGATCAGATACATCTTAAAAAACAGCTTAATTTTTGGGAGTAAGGATTAAGGTATGGGGTTGTGTAATAAGAGTTCGAAATACAAGGTTTTGTAATGTATTTTTGTAAAATGCGCGTAAATTGCAGAAAGTGATTATCGAGAGAGTAATACTTCAACAGAAATAACGAATATGGTTGAATCATCAGTTGTATACCATTACGTACAGGTGTAAGCTTAATATTACAAGCTTAATATTCTGCCAACACATTCACATATCCCTTCAATATTTCGATACGATTCTGAATTGAAGCAGATCGTTGCATTCTATGTTAAATGGTATTCAAATGTAGGTGCAGTATTATTCCTCACGGACGTTCGCTGCTCTGGATATGGTAAACTTCCGCGGTGAATAAACACTTGTTCCTCTGGGAAGATCTTGGTATATTTGGGTTCATATTAAAGCTTGAATTATACTCTTTAAGGTAAGATTAAATGATTTTTAGTAATTAAAACTTATTTAAATTTTTTTGTTGTTTTGGCTTGATTGTACATCGCTCGAAATTCTTACAAATATATGTATATGTATATATATATATATATACATATATATATAATATATATATAATATCAATTGTCCTTGCACCGCCCCGCTATGTTGTGGTTATAAGTCCTTTGCTGTCACTACATATTATATATATATATATATACATATCGTACGTCAGTCGTATTACATAGACGTCACCTTTGGTGCTACAAAGACTGCCGAGGTTAATAAATGCTTTCATGCTGGCCTCATCGATGTCATCAGTACTGTACCCCGTAACGTCAGGATAACCGAGCTGTCGACATGCTGTGCGAGCTGTGGCAGAATCCCAGGTATCGGCACATACAGGAAGCCATGCCTTCGAATCGGGGTGGTACATCTGTAATAAGCCGTTCCACAGTGATGTGTCCTCAGACTGAATCCTTGCCAAGTACGCCGGTACTTCGCGTGCAACAGACAATACAAAGTAGATGAATAAATGAATAGATATTGAAATAGGTAAATTCTTCCTTTCACCGGTTAACTCTCATGAAAAGGGGGACTGAAGGCCTTGATTTATCATAATAGGGCGTATTCTAATTATCACCACCGTCAGCAGGAATGTCCATCATCGTTAAGAGATAGTGTGACGTACAATTTTTCAATCGCTTTTGTGGTGACAGTTGCCAAACAATAATAGTGGTTGACGAAATCTACGCTTAGCTAAAGCGGGCGTAATGAAAAAGAAAAAAATACAGCAAAGATATTCAACAGCATTCTACAGGAGTTGTATACTTAATAAAGAAACGTAAGGGTTTGCATCAGGCAGCACGATCACGCCGAGGCATTGTTTTTCCAGCCCATCATGAAAGATATGGTAAGAAACTACACGTCCTAGTAAAATGGTTCTCCAATTGATTTCATACGAAAATTTGAGCAAATCTAGCCCCAGTAATTATCAACACATTGTAACGACATTTGACAAAATGTCTACTGAATCATGTAAAACTCTATGATGATAAAAAGAGCCTACATTATATTTACCACACACGTAAAAAATAAAGTAAAGAAATGAAACATTTTCATATTGAATATACATCGGAGTGAAGGGATCCGGTTTAGAAGCAGAGCTTACCTGACCCAGGTAAATTAAATGTACATTAACATAAGTTTGAATATGAACCGATTCGGATGTAGACGATCAATCACAGAACAAGAGAATAGAGAGAAGCAGAACTCTACCGATTGAAGACAATGCAACTTACATATGAGACATTAAAATCATTTAAAACATAATAGAATCAATATTGTTTAAAGGAACACATGTGGGTGTATTCCTTTTTCACAAATAATGTGATTTTAATTCACAACTTATTTTAACAATTTAATCTAAATGATGTGTTTCACGTTTCATTATACCTAAAGTGATTGCCCTTTCCTTAAAAAGAAAAGAAAACGAGATCAGTTAAACACATATCACCGACCATGATGACTATAAAAATGTACACGAATAAACAAATTGTTCATATCTTGTGTGTCAGAGAGAGAGAGAGAGAGAGAGAGAGTAAATGAAAAGGTGCATTCATTAGTCTGGACTATGAACGACATAATTATAGTCATCATTTAACCTAGCATTTATAAACTTCGAAGTCACTTGAGTTATTACTCACATGCTGTGTAGCAATACAAAGTGAGATTAAATCCCTTTGACACAAATCTTCCATCCGTTTGAAATGTTATATCAAGACTCTGTCCAAACGAGAGGAATGACGGGGCGTCTGTGTCCGAAGCTGTGTAATCCCGTGCGTTGTCTGGATACGATACCTCTGATATCCTTACTTTGTCTGAATCTCCATCCAAGTCGAAGTCATTGAATACAACGAGTAGCCTTTCTACGACCTTTGATGTAATAATCCAATTTATTTCCTCGTTATTATCATAGTTTTCTGGATATCCAGGTGATTTCAGATGGACGGGATTTCCACACTCCAACGCTATCTCTGGAAATGGCATGGGTCATTGAATAAGAACATGTACCATGATAAATTCTATTTTATCTAATCAACCTTTTTTTAATAAAGAAACAAAATTCAAATGGCACAATGAAATCGGAAATAGCCAACGCGATATCATACACAGCCACCCTTGCCGATCATTTCTGAATAGGGTATAGTTCTATGATTTCTATTGGAAGTTAAAGAACTTTAATGAATAACCAACTTGTTTTTACTTTTCATGAGAAATTTCAGAAATATCCCATAAAAATATATAAGGACGGGGGGGGGTTCATAAAGCTGTTCGTGAAGTTGCGAACGACTTGACGTTCTTGTGCTGAATTATTGGCATTCTGATAAGTATAGGACATCAGAACTGATCACCACTAGCTCGTAAGTTGTTTAATAACTTAACTAACTGCTTTATGAAACAGGGCCCATAGGTCGTTGAATTGCAATATTCTAAAAAGGCAAAAGCTTCCTCGTGTAGGAAAGGTGATACCCCATGTCATAACGCTCCCCTTGCTTGGTCGCCGGGATTGTTATTACATTTCCAGAAAATGTGAATATAGTATCAGGTGAAAAAGAGCAATAAGTAACTTACTTATTGTCTATCCCTTTTAATGTAATTTTTCAAATATGACAACAAAAGCGTGCACCAGGTCCGTGCATTTCATTTTTGTTTTAATATCAAAGCTCCCTCGTGCACATCTGAAATATTCTTGTCATCCCTCCGCTCCCTCCCCTGAAAAAAAAAAAGAAAGTGTTCTTTCTCCCCCCCCCTTTTGTTTTTTTACGGCCATACCTCTCTTATGCCCTTCAGACCCTACCCTATTCGGTCGCTTCACGCTCTCGAAGGTCCACCATTTTCCAATTTTGCTCCCCCCCCCCCCCCCAAAAAAAAAAATCGTTACGATGAATAAACCCTAAGACGCATTGTGCCACAGAAATAAAAGACATGAACACTAAAGGACATATGTTGGGCAAAATGGATGGTGGCTTGTGTTTCTTCATGATACCTTCAATATCACCTATGTGGCAAAACATCAGTTAAATACGTTGCATACAATCTAATAATGATTTATACTACTTTTTTCCAAACTAATTGATACACCTATAAAAGAATTTATAATCTCCCTTAACCAATATTCTTGCTGATCGTGACCTCATCTGTCATTCATTGCTGAGATAAGCCGAGTAATATGATTAACAAAAGACATTTGAACGCATAACTGGAATTTCTCCCTGCAGTGACTTTTGTTAATCACAATAGCAACAAGGAAACATGCAAGTTATGCTCATCCAAGTGATTTTAAGTTTATCATGGATCAACAAAAACCAACAGGCATTTGCAATTTCAAGGACTAACCTGACAGCTGGACACTTCGTGATGAAAATAGAATGAAGACACACAGCACCAGTAAGGCTAACATCTTGCCGATCTAACTAAACAATCTGAAGATACCCGCTCGTCAGCAATCGCGAAATTCACTGTAATGGACTCATTCTCTACAACGAGAGTATTAAGTGAGTATTAAGAATGATTTGACTGTTGAAGCCGGTCTATAGGTCTAAGCTGATCCTATCGCACAACCTGGTGCTTAGGCTTCTGAAAATTTGTCCCTGCGAATACCTGGTATCCAACTTATATTAAGTCAACATCTTATTCTTTGATTGTCCGTCAATAGATGGCGTGATTCTGATGAGCAGCTAGCCGGTGTGTTAGTCGAGTGAAATATGTCTCTAAAGAAACCTCTAAATAATGATTGCCTGTAATAAATCTCAAAGTTTGATTAGCTGAGCACCGATCTCAATCAAAACACATCGCAGAACTGTTTTCGACAATCCAAGATCACTTTTTTCCTACAAAATTGAAAGGATTATTGCTAGTGTGACAGATTTCTAAAATGGACGCCATGCATCTCTGAAGCCTCAATAACTCCCACCCCCTCCTCTTTCCCAGTTTGCCATGTTCTTCTTACTTTAGGTACTAGTTTGCAGAAATGCGTGGAATGGTCTGAGAGACCAGACACTTTGCTTTAAAACATTGTATAACTCAATTCAAATTGACTCCCCTCACCTATCTAAATATTGGAGAAAAAGCACACACCGATTGTGAAATCATGAAATCCTTTGCTACAATAAATATTCCGAGAAATAAGACAGCTGGTTTGGATAACTTACCAACAAGTGTGTTGAAAGATACTCTACTAATTGTGAAACCATTATGCCATGTACTAATTTAATGCCTTTGGGTCAGTGTATAAAATACCAAGCCTGGAAACTAGCTCGAGTTTCGCCAATTGCCAAAGGAGGCGACATGACCGACCCGCAAAGTTATTGACGTATTATATTTCGATCCGTCTAGTCCTTTCTAAAGTCCTGGAAAAGGTTGTTTTTCAGCAATTATACAAATACTTCAATGAAAATAATCTCTCAACAGATCATAAATTTGGATTTCGACCTTAAGTATTCAACTCTGCTTGCTCTTGTAACAATCACAGAAAATATCCGTAAGGCTTTATATGAAGAGCGTGCAAGTGCTCTCGTAACACTTGATTTGAAGAAACCTTCGATTTAACACCTCATGATATGATAATTGACAATCTCCGAAAATACGGTGTAGAATCAGACAGTTTTACCTGGTTCAAAGATGTTTGTTTTAACAGTTGTTAACGAAAAAATGTCTGAAAAACGACATGTTACGTGTGACGTCATGCAAGGAAGTGTCCGCTTATGTTTGTGATAACAATGATGACATTGTGGAAGTTGTACAACATTGCATTGTATTCTCACACTGATTACACTTGCCTTTACTACGAATTAAACAATGCCCATGACTTAAATGTGTAAACCAGGATTTAAGGGCAATTGGGAACTGGCTCAGATTCAATGGACTTCTGCTAAACCAGAAAAGTGTGATTTCTTGATTGTCACACCCATACACAAAAATAAAAACCAAAATCTATTCTTTGATGATATTCATTCATTTGATATTATTTTCATTTCCGATAGATAAACAGGGAAAATCAGACACATTGCATTAACAGAACATATTTGTATTAATTTCAAAAACGTTAATCAAAAAAATAAATGTGATCATGAGTAACAACATAATTGCATTTTAAGCTATATACACATGCATAATTCAAGGATGGGCATGGAAATGGTGGGTCCCACTAAAAAGCCAAGCTTGTACGATATGGGACCCTCAGAAATACGTACGAGAACGAATAATGACTACATGAAACCTCAAAAACAAGTACATGAAACAAAATCAAAGAAATCGATGCCAACGGACATAGATTCAAACGGGGGAGGAACAAAAAAAAAGGAGAAAAAAAAAAGGGCAAAAGGAAAAAAAAAGTTGAAACTATAACACGCGCCATCGTGAACACAAGCAAACTTTATTCCATATGTATTCAATTCAATTCAATAGTTTATTTATTTCATCATCACAAAGAAAAGAAAAGAAAAAGTTGACATAATCCAAAGTGATACAATTTTTTTTTCATTTCTCTTACACTCGTCCGATATAGGATTTTTTCAATACAATATAAAGTATATTATACACGAATGATGTCGTAAAAAAGAAACAATGCACTTTGTCATGGCAACAAAAATAGTAAATAATCATAATGATGGAAAACAGAGTTCCACTAAAAAAGCCACGCTTGTAAAACGTGGAACACTGGAACAAAACAACAACAGCACCAATTTGTTATACCAATAAGACATATTCATTTTAAATTCTTCTATATACTATTGTACATTTTACTCATTGATATAATGATGTTGATACTATGAACAATACATTACTAGGATTTTAGGATGCAAACGTATAAACTATATAACATATCACATTTGTGGCACAGACACTATGGGGCCAGGTGTGCCAGGAAAATTGAACGGAAAGGAAGATATGCAATCGGCCACAAAAAACATAACGACGACAACAACAACAACAATAACACAATACACAGAAATAACAGAATTTGAGAAAATGCACTCAGACAGATACTGGACAACGAAGAACGAGGAAAAAGGAGCAGGGAAGAATAGAGAAGGAAAAGGAGAGGGATGGAAAAGGTCTGTGGACACACTACAAAATCTCAAGGAAAAGTGAAACATGACTGGTTTTTTCATTGAACAGAATTAACTGGTATATTTAGAAAACAAATATTTTTTGAGTTTATACTTAAATGTAATTAACTTCACAGATTCTTTTAGATCATTATCTAAGCTATTCCAAAATCTGGGTCCGGTATAAACAAATGTATTTTGAGTGTGTACAGTTCTAACTAAGGGAAGATGAAATTCTTTAGATTGTCTAGTGGGATAATTATGTACGTGGCTGTTACGGTGAAATAAAGAATAAAATATTTTGGGTAGATGATTGCAGTTGTAATTAAACATAAATTGACCAAGTTGAAACAAATACAACTCTTTTATTTTCAGAATTTTGTGCTCAAGGAAAAGCTTGTCAGTATGTGCTCGGATATGAAGGTTAAAAACGATTCTGAGCGCCATCTTTTGCAGAAGAAAAAGTTTATCTAAAAATGTCGAATGTGTATTCCCCCAAGCAAGAATTCCGTAATTCAAGTACGGCAATACCAAACTTGAATAAAGCGTAATCAAAGCCGAAGAAGGAAGATAATATTTCAATCTATTCATTATGCCTATGTTACGTGCAATTACTTTACAAATATTGTTTATGTGACACCTCCATGATAACTTATTATCAACACAAACACCTAAGAATTTAATAGACGAAACCTCTTCTAGAGGAGTAGTGTCAAATATAACATTACCTGGTAATCTATCTAAAGAATTACTGAAAAACATATACTTTGTCTTCTCAATATTCAGTGACAATTTATTTGCATATATCCATTGTGAGACATTCTTCAATTCATCATTCACTGTACTAATCAAAGTATTAGGGTCAGGGTGGAAATAAAAAAGATTGGAATCATCCGCGAATAATATGAAAGAGAGTTTATCTGAAGATCTATAAAAATCATTAATGTAAACTATAAATAACAGTGGGCCTAACAAACTTCCTTGCGGAATACCACATTCTATTTGCTTCATAGAAGAATCAAAACTGTTCACATGTACATATTGAAATCTGTCAGATAAATAACTCGTAAACCATTGCAAGGCTTTTCCGCGAATACCATAATGGGATAACTTAGAAAGAAGTATACCGTGATTAATCGTATCAAAAGCCTTTGAAAAGTCCAGGAAGATGCCTATTGTATGCGAAAATGTATCAAGTGCATGTGTAATCTTTTCCACAAAGGTAAGTAAAGCGTGGGTGGTGTTGTGATTTTCTCTGAATCCAAATTGAAAATTCGTAAATATATTACTCATATTGAAAAATTTTACAGTTCGGATATATACTATTCTTTCCAAAATTTTAGAAATTGAAGTTAATAACGATATTGGTCTGTAATTATTGACATCATTTTTCTCCCCTTTCTTATATATAGGTATAACTTTGGCAGTCTTCATTTGACTTGGTACAAGCCCAGTACTAAGTGATAAATTAATAATATATACTAAAGGATCTATTATTTGAAGAATTATATTTTTCAACAAATAATTATCGATTCCATCACAACCTGGGCTTTTCCCTTCTTTCAAATTATGAATAATATCAATAACTTCTTCATTATACGTAGGGTCCAAAAATATAGTTTTAGGATTAGGTATATCTAAAAAATCATAAAACATGTAGGAGTAATAAAATATGTAGGAGTAATAAGAAGCACCCTGAATTGATATTGCGAAGAACTGGGTACACATACCGGTAAGAATGCAAAGAGCAGACGTATAACTAGAAATGTCGCTATGGCGACTGGTATGCCTCCGCCATAATGCATGATTCACCTAATAGGTCTATAGTACATGTGGACAATGTGTGATTACATTTTCACAAAATTGGCAAAATATCAAAATGACACGTTTGTCACAAATGTGTTGAATGTTCACCTTCCTTGACCAAGGTTTAATTGCATGAACGAGAGAACATGTATTTGGGGATTTTATGACTTTTACTTGACTTTAAAGGGATGGTACAGTAATGGTGGAGATGAGAATTGGGCTTTTAACTTTTTGCGAGATACCAAGAAAACACTTATGATATAGTACATAGCATACCATTTTAAGAGGAATTCAAAGTTTATTTGATGAAAATAGGGATTGGAATGACTGAAACATCCAAAAACAAAGTAAAACAAAGCGATGGTAATAAAGTGTGGGTCCCACACTTTATTAGAATTACACTTTTTGGATGATTTTTGGATTTCAAAACCAGTTTTCATTAAATAAACTTTGAATTCCTCATAGATTTACATGCTCCTTCATATTTCATAAGAGGTTTCTCATTATCTCACCAAAAATTGTTAGAAACCTGAAATTAGGTCACAACCAAAACAGTACGATCCCTTTCACCCCTTCATAAGTTTATGCATTGAGTAATTTTCAAGGTATGGAGAATAAGTGCGATTTCTGTATTGGATAGTAAATTCTCACCATTTTCATCTCGTCTTTGACCCTTGACCTGTGACCCTAAACTTCATAAGAGAATTATTGTCAGGTAGAGCATGCATAAATGTGTAATAGGTTTCAAGATAACTTGAGCCCCTTCTTAGATATGGAAGAAGAAGTAAAGTTCAGCACTTTCACTTGATCTTTGACCTTTTGACCTTTGACCTTTTGGGCAAAAAAAAAATCCCAGAGAATCTCTTTTGGGTCGAATATGGATACACCAAGTTTAAAAAAAAAAATAATCCTGCGGGCATTGCATAAGTATGAGGGAAATAGTAAAAGTTTGAAGTTTTACCCTTGACCTCTGAACCTGACCTTTGACCCCATGAACCCAAAATTCCCTAGATAGTCACTGCCAGTCTGTACATGCATATTTACTATGTTCCATGCAGATACCTTGAACCATTTCCCTGATATGGAGAAAAAAAAAGTGAAATTTTAACATTTTTCTTTGACCTTTTAAACTTTGACTTTTTACCTTATGACCCCCAACTTTCACCAGAGAATCTTAATCGGGTAATATATGCACACATTACGCTTCAAGAAAGTATCTTCAGGCATTGCATAGATAATGGGGAAATAGTGAAATTTTGAACATTTGACCTTGATCTTTTGACCTTTGACCTTGAGCATGTGCACCCTAAAGATGATAGGCACAACTTCACCCCCCCCCCCCCCCCCCCCCAGTTTCATGAGGATACCTCAAAAAAGTTTTTTTTTTCTTTTCTTTTTTTTAGCTACGCTGTCCACAAAATCCATTACGGACGGACGGACTGACAACCCGAAAACATAATGCCTCTGGCATCACTTCGTGCCGGAGGCCGAAAAAGGAGAGAATAGACACAATAATATACGGCGTAATCATAGTCCAGGCTACGCTCCATAGAAAGTGCACCTAACCTTGATTTTTTGATATATGCAATGTTTTTTGATGGTTTCTTGTCAATTCGGGGGTGCTGATTCCAAATCCGATTGATGCCACTCGCGTAACTTTGAGCGTTTTCGGCAAAATGCAAAAATGCAAAATGGCCGCCAGATATGCTTATTTGGCCATGATAGTCCCAGTTATGTCAATTGTATGACCGGTTATTCCATCAAACCTTTTACATTTTTGTTCCTTGAATAATTCTATTTGCACATGTAAGAAAATGTTCATTTGAAGTAGGTACATTTAGTTTTTTAAGCTTATTTTCAATTCGAAATGGCCGCCACTCCTACACTCATGTACTATACGAATGGCAAAAATATGCATAGAAATAGAAGACGAATTTGCTGTATTTTCAGTCTCATACCTATCTGAGAGTGCCACTTGCAAAACAAACAAACAAATAGAAAATGTATCATTTGTATCCTTGTATTATATTCTTCTTAATAAAGTTCAAAATGGATGCCAATCAAAAACCTTTGCACAATTTGGACGGCAAAATGTACGTGGAAATAAACAAATTTTCTTTTCTTTTTTGTCACGCAGCTACACTGTTTATTACTTTGGGTGTTGATTATACATCAGAAGGTTGTTACAAATAAAAAGCTGTTTTATTTGTGATGCAAACACCCAAATTTGCTACCTCAATCTGGATTTTTCCCTAGGAATTGGGAAAATAAACACCAAAAATTGAATTGACTCCGACATCAAGATCGCTTTTCAGAAATGATTCGATATGAACATTTGATACTTATTTGCCTTGAAATGTTCACCAGCATAATAATCACTCTGATTTAGTGAATTAAAAGACTGAATCTTAGATGATGACACAAATGAAATAATAAACAAAATAACTGTCCTGTTCTACATTATCTAAAAGCGATGTTATACAAACTTTTCAATCCCCTCATCCGAGAACAAACATAAAATGAGGCAGGGTGAAAGTGAGAAAAAGGGACCATCTCACTTCCTCACATCTCACTTTCCCGTCAAAGATCTGACATAAACAAAATGCCTAAGAGTTTTTCATGTTAAACCAGAGTTTGATATTCTTGAAAATACAAATGACAACCCCCAATGACCACTGTATATCGTACATCAGATTTACCGCTGGTTCTGCGAATTCGTGATTTCACCTATTTGCTCAAGGCTGGTTAAATGTAACAGCATTGACTTGTGTTTAGAGGATTACAAAGACTTTGATAGAGTATTGATAGTAGTATTCACCATATTTTGTTTATTTTATATGGTAAACAGAAAGTCATCACATCACAGTAGTCTTTTTTTGAATGCAGTCACTGTGTAATGGAGTTGACGCATATAATGCTGAAAGACGCATGAGAGTGAGTCGTTGTCAGGAGCACTGCTACGTCAACCAGGAGAAAAGTCTATCTTACCCCACACAACTGTGGGAAGCGCCTAGTTACTCCTACTGAAACAGAATTGACCTCATAAAGTTGGCACCTATTATCACTCAAGATGCTCAAAATATCATTAGGTAATCTTAATTTTGTGTTGCCACCAACTGTGAAATTGACACATTTTCTGTCTGGAGACGAGTACTTTGCTCACACATTTCCTCCAGTGATGAATTGTGGAAATATGGAATATTTACCAATGTTAGTACAATGCAGGTGATTCATGATAGATATACATGTAATGGGAAGGGTCCATTTTAATCGAGGGGCTTGTTTTACACCTGTTTGCCCTCACCTCTGCTGCTGCCCAGCCCTCGCTTCCGCGACCCCTGCAAACCTGCAATTGCCTTACAAGATACTTAGGAGTCACTCGGTGATCTTGCCATAGAGTATTGGTGAACACATGGGGGCTTGCTTGAGCACTCCTTTACAGAAAATCTAAAGCCCAACCTTACCAGCAACCATCCACAGAGATGTCAAGGGAGCCTCTGAGATCTGTAGAGTGCTGCCTCATTCTGAAAGCAATGCTACAACAACTTCACACCGCTTGTCTTTAATCTTCAGCACTTGAAGATTCACGATTGGTCGAGGTAACCAAACCAGACCATAGATGGCCTCCTCCAGGGTGGCTGTAAACTAACTTCACTCCTTTTTAACATAATATTATACGTGGTGAAATGACAATCACTTCATGTAGGAAGTTTGTTTGTGCAGATTATCTTGCCCTTACGTCTCAGAAGGTCCTTGGATTAAGACATCAGCCGAGTACTGACCCATCTGAAGACAATAGAGGAGTACTTCACCTTCTGGAGACTTTACCCCAACCTTTACAAAATTACCATCTGGCCCATGCCTTCCATCTTAGTATTTAAGCATCTTGCACTGCAAAAAGTCCGGTGTTAAATAGTGAACACCGAGCTGGTGTTAAATTTTCGGTGCTCATTTATGGTGTTAAAAGAGTTTCTTAGTAACTGCACTTCTTGTTGATTTTTTATTTAAACAAGACGATCAAGAATTTTACATTAAAATACTAGATTTTTTTTAAAATGTGAAAATAAATTTACACCAAAGTAACACCAGCTGGTGTGGTCTCTTATTGAAGCTGGACGGGTGTTAAACCATTGATATTAACACCAACAAATATCAAATCAACACCATGTGGTGTCATTTTTGAGTTAACACCAGTACAGTGTCAAAATAACACCAGGTACAGTGTCAAATTAACACCACGAAGTGTCAGGTGAACACTTTTCAACACCATCACAGTGCATTTTTAACACCTGTGGGTGTGGTCCTTTATTGAAGTTTGATCGGTGTTAGATTTAACACCCGTGGTGTTAAATCTAACACCGATGTTTTTACAGTGTGCCAACGCTATGTTCAAGGTAGCCTTCTGTGGCAAGCCTTCCAAGTATAGACCAGGGAAATCCACCCCTCTTCATTTGCACTCGATTACTCTCCCTCCTTAAGCTGGAAGGAAAGGATAGCAAGTGTCACCAGTGCCGTCAACGCACACCCTGACCTTCCAATCACGATAACCTGGGGGCATTTCATAAAGCGTTTTGTCCGACAAACTTGTCTGCTCTCAGCCAATTAGATGCAAGGATTTTAGTAACTTAAAACAGTTTGTCCAAAAAGAAATCTGCTGAAACGCTTCATGAAATGCCCTCCTGAACAACCTTGACATCAATGCGTCCGAAATCCCACAAGCTAACCTAGATTTCCCTCCCGTCACTTGAAAGCTTTGACCCCAAAACAGGATGGCGCAAACGCTGGTTTGTTGTCATCTCTGATGCCACCCAAGTTATCTACGACACTGTCTCTGGCCTGGCAACAAAGCCAAAGGGCTTCGACGTGTGGTGAAGCAAGTTCTCATGTCTTCATCCTGTTTCTATGGCAAATAATCACCGTCGATTAACCGCTGAGGAAGTGCTGAATATAATCAGATGTGGTTGCAATTAAGGCAATTGCAGGACTGATATGCCTCTTTAGCCTTAGAATCCTGCAAATCTGGGGCTGATGTCACCTGCTGCCAAATATCCAATTAAAAAGATCCTTGAAGACAATGAAAACGACAGTTTTAGTTTTTGATCTCATGATGTCAAAGTGTATTATTATCAACACCTGAGAACTGTGAGAGAACTGAAAGGTAAGTACATGTTCCTCCTTGGTTGATGTTTAATGAATAGTTTGTACGGTGTTGCGTTTGGACAGTTTTGTTTATGCCTTCACCAGTTTTTGTTGTTGTTTCAGTTCAAGAAGAAAATCAAGTTTGCTCGATGATATCAAGGCGGTACTCCTTAATCATATCATATCAAAGTGATGGAGGTTATGATCCATTTCAAACTCGCCTCAGAACCCCTCCCCCAAACTCATAGCTCGGAAAAAAAAAACTGCATTGTACAGGGTTCAATTCAATTCAATTCAATAGTGTATTTATTTCCATCATCAAAAAGAAAAGAAAAAGTTGACATAATCCAAAGTGATACAATTTTTTCATTTTTCTTACACTGGTCTGATAAAGGATTTTTTTTTTTTTCAAATACAATGTACAATATAAAGTATATGCACGAATGGTGTCATAACAAAGAAACAACGCACTTTGCCATGGCAACAAAAATAGTAAATAATCACAATGATGGTAAACAGTGTTCCACTATTAAGAGAGCCAAGCTTGTAAGACGTGGAACACTGGAACAAAACAACAACAGCACCAATTTGTTATACCAATAAAACATATTCATTTTAAATTCTTCTATATATATATACTATTGTACATTTACTCAATGATATATGATGCTGATACTATGAACAATACTTACTAGAATTTTAGAATGCAAATATATATTAACTATATAGCATATCACATTTGTGGCACAGACACTATGGGGCCAGGTATGCCGGGAAAATTGAACGGAAAGGAAGATATACAATCGGCCACAAAAGAAACATAACGACAACAAAAACAACAATAACACAAAACACAGAAATAACAGAACTTGGGGAAATGCACTCAGACAGATACGGGACAACGAAGAACGAGGAAAGATGAACAGGGTAGAATAGAGAAGGAAAAGGAGAGGGAAAAAGAGAGGGATGGAAAAGGTGTGTGGACACACTACAAAATCTCAAGGACAAGTGAAACATGACGGGTTTTTTTTCATTAAACAAAATTAAGTGATATATTTAGAAAACTAATATTTTCTAAGTTTATACTCAAATGTAATTAACTTCACAGATTCTTTTAAATCATTATCTTAGCTATTCCAAAATCTGGGTCCGGTATGAAGAAATGTATTTTGAGTGTGTTCAGTTCTCACTAAGGAAGATGAAATTCTTTAGATTGTCTCGTGGGATAATTATGTACAATGCACGTGGCTCGAGCCTCGGTGATTAAGTTTGCATTCTCCTCCCCTGGCAACCAGCAGCATACACCTGGAACCACCACAATTTTTATATCATGAAATACGATTTTCTGTTTGTATTTTATGTCAGCTTGTATTGTATATTGAATTGCCGAATAAATAATAATAATAATAATAATAACAATAATAATAACAATAACAGTGGCGGCTGTTACGTTGAAATAAACAATAAAATATTTTGGGTAGATGGTTGCAGTTGTAATTAAACATGAATTGACCAAGTTGAAACAAATAAAACTCTTTTATTTTCAGAATGTTGTGTTCAAGGAACAACTTGTCAATATGTGCTCGGATATGAAGGTTAAAAACAATTCTGAGCGTCATCTTTTGCAGAATGTCGAATATGTATTACCCCAAGCAAGAATTCCGTAATTCAAGTGCGGCAATACCAAACTTGAATAAAGCGTAATCAAAGCCGAAGAAGGAATATAATATTTCAATCTATTAATCATGCATATGTTACGTGCAATTACATTACAAATATTGTTTATTGTGACCGTGCACCTCAAAACGAACATAAAGTCGCACACACTGATTTTGCGTGAGGACTAAAAATAAGTGAAATGGGTTAACCTAGCCGAACTTGACTTTTTCATATTTTCTGAAAGGGCAGGTCTTCTTTTACATTATGATAAAATTTGGTATCATAAAACGGGCAGGAAAGTGTGTTTTTTTTTTTCAGCAGTTTATCTCAAACATTTTTGGTCGAATATTGTGATTAGGTGTGTCTTTAGAATCCCTTTTTCATTTTGAAAAACCTTGTCCACACTCTTCACTTTCAACTCTAATAACTTTTGAAAGGATAGTGCTACTGCTTAGAAAGTTGGCATTAATTGTGGACAGAATGTGTTAATGAGGCATGCTAATTTTCAGTTTAATCTGATAATCCATTCATTGTTGTTACTCTGGTGGTTTACTTCCTGTTTTTGTCCCATTCATCGCACAGCCAGCACGGTTTGGTAAAGATTAAACGCTTGAATAGACACTGTACTTCAGAGCCTCTTTTCTCAGTTCACACTTTTCCTGAGTTTGTGCTTTCTTTCCAATGTTTAGATAGGTGAGGAGAGTCCATTTGATTTGAGTTATACATCATTTTAAAGCTTAAAGTCTGCTCTTTCAGAATATGGTCTTAACTAAAAATTCACGTCTGGCGACTTTTTGTTTGTTTTGAGGTGCAGGGTCACATATGACACTTCCATGACAACTTATTATCAACGCAAACACCTAAGAATTTAATAAACGAAACCTCGTCTAGGAGAGTAGTGTCAAATATAACATTACCTGGTAATCTATCTAAAGAATTACTGAAAAACATATAATTAGTCTTCTCAATATTCAGTGACAATTTATTTACATATATCCATAGTGAGACATTCTTCAATTCATAATTCACTATACTAATTAAAGTATTAGGGTCAGGGTGGGAATAAAACAGATTGGAATCATCCGCAAATAATTATCATAAAAGACAGTTTATCTGAAGATCTATAAAAACCATTAAATGTAAACTATAAATAACAGTGGGCCTAACAAACTTCCTCGAAGAAAGCCAGAGTCGATTTTCTTCATAGAAGAATCAAAACTGTTCACAAGTACATATTGAAATCTGTCAGATAAATAACTCGTGAACCATTGCAAGGCTTTTCCGCGAATACCATAATGGGATAACTTAGAGAGAAGTATATCGTGATTAATCGTATCAAAGGCTTTGGAAAAGTCCAGGAAGATGCCTATTGTATGCGAAAATGCATCAAGTGCATGTGTACTCTTTTCCACAAAGGTAAGTAAAGCGTGGGTGGTGTTGTGATTTTCTCTGAATGCAAATGGAAAATTCGTAAATATGAAGAGTTTGTTCGCAAAAACCGATAAGTCCATCTTTGAAGATTTTCAAGTACGGTCTCTGTCATAAAGTACAAAATAATACCTTTTAAATGATATATTGGTCACTACGTATGAAGCTATATTTTTGAAGTTATGGTCAAAAGAAGCAAAAATTTTCTTATCATTCTCTGTATTTTTCTTGACCTTTAATCACAAATATCTCCATTTGGCAAATATGGACTTATCGGTTTTGTGTAAACAAACTCTTCATATATTACTCATGTAAAAATTACAGTTCGGATATGTATTATTTTTCCCGAAATCTAGAAATTGAAGTTAATAACGATATTGGTATGTAATTATTGACATCATTCTTCTCCAAGTTCTTATGTATAAGTATAACTTTGGCAGTTTTCATCTGATTTGGTACAAGCCCAGTAATAAGTGATAAATTAATAATATATACTAAAGGATCTATTATTGGAAGAATTATATTTTTTAACAAATATATCGATTTCATGACAACCTTGGCTTTTCCCTTCTTTCAAATTATCAATGATATCAATAACTTCTTCATATAAAGATATAGTTTTAGGATTAGGTATATCTAAAAAATATTAAAACTCTTTATTAGATGAAGGGATACTTTGTCATAAATTTTTCCCAATCGATGCAAAAAAAAATCATTAAAAATTTCGGCCATGCAAGCAGGTATATTGCTTGAGGTATTACCCCATCGTACTTCTCAAATACGAGATACGTCAGATGTATTTATAACATCTTTTATTGTTTTAGTATTCTTGATATCATTTTTATACTTTATTATCTGGTTTACATAAAATTTTCTCTTTCGTAAACGCTCTAAATAAGTAATTTTTAGTTTTGTCATTAATGTCCAATGTGTTTTAGTCCGCAACCATGTATCTCTGCAGTACTGTATAGGATTTTTTATGTACCTTATCAAAAATGTTTTTATAGGAATACATGGAGAAGTTTTGCTTTCTAGCGTCCCCTCCATTTTCAACATTATTTGATAAATACCACGCATCTAGGCTTCTTAATATATTGTGTAAGTATTACATTTTTATATTCAACCCTCATGTCGTGATGGTATATTGATTTTTTGCATGATGTCTAGCGCTCGTGTATTCTTTGCTGAAACAAAATAAAAGATATGAAATTTTGTTAAACATCGATAAGTTTATGAATATTAAATGCTTAAAACTCCATTCATAATTCCTAGTGAAAATCGTAATTTATGTGATAAATTGGGACTTTTGCATCACAAAAGAATAACTTTTTGTTAAGAACATCCTTCAGATATAAATTATGATCATCACTAAATCTTAATAAAGAATGTAGCTTCATATCAGAAAAAATAGCAAATCTGTTTTCTATTTCCACATATATTTTTCCATTCATATTGTACAGGAGAATAAGAGTAGCGACCATTTTGATTTTTGCATTTAGAAGAATAAAAATACATGTAGGCTCTCTATACTGTAAATGGCACACAGCATATTTGTATTGCACATGCAATACTTTATTACAGCGCAAGTACGGGACTGGAAATACAGCGAAATACAGTAAATTTGTGTTATATTTCCATGCATATTTTTTGCCAATTCAAATTCTACATGAGCGTAGAAGTGGCGGCCATTTTCAATTTAAAATGAGCTTTAAGTACTAAATGAACCTATATAAAATGAAAATTCTCTTGCAAATGCAGATGGAATAAATCTCGGAATAGAAAAGTTTGGTGGAATAATTGGTCATAGAAAGCACATTATTGTGACTATCACAGCCAAATTCGCAGATCTGACGGCCATTTTGGATTTTTGCGTTTTGTCGAAGATGCTCAAGGTTACTCGAGTTGCATCAAACGGATTTGGAATCAGCACCCTCGAATTGACAAGAGACCATCATTTTAATTATTTTACTCTAATAATGAAAAAAAGATAAAAAAAGGATGAACTGATTTAGATAATAAAACAAACTTAACCCGTTCCTTCCTCAATTCTCTGAGTGCCTTTAATGCCCCCAAACGAGATTCTTTTCGCCCGTTGACAGAGAGGCACACAGGTTAGTAATCCAGCTGTGTGAAGGCAGTCAAGCGGTTCATTGTGTCTCCCTTTCTACGGTCAACTACATGTGCCCGTGAACAATGGAAATATCGATCGGGTGCGAGGTATGAATAGAGCGTGCGCTGATGAGCTCTCATAATCTTTTGTTCTACACAAAACCAGGTACCTGAATGAGGTGACTGGGGTCAGCGAACCCGCATTTCTAACTGATCTCAGCCTTGATCATTATGTACATGTTCGTACGAGTTTACAGCAGAACAAGCAAAAAACTAAATCAGGAAAAGGTACATAATACTGTAAAACCCCCCTTTTTAAACAGCAGGAGAACAAATCCTGATAGAATAAACTCTGATCTTTTTATCAAACCCACTTTTCTGAGAATTTTAACACAAAGAAACATGAATTTAGGCCACTGAAGCAGGCACCCTTGTCTTCATTTTGGGAACCTGGTAAACCAGGTTCCCGTATATCAGTTGCTCCCACGGGAACCTGGTAAACCAGGTTCCCGTAAGGAACGGGTTAATTCGGTTGTATATTATAAGATTTAAATAAATATAATTTTAATTTATTCTTGAAATAATTCAAAGTTGTTGCTGTTGCTATATCATTAGGAAGTGAATTCCAGTACTTTGGCCCATTGTAGATGAAGGTATTCTGAGCCAGTAGTGTTTAGGAGGAAGTCGCTGATCCATGACACATAACACGAAGGGACTCCCATTTCAAGTAAGTGTTTGACTGCGATCGTGTGGTCGACATGGTCAAACGCTTTGGAGAAATCGGTGATCAAAACTGATGACGCTTGTTTTGGACGATCAGCGTTTGAATGCAGGGTATGAAGAATGTCTATTATTAAGCAATGTGTTGTCGAAGTCCCAATCATATTACCGAATTAGGCTTTGTCCATGTTTGACATCATTGCTGCCAAGGTGTCTTGCGCAATGAAATGTTCTGCCACTTTTGAAAAGTGATTTGTTAAAGCGATTGGGCGTTTATTCTCGATTGATGGTGGTGAAGATTTGGGTAGCGATGCGACAATCGCTCTTTTTCATTGAGTAGATGCGTGAGCGGTTTTGCTAGCTCGCACGAAAAATTTCTGATGAATTTCGCCGTGATTCCATCTGGACCAGATGCTTTCATTGTGTTTATCTTGTTCAGCTGCTGGTATACTTTCCATGGTTCAATGTCTGGTATTTGTTGAGACGGAAGGTATGATGGGAGGTGGGTGGTGGTTAATGGCTCAATGTCCTGAATGACAGATATGAAGTGAGTAGATATGGCGTTGGCTATCCCTCTCTTGTCATCACGATCTACGTTTTCCACTTCGATTGTGATTTGTGTCTTGGCGCCAGATGTAATCAGGCGAATTTCAGGATTCTACTTTCTGGGATTGGAGCGCTTCAAACGGTCTACATCCCTTCGATGTGTTCTTTTTGCTGCGTTTATTTCTCTTTTCACTTTATTTCGGAAGTGTTTCCATTTTGAGTTTATTGTATTTACAATGGTAAGAAGATTATTGTGCGAAAAAAAAATAAATTTTAGTCATCAGCAAGGAGAATGAAAGAAAGAACATCTGATAATCTACACAAATCACTTATATAAACAAGAAACAAAAGCGGACATAATAAGCTTCCCTGTGGGACCCCACATTTCCTTCCACAACTGTCATTAGAAAGACATATCAAAGAAGAACCCAACATATCCAGACAGTTTTCTATTAATTTACAGGTTCACGTGACATAAACGGTGTAATTGCTTTCAAGGTTCATCATATTTACCCTCTCTCTTAAGTTTCAACATATCTGTAGCAACAGTCTGTAATACAAAAAGGCATACGTATGAAAGCACAACCCAACATATGTGCACAAGTCTTCTGTGTATAATTTACTGGTTCACGTAGCTGGTGCTAAGGTTTTATCATATTCTAAGATGTTAGGTGTTAGCAAAGTTATGAACACAACATTTAGTGTAATTGTACTAGTGAACATACCTACCATAGTGTTGAACTTTTTTTTGTTACTGTAAGTGAGAAAATAGAATACTTTAGCATTCAATATAATTATTTACCTAATCTTGTACTATGGGTTAATATTTCCGCGTCATCATCACGTTTGTTCTTATCTTGTTTTCTAAAATAAATTTTGGCAAGCAAGCGCAGCGAGCGAGCCGGAAATGTTTGTATTTCAGCTTACAAAACATCGAATTCTTGTCATTTTTTGCCTATTAAATCTGACATTTCTAATCAAGGTATATTGACGGCCTTTTAGATAACGATTTATACCAACAAACTGAGGACTTGAAAAAAATACTCTCCGAAATTAGTACGAGCGAGTGAGCCGAAATTTGTATATTTCCGCGTCATCATTACGTTTTTTTCTTATCTTGTATGATTTGGTTTTTTTTTTGCCCCCCCCCCCCCCTCCCCCCGCATGCTCGAAACCGTTGGCGCTTACTTTTGATCAAATCGGCGATCGCTTCAGAACGAAAGAAACTGCAGCTGCTGCTCCGTGTAACATTTTGCCTGCTAAATATAAAATGACATGTGTGAACACAATAGACATTGTCATTTTGTCCGCGTCATCATCACGTTTTGTTGTTATCTTCTTTTATATATATACATTTTTGCGAGCGAGCGCAGCGAGCGAGCCTAAATTTTTTTTTTGTATTTCAGCTTACAAAACATGGAATTCTTGTGTGAACACAATAAACATTGTCATTTTGTCCGCGTCATCTCCATGTTTTGTTTTTATCTTGTTTGATTTGGTTTTCTGCCCTCCCCCCCCCCCCCCTCAATCTCCCCCCTCCCCGTCCGGGCGAGGATTTTTTTTTTTTTTTTTTGGCGCCCCCAAGGAGTGGCGCCCGGGGCACGTACCCACCTTGCCCCCCCCCCCCCCCCCGATACGCCACTGACTCCAAGACAACAAAAAGGAAAGAGACTCTTAATTTGCGTTTTCCGTGGTCTTTAATAAAGTAAGAAATAATTGTATTTCACAGCAGGTTGCCCAAAACCAAATTCCATAAACCGGTGTAATGAAGATAAGCTAATGAACCAACCATACGTTATACATATTTAATTAAAACGGGTCTGCCAGGAACTGTAATATTGCGGAAGAACAACTTTTATGACTCTCTAGGCCTGAAAAGAATAGCAGGCTGCATCCTGCCTCTCACCCAGCGAAGTTGACTAGAAGCATTTAAAACTTCTTTTATACTGCTATCAAGAGAAATCCCAAATTTCGCAACAGAAAAAGGAAATACGGATTTTAGCGAAAATAGTTTTGGTTAAAGGCAAATGACATTCACTGAATTGCCGGGTAGGATATGAAGGGACAGTTTTGTTTTTGATAAAATTAGAGTAAAGACAGAAGGGTGATAATGAGCTTCTCTATAAATCGTCCTAAATACAAACGATGCAAATCGTAAATCTTTAAGATGTTGTTTACATAAAACAAAGCATCAGAAAGGCATCTCCATGATTCCTGACAAATAATGCAATATTTTGTGGTAATAATATTATTTTCATTAAAGGTAAGAGTTACGGGGGGAGGGCACTCACCCTGGTGGTAGTTACCCAGGTAATTGACCTGGGGGCATTGTCCTGTATGGGGGAAATTTTCTTCGCGGTCGTTAAAGGGGGGGGGGGTTGTAGATATCCAATGGTAATCATCCATGGGAAGTTTATGGGTGGGGGTGGGGGGTGGTCAACAGTTATTGGGGGGGGGGGGGGGTAGTTATCAGGAGGGTAGTTACGGGGAGGGGCAGTTATCTGGTGGTAGTTATCCGGAGGGTGGTTTTCCAGGGGGGAATTGTCCTACACCCCGTTCTAAAGCATATCTGCAACGGAAGAGATTTCAAATTCTCATTCCCGATCATCGTGATAACAGCGTAGGAAACACATGTAAGTCGTAAGTACAGCATTCTTAAAGCGTTCTAAAATCGTATACGACTGTTGCGGCACAAATTATCGCCCCTGCACAAATTGTCGGTCCCGGCACAGGGCGACAATTTATGCTGGGAGTGATTGCGCAACTTGTCACTTGGCGACAACTTGTGCTGCTGGTGCAGTTCCCAATTTTTGACTTCATTGGCGACAATTTGTGCAGGCAAAATAAAACGTAACTGGACACATTGTGGTCGGTCGTTGTCTTCAAGCTGGAGAAGTTGATACTAAGATGCACTACGAATTGTGTGGTGCATGGGGTGGGTGTTCCTGTGGTATGCTTAGGTGGGTTGGTATGACTGGTAAATGTGAAGTGTGTGTGTTGGGGGGGGGGTGGGGCTGCATAGTATTCATGTGATGTGTATGGTGTGTATGTGTGTATATGTGTGCGCATAGCTGTTTGTGTGTGTTTGGAGTATGATTATAATGTGTGGAATCTTTATATTTGGGTGACATGGGAAAAAAATGTCATTTTCATTGTCAAACATTGCCATCTTTTGCATGTGTGGTGGTTGTATAGTGTATATGTTATGAGTAACCTGGTCTTGCTGTACGGGTACGTAGGGGTACACATGGCCTGTGGTATGTATGTGTGCGTGTTTGGTGGAGTCTTTGTGTTGATGGTGGGGGTTCTCTCCCCCCCCCCCCTCTCTCTCTCTCTCTCTCTCTCTCTCGATCTGTGTATGCGCGTGTATATAATATTCACATTATTATGTATTTACGTTAATATGTATGTGTGTGTGTATACATGCATGGGTGTATGTATGTATGCATGCATATGTGCGTATGCATGCATGTATGTATGCGTGTATGTATATGTGTGGGTCTTTTTGTTTGTTTTTTGTTTGTTTTTTTAGCCCACCAGAGGTGAGGGGAAAGTGAGGGCTCACCTGCGACGTCTGTCCATCCGTCCGTCATCTGTCCCTAACACTACAAAAAACTTGAATAACTCTGTTCCCAGGTCTTCAATTTCAAACAACCTTGAAGAAAGGCCAGTATTACAAAGTTTCACATTTCACCAAATATGGAGGTCACCTCTATGGGTCAAAGGTCACAGGCTGGTGTCAATGCTAAGTTTTTTTATGGCGCGTTTCTATCATCACTCGTAACACCATGCACACACAGACTCACACATACACATACAGACATCCCCCACGCACACACATGCGAGCGAGCCCACCCACGTACACACACACACACCCATTTCCCTTACATTCAGCCATCATCAACCCACTCCACACACACACACACACACACATACACACACCCATTTCCCTTGCACTCACCCATCATCCACCCACTCCACACATACACACATACACACACACACACACACACACACACACACATTCACACCCGTCCCTCAAAAACCCCACCCATACATCCATACACAGATACACTCAAACAAACAAACGGACACTCAATTTCAATGTGCGAGTGACTTTTGACATGGCTTGTTTGCGTGGATGTAGCCATGTAAATTGTGTGTTGGTTTAATGCAGATGTCTAGAACGATATTACCCTCTAAGTGTGCTTTGAGGGCAGGCGACAATCTTCACCGTCAGCCCTCTGCACAAATTGTCGCCAGGCGACAAATTGTGCAAGGGGGGGGGGACAATTTATGAAATCGTTGCGAGAACGGCATAGTGGAACAGGGGCTTAACCATATTAATCACAAGCTATTTTGACCCCTCGCAGGCCCAAGGGGGGGGGGCACATTGTGCCCCCCTCATGTAACTTTATTTATTATTTGATGTACCATCGTCATATTTGGTACATGTGTTGAGTAACGATAAAAATAAACTTCGAATAATTTCTTTGATGCAACGCTTCCACACGATACACTCTCCCCTTACAGAATGAATATGTTCACATTAAATTAAAATATACACACTCATAACACACGGAGCTGCTATAAAGTTCATCAATGGAAATGTCCTAGTTCGAAATTAAAACAAACTCTTCGTCATACAGGACCAGTTTTTTTGGAATGCAATTAACCCAGATAATTATAATAAGCAACATAATGATTTATTTAAGAAGCAGTATAAAAGACATCTTTTATCTTTTTATTAAGATTGCATTGATGCATCTAACAATTCTTTCTATGTTCATTTCTTTTTTCTTTTTTTTTCTGTCTGATGTTCTTTTGTGTATCATCTGTATAAAACTGATTTATGATTTTTGAAAACAACATTATTTCCAATTCTACATGATTTGTAACAACGGTGTATGCGCGCCTACAAGCCTTATTGGCTCTTTATGCTTACAGCATTTTCCCTTTTGCTTGTTGCCTTTTGTAATCTGGAACAATTCATGACTGTAATTCTGATGTGTTGTTGTGGTTTCTTTTACATGTCATTGTTTCTTATGTGCATCTGTTACACCGAATGCTTCATGTTGTTTTTATTGTGATTTAAATGGAACTAAACGTATTGAATTGAATTGAATTGAACTCATGCTCTACATGACCGTACATTTGAATTTTCTCAAGGTTGCCCATGGACGGCGCTATCTACCAATATATAAAGAAATACATAGGAAATATGCTAAAAACATGATTTTTCTGTATATTTTATTATCCCCATTATATATGTCTTATTATAGACCAATCATTTCCATATTTACCACAAATGATAAGCAATAGAGGTCTTAAAATTACTTACAAGTGATATACCGTATTTTCTCGTCTCTCTTGTCCTGAGTCACCCACAGAGTAGGTTTGATTTCATTTATATTATTTCTGCATCTATTTCTCTATACTTTTCTATATAATGGTATCCTTTTCACGCATCCCATCATTTTTTTCAATGAATTCTGTCGAGGATCACTGGATCTGTTCTGTCTTTCTGTCCGTTGTATTGTCTTCCTGTTATATTAGTCTTGTCTCGTTCTGTCTTGTCTATGAGTCCCCCTTTATTAGTTTCGTCGTCCCAGTTTCGTTTTCTGTTTACTCGCCTGAGTATGTATGTCTGTTTAATACTCTATCTTCCTAGTGGGCTTCCAGACTTTTTTCTTTTTTACTTTATTCCCAGTCTTTCTTCCCCTTTTTACATCAGTTCACTTTCTATTGACATTCTGTACTTGAGGGGCCCACAAGCATTGTCTTTTTAGTGGGTCCCTCCATTTTTTCGATGTCTTACGTATTATGTCGTCTTTATCACTTCAGTCAATTTTCATTACAACGTATTTCTTATTCCAAGGTTCCTCGATTATATTTTCCTCAATCTACTTTGTTTTGACTATGCAACCTTATTCTCTGTTACCAAAGAAAGTGAAATGTTTATGTTCTTTTCGAAAAATGAAATGAAGCATGAATTGAATTGAATTGAAAAAAAAAAATTGTTATGGTTGAAATTTCTCAAGGACACCACATAGGGCGCTATTCATATCAACATAAAGAAGTACATTATGAGACCTGAGATGAAATGTTTGGGATGGGTGCATGTAGTTATGACATTTCATATTTGTATTGCATACTTGTGGAATTTTGAGATTGCAAATTGATGATAAACTAATGAAATTAGAGGCATAACTTGGGTGAAGAAATCAAAATCACACAAAATAGAAGGGCAATCTTTAGAAAATATTATTGTTTTCAATTATCTTTATCATATCTATTGTTTTATGCCTTTGTCATATAAAAACAAAGGAAACGA
This sequence comes from Diadema antillarum, assembly GCF_040938485.1. Lineage (NCBI taxonomy): Eukaryota > Metazoa > Echinodermata > Echinoidea > Diadematoida > Diadematidae > Diadema > Diadema antillarum. Next base: position 4,738,067 of record NW_027270960.1, read on the forward strand.
TAAGAAAAACTTTCCAGGACCATAATTACTTCAAATTTTGCTCCTTTAACAAATTTCAGCCGAGAAACACCCATTTCATACACTGTAATGCTGTTAAATGAAATGGGAACAGAAAAAAGTTGAAAAATCTGACTGACACGGTTGTCAGTTTATGGTTGCAATGGCAGCCAGCAACATGAAATATAGCTGAATTATATACATCAAAATGATTGCAATACGATTTTAGGGAATACGATTTTAGGGAAAGTCATCATATTTGGTTGAAATCGAATGAAGGGCTAAGGAGTGGCAAATGAAAATCTGGTAGGGGGCACAATGTGCCCCCCCCCCCCTTGGGCTTTATAGGGTTAAAGTATTTGTATTTCATGTATATTCATCTGTGCATATAGGTGCACCTGTGTATGTACATTGGTTAGACTATTGCTTGTACTTTTGTATTTGCTTCATTACATTTCAGATTTTTGTACAAATTGTCAATTCTCCTTTGCAATAAATGTATCTTTTGGATATGGAAAATTAATGAAAATGAAATAAAGTGCCCTAGCATCAATGTACTACTGGCGCCATCTATTGACACACAGATAGAGAATGAAAAATTGTGCTGAGAACACGCCGCATGCTAAAATAGGAGTGGTGTCAACAAACCCACGAGCTTGTCAGCCCAAGGCACGTATGAGATATGCAAATGATTACATTATTATGTATGTATGGGTACTTTAAGGTACAGCTAAATCACCCCTCCTGAATAATTCATCACTTTAGAACGATTCCTACCAATGGAATTACCAGATTTTCCTATCAATCGGATATGCTTAAAACGTAGCATAAACTTGATGTCATACGGCATTTCTTTTCCATCCGGTGTTTGCATGCGTATCATTCACTGTATATGCCTATCTGGCTGTGTAAAGCTGCATAAAGGATCCAGGAAAAGAGCAATGGTCAGCGGTAAATATGCAATAACTCGTGTAGATACATAAGTTGTATATATAAAGAAGAAGTTGTGAACTGATTCGCCATCAAATAATATAAATGCATTTCATAACTATAGTGAATAGGTATCCGATATCAATCAAGGGGAAATGTATACAGAAAGGACAATATTCGAGATTTGCAAGGTGTAAAGAAGTGTGTGAACAGCTTAAATGATAGGCCTATATACATATAAATGCGATGTGACTGAGTCTATCAACTCGAAAATACCCTTTAAAAAGAGAATGTTGACGCTTGCGAAATGTGAAAATATATTAGAGGCACTTTCATGAAGACTTCTATTCATCATCATTACAATGAATAATGTGACTTTATTCGGTGAATATTTCGCTCCTCTCGACATCTACTGGGGTGAAGTCGGCAAGATGTTAGCTCTACTATATCTGGTTGCCTTCATGGTATTCCCATCGCCAAGTTCCCCTTCAGGTCAGTTCTTGATATTCACTCCATTCATTTTTGGACATGATGCTTCTGATTGATCCGATTACTTTGATCTAGCTTATTTCTTCAGTCGAAGCACATGATGGTTTGCATTATTCACCCTGTTAGAAATGAGTCCATAAATGCCGGTGTTGGACGGACCACATTGAATACAGGGTATGTGTTGTTCTCTTCACGAAAGGTGAAATTGGATAATAAAACTGTGTCAGTTCTGTCTCTCTCACATACAAGACCTCACTAATTATCCAAACTGTCACTGTTAAATATTGCTCGCGAAGTGTTAATATTAAAGCATCTCATATGAATCGTAAGATCATCATAAGATCCATCAGCTAAGTACACCTTTTTCAATGGAGAGGGTGTTTGTAGAGCAAACCTACAAAATAAGTGCTTCGTAGCATTCTGTTTACTGATTCTTTTAGTTATGACAGAGTCAGTTATTCATTTACTTCACTGTATTGAAGCCATCATAAGCACCATATTCACTGATATTATTATAAATACTGTTGAATATTTTCAACTCATTTCAACTGCCCATTTGAACACCGCATAGCTAAGGGTGTGGTTACCCCCCCCCCCCCCCCATGGAATTCGAAAAAAAAAGAGAGAGAGAGGAGAGTGGCGTGTAGATGGATGTGAAGCCGCTCCCTTTCAACCTTTTCTAAAATAGGATTGAGATTAGTACGATTGTCCAAGAATATCACCCAAAGGGTGAATAAAATCGTTGAATTTCAGTTCGATACACCCTACCCCTCTGTGCCCCTTTTCCTAGCCTTAGCATACTTTTCATATCAGATTAACAAAAAAAAATCTGAATGATTCTGAGTGCACAAAACTTGTCACATCAATTCCCCCCCCCAAAAAAAAAAACTCAAAAGTTTTCTCATGTACAAGGGTAATACCCCCTTATGATTAAACCTTTCTTTGCTGACTTCGCGTCCATATCAGACTTAGTTCAATCTTTTGGACAATTTGCCAAATATTCCATGAACTACGTATAGGGTCCTACAACATATTTCAAATTCAGTTTTGAAATTGCAAAAGCCCTCTCCGACACTTTCCCCCTGGTCGATTCCCCCCCCCCCCTCCTTCTCCATGCATAAACTATGGCTACACTTTGAGGATTGACAATTGTCAAAATATTCCAAAACGTTTTTACTGCAATTATACAAGATACAAATCTCTTTCGTGAAGGAGGTGGAATAGGGCTTACCCCCTGCCACATTTTCCTGGTTGGCCTCCTTCCACAGCCTTGTTACACTTCTCTGATTGACAAATTTCCAGGTATTTCAACAAAAGTGTGCTTCAGATCGTTTAATTTCATTTCTGAAAAAAAAAAAGAAAGCTTCCTCGAACATTGGAGGGGAATCCCATTCCTCCCATTGCTCGGTACCCGCTGTTGACTAAGTACACTTTGACAATTTCCGAATTTTCCACAAAAACTGTTAATCAGATCGCTTTATTATTTCATTTCTAAAAGTTCAAGTCGGCTAGTTCTTGTATATGATACTTTACTAATTTTATTTTTCTAATCAAGTGTTTATAAACACTAGTATTTCTAAAGTTGATGATCATATCTCCATTGTGTAACACTTAAAACAGGTATAACAGAACTCCGAGACTTCCATGGAAAAACTCAATCTCTTTTACGACCGTTTAACAGAAATATGATGGGGTCAGCCTCCAGTAATGAACTTGCTGCCATTGCTGAAATTTTCAATTATTTTGTTATCTTCCGTTAGAAACTTTCACAAAATATCCCACCCAAATTGTTAAACAACTGTTTATACACCACATTTACTGATCGTTTTTAATTTGAAAGGAGGTAACGTCAAGGTTTTGATGGCATTGATAATAACCTGTTTAAGATAAATTTTCAATTATTTTTTTTTTTATCTTCCGTTAGAAACTTTCACAAAATATCCCATGAAAATCGTTAAATAACTGTTTTTACACCACATTTACAGATGGTTTTTAATATGAAAGGAGGTAACGTCAAGGTTATGATGGAATTAATAACAACCTGCTAAAGATACTTTTATTTTTCAAATATTAGACCCTCTAATAAGAATAATGTTATCGCTTTTAATTGACCACTTGCCAAACAAAATCAAGATCGCAAAAAAGCAAACATTTTTTACAAGTAAGGGAAATACGATATCAGCAGGTAAAACCTATGACTTCCTAATTTATGTTTTCTAAAATTTTGGAAAGAATGATATTTCTTTTGAAAGAAAAAAAATGATGTTTTTTGTGATTTATAATTTTGATTTCCAAAAAATGCAACACAACGTACACCCGAACTTCTTACCCTTGTTGAAAAAAAAATACACATGGACTGGAAAGCTTTTCACTTCTAGAGACATCTTCTTGGATTTCACCAGTTAAGTCTTTTGATATGTGATAACGATAAACCTCTCTTCAAATCACTACATTACGGCCTACTTGGAAAGCCCTAATTGGAGTGGTTCATGAGTTACAAATCGAACAGATCCCAAAGAAATTGTTTTGATTCTTGAATAAAAGCAGTGAATGTCGTGTTCCACATTGAACCCTGAATGACTGAGTAATCTAGGTTTTACAATCTTTACTTTTCACTTGATCACGCTTTTCCATCGCTTTATATATTCTTATTCTATTTCAAATTGTGCCTTGTTTTCCTGTTACATGAATTTCCATATAATTTCATTTTGTATTTATAACTTCTCTTTTTTCCCTTTTTTCCAATTGCTCAACAATTTCAATTGGCAAATACATATTTCGTATACGAATCACTTTTTCTTTGATGGAAATATATTGGACCTGGGAGGTGTGTCACCTCCCTGATTGGACCAAGTATGTTTTAAGTGATTAATGCGTCGCACACCAAATCTGACTGAAGATTTATTCAAATGAGCAAATGAATGGGGGTTATCAATTTGATAATCCGTATACGTTTCTGTTAATGTGGATTGCGAAACGCAAATGTTGAACTCTATCAACCGGTTAAGAAAATAATCAATAAGATAATTGTCAATGAATCTAAGAATTTATTTGTTCTTTCATGCCAAAGTGCTTTATATTCTCGTCCATTTGGTTCCTTAGGCTATTCACTGAAACTAGTTTTTTGACCCTATGACGCCAAAGCTATTTTTACCCTTTTTAGCCCCACGAGGGCACATTGTGCTCCTTTACCTCTTCTTTATTTTATGTACATTGTAACACTGTTAATTTTGACAAGTCAAGCTCTCAACTTTGGACTTTCTCAAAGTCACCCAGTAGCTTCGGTATCCAACATCATAAATACACCACATTGAAAATATTCTAAAATCATGTTCTAAAATCATTCGACCTATTACCTTCATACTCGCAAACAAAGAGCAATTCAAACTTGACTATCTGCTGTGGCCGAAGATTTTTGAAGGTCACTATTTACTATAAGATAAAGAAATGTAAAAGAAATTCATTGCTGTATCATCTTAATATATCTTGGAATTTAGCGTTTATATCACTATCACTCCATAGTACTGGAGTTTGCAGATTGATTTATGATAAACAAATGATACTAAAACAAAATCAGTGTAAAAGAATAAAAATCATTTTGAATAAAAAGGAAATCTTAAGAAATATATTTTTTCAATTATTCCTATCATATCCATTGCATGTTTCTATGGCTTTTAGACGTATGAAAATGAAATAAATGATAACAAGACTATTTCAAGGTCATTAACAACCATAATTACTTCATATAGTGTATTTTGGTGCTTCGGAAAATTGTAGCCTAGAAAACTTAATTTTTATACAATATTTCATTGCTAGCTGAATTTGGAACAGAACAAAAATCGCAAAATCCAGAAGACGTGCGGATTTGTTAGTTTGAAGGTGATCATGCGATATCAGTCATACCTAATTATCTATCAAAATGTTTATAATATTAAAGATATAAGGGAAAGTCACCAAGTCATGCTGAAAATGAATTAAGTATGTTGGAAGGCAAATAAAAGTACGATAAGGCACTATGTGCCCCCTCTACATGTATGTATGTTAAACTAGAAAATGCTATCATAGAAATAACCTTATTTCATTTCCAGGGATTACGTTGGAGTGTGGAAATCCCCTTCATCTAAAATCACCAGGATATCCAAAAAACTATGGAAATAACGAGGAAATAAATTGGATTATTACATCAAAGGTCGCAGAAAGGATTCTCGTCGTCTTCAATGACTTCGACATGGATGAAGTTTCAGACAAATTAAGGATATCAGAGGTATCGTATCCAGACAACGCACGGGATTACACAGCTTCGGACACAGACGCCCTGTCATACCTCTCGTTTGGAAATAGGCTTGATATCACATTTCAAACGGATGGAAGATTTGTTGCAAAGGGATTCAATCTCACTGTGTATTGTTACACAAAATGTAAGTATTAACTCAAGTGACGTCGTAATTTGTAGATACTATATTAGATACAATATTTCGTATATAATAGTACTTCACGTAAGATTTGTAAGATTTGCAAGATATTCTTGACTCTATCGACCCCCTCTCGGGGTGTGAGAGTACAAATACATTTACAACATATGAATACAAAAATACAAAGTGATAATGTACATGTTCATGTGAAAAAAACACACACAGATATAAATAAACAAATTTACGGATCAAGGCGCAAAGGACGTTTAACTACTCTACCATTACGTGTACACACATTTACATGTACTTTACTTCTACAAAACTATTGTTTTTCTTCCTTGGTTTTTAAGAAAAATAAAACATGATTAATTCTGACATATTTGGCCATTTTTTTTTTCAGATGGCAAGCATTAGCTGAATTGAATAGTTTTGCCGTATGTATTGCACTTTGTCTTCTGGTCGTCAAGCTACTAGGTACATACAATAGTCTCTCTTTGTGGAAAAAAGGATAAACAAAAATATAATGAAATGCATCCCCTATATCTCCAGATGAACATAATTATACTTTAATGCAATTCATCTGTTGGGCTTGCATGAAACCTGCCCTTATTAACAGGTAATCCATTAAATACACATGAGAGCAATATAATCTTTCTTACACGGGACCTGTAAATACTTCTCAAACATCTAATTATCCTTAAACATTCTAAAATGTGTACAAATTCTATTTGACCATGTGGCTGTTTTCCACTCTTCAATAAACATATCAAAAAGTGTGTGAAATCCATGCAGCACTTAATCCACCACCTTGTGCTAACCACACATTCCCTAGCCCTGCATAATCAAATGTATTTGCGATGAACAATAACCATTGTGATTTTGACGGAGAGTGTATGCCTCTTATGCAGAAGAAATTTCTAAATTGTACATGAATCTTTGCTTTCTTTACCCTTAATTAATCTCAACCAGAATCCAATCATTCATCATTTAATATGCTTCAAAATTACCCCACGTCCAGTTTCACCCTTAACCATACAATCAGGAGCATATATGTTCACTAGTAAAACTTTTCTTAAGAATTTTCTATGGAAAATTTCAACTTGGTCTATGCACTCATAACCCTAAACTTCACAACCATAGAGCAAAATAGGTAAAACAAGATGATCAAATAAATGGCACTGTGTGTCCACAGAGAGCTGCAACATTTTAGCCTTGACCAACATGCTATAAAGAACTTTTATAGCTAGTGTGACTTTTTTAGAAATTTCCTTTTTGAAACTACCACTATATTTTACTTCAAGGTATACAAAGTCATCTACAACCTCAAGTGGATCACCAGCATAAACAAATTCAGGCATTCTTCTAACCTTCCCACGGGAGAAAATAACAAATTTAGTCTTCATAGCATTAAAAGTAAAACGCCATGTCTGACAATAACTATCCACAGCATCAAAAGCTTTTTGCAAGTCCGGAGTTTCGGCTAAAATTATTGTATCATCTGTATAAAGTAAACAATAAAGATTCAAGGGTTTTTTTTAACATTATCAGAATCCAGGTGGTCAGAAGTCTCACTTTCCAAATATTTCAGTCCACCATATGATTTTCTACTGTATTCTTGAAAATCAATTAGACAAATGGCAAATAAAAGTGGGGATAGGTTTTTGCCCTGTCGTACACCAGTGTTACAAGTAAAAAAAAAAACTCTGACATCTCCCCCTGACCGCCAAACATGATCACAAATTCTTTAAATGGCAGTATACAGTGTACAGTTTACCCCTAAGTCCCATCCTTAACATTTTGTCCCATAAATATGGTATATATTTATACGATCAAATATTTTCTTGCAATCAATAAATGCACAGTATATACGCGTTTTTTATTTTGCAGAAAACATCAATTATAGTCTTCAAAACAAAAAAAAAATATCATCAATTTGTCGAATAATTAGAACGAAAGCCAGCCTGTTCTTCACCTAATTGACATATTATCAAAGAACTTCGATAAACTGTGAGGTTCGATGATTCAAAATGGAAATAAAAAGTTTTCCAAGACAGCTGAGGAGGGTAATTCCTCTATATTTATCAGGATTTGTGTCCATACCATTATCATTAAAAATTGATATGATAAATCCTATACACTATTCAGTTGGAACAATACCACTGTCCAGTACCACACTAGAAAACACCACCAACACACGCAGCATCTCTGCGGGACAATTCTTAAGAAACTCATTTTTATGAAGTCTTTTTTCACAGGCTTTTGATTTTTTTTTAAAGTTTCTTAATCATTAGTGCCACTTTCTCCAAAGTGACTGGGGCATCCAAGGAACCATCTGCCTCAAAAAGAAAAAAAAATCTGAAGTACTATTTCCAAGGCCTGTGGGTTGGTCATCTTGGCTATTACCTAAACGACTAAAGTGATTAACAAAATCCCCTAATGAAACATTTCATATTCTTTTTTACTTTCCATTCACTATCACTGTTGAGAAATTGCCAATATTCTTTTGGATAGGATGAATGTAATGAACAGAGAGATTTATTTCAATCTCTCTGAAATGTCCTTCTTTTATGTCTTAGTGAATTCTTATAAACCCTACCTGTAGATTCAGATGATTCAATAGACAAGTAGCTCCTGAACCGCTAAGCATTTTAAGCTTCTTCTTTAATCGATTTTTGACATTCAAATACTCCCACAGGGCAGGTCTGCCCTTCTGCGTCAAACCAAGGTTGAGTTTTCCCCTTTTGAATGTCTCATTTGTGTTTACATTGTCACGAGATTGTCTCCCCTTACAAATGCCAACGTCTGGTGCAACATTGAAGAACATGTCGCATAATTGTGAATAACAAAAATCAATACTATCTTGATTTGCATTCCCATCTAAATATTCCGCATTTTCACACGATAGTTCATCCTAGTCCTTGATTTTCTGTTTTTCTATTTTCCTGTCATCATTCTACTGGAATATTAGATAACGTTAACTCTCATCAGGCTGTGTATCTAAATCGGCATTGTTTACTGCAGTGTTCTGAGAAGTGCCGACAGCAGAAGATTTAGAATTTTGCAATTTCAGGGTCACACTGACAGGACAAAGAACATGTGACCAACATTTATGAAATACATCAATACTGAAATGTGTAATGCTAGAAAATAACTGGCGAGATACAAAATTGTAATCAATAGTGCTACAACCACTATTTTTGTTGAAGCATGTGTATTTTCCGACAGACTGATCTTCCCCTATCCTTCTATTAACAATCCTGAGATCAAAACTTGGGCACAATTCAATAGCAGACTTTTCATTATTATTTGCATGGACATCAGTATTATAACGAGAAGTTAGAATATCTATAGTAAAAGCTATCAGTAGTTACATGCATATCAGAAACGTCATTACAAAAGTCATACTCTGCATCTAAAAAGTCATCAGACAAAACCCTTCCTGGCATTCCTCATAAAATCACCCATCAAACAAAAGGGTGCATCATATCTGTAAAATGTCAGAAGTAAAAATGTAACAGGTAAAAATGTCAGAGGTAAAAATATCAGAGGCAAAAATGTCAGAAAAAAAAATGTCAGAGGTAAAAATGTTAGAGGTGAAAATGTCGGAGGTAAAGATGTCAGTTGTCGAAATGTCAGTGATAAAAATGCCAGAAATTAAAAAAAAAAGTCATTGATAAAAATTAAATATAGAAATGTGAGAGGACGAGGTAAAAGTGCCAGAGATTTTTTTCTTCATTCTAATCCCATCCAGAGGTAAAAATGTCAGAAGTAAAAACGTCAGAAGTACAAATGTCAGAGACAAAAAATATCAGCAGTAAAAATGCCAGAGGTGAAAATGTGAAAAGTAAAAATGTCAGAAGTAAAAATGTCAGAGGTAAAAATGTCAGAATTAAAAAATGTCAGAAGTGAAAATGTCAGAGGTAAAAATGTCAGAGGTAATATGTTAGAGATAAAAATGTCAGAGGGAAAGTTGTCAGTGGACGAAATGTCAGTGATAAAAATGCTAGAGATAAAAAAAGTCATTGGTAAAAATTTAGTATAGAAATGTGAGAGGACGAGGTAAAAGTGCCAGAGATTTTTTCTTCATGCTTCTAACACCATCGAGAGGTAAAAATGTCAGAAGTAAAAATGTCAGAGGTAAAAATGTAAAAAGTTAAAATGTAAGAAGTAAAAGTGCCAGAGGTAAAAATGTCAGAGGTAAAAATGTCAGATGTAAAACTGTCAGAGGTAGAAATGTCAGAAGTAAAAATATCAGAGGTAAAATTTCTGTGGTAAAAATGCCAGAGATGAAAAATGTCATTGGTAAGAATATAGTATTGGAAATGTAAGGGGACGAGATAAACTACCAGAGACTTTTTCTTCATATTTCTGACACTCTTCAGAGGTCAAAAATGTCAGATGTTAAAACGTCAGAGGGAAAACTGTCATAGGTAAAAATGTCAGAAGTAAAAATGTCAGAGATAAAAATGTCAGAAGTTAAATTTTCAGAAGAAAATGTCAGAGGTAAAGTTGTCAGTGGTCGATATGTCAAAGGTAAAAATTTCAAAAATAAAGAATGTTAGAAGTAAAAATGACAGAAGTAAAAATGTCAGAAGTAAATATGTCAGAGGTAAAAATATCAGAGGCAAACATGTCAGAGGTTAAAATGTCAGAGGTAAAAATGTTAGAGGTAAAAATGTCAGAGGTAAAGTTGTCAGTGGTCGAAATGTCAGTGATAAAGATGCCAGAGAAAAGAAAAAGTCATTGGCAAAAATTTAGTATAGAAATGTGAGATGACGAGGTAAAAGTGCCAGAGATTTTTTTCTTCATGCTTCTAATCCCATCCAGAGGTAAAAATGTCAGAGGTGAAAATGTTAGAGATAAAAGTGTCAGGGGTAAAGACGTCAGTGGACGAAATGTCAATGATGAAAATGCTAGAGATAAAAAAGTCACTGGCAAAAATTTAGTATAGAAATGTGAGATGACGAGGTAAAAGTGCCAGAGATTTTTTTCTTCATGCTTCTAATCCCATCCAGAGGTAAAAATGTCAGAGGTAAAAATGTTAGAGATAAAAGTGTCAGGGGTAAAGTCGTCAGTGGACGAAATGTCAATGATGAAAATGCTAGAGATAAAAAAGTCATTGGTAAAAATTTAATATAGAAATGTGAGAGGATGAGGTAAAAGTGCCAGAGATTTATTCTTCATGCTTCTAACACCATCGAGAAGTAAAAATGTCAGAGGTAAAAATGTCAGAAGTAAAAAATGCCAGAGGTGAAAATGTAAAAAGTAAAAATGTCAGAGGCAAAAATGTCGGAAGTAAAAATGCCAGAGGTGAAAATGTAAAAAGTAAAAATGTCACAAGTTAAAATGTCAGAGGTAAAAATGTCCTAGCTAAAAATGTCAGAAGTAAAATTGTCAGAGGTAAAAATGTTAGAGATAAAAATGTCAGAGGCAAAGTTGTCAGTGGACGAAATGTGAGTGATGAAAATGCCAGAGATAAAAAAGTAATTGGTAAAAATTCAACATAGAAATTTGAGAGGACGAGGTAAAAGTGCCAGAGATCTTTTCTTCATGCTTCTAACACCATTGAGAGGTAAAAATGTCAGAAGTAAAAATGTCAGAAGGAAAAATGTCAGAGGCAAAAATGTCATTGGTAAGAATATAGTATGGAAATGTAAGGGGACGAGACAAAGTACCAGAGATTTTTTCTTCATATTTCTGACACTCTTCAGAGGTCAAGAATGTTAGATGTTAAAACGTCAGAGGGAAAACTGTCACAGGGGTAAAAATGTCAGAAGTAAAAATATCAGAGATAAAAATGTCAGAAGTTAAATAGTCAGAAGAAAATGTCAGAAGTAAAGTTGTCAGTGGTCGTTATGTCAAAGGTAAAAAATTCAAAAATAAAGAATGTCAGAAGTAAAAATGACAGAAGTAAAAATGTCAGAAGTAAATATGTCAGAGGTAAAAATATCAGCGGTAAAAATGTCAGAGGTTGAAATGTCAGAGGTAAAAATGTTAGAGATAAACATGTCAGCGGAAAAGTTGTCAGTGGTCGAAATGTAAGTGATAAAAATGCCAGAGATAAAAAGTCATTGTTAAAAATTTAGTATAGAAATGTGAGAGGACGAGATAAGAGTGCCAGAGATTTTTTTCTTCATGCTTCTAATCCCATCCAGAGGTAAAAATGTCAAAAGTAAAAATATCAGAAGTAAAAATGTCAGAGGCAAAAATGTCAGAAGTGAAAAAGCCAGAGGTAAAAATGTAAAAAGTAAAAATGTCAGAGCTAAAAATGTCAGAAGTGAAAATGTCAGAGGTAAAAATGTCAGAGGTAAAAATGTCATAGGTAAAAATGTTAGAGATAAAAATGTCAGGGGTAAAGTTGTCAGTGGACGAAATGTCAATGATGAAAATGCTAGAGATAAAAAAGTCATTGGTAAAAATTTAATATAGAAATGTGAGAGGACGAGGTAAAAGTGCCAGAGATTTATTCTTCATGCTTCTAACACTATCGAGAAGTAAAAATGTCAGAGGTAAAAATGTCAGAAGTAAAAAATGCCAGAGGTGAAAATGTTAAAAGTAAAAAGGTCAGAGGCAAAAATGTCAGAAGTAAAAATGCCAGAGGTGAAAATGTAAAAAGTAAAAATGTCAGAAGTAAAAATATCAGAGGTAAAAATGCCAAAACTAAAAGTGCCAGAGAAGAAAATGTAAAAAGTAAAAATGTCAGAGGTAAAAATGTCAGAGGTAAAAATGTCAGAAGTAAAAATGCCAGAGGTGAAAATGTAAAAAGTAAAAATGTCAGAGGTAAAAATATCAGAGGTAAAGTTTCTGTCGTAAAAATGCCAGAGATGAAAATGTCATTGGTAAAAATTAAGTATGGAAATGTAAGAGGACGAGATAAAAGTGCCAGAGATTTTTTCTTCATGTTTCTGACACTCTTCAGAGATCAAAAATGTCAGAGGTTAAAATGTCAGAGGGAAAACTGTTAGATGTAGAAATGTCAGAAGTAAAAATGTCAGAGATAAAGATGGCAGAAGTAAAATTGTCAGAAGAAAAATATGTCACAGGTAAAGTTGTCAGTGGTCAATATGTTAAAGGTGAAAATTTCAAAAGTAAAATTGTCAGAAGTAAAAATGACAGAAGTAAAAATGTCAGAATTTAAAATGTCAGAGGTAAAGTTGTTAGTGGTCGAAATGTCAGTGGTAAAAATGCCAAAGATAACAATGTCATTGGTAAAGATTTAGACGTAGAAATGTAAGAGGACGAGGTAAAAGTGCCAGAGATGTTTTCCTCACGTTTCTGATACCCTTCTCGCAACACGCACTTTCCGTGTCTTGTCCTAAAAAAACAAAAACAAAAAACAAAACAAAACAAAAATAAAACATAGGGGAGAACAGGAAGAAATGGGACACGGGAAGAAATATGCGACCCTCTTGTAACTTGAAAAAATACTCGGCCGATCAACAATCCAATCATATTAGTAAAAAAAAAAGAAAAAAAATCGGCATCGGTACACCTCAAAATAGACATAAAAGTCACTATACAGCTCTACAGGTAAGTTGAAGAAATTTAGTTTTTTACAACCTTTTTTGTACTTTTTTCGTTTTACTTTCTTGTCAGTAGAATATCAAACTTACTACATCGATATGGTAGGTCCTATATTACTCTTTAAAAAATCGAGTGAAAATATCCACTTTTGAAGGAATGAATACATAAAAAAGTGTGAATTTAGAGTGGAATTGGAGTGAATTTTGAGTGAATATGTTCATTTTCACTCGTTTTAGAGTGACCTCAGGGATCACTCCAAAATCTTCGAGTGATCCCTGCGGTCACTCTAGAATGAGCGAAAATGAACATTTACATTTAAAATCACTCCAATTTCACTCTTAATTCGCTTGTTTTTGTATTCACTCTTAATTCACTCGTTTTTGTATTCACTCGTTCAAGAGCGAATATCCTCACTCGATTTCTTTAGAGAGTATGTTCATTGGTAACTTAGTAAACGTGCAAACCTCTGGAAATAAAATTGCTTGATAACAGACATGCAGATATGAAAAATTGGCAAGAGTTTTCTATTGTTTCTGTCACCACTGGGAGAAATTTAATACGAGAGTGTAACATTTCTCCCCTCGGCATATGTAAATCCTTCTTGTGTATTACAAATTTTATTGTTGTGAAATAGAAAACCTTAGAAAATCATTATATTGCGCGCTTAGGATTTTCTCCTGCTTATAAAGTACTCGGAGTAGGCCTAATTTTTTTCCTAAACATCAAATCACAAACAATCGTGCCATTCCCATACCATTCATTTGTCATAAATAATATACAGGCATTTTCAACAATGTATTATTCTATCCCAATACGGCTCTTGTGAAAAAGCATTCTGTTCGCAAATTATTCCCATTTTGTCTTATATCTTAATCATCATCTCGTGGCATCACACAACCATTTCCCAATGTCTAGCGCATGCAAGAGCCACGTCATTCGCCACTGCCAGGTCCCTCTCGGTACAAGGTTGTAACATTGCATTGCAGCTCAGAAGATGAGGCATAGTCTGGCTGCCCTGCCCACACTCACACTCTGCAGAGCTATCAGAGTACCCCCACTTCAGCATGTTTGCCTTGCACGTCCCCATGCGCGATCTTAATCTGTTCAAACTACGCCAGGTGATCCATAACTGTTTGGAACCTGCAGGGAGTGATTCGGTTGGATTGATTTGCATGTGATTGTCGTATCCAGATTCCCTTAATCTGTCATCCCACAGTTTCATACGTTCTGTTGATACGTTACTTTCTAAGGGGGAGACAGTGGCCAGGAAGCTTCTGCGTGATTTCAAGCGTTGTGGTATCACAGCATGGCCAAAAAGGGGATGTCTTTCGTCTCCCATCTGCCTGAGGCGTTCCTTTTTGCTTGCAACCGCCCTTCTTACATCAGGGGGGGGGGGGCGATTCCGGAGAGAATGTAGATGTCGTCAGTCTTGGTAGGCTTCATGCAGCCAGTGATACAGCGACAGCTTGTGTTCAACACTGGGTCGATCTTCTTCGCATGAGTTGAACGCTCCCACACTGCGCAAGCATACTCAGCAGCAGAGAAGCAGAGAGCCAAAGCTGTTGACCTGATGGTTGTTGGATTTGCTCCCCACAATGATGTGCTCAGCTTGCGAAGTAGGGTATTCCTGGCGCTCACCTTCCCTTTCAACTTCATGACATGCGATTTGAAGGTTAGGGAACGATCAAGGGTGACGCCAAGATACACTGGGTTGTCACAGTGTTCTAGGACTGTACCATTCCATGAGATCTTTAGTTTCCGGTTTGAGTGCATGTTCTTCAGATGGAAGGCGCACACTTGTGTCTTAGATGGATTTGCTCTCAGGTGATTTGCGTTATAATAGGAGGACAAGTTGTCAAGTGCCTCAGTCAAAGTAGTTTCCGCTTCAGGAAAGTCCACAGTCTGGGTGGTGATGCACAAATCGTCTGCGTAGATAAAGCTCCTGGTGTTGTGGTGAATAGGCTGGTCATTCACGTAGATGTTGAACAAGATGGGTACCAAGACACTCCCTTGAGGTAGCCCATTCTTCTGCTTACGCCAGCGACTTCTCTTTCCTGACAGCTCAACATGAAAGCGTCGGTTTTGGATCAAACACTCCATCATTCTGGTTAGGTGTGAGTTCCGAGTCATGGCATGTACTTTATGTAGGAGTCGACGGTGGTTTACAGTGTCGTAAGCTGCTGACAGATCAACAAATACAGCTCCTGTAATGATGCCTTTTTGGAAGCCATCCTCGATGTGTTGGGTAAGATTCAGGAGTTGTCCCACACACGACTTTCCACGTCTAAACCCTGCCTGCTCCTTGATGAGAGATGGATCTACTACATCTACGAGGCGGGTCAAGATGAGGCGCTCAAATAGCTTGTATGTATGGCAAAGAAGTGATATCGGCCTGTAGCTCTTTGCTGCAGCGGCATCTTTCCCAGGCTTCAGAAGGGCGATGACACGGGCACGGCGCCAAATCTTTGGTATATAGCACCCTCCATGCAGTTGTTATACATAGACAGCAACCAATGTTTCGAGGCTAGACCCAGGTTCTTGATCTGCTCGGTCATGATGTCATCCAGGCCAGCAGCTTTCCCAGCTTTGGCTGTGCAGATAGCAGCATCAAGTTCTCCCATCGTAAATGGTCTACAGAGCTCCTCATTGGCTTCATGATATTCAGCAGATTTGTGTTGCTTCTCTCTTGTTCCTGTCTTGCCATTGAGAAGGAGTTGGTGGGCTACTTGATCAGCCGTCGCGACGCGTCGGTTGCGTTGTATGAAGTGTTGCGGCTCTCTTTGGATCCTTGTTGATACGTTTGAGAGTGGACCAGGCCTTCTTGCTGTTGTGCGTCATGTCAACAGATTCAATCAGGTCTTGCCATGACTTTCGCCGGTCCGCTGAGATGGCAGCAGAAAGCTCTTCCCCCGCAGCGATGGTTTCAGCTGAGAAAGGGTCCGTTTCGAACTTCTCCCTGTATGACGCATAGAGGGCAGCAGAATCTTGGGAAAGACCAGGGACGTATTCTGTGCGGCATCCACGAGGAATGTGTCTTCTCGACGACGCCTTTACCTTAACAACAAATTATATCTTAATCAAAAGGTGTTTGTTTTATCTTCAGTGTATACTTTGTGATAATTTTACTTATGATTCTTTTGTGCATTTCTCCCAAGGTTGTCCCATTTCTCCCCGGGGTGTCCCATTTCCCCCAAAATTAAGGGTTCAACATACCATATATTACACAAAAATGTTTAATATGTATAGGGGTATGACTTAATACTCTACCATGAAATTCAGAATCCATAGTACATAATTATGATCATGACATAGCTTGACAAAATAGTTTAAAAGTTACAAGGAATCTTTCATGATGATGCAAAAATGGCCCATTTCTTCTCGTCTCCCCTACACTTTCCTGCATTTCTTCCCGCAAATACCCTCTGCGTTTTAATGGAAAGGGTCGAACCTCCCACCCATCCCAACATCTCTAAACTATTGCAAATGGAGCATATACAAAAATTGTCCAAAATGAAAACTGCATTCCTTCACGACCAGGACGTAAATGTACACAATAGTTCTCCTACAAATATGTAAACTATTTTTGAATGCATGCATTATAAATCAAACTCTGGAAGACAATTACGAGCCCCAAATGTTTTGTACACTCCTGTGGTATATACTAGTTTACTACCCCTCCCCCGAAAAAAAAAAAATATGTTTGTGAATCTAATAAAACGTTGTTGATGATCAAAATGGTACAATCTTGGTTAAACACCTGGGTATATCCATGTTTTTGCTAACAAATATCAACGAATTGATTACTTAATATTAACGAGGGAACAACGTCATTTTAGGAGGCTGATTCTAGCAAATATTTAGCAACACACCATTATGATAAACTTACTACGTTTAACATAAAGAAATGTGACTTTCTGACTCTGGAATAACAGCTTAGTTTGAAATGCATCAAACATTTACATTTTCTCACGCCTGCGGATCCCTTCAACCATAATTGCTTTACAACACAAGAGAAATCCCATGGCAAACTTTTGGTTTTTACTCTCACTAGAACAGTATATTGCTAAACTTCGTCTCCAGTTTTAATAGGCATACGTTTGTAAACTGATCACAAAGTGCTCATTGAACTTCGAGATATTTGTTTTTGCGCCATGTGATACTTACACCTTGTAATAAAATATTTTGCAAGAGCTTACTTATACATGCCTGTACATCTACTGTAGTTTATTTGCGTTTTGTATTTTTTGCTTGTAAGTGTTTATGTTGTGATCGGACCTTGCGAGATAAATACGAAACCTGAATTTGAGAAAATAGCATAGAACAGGTGGAAAATTAACGGTTTGCTTAGACTATGCCTCATTCACTTCTTCACACTATCAAAACAGTTTTAAAAAAAGAACAATAATGACTATGTACTAGCCTGGACGCACGAAGAATTCATTTGTGTAAGAGTGTGTATGTAAAAGTATGTACTAGATGTTTCAAAAAACATTTCCCACTTTTGATCATTAATAGTTTAAAAAACTATTCATCCGATAAAACTGTCATTGATATGAGTAATAGCTGAATAGTGTACAATTTTGTTGGAGGTGATTTGAATGTGAAAGCATAAATCAGTTTCATTAAATCTAAGATTGATTTTGAAGTAAGGTTTCAGAATTTGGTCAAATTTTAACCCTCTGTACAAAAATTGATCTTTGCACAGGAACCAATGATGTGTATGTGAGTGTGTGCTGACAATGGTTCTGAACAATGAACATGCCTGAACCACCTGTTGACTAGGCGTCAGTCTGGCGCTCCCAGGCACATGAATGCTTAATCAATAATTCATGTGGATTGCCTTGGGCACTGCTAGTCTGAATTCATACACGGTAAAGGGTAAAATGCATGCACATGGAAAAAGTAAGCACATGTTTCCATGTGCTTGCAAACACCACATTTCATTCCAGCTGGCAATCATTTTCAAATTTTGCTTCACATATCACTAAATTTGGGATATAAATAAGCATAAATTACCTAAAGTTCTTTATTCTAATACAACTGTCTACTAATAGTCTGACAAATTTGTCGCTTTTTCGATAAAAAGAGATCATTTTTTGGTAAAGAGTTCAGCAGCATTTTTCATTGGGGCGATTTGTTTCACAGTAGATTTATTTAAGGCTCCATATACACAAGTGTATACTCTAATTGATTTTCTTTGCTTCCTGTCACCATTTTTACGACAGAACAGAAGGTATTCATTGTAATTTCGTTTTTCAGAAGCAAGGAGAGCACTGTCGCGACTCAACGACAGTATCGGCAGGCGTTTGACTTTTATACACAGATACTGCAAGAGGCTGAATAAAGACCAGTTGTGATAGTGGAATTTCTCATGGATAAATAATGAAGCATTCAAACCCTGGCCATTGTTCAGAACCATTGTCAGGGTGTTAACCACACACTCCCATACACACCCATTAACCCCTATGCAAAGTGAAAGTTTTGTACAGAGGGTTGAAAATAGAGAAAAATCTGGAACCTAACTGTGAAATTAATCATGGATTTCATGAAACTGATTTATGCTTTCATATTTAAACTACCTTCAACAAAATTGTACACTATTCAGCTATCACTTATATCAATGACAGCGTTATCTGATACATAGTTTTTGAATTATGAAGAATAAAAAGTGTAACATGTTTTTGAAACACCTAGTATATATATGAAGAAGTATACATTTATACCAAAAGTGGGTTCGTGTGTGTGTGTGTGTGTGTGTGTGTGTGTGTGTGTGATAACTTCATTGGGCGTAACAACGTAGGATTATACTGTTTAAGGGGTTTGCGGCATTGTTGAAACCCCCTTATGATAATAATAATGATAATAACAATAATAATATTATAACAATAATAATAATAGTAATAATAATTTCAAATAGGCCTATTAGGCTCCAAGCTGGTTAAATATTCCTCTGAACAGACATTACACCACTGCACTGGAAACAAACTCAGAATAGTGAGAGTGCTCTAATGTTTTTTACTACATAATTCCCTAAATACTCTTCAAATCCGAAGTTTGGATTTGATAATTCGATAAATACAGTTGGCTCTGCCTCAGTTATTATTCTATACCTCTTCACATTTTTACCTCTGACATAATTAATTCTGACATTTTTACCTCTGACATAATCTCTGTCATTACATCGGTCATTTTTACATCTGATATTTTAACCTTTGACATTTTTACTTCTGACATACTTATCTCTGACATCTTTACCTCTGACATTTTTGCTTCTAAAATTTTAACCTCTGACATTTTTACTTCTGTCATTTTTACTTCTGATATTTTTACCTCTGACATGTTTAATTCTGACATTTTTACCTCTGACTTGTTTACTCCTGACATTTTAATCTCTGACTTTTCTATCTCTGACATTTTTATCTCTGACATTTTTACCTCTGACATTTTTATCACTGATGTTTCTTTTGCTTCTGACATTTTTTTCTCCTGATATTTTTACATCTGACATGTTTAGTTCTGAAATTTTTTCTTCTGACATTTATAACTGACATTTTTACCTCTGACATTATTACACCGAACCGATTTACACGAGATAAACATTTTGTTGCCAATGAGGGATAAGTCGCATTAGCTTACACAGAGTATACTCGTAAAGTTGTATTTTATTCAAGACAATACTGCCAGGAAATCCATAAGGGGGGGGGGTGCCTTTACAAAATGAAAGGGGCGCATGCGCCTCCTCTCCATTTCCATTTTATTTCTTTTGTTTAAATGCAAAATAAAGAGGGCTAGCGCCCGGTGCGCTCGCCCTATTATCATAATCTAAATTTATTGGTACTCTATAGTGTTCTTATAATAAACTTTAACAATAGATTTCTGATTGGTTTTTTGTTTATAAAAGGAAGTTCAATTATCTCTAGAACAACATAATTATATACAAAGTGCGTGTATTCATACGCGAAAGTAGGTCTGATTTTATTCACGATAGAAATTTCTTGTCTTTCTTTCGGAAGGATAAACAGAATACTTTAGTCGATCTAGTTATAGTTCTGTATTGTGAAACAATGTGTTGTTTAATTACTAATGGGTATGAAGTACATCAATAACTCATATCATGATCATGTAAAATGCTTTTAATATGTCAAGTTTTTTTTCCTTGTATTTCTCTTATTCAGTCATTATCCTTTTAACATTCACATCGGTGTGTATTTCCCAGTTGTGTATAGGAGTTATTCAAACATATTATACAATCTTCCAGTTATATACAGAGCGTATCAAAACAAAGGTAATCGAAATTTGGAGGAATACTATTTCATAATCGTCGCTACTGGAGAGCGCAGTGTTAGTTGTGAGGATAGAAGAAATCTTCCTCTTTCCTCGGATACCTATAGTTATATTTATAATTGCCGTGCATGACTGAGCACATGAACTTTAATGACAACAATGACAAATTGCAAAGTTTGGGTGATATCATAAAGGAAGAATGAATGTCTCACTGAATGGTAAGGTCTGTCAATGAAAGTGGTTATATCAATAGGCCAGTCTGCACAACTGCTGGTTTTGTTTTGCTCTTTTTTTTTCTTTCTTTTTTTCTTTCTTTTTTTGTGGGGGGTGGGGGGTTCTTCTAACCTTAAATGATCCATAACCTTCAACATGACCACGTTGTCGATAACTAGGTCACTCCCCCAAAAGGCTAATCCATTATCCAGTTTACTCTCTTCATATTCAAGACATGATTTGTCGCTGCAAGCTATTTGTTGAATATAAACAGAGAAAATTGAACTGTGTTGGTTGGCTTTTGTGAAAGTGACCTAGTTGTCTGACAGGTGGTCATGTTTAAGGTTATATGGACCATGAAATGTTAGAATAAAAACCCAAACACAAACTATAAACACAAACATGCAGTCGTGCAAACTGGCCTATGTCTCTTTCGCTGACAGATCTAATCCATTCAGTGAGACATTCGTTGTTCCTTCATGTGACTCTCAAACTTGGAAAAAGTGATATTTGTCATTGTTGCCTTTAGTTCATGTGCGCAGTCATGCATGGCATTTGTCAACGTAATTAGGTATCAATGGAAAGAAGAGTTCTTCTTTCTTAACTATTTACGTTGCGTTCTCCATAGCTGACAATTATGAAATGGTAGCGCTTCAAAGTTGGAGTACCTTCTTTTTTGATACGCACTGTATAGTCGGTTACAGCTCGTTGTTACGAAGGTTCGTTATTCCGAATATCTTTTTCGGATTAACGAATCTCCGGAATAACGAACCTTCGGAATAACGCCACAAATGTTCGGATTAACGAGACTTTTTCATTTTCGGATTAACGAAACTCTAGGTATAGGGAATTTGTGTTTCGGATTAACGAACCTTGGGAATAGCGAACCTTCGGAATAGCAAACCTCCGGAATAACGAACAGCACCCGTATAGTCAACCCTTACCCTGTAAAGATCATCTCCAGGATTCCTAATCTTTTATTTAAACGGTACTTTAGGCTTTTAACGCGTTTTTTTTTTCCATTTCTAGCGAAATAACCTTAAACCTTTGTTGTGTTTTCGTAGGCATGTATGATGTGTATACAAAATGCATATCAAATATCGCCATGCTGATACTTTCTTGAATCTTGCTACGTTGTATTGACAACGAAAAGTATAAATAAAGATAAAGTAGGCTTAGGTTTATTAATACCAAGGCTTATTCTTGTTAAGTTCTCTCAAAATTCCATACACTGAATATCAATCCATAAGATTGTTTTTTTAATAGGAACAAATAAAAAAAATAGACTGAGATAATAGCTTGACTTCTATAGCAATTCGATTAAGATTTTCAACCTAAGTTTGAATTTGTCTCTCATCTCAATCTAAGGAATTTAAAGAGTTGTTTGGGGTTCAGATAAAAAGGGTTTTATAAGTATTATGTATGTCTGTTGTTAATACTTTACGTCATAGCAATCCTTTTTTCATGGTAATCAAATCTTAAAATTGAAAGACGTTTGTTACGTGCAATTGGGGTCATTAATGCGTTATCTTTATTGAGTTGTTACGCCTTAGCTTTGGTCAAATTGTTTACAAAAACTACTCAAATTCATACTGCAGTAATACAGGCTTTTGCATACCACTTACCTCATGCAAGGACTGCTTTGCTTCAGACATTTTTGTTTGTTCTGAACCCAGATTCTGGAATTCTTTAGATTCAAGTATTAACTGCAAGTGCTGATAGTACATTTATCTTGAAACGTGAGCTGAAGTCGTACTTACTTAGTTATTAATTGGTTTTCGCTATGAATTGCTGTGTTGCCATTATCAATTATGGTATTCTAAATTCTTCCTACTTTGTTGACGCCTAACCATTTATATCAATAATTGCAGGCTTTCTTTTGACTCCACGCTTGAAGCCAACTTATCTATTTCCTACTCATTGCTGTTTATGTGCCTTTTATCATCATAACTTGCCTTTTTTTGTATTGCTTTTTTTTCTTTTTAATTTCTTATCTTTGTGAATGTTTTGCTCTATTTCTTATTTTTTGTCCCTTTCGCATCTTTACCCGCTTGCTTGTCACAGCTGGTAAGTGTGCTTTGTAGTTCGTTTTAAAAGTATTCAATCGGTAACTGAATACTATTTGTAGTGATCATGAGGACCCTTACTTTTACAAGCTTTGCTTTTCAAAGGTCTCCTCGTTTTTCTTGGCCCATTCGTCGTCAGTACGAAATGTATTGGGCTGAAGGTTCTCCGAACAGCATTGTTGATTCATATCGTTAATATCTATATCATCGATAATTAAACGTGTGAGTTTATAAGAAAAGCAGACGAGTTTCAAAAGGCCCCAGGCCTTGCTGGACCTTGTAGTTCTTAGTGACCTTAGGATGTTTGTACATGGAAGACTTTACTTTTTTTGGTTTTTCCCCCTTTTTTTCTGTTGCATGGCAAGTTTCAGCGTACTTGGCCAGGATTAAGTCTGAGGGCATATCACCATGGAACGGTTTTCTACAATTATACCACCCCGATTCTGCGGCATGTCTTCCTGTATGTGCCGATACCTGGGATTCTGCTACAGCTCGCACAGCATGTCGACAGCTCGGTTACCCTGACAATAAGGGGTACAGTACTGATAATATCGATGACGCCAGCATGAAAGCATTTATAAACCTCGACAGTCTTTGTAGCACCAAAGGTGACGTCATTTATTTTTCCTTCATAATGTTCCACTGGAACTAGTTTCACATGTTAAAGTACCTTTGCCAGGCGTTTTTTGGTTTTGTTTTTTATCATTTTAAGTCATTATGAACGTGGATACCTGAGAAAGAAGCACAAGGTTTATTGAGGAATCGAAATAAATTCTATAAATAACGGCTGATGCCTTGAATGATGAATACCTGTCTCTTCTGTGTCCTTTGCACTCAAGCGTTCTGTACCAGAAAAACAACAACAACAACAACAAACAAACCTCTTTTCTCCGACCATCTGACCACTGATCTTTATACTCTTACGTTATAGCTGGAAAATGACAAGTCTATCCAAAATACAGGGACTTACAGGGACTGACCTGCCAATTAAACGCTAAAATGACCTACAATACCGCTCTCATGTACACACAATTTATTGTGCATTAATTTCATATATTGTATACCTTGTGCGCCAAGATACACACAGACATTACAAGTGAAACGTCGATTTGTATTTAAAGTTCACTGACATTTTACGATCAGAGGTTTTTCCCGAATTAAAATAAGCGCAACCTTGCCTCATCTTCCATTCCCGGTGTAGAGAATGTCACTGTAATACGCTGGTATTATGTTTCATGCACCCATGAACATCATACATTATGCTGCAGTTCATCATCCTAGTAAACCGCATGTAACCAGGCTAACCATGTTGTCAGAATTAATTGCCTCCCAGAATAACTGCTTTTCATGCTCTCGACAATCATTAGAACATGATCGTGTTCAAAGGAAATCCACAGAATAAATTTTCTAATTAACGAGATCAGAGATCAAGGTGGATGGAGTCCTGACGGACGGTTTGTTCATATCTATGCTTCCGGAACCCTTTGGAAAGGCGCATGAACAAGAACAAGAACAAGTTGTATTAAACTGCAGTTACAAATCAAAATATTACATCGTTCATATCCTTTCTTTATCAGTGTACCCTGAGCTGATCAGTATCATGAGATAATTACAATGAGAATATTAGAAGTAGAATTCAAGATTAATGAACAGAACAAAAAAGAATCGTTTTACGAACCTGTAATATTGTGCATGAAAACTTCACTCGTTTTTATCGTTCTTTCAACTAACTTTTCAAAGTCAATAAGATAAAAAAGATACAAAGTCAAGAAATTATTGACTATCAACGAAAATTGCTTCATGTGTTTTTAAGTCAAATGAAATGAAAAATAAGAAACAAACTGTTCATGCTCTCCTTGTTCAGACTCTTAAGTTGGTCTGCTTTTCTCATAATCTCATATCTACCGAAGATGTGAGAATTTTACAGGAATGTTCTTCAACCTCTACCTTTTGTTCTTCTGGGAACATCGCAAAAGTAACGTGCCATCGTAAGTAATATGGTTCTCGGCAGAAGTTAAATACTTATTACTGTAAAATGTTATGAAACATTTATGAATGTATGTAAAGTGATTTAAACTTTTTGAAAGTCAAAGACAATGTGCCAGCCCTCTTTATGTGCTAACTAGTTCAGCCTGAATTGCAACGTTCTGCTGTGCCACTATACAAGGTCTATTGAGGCATTTTGAATGATTTTTGTTTTTGTTGCTTTATTGTCGCGGATCTCACTGAACCCATCTGTCACATTTTTCATGCTTAATCTGTCAATTTTTCCTCTTCTTTATCTGTGGTTCTCATTTATTGATCATCTGTTTCTCTATGTAGCATACATTTCTTGAAATAATGAAACTAAAAATGATAGGTTAACTTAATTTGTTCTTTCTCTCTCTCTCTTTCTCCTTCTCTCCTCTCTCTCTTTCTCTCTATCCGTATATATATATATATATATATATATATATATATATATATCAGTACAGATAAGATGACGAAGTAGGGGAGTAATGCCTTTCAATCCAACAGTGCTATTTATACAGACCAGTATACATACGTCTTCCTAAGGGTCGACAAGAAAAGAGGAAGTCGTATAAGACGGTCTGAATAAATAGCAGTGTTGGACTGAAATGCATTACTACCTTTCTTCGTCATCTTATATATATATATATATGTATATATATATATATATATATATATATATATATAAACATTATATATATATATATATATATATATATATATATATATATTTACAATGTCTCTTTTTCCATGATTTCTAGGGCCTGGTTACAAAGGCTGCTATAAGATTGCTGGATCTAAGGCGAGTCTCTTTCATTTACGGAACTCGACCTCCATCTCATCGGTTGAAGACTGCCTCTTGACCTGCAGAGAGCAGCGAGACAATTATTCTGTCATCCAACGAGATGAATGCTATTGTCTTAATACCACTGAAGGAAGATGGCTGATAGATACTGCTTCGTCGGATGGAGTGGATGAAGAACGGTGTGACAGCCCTTGTCCCGGAAACACGGATGAACGGTGTGGTGGGGCAGCTGGAAATCCAACCTGGTTCTCTCTCTACAGCGGTATGACATGGATTTCTATGAGACGTTAAATCATTGCCCTATTCGAATTAGAATTCAAGACCACACAATTACCAAGGTTCACACATTGTGTACAAATTCCTAAAATCTGCTTAGATGCATACATAAATCAAATGTCCCCTTGTGATTTTGTTCAGATTTATTACAAATAGTATATCACTATTGCAGCACAGCAGGACGGTATCCAAATGCTTGACACTAGTATTTGGTAGAATGTCCAGTTACTTCCAAACGGACATAGACGCACTTGCACACCTCTTTCTTAATACACAGCAGGCACTACGAGCTGACGCATTGCTGTAGTGCGTAATAGGCATCAACATTTACTTAAAGGTTGTTGTTGTTTTTTGTACGTGAACGTGGTAAACTACGGATATAGTTGATGTGCTGTTTGTTTGTCTGTTTTTTAATCAAGAAACCCATTTATTTTAACGTGTTTCATAGTTTCCTAAGTTTGAACAGATTAGTACCACCCCGCGATGCTTGATTATGCTATGAAGTAAAATCCATGTATCCTTTGGAATTATAATCCATGCTTGTACATTCGCTGTCTCGGCCAAATCAAGTCTCCGTCGGCTTTTGTAACCATCCTGGCCAAGTGCAGCATGGACATTGGTCTTGGAATGGCGGTGTGTACCTCGGCTCGTCACTAACAGTGACCTGCAACGAAAGTTATATCCTTAACGGGAGCCGAACTATACAGTGCGTCCCTGGACACTCACCATACAAACCAAGCTGGAACTCAACGCTTCCATCTTGTCTGGAAGAGGAAATTGGTGAGTAACAGTATGCGTTGCTCCTCTAACATATAAGGATTATAAGAAGTTGAACAATTATTATATGACAATTAACAACCTCTGTGAAGAAAGGGGAAGAACACAACCTGGAGTGCTGTGCAATCAAATTTGTACCCGAAAAGTAACAGACACCTCTAATAAGATTGACAGACAATTTTATGAACTTTGTGGCAAAGTGACAGACCAGGGCCCCGTTGCAAGAAAGTTGCAATCAATTGCAAATTATTGCTAATTTTGAAACAACCATTCTGATTGGCTCAGGGTCTGCCCTATTAAGAAGACATGCATGCAACAATGATTTTGATTGGCCAGTTCCAGTGACAATCAGTTGCAAGTTGCGTTTAAACGTAAAGTTTCTAGCAACGGGGCCCAGGTTAAAAATCACAGTTAGTTCGTGTTTCACGTGACTGCTAAATACTGCCTACTTCACGAATCCGAAAGGGATAATCAATAAGGGAGTATGTACTCAATATTAGCCAGTGAATGATTTGAATTTTGAGATTAACTTCTCTCTTTGTTTTTTCTCTTCTTTTTTTTTTTGCATTTTCGAGATTGCTGATTATGGCTCACTTGATACGTACATTGACGAGAGAGACACATACACAAACATGATAATATATACGACATCGCATTAATCATAAGCTTTATGCTTCTGTCTTGCTTCTTCATCCGAAACAGCGGCAGAACCCACTCCATCAGGTATGTTACATACATTATGCATAACGTTTAGCAGGCCAGCAGTACAGACTGTCAGAAACTGTGCTATATCTATGCGGAAACTATTTTTGGGCTAGCACAAAGAGTAGTCGATGTAATACTGATTACACGACACGTCTTTTATGAATTTCGCTTTTGAGGACGCATAGACACACACACAAAAAAAACACACACACAACAATTATGAATATATTTATGTATGAGTGTGTATATGTATATAGGCCTATATATATATATATATATATATATATATATATATATATATATATATATTATACAAATGTTGTATATATATATACATATATACATATGTAGCGAAAACTTTGAGCAAAGAAAATGGGTTTTCATCGGGATTCGAACCCGAGACCTCCGGATTACTAGACCGATGCTCTACCGACTGAGCTATTGAAAGCCCTAGATCGGTGTTCGTCCCAAACCCTTAACTCTCTTTGCTCGTGTGGTCAGAAGCTATAGTGTGTGTATGTGTGCCACACACACACACACACACATTAACCTGACATAAACCCAAAGGACGTAAATCAACTTTGGTATAAATGTGAGGGATCGCCGAAGCGATGCAGCTTTTTTTGTAATATATTTTGAAACAAGGAAGGGACGAACACCGATCTAGGGCTTTCAATAGCTCAGTCGGTAGAGCACCGGTCTAGTAATCCGGAGGTCTCGGGTTTGAATCCCGATGAAAACCCATTTTCTGTGCTCAAAGTTTTCGCTATTCATCATTACAATTGTTTCTGGTCAGTTTTTCCTTCCTTATTTCAAAATATATTACAAAAAAAAAAACTGCATCGCTTCGGCGATCCCTCACATTTATTCCAAAGTTGATTTACGTCATTTGGGTTTATGTCAGGTTAATGTGTGTGTGTGTGGCACACATACACACACTATAGCTTCTGACCACACGAGCAAAGAGAGTTAAGGGTTTGGGACGAACACCGATCTAGGGCTTTCAATAGCTCAGTCGGTAGAGCACCGGTCTAGTAATCCGGAGGTCTCGGGTTCGAATCCCGATGAAAACCCATTTTCTTTGTTCAAAGTTTTTGCTATTTATCATTACAATCGTTTCTGGTCATTTTTTCCTTCCTTGTTTCAAAATATATTACACAAAAAAAAAGCTGCATCGCTTCGGCGATCCCTCACATTTATTCCTTGTTTCATATATATATATATATATATATATATATATATATATATATATACACTTGGTGATTCTATCCTTCTATGAAGAGTGCTCGATATCCTCAAAGGAAGAGCTTTAGACAGAAGTATTGCAACAAGTTCACTCGGTTGACATCAGGTACATCCGTATTTTACTGGTACTCGGAGTTTCATGCCACCTTCATTTAGGGGCAATCATCAGGCAATGATCAGGCCTGATGATTGCCCCTAAATGAAGGTGGCATGAAACTCCGAGTAGCAGTAATATACGGATGTACCTGATGTCAACCGAGTGAACTTGTTGCAATACTTCTATATATATATATATATATATATTTATAATAGCAGACCCGTAACTACTTGGGGTTCAGGCGATGTTGAACCCCCCCCCCCCCCCGTTTGGCAGCAGCAAATACAAAACAAATTAGATAAAAGATATATATATATATATTATATATATATATATTCATATAAACGGGACGGTTTAAGAGTTGGAGTTCCAACTGGCATGACTGGCCGTAATCATTCAAACAGTTGTCAGTTTTCTATTGAAGTACAAAAGAATTCCACTGGTGCATTTGTGCCTCGATCGATTTTCGATGAGGCCGTCTTGCTGAGCAATCTGAAGATTCATTTTGAACGTTAAAATGATTTTGGCTATATTTTGCTTGTTTATTTATTAAAAGAAATGAAATCTCACTTTGAAGCAAATAAAACAAAAGTCAATCCCATCCAGAAATGTGTGCAAAAGTGTACATCAGAGCTGTACCATGGGAAAGTGTTTAAAAATGTTCCATCCTGGAAAGCTGATCTTATCACTTTTCCACTTTATTATATGAAATAATCTTCTGGTATAATTCTTTATTGATAGATAATATATCAGGTTTGAACCCAGTCATGCCAACTTGAGTAATTTTCATTTTTATTTCATTACATTTTGGCCAAATTTCTATTCGTGCATTCCCGTGTCTTTACCATTATATAGGTTTTTCCAGTCAATTTCATACTTTTGTCACTCAAATTCATTAATGTGCATTCAAATTCACGCAGCGCACGCACGCGAAAATATTCGGGCATTCAAATTCAGAATCCGAGCGATCGATATCATTTATGGGCGTTCTATTTCGTTTTCCTGAAATCAAATTCACGATTGGGCATTCAATTTCAAAATGCGAGCACCGACTTCCCTACTCGTGCATTCAAATTCAAGCGATAGTCACGTGATAGTCCCAATGAGCTTGTTTGGAGCGTTCAAAATCATTTTTAGGCGATCACGTTCCTACTTCGTGCAGTCAATTTAACGAGGAAAATGGAGTAGACTTTTAAAAAAGGAAAAGGGGCCAACACAACCAATGAAGGCTTGCATGTAGTGTAATTATGATTGTTTACAGGTTCTACATTCTTGTTCTCTGTTCATGTATTCTTTGTTTTTCATCTCAATGAATTTCAAATTGTAATGTCCAATCAGCAGTGCATCCAAAGAACACAACGACAATTTAATCATAATTTTGTGTCTTGATGATACTGCATGCTGACAACGCCCCAACACCAACCACATAATGACAATTCATCAATTTAAAGACAAATTGACACACAATGATCTCACATAGTCCCGCAAAAGTAAATCAATAAGACAGCAATACACTACAAACAAGACGTATAAAATGTTCATGTATCAGTTTCAATATAGTCGAAATTGTTTTTTTTTTTCCTCGAAAGTGTCAACCAACCCTCCGTATTATGCTCGTCTGTAGGCCTATACAGTGCCTAATGTTTGTTTGTTTGTTTCATTTTCCGTCAAAGATGATGGCTGGATAACCCATATTCAGCTGCAATAGTTGGTGATCCATATGGGGTCCAGCTGGATGTTCTGCTCTTTGCGACGAATGAATTAAGTGGGATCTTTTACGTGCATGAGTTGTGACTGACTCTCTCACACATGGGACCTCCGTTTTATGTCCAATCCGAGGGACATGTGCCTGTATATTTCTTTTTGCTCAGCGCGAGTTAAAATTGTCAATGAACAGGTGGACCTCTACTGCAAAATAAATAATCATAAAAAATCCCAATATATTCAAAGCCAAATGAGAAACATATGCATACACGCCTCCAAACTAACTAAATTCAGGACTTCTTTTAAATTGAATGCAGTTATTTAGAACATGATTTCCTATTCACAAATTTGAATGACCGACGAGATTCCGTCGCCAGCTTGACATGAATTTGAAAGCTCATTGATGAAATGCGTGCTCCTCTCTTAAATTTGAATGCTCCGATAGTGAATTTGAATGTTTCGTTAGTGTATTTGAATGCTCCGACAGTGAATCTGAATGTTTGGATAGTAAATTCGAATGATCGGATTTTGAATTTGATTGCTGATTCAGTGCTGCGAGCGTGGAATGCGTGAAATCGAATGCTCGGAATAGGAACTTGAATGACAAAAGTATGAAATTGAGCGGGAAAACCTATAATGTCACCTATCTTTAATACGAAGGGATAGTGAAAAGTAATTATCATGACAAAAACAAAATTATCCAGGAGAGTGGCTGGTGATTATATAATAAGACACGACTCAATTCCCATCTGCGCGGCGGATCCAGTTTGGCACATCAAATATTTTCGAGTGGGGGCATTGAACATCTGGAAAGGATAGAAGACGGTTGGAACTCCATTCTCTTGAACCTCTTTGGTATAAAAGCGTCCATAGGGGGAACATACGTCTGAAAAAGAGGTACCTTAAAGGGAATTCGTTCCAACGGGGATTTTTTTTTTTATACCCCTAAGATTTTGACAATTTTTTTCAAAGCCTTATCATTGATCTTGAGCTTCAGGACTACTCCACAGAACGGCACAGATGGCATAATGATTGAGGACTGTACTATCTAGGGGAGATTGGCAGGAATGCAAAAAGTATGTGTATACATTGGATGTGCATAGAAAACTGGACATTGGGGGAATTAAGGTATATCTGCTTTATCTAAAAAAAGCTTGTTCTATTCGTAAGATACAGAATTTAGTGGTATAAGATGCATTTTGTGCTCTTGTCAGCTCAATCCTGCATTGAGTCCATGTTAATGCATGATTTTTCAAAAGGGTAATATTTGCATTTTTTCTGAATATTTTCGTGATTGTTATTGAAATTCCCACAAACTATCATTAAAACCTTTGAATTGAATTGAATTTGAATTGAATTTATTCCGCCTTTCCCCTTTCGGCTGGAAATAGCGTTATTATCATCATCATTATTGTTATTATCATTATTATTTTTGTTATAATCCGCCTTTCCCCTTTCGGCTGGAAATAGCGTTATTATCATCATCATTATCATTATTATTTTTGTTATAATCATTATCATTATCATTACCATAATTACCATCATTATAAGGCCTGTAACTAGTGGGAGTTCAGGCGATTCTGCAGAATGGATGGGAGAGCTTTTCTGTATGTTTTCTGTTTTTGTCTTGTTTTTTTTTTGTCTTGTTTTTGTTTGTTTTATCCTTTTGCCTGTCAGGTGATTAAACCCGGAAGATGCAACGAATTTGAAGTGAAAAGATCCAATTTTTCTAATTCTGACCCGTTCCATACAAATCTTAGTTACGAACCTGATTATTTGTCTAGGCAAACATTAGGCCACATATATGTACAAATGTGCTTATATAAGTGGATTATTTAGAACATATAGACAGATAGATTATAGGGACACGAATGAAATGATTTATATTCCGATCTTGTTGAATATCACAGCTTTTCTCTGTATATATCACGGGTTACCAATAGTTGCTTGTGCCTGAAAACAATTTTTGTATCATTTTCTATTTCAGATTACATAGAAGGCACACAAGCCCAAGGTAAGAATGTCACTTTACCGTACAGTGATACGAATTTTAGTGACGTATTTATGAACTGTATATATTGGCAGCAAAACTTGCACAGAGATGTGGCTGATGTTTGGTCGCATCCCTTTAATTAAGCTTTCTGGCGCATTGTCTTTGAGAATCTACGTTGACAATAAAAACATGTAAAACTTAAGTAACCTTCAGTTTTATACATTCAAAAATATACTCAACATAATAATAAGAACAAAACATGTAAAATCACAATACATTACAACACATGAACTGTTGTGTTTTATATATATGCATATATATATATATATATACATATATATATATATATATACATATATATATATATATATATATATATATATACGTCGTTATGAAAACAAGAAAAAAAAATATTTCGATGAAGGAAGCACATAAGAATATGATAGCTGTAATCATTGTAATTATATTTTTTTCTGTCCCTGTTTAATTACATTCAATAGGAGCTTTAGTTTTGATAACTAACATGTCTTGGAACATAAATGTAAATGTAACAAATTCTTACATTTTTGTCGCTGTAGAGGATTTTGTCTTCTGGAAAAATCTCTTCATAAGGACAACAATTTCATTAAGTGTGCTGTTGGGTATTTGTGTAATCATCATCATCATCTTCATCATCGCATGCTCTCTTCTTTGGAAGGGTAACAGGTAATTACATTCTTCTTAAGAATTTACAATGTTTCCCGATCTAGAACAATATACATCAATAGTTTGACCGTTTAAAGATCATTTCTCTTAAGATGACGTTATAATGTATTCGTTCGTATACAGTAACGTACTTGCAGTCATTTTTTCGTTTTGGTTTGTGTTACTTGTATAATGTAATATGAAAATGTGCACTTTTCTTTCGACTTTGAGTTTTTCAGGGTGTGTAAAATAAGGCAAATAATGATGTGCTTTGACGTGGTTTTGTAAAGGTATACTGTGACATTATAAATGAATTTAGATGTTTCTACTGAAATAACCGATCGAACCTATCGACCAACAGAGATGCATGTTCATCTCTCCTCTTCGATCAAAGGTTTCTCTGTATTGTTTGTTTATAATAACTTTACTCATGTCTTCTTCATGTTTTCTACTTCGTAAGGTGCAAATTTGACGCCAAAAACATGCACAGGACGGAGAATATGGAGTCCAGTTCAAGTGATGTTGGATATGACAACACCCATTCTATTCGTGAAAAGACTAACGCACCTGACCAAGGCCTACCCGATTTGAAATCTCCGAGAATTCCTGCTGTGTACGAATCAAAGATGTATAAAAGTGATTGCTCTGTATGTGAAAGTGCTACATCTGTTAGGGGGGCAATCAACTCACCAGAGTCAAGTGTACACTACGAACATATCAATAATACTGCATCCATTACCAGCAACACTGATCGTCAAAGCTGTAGATCTGTTGACGTTCAGCCTGCTCTATATGTCAATGTACCCCGCAACAACGGCCAAGAAGCGTCTGGATCCCAACAACGAGACACAGCGCATGGGAGTGAAGTAGCGCATGGGAGTGAAGTAGCACACTTATACCTTGAAATTATACCCTGACACGACATAAAGTAACGGCAGTTTGCATCCATACTGATCCATGATATACAAGGTCAAACTTATTTTCCAAGTCTTTCTTGTCTCCCTCACCCTTGGACCCTCGAAAAAAGGACAGCCGAAGGGAAAATTGAAGGTCAGTTTTACTATGATGAACTGAAACTGAAATCCGAATTGAATCAGAGTATCTTAAATATATGTAAATGGGAGGAAAGACAAGATGATGAAGTTTACGAGGAATATACTACCCTCTTCTTCATGTATCAACCTATATTGTTTTGTATGTGATTATGTATCGCAGAAGTTCATGTCAAGAGATTCAGTGTATCGGAAGAACACTGTAGGCCTCCACCACCCATATACTTCTGAAAATCATTTTCTATACACTAATGTTGAATTTTTACAACTGAAAAAAGGACACAAATGAATAGGAACAGCGCCATATAAAGAGTTCATACAAATACCTAAATATATGTAGTATTACAAATATAGTTATATTTGCAACATGTCGTCCAAGGTCAGAGTTTTCAAACATTACAATACATAGAATACAGTCACACTCTTACTGTGGAATTCTTCCATACTTCTATGTAGTATGTGGCATGTAAGGCTCAACCTCCCTGACACTTTCTTAAAGAATCTTAAGACTCACCTTTGTGAATAACAACATCGATGATTATGCATCTTACTTTTTACGTGTAATTTACTTATATTCACAATTATACTCGTTCAGTGTTGGTTTCGTAGATCTTGAACTGAGAAGCCCTTCAAAACATCTTCGTAATGGTGGAGTATTATCCTGTCCATAGCCATTGGTAAGACTACTATTATTAAATGACATGTTTAGTTATTGTTATGATCGTACTTTGTGTAACGCATGTGGCCTTTAAGTCTTGTAATTGACAGCTTGTTGCTTTGGAAATATCATGACACATGCATACACCTAAAGACACCTACACACACACATACACACACATACACTGGATACATATCATTGCAATAGTTATCAAAGAGTAGAAATTACAAAGAAAAAGTATTAGAAGATAAAGAATAAAAAAAAAATACAAAAATTACGGTACCTACTCCCAATGCATGTTTGAACTAAATTTATTCGGGGTTTTTTGTTTTGTTTTACGTTGTCCTTTAAGCAGAGTCATGTCCTCATTTTCAGCAAGCTTTGTATGATTATAGTCAGAGGACTCGGAGCTGAAGTAGATAGTTAATTCAAGCTATTATTATCCTTTTCACTTTAAATCCTTTGTCTGCAGATTTAGTATTCAAATAGAAACACCAAGTTATTGCACGCCACTCTTGGTCCCCATGAGTGATGGCTTTGTCCACCCATTGGATTGATAATTAGGACTGCAAGTAGGCGTACATTTTATTGGCAGCAACCGAAACAGTCGTCATTTTCTTTTTGAACTGAGGTTTCGTCAACCCTTCTTCTCACATCCCAATTCGTGCTTTAATTGTGACTGATTGAATTGGACAAGCTTGTTGGCATCACTTTCACTTTGTTACACATACGAGAGAGTGCTTATGATTATGTGTTGCATCAGCATTTTGTCTACCGCGCTATTTCTGAAATTGTGATTTACAATTTCATAAACGTGCATACGTCAAATGAACAAGATTGATAATGTCACTTAAACGGTCATCTTTTATAACAAAATGTCGTCAGGAAGGACGTTTGGTATACTTCAACAGATATGCACAACATAGTACAACGCTGTGAATATAAGAAATGTCAACAGCTAATATTATTTAAAGGTACAGGTTACCATTTGGAGCAGTGACTTAAAAAATGTTCGAGATATCACATTTGATGCATATGTGTAGGTCAGCTGTATCACAAAAACATCCTACAATATAAAAAATTGCAATAAAACCTAAAATGCAGGGAGATATCACTATTTTTCTCAGTAAGCCATAACTGCAGACGGTTTCAATAGTCTAAAAACGTTTTTATTATAGCTATTGTTCACATTTTGCATAATTAACATTACAAGTTAACAATAATCATACTGATTCATTTTTTACATTGGCTGTTTCTATTTCTTACTAGCATTTTAGAACTATTCTGAAGCACTAAATCATTCTAGGTTTTTGTTTCTGCAAAGGGTAAACTATGTCTTTAAGAACATTGGCATATTACCAGTTTGAGCGCAGAGTCAAAACAATAGGACAGCCAATGGGTGTTTTTCCCTCAGTACATTAGAAATGATGCGTCCTTTATAGTCATGGGCGTCACGGGGGGGGGGGGGGTGCGTTGGGTGCGAACGCACCCCCCTTCAGACAAAAAAAAAGAAGAAAAAAAAACTTCAGTCTTAATTATTATTCTTTTTTATTAATTCTTTTTTTTTTAATTTTGCGCCAGGGACAAAAAAGAAAACAAAAATCGTGGGCAAAAACAATTCGCACCCCTGGTTCTGGCAGCACTGATTTTATACATATCTACTAGTACAAGTGTATTCTATACAGTGTTTACTATTTAGATAGATTTTGGACATCCTTCCCCCGCTTGGTCACTTCGACGCCACCTCACTGGTCATACCTCCCCCAGTCATGCACATAAACCGACACCCTTGACTACCAGTGGCGGATCCAAGGGGAGGGGCTCACCGGGCGTACCCCCCCCCCTCTCTTAATTTCCAATGTATAGCTACAAACGGCAGTTTTTGGACTGTAAAATGTCAAAATTTTCAAGCTCGCTCGCTCCGCTCGGTGACATTTAGTCGTAATGCCATTCTCCTGAAGTTGCTGCCAGAAATTTGCCGGCAGTTCCTTCCGGTGCGCCCCCTTCCCCTTAATACAAAAAAAAATAAAAAAATGTAGCTACAAACGGCAGTTTTTGGACTGTAAAATGTCACTATTTTCAAGCTCCCTCGCTCCGCATTTAAATTCTTCTGATATTGCTGCCAGTAATTGCCAGCAGTTGCGCCCGGTGCGCCCCCTTAATTTCAAAAGCAAAAAAGATATAGCTTCAAACGGCAGTTTTTGGATTGTAAAATGTCAAAATTTTCAAGCTCGCTTGCATTGAATCTTTATGCAATTCTCCTGATGTTACTGCCAGTAATTGTCTGCAGTTGCACCCGGTGCGCCCCCCCCCCTTAATTTTCAAAGTGAAGTGAAAAAATATAGCTACAAACGGCAGTTTTTTAACTGTAAAATGTCAAAATTTTTAAGCTCGCTCTCTTCGCTCGCTCGTATTGAATCGTTATGCAATTCACCTGATGTTGCTGCCAGTAATTGCCAGCAGTTCCGCCCGGTGCGCCCCCCCCCCCCCCTCCTTTATTTCCGAAGCGAAAAAATATGGCTAAGAACGGCAGTTTTTGGATTGTAAAATGTAAAATTTTCAAGCTCGCTCGCATGTATATCGTTATGCTCTCCTGATGTTGCTGCCAGTAATTGCAAGCAGTTGCGCCCGATGCGCCCCCCTTAAATTCCAAAGCGAAAAAATATAACAGCAAACGGCGTTTTTTTGTTTGGTTTTTTTTTTTTTACTGTAAAATGTCAAATTTTTCAAGCTCGCTCGCTCCGATCGCTCGCATTTAATTGTTATGCCTTTCTCCTGATGTTGCTGCCTGTAATTGCTGGCAGTTGCGCCCGGTGCGCCCCCCCCCCCTTTATTTCCAAAGCGAAAAAATATAGCTCCAAATGGCAGTTTTTGGACTGTAAGATGTCAAAACTTTCAAGCTCACTCTCTTCGCTCACTCGCATTTAATCGTTATGCCATTCACCTGATGTTACTGCCAGTAATTGCCAGCAGTTCCGCCGGTGCGCCCCCCCCCCCTTAATTTCCAAAGCAAAAAACAAAAAAACAAAAAAATGGCTACAAACGGCAGTTTTGGGACAGTAAAATGTCACAATTTTAAAGCTCGCTCGCTCGCATGTAATCGTTATGCCATTCTCTCGATATTGCTACCAGTAATATGTCTTTTCACACCGTCATTCCATAATCCATTTATAGGGGGACAACCCCCTCCGACAACCTCCCCCCCCCCCCCCCCCCCCCCGCTTGCTCGGGCTCGGTCGCGTTCATGACATCTGTGTAAGAATCATTACTAGAAGTGTATACCATTTATAGGCAAATTGTTAATAACAATTTACTTCAAAATGTACTGATACCTTGTTTCAAGTCGATAAAACACGCAAAATACCTGCATCAAATTGCACCATTTACAACATCAAAATGCAAAAAGTGCTCACCTTGGGAGGGGGACACTCCCTCCCACATCCTCCCCCTCGCTCACTCCTCTCGCTCTTGCTTGGCCGCGTTCATGATATTCAGTGTAAATGTTAAAACAGGAAGTTTATTTGGATGATACTATTTTATAGGCAAATTGTTCAACAATAATCTACATCAAAATATACTGCTATACCTTAACCCTATAAAGCCCAAGGGGGGGGGCACATTGTGCCCCCCCCCACCATATTTTCGTTTGCCGCTCCTACACCCTTTACCCGATTTCAACCAAATTTGGTGACTTCTCCTAAAATCTTATTGCGAACATTTTCATATATAATTTAGGTATGTCTGATATTCCTAGTTGCCATGGCAACCGTAAACTGACAACCATGTTAGTCAGATTTTGTATGATTTTTTTTTTTGTTTCAATTTCAGTTAACAATATAATTATGGATGAAATGGGGGTTTTCCTGGCTATAATTTGCTGAAGGACCGAAATGTGAAGTAATTATGGTTGAGAATTACCCTGAATGGTCTTCTTATTATTTCCTTTATTTTTTTATATGACATAGGTAAAAAACAATAGATATAATAGAAATAATCAAAAATACAACATTTTTTAAAGATCAGCTTTTTATTTTGTGTTATCTTCACACAAGCTTTGCCTGTAATATCATTTGTTTATCATAATATCATTCCGCAAACTCAAAATTTCAATATTTTGAAAATATGAAATGTGATACCAATATACGTACCCATTCCAAGCAATACATTATAGGTTTCATATATTTCTTTATATTGTAATGAATTGCGCCCCCACATGTTGACCTTGAGAAATTTCAATCATTACAAATAGTTAAGGTTGACTTGCTCTTCCTTTGTAGTAATTATGAAAATGATTGAAATAAAATAAAAACATATATACTGGGGATAAAGAAATAGAAAGAAAAAACATGATTTTAGCGTAATTCTTATGTATTTCTTTATATTTTGGGAAATAGCGCCCTCAGTGGGTGACCTTGAGAAATTTCAAATGTTGCGTCATGTAGAGCATGAGTTGCTCTACCCATGTGCCAAATATGACGGTCATACATCATATAATAAAGAAGTTATGTAGGGGGGGGGGGTACAATGTGCCCCCCCCCCCCCCCTTGGGCCTGGAAGGGGTCAAAATAGCTTGGGCTTTATAGGGTTAAACAAGTGGGACTGTTTCAAGTCGATAAAACAAGCAAAACATGCATCAAATTGCACCATTTACAACATCAAAATGCAATTTCAGTTCTAAATGTGGGAGGGGGTTAATCCCCTTCACACACCTTCCCCTCTCGCTCCGCTTGCTCGGGCTCGGTCGCGTTCATGACATCAGTGTAAGAATCAATTCAAGATGTTTATTGAAATGATATAGTTTATAGGCACATTATTCAACAACAATTCCAACAAAATGTACTGCTACCTCAAACAAGTGGGACTGTTTCAAGTCGATAAAAAACCTGCATCAAATTGCACCATTTACAACATCAAAATGCAAAAAGTTCTCACCGTAGAAGGAGGGGGGGGGGGGACAACAGGCACTTCCACACCCTCTCCCCCGCCCCCCTTGCTCGCTCCCTCGCATACTAACATCCCCCCCCCCCCAATGAAATCCTAGGTACGCCGGTGCCCTTTCCCCGCTTGGTTTCTCTCAAAAAAAAAACAACAAAAAAACAGTAAAGTCTAGGGATTGAGAGCTTCCTATATTCCAAATGTCTGTCCAAAAAAAATCTCGTTACATTAGGGTCAAAACGCACCCCCTTTGAAAAAAAGCTGGTGACGCCCCTGTATAGAGATATTCTGCATACTTTGTACGTAATGCACATTCAAACAAGCACGTATAACGCGGATATGTGTATGAATTTATACATATGGACATACCTATGCCAACATAATATTCTATATCTTCTATATATGGTCTTTGTTTGTTATTTTGTTCAACATAATTTCGTACATAAATTAATTTTTTTCTAGTAATATCACAGAAAACATATACGGATTACAACGCACATAATTAAAACATAACAAGTGAACATTGAAATTTGTATATATCAAATATATTCATTTTTTTTTCATTTATTAAGTAGTGGATTTGTTTGGGCTGGATATTGTGAGCCAGTACAGGTGCGAACAGCTTTCTTTTGAAGTAAATTAATACAGCTGAGCTTAATCTTTGCACCTGTAGACCACACTAGAATATAATACATGATGTTATGGTAGAATAATTTGTGGAAGGACTCAAAATAGGTGAAATTGAGCAACCAATAGTTTTTTATGTCTTGTGAAAGAGTGATTCGTCTTCTACTCCGTACTTCAGATATTGATCATAAAATGACGGGGAAATTGTGATTTTTTTTTCCAGTTTTTTGCAACACTTCATGACAGAGAACTGTGATTATGTATGTTTCAGTGGCCCAAATTTCATTTCTTTAAAAACCGTTTGCATACTCTTTACTTTCGACACTGATAACTTTTTAAAGGATGAGGTTACTGCATTGAAAGTTAATATTAGTCATTGATAGAAGGTACTTACAGAGAATGCAATATTTCAGCTTAATTTGATAATCCCCTCACTGCGATTACTGTGGAGTTTTAAAACCTGTTTTTGTTGCTTTTTTCCCATTCATTGAACAGAGCGCCGCTTGGTGATGATTAACCACTTTAATAGACTCTTAATTTATTTGAAGGCATCTTTTCTCAGTAAACACATTACCAGAGCTTAACCTGTTCCGTACTGAATTCTGAAATCCCCATAGACTTAATACACAGGCCTCCAGGTTCCCATACGGAACGGGTTAAAATTGTTTTCCATTGTTTCGATAAGGTACGAAAGTCTATTTGTATTGAGTTATAGTTCATTGTAAAACTTAGAGTCTGTTCTTCTTTCAGAATCTTTAAAAAACATCTATTATGTGGCGATTTTTTTTTTCTTGGTTTTGTGATACAGGGTCACATAAGACCATTACAACTTAGAACCTATCATTCTTAAACAGGTTTGATGCATTTGGTAACTCTGCACACTAACGTGTCGATATTATAATGTGAGTGAAAAATACTGGCATCATCGGCATAAAGTAATGATAAAAAGCGGCGTGTGGACAATGCCATTGATATGTAAAAAATGAAAAGGAGACCTAATATTGAGCCCTGTGGCACGCCAAATTTAACGTCTAAAATTTAGATGACAGGGATGACAGATCATTATGTACAACAGAATGTTTTCTATGAGATAGATAATCCCTTAACCACGACAGTACAACTCCGCAAACTCCATAAAATTGTAACTTTTTAAGCACAATGTCATAAATGAACGCAGTTCATTTTGTCATACAACTTTGTATTCTCTCCGAGCTTTGGTAAATAACCCACACACAAAATTATAGCAATGCATGCTTTCTTGTTCAAATCCTACACGCCGTAGATATTGAAAATAATTTGTACCACACTCGAATTAATTATTTACTTTGAAAGACAGAAAATCTGTTACTGTTATAAATGCATGTGTGGTGCTGACACACTTCAAAAAAATGTTCTCTAAAGGCCATATTTCAATATTGTTTGTACTTCCACTTCATGTAAATGCAAGGGTCTATATCAAGCACTAAAATTGTAATTTTTACTTAAAATGCGCGATGAGCCTATCTGCATTCATTTAAAATACTGGAATTAGAAAATATTTACGTCATATCTTTTTAACGAAATAATTGGTGTAAATTAGGTTTGGGGCAGAAAATATAGTACGAGCTTTGTAATATTTTGTATAGTTCGTCGTAACGTATACTATGTATACATTACGAAGGTAATTTATTTATATTAACAATGTGTGAATATCTCAGAAAGACTCATAACGGGACATAGAGTAGATTATAAAAAACACTTGAAGGAGATGAGTTTGGTACGGAAACAATGTTAAGGGCGTAGGTGAGGAGACGAAAGTAATATCAAGAAAACTCATCGCCATTCCCAACTGAATTAATTCATTTCCTTCAATTAGACATAGATTTGTGTGTGTGTGTGTGCGTGTGTGTGTGTATCTATGTGACCCTGCACCTCAAAACAAACAAAAAGTCGCCAGACATGAATTTTTAGTTGAGACCATATTCTGAAAGAGCAGACTTTAAGCTTTAAAATGATGTATAACTCAAATCAAATGGACTCTCCTAACCTATCTAAATATTGGAAAGAAAGCACAAACTCAGGAAAAGTGGGAACTGAGAAAAGAGGCTCTGAAGTACAGTGTCTATTCAAGCACTTAATCTTTACCAAACCGTGCTGGCTGTGCGATGAATGGGACAAAAAACAGGAAGTAAACAACTAGAGTAACAACAATGAAGGGATTATCAAATTAGATTGAAATTGAACATGCCTCTTTAACGCATTGTGTCCATAATTAATGCCAATTTTCAAAGCAGTAGCATCATCTTTTCAAAAGTTATTAGAGTTGAAAGTGAAGAGTGTGGACAAGGTTTTTTCAGAAATGAAAAAGGGATTCTAAAGACACACCTAATCACACTATTCTACCAAAAATGTTCGAGATAAACTGCTAAAAAAACACACTTTCCTGCCTGTTTTATGATACCAAATTTTAGCATAATTATAAAGGAAGACCCGCTCTTTCAGAAAATATGAAAAAATCAAGTTCGGCTAGGTTGACCCATTTCACTTATTTTCAGTCCTCACGCAAAATCAGTGTGTGCGACTTTATGTTCGTTTTGAGGTGCACGGTCACCTATATTTGAAACTCGACAAAACTGAAGTGAATATTATGCCTTGATTATGTCGTAAGCACGCTTATTAACCTATCTCTTGTGTTCGGGGGAAAAATACTGATAATCACGCATAATCCATTCTGTTCCTATGACGACCTTTGGACATCGATATCTTATACCCCAAACTGGCAGGGAATGAATGACCAAACATCCCACTGTTATTGTTGTTTAGAATTCTAAGAATCACTTTTCAATATTTTTCCAAAACTAATGATTCATGATGAGCTCACCCTATCACACATCCATCAATTTCATTGTTGATGATATAAACATACGTGGGAATGCGTATGAGAAATAAGATTGCTTCATTATACTTTTGTCAAAGTTTTGACAAGTGCAAAAATTACGAATCTAAGATGATTTTTTTTATTTTTTGGATGCACATATATCAATGATTGACATTTTAACGCGATGTAGCTAGAGGAAAATAAATCTTTCAATTCTGTATGAATGTCAATTTTCATAGTTTTCACACAATCTCCATGTATATACTTATTTATATTTACCAGCTCCATTTTATGCAAAATCGTGTATTATTTTAGATACATTCTAAATGTTAATGTTCGAAGTACGTTGTATCTTTATCAAGTTACGGATATTGTTCAAAGTACATTGTATCTTTATCAAGTTACTTGCACATAAGTGGGCACCATAATGAAATAAACTGTAATTCGTTACTGCGACGATTTGAAGTTGATCTGCGTCACTGTTTGTGTTTGCCAAACCCCATCTGGATACGATGATTGTGCGTGTGTTTGTTTGTTTGTGAAAGACCAGTGATGTTGACGTAACAAATTTTCAGTTTAGAGCACAGAACCCCCCCGGAAAAAAAAAAGAATTCAATGTGAGGACAGGCAACGACCGATTTGTGATTGCCATATACCCAATCCTGATCCAGCAATCATTTCAGTATGCATTCTTGTAAAAGGCTTGTGATGTTGATATTACTACAGAATATGCTGTCCTTATGTTACATTCATTTATACACATAATTTCGAAATAAAAAAAAAACAATATTTTTGAATTAATGACAATAGTACCACTCCCTGGAACATCCCAAAACCTTGAACAAGTAAAACCCAAAAGGAGCCGAAAAGTACATTTACAATTTCAAAATTGAATGAAAGAATCCCATCCCTAGATATGGCTTGACACTACAAGAAAAAAACAAAGTGAACTATACATTTCGGTACTGCACATTATTTATAGTGAAAGTTTACAAATACATTTCAATGGATTTTACTTCATTACACCATGAAATCAGTCGGGAAAAACCTATTATAACTACAACAACGATCATGTACCAAGTACATCAATAATGTATATTCTGTACGTTGAAATCAACATGACAGTAACCTATCCATATCCTCCTCAAGACATGCGCGGGCTGCCACGCTGATCATGCTGATAGTTATGCTATGCACATGCCCATATTTAGGCGCTCTACTTTCGATATCTATAATTCCAAAGCACTCGCCCTGGCAGCTAAAGAACTTTGACAGCTTGTTGTTGTTTTTTTAATCACAAATGGCTCCTCAGTATAACCACAGT
The DNA here is from genome assembly GCF_040938485.1 of Diadema antillarum. Classification (NCBI taxonomy): domain Eukaryota; kingdom Metazoa; phylum Echinodermata; class Echinoidea; order Diadematoida; family Diadematidae; genus Diadema; species Diadema antillarum. The sequence goes on from NW_027270960.1 coordinate 4,782,731, forward strand.
AGGCGTTTTCACATCAGCCCGATGTTTCGAAATAGCGCGCTATTTTCTGACTTGGGAAATTAAAAAATATCTCGAGCTTGGATTTTTATCGGGCTTATGTGAAAACGCCTAGAGATATTAGAGAGAGTCCTTTGTTTATCAAATGTTGCTTTGAGAACATTCCAATGAACTATCTTAAGTATGTCTATGTCTATCTCTTCGAAGAGAAAACGAACAAAAAAAAAAATCTTATTACCTGTCCGGAAATCATAAGTGAACGCAATGTTCATGCCTTTTGCTTACAGGCGTTTCTTCAGTGCTAAAGACTTCTTAAACTATCGAGTAATGGTAACGCATTGGTATCGGTGCGAATGGTAAAAACGATCCCCCCCCCCCCCCCCCCCCTTACCACACGCGCCCGAGCGGTAGGCCAATTTGCGACTGGGTGTTGAAGAAAACAGCGATATATCGCTCTGCTTCCCGCCGATTGCACCGAGTGATTTCCCTTTTATGGAATCAGTAATTATCATAAAATGGGCTTTTGAATCTCTGCAATCTGATTGGTCAATTATTGCCATGCATTGATTTTTACTGATCTACACTGAGCCATGCGTCCGGTAAAATCCGAATGCATGGCTCAAGTCTTGTATAAAGTGTTGTAGGTGTACTGGACGCATGATGGGGAAAATAGTTGTAATTCATGAATTTACGGGCCCATTTTATAACACAAATGATGTACAGGCCTATCTCGTGGATCAGTGAGAATTTCATTCTCTCGTTTAACTTTGGAACAGTCTAAAACCCACTCGCTACGCTCGTGGGCTTGGACAGTTCCAAAGTTAAACTCGCGCGTCAAATTTTCACCGATCCACTCTGTCCTGTGCATCATTAAACATACATTTGAGATGAAATAGGTATGATAGATTATGAGTGATGTTTTTGTCATGACATTGCAAAACGAAAGACCTTTCCTGGCGGTACCATTTAAAGGAAATAGGGCTACTGATATAAAACATTCTCTCAGACCTTGGACAATTTAAGTGTCACGGAACTACACCCACAAAAAAAAAATGTTAAAACAATAGCAACAAGGATGTATGAGAATTGAATGCGCACGAACGCACGCATTATAAGACTCACAAAAATTCTGGATTCTAATGTCATTTTTATTCCTTACAGTCTCATGTATTTGACATTTCTATTTATGTACCACATTGACAACTGTTACTGCTACGTGAATTATAATGTAAAAGCGATAGAGAAAATACCTAAATAAGAAAGGATAATAGGGTCAAATCCATCTGTACCTGCCTTTAAATATTTTCATCGATAAGAGGGAGTGACGGTCCAAAGTGACAAAAGGATATTTTGAGGTTTCTGCTTTCAAAACCATTTAGGTTGTGTAGATCATCTGTCCCCTTGTGTCACTGAAAACAAATTGCAGTTAGTCATTTTAATTACCACTTACTCTAGTTTTGATTAACTGGACTACAGTGTGTACGTGCAAAAGTGGGAAAATGGTCTCATAGTAACAGATCATGAGAACGTGGCACGCTGTCATGTAAGTAAAGATATAAATTTTTACGAGTTGTGGTACGTCTTTCCATGGAACTATACATTACGAGTAATCAAAACTTATCAAACAACAGCAATAATCTCATTCTGCCACGAGCTTAATCATTTCTCTACATAAATGTCAGGCACGATGTATCAACGTCTGCCGAAGTATGAACACCCATACTAATGATGTGTTCATTTCATTTAACACAGGATCGAAGTGTTTGGTGTCTCATGATTCTTCACTTTATGCTATTTAGGAATAGAAACATTTGGACATGAATTTAAATACTATCTTGACTACCACTTAATGGAGTCCAAACTCTTCGACTGATATGCATTTTACAACTTTCGTTGATTTTAGGCAATTTTTATGCCTCCGTCACGAAGTGTCACCGGAGACATTATGTTTTCGGGTTGTCCGTCCGTCCGTCTTCCTTCCGTCCTTCCGTCCGTCCGTAATCAATTTTTGTGGACAGCGGAACTGAAAAACTGTTTGAGGTATCCTAATGAAGCTTGGCATGTATATGTATGAGTGGGCGAAGTTGTGCCTATCAACCTTTGAGTTCACATACTCAAGGTCAAAGTTCAAAAGGTTAAGGTCAAATACTCAAAATTTCACTATTTCCCCGATATCTATGAAATGCCTCACTGCTTGAAACTTAGAGTATATATGTACTGCTAAATGAGGATTCCCCAGATAGTTTGGGATCATGAGGTTAAAGGTCATGTAAGAATATGAAATTTTAACTTCTTTTTCCATATCTTGCAAATGGTTCAAGGTATTTCATGGAACTTAGTACATATGCATGTACTGACTGGCAGCAATTATGTAGGGAATTTGGGGTAGTGGGTCAAAGGTCAGGGGTGAAAGGTCAAGGCCAATCCATTAAAATGTCCCTATTGCCCTCTTATTTTTGCAACTCCTAAAGGATTTTTCTTCAAACAGAATATATACATGTCTTACCCAAAAGAAATTCTCTTGGAAGTTTCTTGCCAAAAGGTCAAAGGTCAAGTGAAAGTCCTTAATTTCATTTCTTCCACCATATCTCAACAGTGACTCAAGGTATCATCATGAAACTTAGTCATTATCGATGCATGTTCTACCTAACAGTGATTTTCTTGGGAATTCTAGGGTCATAGGGTCAAAGGTCAAGGGGCAAAGGCCAGGTTAAAATGCTAGAATTTTACTATATATAAATAATGAAACACTCTTCTCCATACTTTGAAAATTACTTAATGCATAAACTTATCAAAAAGTCAAAAGTCAAGTAAAAATCCTCAAATCTCCGAATGCCTTCACTCTTAAACAATAATATCCAATACTAGTTCAAGGAAAGTGAATATTCATCACATTTGTGACAAGCCCGTCATTTTAATGTTTTGCAATTATGCGAAACTATCATCACACATTGCCAAGACATTGTACTATTAGGAGAACCATGCATTTATAGCGGAGGCATACCAGTCGCCATAGAGACATTTCTATTTTTTTTCTTTTTTATAGTAGTGGAACGCTTTATATCCGGTGTGCATATCAACTCTACGAAGACATTCTAAAAAGAGAGAAAAGATGTATTTACGATTCCCCCCCCCCCATACCTTTAGAAATTATTTGGACAATTTACATGCAACTGGAGAGTTTAGGGCTAGCTTATTGTGACTATTCTGTACAACCACAAAATTCAATGCCCGACGCTTTGATGGGTATTTTGTGGTCATTTTTCATCAACTTCCAATATTGCAATTGCTGCGTTGTGTCAGTGGTAATCAGAATAAGTGTATTCTGTTGACTTTGATTGGACAACAAGATGCCGCATAGGATGACTTGCAAACCTTATACAGTGAATGATATTATACTATACTACGCACTAAGACTTTCCACATCATTTGCATTTTTGAATATCATTTGTAGCATTAATGCCTACAGGTTAAAGTCATTTATGATCACTTGTCCCTTCATTGCTTACAGGAAATATGAACAAAGGGGGATGTTGTCAGTTGTTTCCAATTTACAGAAAATGATAAAAGGAGGACACACACACACACACATGGGAAACTTGCTTGCTTACTGTGAAAAGGGACAATTCTTATATATTTTTGCAAGAATCCGAAAGGCTGCCGGACCAGATCCGACTACATCTCATTATCGTCTTCGGCATTTTCCGGAAACGTGATCGCCATTCTTCGGCATTGGTTGCCGTAGAGGACAGCGTACTCATAATTATTGCCGAACAATTCTCAAGGTCTCACAGCTTTGAAAGAGATACATGTACTTTGAATATACTGACTATAAAAGAAAGTGAAGGATTTCTACTTTTCTTTTGGTTTTTTTTTCGGTATCGTGAAATATTACTTAAAAGGCTAAAAAGTGCATTCTGGTGGAAGATGATAATAACAAGGTTCTTGCTATATGACTTTAATCCATTCTAGGGATTTTCTGGAGTATTTTTTTTTTGACACAGAAACATATAAGCCCTACATGTACATATTATATTGATTTTTTTTTAATGTCGACCTTAATCGAGTAAGCTGTAGATAAAATAAGATTCACTCTGATAGTTTTCAGAAACAAAATCAAACAATTTGTATCAGCTTAAAGAAAAACATTTTGGAATTTAGTGTGCCTTTTTCAGAACAATTTTTAGTTCTTTTCCTGTTTTGATTAAATTCATTTCGTGCTGTGTGTGCGCGCGCATGCACGTGTGTGTGTGTATGTGTGTGACTGTGAAAAAGCACAGAATTGCATTTGTTTGATTTGATCATGCGGATTGCCTTTTGTTTAGGCACATGTGAAAGAAATTAGTGCGGTATAAGTGTTGTATTCGCACAAGAGACCTCAGGAAATATGTCATTATTAAGGGGAAGACAAAACCGAAGGAAGTACTACATAGGTATTTCAAAAATACTAAAGCATGACTTTGAATATGGGTAATACTGAATTGCGGAAATAATCATGTCACAAGAAGAGCATTTCAATGAATATCGAAATAATTTGTTTTGTCACTGGACCACACACACACACATACACACACACACACACACACACAAATGTACGGCTTGTAAACTTAGCCAGTGGGATCTTTCAATGCTAGCCTACTTTATATTCTTATAGATTTACAAACAAATGATTATTTACAAGCTTCGAGAAATAATGATGACATTGATATCTGGTAACTCGGTATGATAAATATTAATCCCCTTTTTATTATTGTGTAAGTCTTCATTATTATGATTATGGACATCCAATGTAAAAAAAAAAAACAATGTCACTTTCTCCAAAAGATTGAGGGATGTCAAAATCAGCCCATAACGGCAGTTTAGATTTCATGTTTAGAAAGGAATTAATTAGGATGATTATATGCACATGGATTAAGATGTCCCGATATTTATCACTTGAGTACCATACAATCGGGTATGTCAACAGGGCAAATGAGCTACTTTGCTGACACAGGTAGCAGCTACCAAAGTAATCAAACATTATGATGAAAGCTGTTGAGATATCTTGACATCTTATTAAGTCATGCAAATCAAAATAATGATTGACTAGCATTCTCAAGTAGGTGAATTAGGTTCTTGCTTCCTTAATTGCCTATTGCAATGCAATTCTGCTGCATTTTCTGTTTGACACGCACACATCTCACAGAAACTTGCAGAATTGCTCAGTCTTACCGCACACTATTTCTTCATGATATTAAAACCGTTACCACCAGCAGTTGAAAATTCCATGAGAATATAAAGATACATCCTTTGGTCTCAATTACAGCGTGTCACACATTTGATCTGTCCTTGGTATAGGGACACTCTTTATTGATTCGGAATCTTTGCTGGAGTCTTCAGATTTCACGCTAAATTTGTCGAGTGTACAGCATTAACCTATTCGGTGCCAGGTAAAAATGGCAGAGGTAAAAATGGCAGAGGCAGAAATGGCAGGGGTAAAAATGGCATGGGTAAAAATGGCAGAGGTAAAAATGGCAGGGGTAAAAATGGCAGAGGTAAAAATGGCAGGGGTAAAAATGGCAGAGGTAAAAATGGCAGGGGTAAAAATGGCAGAGGTAAAAATGGCAAGGGTAAAAATGGCAGGGGTAAAAATGGCAGGGGCAAAAATGGCAGAGGTAAAAATGGCAGGGGTAAAAATGGCAGAGGTAAAAATGGCAGGGGTAAAAATGCCAGAGGTAGAAATGGCAGAGGTAAAAATGGCAGAGGTAAAAAAAAAGCAACCATCCACAGTATGTAAGCCATTCTCTCGTCAAATTGAACGCTGAATAATCGGTTCGGTGTAAAAATGGCAGAGGTAAAAATGGCAGAGGTAAAAATGGCAGGGGTAAAAATGGCAGAGGTAAAAATGGCAGGATAAAAAATGGCAGGGGTAAAAATGGCAGAGGTAAAATGGCAGGGGTAAAAATGGCAGAGGTAAAAATGGCAGGGGTAAAAATGGCAGGGTAAAAATGGCAGGGGTAAAAATGGCAGAGGTAAAAATGGCAGGGGTAAAAATGGCAGAGGTAAAAAAAAAAGCAACCATCCACAGTATGTAAGCCATTCTCTCGTCAAATTGAACGCTGAATAATCGGTTCGGTGTAAAAATGGCAGAGGTAAAAATGGCAGGATAAAAAATGGCAGGGGTAAAAATGGCAGAGGTAAAAATGGCAGGGGTAAAAATGGCAGAGGTAAAAACGGCAGAGGTAAAAATGGCAGCGGTAAAAATGGCAGAGGTAAATGATTTGTCAGAGGTAAAGTTGTCAGTGGTCGAAATGTCAGTGGTCAAAATGCTAGAGATAAAAATGCCACTGATAAAAAATTAGTCGTTGAAATGTGAGAGGACGAGGTAAAAGTGACAGAGATTTTTTTCCTTCATGTTTCTGACACCTTTCTCGCAATACGCGCTTTTCGTGCCTTCTTCTCCTGAAATAAAGCACGGGGGAGACCGGGGAGAAATGGGACACGGGGAGAAATACGGGACACTCATGTAACTTGAAAAACGCTCGGCCAGTCAACAATCCAATTATATCAGTTAAAAGATGAGCCTCGGTACACCTGAAAATGGACATATTAACCACTATACCGCTCTACAGGTATCTTGTCAGTAAAATATCAAACTCAGTTTAGATCTGGTAGGTCCTATACTATATTAATAAGTATTTTTAAAAGCGTGCAAACTTCTGAAAATAAAATTGCTTGATAACAGACATGCAGGTATGAAAAATGATATTATTGGCACGGATCTTTTACTGTTTCCATTTGGTTTCCTTTACCACTAGGAGAAATTTCGAGATTTTTGTTTTTGCGCCATGTGATACTTGAACAATGTAATAAAATATTTTGCAAAAGCTTTTTTTTGCGCCGTATGATACTTGAACAATGTAATAAGATATTTTGCAAGAGCTTACTTATGTCTGCCGATACATCTGCTGTAGTTTGTTTTTTGCGTTTTGTATTTTTACTTCTACATTATGCCGTGATTAGGCCTTGTGAGATAAATAGGCTCCTACGAAACCTAAATGTGAGAAAATGATACTGAACAGATGAAAAATTAGCGGTTTGCTTCGGCTATGTCTCCTTCACTTCTTTACACTAAACAGTTCAAGAAATGAAAAATAATGACAATATACTAGCCTGGACGTGAGCGGAATTCGTTTGTGTAAGAGTGTGTATGTGAGAGTATGTATATCTGCATATATGTTAATACCAAGAGTGGGTTCGTGTGTGTGTGTGTGTGTGTGCGTGTGTGTGTGTGTGTGTGTGATAACTTCATTGGGCGAAACAACGTAGGATTAAACTGTTTAAGGGCTTTGCAGCATTGTTGGAACCCCCTTTTAATGATAGGTAATAATAATAATGATAATAATAATAATGATAATGATAATAATAATGATAATAATGATAATACTGAATAATAAAATAATTTCCCATAGGACTACTAGGCTCTTAGCTGGTTTATTATTTCTCTGCACACAGACAGATTACGCCACTGCACTTGAATCAAACCCAGAATGCTGAGAGTGCTCTAATCTCTTTAAAACATAATTCATTCTATATTCTTCAAACCTGCAATTTGGAATTGAAAATTCGATAAATACAGTTTGCTCTGGCTAGGTTATCATTCGAAACCTCTTCATACGTTTATATCTCACGAAATCGCTCTCATTGTACTTCTGACATTGTACTTCTGCCATTTTTACCTCTGCCATTATTACCTCTGCCGTTTTTACCTCTGCCATTTTTACCTCTTCCATTTCTACCTCTGCCATTTTTACCCCTGCCATTTTTACCTCTGCCATTTGTACCCCTGCCATTTCTACCTCTGCCATTTTTACCCCTGCCATTTTTACCTCTGCCATTTTTACCTCTGCTATTTTTACCTGTGCCATTTCTACCTCTGCCATTTTTACCTCTGCCATTTCAACCTCTGCCATTTGTACCCCTGCCATTTTTACCCCTGCCATTTTTACCTCTGCCATTTTTACCTCTGACATTTTTACCCCTGCCATTTTTACCCCTGCCATTTTTATCCTGCCATTTTTACCTCTGCCATTTTTACCCCTGCCATTTTTACCTCTGCCATTTTTACCTCTGCCATTTTTACACCGAACCGATTATGGATTATTCAGCGTTCAATTTGACGAGAGAATGGCTTACATACTGTGGATGGTTGCTGGTGTCGTCATTTTTCATCTGTTCACCTTTTCTCAATCATCAAAAGCCAATACAACAAGTGAGTATCTTTGTTGTTTCCTAGAGTATGCATTAAGGATTGTTTCAAGTTTGTTACATGCGAAGTAGTTTGATAGACTTAAAATGGCTTTCATGCAGGCATTGCTAATGTTTGACATGCTATTTATCCATTCGTTTAGACTAAGCAGTATGAAATGTGTATTGTATTTTTTTTTTCAGTCTAAAAGAACCATAATTCAATGTTGTGTTTTAGGAGACACAACGTAGAAGAGGCTCGTGATTGGGTCCCATTTTATCAAAAGATATAATCGATTGTAAATGTCCTTAATACACCAGCTGCCATAGACTTATGATAGAAATCAACTATATAACAAATTTTAACTCCTCATAAAACAGGACCCTACATTACTTATCATTCAAAAGAAAAGTAGAATTGATGTAAAAATAAATCACAAAGGATCAATTTTGGTTTGTCTTTCTTGGGAAATGATGTCGAATATACTCAGTAAACAATTTGATTCAGACAAAAGTAACTGCAGAATAGTTTTAATTCTACTCTCTCCCCATCTATTCAGGAGTCTAAACAATTGATTTGAAAAATAAATCTTCTTGATCCATTTTATTCACCGTAGATTTTACTCTCGACTGTCCGGGGAAGGCTCTAGAGCGCGAGATATGGTGTGATCAAAACTGTGTTGTCAACCAATCAGATCTATCAACAACAAAGTGATGGGATTTCATATGTTGGATGACATAGCTAACAAATCGTCCCTGACAGTGATTTGGGATTACAACCAGAGTTCCCCTGTTATATCACTGACCCATCAGATTCAGCTACGGATATGGTATATATATCTACCCAGTGGGTTTCATCATGAGGGAGGAATGTTACGAGGGTAAGTGCTACTGACGATCATTTATTATGAGTACAACTATAATACAAAATGCTAACATTGATATAATCACATCTATAATTGACAACGACAGTTTAAATGTATATGCATTTTTGTTCTGCCCCTGGAATTTAACGGGTTTATTCCCTCCATCCTTGATTATCAGGGCATTAGTTCTAAATTGTCTGCTCGTTTGTTTGTTTGTTTGTTTGTTTGTTTGTTGCATATTGAATATTTTAATACGAATGTATAGGTTTTCCCGGCCAATTTCGCACTTGTGTCAGTCCAATTCCTAATTGCTGCATTCAATTTAGCAAAATTTAGCGTAGATGACATGTTCGGTAGTTCAATTTTATGATCTCTTCATTCAAATTCATTTTGGAGCATTCAAATTACCTTTAGCGTCATTCTAATTAACACTTTTTCAATTGAAATTCGTAAAACTAGCACCATTTCGTTATTCGTTCATTCAATTTAGAATGATATAGTCACGTGATCACGGACATGCCGCACTCGTTCATTCAAATTCATTTTTGGGCATCCAATTTAACATCTTTTGCAGTCAATTTAGCACGCATGTTTATGCTTTGGTTCTTTCTTTATTTTTTTTTTGTCAACACAGTTACTGTTTTGCAAGCGTCATTACATTTCATATTTTCGTACTTATTTGAAAGATTTTGGCAACAGGTTTTTTTTTTTTCTTCAATGTGCTTAGTGATTCTTCCAGTCCGAAGATTTAGTGCATCATGTGGCCACAACTTATCTGGCCGTTGAGTGCTTTATTCCGAGTGTGTCGGCCAGTTCTAGGAAGTCAAGGTTATGATCATCAAATGTTTCTATAATTCTTTTTCTGTCTTCTTGAGAAATACGTCTGTATCTAATTTGTGCTGTCATGACTGTAAGAAGATGAAGTTAGTATTGGTACATGTAGGCCTAAAATGACATGTATGAAAGAAAAGGGGCGTTACAGAACAACAAACCCGAGTTATGTATGGTAAAAAGTATGATACTTTTACTGCTTAACAGTGCGTGGATGAAACAAAAAGTCACATAGAAATACGCGTTTAAATGTTATCACCTTTTCAAAAGAGAAATAACATGACGTTAATTTGCATGAACATGTTAGGAATTTGACTGCCCGTACGCGAAATTGAATGACTGAAATACCCCTTTCGGCCAGTGTTGGCGAATTTGAATGACTGAAGAGCACGTGCCAATTTGAATGCTCGTTTTACGAATTCGAATGGCACATGTGCAAATTTCATTGATCGAAATGCTATCACTATATATTACATCGAAATTTTGAATGACAGAATGTGCAGTGACGAGGATTTTCGCTAAATTGAATGAACCTTTTATCAAATGGACTGACAAAAGTGCGAAATTGGCCGGGAAAACCTATATTAAAAATCGAAAACAATGTTTTATTGAAAATTGTCCACCAAATTCCATCAAAAGTATGGACAAGTTAGTTCAATTTCAATTCTATGCAAAAGCCCTCCCTCATTCCCCCTCTAATGGAACCTCGACCTCCCCCTTTGGTGCTCCTCCATAAGCATGGTCCACAGTGCTCTGTTTCAGATATTGTTTTTTACACTGTAGTTGAACCACTCGAATCATACTTTTGACATTATAATCAGCAAAAGAAAGTGAACAAACACACACTTTATAAAAATAACAAAAAGATATATATATATATATATATATTTATCATTCATTCATTTATTCATCTAACTATTTATTCATTTATTTATATTAAAATATGCGTGAACAGAAAATTCGAATAATAACTGTGTTTCATCTCGGATGAGCTACAATACAATGATTAATGTCTTAAGTAGCTAGTTTTTTTTTTTTGTATATCATCATGAATTATTCGTGAAACGTTGTTCATTTCATTTTCAAGGAATACCATCAGCTGGTTGACGGGCCCTCTCCCCTAGAAGGCTCAGTGGTTCTTGATCCAGACGGATTGGTCTGCTTTGACAACTTTACCCCCAAAGCTGCTGAAGTAATCTGCGGTGAACTTGGCTTCCCAGCTGCAGAAGAGTATTCGGCTCAGACTTTGTCCTGTACAGTAAAGAGGGACTGTTCTAAATGGCTGTCATGCCCAGAAGGTGACATCATGACAGTATAGATTTCCAATATCCTTAAATAAGATTAGTGCATTGGGATGCTTGTATACGATATTGTAATAATGGTAACTGAAACATAAATCAAGCAGGAAACGAAGTTCACTAGTCATTTACTAGTAGTAAATAAAACATTCACCTCGGTTTGTCTCATGTGATTATTTATAGTAAAAATAGAACGATAATACATACACACGCACACACACACACATATATACATATATATATATATATATATATATGAGTATATGAATATAAGAACGACCCAATTCCATGGAAGACCATTTCGAGTAAACTAAAAAAAAACTTCATATCTTTTTTGTTGGTCCAATAATATTCTATTTAACTGTGATGGGAAGGCAACATTGTATATACAAATTAGAACATATATTATTATGACAATTAACATTAACATTAATTGTGGAGAGGCCATTTTGTGTGATGGACTTGGGTCGTTCTTTGATTCATATGGACTTGGGTCGTTCTTTGATTCATATACATGATATTCTGCTATAGAGATGAGAGAAAGACGAGAGAGGGCGCTATCATATGAATGTAAGAATGACCCAAGTCCTTCATTCTTACATTCATATAAGATTTAACTCATTTATTTCAGGCACTTCCGGGGGTAATTAGGATTTATCATTTATACACAAGATGAGTCCATGCATAAGCTACAATTTCCCATGTCAAACTGAATTTGGCCAAAAATTGGACTTGGGTCGTTTTTATATTCATATACTCATATATAATATGTCATAGATGTATGTATTTATATATACATGTATACATCTATGTATATATATATATATATATATATATATATATATATATGTGTGTGTGTGTGTGTGTGTGTGTGTGTGTGTGTGTGTGTAACTGTTAACAAGTTATATTACTGTTAAAAACTTTTCTTTCAAAAAGTTCAGTGCCATATCGCTACAAAATTTCCCTTCTCCATTTGATTTCCTTGATAATTTCATTAGAGGTAACTGTGATCTTCTTTTCAATATTCAAGCATAAGTGGTTCTCACAATACCAGTATCATTTCACAGGTTCTTCGTTTCGGCGTTTAATGGATTGTTCACAGGCAGCGACTAAGTGTTCTCTGAACACGGTTGTCAGGCTGAAATGTCGAGGTGAGACAAGCATTGACAGTTTAATTTTTCAGTTCTATGAATGTAAGATTCTTATTTAGAATAAGATATGAAATTGTTTTCCATTCTTTATTTTTCGTGAGGACACGTCAGAAGCAATGAGAAATGAGAATGACCAAGAGATAAACAAAGCAACAAAACCCTAGGAAAATTATAGCTCCAGTAGAACAGAGTTAGAGTTTAGTTGCAGTCAAGAGTTCAGGAAGAAAACATTTTAAAGAATACGTCAACCTATAAGTCACTGTAACAAGCATTATGGCAAAAAAAAAAATCGAATTGTAGAACAGTCGAAGAATTGAAATACGGATAGGCAGACAGGAGGAAGGTGGTTCAAACGTTGAACTTCAATTATCATATCCTGCACACATTTATGGTTCTCATTTTTTTAACACTATAATGTCCTTGCTTTTGTTCCATTTCTATCAAATGGTTTGACAGATTCACTTGCATCTTGTGATCTTCCCGGTCATGTGTCTAATGGTTATTGGGACTCCAATATCACGAACTTTGGGTCAAGGTTAACTCTTACCTGTGCAGAAGGTTGCGTCATCTATGGCAGCGCGACATTACAGTGTGTTGGACTATCTGGTTGGTCAACATACTTCCCCGTTTGGAATGCTCCAGTCGCGTCCTGCTTGAGACTCGAATGTAAAAGAGAAGGTATGTTGTATAGAAAAGTATTTTACATTAGGTCATGGTGTAAAGACCGATAATCAAAAGAAGCAAGTGGATAACACGTCATAGTCATTGACAGTTTGAATTTGGTAAGGCCTTTTTTTTTCTTTATTGTGTCACCTGATTGTAAGTACAGGAAAATATCGTATTTCCTGTTTATTATATCAGTTGAATGGACTGGCTACAGCATGATTTCACATATTTCATCATTGATTCAGTCAGATCATTCTTTTTCACTCATTCTGAAGATCTCAAAATCCAAGTGACTTTTGTATTTGTTATCTGCCTATTGTTAACATAAATATATGTTATGTTCGAAAACGCTGATAATACGCCATATTGTTTTGAAAATGACTGTGTTTCATTTGTAATGTATGGTCGATGCAAAAAAAAAAAAAATCTGAACAAAATTTAAATGAAAATGAAAAGAAATAGAAAAGAGTGAGATATATTTATAACTTGACTCTCCAGAAATATTCTGCTCATGCCAAAGTTCCTTCATATGGATCAGCGCTTTGCTTGGGGCGACGGTGGCAGTGTTGACAGTGCTAATTTCGTTCTTACTTCATCGCATGAAGAACAGGTACTTGCTTTCCAATTAGTAATATTTACAAATGTGGGTCTACCTATTGATAAACTTGTGGATTCAACATACTTAAAGAAAATCACTGTCTCCAAATAGGACATGTGCAGTTAATGGGATGTATGTGTTTCTTCTTATTCTTCTTCTTGATTTGTTTTGTTTTGTTTTGTTTTGTTTATGCCACTTATTGACACGTCGACTGAATAAAATACCGAATTTATCAGTGTCAAGTAGTAGCCATGCTGATGCAGAATGAATCATGACCGTACTGATTCCGGCAGGATTCGAACCTACTGCCTCCTGTGTTTTTGGTTTTAATGTTTTATTGCTGTTATTGTTGTTGATGGTGTCTTTTATGCATGTTAGAGTAACATTGCCAACCATATTTCCATGGTTGTTTGAGAAATTGAATTGAACTGAATTGAATTTAAAGTTACCGATACATGGACATATTAATGGAAAGTAACAGGTCAAACGTACAAAAATACATCTTTCAACGAAATGCCCAGTGTTGTGTACGATCTCCTGCTCTCTTTTTTTTTTCCTGCACGGGTTTGTGAAAATTATTTGTGTACTTTGAATATTCAATCCCGTTCAGGCCCAGATTTTACTCCAAGACCGCGCCAGAGGCAGAGAACAAAGAATCTAATTCCGACGACGATGTAGGGGATGACAGCATCCATTCTATCCATGAGGAAACTGACGCAGCTAACCAAGGCCCACCCGGTAGATTTAACAAGGGTGATTTCTCCATGTTTAGAAGTGATGCATTTGACGGGGTTGAAAACTGGCCCAGGCCAAGTATGCACTTTGATCATATCGGCCATCACCCATCCCTGACCGGAGAAACAGATGACGATGGTTATACAGGGCGTATCAAAAAGAACGTCACACTTTTGAAAAAAATTGTCTGAATTACGTTTTAAAATATTTGGAAGATTTTTCCATATTTGAAGAGCTCAGTTGCAAAAGGTACTACATCCATTTTTCATCAAAATCCACTTTTTGGTGTTAATGTACTCATTTTTAGGACCTCTTTACACCTATACTAACAAAAAGCTGAATTTCCAACCAGAAAGTGTTCAAAAAATACATTTAAAAATCAGTTCGGTTGCAAAAGGTACTACATCCATTTTAGTTGGGTTGCAAAAGGTACTACATCCACACTAATGACATCATCGGGAAATTGACCAATCAGAGACCAACATTGGCTTGACCCTCTACCATTGTCTACTGACTTAATCTGTAAACAATAGAAGTTGGCTTTTGGCTTTTTGGCTTTCTGTTAAAATCGCCACGCAAATCTGACCAATATCTTGACAAACTCATCACATTTCAATCAAGCAATGGAGGAAAATGAAGGAGAACTCATAGACAAAACAAACCATTCCAGGAGAAGGATCGTGAATAATAAGCAGTAGAGAAGAGCAAAGGAGAAACGGCGGAGAAACGGGAAAAATTATGCGACTCTCATGTAATCCCACGTACTGCATTTACTGTTAGTTACCGGTACTGTGCGTTATTGCTAAGGTGTTGAGTTTCAGCTATAAATTGTCTCCAGAATTGAGTACAAACACTTTGTAGGTATGGTCTATTTCTTACATAAATAGCTTCACAGCTAATAAGTGTTTGACAGCTAGTATGAAAGCAAAGTTACTTCGTTAAACGTATACAATGGCATGAAATTCTAACATCCCTACAAACAGTGCTATACCTGTGGGTATGCTGTGCTATTCTATACGTGCATGATTTTTAGTACCAGGGCTTGAAAGTATACATAGTAACATACAGCTTTGAACAATAGATTTACATTTATTCTTGTAAATGACACATTTTACTTATACAATGTCACAAAGGCATGTGTTTTAATAGTATACTATTAGGTGGTCATAATACTCATCGACGGTCTTGATTTTTATCAGCTATTAGATTATCAGATTTATCTTACCTGATAAAGAACATACAAGAATGAAATTCATGTAATGAATTTAATTACAGCGTTGACAAAATACAGCACATTCAGATGCTGCTTTTCCACCTTTTCCCTTAAAAGTTACATTGAAAAAAAAATGAATAAAAGATAATTAATACAGTATTCTTGAAACACGTGAAGGGAGAAGTCACAGACAGAAGTAGCCAAAAATTTAATACAAAAAGGAAAAAGTAAAGATAAAGCTCGTGAGAGAAAAACAAAAGGAGAAAAGGGAAGAGAGAAATCACCTGGTGAGATATTGTGACCCCTCCCCATCTATAACCGTTCACGCATAATGGATCCCCCTATGCTTATGACCAATGACAGTCATTCCGATTCAAAAGATTGGTCAGTAAGGGAGCAGTGGGGCATTAGCGATGCACATTGGTTTGATATTCTTGCTGCTAAATAGGGCAGGGCATTGTCAATTACCTAGGCCCCCTTGACCTCGTATCCCATCCCCGTCAACACCATTGCTGAAAAATAAAATAAATCCGCAAAACATGTCATAACATCACACTGAATATATCTCTGGCATGTGAAATTTCGGTTTCAAAAGGTACTACATCCACTTTCGGTTGCAAAAGGTACTACATTCACGAAAATATAAAAATGATTAATTCATTAAAAATAAATGTATGGACCTGGATTTTCTTAGAGAGTAGTTTTAGTGTTGTATCATCTAGCAGTACAATAGGGGGAAATATAATTCCAGTCAGAGCTTGCTAAATATGATAATTAAAAAATCGCGTTTTTCTCAGAACTTGAAATTATGGATATTGTAGTACCATTTGAAACCGAACTCTTCATTTATGGATACCCAATAGTCTCATCTACTATATGCAATCAACAAAACAAATTTTTGTTCGCGCTTGGCTGAACACTGCCGCTCTTTGTCCAGAGTGTGAAAAATGGCTTGCGACAAATTGAAAGAAGATGGAAAATTCAGCCAGCAGTCAAAATAAGTGTTCTCATTCAAACAAAATGCTCTTTTGCTCACAGTTTTGATTATGTTATGCTAGTTTCGAAATTTTCTGGTGATTTTCTGTCATGTTTTAAATGATTCCATTGTGTTGTATGGAAGGTTGATTAACAACATCGAGATCTTTTAAGCACAGTTATCACAAATCATGCACAGACATATTGAACCCACATGCCAGTCACTCAGTCAAGAAGAAAAGTACAAAATTAATGCATCCTCAGATCATTCAGTCAATACAATCAATCCAATCAATCAATCAATCTAATTAATTAATCAATCAATCAATCAATCAATCAATCAATCAATTAATCAATCAATCAATCAACCAATCAATCAATCAATCAATCAGTCACAATTGTATGCATGTTTTACAGAAAGTGGCAGATTGACATAGGGAATATCCCCCCCCCCCCGACATAAAGGCAGATCAATGTTTGAAAAACCGATTTATTTGTTAGTTTATTCGTTCAATCAGCCGAGTGATTATTTCAATGACTGGAAAGTGATTGATTACTGGGTTGATTCACTGATTGACTGAACCACTCAATGGCTGACTAACTGATATATCGGTTGCTGTATTGATGGGTTGCTTGATTGATTCATTCATTCATTCATCGATAAATTGTTCAATCAATTGATTGATTAATGGGATGAATGATTTGAATGTTGATTGATTTGGTGCCACTACCGCATTAATCAATAACTGGCAGTTATATGGTATTGATGTATCCGTGTATTGTGAAAACTGTGCTTTAAAGATCTTGAAGTAATTACACTCTAATTCTCACCAATTGATTTAGAAATGAAATCATTAGAATTACCATAAAGCTGACAAAAAATATTCAGACTATCATAACATAATCGAAGCGTTAAGCAAAAGAGCACTTTGTTTGAATGGGAGCACTTGTTTGGATTGCTGGCTGAATTTTCCATCTTCTTTCAATTTGGCGCAAGTCATTTTTCACACTCTCGACAAAGAGCGTCAGTGTTCAGTCAAGCGTGAGCAAAAATTTGTTTTGTTGATTGCACTTGATAGATGAGACTATTGGGCATCCATAAATATGAAAAAAATCTTCAAAATATTTTGAAATGTAATTTAAACAATTTTTTTTTCAAAAGTGTAACGTTTTTTCTGACACGCCCTGTATAGCTATGGACGGCCAACATGTTGTAAATTCCGAAGTGAAGTTCCAAAGCTGCAATAATAGCCAACAAGCGTCTGGATTCCAGCAACAATATAATAAAAATGACAGTAAAGGATCACAGATTTACATTGAAGTCGATGGCGGAAGTGCAAATCCAGACATGATCCATGACCCATGATGCGTGCAAGCCCCAAACTTTATTCTGCTTATTTTTCTTCTACCTCTTACCCTTGGCACCTCGAAACACAACAGACAATGACAACATTGAAAATACAACAGCTTCAGCTACAAAGCACATACGCCATCTTTTAACATCGTTGTGTAAATTGTCTTGATAGTCTTGAATTGAAGGGATATTGAAATGAAATGGGAAATACTGAAGTAAGTATGGAGAGAGATTGATAAGTTGATGAATCTATTTTGTTGTCGACCCTTTATGACCCCTACCCTTCTACTTCCTGTCACCATCGATTTTCTTTACATGTGACGTCGAAGATTCCCTTAAACCTTATGGATATAGGGCATCACAGATATCTATGAAGTACTCACAGCGTAGCAAAAAGATAGCGCTGAGTACCATATGTGTGTGGAAATTACAATTTATTTGTAATACACTGATATCAAATCTGCAATATCCGATACGATACAAAATAAAATAGAAGAAGTATGAATGTACAGTTATAATTATTTTGTATATTTTTGGCACGTGTACTCGTAATTGCCCTCGAGGTATCAGCATGTCTTACAAAGTTAGATTTTTCAAAATCATAGTGTTAAGGTCAGTAGCTTGTCCTGTATACTAGTTACACTTCATAGTCAGGTTCAATGTCTTAATTCTTATCAGCATTCTCCCACACATATATCTTGTACAGATTGAATGTCCTTTGTCCTTAAGTCATAAACTGGAGAACTTAGCCCCTATGTGTTAATTGAACCAAGACACACAAGTTTAAGCTTAGTGTTGGTGCCTAGAATAAAGCAGTAATTGTAGCCCTTTTCTCATTTACTGTACTGACCATGCAAATACCTATCCTTTGTCCTCCCCCAGTAGCTCAGACGTTTGATGTCACCATTTTGTAATAATCTCAACTTTATGTTCCTTTGTCCTATTGTTGTATATAGCCATGCCTCCCTCCAATTACCACCCAATTGCCCGATTGTACCTACATTAGTTTTTCATTTAATCTCTTCTTTGATGGAAGTAGCCAACTGGTTAATTGTTTGTATAATTGGCTGGGAATGATGCCAAGCTAAAACTCCTGTTTGGTAGTCAGTCTGAATTTGGTCCTCCTGAAGTCAAGATGCCAATAAATGTTCTCTCTGTAACTGCAATGATTTTATGTTGGTGTGATTGATTCATTGACTCTTGTTTGAAACGCAACAATATCATATCTAATGCAACATGCAATATATATTTGATAAACAAATGCCTCTTTCACCCAAAGTGTTGATTAATGTTCAAGTCACGGATGACGATGAGTGATGATAAAGCAATCAAGGACTATGTACATCCACTCACATTCTATATCTGTAACTGATTTTTTTTCTTGTTCTTTATATCTATAGATGTCTGTATGTTGACAGTATACACATGACAAGTGACTGAAACAGCATGTTTATATTGTACTCCATATCATGATTGCAACCCTTAAATCGACATGTAGTTGTCTCGAACACACGCATTCACAACAGAGCAATTGTGCAAAAAGTAAAGGGAAAGAGAAAGACCACTCACTGCGGTGACTACTCCCGATACTTGACTATGGACATAGATATTTTATCAACTGAGCTGTTTCCTTATTTCAAGAGGTTTGTAATGAGACAGAGGGCGTCAGAGCTAAAATGTGTGCTTAATGTAACTTTCAATTTAGTCCATTGTCCAGAGATTTTGTAATGCAAAACGGGTAATTGTATGCCACTCTTCTGTTCCCAGGTTTGTTCACCAATTTGATTGATAGTAAAGACCGTAGACGCACATTGAACTGCAACCGAAACAATCAGTACTTTCTTCTTGAATCGATGTTTTGCAAGCTGGTAAACATATCTCTCAAAGCCTGAATCGTACTCTTGTAACTGAATGCTTTTGAAGAGCATGCTGACATCACTTTCACTATGTCGCAGTCTACTGAAGTGTGAGTGCAAAATCTACCAGGAAATCAAATCCAAATGATTTTTATTATGAATATTGTTATGGTAAACTTATCAAAACAAAATATACCGTCAGTTAGGACGTTATTGCCAATTTGCAGTGTCGCCACTAATTTTATCTTAATTCTCGTGTGATTCCAACAAACAAAGAAATAAAATTTTATTTCCTTCGACGGATATGCGCAACATGGCACAATGCTGTTCATAAAAAATGTGAACCAATGAGATTCGCAGTGATATCACCAGTTTTTGCGCAGAGACAAAACATTCACAAACAAAAAGACACTTACTACACTCGCTTGCACAAATAAGCTTGCCCACTATTCGGACGTGATATGATATACATATGTATATATATATAGATAGATATTTAACACAGTTTCCAGTTTCGGTATTTTCCTCTCAATTACGAAGTTATTTACTTGGAAAATAAGAGCAGCTCATAAAATGAAAATATCATGTCAGAGTGTAGTTCACAGAAAATTAGCTGTAATAACTTTGTACCACACACGTGTGAATGTACAGCGTTGGAAGTGTACGACAGACCTCCCAACCATTCTGAATTTGGAGGAAAGAATCTGAATTTTGACCTATTCTAGTAGTCCAGTCAAAATAGGGTTTCACCCACCACTAATTGCAACAGTATGAATTCCACTGCAGTGCAACTTGTTATGGGCTCCTAAACACCATACTAAAAGTCCCAAGAAATCCAATGGGGTAAAGTGGCTAAATTTGCATAATATGCAAATTAGCTCCATAATGATAAAAATACAGTGTTTCCATGAAAACTATGCTTCTAGGTTTCAGATTGGAAAACCGAAAGTATTTTAACATATGTTTACAATGTCAGCTAGTGCGATGCAAACATTTCCATGGACATGATCTGGGCCTCATTTGCATAATATGCAAATTAGCTCCCATAATGATAAAAATACAGTGTTTCCATGAAAACTATGCTTCTAGGTTTCAGATTGAAACACCGAAAGTGTTGAAACTTATGTTTTCAATGTCAGTTAGTGCGATGCAAACATGTCTATGTACATATTCTGGGCCTCATTTGCATAATATGCAAATTAGCTCCAATAATGATAAAAATACAGTGTTTCCATGAAAACTATGCTTCTAGGTTTCAGATTGGAACACCCAAAGTGTTGAAACATATGTTTGCAATGTAAGTTAGTGCGATGCAAACATTTCCATGTACATATTCTGGGCCTTATTTGCATAATATGCAAATTAGCTCCAATAATGATTAAAATACAGTGTTTCCATGAAAACTATGCCTCTAGGTTTCAGATTGGAACACCGAAAGTGTTGAAACATATGTTTGCAATGTCACTTAGTGCGATGCAAACAATTCCATGTACATAGTCTGGGCCTCATTTGCATAATATGCAAAGGGTACCGAGCCAACGGAATATTCAAATGCACCAAAGTGCCCGATATGAGCATATCAAGAGTATTCAAATGTGACATTTCAGTTTCTCTTCACCAAAACAAACTTTTCAGCATTAGAAACCTAGCATGAATAATTTTAAGCGAATAATAGTTTGTTATCAGAAAGATAATGATAGCTTATCCATTAATTACGTAGAATCAAATAATATAAACAACTGTCAACATCTATAACTTGTCCAATTTTGTAATTAATGAACTCTATTTGGAGAGGTGCTTATTCGAATCTGGATGATTCAGCTCTTGCACCCTTGAGGGTTTTGAGATATTGAAGATAGCACAGTCAAAGGAAACTCTGTGGGTAGTGACCAAAGTTACCCCTATCGATCATATCCCCACGGCCATTTGCAAAACATGCATCAACCAACGCGATTTCCGTTGTTCTAAGCGTACAAGATTTTTTTTTTTTAAGTCGTTTGGCCGTCTAGCAAAGACTATTTCTATGAAAGTATATCTTTAAAAAGTGGTGCACATGAGTCAAAGCGACTCGGAGGGAGGTACCCGAATTTATCCCTATACCCTCACCGCCCGGTACAAAACACAGTATATACACGTGAATACACCCTCTATAACCCTCTATAACGTCCTTTTCGTTTCATTTCCATTAAATTTCAGTGGAAGTTATAGAAGAATTATTGTTCTACAATATCTATAAGATGAAAAGGTGAAATCCTAAAGGCAATGAAAAACATGCAGTATATACAACAGCGAAAAAAATGTTCCATGGGTACATGCCTCTGAAAAGTTCTTCCGCCTGTCTAGCACATACTCTTTTATTTTCGTAAAATGCAATTCAGGTAATACAGGAGACGTTGCTTTACAATATCTATATTGTCAAAAAGTTGGACATTCAAACGCAAGCCCTTGGGAAGTGCCCAAATCACCCATACCTTGACCTTCGTGGTCCCAAAACAGGTTAACAAAACATGCATTATATGCCAAAGCAAATTCAGTTGTACATGCACGTAGAAAGTCGTTTTGCCGGGTTGTAAATTAAAACACTTTACTTTTCATGATTTTTAAATGGTAGAGACACTGCTTTACAATATTCATATAGTCAAAGGGGTGCACACTCAAAGGCCACCGAGTGGGATGTGTTCAAATCATCCAACCCCCAGGGCAATATAGGAAACATGCACTATCATTTAGCACGAATATGTTCCAATTTTCCAACGGTTGTACAGCAAGTAACCTATTGTTTTCAAGAAATGCAATATAATTAAAAGAAGAAAAAATTGCTCTACCTTAACCTTATTGTCAAAAGGGTGAACATTTCAAAGCAATCCCTTGGGAAGTGTCCAAAATTACACCTCCTCTCAAGCCCCGTAATTACAACACACGGATACTATGAACGCAAATACTGACGTTCTTTGGTACATGGTTTTAGAAGTAGTTCCGGCAATACAGCTACACACTTTTATATCGATGAATGTCGTGGAAATGATAGAAGAAGCATTGCTTCACAATATCTATTCAGTGAGAGGATGCACATTAAATTCCAATCCTGTGGGATGTGCCCCAAAGTACCCCACCCTCACGGCAATATAGAAAACATTGAATATCATTAACGCGAATATACTATATGTTCCAAACGTACATGTTTCAAACTTCGATCATGCCATGCAGCATGGGCACTTTTGTTTTCAAAAATACATTGTAGTTAATAGAGGAGACATCCCTTAACGATATCCATATTCTCTAAAGGGTGAACATTAAAGGACAATCCCTTGGGAATGGTCCAAAATTACACCTACGCTCACGCACCCTTAAGACAAAACACAGATATTAGCAACGCAAACACCGTTGTTCTAGCGTGGATGGTTTTAAAAGTAGTCCCGGCAATACAGCGAATACACTATTTATCAATGAAAAGTTATGGAAATGATAGAAGAGGCTTAACCTTACCAGATCTATACAGTGAAGAGGATGCACATTAAATGGTAACCCTGTGGGATGTGCCAAAAATATTCAACCCTCACGGCAACTTAGAAAACATATAATATCATACAACGCGAATATGTATATGTTCCAAACGTACATGTTTTCAAAATTCCATCGTGCTGAATAGCAAAGGCACCTTTGTTTCCAAGAAATGCAACTAATTAATAGAGGAGACATTGCTCTACAATAACTATATTGTCAAAAGGGTGAACATTCAAAAGTAATCCCTTGGGAAGTGTCCAAATTCACATCTACGCTCACGCCCCCTTATTACAAAACACAGATATTAGCAACGCAAATACCGTTGTTCTAGCATGAATGGTTGTAAAAGTAGTTCCGGCAATACATCAAATACAATTTTCATCGATGACAAGTTATGAAAATGATAGAAGAAACTTAACTTTACAAGATCTATACACTTAAGAGGGTGCGCATCAAACGGCAACCCTGTGGGATGTGCCAAAAATACTCCACCCTCACGGCAATAATAGAAAACATATAATATCATATAACGCGAATATATATATGTTCCAAACGTACATGTTTTCGAAATTCCATCGTGCCGTATAGCAAAGGCACTTTTGTTTCCCCAAAAAATGCAACTAATTAGTAGAGGAAACATTGCTCTACAATAACTACATTGTCAAAAAGGTGGACATCCAAAGGTAATCCCTGGGGAGGTGTCTGAATTTACACCTACGCTCACGCCCTTTATGACAAGATACGGATATTAGCAACGCAAATGCAGTTGTTCTAGTGTGAATGGTTTTAAATGTAGGTCCAGCAATACAGCAAATACACTCTTATATCAATGAAAAGTCATGAATATGATAGAAGAAGATTTGCTTTACAAGATCTACACAATAAAAAGGGTGCTTATTGAAGGGCGACCCTGTGGCGTGTGCCCCCGAAATGCCCTTTATCCTCTTGGCAATATAGAAAACATATAATATCATATAACGCGAATATATATGTTCCAAAAGTACATACTGTCAAAATTCGATCGTGCCTTACAGCAAGGGTATTTTTGTTTTCAAGAAATGCAATGTAATCAATACAGGAGACATTGCTTTACAATACTTACATAGTTAAAAGTGATGCACATTTAAAGCGGCCCCTTGGGAGGCGCCCAAAGTTACCCCCTCAACCCCGCGTCCCCATATGCAAAACGTGCATTGTGCCAACGTGAGTACTGTTGTTATGAATGTACTCTTACAGTTACCGCTAATTTGCATTTTATGTAAATTATTTTTGTACGACCAATTCGAAAAGGCATCTATCGTGTTCATTGACCTACAAAATATAAGTTTATACATTTAAATCTTTAAAATTGGATAACGGGAAGCTGAGATCTGTCAATTTCCTCTCATTTCAGGTGCTAATTTGCATATTATGCAAATTTTACTAAATTGCCCCGCTGGATTTTTTGGGACTTTTAGTATGGTGTTCAGGAGGCCTCAACGACTTGCTCTGCAGTAAAATTCCTACTGTTGCAATTAGTGGTGGGTTACCCCCTAAAAATCGCTAGATTGACTGGACTATAGGTCATGTTTCAATAGGAGTTCCTACTTTTCTTGATAATTACACATACTACACACTCCTATGGAAACTGCTCTTTCTTCCCTATTTTTGAGCCAAATCACCCCTATTTTTCAGTCAGTAAGGTTGGGAAGTCTGGTAGAAATGTATCACTCTAAACACGTGTAAGTAAGCAGTGCTGAGACACCTAAAATGGTCACTAAAAAGTTGAGATAACATGAGGTTTGCGGGTTTTAGCTTGTGTGATATAAAGCGTGCATACTGAGTACTCAGATTGTAATGTTAGGTTACCTGGTATTCAACAAGCAATAACTGCATACACTACCGAATTACTCTAAAAAAAAAAAAAAAAAAAACCTACAATAACATGATATTGATTCACTTCATATTCCGTCTTTTAATGAAAAGGGTTTTAACTGGGTTTGGAACTTGATATATAACATGATTCTTTTTACACTCTATTTAGTCAATCTTATCATATCGGGCCTATATATTCAAAGGTGTATTTGTAAGAACATAACAGTGACTTTAAAGCACAAGAGGAATTGGCTCTCAGAAGGACACATGCTGCAACATACAACATGACATGCGATGCCACTGTGGAATGACACATGAACAGAAAAGCTTGGAATGATATCAACAACTACCGACATGGACCTATACATGCTACAATTTATCACAAGGAAACGATGCTTAGGTGAGGAACATGAGATCGATTGTCTCAACTAGTACAGTGCATGTAGTTAAGGTCTTTCTGACTCTTACAAATTATATTGTTTGATAAATTAATTCATTCGGTAGGTCGATGTGATTTGAAAACGTCATCTCCACCTTTCCTGGACATTGAACTGATACTGACATTACAGACTGCATGGCGTTTTGAAAATAAAGAATACATCATCAGATCTTTCAATTGTATATCAATAAGCTTCTTCTATTTCTGTCTCCTCAAATATTAAAATAATTTACAAAAAATCGCCAGGGCCTTGCAAATGCTGATCAGTTATGTCAATGTAGAATATGTATATATATATATATATATATATATATATATATATATATATATATATGACCGTGCACCTCAAAACGAACATAAAGTCGCACACACTGATTTGCGTGAGGACTGAAAATACGTGAAATGGGTCAACCTAGCCGAACTTGACTTTTTCATATTTTCTGAAAGAGCGGGTCTTCTTTTACATTATGCTAAAATTTGGTATTATAAAACGGGCACGAAAGTGTGGTTTTTTTAAGCAGTTTATCTCGAAAAATTTTGGTAGAAAAGTGTGATTAGGTGTGTCTTTAGAATCCCTTTTTCATTTCTGAAAAACCTTGTCCACACTCTTTACTTTCAACTCTAATAACTTTTGACAGGATAGTGCTACTGCTTTGAAAGTTGGCGTTAATTATGGACAGAATGTGTTAATGAGGCATGCTTAATTTCAATTTAATTTGATAATCTCTTCATTGTTGTTACTCTGGTGGTTTACTTCCTGTTTTTTGTCCCATTCATCGCACAGCCAGCACGGTTTGGTAAAGATTAAGCGCTTGAATAGACACTGTACTTCAGAGCCTCTTTTCTCAGTTCACACTTTTCCTGAGTTTGTGCTTTCTTTTCAATATTTAGATAGGTTAGGAGCGTCCATTTGATTTGAGTTATACATCATTTTAAAGCTTAAAGTCTGCTCTTTCAGAATATGGTCTTAAGTAAAAATTCATGTCTGGCGACCGTTTGTTTGTTTTGAGGTGTAAGGTCACATACATACTGTATACTGTATATATCATATAGATATGTGTGTGTGTGTGTGTGTGTGTGTGCGTGTGTCATGAATAATTATGATATACATGTACATATATGTAGGTTTATGTGTCATCTTACTCATTTAACAGTTTGATATGATATGAAAATTTCAGTATTCAGTTTGCCTAAATCTCTCCCTTTAAAAAAAATAAATAAATAAAAAAAAATGATTAATGGCGCTGGGAGCCCAGATCAGGTAAGTACTGTACATGATAAGAAGTGACAAGGTGCAGGTTATGAACAGAAAATCCCATACACAACAAATCCTTGCCGGATACACACTTGGCCTCTTCATTAACGTAGGCGGGAATTTCTCCTTCACATAAATATGTATACACAGCGTGTCAACAAATTCCCTAGCTGAATATAGATGCTCGAGCATGAATCAATTCAAAAATTTCTAGTTTCTACATGCTTTAACAGGCAATTATCCACTCTCAGTGCGACCTGATTTCTCCTAAACATTCGCTACTATGATATTATTTAAAAACTCTTTATCGTGGAATGTTTTCAAAATACAATGTATGTGTGTATTTGAATATATTCGCTTACTCTAGAAGAACGTAGAAGAGGTTAGTCTAAAATGGCCTCATGATAACATGATAGAGGAGTACATTCCTTTTCTAGTAAAGGCACACATTTATTTTTTTTCACACCTTCAAAGATCAAGGTAAACAATGGATAAGCAATAACAAAAACAGACGTGAAAATAAACCCATATAATAGTTACGTTCAGACGGGAGCCCTTAACCTCGAAGTTAGGAAACTTCGAGGTTAGAGCTTGTAGTTAGGGACCGTGAAGACGCACTCGTAGTTAGCAAACCTCGAGTTTGCTCGATGTTTCGAGCCACGAGAAATCTTATGGTTAGCGCTGTAACCACGAGCCGCGGGGGGTCCTCACTCGTAGTTAAGCACCGTGTGGACACAAAAAACAACGAACTCGAAGTTAAGAGTGACCTCGCCGTAAACTCCAGCCCCCACAATTTCCCTCTGCTTCCGGGTCAACCTCCCAAACGTACACCACAAATACACTACACGTGAAAAACCTATGACGCACGACACAACATCATCTTTTCTTCCCATGGGCTTGATCTCTGAAACTGAACACGTTGAACTCGCTACTGTATTCTATATTCTTCTCCGACGCTAAAAAAATGTTTTCGACGAATATTTTCATAAAGGCATAAAGTCATCAGTGCAGTGCTATCTCTGCATACCATGACAGAGAAAAAGAGTACCTGTAAGCGAGTCCGACAGGGTTTGACTAAAGAATAGATCGACGCCTTGTTAGCAGTGTGGGATGAAACTTCCGGTTTTGTGGTTTTAACATCGAGTGGGACCCACTCGTAGTTACGGGGGGCAGAAGCTTAACCTCGAGGTTTCGTAACCTCGAGGTTAAGATTCGTCGTGTGGACACACGTCGTAGTTAGGGGGCAAGAGCTAAACCTCGAGGTTAGGGCCTGCCGTCTGAACGTAACTGATGTTGTCACACGAAAAGCGCTGGCACGTCTCAGACCTCCGCCAAGCAGCTCATTTCCACCCATGTTGTGATTTCCACCACATATTATAATCCTACATCCATATAATCTACATCCACATAATCTGCATTGTCAGATCCCTTGATCATTAAGAATCTACCCCCTCTGGATATAGTGCACTTGTACACTAACAGTTAGTGTCTGGGTCGTAAAAGCAAGCGCGCCATCTAGCGATCATGTTGTACCCAACGACATTGACAAAGAATCCTTCAAAACTTTCCATCCCCCCAAAAAGAAAGAAAACAAAAACAAAAATAAAGACGAATCCTGGATCCTGACTGCGAATCGGATCACTACCAACATATAAACCTCTATTTCTTGTGTAATTATCAACATTTTTTTTTCTGAAAATTCCATCCAAATACGTAGACAGCTGTATACAACTTCTTGAGTTATGTTGCACACAAATAAACAAACCAACACCGACAAAACAAATCTCATTGGCGGACAGAAGTACACCATGGTTTCAAAAGATATCAATTCCATCTTATGATAATGCTATTCAAGTGCATGCAGGTCTTGAAGTTGCATAATAATCATCATTTCGAGCACCGAAAAATACATGGAGAATCAATTGGATCACAATAGTGTATTTGGATCTTCTATCATTTAAGATTACTTGAAGTTACTCGTATCCTGGCTAGAGTTTTCTACTTGTGCTCAATGTGATGTTGCTGTTTCGGGGGAACATAGAGGGCTATGTCGGCAGCTGTTAAGCAATGGTTTGCGTAGAAGAGTACGAAACATCAAAGTACTTGAATGTTTTAATTCGAGGTAAGCTCCTACCTCAGTACCACATTTCCATCTTCTTCCTTTTCCTCCTACACAGTCCCCGACTCCAACACCGGGAGATGCAGCAGACGAGAAGGATGATGAAGAGGAGACCAAAGAAGCCGGCGACCACAGCAGCGATGATGATAATCAAATTGTCTTGGTGATCGTTGAAGATTGTTTGGCAGTGGGAATAGAAGTGTGCAAATGAATCAACTTCATTCATTCTTCTTCTTTTTAGGGGTGGGGGTGGGGGCAGGAAAATATCATTAAATGTGACCCTGCACCACAAAACAAACAAAAAGTCGCCAGACATGAATTTTTAGTTAAGACCATATTCTGAAAGAACAGACTCTAAGCTTTAAAATGATGTATAACTCAAATCAAATGGACTCTCCTAACCTATCTGAATATTGGAAAGAAAGCACAAACTCATGAAAAGTGTGAAGTGAGAAAAGAGTGTTTGAAGTACAGTGTCTATTCAAGCGCTTAATCTTTACCAACAATGAAGGGATTATTAGATTAAACTGAAATTGAGCATGCCTCATTAGCACATTCTGTCCATGATTAAAGCCAACTTTCAAAGCAGTAGCATTATCTTTTCAAAAGTTATTACAGTTGAAAGTGAAGAGTGTGTATAAGGTTTCTCAGAAATAAAGAGGGGAGTCTAAAGTCGCACCTAATCACACTGTTCTACAAAAATGTTCGAGATAAACTGCCAAAAAACACACTTTCTTTACCGTTTTATGATCCCAAATTTGAGCGTAATGTAAAGGAAGACTTACTCTTTCAGAAAATATGAAAAAGTCAAGATCGGCTAGGTTGACCAATTGCACTTATTTTCAGTCCTCACTCAAAATTAGTGTATGCGACTTTTTGTTCGTTTTGTGATGCACGGTCACAAATAAACAGTTGAATATGACAATTCTCCAAGAGTATATTATATTAGTATCTCCGCAGAAATGTCAAAGACCTGTTTACTTCCAGCTGTCAGCCCGAATAAAAAGGTGGGATTTTGCAATTTGTTTGTCAGTAGCTGTCTGGTATGATTTATTGAGACATTGTCCCTCTAACAAACACTATGTTAATAGCGAATAAAAAGGAAAAATACACAAAATGTTTCAGGACCTTTTATGGTGGCATTTAAAAAAAGAAAAAAGAAGAGAAGAATCATGAAACAAAAAAAAACCGGAACTTTCAGACTGAATTATTGTTCAGTCAAATTCATTCACTACGTGCATTAGCTGGGATAAATAATATGCATATGAATCAGCCATTTGGTGAATGAATGACAGAATAAGTGACCTGATAAACATGCGAGCATGAATGTATGCTAGCCATTATTCAAACATAACGGCAAAACAAAGTAAGCCTTTAAGAATAATTCAATAACCAAATAGGAAAACAGTTGTATATAGAATTCATCCTAGTTAATCCGTATTGCGGCTGACGTCTTGTAATATTCTTGAATAATTTTCAGAAACCATGGAGATCTATATCGATTTCTGGAGCGCAGTTTGATAACATCGGCGATATGTGCTCATCTTTTATGAGTACAGTGTACGTGTACAATACATTTAATACTTATTGTTCCGGTCAAGTTCACACAAATGAATGCAAGGCGGACTTAGTGAATTGAAATACATAAATCTTCCAACGGGCTTGAAGCAGTTTGGAATCTCCTGGATTGTCCTGCTGTTAGGCATTTTAACTCAGTTAGCACGATACCAGTCTTAAAGGAAAGCAATTTCTCTCAAGACCGTCCGTACGGGAACGTTGAGAAAGCTATAACGGTCCTCTCTATTAACTGGAGTCTGATTGTCGACTGACGCTGCCAATGGTGTTTCAACATGAACATTCTCACATACATGGAAAATTCCGTCAGGCACGCCCAGCTTGATACATTGACAACATTAAACTCAACCAGGGGGAAGTGTAATAGGCTCCGGTTCAAAACGAATACATTAAGATTACGTAGCCCGCGAAACAGAAAGATTATATGGGCAAATTGTTAATGCACACACACACACACACACACACACACACATATATATATATATATATATATATATATATATATATATATATAAACAAAATTACGCTAAAACTTTTTTTTTTCATGACGAAGCTGCAAAGAAGCTAAAACAAAAGTAAGTACAAATTAACTTACAGGTATCATTATTGATGTCTGTCAGTCTTAGTCAACTATGACCTTTCATTTTCATTAAAATCTCAATGATAATGGAAGGGCAATAATCTATTGCATTTACCAGCGTGTACGTATAAATCTTCGATTATGTATCAAAATTACATTGGAAATATTTGTGAAATTCAATATTGAAAACAGTGTGTAATGATTTCCACTTGGTGCAACTTCGGACAATTGTCATATCTGGTTCGTCATAAACACACAAGCAGATTAATACAAATAGAAAATCGATTTTTGCATACTGTCGATCCACACCTGGACTTTGTTGTGTTTTTTTTTTCAAGTAAACTGAGGAACGCCACACAGACAACATTAGAAAACGCACACACACACACACACACACACACACAATTAAGTTATGCATCAGCATGACACCTGCGGTTAATACTCTTTATGGATATATTTGATTTGATTTGATTTATTTCTGCCTGATTCCGTTACATCAGATATGATTATGTACATGTCATTTATGACAAATAATATATCGACAACTAGTTTTTAGTACAATTATACAAGACAAATACAAACAGCTTATGGAACTTAAACAGAAGGGTCTCCAAAATAAGCCGAGGCTTGACGGTATGGAGACTACATGCTTACCTACTCTGGATAGAATAGGGAATAGAGAAAGAGAGAATTTTAACTAGGAAAGGGTAGGGGGAAAAGGGAAAGTTACAGAGTGTATGTGTAACACTCCAACTACTTTACAATAATAGTAATGATGATAAATACAATATGATAATGATATTAAAGTTAACACGTTCAGCTGCCTTTGCCGGAGTAATGACCGAATATGCACTGTGAAAATAATAATGTGTGAATACAAAGTATCCTATACATATTGTTATCTGACATGGAATAAAATATATCGTGCTTATTTTACGTACGCAGTAATGGTAAGGCACATCGTATACATACATATACATGCTCATATAATATACATGATGTACCTATACATACATATACATGTTCATATAATATACATGATGTACCTATACATACATATACATACTCATATTCATAATATGGATAGATAAATAAATCGATATATATATGCACACATACACGCATCATGTATCACGTACATATTCATATACATTTGATTATAATACAATAAAGGAATCAGAATGTTATCCTGGGTAATACTGCTTAAGGAGGTGAAGTTTTACAGTCTTATATACAATGTCTTTATGATACAGCTGATATATATGCGTTGATGACACGAGCTGATTATGCACTGTACCTGAAATAGTCATTTTGTATCGACTCAGCTAAAATCGGAATCATAGCATGAAGTAAATGTAGTTTAGGTTTGTTTGTTTGTTTGTTTGTTTGTTTGTTTGTTTGTTGTTGTTTTTTGGAAGGGGTGGGGAAGGGTTGTAGCAGTTTGTTTAGGACCATTTCAATCTGTCTAATATTGGTTTTGCCTCCATTCGCCCCAGATGAGGTGCATGCAACAAAAACTATAATAAATAATTAAAAGTATGCCTACCTCTCATGTACGCCTGAGCACGAATCATACTTTATTATTAACAATTTGATCTGGTTTGTCGTATTCCATGACCGTTCAAAATGCCTAACTTAATACTTCTAATTCTAAGAGTAAAGGTAGAAATATATTAAATTGTTGTGCAAATTTCACTTATCGTTGTGGTCATTTAAAGCGTTCACGGACATTTCTGTATTCACACAGTTTGAATGACGTTCTGTCAACACTTCTGTACCAAAACAGACTGTTGTCATTGAATTGAAATAGGCACAATTTAGACGCTGTGGTTCAAACTTACAAAAACTATTAATCTATTTTGATGTCATAATGTGATTGTGCAAAAAAAAAAAAAAAATCGTGCGTTTCATTTATATAACAAGATGACAACATGCAACACTTACGTATTTGATTACTATGTAGCGCTTAAAATAACATGCGGGAATTAAGTGGGCATCTTTTATAAAAACAATTTACATCACAAACTGCAACGTAGTACACGCCTTCACGTTAAATTCGGTCACGATCATTAATTCGTTGTTTTCGGCATTTGGAACATACAGGTCTACAAGCAGACATTATTCTATATATATTATATATATTATTATATATGTGTCGCAAGCCCTCAACGACCAGGGCTGAGCAGGGAGGTGAGTTCTTCTTACCTCCCAGATGGTACGGGGCGATCGTCGGCTGACTGTTCGAATGATGACAAATGAGCTAGGCATGAATCTGGACAGCGTCTGGAAGTTTGTCACTGAACATCCGGACATGTGGAAAATCTGCGCAAATAGAGGTGCCAAAACTCCTGAGTGATGACCAAAAGAATCCTGCCCAGTTTATCTGCCATCATTCGAACAGTCAGCCGACAATCGCCACGCACCATCTGCCTGACGCGCTCAATGTTGACCTCAGTTCTGGTCATTGAGGGCCTTCCGCTCCTGGAGTCATCTTCCTCGCCTTCTCGTCCTTCTTTAAACATCTTGAACCACTCAAAAACATGTGTGCGTGACATCGTCTCAACTCCGCACACTTGCTGTAGCAATCTCGTACTTCTGATGGAGTTTTCCCCAACCATACCAGAAACGTCACGTTTGTTCATTACTCTGCGCTTATTGCTGAACGATCTGAAACAGAGGATGTGTATACAAAGTTATGTAAAAGAAAAACAAATCTGATGGCTGCAGAGAGCTAAGATAGCAGTTACCTACTCAAGACAGATTACTTTGAAGGTGAAACCTCTTAATTTGAAGTTTGGGTTCGAAATAAATCTTTTATTAAAGGGAGGCAGTCCTGAGATTTTCACTGTAATGATAATTAAGAAGAGTAAAAAACATAACCTTTCACCAGTTTATACGCGTGGAAATGAAAAACTGTCTCCGTACGCGATTTTTGAAAAATAATTCCTGCAAGCGATCGTGTGAGAGCCTGCAAAAAGATGCTACGTCATGCATGCTTTTCTCACCAAGTTGACAGCCGTGCCTCTAAAAACCAATTTCAGTGTTCAAATGATTAGTTGCAATTTTATCATAGAATGTGAAAGCATGTGGTTTTACTATTTCAAACAAAATATTTCAAGCTTAGTTATGTATAATTCATGAAAAATTGATATTGTTAACATAAATTTTTATGTATTTTCAAACCAAATATACCATGAACTTGACATCAAATAGGCACGGTCCAATTCTAGCTTCCGTCCGTGTTGCATACTTCTTTAGCGTACAAACCACTCTCGCGCGCGAATTCTTACCATACGAATATACACAGTACTCCGTCTAGCTGATTTTGGCGTTCAAACCGAAAATAACCTGTGCATGAGAGAGTCGAATTCTTCAAAGAAAATATTGTTTGTATCTCGATATTTGTGTAAGTAGTCAGATATCGCCTTTCCTCGAAAAAAAAAAAAAAATGACGTCTGCCGGGCAGGGTAAACACAGGGGGTCGTAGGAATATGATTTCGCTCCACTTTGCCGTGCATGTCCAGTCGGCATTGGCAGCAGCTAGCTCTGTAGCACTGTACTGCAGTCCAACTCCGGCTGCAGCCCCACTGTTAATGAAACGTCATAGCTAGCCACTTTCCTTACCTCTCTACGCTTTTTTCCCTCGGTTCTCTTCGAAGTCGATGCTCGAGGTGTTTCTGTTTTATGGCTCATGTGAGCAAATGGTCGGGATTGCATCTGGCTTCAGGAGGTTTTCTCGGTTTATAACCGAGAGCCACAGCCTGCCGGTCCACGTAAAAACATTGCTTCTCAAATGGTCCACGCACAGGTAGGTCACAACACGATATCGAGATTTTGTAGGCTCTAAGTTTCTTATGTTTGGCATCGTTGTACCGAGATTTCCGAGCCATACAGCTCACCTTTCACGATACTTTTGTGGGTCTGGGACGGAAAAAAGGATTTTCCTGGGAAATTTTCTGCACGATTCGAGCAAAACTACTGATGTAAGATAGCCTGACCAGACGACACTGAATGCGGTCGCCCCTCTAGTGTACTAGCAGGCCTGTGTAGAACCGTTTCTACCTACAATCTGTACGTACTAGAACATGCATGCGCGGCGACAGGGATGCAGCTGCGCTTGTGATAGACTGGAAAAGTGCGAAGGGCAAACCGCGTACGGGGTAACCGTAGATCTAGTTGTACCGTCCACACGTGTACTGTGCGAATATACAATACACAATGCATACACACACACACACACACACACACACACACACAACGTAGAAACAATGTCAAATACTAGTAGCCACCGACTTCTTCATGCATCCGGGTAACTAGGAAGCGTACGGATAACGAGCAGAACACGGCTGGGAAGAGTTGTGCCTCGGTGACGTCTGACTCTCCACCTGGACTTGCTCATTAGCACATTCACCATGCAGATTCACACTTTTTCAGCCAAAATTTATGAGCTTATTTGGTGATTTGAAAGTTTGTTTTTGGGGAAAGTAGTTAATTGGAGGTACCAACAACAACTCGTTACATATATATATATTTTTTAATTCGTGAGGACTGCCTCACTTTAAACCAGTCCTGGAACTTTTCTGACACACCTCGTATGTGTGAACAGCATTGATGATAGGGTCAATAAACATGTGAATGTGTTGTGACTAAGAATGGTAGTATATAACTGACCCTCAAAATCCATACTCACAACAAGCCCGCGTAGCTTTCCCGGAAAGGTGTGACAGCGCCTTTATGATCGCACACGCGTGACATCCCTTTTGTTGAAAACGCAAACAATACTATTGCTTGTGCGGGACAAGCAAAATGTTGAAGCACGAGCAAAAGGTCATGCTTAAGAATTTACGCAATTGCTTGAGCTAGATCTTTTAAGGCCGTGTCACACCTTTCCAGGCAAGCCTTGCGTGCGACTTGCAAAGAACAATTTTTACTACCCGGAGGTCCCCGTAGATGGTCCGCACATGACAGTACCTAGCACGTATCTCACCCGTAGTCGACCGGAGGTGCTCACGCAAATCTTTTTATCCGCAACCATGTTTAGGCCATGTCACACCTTTCCGGGCAAGCTCAAAACTTGGCTGCGGTTAAATCGGACTTGCGAGCGCACCTCCGGGCAACTACAGGCAAGATACGCGCTAGGTACTGGCAGGTGCGTACGAACTGCGGAGAGCTCCGGTAGCAAATTTGTTTCCCCGCAAGTCAAGCCGCAAAACTTCCCCAGATATATACAGTATGACAAGGCATTGAGCATGCTCAAAACTTGGGGTTCGCTCGCAGAGGTACACGTAGAACATCAGCAGCAGACCCTTACTGGCAGCACCTTGAAGGCAACTCCAAAGCAGGTACTTCTCAGTACCCGTAAGTCGCTCGTAACAGACAACGGATCGGTTTCAAAGCTCTCACGCAGGTCACACGGAATACACGCTAGAAGAAGGTAAGTAGCACGCGTCTAGCAGATAAGAAACAAGTGCGAAACTCGCAAACATTCTTGTCCGCCCGCGTAGCTAGCCCGGAAAGGTGTGACACGGCCTTTTCTAGACGATCTTGTGCTTGTGCTTGAAGCAATTGCTTACAAGCAATTGCTAGTTTTATGCATTCGGCCCAGTATTTACACTATTCACCTATTGCTCATATCAACGTCAGTGTTATCCGACATATGTGACCCTGCATCACAAAACCAATAAAAATCGCCAGACATGGAATTTCAGTTAAGGGCAGATTCTGGAAAAGCAGACGCTAAGCTTTAAAATGATGCATAACTCAATTCAAATGGACTTCCCTAAATACCGGAAAGAAAGTACACACTCTGGAGAAGTGTGAACTGAGAAAAGCTCGAAGCCCTGAAGTACAGGGTCTATTCAAGCGGCATTAATCTTCACCCAGCCGTGCTGGCTGTGCGATGAAAGGGACAAAACATATGATGTAAACCACCAGAGCAACAGTAATGAAGGCATTATCAAATTAAGCTGAAATTTGGCATATACCATATTCTGTCAATGATCTATGTCAACTTTCAAAGCAGTAGCTTTATACTTTCAAACGTTTTTAGACTTGAAAGTGAAGAAAGTGCAAAGGATTTCGTTAAATAAAGAGGGGCCTCTAAGACATACCAGGTCATTTAATTCTCCCCCAACCATGCCAAAAGAGGGTTGTAGAAAAACTGCTGAAAACACACTTTCCCTTTCATGTTATGATCCAAAATTAAAGAACAACGTAGAAGAGGGATAGCTCTTTCAGAAAATATGAAAAAACCAAGATTGACTCGGTTGCCCAATTTCACCTTTTTTTTTTTTGTTAGACCTCACATAAAATCAAGGGTGCAACATTTTGTTTGTTTTTTGATGTACGGTCACATATAGTTTTTAAACTATGAAGGGTCAAAAATGGGAAATTTTTTTGTAACACCTATCATGCCTATATTTATAAGGGGGCTTCCCCCTCCCACACGCTCCTCTTCCCCTGACAACTTCCATGTATCATTTAGTAGGCCTACACAGTGATGTCGCACACGCGGAACAAGAGCTGAGATACCACGATTTACTTACTCAATTATCTGTGAATATTACGCTTTCTTACTTTTTTTATTTTTCAAACTTTTTCACCAGAAATGTGACCAGATCGCTAAATTTCAAGTCTGAAAATGCAAAATCTTCCTCGTGTGAGAGGGGGATTACCCCCTCCCACATCCTTCCCCAGCTCGGTCGTTTCGCTCCCTCGCAGAGCCAACTCCAAGCTCCCCTCCCCCGCCCCCATCGTGAAAACGGATCGACTCCCCTGCCCATCCCATCCCTTCTCTCGCACATATTTTCCATGTTTTGCCCCACCCCCTATCGTTGAAATGGAACGATGCCCTTGGGAAATATTGCTTTAATTGACTTAAATCAAGAAAATTGAGAAACACAATATCTATAAGGAAATATGTATTACATTATCACATTCAAAGAAATGGATCTTCATATCACTTTTTTATTGATTTCGTTTGTGCATTATGCGCAGTGAGCCGTTATTATACGCGTTTGAAAGGTGGGTGGGGTGTCGAAATCGTCTGTCAAGCAAAACAACAACAACAACAACAAACAAACAAACAAAGGGAAAAAAGAAACAACAACAACAAAAGTCTTCAGATTTCTGGGGTGTGATTTTCCGTCGAAAGTCGGCTGTCGGCGAAAACAAAACAAAGACAAAAACAAAAAGTCTTCATATTTTTGCTGCCACTTCCCTTCCACCTAATATTTCATTTTAAAAAAAAAGAAAGAAAATGAGGGATGCAAACGTTCGATCCCTGTAAAAGGGGGGGGGGGGGCGGCAGTTCCCATCAAACTCCCCCCCCCCCCCCCACACACACACACTGTTGCGCCGGTCCGGTTGTGGGCTTGTAATCATGACTGTATGTGAT
Source organism: Diadema antillarum (assembly GCF_040938485.1). Lineage (NCBI taxonomy): Eukaryota > Metazoa > Echinodermata > Echinoidea > Diadematoida > Diadematidae > Diadema > Diadema antillarum. The sequence goes on from NW_027270960.1 coordinate 4,821,219, forward strand.
GGTGCCTATAGCCGATCACCACCCCCCCCCCCCCCCCCCCCACACACACACACACACACACACGCTTCGGCACGGATTTACGCCGTTGATGCATACACTACATTTCAAGATGAATAAAGACTAGTTGTGATAGTGGAATTTCTCATGAATATGTAATAAAGCATTCCAATCCTGTTCAGAACCATTGTCAGGGTGTTAACCACACACTCACATACACACCAATTGACCCTTGTGCAAAATTAAAATTTTGTATAGAGGGTTTAAAACATAACAAAATCTGAAGCCTAACTAAAAAATAAATCTTGAATCAATGAAAATGATATATGCTGTCATGTTTAAATTACCTCCAACAAAACTGTACACTCTTCAGCTGTTGCTCATATCAATGACAGTGCGGCCGTGATAAGGCAAAGGAACGTTACTCAAAATTTGGGCATTTTGAGTTATGAGCATATGGCTCCTAACTAAAATGCGCTCTTTTTAATGGTGAATGTCTCAATTCTCAAATGTTTACCATTTCGGAGATAAAAAGCGTATCTCACACACCTTTTTCACAACTTTGCCGTTTCCAGCTAGGCAAAACAACGTAACCTGAGATACGTATAGAAATGACAAAGAAAGCATTTTCGCTGTTACGGCAAATGAACGTATCTTTGCATACACTGTTTTTTCATGGTGGTTTCTCAAGAAAAAAGAAAGAAATTGCGACGCCAAAAGAACGTATGTCATCATACAGCGCTTTGCTGTATAAAATCAGGGCCATGCGCGCTACAGTCAGCACGGCAAAACAACGTATCAACATCGTGGCCATCACAACACACGCTACGCTGCATAACTCTATGTGTAATACATACGGCTACGTGTTGCAGATCCATTTCAGCCGCAGCAGTGAATGTATAGTGCCCTCGCTGCTGCCGCGCCGGTTGCGCTAACAGCTGGCAGCAGCCTGGTGCAGCAGAGTACTCTCTGGTTGACTGGTAGGCAAGCTTTGCTGCAGTGTGAACCATGAAGTCATGTCCATTGTTCTGTTTTGCAGCCATGGAATGGACATTCTCCTGACCAGTTAATGCCACCACAAAGAAAATAAGCGGTAACACCGGTAAGTTTTATTTATTTTTTTGTCAGGTCTAAGTTTGATCTAGCCCGACCAAACGCCGTGCGAAGTAGGCCTACGGCGATTGGGCTGTACAGAGTAGACGACAGTAGGCTATGCTAGTGTAGGGTCCAGTACTTTCGATAATAGTTTTCACTAACATTTAAGAAAACGATGAGTAAAGAAATAAACAAAAACACAGCAAGCTATGAAAATAAAGAGCAAACTTAGAGCTATGAGTATGACAGCCTTTCGTTTCGGTGGCTTGGCAAAACGTGGCTCATTGGTGTGGTTGTGGTTGTGGTTCTACTAATGTAATAAGGACTATATAAATGTAAGATACTCGTACTATAGTGGTGTAGTAGATCAAGTAGATCTAGTGACTCTCAAAAGAAATTTACCTATGCGCAAATAAATTAAGTGGACCCCAATATACTGTTATAATCATTGACATCATTCGACTTGACGTCGTCTACCTCAAATTCAGTTTTCGTCTAAAAGTATAAAAAAGTAACAGCTTTATAGTAAACAGTATAGACTCGACTTCAAGCTAATGACAATAAAGCTTGATACTGATGAATTCCATTTAGTCTTCAGTGGCAACATGAACTGATGGCAGACGATATGTTCTAATAATGTCATTGACATCATTACTTTGGCAAGAAAAGTAGGGACAAAAAATAATGTTTGGTATACATCATTGGTTAAACACAAGTATTCTTAGATCTTGTTTGTTATTCCTTGATAGGATGAAGAATGTGATTGTGTCGTTTTCATACATACAGGAATCTACCCACTAAAAATTAGCCTAAAAAATAAAGTCATATTTAATGGTACTCTGTACCTGCTCACTCTGGAGGCCTGATTTATTTCTTTTTAATTCTTTGTGCAACTTTAGTCAGCTGTACATATTGTTAAAAACATTTATTTTTATTTTCATTTCGATACAATATAATGCATTGTAGCCATGGTAGATCCTATACATGTTATAAGTTCCACCCCTCCCCCATAAAAATGTTGAGGGCAAAGCTCATGGAATTCAAACATTTATTCTTAAGTTAGGTGGTTTTAAATACTATGGAAAGTTCAAATATTAAGACCCAATCGTCTACTTTAGATAATATTAACATTCGTGTTTAAATACATATGTCCTTGTCTCTCTTTTCAGTGTCCACACCAACCGCCAGCCTAGACCAGCACAGAAAAGGAATGCAGTGTATCAAGTACAATAAAAGGTACAAGTTGAATAATCACCTATTAATTCATACAAAGAAAAAAGTAGAAGAAGGGGGAAGAAATGAACTCCACCTTTGTCATTATCACTGCGACACAAGCCGGCATTTGGAAATATTGAAAAAAAAAAGAAAAGAAGGCAGAATCCATAATGATGACTTTCTGATAATTTGAGAATACCACATTTCAAAGTTCATTGCTTAGCGAAAAAAAAATACTAATATTAAATAAAAACTGATGAAATAATCACCATTCTCTCTCAAAACAAACACAGCATTGTACATCCTCAAGGGGTTATTTGTATGATGTTGAATAATAGATATTGTGAGTGTGTTTCATAAATACTCATTCACATTTTCTTTGCTTTTTTTTTGGAGGGGGGGAGGTCTGTGAGAGAGGATTTGTTACACACAACCATGTCTAATGAAGAATTTAATCACATAATATAACTAAAAAAGAGTTGAAATTCACTAGCTGTCTTTTATGGAAAATGCAGAGTGCCTTATTTTGTGTTAATTATTCTCTTCCGTTTCTTTTACATTTTCCTGCAGTGGTCTACCGAGCAGTTCAAAAGCAGAGAAAAGAGCAACTGGACAAATTTCAGAACAGCTGTGGACGCCCGTCAGAACCTCATGAAAGATGGAGTGGAATGTGCACTAGATCAGTCAACTCTAGAAGAAAAATAATAACACTCTGATTGTTTATGTATGATCAGGTAAATTTTTCACAATTAAATTAAGAACTCGCAAAACTCAAGTGTGAAGTGTTAATTACTATTCTCACGTTATGAAGGCACAAGAAAGATATTTTCACATGGATTTGAAACTAAAGATTCTATTTCGAAAAAAAAAAGAAAATATGATGAGGGCTCATTGCCCTTTGAAATGATGACTATCAACTTAGGTAAAACTATCACTTGTTCATATCAAATATTATTGTAAATGCTTTCAGTCAAAATCAATATCATGTCGATTGAAACATGTCAACATATTTCAGAAAACCAGGGAAATAGAATCCTTATTTCCTGCATAATTTTGATTTATTTCGGGCCTTATCCCTCCGGGAGCTCTCAGACAACTCAGATGTATTGCAGCACAGCAAATCACTGTTGTGATAAGACGTTTATTGAAAGTGAATACTGTTGCAAATTTTCCCTTTGTTTCAGCTGCCTAATAATTGTTCTTTACCCAAGTATTTACTTCTTACTACTCTTCAACAACAGTAAGGATTAAAAATGTTATGTGTGCTATTTATAATTTGTAATTTGTAGATGTTTTGATCTTCCAAGGTAAAACTTGATGCGAAGGTCTGATATGGTAATAGTATAGCTAATCTCCAGAAAAAAAAGACACAATTATGTTCTGTTGTATTGAAATAGAATTTTTTTTCCCAGGGTTTTGTTCAACTGTGGTACGTATGTAAGCTACTTTACTCGGGAAGTAAATTACATTTTTTTTTCTATTTCTTATTTACCATCATGATAATGTTTAGTTACTGCTGATTTGATTTCAATGTGATAAAAGCATAATGGCAGATCAAACTCTCTCTTTAATTGTAAAAAGAAAGCGTAAATATCTATTTCACATTTTTAAGACCTGCAAATAATCGAACGATTTATGTAATGCTGTTGTCTTTGAGAAACAGATGTACACACATTTTTCCCTATAAACCTTTCAGAAGATGTAAATTAGTCTCTGCATCTACGTTTGTGTCATGTCTCAAAGTTATTCTACTGAGAGAATGTTTGCACCTCTGACAAGTCTGCGGTGTGTGTGTGTGTGTGTGTGTGTGTGTTTTGTGTGTTTTTGTACTTGCTTGGTTGTGTGTGTGTGTGCATGTGCGTGTGTGTGTGTGTGTGTGTGTGTGGTCAAGTTACACCTAACAACATTAAAACCTGGATTCATAATTACCTGATAAATCATTGTTAGCATATTTGTTGTTCAAAGAATTGAGCCATATTATCATTAGAAGTTTTAACCTTACGGATACAATTCATGCAATCAACCAAACATTAACAACTTATAGCGATAAACAAAGTACACAATATTATTCTTTCTGTTCAAATCCTTTCATCTCAATGGAAATCGTTGAATAAATGAAAGAAAAGATAGAAATTAAAATAGGAGTCTCAATATTAACACATTAAATGCGTGTATGTGTCTTTGAAACGAAGTGTATGTACAGATGTCTATACAATTCTTTTTTTATACCCATTTTATTTTTTTGCCACTTCTCATACAGTCATAATAGTTGCCACTCATGCATTGTCATGCTAAAAGTTATACATATTTCAAGTTCATCTTAATTTTATCACATGGCATAAGCAGTGTAATGAAATCCATTTTACAGACTTTACCCAAACTCGTAGTTTAGTTGTGAATATTAATCCAAATCCATGTTTTTGTTAAATCAACATGAATGATAAACCAAATATAATTATGTTCCCAATGAAAAATCTTACATCAAGGGATAAAGAACATACACTTAAAGATAATAGAAAAGAATGGACATCTCAATAAACTGTAAACTGTATGTAAATGAAGTAAAACAAACATTTACGGTAATTGGTAGATAACAACTAATTACATCTTAGTATATACTCGGTAAGTTTCCAGAAAAAAAAAAAATGAAAATGTTCAATTGCATCGATAATTTTGCAAGCTACTGCGTTTTACTATTCTTAGAATATATTCAAAAAACATATAATGGGACTTTTATCATCCAGTTAACAAAATTGTCAAAGTAAATAAATGGTAGAGATTGTTGCCACTGAGTCGGGATACGTCATTTTGCCTAATTACATTGATGAAAGGGTTGAGGCGCAGATATTTGTAAGTCAAGATACGTTCTTTTGGCATACTGAAGTGGCTTCGCGGGAGAATGCTTACGCGCCGTAAGTCAGGATACGTTCCTTTGCCTAATTGATATGTTGCCGCGTGAGGATTCTCGCACAACGTAAGTGAGGATACGCTCTTTTGGCAAACTAGAATTACTCATCAGCACAGTGCTGTGATTCGGTAAAGTGCTGTATCTATTCTAAACATGGCAATTACTCTAAAACGGGAAGTCCTATTTTACTGAAATTTTCCCGAGATATTCTTTATTAATGCCTTAGAAACTTCGCTGCTTTAAAAGTGTTTTACTCCTATGACGGAAAAATAGGAACCAATTGAAGTTTCAAACTCGTTTTTCTCAGAACATGATATTCTGAGTTACGTTGTTTTGCCTTATTACGGCCGAGTGTTATCTGATGTATACTTTTTGAACTATGGAGAATCAAAACAGGGGAATCTTTTTTTTTTGGTAACACCTAGTTTATGCCTCCTCTTCTCACGCAATCGTTTGGGAAGTATAAATTCGTTTATGACCTTTCACTTTACATTTTGAGATATTTATTGATCTTGGCCAATGACAAAGGATTGATCTTTCCCCTTTTGTGCACACAGAACATGCATTCTAATTCGTTTCTATCCATTAAAACACACACACACTAAACTCAGGCGCCCACCATTCTATGACCCCTGAAATCACTGATAGGATAGGCAATTATTATTCTGAAGCAAATAATTTTCACACAACAATTGTTATATAATGTATTCTTAAATGAATTCCACAAGGATTGGAACAATCCTGTTACAATATTCTTACAAGACATATTACATTCAGAAGCCGTTGTCAAGTCAAGCGTTTTGCTTATTGATAATGGTCCTCCACCTGTACACTTAAAGATCTGTAATGATAATTATGTATTATTTCACATGATTACATATTTGTAATGCGACATTTTATTTATGCTTTCATGACTTGTGAATAATATGTTCGATATTGTTATACTTCTCTTCTGTTACGTACACGTGGAGAAATAAAACTTATTGAAACTGAAAAACTGAATAATCACCCCCAGCATTCCCACTGATTCCCACTGATCACTTACTAGCCATCCCCTTTAATTTTCTTGGTTAAGTGAAATCGTACGTACTCAAGATCACCTGTATTTTTTTCTTTTATGTTCTGTCATGTCTGTGGAAGATGAAAATAGAATAAAATACATCGAATTGAATTGAATGGTAGCTGACACAATTGCATGTATTACTTGAAAAGAGACATACATATCCTCTTTTACAAAAGCCCACTTCAAGTTCCGTTTCTCTTTAGCCGTAAGGGTCTATCTCCCTCGCCAGAGATGGTATGCAAAACTATGCAAAGTACGCAAAACTTTGTCACTTCTCAAAACCACGTCTCTTCATCCAACTCTTCCTGCCCTGATCAATGTCTGCAATGAATCATACAGCCTGTCTGTTAGAAGTCAATGATGTATATTACCCCTAGTATTTGTACACACCCATAATCAAAAAGTTCTACCCAATGATGAAATGTAGAAAGATGTCTTTGTGTCTTTTGAATAAGAAACATTTACGTATAGTCAAGCCTTGTTTGCTGCCCTCAACAATGGGATCAGTTGATACGTGAATCAATAGCTGAACTTGTTGCAATACTGTTCCTTCATGTCGATTGTGATAGCCAAACTATTGGCGTGACAGAGCAAGTTTGCATTGAGTAACTAGACCAAAGACATGGACGATTCACCGTAGCCCTTGCACTGTAGAACAAAATAATGGAAATGATATGCTTGTTAGGATTATCAGTGTTATTGTAGAAGTGCGCTGACATTGGTCGTTACTCACTCTGCCAACCTCACTTTTTTTAGCAGGTCATAAGTGACACTGCACAACAATCCACACATAAGTCACGATCTGATTTTCAGGTAGACCTGAAAAAAAAAAAAGCATTTGGCAGTCAAATCGGGTGATTTGGGAAACTTGGCGCTTTACGACAAAATTATACCTAGAAATTATTATAGCAAGAGATAAAGTACATGACGTATTCTTTTTAAGTTTTCGTTGACTCCTCTTTGTGGGTTTGTTCAGTTTCATGTTTGTTTTCTCAGGGTTTTTTTTAATGAGGTAGGTCTATGTGAAGATGTTCCACTGAAACCCAACATAAACGTTGAAAGGCACTTTAACAGGAGTTTTGATGCTTTGTCATAATCATATAAACATGTTATGAATGAGTGTAACGAAATGTTTATATCTGACAATTCTTTGGCAGTGGTTATCATCGTGTTAAGAACACTCCCTTTCACACGCAAAGATGGGGGTCCATTGCGTTGAATAAACCATGATATACTCTTATAAAAAAAGTGCCATTTCCACGTGTTTAATGTTCTATCTTTCGACATTCTAACAATTTACATGCCAGTCTTGATCAGTTAACAATTTTATTTTTATTTTTTTGCTATACGGACTTCATTAGTGGAAAATCTGAACAGACAGAAACAGCAACTTTGTAGGCCTGTCTTATGTAGGAAATTAAAATGACTGCTGAACGCATTTGTAACAACTTAGTCAGTGGGCTGTCGATTTGAACTTAGAGCAGACAACGAGAAAACATTAATATTGCACAAAATGAAAGTGTCAATGATGATAAATAATATGGCGGGAGGTGTTTATTACATACTCAACCATAAAAGATGTTTTGCTTTCTATCGATGAATAGATAAAATGACAGACACACCATATCACATCAATGCTAATGATAGATCCCTTGTAATAGAGACTTCAGCTGTAATATCAAAGTGATGTGCATGCTTTTGATAAAATATGACACCTAAGAGGGCCAGATTTTGAAGGAAATGTGGAGGCCTTCTGTGATTGGTGAACTCGTTTTCAAGGGTGTCAAACGACGCCTATGTGTAAACGCTATAAATCTTTATCCGCTAAAAATACAGGCGCTTTTTAGCATCAGATTGATTTAGGGGCACGAGCGTGAGCTTGTCTAGGCACAACTTTGAAAACATTCCAGTATGAATTACATACAATGGTATTTCGGGAAGCATGAGAGTATGCTACAATAAGACCAGTGCCTGCGCTATAGGGTGACAAAGCTAATTTTTATCTTGTATTGAATTCCGTCATGGTCAAGATCTTGACAAATACTCGTAGTGAGCATTGCATATTGACCACTAGGCCCTATCTATCATCATTCCAATAAACTTGATATCCTCGTTTAACAGCGTGATTGAAATTATTACAATGTGAGAAACAATCATGGTAACACATGGTTAGCGTGCTGAACTTTAAGCATCCTGGAAATTTGATGAGTTCACTTTGCCGCATGTATCAGTTTCGAAGTATTTAAGAAAGAACAGAGTCTAGACCAGGAGCACCACTAAGGTTGACCGCAACTGACTGGTATTTTCTGCACGTTTGGTTTAGGTATATGCCTCCTCTTCTCACGCAATCGTCTGGGAAGTATAATGACCCTTCACTTACATTTTTGAGATATTTAGCAATCTTGGCCCTTTTGCGCACACAGAACATGCATGCTAATTCTTTTCTATCCATTAAAATACACAACACACACACACACACACACACACACTCACCGAACTCAGGCCCTAGTCACAGAAATGGGTGCCGACCATCCTACTGAAATCACTGATAGGCAGATACTTGTTAGAGGTGGCCCCAGAGTTGAAGCGTCCATGTTCACGGGGCTGGATGAGGTCACAGGTGTTCCCCGAACTAGTTCTACCACTACCTTCATCTATACACTGTCTACGCGAGCTTTTTGCTCTGTTCCCACTTCTATTAAGTAGGCCACAAAGGTTTCCATTAATCATCGTCATAAATTTGCCTCCTCATGGCGGACGGTGACAGTGATATCCATCAATGTTTTTCTTCCTCAATGGAAGGAGAACTGATTTGAAAACTCTTTTATGAGAATAATGGTGAAGTCTTGACCGGTATTCTACTGTAGAACAAGGTTTAAACCCATTTCAAACTCATTTGGGGTTTAGCTAGACCTGATGTTTAATTTCATATTATGCTAGCGAGGCTTAGCGAAACCTAAGTCTATCTCGCGTTTAGATTAAACCCAAAATAGACTTGGGTCTAAACTGGGTTTAACTGTTCATGAATAATTCATGAACGAGTTTGGCCACCATGGTGCTCTCAGTGGAAGAAGAAACTCGCCCTTTCCGAATGCTTTTTGCTCCACGAATCCACTTAAATATATTATTGAGAGTGTATCAGCCACACGAGCGTGACTTTCTTGGACTGTGAATGGTTGTACCGGTAAATATCGAATATACATCCTGTGTTTTAAGCATGTACCTACGTTAGCATAGCACTGTATCAATATATTGTTCCTCCTTGCTTGTACTGTGCGTACTGTGTGCGGCGCGGGTCTAGGGTAATTACTTCCTGAGCAATTACAGTATCCCGGACCCTTCCCCTGGCGTAATCCTAATCCTGAACCTAATCCTAACCCTAACCCAAACTCTCAACCCTAAACCTAACCATAACCCTAATCTTTGCTCTAATCTTACCACTAACCAGCATTTAGCCGGGGGGGGGGGGGGGGGAGGGGATAATTGCCTTCTGGGGGTAATTGCCCGGATGCAGTGCGGCGCATATCATAGGCCTACGCATGGTAAGCGTGGCGCTATTCCTAGCCGGCGGCAATCTGCACAGCGCCGAGCCATCGGCACGGTAGCTGTGGCCTGGATGGGGCATGGCCGTCCATCGACTCGTGAATTCGGAATGGATTGATTGACCAAACCAGGTCCTTGAGGAAGGAAAGTAAATGTAGATGTAGAACCTAGATTCTACCTGTCCTAGCCCTAGAATGTAGTCTAGCTATTCAAATATGCCCTTAGATCTAGGTTCTCTTGTGTAGGCCTAGATCGACCTCAGGCTCTAGCCTTTAGTCCCACTTCATAGAGTTCTAGGTCTAGCCTTCTAAAGGTTATTTTCATCGTAAATGATAGGTCTAGATGTTTCTAAAAAGTTTGTGAATAATGTGCATTGTATTGCATTGCATTGGGTATTCATGTCGTACCAATACCGTGCTGTTTCCTGCTGGGCAAATTATCAGACTAGCACTACGTCGTCCTATGGATATAGGCTAGGCTTAGGCCTGAACCAAGTCCTAGGCCTACCAGTACTTATACTGGACTACAATAGACTCTAGTGCTCGTATACAATTTTGTATCTGGCGCACACGCCTGTGGCCGGCTAGCTGTATCCAGCCACTCGTGTCATTCCACCGGTCCTTACAACGTACCACGTGCTCGCGTGTGGTTACGCTCTGTGTGCTAGGTATTACGCTGCCTTGTTCAGTCCTCTTTAAGGATCCGTAAAGAAGGGGGCCTGAAGGGGATCCTTAAAGACACCCAAATTTACATAACTATGTCACCTGGCGATAGGATTGCTGCTGTTAACTCACTGAAAATATGTCTCAACTACATCAAAGCCTGGTCCCCTGCGAATAGACTCCGTCTGAACGAAGACAAGTCTGAACTCATCCATTTCTCATCACAGTTTAGGAGCACAGTTCCTCTACCAGATCTAACTACTCGGGATGGGGCTATAAAAGTCTCTGACTGTGTTAGATACGTTGGCTTTACTTTGGACAAACACTTAACTCTTAAACATCATATCACAAACATCTGTAAGTCTGCATCTTGGGGTGTTTTCAAAATAGGGAAGATTAGGCTTCTGCTCGATCAATCATCAGCTGAGCGGCTCTTCCATGCCTTCGTCTCCTCTTATCTGGACTACTGCAACTCCCTCCTTGCCGGTGTCACGGTCGATCCGTTCCGGGTTCCGGGGGAACCGATATACTGGCCGAATCCAGTCGATTAGTTCCGCGGAACGAATATACCGCGCAATAGGCAGTACGCAGAAACGTTCCGCAACCGCCGATCCTATCCGGGTTGTGCGAGTAGGCCTCATTAAAAACAAAATGATATCTGTTTATTGGATGTCTATACCAAACCCAAAAATCTAAGAAAGCTATTTCTTCATTTTTGAAATGATATCAAGGACAAATCTATTTTATATTCTGATAATTTCCCTTTAAATGAATCATATTATAGCCTCGTACAAGTGGCGCGAAGAAATGAATTACTGTAGGGCCTATGTATTAGCTAAATGCACAAATACGTACGAGTCGATCATCTGGAGCCGTTGCACAGACAGTGTGCGATTAGCCTTGATTTATAGACAAAACTTCAAAGAACAGTTCAACGAAAGAGCATGATAATACTATCGTTATAAGTCCTACATTTATAAGAGACTGCTTGAAGTGGGAAGGAAGAGACAGGGATGTTTTGCTGGTAGGGTATACAGCAAGGATAAACATGTTTTGGGGTTTTTTCGGTGAGCTTTGTTCTGATAAGAAAATTATTGTTCAGCTGTACTTCAATTGGTCTAATAGTCTGCAGGGACGGATCCAGGAATTCCGTAAAGAGGGGGCGCGTTTACAAAATTAAAGGGGGGGCGCACCCCTCCCTCATTTTTTCTTTTTATTTCTTTTGTTTCAACAAAATATAAAGGGGGGGGGGGGCGTGTGCCGGTTGCGGTCCTCCCTGGATCCGCCCCTGGTCTGCAAACAAATTGTTAATGTGTATGCAGGGGACTAAAATGGGCTATGCATGTGGATTTCATTTCATTTATTGATTTTATTCTCATTTTTCTTTCAACAAAACATAACACAAAGTAAATCAAAAATGCAATCATAAGCAAATAAAAACATTACAAAGTATAACATTCAATGGTAATTAACAAACTAATAAAGATATGCACACATACTGGAATTACAAAGTTATGTTTGCAGGGCAAAAATGAGAACTAAGAGGTCCACTAAAAAACATTGCTTGTAGATTTTAGACCACTCTAAAATATCTTCAAAAATACTTATTATAATTACAAGTACGTAATTATGCATAATGCAAAAAAATAAGACAAAATAAAACAAACGACAACGTGACATGACTAAACTTGAGGGGAATATATGAATGAAAGGATTAGAGCAAAAACAAAATTAAAGGAAAAAGGAGAGAAAGAGAGAGAGAGAGAGAGAGAATACCTACACGCTGAACAGGACAAACGGAAGAGGAGGTTTGTTGATTGATTACTCAAATTGTCCACTCTGGAAATTCTTTATACATTGGATATCGCAACAAAATTAACATTCAATTACATCACAGGTACACCACAATCACACATGTCATATAATATGTCTAGTACAAAATGAAACTCACTCACAATAACATATAACAGTAACGTATGCACCATAATAACGTAATGCATTAACCCAACATTTACAACTATACAAAAACTATTGATATACAGCTGTATATCACTTTCATATAATTATTCCACTCATAAATTTATTTGATAAAATTCGTTCATACATCATCATTATACACCAAACAATTATATCACCTACATATCCCAATATATTTATATAATTCACTCCAAAAAATTCCAATATATATATATATATATATATATATATATATATATAATTACCATGGCAGCGTCTTATCAAAATTTAACACCAAATGTGTCTTGCATGTACACCTGTAAATCATTACATATTTCAAATTTAAAATTACATAACTTAAATACTGTGGGAATAAAAACACACACAAAAAAGAGTTGAACAATGCTTTCTCTATCAAACACACACGAGAAACATATATCCTACAAATCTACACCTCACCAAATTTGAACTCAATTACTTCAACAGTATAAAGATACAATCACTCAATATCACCATATACCCCAGATTTCATCAGAATTAATTCAGAGCTGTAGAAAAGTTCGCGATGTAAACTTTACGACGAACCGCCCGACCAACCACACACAATTCCTATATACCTTCTTATACTCTTTGGACATGTGGGAGTACGATAATAATAATGCTAATAATAGATACACCAAAAACAAATCATTACAACTTATCTAATTACTCTGGCATTATACGTGTGAATGGAATCCGGGACAAAATCACTTCTAAAACGGGTACGCTCTGTGCGAGGAGGACAGAGTCTGATACCTGATCTGTTCAGGCGATAGTAACCGCACAAACGGTGTGTTAAATCGGTCATTATCTTGTTCACCTTGACAATCATTCTTTCCACGTGTAAATCCTGTACCACTGGCAATTCCAACCCAATGATATTTTGCCACTTTCGCGGTCTATCGATTCTATAGCCTTGTCCTTTTGTGTAAGATTGCCATAAAAACAAATCAAGTTATACATGACAATATAAAAGAATTGTAGAAAAGAACCATCAGTGTTCTATCCAGCCTCAGTTTGCTCAATAATCATTGCCTGATGATTGAGGATGTATTTCGGAGAATTCGGACGGCAGCTGGCGACTGCATGCAGCTGTGGAAAAATTATAAATGGAAATGAAATGCCTAATTTCATTACTTTATAATGTGATTTTTGCATTGCGTTTTATAGGGTGTTACCGATGATGAATCTTTATTTGCTGTAACCTATATAGATAATGAAAAATAAATATCTCAGCCAGAATTTAACAAAAAAATAAATAACGCTTTAAAGACTATAATGATGGAGATTTTTCTTTCTCTCAGAACTTAAGGAATTTCAAAATTTAGAGCCGGTGTATATAAATGTATTCTGAGCTAAAGGTTCTCAAAAGGGATACATAAAACTCAGACCGCCTAGGTGTATAGGATGATCATGAAACCATTGATTTCGTGGAAACATTGAATTAAAACTATTGGGGAGAACATTTGTGTTGTAGATCGAACATGAATTGACCCAGTTGAAAAAGAAACAAATCTTTGATATTTTAAATCTTATATTTTTTTATGAATAATGAATCCGAGTGGCGAAACCCCACAGATAATACGAAGTAGGGCCTACTTTTTTGCAATAACAATAATTTATCTAATAAAATTTGATGGGCGCTGCCCCATGCTAAGATGTCGTATTTGAGATAAGGTGTTATTAAAGAAAATACAATGTTAACAAAGAAGACGTTGGAATGCGATACCAATATTACGCGTAATCATTTTACTTACTTTTTAATAACATGAGGCCTCCACGAATGTTTTTCATCTACTCTGATAACAAGAAATTTTACCTAGGATACACGATCTAATCGAGTATCATCAAAATAATTTTTGTGCTTAATATTTATAAAGATTTACTAAAAAGTGTATACTTAATTTTCTGAAGGTTTTATGAAGATCTTATCCACTGAGTTACTTTTTTTAAAATCAGAGTTGACGGTGTCTACGAGAGTAACTGGGTTTTGATGAGGAAAAAAAAAACATTTGAATCATCATGAAAATGCATAAATGAGAATATGTCAGATGATTTGCAGAAGTCATTGATATAAACTATAAAAAGCAAAGGACCTAATTTATATTGCCCCGAGGGACGCCACATTTAATAAATTGAAACTTGAGTTATTCTCGTTCTGAGAATGTTGTTTTTCGGTTCTCCTGAACCACTCCAAGGCCTTCTCCCGTATGCCATAATGAGACAATTTATGAATTAAAATTTCTTTATTTTAAGCTGTTGATTTAAAGTTATTCTAACTCGAGATAAATAACATTTTCCTTTGTTTACTCTTCTCCTTATTTTTCTCCTTGGCACTCTCAATCTCTTCTTTATTTTTTATTTTTAATTCTATGTTTTTTCCCCTCTCTTTGTTAGCCTACCGCTTTTACCCTTTTTACTTTTTATTTATAAAGATATCATTTTGGGATACATTAAGCCATATTTCTGTCTGTTTCTTGTCAATTCATTTTACATGTAGTTTACTATAGCTGTTTTTCATTTTCTTATCTCTTTTAATTTCTGTCTATCCCATCGCCACTATTGGCTTCATATCTTTTACATGTGCATGTAATATGTATTTCCATTGAAAATGTATGTACATATATGAATGAAACTTCATGTTTACGAAGAGAAAATGTAACTTTTTTTTGTGGAACACCAGATTTCGGACATAGGTGCACTGTTTGGATATTCCAGTTAGGGTATCACTAGAAGTCCGAAAATTTACATGAGTTTGTGATACCCCATATTTTGCATGCACTCTAATTTCTTTCAAGGGGAGGGCTAGTGACTGATCAGTGGGAATGCTCGGGGATGATTGTTCCAATTCTAGTGGGATTCATTAAAGAGTAAATTAATATATCTATTATTGTATGACAATTATTTGCTTCAGAACGGTCTCATATTCAAGTAATGTGTTGTTTAATTCCCCGTCACTGTACTGGCGTGCTAATCCGGAAACATTAAACTGCACATTACTTGAATATGAGACCATTATGAAGCAAATAATGTTCACAGAACAAAAAATGTACTCTTAAATGAATCCCCAAGGATTGGAACAATCATCCCCAGCATTCCCACTGATTCCCAATGATCAGTTACTAGCCATCCCCTTTTAATAGAAGATTTTTTTGGGGGGGCCGCAGTCCCCATCATGAAAAGGGAAGACATTCAAGATTGAACGGATGGTACAGTGTTGACTATAAGATAGTGTTCAGAACAAACAAATAATGAGAAACCTGCAATACTAAAGAGCATTCAATTCTTTTAGAATTCAGAGTTCATTTTAAACAAATTAGCTTCAAATTGCTGAGATATATGTAGCTACAGTGCGTATAAAAAAGCAACAAAATTTAATTTCGAATGTGTGAAGATGGTGTTTCCTTTACTCTAAAGTAAGTAGCAACATCATAAAGCCATATATCTCCTCTTTCCAATGACATCCAATTTTTCCATTTCCAATGGTGTGGGGAAATGCAATTCACTCATTATTAGATTCCCTTCTCCGTATTCAAAAGCGTGCAATGAGAATCATAAACCACGCCGGATATTTTGCTCATACCAACTATTTTTTTCATCGAAACAGAATTTTAAAAATTCCAGACCTATTTCATTACATTAATCTCGGAATTTTCATGTATAAACTAACAACTAATGAATTACCATCTGTTTTTATCCACATGTTCAAAAGGAATCGCTCTATCCACTGTTATCCAACTTGCCAGAGTGACGCCTATCACCTTCCCCGTACTCGCACTATCTTTGCAAAGAAAACAATTATATTTTTCTGGAACCATGCAGATATTGGAATGACCTCCCTCTAGATATTACTTCTTCTTTGTCTTTATTCATCTTCAAACGCAAATTAAAGCAGTTATTACTTAGTGCATGGCACACTTCCAAGTGTTTAGCAACTTTTTTTATACTCCCAGTCTTTTGTCCTTGTCCGCAGCTTCAAGTTATTAAAGTTATTTAATGGTACCGATACATTTTTTAATACATAGCATTTCTTTTCAAACACCGCGAGATCCGTATACAGTCTGGTTTGTGCGATATCTATGTGGTTCATTACTTTATTCTTTATCGATTTTTGTACTGATATAATTTTAGTTGGTCAAGACAAACATATCCGTTCTCCGTATAATTATATGCCTATGAATTTGGGAACCTACAGTTTTACAAGCGTTAAAGCTTTTTATGTAGGCCCCATCATAATTTCTGATACTTATTTGTGACACCTTCATATGATATGACCATGTACATTTGTGTCAAGAATGTTTTTTTTTTCTTCTTCTTTAATCAAAAGACATGATTCTTGTTTTATTGTCAATAATTTTGTAATTTCATCATTGAGAAAATGCCACTGGCGTAGCCAGGGGGGGGGGGGGGGGGCGATGCCCCTAAGATTTGGACCGGGGATTTGGGAGGCGGAAAAAAAATGCGTGTATACTGTATGCATGCACATGAAGCGGGTCTCCTTTGCAACCTTTCATCAAATAAGATTTTTTTTTGAATATTTCACTCGAAAGTGTGCACCAGATCGTTGAATTTCAATTCAAAATATGCAAAATCTCTCGTGCCAAACCCTCCCCCCTCCCAAACCCTCCCCCTCTGTGCCTCTTTCCCTTGCTTAGTACACTTTTTAGATTTACAAAAAAAAATTATGAATAATTCTGAGTGCACAAGACTTATCACTTATATTCCGAAAACTCAAGGTTCCCTCATGTATAAGGGGAATTTCCCCTTTTAATCGACCCTTTCCTCCCTCAGTCCCCCCCCATCAGTAGTTTTTGTGTGTGTTTGTGTGTGTGTGATTTCCCAAATGTTGATTCCATCAAATATGCGTATACGAGATAATTTATCTCAATTTCAACCTTAAAAAGGCAAAAGCTCCATCGGAAGGGAAGGGTGGAGATAACACTCGCCCACGCCTTCTCCCTGCTCGCCCGCCCCTCCCCCCCCCCCCCTTCCGCCATGCATAGAAGTAGACTGTGGCTATACCCAGATCGCTTTATTTCAATTCTAAAAACGGGGGAATTCCCCTTCCCCTAAGCTCTAACTCACTAGACTTTATACATACACACAGATGGTGCACATTCGGAATAAGAGCTAAATTCCGTGATTTTAACACTTCGATGAAAAAGTATTGCACCAAAAATTTGCACCAGATCGCTGAATTTCAGGTCTGAAAACGCAAAATCACCTTCGTGTGGATGCTTTTTCTGTTTGATTGCTGAACAGACAGCGTTCATGATATTCAGTGTAAGAATAAATACAAGAAGATTATTTAAATGATACCATTTTATAGGCAAATCGTTCGATGATAATCTACACTAAAATATACTGCAACCTTAAACAAGTGGGACTGTTTCAACTCGTTAAAACACGCAAAAACATGCATCAAATTGCACCATTTGCAACATCAAAATGCAAAAAGTTCTCACCGTGGGAGGGGGGACATCCCCCTCCCACACCCTCCCCTCCCCCTTCGCTCGCTCCGCTCCGCTCGGGTTCAGTTGCGTTCATGATATTCAGTGTAAGAATAAATACAAGAAGATTATTTAAATGATACCATTGTATAGGCTAAATGTTCAATAATAATCTACACTAAAATGTACTGCAACCTTAAACAAGTGGGACTGTTCCAACTCGTTAAAACACGCAAAAACATGCATCAAATTGCACCATTTGCAACATCAAAATGCAAAAAGTTCTCACCGTGGGAGGGGGGACAGCCCATCGACTATTTACTTATTGGCTGAGGTATTTGGAAATCGGGTGATTGCCTTGTATCATGATGTGGATTGGCCACCAGAATCTCTGGATCTGACTTCTTGCGATTTTTTTTTCTTTGGGGTTATCTCAAGAGCAAAGTGTTCATTATCCCTCAACCTGACATTGCAACTCTGAGACAAAGAATCACTGATGAATTTGAAGCTCTACGCCATCAAGCCACAATGATTCGCAGAGCTGTGCGTGAGATGTAGAAAAGAGCTAATCTCTGTGTGGGAAGGAATGGTGGCCATGTTGAGGGGCATGGGATGTAATGTTAAAAAGAGATATCCGAAAAAAAAAAAAAACCAATGGTAAGTTGTGATTATTAATTAGGTGATACGCTATCAGCGTATCACCTATTGTGATTGTCAAAATTAGGTGATACGCTATCAGCGTATCACCTATTGTGATTGTCAAAATTTCTCTTTTTTTAGGTGATACGCTATCAGCGTATCACCTATTGTGATTGTCAAAATTTCTTTTTAGGTGATACGCTTTTAGCGTATCACCTATTGTGTTTGTCAAAATCTTCCTTTCTTTCTTTTTAGGTGATACGCTATCAGCGTATCACCTATTGTGATTGCCAAAATTTCTCTTTTTTTTTATTCTTCTTTCTTTCTGCCACATTTTGTGTCGTCAATATCTCAACAATGACATTACGGAATAACATGACATTTTCAGTCAACATGTCTCATGACAAAATCTAGCCACAATAAGGTTTTCATGACAGTAACATATCTATGACGTCATCTAGGCGCCATTTTGTGATTTTCGGACCTTGTCACATGATCGATCATAACTTCATAACTGGATATCATTTCTGTATCATTTTCGGTGGACATAAAGTTCAGGTCACGCTTTATCTTACTTTTTAACGCTAGTTACCCAGGTCTTCATTACGCGCGCGTTTGCGCGCGTCAAAATTTTAAAAGGCTCAAAACGACTTCCCAATGGGAAATCTCGAAGTTTCAGACAATTTTAAGCGTTTCAAACATTTTCTCGCGTGCGCGTCCGTCCGCGCAATTTCGCGCGCAGAGGGCGTAAGCAACATGAAAATGCATTTTTTTTTGACTGATTTGGACTCCTGATACTTTGAGTAACAATATCCATTGATTTCCGATCGATGTTGACCTATAACAAAGAAATGCACTGGCGTCAAAGTTGAAATTCCGCGCGCGCGTCTTTCTGCAAATATAGTGAAAAAACATGTCTTTGTTTATTTCGGCATAGCTCTTTAAATCGTCCATTGACCCTATATTTCTATTGCATATTACAAAAGCATATGAATTGGAAATAACGTTTCAAGAACCAATATTGCCAGGAAAACTCATGACGTCATCATATCATCATCTGAAATCAAAAAAGTGGAATTAATTTTTTTGAGGTACTGTTTCTGTCATTCATTTACTCGTATCTCTGTTGTTTAAGCTCAATATTATCCCAAATTCAGATATGTTGTACTTTGAACATTTGCCTTTTAAGTCCATATCATGCTTTTGATATTTGATGACGTCATCATACCTTAAATTGTGATTAAAGGTAAAGACGCAAAATCGGACAAGTTTACGTGTATTGTCTATGGGAGGTGAGTTTTTTTTAAACCATGCATTGACTTAACAACGTTTAAGCACCTTTATCTCAGCTGATTTTGTTTCATTTCCTCTGAAACTTAAGTATGTTGTAGCTGTGACAATAAGCTGCAGTAATCATGCATTTTATTCTTTGAAATCTCCTCATGAGGTTGACAATTTTGCAATTTAAAACTGAAAATGAGAATGGAATGTGGACGAAACGATTCCTGATTCATCTTTCACGTACATAAATCTACGTTCCTCTAATTTTCTCGTCGAGACGTATGGCCGAGTGGTTAGAGGCGTCGTCTCAGAAACGTGAGGTTGCACACGTACGGGTTCGAACCTCACAAGAGCATGAAAGAAAATAATTATTTTTTTAATTTGTTTTTTCTTCAGTGGAGTACTACACCTTCGTCCATGTAGAAATCACGTTCGCATGTAAACACAACTATACGCACACACTCACATAGTATCCCTTTGTTTTGCGTTGGAGACTGCATTACTTCGACTGCTGCAAAATTTTGCAGGCTGGGCTTTTCAAACTGATTGAAAATAATTATTGTAATAAAATGAAATTTGTTCATATCAATTCAGTAACACAATGTAGTCGTGGTTACTTTGTGCTGATTTATACATGGAACAAGCTATACATTGTAAAAAAGGCATTTGAATTGTTCCTTTAAGTCAGTCTTCTGTATTGATGATTATTTGTCAATTAGTGGTTTTTGTGGAGTTTC
Source organism: Diadema antillarum (assembly GCF_040938485.1). Classification (NCBI taxonomy): domain Eukaryota; kingdom Metazoa; phylum Echinodermata; class Echinoidea; order Diadematoida; family Diadematidae; genus Diadema; species Diadema antillarum. The sequence goes on from NW_027270960.1 coordinate 4,841,804, forward strand.
AGATAGTGATAAAAAGTATAGATGATAAGTACAGCGATAATTCCTACAGTTAGTTCAAAGTTGTGTTACAGAGGTTTGATACATACATTTAGCATTGTGTGTGTGTGTACGTGTGTATACAGGTTGGCCATATGACACATTCTAGACAATTAATCTTAATTAATTAGCAAACGTGATCAGCTATGGAACTGAATATGGTACTAATGTATGATGTTAATGATTCTAATTAAACTGTGACGAGTTTAAAGGGATAGCTTAACTGTGTGTAAAAATAAAGCAATTATAAGGAAATTTTAGGGGAATTTGATAACCATGCCTATAATAATTTCATACAGGTACTAATAGCTGCCTCATGTTCATGTGATCGATCGTCATGTCAATAGCAAACTAACAACGTACGATGATTATGTTATACATTGAACAACTTTCAAGTCCATATCGTTATTTTCTAATTTGATGACGTCATCATGCTAGAAGGTATGGTTAAAGGCGAGATATCGAAATCAGCGAAGATTGTACGTTATGTCTATGAAAGGGGATTTTTGTTTTTTATCCATGCATTGACTCGATAACGCTCGAGCACCTTTACCTCACTTGATTTTGATTTCCTCTGAAACTTAAGTATGTTGTAGCTGAGACAATAAGCTGCAGTAATCATACATTTTATTATTTTTTTTTTTATCTTCTCACCAGGTTGAGTATTTTGCAGCATAAAACTGAAAATGAGAATGGAAGATGGACGAAACGATTCCTGAGTCATCTTTCACATATAAGTTTACGTTCCTCATATTTTCTCGTCGAGACGTATGACTGAGAGGTTAAAGGCGACGTCTCAGAGACGTAAGGTTGCACACGTGCGTGATTAAAGGCAAGGTATCAAAAACCAGCCGATTATAGGTTTTATGTCTGCGGGACGTATTTTTCCCAAGTTGCCAGAAATGGCATAGCGACCTCAGTCGTTACAAGGCCGCTTTTCCGTCTAGCAATACAATAGATGTTCACACGGCCACGTTTAATAGTTGAGTGGGCATTGACTTTCCCCCTGTTATATCTATACATTGTTGTGTGTATTTTTTTTTTGTCTTACCATTTCCGTGGATGACCCGTGGCCGAGTGGTTACAGAAACGGTTTGGCATGCACGCTCAATATATTTTCAAGGTGCCTATATCACATTCTTTTCTTTGTCGATCGCAGATGACCGTCATCTGATGATCACAAGCGTATCACCTAACTCGTCCTCAATGTGACGAGTTTTCATGTCTCGTTATTCTTCTTTCTTTCTGGCACATTTTGTGTCGTGAATATCTCAACATTGACATGACGGAATAACATGACATTTTCAGTCAACATGTCTCATGACAATATCTAGCCACAATAAGGTTTTCATGACGGTAACATATCTATGACGTCATCTAGGCGCCATTTTGTGATTTTCGGACCATGTTACATGATCGATCATAACTTCATAACTAAAGGTCGTTTCTGTATCATTTTCGTTGGACATAAAGTTCAGGTCACGTTCTATCTTACTTTTTAATGCTAATTACCTAGGACATCATTACGCGCGCATTAGCGCGCGTCAAAGTTTTTAAATGCTTAAAACGACTTCCCAATGGGAAATCTCGAGGTTTCAGACAATTTTAAGCGTTCCGCGCGTTCGCGTTCGTCCGCGCATTTCCGCGCGCAGTGCGCGTAAGCAACATGAAAATGCACATTTTTTGACAGATTTGGATTCCTGATACATTAAGTAACAATATCCATTGATTTTCGATCAATTTCGACCTATAACAAAGGAATGCGCTGGCGTCAAAGTTGAAATTTCGTGTGCGCGTCTATGTGGAAATATAGCGAAAAACATGTCTTTGTTTATTTCGCCATAGCTCTTTAAAACGTCAGGTGACCCTATGTTTTTATTGCATATTACAAAAGCATATGAATTGAAAATAACGTTTCAAGTATCAATATTTAGCTAAATACATTATGACGTCATCATATCATCATCTGAAATCAAAAAAGTGGAATTAATTTTTTTGAGGTACTGTTTCTGACATTCATTTGCTCGTATCTCTGTTGTTTAAGCTCAATATTATCCCAAATTCAGATATGTTGTACTTTGAACATTTGCCTTTCAAGTCCAAGTCATGGTTTTGAAATTTGATGACGTCATCATACCTTAAATTGTGATTAAAGGTAAAGATGCAAAATCGGACAAGTTTACGTGTTATGTCTATGGGAGGTGATTTTTTTTAAACCATGCATTGACTTGACAACGTTTAAGCACCTTTATCTCAGCTGATTTTGCTTCATTTCCTCTGAAACTTAAGTATGTTGTAGCTGAGACAATAAGCTTCAGTAATCATGCATTTTATTTTTTGAAATCTCATCATCAGGTTGACAATTTTGCAGTTTAAAACTGAAAATGAGAATGGAATGTGGACAAAACGATTCCCGATTCATCTTTCACATACATAAGTTTACGCTCCTCATATTTTCTCGCCGAGACGTATGGCCGAGTGGTTAAAGGCGACGTCTCAGAGACGTGAGGTTGCGGGTTCGAACCCCACAAGATCACGAATCAAAATACTTTGCTGTTTTACTTTTTTTCTTCAATTTTGTATTACATATTCGTCCATGTAGAAATCACGTTCGTATATAAACGCACCTATACACCCACACAGACACACAGACACACACCATATCCCTCTTTTTTGTGTTGGAGACCACATTGCTTCGACTGCTGCAAAATTGTGCAGGCTGACTTTGTCAAACCGATCATAGTATGTAATGACGACGACGGAGGTGTTGTACTTTGAACAATTGTCTTTCAAGACCATGTCATTGTTTTGTACTTTGATGACGTCATCACACTGAAAATTGTGATTAAAGGCAAGGTATCAAAACCAGCCGATTGTAGGCTTTATGTCTACGGCGCGTATTTTTCCCAAGTTGCCAGAAATGGCATAGCGACATCAGTCGTTACAAGGCCGCATTTCCGTCTAGCAATGCAATACATGTTCACGCGGCCACGATTGTTGAGTGGGCATTGACTTTTTCCCCCTGTAATATCCATACATTTCTTTTTTGCCTTACCATTTCCGGGGATGTCCCGTGGCCGAGTGGTTAGAGAAACGGGTTTGCATGCACGCTCAATATAACTTCAAGGTGCCTATATCACATTCTTTTCTTTGTCGATCACAGATGACCGACACCTGATGACCCCAAGCGTATCACCTAACTCGTCAGCGTGACGAGTTTCATATCTCGTCTATTTTTTTTTGGGGGGGGGGTGGATGGCTTGAAGTCACTGAACTTTCAAATTCTCATCTTTGGATGCATACTCTATGGAGATAGTTAGAAAGCTATGCAGCTGACTGTAGACCTACACGAAAGAAACACCAAAGAGGACATTCCATTTTGCAGTTCTGTAGCCTTTGACCTTGACTCCCAGACCACAACCAAATAAAAAACTAGGCAAGAGACGTTCCATTATAATATGTGACCGTGCACCTCAAAACGAACATAAAGTCGCACACACTGATTTTGCGTGAGGACTGAAAATAAGTGAAATGGGTCAACCTAGCCGAACTTGACTTTTTCATATTTTCTGAAAGAGCGGGTCTTCTTTTACATTATGCTAAAATTTGGTATCATAAAACGGGCAGGAAAGTGTGTTTTTTAGCAGTTTATCTCCAACATTTTTGGTAGAATAGTGTGATTAGGTGTGTCTTTAGAATCCCTTTTTCATTTCTGAAAAACCTTGTCCACACTCTTCACTTTCAACTGTAATAACTTTTGAAAGGATAGTGCTACTGCTTTGAAAGTTGGCATTTATTATGGACAGAATGTGTTAATGGGGCGTATTTAATTTCAGTTTAATCTGATAATCCCTTCATTGTTGTTACTCTGGTGGTTTACTTCCTGTTTTTTGTCCCATTCATCGCACAGCCAGCACGGTTTGGTAAAGATTAAGCGCTTGAATAGACACTGTACTTCAGAACCTCTTTTCTCAGTTCACACTTTTCCTGAGGTTGTTCTTTCTTTCCAATATTTAGATAGGTTAGGAGAGTCCATTTGATTTGAGTTATACATCATTTTAAAGCTTAAAGTCTGCTCTTTCAGAATATGGTCTTAACTAAAAATTCATGTCTGGCGACTTTTTGTTTGTTTTGAGGTGCAGGGTCACATATTTGTTGTTATCACTTTATTAGTCATTTTCCCCTTTTTAGGTGATACGCTATCAGCGTATCACCTATTGTGATTGTCAAAATTTCTCTTTTTAGGTGATAAGCTTTTAGCGTATCACCTATTGTGTTTGTCAAAATCTTCCTTTCTTTCTTTTTAGGTGATACGCTTTTAGCGTATCACCTATTGTGTTTGTCAAAATCTTCCTTTCTTTCTTTTTATTCTTCTTTCTTTCTGGCACATTTTGTGTCGTGAATATCTCAACATTGACATGACGGAATAACATGACATTTTCAGTCAACATGTCTCATGACAATATCTAGCCACAATAAGGTTTTCATGACAGTAACATATCTATGACGTCATCTAGGCGCCATTTTGTGATTTTCGGACCATGTTACATGATCGATCATAACTTCATAACTAAAGGTCATTTCTGTATCATTTTCGTTGGACATAAAGTTCAGGTCACTCTCTATCTTACTTTTTAATGCTAATTACCTAGGACATCATAACGCGCGCATTAGCGCGCGTCAAAGTTTTTAAATGCTTAAAACGACTTCCCAATGGGAAATCTCGAAGTTTCAGACAATTTTAAGCGTTCCGCGCGTTCGCGTCCGTCCGCGCATTTCCGCGCGCAGTGCGCGTAAGCAACATGAAAATGCACATTTTTTGACAGATTTGGATTCCTGATACATTAAGTAACAATATCCATTGATTTTCGATCAATTTCGACCTATAACAAAGGAATGCGCTGGCGTCAAAGTTGAAATTTCGTGTGCGCGTCTATGTGGAAATATAGCGAAAAACATGTCTTTGTTTATTTCGCCATAGCTCTTTAAAACGTCAGGTGACCCTATGTTTTTATTGCATATTACAAAAGCATATGAATTGAAAATAACGTTTCAAGTATCAATATTTCCCTAAATACATTATGACGTCATCATATCATCATCTGAAATCAAAAAAGTGGAATTAATTTTTTTGAGGTACTGTTTCTGACATTCATTTGCTCGTATCTCTGTTGTTTAAGCTCAATATTATCCCAAATTCAGATATGTTGTACTTTGAACATTTGCCTTTTAAGTGCAAGTCATGGTTTTGAAATTTGATAACGTCATTATACCTTAAATTGTGATTAAAGGTAAAGATGCAAAATCGGACAAGTTTACGTGTTATGTCTATGGGAGGTGATTTTTTTTTAAACCATGCATTGACTTGACAACGTTTAAGCACCTTTATCTCAGCTGATTTTGCTTCATTTCCTCTGAAACTTTAGTATGTTGTAGCTGAGACAATAAGCTTCAGTAATCATGCATTTTATTTTTTGAAATCTCATCATCAGGTTGACAATTTTGCAGTTTAAAACTGAAAATGAGAATGGAATGTGGACAAAACGATTCCCGATTCATCTTTCACATACATAAGTTTACGTTCCTCATATTTTCTCGCCGAGACGTATGGCCGAGTGGTTAAAGGCGACGTCTCAGAGACGTGAAGTTGCGGGTTCGAACCCCACAAGATCACGAAACAAAATACTTAGCTATTTTACTTTTTTTCTTCAATTTTGTATTACATATTCGTCCATGTAGAAATCACGTACGTATATAAACGCACCTATACACACGCACAGACACACACACACACGCCATATCCCTCTTTTTTGTGTGTTGGAGACCACATTGCTTCGACTGCAGCACAATTTTGCAGGTTGACTTTGTCAAACCGATCATAGTATGTAATGACGACGACTGAGGTGTTGTACTTTGAACAATTGTCTTTCAAGACGATGTCATTGTTTTGTAATTTGATGACGTCATTACACTGAAAATTGTGATTAAAGGCAAGGTATCAAAACCAGCCGATTATAGGTTTTATGTCTGCGGGACGTATTTTTCCCAAGTTGCCAGAAATGGCATAGCGACCTCAGTCGTTACAAGGCCGCTTTTCCGTCTAGCAATGCAATAGATGTTCACACGGCCACGTTGGTTGAGTGGGCATTGACTTTCCCCCTGTTATATCTATACATTGTTTTTTTTTTGTCTTACCATTTCCGTGGATGACCCGTGGCCGAGTGGTTACAGAAACGGTTTCGCATGTACGCTCAATATAACTTCAAGGTGCCTATATCACATTCTTTTCTTTGTCGATCACAGATGACTGTCATCTGATGACCACAAACGTATCACATAACTCGTCCTCAATGTGACGAGTTTTCATGTCTCGTTTTTTATTCTTCTTTCTTTCTGCCACATTTTGTGTCGTCAATATCTCAACAATGGCATTACGGAATAACATGACATTTTCAGTCAACATGTCTCATGACAAAATCTAGCCACAATAAGGTTTTCATGACAGTAACATATCTATGACGTCATCTAGGCGCCATTTTGTGATTTTCGGACCTTGTCACATGATCGATCATAACTTCATAACTGGATATCATTTCTGTATCATTTTCGGTGGACATAAAGTTCAGGTCACGCTCTATCTTACTTTTTAACGCTAGTTACCCAGGTCTTCATTACGCGCGCGTTTGCGCGCGTCAAAATTTTAAAAGGCTCAAAACGACTTCCCAATGGGAAATCTCGAAGTTTCAGACAATTTTAAGCGTTTCAAACATTTTCTCGCGTGCGCGTCCGTCCGCGCAATTTCGCGCGCAGAGGGCGTAAGCAACATGAAAATGCATTTTTTTTTGACTGATTTGGATTCCTGATACTTTGAGTAACAATATCCATTGATTTCCGATCGATGTTGACCTATAACAAAGAAATGCACTGGCGTCAAAGTTGAAATTCCGCGCGCGCGTCTTTCTGCAAATATAGTGAAAAAACATGTCTTTGTTTATTTCGGCATAGCTCTTTAAATCGTCCATTGACCCTATATTTCTATTGCATATTACAAAAGCATATGAATTGTAAATAACATTCCAAGTATCAATATTGCCAGGAAAACTCGATGACGTGATCATATCGTCATTTTAAATAAAAAAAGTGGAATTGATTTTTTTGAGGTACTGTTTCTGACATTCATTTGCTCGTATCTCTATTGTTTAAGCTCGATATTATCCCAAATTCGGATATGTTGTAATTTGAACATTTGCCTTTCAAGTCCATGTCATGGTTTTGGAATTTGATGACGTCATCATACTTTAAATTGTGATTACAGGTAAAGACTCAAAATCGGACAAGTTTACGTGTAATGTCTATGGGAGGTGATTTTCTCTTAAACCATACATTGACTTGACAACGTTTAAGCACCTTTATCTCAGCTGATTTTGCTCCATTTCCTCTGAAACTTAAGTATGTTGTAGCTCAGACAATAAGCTGCAGTAATCATGCATTTTATATTTTCAAATCTCCTCATTAGGTCGACAATTTTGTAGTTAAAAACTGAAAATGAGAATGCAATCTGTACGGAACGATTCCCGATTGTTCTTTGCAACTGTATATTGGTCGAATCCACGCGGCCACTTGTGGGAAGTTGAATAGCGCCATCTCAGTCAGCACTGTGACGATAGTTTTATCATACAGTTAAGTTTCGCATAGGATCTTCAGGACAGCCGTGTGGCGTAATCGCTTAGCGCGCTGGGTGTTCATAACGCCATACCGGAAGGCGAGAAGTTCGACTCCCGCAGGAGTTTTCTCTTTCTTTCTTTTTCTTTTTTTTTTATCGGCAGTTCAGCTTTACTCCGATGTCATTTATCGTATTATTTTATCAAGTATACGTAACCCGTGAACACGGCTGCTCTATTTCCCTTGTTTTTTATTGGAGTTTGGAGATTGGGTTTGCTTCATTAATTTTGTCACACTTAATGTTGTAAATTGCCCCTTGTTACAGTGTCCCGCTTGCCACCTTTCGTTTGCTCTTTCCTTTTCTCTTCATTGGTTCTTGTTATATTGTAACAGGATAGGTATAGTCTGGGTGCTAAAGGCTGAACCTTGTTTTGCCGTCCACCCAGTGTTTTTTGATGGTTTTACCCTATTTTGGGGGTGCTGAATCCGAATCTGGATGATGCAACTCTTGCATCCTTGAGGATTTTGAGATATTCAAGATGGCCGTCAAAATGGCCGCCAAAATCGGAAATTCCTATGTATTTCCTTCTAAATGGTGAGAAATTGAAAACAATTGATGGTTCAAAGCTATTTCGAGGGTGCTGAACCCGAATCTGGCTGATGCGACTCTTGCATCCTTGAGGATATTGAGACATTCAAGATGGCCGCCAAAATGGCAGCCAAATTACCCGGAAATTCCTATGTATTTCCTTCTAAATGGTGAGAAGTTCAAAACAATTTATGGTTCTAAGCTATTTCGAGGATGCTGAATCCGAATCTTGCTGATGCGACTCTTGCATCATTGAGTATTTTGAGATATTCAAGATGGCCGCCAAAATGGCCGCCAAAATGGCCGCCCAAACCGGAAATTCCTATGTACTTCCTTCTTAGTGGTGAGTAATTGAAAACAATTGATAGTTCGAAGCTATTTCGACGGTGCTGAATCCGAATCAGGATGATGCGACTCTTGCATCCTTGAGGATATTGAGCTATTCAAGATGGCCGCCAAAATGGCAGCCAAATTACCCGGAAATTCCTATGTATTTCCTTCTAAATGGTGAGAAGTTCAAAAACAATTTATGGTTCTAAGCTATTTCGAGGATGCTGAATCCGAATCTTGCTGATGCGACTCTTGCATCATTGAGGATTTTGAGATATTCAAGATGACCGCCAAAATGGCCGCCAAAACCGGAAATTCCCCTGTATTTCCTTCTAAATGGTGAGAAATTGAAAAACTATTGATGGTTTTACCCTAGTTCGAGGGTGCTGAATCAGAATCTTGATAAAACTCTTGCATCCTTAAGGGTTTTGAGATAATAGAGATGGCCACCAAAATGACCGCCAAAAATGGAAACTCACATGTAGAGTAATAGAGACCCCCTTTTTCCTTCTAAATGGTGTAAAATTGAAAACAAACTGATGGATTTACCCTATTTTGAGTTTGCTGAATTTCAAGCTGCAGGATCCAGCTCTCGCATCCTTAATGGTTTTGAGATGATAAAGATGGCCGCCAAAATGGCCCCAAATGGCCGTCAAAAACGGAAATTCCCATTTAGGCCCCCTAATTCGGTCTAAATGGTGTAAAATTGAAAACAATTGGTGGTTTTACCCTATTTAGAAGGTGTTGAATCCGAGCCTGGTTGATGCAACTCTTGTGTTTTGGGGGGTTTTGAGAATTCCAAGATGACCGCCAAAATAACTGTCAATATTGAAATTTTTGAGACCCTATTCAGCACCCTCGACATTTTGTTGTTGCCATTTTTGCGTTCCTTAGGGTTTTGAGATGTCCAAGATGACCGCCAAATTAATTGGCAGAAATTGAAATTCCAATGTTAATTTTTTTTTTCTAAATGGTAAAAATTTGAAAATAAATTGATGGTCTCACCCCATTTCGAGGGTGCTGAAGGTTTTGAGATATTTACAAATGTCCTGTATAAACGGAAATTCCTTGATATTTTCTTATAAATTGTGAAATATTGTGCTATAAAGTGAAGCGAGTGATTAAAAGCAATAATCCGTATTCTTGAATTCAACTCGGTTGAGCAAATTTGTCAAATCAGCCAACAATTAATGGCATCCAAAATGAATGTCACAATGGTATTGTAATATACTGAGATATTCCGCCATGTCTCAAACGGAACTTTAACACGTAATGGAAAGAAAATGATATTGACATCATACTGAAACGTACAAACACAAAGATAAGACTGAAAATTTCTTTATGCACAATAATTGTTATAGAGTAATGCCTGTGGTAGCCAATAAGGGCTCCGCAGACTGATGTGAAGTTAATCCTTTTTGGTTATAAGAGTAATATTAAATTATGGCCTGCTGGCATTTGGTGTTCAAATTTGTCTTGTATTCTTGTGAGTCTCGCCGCGTACTCTTATGAAACTTGTGGCATATTCTGATTACGTCACTAGAAATGGTTGCATCCATGACCACTATAGTAGATATCAATATAAAGGTAGTTTCAAAAGCACTCTGCGTGATTATGATATTCGTAAGTACTGGACTATCAACTATTACCTTACATGTTGTTGTTTGTTTGTTTGTTTGTTTGTTTGTTTGTTTTACTGCGCGTTACCTGTGATTTTTCCATCCCCTCGTGTGTATGATATCGTCGCTTGGGCGACAAGACCCTGTGTATCTGAAATTTTAGTGAAAATGACATTTTTGAATAAACAAATAATCAGTTAATGATGTCCTGTCCAAACCTTTGCTGTCTTCACCCAAAAAATGAAGCTACCATGGCATGTCAAAGGAAAGGTTCTCTCATTTGTTATAGTGCTTTGGCTGCTATGTTTGTTTGCTTTTTGTTTTTGTTTTTGTTTTTGTTTTTCTGTCCTGAACATGTGACATTTTGTAGATGCGAGGTTTGTCGCCCCATATATATATATATATATATATATATATATATATATATATAATATTACATCATATTGAAGAAAAATTTGAAGCAGAACTATAAAAATGTCCAACTCTTGTTTTGGTCAATGTCATCAAGACCACCAATATAAACCAATTAACCAATGTGAGTGTTCATGGATGAACCGATTAAAACTGTTCATGGATTAAAACAGGTAATATTGGGAATCTCAGTAAACTTCTCTACATCACTATCACAATATGATCGAGATGGGTATGTCTTGTCCGCTGATTGTTAGTGTTTAAAACATATCCATGATATGTAGATGAAACAGTGTAATCTTTCAAATATTCAACCGCATCTATAGTCTTGCAGGATTCATTCCTGGCACAGCTGTATCTTACAAACTCCAAGATATCCGGTAAAGCTGGTTTCACTGTACAGCAAGTTCAAACTGGGATGTACAATATGCATTCGTTTATCAGTAGAGTATGGTTGGGTTTAGATTTTGCCATTGACGAAAACCTGAAATAGGGTAAAACCATCAAATGTTATCAATTTCTCACCATTCTGGCGAGCATTTGGCGGCTATCTTGAATTTCTCCAAACTCTGAATGATGCAAGGGTGGTTTCGTCCAGATTCGCATTCAGCACAGTGATCAAAATAGGGTGGAATAGTTGTTCTCAATTGCGAAATATTAGAATTGAAATACGTGGAAATTTCCGGTTTTGGCAGCCATTTTGAAATCGGAATAGAATAGAACCATCAATTATTCTCAATTTTGAACCATTGAGAATGAAATACGTGAGAATTTCCGGTTTTGGCGGCCATTTTGGCGGCCATCTTGAATATCTCAAAATCCTCAAGGATGCAAGAGTTGTATCATCCAGATTCGGATTTAGCACCCTCCAAACAGAGTAAAACCATCAATTGTTTTCAATTTCTCACCATTTAAAAGGAAATACGTGAGAATTTCCGGTTTTGGCGGCCATTTTGGCGGCCATCTTGAATATCTCAATATCCTCGAGGATGCAGGAGTTGCATCATCCAGATTCGGATTCAGCACCATCCAAACAGGGTAAAACCATCGATCATTTTGAATTTCTCACCATTTAGAAGGAAATACATCGGGATTTCTGGTTTTAATTGGCGGTTATTTCGGCGGCCACTTTGGCGGCCATCTTGAATATCTCAAAACCCTCAATGATGCAAGAGTTGCATCATCCAGATTCGGATTCAGCACCATCGAAATAGGGTAAAACCATCAATTGTTTTCAATTTCTCACGATTCAAAAGGAAATACATGGGAATTTCCAGTTTTGGTGCCCATTTTGGCGGCCATCTTGAATATCTCAAAATCCTCAAGGATGCAAGAGTTGCATCATCCAGATTCGGATTCAGCACCCTCGAAATAGGGTAAAACCATCAAGTGTTTTCAATTTTTCACCATTGAGAATGAAATACGTGAGAATTTCCGGTTTGGGCGGCCATTTTGGCGGCCATCTTGAATATCTCAAAACCCTCAAGGATGCAAGAGTTGCATCATCCAGATTCGGATTCAGCACCCTCGAAATAGGGTAAAACCATCAAAAAACATTGGGTGGACGGTAAAACAAGGTTAGGCCCAAAAAGTGGCTTTGGCACCCAGACTAGTAGGAACATGTACGTTTAGATAACTTGCAGGAATGGGAGCTGAATTGATTAACTCTAGTCCAGGTGTATGGCGTCTCGCTCATCTCTTTGAAATTCCAGGTTGTTATTGTTTGACCCAATAACGGAGTTGTAGACAGGTTTTATGTTGCTATAGAGGTATCTTGTGCCACATGAGTGGAAGGCATCACTGTTTAGTAGTAGTAATGAACTTTTTCATGTTGTATATATTATTATGGTATAAAGATATTAATTTCACATCCAATCTTCGGGACAGCCGTGTGGCTTTATGGTCGCTTGGCGCGCTGCATGGTCATTATGCACTACCTTAGGACGAGATGTTCGGGACCCGCAGGACGCTATTATTTTTTTTCTCTCCCTCTCTTTCTTTGTTTTTCTTTTGGCAGTTCAGCTTCATTCCGATGTCATTACCCCACGACACACAGACACTCAAGTTCCCCCCTTTTTTTTGTCGGAGGCTGGAGGTTGAATTTGCTAAATTTATCATACGTAATGTTGTAAATTGCCCTTGGTATACAGTGCCCCGCTTGCCACCTTTCGTTTTCTCTTTCCTTTTCTCTACGTTTGTTCCTGTTACACTGCACAAGACAGGTCGGAAAATAATTTACATAACTCAACTGGAGCAGGAATGGCAACTGAATAAATTAACTCTAGGCCAGGTGTATGGCGTCTCGCTCGTCTCTTTGAAATTCCAGGTTGTTATTGTTTGACCCAATAACGGAATTGTAGACAGGTTTTATGTTGCTATAGAGGTATCTTGTGCCACATGAGTAGAAGGCATCACTGTTTAGTAGTAGTAATGAAGTTTTTCATGTCCCTCCATGTCAATTATAGTGTGTTCAAAGGGGTTGTGTGTCTATCTGCCAAAGAAAAGGAAAACCTTATTTTCGTCATGGCTATTTCTCTATACGTAACCGTAGGTGATGAGTGTTGTTGGTATCTGAGCAGTGAATAACACAGCATCAGGCTAAAATCCCCCTTAGTTATACGCGCTAAGCGTTCAATTTGATATATCTTTATTTATGTAGTTAATCACTGCTAATGGAGTTACAGAATTATGTTATGACACGTTTCACTGAAAGTTTGTAAAGCAAAGTTTATGGACAAGGCAAGCAATTGTACATGAATAATACCAATGATTTCAGAGGGAAATTATGGTATACCTAAATGTAAGGGTATCATTGCTTTGGAATTGCTGAGACAATATCTTGGCACGAGGGCTTCCACCTGTAACAACTGATCCCTTTGAAGATGTGTCAGTCACGGTTGATCGTCATGATTCATCTTTCACGTAGAAGCTTCCGTTCCACACTCTTAGTTCGAGAAGACTTACCATCATACTTCAAATTGTGATTAAAGGTAAAGACTCAAAATCAGACAAGTTGACGTGTTATGTCTATGGAAGGTGATTGTTTTTTTAAACCATGCATTGACTTGACAACGTTTAAGCACATTTATCTCAGCTGATTTTGCTCCATTTCCTCTGAAACTTAAGTATGTGGTAGCTCAGACAATAAGCTGCAGTAATCATGCATTTTATTTTTTTCAAATCTCCTCATCAGGTTGATAATTTTGCAGCTAAAAACTGAAAATGAGAATGGAATGTGGACCAAACGATTCCTGAATCATCTTTCACATATAAGCTTACGTTCCTCATATTTTCTCGTCAAGACGTACATGGCCGAGAGGATAAAGGCGACGTCACAAAAGACGTGAGGTTGCACACGTACGGGTTCGAACCCCATGAGAGCATGAAACAAAATATCTTTTGCTTTTTTTGTTTTATGGAGTATTCACCTTCGTCCATGTAGAAATCACGTTTTCATGTAAACGTACACACACACAGGCACACACAGGCACACACACACACACACACACACACACAATATCCCTACTGAATATCAATGTAAATTTGTGTTGTGTATAGCATACATAGATAGATTTAAGTTTCGCACAAGATCTTCGGATCTTCCGTGTGGCAGAATCGCTTAGCACGCTGCGTGTTTATAATGCCCTACCGGAAGGAGAGAAGTTAATCGAGTCCCGCAGGACTTTTTCCTTTTATTTCTTTTTTCTTTTTTTCTGCAGTTCAGCTTCACTCTGATGTCATGAACAAAGCTACTCTATTTCCCTTGTTTTGTATTGGAGTTTGGAGGTTGGGTTTGCTTCATTAATTTTGTCACACGTAATGTTGTAAATTGCCCCTTGAAACAGTACCCCGCTTGCCACCATTCGTTTTCTCTTTCCCTTTCTCTTTATAGTGTTCTTGTTATACTGTAGCAGGATATTTAGGAACGTGTACGTTTACATAACTAACAGGAATGGGAACTGAATTAATTAACTCTAGTCCAGGTGCATGGCGTCTCGCTTATCTCTTTGGAATTCCAAGTTGTTATTGTTTGACCAAATAACGGAGTTAAAGACAGGCAGGGAAGGAAGTGACTTGATATTGCTTCATAATGAGGAATTTCGGGCAACACCTTTCCAAGTGTAGTGATTATGACGGGGTTCTCTGTCGTTTATTTTTGTCATGGCTGTTTCACTAGTTAGCCATAGGTGATATATGTTGCTGGCATCTGGGAGAATAGAACAGATCAGTACCAAACTGGAATAGCCCTATAAGCAATGTGGTAAGCGTTCAATTTTTTGCATTATCTTTCTTCTTTAAAGTCAATTAATACTCATCGAAATACACAATGATTATAATATGACACGTTCCACTGGTAGTTTAGGAAAAGGGAGTTAATGCACGATGCAATGATAAATGTGCTACCATTGATTTTAGAGACGTCATTGTGGTGTCGTACTGGTGATGGTAAGGGAACCATAGATTGCTTTTAAAGTAATCTATTGGACAATCATTGGACCTTTGCATCAAGACCGTATTCCCATCTAGAATATAATGCATGTTCCTGCGGCGTTTTCTTTTTTAATCCTGACGTGGACATTTCCTTTTTCTTGTTTTTAATTTAAGAATGTTATATCTAAATTTGTTTCTTTCCCCTAACATTTTTTTGTTGTTGTTGAATATAAAGTTGGACATTCCGTGACCGAGTAGAAGAGCAGCGATTTAGTTACAGTTTCAATGCATCTTGTTTACCATCTTCTCTGACATTAAATTGATGGTTTTTATATTTGACATTGTCTGTCTATTTGCCTGTTTATGCTCATAAAACACTGCTATAACAACTAATACATTTGCTTCACTTGTCACATGCAATGATATGGATTGCAGTTGTGCATGCAGTTTTCCTTTTGCCACCTCTCGTTTTTCTCTCCCCTTTTCCCTCACTTTGGTTTTGTTATACTGCAGATGGGAATGATTACAATAACATAACCCAACTTAAAGTAGGAATGAGAACTGAATAAATTAACTCTAGGCCAGGTGTATACAGCGTCTCGCTCATCTCTTTGAAATTTCAGGTTGTCATTGTTCGACCAACGGAGTTGAAGACAGGCTTTATGTTGCTATAGAGGTATCTCGCGCCACATGAATAGAATGCATACGCTGTTTAGTATTAGTAATGAACTTTTTCATGTCCATCCCTGCCAATAAAAGTGTGTTTGACGGGATTCTGTGTCATTCTGCCTACGAGAAAGCAAAGTTTTATTTTCACCATGGCTGTTTCTCTATTCGTAGCCGTGGGTGATGGGTGTTGTTGGCATCTGGGCAGTAAAGAACCGAGTATCATGCTATAATACCCCCCCCCCCCCCCCCCCCCCCCCTTAGGTTCTAAGCGTTCAATACGGTGATATATCTTTCTTCTTTATTATATCAATCACTGTTGATGGAATTACAGAATTATATTATGACACGTTTCACTCAAAGCTTAAAAAACAAAGTTTATGCACGATACAAGTAATGGTGCATGAGTCCTATAGGCCATTGATTTTAGATGAGAAATTATGATATGCCTATAGTAGCGGTGTCATTGATTAGGAATTAATGACACGATTAAGCACTCTTTCCACTTCTAACTGTCCCCTTTGAATGTGTGTCGATCACGTGAGATTGTCATAAATTATCATTCACGTGAGATCGTCATAAATTATCATTCACGTATACGCTTACGTTCAAAGTGTACTCTTAGTTGGAGGAGACCTATAGTTACATGGTTAAAGGTGATGTCTCTTTCGCTAGAGCCGTACGTTTGGCCCGTTTTTCTTTTGCCCTTTTCTCTTTAATTGAGGTATCACTTTCGTCCAGGATAAATCACATTCTCATGTAAACAGACTCACTTGCTCTATATCCTTTGTTTTGTATCGGAGGCTTCATTGGTTTTACTGCTGGTAAATCTCACAAGCTTGTATATAGCTGTAAGAGCTCTCTGAACTGATCATTGTTATAGCGAGATTAGAGGGAGTCATATTGGTTATGTAAATAATGGTCAAAGGTCATGTTTTAAAAGGCCACTGTTAAAGCCAGGATGGTTATAAACACTTAATTGTCATGTTTTATTTGTACGTGCCGAGGATCACTTGGACCCCGTTTACAGTGCGAGGCTCGGCCTCGGCTGGGCCGCGCCGAGCCCACCTTCATTTCGGTGTAAACGCGCAAAAGGCCAAATGCGGGGCCAAAATTGGCCTCGCATTAGGCCACGCTCTGGAGGTGGTCTCGGTCGCGGCCGAGCCGCGGTCGCGCCCGGCCTTTTTCTCAGTGTAAACGCAAACTGGGCTAAATGCGCGGCCAATTTTAGTCTGGCTTCCAAACCCTCGCCTGTACTATTTCGCTATTCAGGATATTAACCACTTCAACGTCGAAAACTAGTATAGTTAGGTGATACGCTATCAGCGTATCACCTATTGTGATTGTCAAAATTTCTCTTTTTTTTAGGTGATACGCTATCAGCGTATCACCTATTGTGATTGTCAAAATTTCTCTTTTTAGGTGATACGCTTTTAGCGTATCACCTATTGTGTTTGTCAAAATCTTCCTTTCTTTCTTTTTATTCTTCTTTCTTTCTGGCACATTTTGTGTCGTGAATATCTCAACATTGACATGACGGAATAACATGACATTTTCAGTCAACATGTCTCATGACAATATCTAGCCACAGTAAGGTTTTCATGACAGTAACATATCTATGACGTCATCTAGGCGCCATTTTGTGATTTTCGGACCATGTTACATGATCGATCATAACTTCATAACTAAAGGTCATTTCTGTATCATTTTCGTTGGACATAAAGTTCAGGTCACGCTCTATCTTACTTTTTAATGCTAATTACCTAGGACATCATTACGCGCGCATTAGCGCGCGTCAAAGTTTTTAAATGCTTAAAACGACTTCCCAATGGGAAATCTCGAAGTTTCAGACAATTTTCAGCGTTCCGCGCGTTCGCGTCCGTCCGCGCATTTCCGCGCGCAGTGCGCGTAAGCAACATGAAAATGCACATTTTTTGACAGATTTGGATTCCTCATACATTAAGTAACAATATCCATTGATTTCCGATCAATTTCGACCTATAACAAAGGAATGCGCTGGCGTCAAAGTTGAAATTTCGTGTTCGCGTCTATGTGGAAATATAGCGAAAAACATGTCTTTGTTTATTTCGCCATAGCTCTTTAAAACGTCAGGTGACCCTATGTTTTTATTGCATATTACAAAAGCATATGAATTGAAAATAACGTTTCAAGTATCAATATTTCCCTAAATACATTATGACGTCATCATATCATCATCTGAAATCAAAAAAGTGGAATTAATTTTTTTTAGGTACTGTTTCTGACATTCATTTGCTCGTATCTCTGTTGTTTAAGCTCAATATTATCCCAAATTCAGATATGTTGTACTTTGAACATTTGCCTTTTAAGCCCAAGTCATGGTTTTGAAATTTGATGACGTCATCATACCTTAAATTGTGATTAAAGGTAAAGATGCAAAATCGGACAAGTTTACGTGTTATGTCTATGGGAGGTGATTTTTTTTAAAACCATGCATTGACTTGACAACGTTTAAGCACCTTTATCTCAGCTGATTTTGCTTCATTTCCTCTGAAACTTAAGTATGTTGTAGCTGAGACAATAAGCTTCAGTAATCATGCATTTTATTTTTTGAAATCTCATCATCAGGTTGACAATTTTGCAGTTTAAAACTGAAAATGAGAATGGAATGTGGACAAAACGATTCCCGATTCAGCTTTCACATACATAAGTTTACGTTCCTCATATTTTCTCGCCGAGACGTATGGCCGAGTGGTTAAAGGCGACGTCTCAGAGACGTGAGGTTGCGGGTTCGAACCCCACAAGATCACGAAACAAAATACTTAGCTATTTTACTTTTTTTCTTCAATTTTGTATTACATATTCGTCCATGTAGAAATCACGTTCGTATATAAACGCACCTATACACACACAGAGACACACAGACACACGCCATATCCCTCTTTTTTGTGTGTTGGAGACCACATTGCTTCGACTGCAGCAACATTTTGCAGGTTGACTTTGTCAAACCGATCATAGTATGTAATGACGACGACTGAGGTGTTGTACTTTGAACATTTGTCTTTCAAGACCATGTCATTGTTTTGTACTTTGATGACGTCATCACACTGAAAATTGTGATTAAAGGCAAGGTATCAAAACCAGCCGATTATAGGCTTTATGTCTACGGCGCGTATTTTTCCCAAGTTGCCAGAAATGGCATAGCGACATCAGTCGTTACAAGGCCGCATTTCCGTCTAGCAATGCAATACATGTTCACGCGGCCACGATTGTTGAGTGGGCATTGACTTTTTCCCCCTGTAATATCCATACATTTCTTTTTTGCCTTACCATTTCCGGGGATGTCCCGTGGCCGATTGGTTAGAAAAACGGTTTTGCATGCACGCTCAATATATCTTCAAGGTGCCTATATCACATTCTTTTCTTTGTCGATCACAGATGACCGACACCTGATGACCCCAAGCGTATCACCTAACTCGTCAGCGTGACGAGTTTCATATCTCGTTATTCTTCTTTCTTTCTGGCACATTTTGTGTCGTGAATATCTCAACATTGACATGACGGAATAACATGACATTTTCAGTCAACATGTCTCATGACAATATCTAGCCACAATAAGGTTTTCATGACAGTAACATATCTATGACGTCATCTAGGCGCCATTTTGTGATTTTCGGACCATGTTACATGATCGATCATAACTTCATAACTAAAGGTCATTTCTGTATCATTTTCGTTGGACATAAAGTTCAGGTCACGCTCTATCTTACTTTTTAATGCTAATTACCCAGGACATCATTACGCGCGCATTAGCGCGCGTCAAAGTTTTTAAATGCTTAAAACGACTTCCCAATGGGAAATCTCGAAGTTTCAGACAATTTTAAGCGTTCCGCGCGTTCGCGTCCGTCCGCGCATTTCCGCGCGCAGTGCGCGTAAGCAACATGAAAATGCACATTTTTTGACAGATTTGGATTCCTCATACATTAAGTAACAATATCCATTGATTTCCGATCAATTTCGACCTATAACAAAGGAATGCGCTGGCGTCAAAGTTGAAATTTCGTGTTCCCGTCTATGTGGAAATATAGCGAAAAACATGTCTTTGTTTATTTCGCCATAGCTCTTTAAAACGTCAGGTGACCCTATGTTTTTATTGCATATTACAAAAGCATATGAATTGAAAATAACGTTTCAAGTATCAATATTTCCCTAAATACATTATGACGTCATCATATCATCATCTGAAATCAAAAAAGTGGAATTAATTTTTTTGAGGTACTGTTTCTGACATTCATTTGCTCGTATCTCTGTTGTTTAAGCTCAATATTATCCCAAATTCAGATATGTTGTACTTTGAACATTTGCCTTTTAAGCCCAAGTCATGGTTTTGAAATTTGATGACGTCATCATACCTTAAATTGTGATTAAAGGTAAAGATGCAAAATCGGACAAGTTTACGTGTTATGTCTATGGGAGGTGATTTTTTTTAAAACCATGCATTGACTTGACAACGTTTAAGCACCTTTATCTCAGCTGATTTTGCTTCATTTCCTCTGAAACTTAAGTATGTTGTAGCTGAGACAATAAGCTTCAGTAATCATGCATTTTATTTTTTGAAATCTCATCATCAGGTTGACAATTTTGCAGTTTAAAACTGAAAATGAGAATGGAATGTGGACAAAACGATTCCCGATTCAGCTTTCACATACATAAGTTTACGTTCCTCATACTTTCTCGCCGAGACGTATGGCAGAGTGGTTAAAGGCGACGTCTCAGAGACGTGAGGTTGCGGGTTCGAACCCCACAATATCACGAAACAAAATACTTAGCTATTTTACTTTTTTTCTTCAATTTTGTATTACATATTCGTCCATGTAGAAATCACGTTCGTATATAAACGCACCTATACACACACACAGACACACAGACACACGCCATATCCCTCTTTTTTGTGTGTTGGAGACCACTTTGCTTCGACTGCAGCAACATTTTGCAGGTTGACTTTGTCAAATCGATCATAGTATGTAATGACGACGACTGAGGTGTTGTACTTTGAACATTTGTCTTTCAAGACCATGTCATTGTTTTGTACTTTGATGACGTCATCACACTGAAAATTGTGATTAAAGGCAAGGTATCAAAACCAGCCGATTATAGGCTTTATGTCTACGGCGCGTATTTTTCCCAAGTTGCCAGAAATGGCATAGCGACATCAGTCGTTACAAGGCCGCATTTCCGTCTAGCAATGCAATACATGTTCACGCGGCCACGATTGTTGAGTGGGCATTGACTTTTTCCCCCTGTAATATCCATACATTTCTTTTTTGCCTTACCATTTCCGGGGATGTCCCGTGGCCGATTGGTTAGAGAAACGGTTTTGCATGCACGCTCAATATAACTTCAAGGTACCTATATCACATTCTTTTCTTTGTCGATCACAGATGACCGACACCTGATGACCCCAAGCGTATCACCTAACTCGTCAGCGTGACGAGTTTCCTATCTCTGATAGCGTATCACCTATTGTGATTGTCAAAATTTCTTTTTAGGTGATACGCTTTTAGCGTATCACCTATTGTGTTTGTCAAAATCTTCATTTCTTTCTTTTTAGGTGATACGCTATCAGCGTATCACCTATTGTGATTGTCAAAATTTCTCTTTTTTTTATTCTTCTTTCTTTCTGCCACATTTTGTGTCGTCAATATCTCAACAATGACATTACGGAATAACATAACATTTTCAGTCAACATGTCTCATAACAATATCTAGCCACAATAAGGTTTTCATGACAGTAACATATCTATGACGTCATCTAGGCGCCATTTTGTGATTTTCGGACCTTGTCACATGATCGATCATAACTTCATAACTAGATATCATTTCTGTATCATTTTCGGTGGACATAAAGTTCAGGTCAGGCTCTATCTTACGTTTTAACGCTAGTTACCAAGGTCATCATTACGCGCGCGTTTGCGCGCGTCAAAATTTTAAAAGGCTCAAAACGACTTCTCAATGGGAAATCTCGAAGTTTCAGACAATTCTAAGCGTTTCAAACATTTTCTCGCGTGCGCGTCCGTCCGCGCAATTTCGCGCGCAGAGGGCGTAACCAACATGAAAATGCAATTTTTTTTGACTGATTTGGATTTCTGATACTTTGAGTAACAATATCCATTGATTTCCGATCGATTTTGACCTATAACAAAGGAATGCACTGGCGTCAAAGTTGAAATTCCGCGCGCGCGTCTTTCTGCAAATATAGTGAAAAAACATGTTTTTGTTTATGTCGCCATAGCTCTTTAAATCGTCCATTGACCCTATATGTGACTCTGCACCTCAAAACAAACAAAAAGTCGCCAGACATGAATTTTAAGTTAAGACCATATTCTGAAAGAGCAGACTTTAAGCTTTAAAATGATGTATAACTCAAATCAAATGGACTCTCCTAACCTATCTAAATATTGGAAAGAAAGCACAAACTCAGGAAAAGTGTGAACTGAGAAAAGAGGCTCTGAAGTACAGTGTCTATTCAAGCACTTAATCTTTACCAAACCGTGATGGCTGTGCGATGAATGGGACAAAAAACAGGAAGTAAACCACCAGAGTAACAACAATGAAGGGATTATCAGATTAAACTGAAATTAAGCATGCCTCATTAACACATTCTGTCTATACTTAATGCCAACTTTCAAAGCAGTAGCTCTATCCCTTCAAAAGTTATTAGAGTTGAAAGTGAAGAGTGTGGACAAGGTTTTTCAGAAAGGAAAAAGGGATTCTAAAGACACACCTGATCACAGTATTCTACCAAAAATGTTCGAGATAAACTGCTAAAAAAACACACTTTCCTGCCCGTTTTATGATACCAAATTTTAGCATAATGTAAAAGAAGACCCACTCTTTCAGAAAATATGAAAAAGTCAAGATCGGCTAGGTTGACCCATTTCACTTATTTTCAGTCCTCACGCAAAATCAGTGTGTGCGACTTTATGTTCGTTTTGAGGTGCACTGTCACATATTTCTATTGCATATTACAAAAGCATATGAATTGGAAATAACGTTTCAAGTACCAATATTGCCAGGAAAACTCATGACGTCATCATATCATCATCTGAAATCAAAAAAGTGGAATTAATTTTTTTGAGGTACTGTTTCTGACATTCATTTACTCGTATCTCTATTGTTTAAGCTTAATATCACCCCAAATTCAGATATGTTTTACTTTGAACATTTGCCTTTCAAGTCCATGTCATGGTTTTGAAATTTGATGACGTCATCATACTTTAAATTGTGATTAAAGGTAAAGACGCAAAATCGGACAAGTTTACGTGTTATGTCTATGGGAGGTGATTTTTTTTAAAACCATACATTGACTTGACAACGTTTAAGCACCTTTATCTCAGATGATTTTGCTTCATTTCCTCTGAAAATTAAGTATGTTGTAGCTGTGACAATAAGCTGCAGTAATCATGCATTTTATTTTTTGAAATCTCCTCATCAGGTTGACAATTTTGCAATTTAAAACTGAAAATGAGAATGGAATGCGGACGAAACGATTCCTGATTCATCTTTCACGTACATAAGTTTACGTTCCTCTAATTTTCTCGTCGAGACGTATGGCCGAGTGGTTAGAGGTGTCGTCACAGAAACGTGAGGTTGCACACGTACGGGTTTGAACCTCACAAGAGCACGAAAGAAAATAATATTTTTTTTTTTTACTTTTTTTCTTCAATGGAGTACTACACCTTCGTCCATGTAGAAGTCACGTTCGCATGTAAACACACCTATACGCACACACTCACACAGTATCCCTTTGTTTATCGTTGGAGACTGCATTGCTTCGACTGCTGCAAAATATTGCAGGCTGGGCTTTTCAAGGTGATCATGGTATATTGTAACAAAATGAAATTTGTTCATATCAATTCAGTAACACAATGTAGTCGTGGTTACTTTGTGCTGATTTTATACATGTAAGAAGCTATACATTGTAAAAAAGGTATTTGAATTGTTCCTTTAAGTCAGTCTTCTGTATTGATGATTATTTGTCAATTAGTGGTTTTTGTGGAGTTTCAGATAATGATAAAAAGTATGTATGATAAGTGCAGCGATACTTTCTACAGTTAGTTCAAAGTTGTGTTACAGAGGTTTGATACATACATTTAGCATTGTGTTTGTGTGTCCACGTGTGTATACAGGTTGGCCATATGGCACATTCTAGACAATAAATCTTAATTAATTAGCAAACGCGATCAGCTATGGAACTGAATATGGTACTAATGTATGATGTTCATGATTCTCATTAAACTGTGACGAGTTTAAAGAGATAGCTTAACTGTGTGTAAAAATAAAGCAATAATAAGGAAATTTTAAGGGAATTTGATAACCATGCCTATAATAATTTCATACAGGTACTAATAGCTGCCTCATATTCGTGTGATTGATCGTCATGTCAATAGCAAACTGACAACGTACGATTAATATATTATACATTAAACAACTGTCTTTCAAATCCATATCGATGTTTTCTAGTTTGATGACGTCATCATACTTTAAATTGTGATAAAAGTAAAGACACAAAATCGGACAAGTTTACGTGTTATGTCTATGGGAGGTGATTTTTTTTAAAACCATGCATTGACTTGACAACGTTTAAGCACCTCTATCTCAGCTGATTTTGCTTCATTTCCTCTGAAACTTTAGTATGTTGTAGCTGAGACAATAAGCTGCAGTAATCATGCATTTTATTCTTTGAAATCTCCTCATCAGATTGACAATTTTGCAGTTTAAAACTGAAAATGAGAATGGAATGTGGACAAAACGATTCCTCATGTATCTTTCACATACATAAGTTTACGTTCCCCATATTTTCTCGTCGAGACGTATGGCCGAGTGGCTAAAGGCGACGTCTCAGAGACGTAAGGTTGCGGGTTGGAACCCCACAAGATCACGAAACAAAATACTTAGCTATTTTACTTTTTTTTCTTCAATTTTGTATTACATATTCGTCCATGTAGAAATCACGTACGTATATAAACGCACCTATACACACACACAGACACACACACACACGCCATATCCCTCTTTTTTGTGTGTTGGAGACCACATTGCTTCGACTGCAGCACAATTTTGCAGGTTGACTTTGTCAAACCGATCATAGTATGTAATGACGACGACTGAGGTGTTGTACTTTGAACAATTGTCTTTCAAGACGATGTCATTGTTTTGTAATTTGATGACGTCATTACACTGAAAATTGTGATTAAAGGCAAGGTATCAAAACCAGCCGATTATAGGTTTTATGTCTGCGGGACGTATTTTTCCCAAGTTGCCAGAAATGGCATAGCGACCTCAGTCGTTACAAGGCCGCTTTTCCGTCTAGCAATGCAATAGATGTTCACACGGCCACGTTGGTTGAGTGGGCATTGACTTTCCCCCTGTTATATCTATACATTGTTTTTTTTTTTTTGTCTTACCATTTCCGTGGATGACCCGTGGCCGAGTGGTTACAGAAACGGTTTCGCATGTACGCTCAATATAACTTCAAGGTGCCTATATCACATTCTTTTCTTTGTCGATCACAGATGACTGTCATCTGATGACCACAAGCGTATCACCTAACTCGTCCTCAATGTGACGAGTTTTCATGTCTCGTTTTTATTCTTCTTTCTTTCTGCCACATTTTGTGTCGTCAATATCTCAACAATGACATTACGGAATAACATGACATTTTCAGTCAACATGTCTCATGACAAAATCTAGCCACAATAGGGTTTTCATGACAGTAACATATCTATGACGTCATCTAGGCGCCATTTTGTGATTTTCGGACCTTGTCACATGATCGATCATAACTTCATAACTGGATATCATTTCTGTATCATTTTCGGTGGACATAAAGTTCAGGTCACGCTCTATCTTACTTTTTAACGCTAGTTACCCAGGTCTTCATTACGCGCGCGTTTGCGCGCGTCAAAATTTTAAAAGGCTCAAAACGACTTCCCAATGGGAAATCTCGAAGTTTCAGACAATTTTAAGCGTTTCAAACATTTTCTCGCGTGCGCGTCCGTCCGCGCAATTTCGCGCGCAGAGGGCGTAAGCAACATGAAAATGCATTTTTTTTTGACTGATTTGGATTCCTGATACTTTGAGTAACAATATCCATTGATTTCCGATCGATGTTGACCTATAACAAAGAAATGCACTGGCGTCAAAGTTGAAATTCCGCGCGCGCCTCTTTCTGCAAATATAGTGAAAAAACATGTCTTTGTTTATTTCGGCATAGCTCTTTAAATCGTCCATTGACCCTATATTTCTATTGCATATTACAAAAGCATTTGAATTGTAAATAACATTCCAAGTATCAATATTGCCAGGAAAACTCGATGACGTGATCATATCGTCATTTTAAATAAAAAAAGTGGAATTGATTTTTTTGAGGTACTGTTTCTGACATTCATTTGCTCGTATCTCTGTTGTTTAAGCTCAATATTATCCCAAATTCGGATATGTTGTAATTTGAACATTTGCCTTTCAAGTCCATGTCATGGTTTTGGAATTTGATGACGTCATCATACTTTAAATTGTGATTACAGGTAAAGACTCAAAATCGGACAAGTTTACGTGTAATGTCTATGGGAGGTGATTTTCTCTTAAACCATACATTGACTTGACAACGTTTAAGCACCTTTATCTCAGCTGATTTTGCTCCATTTCCTCTGAAACTTAAGTATGTTGTAGCTCAGACAATAAGCTGCAGTAATCATGCATTTTATATTTTCAAATCTCCTCATTAGGTCGACAATTTTGTAGTTAAAAACTGAAAATGAGAATGCAATCTGTACGGAACGATTCCCGATTGTTCTTTGCAACTGTATATTGGTCGAATCCACGCGGCCACTTTTGGGAAGTTGAATAGCGCCATCTCAGTCAGCACTGTGACGATAGTTTTATCATACATTTAAGTTTCGCATAGGATCTTCAGGACAGCCGTGTGGCGTAATCGCTTAGCGCGCTGGGTGTTCATAACGCCATACCGGAAGGCGAGAAGTTCGACTCCCGCAGGAGTTTTCTCTTTCTTTCTTTTTCTTTTTTTTATCGGCAGTTCAGCTTTACTCCGATGTCATTTATCGTATTATTTTATCAAGTATACGTAACCCGTGAACACGGCTGCTCTATTTCCCTTGTTTTTTATTGGAGTTTGGAGATTGGGTTTGCTTCATTAATTTTGTCACACTTAATGTTGTAAATTGCCCCTTGTTACAGTGTCCCGCTTGCCACCTTTCGTTTGCTCTTTCCTTTTCTCTTCATTGGTTCTTGTTATATTGTAACAGGATAGGTAGGAACATGTACGTTTAGATAACTTGCAGGAATGGGAGCTGAATTGATTAACTCTAGTCCAGGTGTATGGCGTCTCGCTCATCTCTTTGAAATTCCAGGTTGTTATTGTTTGACCCAATAACGGAGTTGTAGACAGGTTTTACAACAGGTTTTTTTCAGGGTCAGGTCGGGTTCTTCCCTGGCCTTACGGCCTGGGGGGACCTGCTACTGGTAACCTGTAGCCCAGTACTACCTGTCTCAGGGTCGAGCTCTCGGCGACTAAACCGTAAACCCCACTGGCTTCCCAGTAGGGAAGTTACGGTGAGGAGGGTGGCTGGACACCCTGATGGAATGAAAAAGAAGATCCATCTTAAGGGCGTATGAGCTCAAACATGAGCCACCGGCCATCCAGCAACACGGAGTGGAGCCCCGATAGGCGGTCTGTGGATAAACTCTGTCAACACTCCGGCAGCTCCTGCAGCCAAACTGGTGCCAAACGTATTGCAGCGCATTCCTTTGGACTCAATCTGCGAGGCCGAGAGGGGTCCTCTGATGCATGGGCAACTCAGGGTATCCATATGTATGCCCAGGCTTATACCCTGGAGAGGACACTCCAGTTTCGCTATGCAGCGTAAGCACAACACGGAAGACAGCAGTTACGAGTTATAAGTCCAACTTGATTGGCGTAAAGTAGGGCGCTACGGGTTGTCTTCGACGGTGGGAGAGGCCATCGCGTCTCATTGGACAGCTACCGCCCGCCTCAAGCTGGGCAGCCCCCAGCCAATAAGGTGCTGACCCGCCACAGTCCACCTGCTTCAATGGGTGCTTGGAGCTAGAGCAAAACTTGAAAAGTGGACTGTAACACTGCACCAGGCAAATCAATGAAGAAGACAAAGAAACTACCTACCCTACGTTTGGCAACATGGAACGTACGAACTATGTGCACTGGCCTTTCTGATGACTTACAGCAGATTTCTGATGCAAGGAAAACTGCTGTGATTGACCTCGAGCTTTCCAGACTTAATGTTGATATAGCAGCACTGCAAGAAACCAGGATCTCATCCAGTGGTTCTTTGCAAGAACAGAACTATACCTTCTTTTGGCAAGGAAAGGCTCCCGACGAACCACGTCTGCATGGCGTAGGTTTTGCTGTGAAAAATACCCTTCTTTCGTCAATTGAACCCCCATCAGGTGGATCTGAGCGTATACTGACCTTGCGTCTTTCAACGTCTGCAGGTATGGTCAACATCGTGAGTATCTATGCCCCTACACTTTGTTCATCAACAGATGTTAAGGATCACTTCTACGATGATCTAGATGCTGTCATTAGCAGAATTCCTGCGTCTGAACACCTGTTCCTACTTGGTGACTTCAATGCAAGAGTTGGAGCTGACTACGAATCATGGCCCGACTGCCTTGGTCAACATGGCATTGGAAAACTAAATGAGAATGGTCAGAGACTACTTGAATTGTGCTCATATCGAGCTCTCTGTATCACCAATTCCTACTTTATGACCAAATCTTGCCACAGAGTCTCATGGAAACATCCACGATCAGGCCACTGGCACCAGTTGGATCTCATAATCACCAGGCGTGTTAATTTGGGCAGCGTCCTCATCTCCCGCAGTTACCATAGTGCAGACTGTGATACCGACCATTCTCTTGTATGTAGCCGAGTTCGACTACAACCAAAGAAGCTGCATCGAAATAAGCAGAAATGTCTGCCTCGCATCAACACCTGCAACACTGGAATCCCAATGTTGGCTCATCAGTTCCTTAATACACTCAAGGAAGACCTTTCAGACTGCATGGAAAAAGGAAAAGATAAGGATGAAGACTGCAACTCAAAGTGGAACAACCTTCGTAACACTATCTATACAGCGGCTCTCTCTACTTTTGGGAAGAAACTAAGGAGGAATCCTGATTGGTTTGAGGAAAATGCAAGTACAATGAAAGCAGTTCTGGACAAGAAACGTGACGCCTATCTAAACTACAAACTCAATCCAGACAGGGAAACACTATCTGTCCTGAAAGCTGCCAAGAGTGCTGCGCAAAGATTAGCCAGAAGTTGTGCAAATAACTACTGGATGAAGTTATGTCACAATATCCAACTTTCCTCTGACACTGGGAATGTAAGACGAATGTATGAGGGAATCAAGAAAGCCATAGGCCCACAGATTAAGAAGATTGCCCCTCTTAAAACAAAGACAGGTGAAATCATCACTGACAAGGTGAAGCAAATGGAGAGATGGATTGAACACTATTTTGAGTTGTATTCAAGGGAAAATGTTGTCTCTGAACTTGCCCTAGATGCTGTTGACTGCTTGCCTATTATGCATGAACTTGATGCCAAACCAACTGTAGAGGAGCTTGGCGATGCCATTGATTCACTCGCAAGTGGAAAAGCACCAGGAGAGGACGGCATAACCTCTGAGGTCATCAAGTGTGGGAAACCTGTTCTCCTTAAACACCTCCATGAGTTTTTTTGTCAGTGCTGGGAGGAAGGTACAGTCCCTCAGGACTTTCGCGATGCCAGCATTAGTACTCTGTACAAGAACAAGGGAGATCGCAGTGACTGTAACAATTACCGTGGAATCTCTTTGCTGAATATAGTTGGGAAAGTTTTTGCTCGTATTGTTCTGTACCGCCTGCAGTTCTTGGCCAACCGCATCTACCCTGAATCCCAGTGTGGTTTTAGGGAAGGCAGATCTACCATTGACATGATCTTCTCTCTCCGGCAACTGCAAGAAAAATGCAGGGAACAGAAGAAACCACTTTATGTAGCCTTCATAGACTTAACAAAGGCTTTTGACTTAGTTAGCAGAAAGGGGCTCTTCAGATTGCTCCAGAAGATCGGCTGTCCTCCAAAATTGCTGGCCATCATCTCTTCATTCCATGACGGCATGTACAGCACAGTGCGATATGATGGGTCAATCTCCGCACCTTTCCCAATCTGTAACGGGGTGAAACAAGGATGCGTCCTGGCACCGACTTTGTTTGGTATTTTCTTCTCTATGCTGCTGTCCTATGCCTTTGAGAATGCTACCGAGGGTATCTACATACACACAAGATCTGATGGCAAGCTGTTCAATCTGGCCCGTCTGAAGGCAAAGACCAAAGTGCGTCATGTACTAATCAGGGAAATGTTGTTTGCAGACGATGCAGCATTCGCAGCTCATACAGAAGAAGCCCTCCAAACTATCATGGATAGATTCTCGCAAGCATGCAAGGAGTTCGGACTTTCAATCAGCCTACAGAAGACCAAAGTCATGTGCCAGGGAGTTGAAACCCCTCCCTCCATCACTATTGACAATTACCAGTTGGATGCTGTCAACAGCTTCACTTACTTGGGCTCAACCATTACTAGCAACATGTCTCTGGACGCTGAGCTGGGTAAACGTATTGGCAAGGCCTCTACTGTTATGGCTATGCTCACCAAACGAGTATGGATGAACAAGAAGCTTACAGTAAACACCAAAATCTGCGTTTGTCAGGCTTGCATCCTGAGCACATTGCTGTATAGCAGTGAGACCTGGCCTCTGTATGCATCCCAGGAAAGACGTTTGAATAGCTTCCACCTTCGTTGCCTTCGACGCATACTGGGCATAACTTGGAAGGATAAAGTCCCAAACACTGATGTCCTAAAACATGCTAAGATGTCAAGCATGTTTTCCCTGCTGAGTCAAAGGCGTCTACGATGGATAGGACATGTGTACAGAATGGATGATGGTCGTATCCCAAAGGACATCTTATATGGAGAGCTTGCCACTGGTTCCAGAGCTATTGGTCGGCCAAACCTCAGGTACAAGGATGTCTGCAAGCGTGACATGAAAGCAAATGGTTTGAAAGTGGAGAGTTGGGAAACCATTGCTGCAGATCGTACAAGTTGGAGACTTGTCGTACGTGATGGTATCATACATGGGGAAACACAGAGAAATGCAAAGACACTGGAATCCAGGAAAGCTCGCAAACAGAGGTCAGCAGCTATGCCCATAACATCCCCACATCCAACCTCTTTTATTTGCAGCAAGTGTAGCAGAGACTGCCATTCAAGAATTGGCCTTTTCAGCCATAGTAGGAAATGCTCCAGCAAGAAATAAATTGA
The DNA here is from genome assembly GCF_040938485.1 of Diadema antillarum. NCBI lineage: Eukaryota > Metazoa > Echinodermata > Echinoidea > Diadematoida > Diadematidae > Diadema > Diadema antillarum. The sequence continues at coordinate 4,872,942 of NW_027270960.1, forward strand.
GTGTCATATGCAAGGTATATACCATTGTCTCACGAGACAGATGGATGCCAACAACAAGACAGGTTTTATGTTGCTATAGAGGTATCTTGTGCCACATGAGTGGAAGGCATCACTGTTTAGTAGTAGTAATGAACTTTTTCATGTTGTATATATTATTATGGTATAAAGATATAAATTTCACATCCAATCTTCGGGACAGCCGTGTGGCTTTATAGTCGCTTGGCGCGCTGCATGGTCATTATGCACTACCTTAGGACGAGATGTTCGGGACCCGCAGGACGCTATTATTTTTTTTCTCTCCCTCTCTTTCTTTGTTTTTCTTTTGGCAGTTCAGCTTCATTCCGATGTCATTACCCCACGACACACAGACACTCAAGTTCCCCCCTTTTTTTTTGTCGGAGGCTGGAGGTTGAATTTGCTAAATTTATCATACGTAATGTTGTAAATTGCCCTTGGTATACAGTGCCCCGCTTGCCACCTTTCGTTTTCTCTTTCCTTTTCTCTACGTTTGTTCCTGTTACACTGCACAAGACAGGTCGGAAAATAATTTACATAACTCAACTGGAGCAGGAATGGCAACTGAATAAATTAACTCTAGGCCAGGTGTATGGCGTCTCGCTCGTCTCTTTGAAATTCCAGGTTGTTATTGTTTGACCCAATAACGGAATTGTAGACAGGTTTTATGTTGCTATAGAGGTATCTTGTGCCACATGAGTAGAAGGCATCACTGTTTAGTAGTAGTAATGAACTTTTTCATGTCCCTCCATGTCAATTATAGTGTGTTCAAAGGGGTTGTGTGTCTATCTGCCAAAGAAAAGGAAAACCTTATTTTCGTCATGGCTATTTCTCTATACGTAACCGTAGGTGATGAGTGTTGTTGGTATCTGAGCAGTGAATAACACAGCATCAGGCTAAAATCCCCCTTAGTTATACGCGCTAAGCGTTCAATTTGATATATCTTTATTTATGTAGTTAATCACTGCTAATGGAGTTACAGAATTATGTTTTGACACGTTTCACTGAAAGTTTGTAAAGCAAAGTTTATGGACAAGGCAAGCAATTGTACATGAATAATACCAATGATTTCAGAGGGAAATTATGGTATACCTAAATGTAAGGGTATCATTGCTTTGGAATTGCTGAGACAATATCTTGGCACGAGGGCTTCCACCTGTAATAACTGATCCCTTTGAAGATGTGTCAGTCACGGTTGATCGTCATGATTCATCTTTCACGTAGAAGCTTCCGTTCCACACTCTTAGTTCGAGAAGACTTACCATCATACTTCAAATTGTGATTAAAGGTAAAGACTCAAAATCAGACAAGTTGACGTGTTATGTCTATGGAAGGTGATTGTTTTTTTTAAACCATGCATTGACTTGACAACGTTTAAGCACATTTATCTCAGCTGATTTTGCTCCATTTCCTCTGAAACTTAAGTATGTGGTAGCTCAGACAATAAGCTGCAGTAATCATGCATTTTATTTTTTTCAAATCTCCTCATCAGGTTGATAATTTTGCAGCTAAAAACTGAAAATGAGAATGGAATGTGGACCAAACGCTTCCTGAATCATCTTTCACATATAAGCTTACGTTCCTCATATTTTCTCGTCAAGACGTACATGGCCGAGAGGATAAAGGCGACGTCACAAAAGACGTGAGGTTGCACACGTACGGGTTCGAACCCCATGAGAGCACGAAACAAAATATCTTTTGCTTTTTTTTGTTTTATGGAGTATTCACCTTCGTCCATGTAGAAATCACGTTTTCATGTAAACGTACACACACACAGGCACACACAGGCACACACACACACACACACACACACACAATATCCCTACTGAATATCAATGTAAATTTGTGTTGTGTATAGCATACATAGATAGATTTAAGTTTCGCACAAGATCTTCGGATCTTCCGTGTGGCAGAATCGCTTAGCACGCTGCGTGTTTATAATGCCCTACCGGAAGGAGAGAAGTTAATCGAGTCCCGCAGGACTTTTTCCTTTTATTTCTTTTTTCTTTTTTTCTGCAGTTCAGCTTCACTCTGATGTCATGAACAAAGCTACTCTATTTCCCTTGTTTTGTATTGGAGTTTGGAGGTTGGGTTTGCTTCATTAATTTTGTCACACGTAATGTTGTAAATTGCCCCTTGAAACAGTACCCCGCTTGCCACCATTCGTTTTCTCTTTCCCTTTCTCTTTATAGTGTTCTTGTTATACTGTAGCAGGATATTTAGGAACGTGTACGTTTACATAACTAACAGGAATGGGAACTGAATTAATTAACTCTAGTCCAGGTGCATGGCGTCTCGCTTATCTCTTTGGAATTCCAAGTTGTTATTGTTTGACCAAATAACGGAGTTAAAGACAGGCAGGGAAGGAAGTGACTTGATATTGCTTCATAATGAGGAATTTCGGGCAACACCTTTCCAAGTGTAGTGATTATGACGGGTTCTCTGTCGTTTATTTTTGTCATGGCTGTTTCACTAGTTAGCCATAGGTGATATATGTTGCTGGCATCTGGGAGAATAGAACAGATCAGTACCAAACTGGAATAGCCCTATAAGCAATGTGGTAAGCGTTCAATTTTTTGCATTATCTTTCTTCTTTAAAGTCAATTAATACTCATCGAAATACACAATGATTATAATATGACACGTTCCACTGGTAGTTTAGGAAAAGGGAGTTAATGCACGATGCAATGATAAATGTGCTACCATTGATTTTAGAGACGTCATTGTGGTGTCGTACTGGTGATGGTAAGGGAACCATAGATTGCTTTTAAAGTAATCTATTGGACAATCATTGGACCTTTGCATCAAGACCGTATTCCCATCTAGAATATAATGCATGTTCCTGCGGCGTTTTTTTTTTTTAATCCTGACGTGGACATTTCCTTTTTCTTGTTTTTAATTTAAGAATGTTATATCTAAATTTGTTTCTTTCCCCTAACATTTTTTTGTTGTTGTTGAATATAAAGTTGGACATTCCGTGACCGAGTAGAAGAGCAGCGATTTAGTTACAGTTTCAATGCATCTTGTTTACCATCTTCTCTGACATTAAATTGATGGTTTTTATATTTGACATTGTGTGTCTATTTGCCTGTTTATGCTCATAAAACACTGCTATAACAACTAATACATTTGCTTCACTTGTCACATGCAATGATATGGATTGCAGTTGTGCATGCAGTTTTCCTTTTGCCACCTCTCGTTTTTCTCTCCCCTTTTCCCTCACTTTGGTTTTGTTATACTGCAGATGGGAATGATTACAATAACATAACCCAACTTGAAGTAGGAATGAGAACTGAATAAATTAACTCTAGGCCAGGTGTATACAGCGTCTCGCTCATCTCTTTGAAATTTCAGGTTGTCATTGTTCGACCAACGGAGTTGAAGACAGGCTTTATGTTGCTATAGAGGTATCTCGCGCCACATGAATAGAATGCATACGCTGTTTAGTATTAGTAATGAACTTTTTCATGTCCATCCCTGCCAATAAAAGTGTGTTTGACGGGATTCTGTGTCATTCTGCCTACGAGAAAGCAAAGTTTTATTTTCACCATGGCTGTTTCTCTATTCGTAGCCGTGGGTGATGGGTGTTGTTGGCATCTGGGCAGTAAAGAACCGAGTATCATGCTATAATACCCCCCCCCCCGTTAGGTTCTAAGCGTTCAATACGGTGATATATCTTTCTTCTTTATTATATCAATCACTGTTGATGGAATTACAGAATTATATTATGACACGTTTCACTCAAAGCTTAAAAAACAAAGTTTATGCACGATATAAGTAATGGTGCATGAGTCCTATAGGCCATTGATTTTAGATGAGAAATTATGATATGCCTATAGTAGCGGTGTCATTGATTAGGAATTAATGACACGATTAAGCACTCTTTCCACTTCTAACTGTCCCCTTTGAATGTGTGTCGATCACGTGAGATTGTCATAAATTATCATTCACGTGAGATCGTCATAAATTATCATTCACGTATACGCTTACGTTCAAAGTGTACTCTTAGTTGGAGGAGACCTATAGTTACATGGTTAAAGGTGATGTCTCTTTCGCTAGAGCCGTACGTTTGGCCCGTTTTTCTTTTGCCCTTTTCTCTTTAATTGAGGTATCACTTTCGTCCAGGATAAATCACATTCTCATGTAAACAGACTCACTTGCTCTATATCCTTTGTTTTGTATCGGAGGCTTCATTGGTTTTACTGCTGGTAAATCTCACAAGCTTGTATATAGCTGTAAGAGCTCTCTGAACTGATCATTGTTATAGCGAGATTAGAGGGAGTCATATTGGTTATGTAAATAATGGTCAAAGGTCATGTTTTAAAAGGCCACTGTTAAAGCCAGGATGGTTATAAACACTTAATTGTCATGTTTTATTTGTACGTGCCGAGGATCACTTGGACCCCGTTTACAGTGCGAGGCTCGGCCTCGGCTGGGCCGCGCCGAGCCCACCTTCATTTCGGTGTAAACGCACAAAAGGCCAAATGCGGGGCCAAAATTGGCCTCGCATTAGGCCACGCTCTGGAGGTGGTCTCGGTCGCGGCCGAGCCGCGGTCGCGCCCGGCCTTTTTCTCAGTGTAAACGCAAACTGGGCTAAATGCGCGGCCAATTTTAGTCTGGCTTCCAAACCCTCGCCTGTACTATTTCGCTATTCAGGATATTAACCACTTCAACGTCGAAAACTAGTATAGTTTAAGGTGGTTTTGTCCTGCAAAGGATTTTCTCCTTCGGCAAAGGCCTTTGCCCGAACGGCGACTTCGTCGCCACGGAATTCAGTTGGCAAAGGATCTGAAAACCAGACAATACCAAATTGCGTTTGTTTACAAGTAGAGCGCCACTACGACAAAATATTGAAAGGCTTGAATCAAAAGCGCGGCCGAGCCTGGCAGTGTAAACGCACTAAATTGCGGGGCTCGGCCTCGCAATTGAGGTTGGCCTTGGCCGCAGCTCGGCCGCGGCTCGGCCCAGCCCCGCACCGTAAACGGGGTCTAAGTTTATGCACTGTACATACTCAAAAAGTCCGTAAATCGACTTAGTCGCACACGCACAGAATTTCCACTTAGTTTGTGTGACAGAAAAACAAATGTGATCTCAATAATGTAGGCCCAAGAAAGTTCAACTAAGTATTTCATTATAATTTCAAGGTGCTATATTACATTCTTTTTTTTTTGTCGATCACGGATGACCGACATCTGATGACACCAAGCGTATCACCTAACTCGTCTTCAGTGTGACGAGTTTCATATCTCGTTTTTTATTCTTCTTTCTTTCTGCCACATTTTGTGTCGTCAATATCTCAACAATGACATTACGGAATGACATGACATTTTCAGTCAACATGTCTCATAACAATATCTAGCCACAATAAGGTTTTCATGACAGTAACATATCTATGACGTCATCTAGGCGCCATTTTGTGATTTTCGGACCTTGTCACATGATCGATCATAACTTCATAACTAGATATCATTTCTGTATCATTTTCGGTGGACATAAAGTTCAGGTCACGCTCTATCTTACTTTTTAACGCTAGTTATCCAGGTCTTCATTACGCGCGCGTACGCGCGCGTCAAAATTTTAAAAGGCTCAAAACGACTTCCCAATGGGAAATCTCGAAGTTTCAGACAATTTTAAGCGTTTCAAACATTTTTTCGCGTGCGCGTCCGTCCGCGCAATTTCGCGCGCAGAGGGCGTAACCAACATGAAAATGCAATTTTTTTGACTGATTTGGATTTCTGATACTTTGAGTAACAATATCCATTGATATCCCATCGATTTTGACCTATAACAAAGGAATGCACTGGCGTCAAAGTTGAAATTCCGCGCGCGCGTTTTTCTGCAAATATAGTGAAAAAACATGTTTTTGTTTATGTCGCCATAGCTCTTTAAATCGTCCTGTGACCCTATATTTCTATTGCATATTACAAAAGCATATGAATTGGAAATAACGTTTCAAGTACCAATATTGCCAGGAAAACTCATGACGTCATCATATCATCATCTGAAATCAAAAAAGTGGAATTAATTTTTTTGAGGTACTGTTTCTGACATTCATTTGCTCGTATCTCTGTTGTTTAAGCTCAATATTATCCCAAATTCAGATATGTTGTACTTTGAACATTTGCCTCTCAAGTCCATGTAATGATTTTGAAATATGATGACGTCATCATACTAGAAATTGTGATTAAAGGTAAAGACTCAAAATCAGACAAGTTTACGTGTTATGTCTATGGGAGGTGATTTTTTTTCAAACCATGCATTGACTTGACAACGTTTAAGCACCTTTACCTCATCTAATTTTGTTTCATTTCCTCTGAAACATAAATATGTTGTAGCTGAGACAATAAGCTTTAGTAATCATGTATTTTATGTTTTCAAATCTCCTCATCAGGTTGATAATTTTGTAGTTTAAATCTGAAAATGAGAATACAATCTGTACGGAACGATTCCCAATTTTTCTTTGCAACTATATATTGATCGAATCCACGCTGCCACTTGTGGGAAGTTGAATAGCGCCATCACAAGGCAACACACTCACGATGGTATTTAGATATAAGTTTCGCACTCGATCTTCAGGACAGCCATGTGGCATAATCGGTTAGCGCGCTGGTTGTTCATAACGCCATACCGGAAGGCGAGAGGTTCGACTCCCGCAGGACTTTCATCCGTTCTTTCTTTTTTTCTCTTTTTTTCGGCAGTTCAGCTTTACTCCGATATCATTTATCGTATTATTTTATCAAGTGTACGTAACCCGTGAACACGGCTGCTCTATTTCCCTTGTTTTGTATTGGAGTTTGGAGATTGGGTTTGCTTCATTAATTTTGTCACACTTAATGTTGTAAATTGCCCCCTGTTACAGTGTCCCGCTTACCACCTTTCGTTTGCTCTTTCCTTTTCTCTTCATTGGTTATTGTTATACTGTAACAGGATAGGTGGTAGGAACATGTACGTTTAAATAACTGGCAGGAATGGGAGCTGAATTGATTAACTCTAGTCCAGGTGTATGGCGTCTCGCTCATCTCTTTCAAATTCCAGGTTGTTATTGTTTGACCCAATAACGGAGTTGTAGACAGGTTTTATGTTGCTATAGAGGTATCTTGTGCAACATGAATAGAAGGCATCACTGTTTAGTAGTAGTAATGAACTTTTTCATGTTGTAAATGATATAAAGATATGAATTTCATATCTAATCTTCGGGACAGCCGTGTGGCTTTATAGTCGCTTGGCGCGCTGCATGGTCATTATGCACTACCTTAGGACGAGATGTTCGGGACCCGCAGGACGCTATTATTTTTTCTCTCTCTCTCTTTCTTTGTTTTTCTTGTGGCAGTTCAGCTTCATTCCGATGTCATTACCCCACGACACACAGTCACTCAGGTTCCCTTTTTTTGTCGGAGGCTGGAGGTTGGATTTGCTTCATTTATCATACGTAATGTTGTAAAGTGCCCTTGGTACACTGTAAAAAATGCGACATGCGACATGTTTATGAACTAAACACAGTGTTAAAAATCTAAACACTTTGTTTAACATCTAAACACCCGGTGTGTATAGCACGTGTAAAGTATTGAGAGTAAAAGTGTTTAGCTTGGAGTGTTTAGTTGGAGTGTTTATTCTGGTCACGCCATGTTAATCTCAATATGTCCATATATATATGGAGAAGTGTTGGAAATGGTGTGTAAATTGCAATTTCTAGTTTCCTTTTATCACGAGAAAGTGGAAACTGTGACGACATCAAGATGCACTATGAAATAGTTCATGTTTTAGGCCTTTCACGGAAATGCTTAATCAATAAGGCAAAAGGATAACCTAAAAATATGTAATACAACTGTAATAAATTTATATTTTGGTTTCGCATGTACAGTCCTATATTTTAACTGCTAGAAAAAAATGGGAATTGCCTTTGTTAATGATTTCGTTCATGGTTTAGGGCATTACCCAAATGTTTGTTGGTTAGGCCTAAACACTTCTACTGTCAGGGTAAACAGACGCGTTTACATTTAGAACGCTTCGTAAACACGTTCTAAACACTGCACATGTTTAACATAAACACTGTGATACTCGTACTCTACAAGTCAGCAGCGCATGTGACAATGTCATGACGGCCGCGGCCACAACGCACGCAGTGGTGCCCTGTGCGTGCGCTTCTAGCGCACACTCTTGCTATGCATATTATGACCATAATCAATGCACAATTGGCGGGAAAGGAGATGTGCGCGTATACGTACCTGTACGGATGGATCTGTCTGATTGGCTGGCTGGTGCTGCCCTAGCAGCGTGATGTGCCTAGGCCTACAGTACGTGCGCATTCGTTCTAGGCTAGCTTGGTACTTGCTTGGTGGTACACTACACTTAGCACTGTACTTAAAAATACGACTCGCTCGATCGACTGCACTACATCCACACTGCATAAAGCTAAAGGCCAAGGAGCGGATCTAGCTAAGATGGCGTCGAAGCGATAAAGTTCTAGCCTGGCCGGCCTGCATGAAAGCGGTAAGTCTGCTAAGCCTGCTAAGTCGGTGAATAACAAGATTTATTGCAAAATTGCCCTCGTTTAATGTAAAACTGTAGTAGGCGTAGAAATAGGCTACGCCCTTAAAGATTTTGCTCGTTTGTTCTAGTTTTCTATTTCTAAATCTAACGTTAACGTTTATAGAACGGGGAACGCTCTAACTGTAACGTGTTAGTGTTGTTAACTTTACAATAGGCCTACACTCTACAGATTACCGGTACATGGGTAAACTCGGCCTAGCGGGTAAACTCACTGTATCTTTTACGAAGTAAATTTTCATGTGAATGACGATAGGTTAGTGACTATATTTTGAGTGAAATTCAGTTTTATTCCCTGTAAATTCTTCATAACTCAACAGGTGGTGAAAATTGAATGTAAAGCCCATCCATTAGGATGTCTTGGAAAGGGATGCCGATGGCACCAAAGTGGGTGACGATGATGTCCTGACGACTGTATAAAAATTCTGCAAGACATTACCTCTGCTGGCAGAGAACGAGGCATGGTGCAGTCAGCAGAGTGAATCAACTGGGGATAGTACATCACTGTATACTACCCATGTGGAAAGTGGAAATCAAGTAAGTACTCAAAATTGCAGAGCCTAAATCAATGAATATTATGTATGGTAGGGGTACCACCTATCGGCAGGGTACCTTCCCATCGGCACCCTGCGTATCATGGCTGTTTGCGTATAGAACGAAAAGGTACGCGCGGGATTAAGTGTCATTAGCTATGAAGACAATAAAAACGAAGAAACGAGAATCAAACTCAAAAACAAACTAAGAAACCACGCTAAAAACGTTCCAATTACACATCCACTCAGTAATGCACTTGTCAATGTAATGACGCACCCCACTACCCCCGGACATGGGTGCGTCATGGTCATTTTTTGACTGACCACACGGGGTTTTTGACGGACACCACAGTCACTTTTTTGACGGACATAACGCTGCAAGTGACGAACACCACAGTCACTTTTTTGACGGACAACACGTTGAAAGTGACGCACACCTCGGTCACTTTTGTGACGGACATCCTCGGTACATTTGACGCACCCCGTAAATACCGAAACGATTTTTGCATCCGTTTTATTCAAGCAATTTCATTTTCTTTTGGTTCGTACACATAATTTGTAATAGTTTCGGCAAGTTTCCCTTACCATGTAAGCACCGTATTGTCATTCACCGTACATCACGCTGCTGCTACGATATTCCGAACAGTAGTATGTATTCTGTGCATGCAATCCATATTATGACAATCACATATGTGTGCAGAATGCGCTGTGTGTGCGCGGCCATTGCTAGTGCGGTGGATGCATACTGCTGCAGCGCAGGTAGGTACACACCACGCCACGGCATTCATATTCCCGCTCAAGTACTGCGTAACTACAGCCTAGTCGCGGTACGTAGAGATTCGCACAGCTAACAGCGTCGCGCGCGCGTCTGGCCAGCTGGTCGGGCTATAGATCCCGCGAGCATGCAGAAAATAGCATGCATGCGGCAGGCAGTTCTTCTGCTGCCGTTTCGACAGGAAAGATTGAACTAAGTTGTTACATCGCTGAACAGTCCCTGGTTTGAGATTGAGTATGCATGATTTCATGGGTTTGTTGGAGGGAAAATGTAAGGAGAAAGGGTGGCTTTTAAATTCTTTGCTTGCCAGATTCTGGCAAGCATTTTTTCCTCTTATTCCAAAACGCTTCCCGACTTTGATTTTCACTTGCCGCGGGAAAGCGCTCACTGTAATTTCACTCGCGGTACGTGTATCCGGCGGGACCGGTAGCGTGCAAAAATGCGTGCAGTTTTCCATAGCCAAGTAACGTACCATGACGCACCCCTCGGTTCAAAATAATGCGTGTTATTTTCCATAGCCAAGTGACGTACCATGACGCACCCCTCGGTCAAAATTTTGACCGACAATGATGGGATTTTGACGCACCCCTCGGTCAAAAATTTGACGGACAAAGCTGGTAAAATGACGAACACCTGGGTCACAAATTTGACGGACCAAACGAGGAAATGACGCACCCATGTCCGGGGGTAGTGGGGTGAGTCATTACATTGACAAGTGCATAACGACGCATGGCTGTGAAATTCACCTGTATTTAAAGGGTGTGTACAGTTCTGGTCGAGGTGAAGATTTAGCTTTTAACGTTTTGTGAGATATTCAGAAACCACCCTATGAGATGTAAAAGAGCATGCGGTTCTAATGGGTATCAAAAGTTTATTCGATGAAAATCGGTTTTGAAATGGCTGAGATATCCAAAAACAAGGTGAAACAAAGAGATACTAATAAAGTTGGGGCATGTCGCCTTTTATTATTAGCACTTTTTTTTTGGATATCTCAGCCATTTGAAAACCAATTTTCATCAAATAAACGTTGAATCCTTCTCAAAATTACATGCTCTTTCATATTTCATAAGAGGATTTTCATTATCACACTTAGGAATGTTCAAAACATGAATCCCTACCTCAACCAGTACTGTACAGTCCCTTTAAGGTGCCGATCGCAAGGTACCCTTTTTATGGCATATTTGAGTTATATTTTTAGAATAAACAAGCTACAGATCCTTAGGGTGACAATAGGTGGTACCCCCAATGCTACTTAAAGGGCATGTAAATGATTTTCTATAAAATGCAGATTTTAGATGCTTTAAGTTCTTCTGTTTGTTTGTCTGTCTGTTTGTTAAATTGTTTGTTTGTTTGTTTGTTTGTTTGGGTGTTTTTTTTTTGTGTGTGTGTGTGTGTGTGTGTGTTTTTTTTGGGGGGGGGGGGAGGGGACCTACTCCCGACTCCCGAATCCATTCCATTACCTAAAATAAATATGGAAAATTGATTTATTGCAAATATTGTTGAAAGTGTAAATTACAGATGTGAAAATCTTCACCCAAGAGACAAAGGATACAGTAATGGTCGTAACTCTGCTTGATAATGATGATGAATAAGAAAGAAGCAACAACAACAAAAAAGACTTGAACTATGTCCAGAAAATTCAGCAAGGTAAGTAAAAACTGACGCAAGACACTAAGTGCTAATGTGACGAAGGGATTCTGTCATTCCTTTTAATTTGAACTTGCTTATGGATTCAGTCAACTTCTTTGCTACCCATTCATTTTCAGAATCTATGGGAGCAGTTAAGCCCATTGTATTGCAAAGCCAACTGATTTGTTTTCCTTGTTTAATCATTTCTTTTACCAGCACCAGCACGTCGTGGAAGAATTGATCAGGGATCACGCCAAACCTGTCTGGATTAGAATGAAAGATGCATGCGCTTACAGTAAACCTCGGATAAGTCGACGTCGAGTGAGTCGAAAATCACTTAACTCGAAGCAAAATAAAAAGTCCCGATTTTTCCCTATGTATTTTCTTTAAGAAATATTTGGATAAGCCGAAGTACGAGAGTCGAATTTCGGCTGTGTCGAAGTAAAACATTCAGTCCCTTTTGTACAAAATACACGTAGTTTACATCACTTGAGCCGAAGAAGATTTGTCTGGCATTCTCATTACATTTAGAGGAGAACAAAAAAAATCGGCATGTCGCAGAACCCCGTCCCTGGCCTGCTGCAGGTAAGCATGCACACTCACCGTACCGCTCTGCACGCATGTCGAATACATACACATGTATACATGTATACACACAGCACATCGATCCATATACTTTATCCATACACACAGCACATCCATACTTTATCCATGTCAAGCCAGAACTCCTTGGTCAACCAATCGCTGCTTTAATATTTTAGTGACAGGCCAAGTGGGCGGAGCTTGTTTGTGCGTGCCTGGCTGGCTGAATAGTTTTGTTCAATGGAGGTGGGATGGGCCTGGGAGAGTGTTTGTCTCAAGGTAGGTTGACAGAGATGTTGCACCATAGACATAGCACATGCACATTGCCACATTACAGCGCAGACATTCTCGGAACTACGTTTAACTACTAGTATTGATACAAATTCCATGTTCAATTTAGAATAAAAAAGGAGCATTATCTTCAAGAACAGACAAATTTGAATGCAAACACACATAGGCACGCACGCACACACACACACACACACACATAAGCCTGCAAATGTACTATAATACATGTACATAACTGTGAGTCGAAAAAAAAATCGACTCTCGCGAGAGTCGAATTTCACTTAAGTCGACGCATTTTCGTCAGTCCCGAGAGCTTCGACTCATGCGAGGTTTACTGTACTTCTATACAACCCGTCTAAAAGTGCAAACATCTGAGGATTACAAGGACATCGCAAGATATACTGATATACAGTATATCTATAGGCCTGCATGCCATATGAAAGAAATGAACCATGGATAACAATTTTGAATATTAATGATCTTTTTCCCGCTAGCCACGTGATGTCTCACATCGTCATGATGCACTACAGACCTATTAGGAGGCATCCCACCTGTTAGAGCAACCTTTCTATTGTTTTTTTTTCTTCACTGACAGTGTGCATGTAAACCTGTATACTAGAATACTTAGTAAAGTCAATCATATGGGGGATGATAGGGTTTTGTATGCGATGGGGCTTCAGTTCTCCGTGTGTGTGTATGCGTGTGTGTATTACATAATGACGATCGAACCTCTAAAGAAATATGAAGGTAGGGGGCCTATATAATTCAAAGAGGAATTCAATGCTTATTTGATGAAAATTGGTTTTGAAATGGGAGGGATATCCAAAACAAAGCGATTCTATTGTCCTCTGTGCTTACGATAATGGTCACCTGCATTCTTATTGCTCATAGATATGTGTAATTGTCTTTTTTTAACAGCTGGTACGTAAAATTGTAATTTTATCTAATATGTAAAGACACTTGCTCGAAATCGTTTTGCACTATTAAGAAAAACAGTTTTATTCGCTTCATTTTATTCGTCAACCAATGTCCTTGTAATTCACTGTTAATGGTATTACTCAAGAACTTTGTTCGATTGGCTTTCTGTTATATTCTTGTGCAGAAAGAAATATAGAAATCAAAACAAATCAAATCAAAATATCTGCCATTTCATTTTTTTTCCTCAGATGCTTCCTATACAATCAGCAGATATTGGACGCAAATAAGAGGCCAGTAGTTGTATTTGTTTAGAATTATTTGCAATTTTCTTGTAGACCTGATAGGAAATGCAGTATTCGGTAGTAAATATTTTCTTTCTGAGATATTCTTGAAATCCGTCACATGGAGAGGGGTATTAGAAATGTAGTACAACATGTATGGAGAATAGGGAGGAGTCTTGCAACTGACTGACAAATTGACAAGGGAGGAGTCTTGCTGATCACATTGCGTGTTCATGACAGCCTTGCATACCCTCCCGCCTCCAGTTGCAATGCATTATTTTTTCTTTGTTCATATCCTCTTGTCTTTACCAAAAATTCTGCTGTGTCGAGATTGAAAGTAGCCCTCCATACCATGATTATGTGGAGTATGATGAGACTGATTAGACTCTAATAGACTATTCATGTATACCCATTGGGTTTGACTTCTTTCTCCAAGGTTCTAGCAAGGTACAGTTGTAGAAGTTTTTTTCTCACTCACCCCTTGAAATCCACTAACATTCTAATATTTCTCTCAAAATTGCAAAAGTGAAAAATCCATACAGTACTGTTAGCTTACATGTACTTTCAGTGATCGTCGCAGTGAAAAGAACAACATTATGTATGTATTTAAGTTCCATTATTGGTACTGATCAGGGACTGCAGATGTTCACCACAGGCTAAATACAGTGAAAACTTTTTTTTTTTTTTTGGTCTCTTTATGATGGAGTGCATCATCTACACTTCCTGATCAGTATCAATACGACCATAGTGTTGTGCATGGTGTAATTTGCCGTGAGCCTAATCTGGTTCGGGTACCCAAAGCACTTTGCCAATAATTGATGCAATCTTCAAGGTCGGCATAGATTTGTTCACAGACTGCAGTTATGTTCCTGGAGGTGTTACATACATGTCAAGCTTCCGAAGCGTTGAGTTGCAATTCACAATCAACAAGTTTATTAGTTTGTTTTACAATACAGTTCTGAATACAGTAGAAAGACGGCAATTCTTGAAAGTAGGCCAAGAATTACATGTGACTGAAAAGTGATTGTTAAATGCAATATTTTTTTTTCTCCAAAATGAGTTGTATGCCATTTCCTGCATATATAAACTTTACTGTGTGTATAGGAGAGAATTTCATTTACGTCTTCGTGTACAGGCCAGTGACTCCCAGGTATCTTGCATTTAACTCAGTATGGTGTCTTATAGCAAAACATGGCAATATCTAAAGGGGAAATCAAGTCCAAATACAAGTTAGTCTGATAAGAAAGAGTATAATATTAAGAGTTCATTGGTAAAATTTTGATCGAAATCGGATGTAAAATAAGGAAGTTATGACATTTTGAAGTTTCGCTAATTTTTGAGGAAACAGTTCTTGAATGGTTAATATGAATATGCAAATGGCAACATGGGCATGTCATTCCCTCACAACTTACTTAATTTAAAGTTTTTCATTCAAACGCAATCATTCCCGAGGCTCAAGTCCTGATATATCTAACTGATCACTTTCTGAAGTTATTCAACCAGCAATACCACAATGTTTCACATTTCATTAACATAAACATTGAATTTCACCATTTTTTTTTTGTATACGATCAATGGAAAATTGTGAGGTTATGACATGGTCAACTCACTCATTTGCATATCATATCCACTTTTAACTGCTTTGCAGAAATTAGCAAAACTTCAAAATTTTATAACTTCCTTATTTTTCATCCGATTTCATTCAAATTTTTACTGTTAAACTTATAAGATTGTACTCTTTTTTATCTTATTTATTGGACTCGATTTCCCCTTTAAAGGATTTTAACTTATTATTCATCAGATATTGCCCAAGCTTTGACTGATGTTTTGATAACTTGCATTCAGAGAATTGCATTTGACTCTTGTAGCCAAAATGTTTGTGAAAGCTAACCCAGGTCTTCCCTGGTATTATGCGATGTAAGTGTGCTGATGATTTGGTACATCACTGCATGGGTAAATGCTATATAATGTTATGCGTTTATATCTCATTCCATGCAAAAGTGGAAACAATCCACTTTACATTAATAATTATATGGGAATTAACATGCATGATGAGTAACATGTCTCATTTAAACACGTAGAAATTAGCATGTATGAATGTATGATGTGTAAACATGTCTCATATAACACGTGGAAATTACCATGTATAATGTATAAACATGTCTCATATAAACACTCAGCATGTATAACGTGTAAACATGTATCATATAAACACTGAGAAATTGCGATGTTTAATATGTAAACATGTCACATGTTTAGTGTATGCAATTTTGTGATCGATCTAAAAATCAGACATGTGTTCTGAGAATAAACACTCAAATGGCAAATAAACATGTCGCAGTGTTTTTAATCTGTCACAGCGAATAAACATGTCGCAGTGTTTACATTGTAAACATTGCGTCATGTTTATTTTTTGGTTCAGTGTTTAGATCTTAAACATTGTGGGTGATTATGTGACTGTGCGGTGTTTAGTATTTAAACACTGTGAGTGATTATGGTGTAAACGTTTGGTGTTTAGGCTATAAACAGAGCAGGTGTTTAGTTTTTAAACATCATAACCGTTTAAAACATAAACATGTGTGTGTGATAAACACCTAGGGTGTGCTGAAAATAAACACAGCATGTGTTTAGTTCCTAAACATGTTTAATATATAAACGCGTCGCAGTGTTTTTAAACTGTCACAGAAAAGTGTTTAGTTAGGTGTTTAGAAACTAAACAAATTTTTTACAGTGTATACAGTGCCCCGCTTGCCACCTTTCGTTTTCTCTTTCCTTTTCTCAACGTTTGTTCCTGTTACACTGCACAAGACAGGTCGGAAAATAATTTACATAACTCAACTGGAGCAGGAATGGCAACCGAATAAATTAATTCTAGGCCAGGTGTATGGCGTCTCGCTCGTCTCTTTGAAATTCCAGGTTGTTATTGTTTGACCCAATAACGGAATTGTAGACAGGTTTTATGTTGCTATAGAGGTATCTTGTGCCACATGAGGAGAAAGCATCACTGTTTAGTAGTAGTAATGAACTTTTCCATGTCCCTCCATGTCAGTTATAGTGTGTTCAAAGGGGTTGTGTGTCTATCTGCCAAAGAAAAGGAAAACCTTATTTTAGTCATGGCTGTTTCTCTATACGTAGACGTAGGTAATGAGTGTTGTTGGTATCTGAGCAGTGAATAACACAGCATCAGGCTAAAATCCCCCTTAGTTATACGCGCTAAGCGTTCAATTTGATATATCTTTATTATTTTATGTAGTCAATCACTGCTAATGGAGTTACAGAATTATGTTATGACACCTTTCACTGAAAGTTTGTAAAGCAAAGTTTATGGACAAGGCAAGCAATTGTACATGAATAATACCAATTATTTCAGAGGGAAATTATGGTATACCTAAATGTAAGGGTATCATTGCTTTGGAATTGCTGAGACAATAATCTAGGCACGAGGGCTTCCACTTCTAATAACTGATCCCTTTGAAGATGTGTCGGTCACGAGTGATCGTCATGATTCATCTTTCACGTAGAAGCTTCCGTTCCACACTCTTGGTTCGAGAAGACTTACACCATCATACTTCAAATTGTTATTAAAGGTAAAGACTCAAAATCGGACAAGTTTACGTGTATTGTCTATGGGAGGTGATTTTTTTTAAAACCATGCATTGACTTAACAACGTTTAAGCACCTTTATCTCAGCTGATTTTGCTTCATTTCCTCTGAAACTTTAGTATGTTGTAGCTGAGACAATAAGCTGCAGTAATCATGCATTTTATTCTTTGAAATCTCCTCATCAGTTTGACAATTTTGCAGCTTAAACCTGAAAATGAAAATGGAATGTGGACAAAACGATTCCTCATGTATCTTTCACATACATAAGTTTACGTTCCCCATATTTTCTCGTCGAGACGTATGGCCGAGTGGATAAAGGCGACGTCTCAGAGACTTGAGGTTGCGGGTTCGAACCCCACAAAATCACGAAACAAAATACTTAGCTATTTTACTTTTTTTTTTCTTCAATTTTGTATTACATATTCGTCCATGTAGAAATCACGTTCGTATATAAACGCACCTACACACACACACAGACACACACACACGCCATATCCCTCTTTTTTGTGTGTTTGAGACCACATTGCTTCGACTGCAGCACAATTTTGCAGGTTGACTTTGTCAAACCGATCATAGTATGTAATGACGACGACTGAGGTGTTGTACTTTGAACAATTGTATTTCAAGACGATGTCATTGTTTTGTAATTTGATGACGTCATTACACTGAAAATTGTGATTAAAGGCAAGGTATCAAAACCAGCCGATTATAGGTTTTATGTCTGCGGGACGTATTTTTCCCAAGTTGCCAGAAGTGGAATAGCGACCTCAGTCGTTACAAGGCCGCTTTTCCGTCTAGCAATGCAATAGATGTTCACATGGCCACGTTAGTTGAGTGGGCATTGACTTTCCCCCTGTTATATCTATACATTGTTGTTGTTTTTTTCTTACCATTTCCGTGGATGACCCGCGGCCGAGTGGTTACAGAAATAGTTTCGCATGCACGCTCAATATAACTTCAAGGTGCCTATATCACATTCTTTCTTGTCGATCACAGATGACCGTCATCTGATGACCACAAGCGTATCACCTAACTCGTCCTCAATGTGACGAGTTTTCATGTCTCGTGTTACTTTCGTTTTTGTGTCGATACAAACGCCTTTTTACTATTTAGGTGATACGCTATCAGCGTATCACCTATTGTGATTGTCAAAATTTCTCTTTTTAGGTGATACGCTTTTAGCGTATCACCTATTGTGTTTGTCAAAATCTTCCTTTCTTTCTTTTTATTAGGTGATACGCTATCAGCGTATCACCTATTGTGATTGTCAAAATTTCTCTTTTTAGGTGATACGCTTTTAGCGTATCACCTATTGTGTTTGTCAAAATCTTCCTTTCTTTCTTTTTATTCTTCTTTCTTTCTGGCACATTTTGTGTCGTGAATATCTCAACATTGACATGACGGCATAACATGACATTTTCAGTCAACATGTCTCATGACAATATCTAGCCACAATAAGGTTTTCATGACAGTAACATATCTATGACGTCATCTAGGCGCCATTTTGTGATTTTTGGACCATGTTACATGATCGATCATAACTTCATAACTAAAGGTCATTTCTGTATCATTTTCGTTGGACATAAAGTTCAGGTCACGCTCTATCTTACTTTTTAATGCTAATTACTTAGGACATCATTACGCGCGCATTAGCGCGCGTCAAAGTTTTTAAATGCTTAAAACGACTTCCCAATGGGAAATCTCGAAGTTTCAGACAATTTTAAGCGTTCCGCGCGTTCGCGTCCGTCCGCGCATTTCCGCGCGCAGTGCGCGAGGGCAACATGAAAATGCACATTTTTTTTTTTTTTTTAACGCTAGTTATCCAGGTCTTCATTACGCGCGCGTACGCGCGCGTCAAAATTTTAAAAGGCTCAAAACGACTTCCCAATGGGAAATCTCGAAGTTTCAGACAATTTTAAGCGTTTCAAACATTTTTTCGCGTGCGCGTCCGTCCGCGCAATTTCGCGCGCAGAGGGCGTAACCAACATGAAAATGCAATTTTTTTGACTGATTTGGATTTCTGATACTTTGAGTAACAATATCCATTGATATCCCATCGATTTTGACCTATAACAAAGGAATGCACTGGCGTCAAAGTTGAAATTCCGCGCGCGCGTTTTTCTGCAAATATAGTGAAAAAACATGTTTTTGTTTATGTCGCCATAGCTCTTTAAATCGTCCTGTGACCCTATATTTCTATTGCATATTACAAAAGCATATGAATTGGAAATAACGTTTCAAGTACCAATATTGCCAGGAAAACTCATGACGTCATCATATCATCATCTGAAATCAAAAAAGTGGAATTAATTTTTTTGAGGTACTGTTTCTGACATTCATTTGCTCGTATCTCTGTTGTTTAAGCTCAATATTATCCCAAATTCAGATATGTTGTACTTTGAACATTTGCCTCTCAAGTCCATGTAATGATTTTGAAATATGATGACGTCATCATACTAGAAATTGTGATTAAAGGTAAAGACTCAAAATCAGACAAGTTTACGTGTTATGTCTATGGGAGGTGATTTTTTTTCAAACCATGCATTGACTTGACAACGTTTAAGCACCTTTACCTCATCTAATTTTGTTTCATTTCCTCTGAAACATAAATATGTTGTAGCTGAGACAATAAGCTTTAGTAATCATGTATTTTATGTTTTCAAATCTCCTCATCAGGTTGATAATTTTGTAGTTTAAATCTGAAAATGAGAATACAATCTGTACGGAACGATTCAAAATTTTGCCTATATCACATTCTTTCTTGTCGATCACAGATGACCGTCATCTGATGACCACAAGCGTATCACCTAACTCGTCCTCAATGTGACGAGTTTTCATGTCTCGTGTTACTTTCGTTTTTGTGTCGATACAAACGCCTTTTTACTATTTAGGTGATACGCTATCAGCGTATCACCTATTGTGATTGTCAAAATTTCTCTTTTTAGGTGATACGCTTTTAGCGTATCACCTATTGTGTTTGTCAAAATCTTCCTTTCTTTCTTTTTATTAGGTGATACGCTATCAGCGTATCACCTATTGTGATTGTCAAAATTTCTCTTTTTAGGTGATACGCTTTTAGCGTATCACCTATTGTGTTTGTCAAAATCTTCCTTTCTTTCTTTTTATTCTTCTTTCTTTCTGGCACATTTTGTGTCGTGAATATCTCAACATTGACATGACGGCATAACATGACATTTTCAGTCAACATGTCTCATGACAATATCTAGCCACAATAAGGTTTTCATGACAGTAACATATCTATGACGTCATCTAGGCGCCATTTTGTGATTTTTGGACCATGTTACATGATCGATCATAACTTCATAACTAAAGGTCATTTCTGTATCATTTTCGTTGGACATAAAGTTCAGGTCACGCTCTATCTTACTTTTTAATGCTAATTACTTAGGACATCATTACGCGCGCATTAGCGCGCGTCAAAGTTTTTAAATGCTTAAAACGACTTCCCAATGGGAAATCTCGAAGTTTCAGACAATTTTAAGCGTTCCGCGCGTTCGCGTCCGTCCGCGCATTTCCGCGCGCAGTGCGCGAGGGCAACATGAAAATGCACATTTTTTGACAGATTTGGATTTCTGATACATTAAGTAACAATATCCATTGATTTCCGATCAATTTCGACCTATAACAAAGGAATGCGCTGGCGTCAAAGTTGAAATTTCGTGTGCGCGTCTATGTGGAAATATAGCGAAAAACATGTCTTTGTTTATTTCGCCATAGCTCTTTAAAACGTCAGGTGACCCTATGTTTTTATTGCATATTACAAAAGCATATGAATTGAAAATAACGTTTCAAGTATCAATATTTCCCTAAATATATTATGACGTCCTCATATCATCATCTGAAATCAAAAAAGTGGAATTAATTTTTTTGAGGTACTGTTTCTGACATTCATTTGCTCGTATCTCTGTTGTTTAAGCTCAATATTATCCCAAATTCAGATATGTTGTACTTTGAACATTTGCCTTTCAGGTCCAAGTCATGGTTTTGAAATTTGATGACGTCATCATACCTTAAATTGTGATTAAAGGTAAAGATGCAAAATCGGACAAGTTTACGTGTTATGTGTATGGGAGGTGATTTTTTTTAAACCATGCATTGACTTGACAACGTTTAAGCACCTTTATCTCAGCTGATTTTGCTTCATTTCCTCTGAAACTTAAGTATGTTGTAGCTGAGACAATAAGGTTCAGTAATCATGCATTTTATTTTTTGAAATCTCATCACCAGATTGACAATTTTGCAGTTTAAAACTGAAAATGAGAATGGAATGTGAACAAAACGATTCCCGATTCAGCTTTCACATACATAAGTTTACGTTCCTCATACTTTCTCGCCGAGACGTATGGCAGAGTGGTTAAAGGCGACGTCTCAGAGACGTGAGGTTGCGGGTTCGAACCCCACAAGATCACGAAACAAAATACTTAGCTATTTTACTTTTTTTCTTCAATTTTGTATTACATATTCGTCCATGTAGAAATCACGTTCGTATATAAACGCACCTATATACACACACACAGACACACAGACACACAGACACACACCATATCCCTCTTTTTTGTGTTGGAGACCACATTGCTTCGACTGCTGCAAAATTTTGCAGGCTGACTTTGTGAAACCGATCATAGTATGTAATGACGACGACGGAGGTGTTGTACTTTGAACAATTGTCTTTCAAGACCATGTCATTGTTTTGTACTTTGATGACGTCATCACACTGAAAATTGTGATTAAAGGCAAGGTATCAAAACCAGCCGATTATAGGCTTTATGTCTACGGCGCGTATTTTTCCCAAGTTGCCAGAAATGGCATAGCGACATCAGTCGTTACAAGGCCGCATTTCCGTCTAGCAATGCAATACATGTTCACGCGGCCACGATTGTTGAGTGGGCATTGACTTTTCCCCCCTGTAATATCTATACATTTCTTTTTTGCCTTACCATTTCCGGGGATGTCCCGTGGCCGAGTGGTTAGAGAAACGGTTTTGCATGGACGCTCAATATAACTTCAAGGTGCCTATATCACATTCTTTTCTTTGTCGATCACAGATGACCGACACCTGATGACCCCAAGCGTATCACCTAACTCGTCAGCGTGACGAGTTTCATATCTCGTTTTTATTCTTCTTTCTTTCTGCCACATTTTGTGTCGTCAATATCTCAACAATGACATTACGGAATAACATGACATTTTCAGTCAACATGTCTCATAACAAAATCTAGCCACAATAAGGTTTTCATGACAGTAACATATCTATGACGTCATCTAGGCGCCATTTTGTGATTTTCGGACTTTGTCACATGATCGATCATAACTTCATAACTGGATATCATTTCTGTATCATTTTCGGTGGACATAAAGTTCAGGTCACGCTCTATCTTACTTTTTAACGCTAGTTACCCAGGTCTTCATTACGCGCGCGTTTGCGCGCGTCAAAATTTTAAAAGGCTCAAAACGACTTCCCAATGGGAAATCTCGAAGTTTCAGACAATTTTAAACGTTTCAAACATTTTCTCGCGTGCGCGTCCGTCCGCGCAATTTCGCGCGCAGAGGGCGTAACCAACATGAAAATGCAATTTTTTTGACTGATTTGGATTTCTGATACTTTGAGTAACAATATCCATTGATTTCCGATCGATTTTGACCTATAACAAAGGAATGCACTGGCGTCAAAGTTGAAATTCCGCGCGCGCGTCTTTCTGCAAATATAGTGAAAAAACATGTTTTTGTATATGTCGCCATAGCTCTTTAAATCGTCCATTGACCCTATATTTCTATTGCATATTACAAAAGCATATGAATTGGAAATAACGTTTCAAGTACCAATATTGCCAGGAAAACTCATGACGTCATCATATCATCATCTGAAATCAAAAAAGTGGAATTAATTTTTTTGAGGTACTCTTTCTGACATTCATTTACTCGTATCTCTATTGTTTAAGCTTAATATCACCCCAAATTCAGATATGTTTTACTTTGAACATTTGCCTTTCAAGTCCATGTCATGGTTTTGAAATTTGATGACGTCATCATACTTTAAATTGTGATTAAAGGTAAAGACGCAAAATCGGACAAGTTTACGTGTTATGTCTATGGGAGGTGATTTTTTTTAAAACCATACATTGACTTGACAACGTTTAAGCACCTTTATCTCAGATGATTTTGCTTCATTTCCTCTGAAAATTAAGTATGTTGTAGCTGTGACAATAAGCTGCAGTAATCATGCATTTTATTCTTTGAAATCTCCTCATCAGGTTGACAATTTTGCAATTTAAAACTGAAAATGAGAATGGAATGTGGACGAAACGATTCCTGATTCATCTTTCACGTACATAAGTTTACGTTCCTCTAATTTTCTCGTCGAGACGTATGGCCGAGTGGTTAGAGGCGTCGTCTCAGAAACGTGAGGTTGCACACGTACGGGTTCGAACCTCACAAGAGCACGAAAGAAAATATTTTTTTTTTAAATTTGTTTTTTCTTCAATGGAGTACTACACCTTCGTCCATGTAGAAATCACGTTCGCATGTAAACACAACTATACGCACACACTCACATAGTATCCCTTTGTTTTGCGTTGGAGACTGCATTACTTCGACTGCTGCAAAATTTTGCAGGCTGGGCTTTTCAAACTGATTTAAAATATTGTAATAAAATGAAATTTGTTCATATCAATTCAGTAACACAATGTAGTCGTGGTTACTTTGTGCTGATTTATACATGGAACAAGCTATACATTGTAAAAAAGGTATTTGAATTGTTCCTTTAAGTCAGTCTTCTGTATTGATGATTATATGTCAATTAGTGGTTTTTGTGGAGTTTCAGATAGTGATAAAAAGTATAGATGATAAGTACAGCGATAATTCCTACAGTTAGTTCAAAGTTGTGTTACAGAGGTTTGATACATACATTTAGCATTGTGTGTGTGTGTACGTGTGTATACAGGTTGGCCATATGACACATTCTAGACAATTAATCTTAATTAATTAGCAAACGTGATCAGCTATGGAACTGAATATGGTACTAATGTATGATGTTAATGATTCTAATTAAACTGTGACGAGTTTAAAGGGATAGCTTAACTGTGTGTAAAAATAAAGCAATCATAGGGAAATTTTAGGGGAATTTGATAACCATGCCTATAATAATTTCATACAGGTACTAATAGCTGCCTCATGTTCATGTGATCGATCGTCATGTCAATAGCAAACTGACAACGTACGATGAATATGTTATACATTGAACAACTTTCAAGTCCATATCGTTATTTTCTAATTTGATGACGTCATCATGCTAGAAGGTATGGTTAAAGGCGAGATATCGAAATCAGCGAAGATTGTACGTTATGTCTATGAAAGGGGATTTTTGTTTTTTATCCATGCATTGACTCGATAACGCTCGAGCACCTTTACCTCACTTGATTTTGATTTCCTCTGAAACTTAAGTATGTTGTAGCTGAGACAATAAGCTGCAGTAATCATACATTTTATTTTTTTTTTTAATCTTCTCACCAGGTTGAGTATTTTGCAGCATAAAACTGAAAATGAGAATGGAAGATGGACGAAACGATTCCTGAGTCATCTTTCACATATAAGTTTACGTTCCTCATATTTTCTCGTCGAGACGTATGACTGAGAGGTTAAAGGCGACGTCTCAGAGACATAAGGTTGCACACGTGCGTGATTAAAGGCAAGGTATCAAAAACCAGCCGATTATAGGTTTTATGTCTGCGGGACGTATTTTTCCCAAGTTGCCAGAAATGGCATAGCGACCTCAGTCGTTACAAGGCCGCTTTTCCGTCTAGCAATGCAATAGATGTTCACACGGCCACGTTTAATAGTTGAGTGGGCATTGACTTTCCCCCTGTTATATCTATACATTGTTGTGTGTATTTTTTTTTTGTCTTACCATTTCCGTGGATGACCCGTGGCCGAGTGGTTACAGAAACGGTTTGGCATGCACGCTCAATATATTTTCAAGGTGCCTATATCACATTCTTTTCTTTGTCGATCGCAGATGACCGTCATCTGATGACCACAAGCGTATCACCTAACTCGTCCTCAATGTGACGAGTTTTCATGTCTCGTTCTTCTTTCTTTCTGCCACATTTTGTGTCGTCAGTATCTCAACAATGACATTACGGAATAACATGACATTTTCAGTCAACATGTCTCATAACAATATCTAGCCACAATAAGGTTTTCATGACAGTAACATATCTATGACGTCATCTAGGCGCCATTTTGTGATTTTCGGACCTTGTCACATGATCGATCATAACTTCATAACTAGATATCATTTCTGTATCATTTTCGGTGGACATAAAGTTCAGGTCACGCTCTATCTTACGTTTTAACGCTAGTTACCAAGGTCATCATTACGCGCGCGTTTGCGCGCGTCAAAATTTTAAAAGGCTCAAAACGACTTCCCAATGGGAAATCTCGAAGTTTCAGACAATTCTAAGCGTTTCAAACATTTTCTCGCGTGCGCGTACGTCCGCGCAATTTCGCGCGCAGAGGGCGTAACTAACATGAAAATGCAATTTTTTGACCGATTTGGATTTCTGATACTTTGAGTAACAATATTCATTGATTTCCGATCGATTTTGACCTATAACAAAGGAATGCACTGGCGTCAAAGTTGAAATTCCGCGCGAGCGTCTTTCTGCAAATATAGTGAAAAAACATGTCTTTGTTTATTTCGCCATAGCTCTTTAAATCGTCCATTGACCCTATATTTCTCTTGCATATTACAAAAGCATATGAATTGGAAATAACGTTTCAAGTACCAATATTGCCAGGAAAACTCATGACGTCATCATATCATCATCTGAAATCAAAAAAGTGAAATTAATTTTTTTGAGGTACTGTTTCTGAAATTCATTTGCTCGTATCTCTATTGTTTAAGCTTAATATTACCCCAAATTCAGATATGTTTTGCTTTGAACATTTGCCTTTCAAGTCCATGTCATGGTTTTAAAATTTGATGACGTCATCATACTTTAAATTGTGATTAAAAGTAAAGACACAAAATCGGACAAGTTTACGTGTTATGTCTATGGGAGGTGATTTTTTTAAAAACCATGCATTGACTTGACAACGTTTAAGCACCTTTATCTCAGCTGATTTTGCTCCATTTCCTCTGAAACTTTAGTATGTCGTAGCTGAGACAATAAGCTGCAGTAATCATGCATTTTATTCTTTGAAATCTTCTCATCAGATTGACAATTTTGCAGTTTAAAACTGAAAATGAAAATGGAATGTGGACAAAACGATTCCTCATGTATCTTTCACATACATAAGTTTACTTTCCCCATATTTTCTCGTCGAGACGTATGGCCGAGTGGATAAAGGCGACGTCTCAGAGACTTGAGGTTGCGGGTTCGAACCCCACAAGATCACGAAACAAAATACTTAGCTATTTTACTTTTTTTTCTTCAATTTTGTATTACATATTCGTCCATGTAGAATTCACGTTCGTATATAAACGCACCTATACACACACACAGACACACACACACGCCATATCCCTCTTTTTTGTGTGTTGGAGACCACATTGCTTCGACTGCAGCAAAATTTTGCAGGTTGACTTTGTCAAACCGATCATAGTATGTAATGACGACGACTGAGGTGTTGTACTTTGAACAATTGTCTTTCAAGACGATGTCATTGTTTTGTAATTTGATGACGTCATTACACTGAAAATTGTGATTAAAGGCAAGGTATCAAAACCAGCCGATTATAGGTTTGATGTCTGCGGGACGTATTTTTCCCAAGTTGCCAGAAATGGCATAGCGACCTCAGTCGTTACAAGGCCGCTTTTCCGTCTAGCAATGCAATAGATGTTCACACGGCCACGTTAGTTGAGTGGGCATTGACTTTCCCCCTGTTACATCTATACATTGTTGTTGTTTTTTTTTTGTCTTACCATTTCCGTGGATGACCCGTGGCCGAGTGGTTACAGAAACGGTTTCGCATGCACGCTCAATATAACTTCAAGGTGCCTATATCACATTCTTTTCTTGTCCATCACAGATGACCGTCATCTGATGACCACAAGCGTATCACCTAACTCGTCCTCAATGTGACGAGTTTTCATGTCTCGTTCTTCTTTCTTTCTGGCACATTTTGTGTCGTGAATATCTCAACATTGACATGACGGAATAACATGACATTTTCAGTCAACATGTCTCATGATAATATCTAGCCACAACAAGGTTTTCATGACAGTAACGTATCTATGACGTCATCTAGGCGCCATTTTGTGATTTTCGGACATATTACATGATCGATCATAACTTCATAACTAAAGGACATTTCTGTATCATTTTCGGTGGACATAAAGTTCAGGTGACGCTCTATCTTACTTTGTAATGCTAATTACCAAGAACATCTTTACGCGCGCATTAGCGCGCGTCAAACTTTTTAAAGGCTCAAAACAACTTCCCAATGGGAAATCTCGAAGTTTCAGACAATTTTAAGCGTTCCGTGCGTTCGCGTCCGTCCACGCATTTCCGCGCGCAGTGCGCGTAAGTAACATGAAAATGCACATTTTTTGACAGATTTGGATTCCTGATACATTAAGTAACAACATCCATTGATTTCCGATCAATTTCGACCTATAACAAGGGAATGCGTTGGCGTCAAAGTTGAAATTTCGTGTGCGCGTCTATGTGGAAATATAGCGAAAAACATGTCTTTGTTTATTTCACCATAGCTCTTTAAAACGTCAGGTGACCCTATGTTTTTATTGCATATTACAAAAGCATATGAATTGAAAATAACGTTTCAAGTATCAATATTTCCCTAAATACATTATGACGTCATCATATCATCATCTGAAATCAAAAAAGTGGAATTAATTTTTTGAGGTACTGTTTCTGACATTCATTGGCTCGTATCTCTGTTGTTTAAGCTCAATATTATCCCAAATTCAGATATGTTGTACTTTGAACATTTGTCTTTCAAGTCCATGTCATGGTTTTGAAATTTGATGACGTCATCATACCTTAAATTGTGATTAAAAGTAAAGACACAAAATCGGACAAGTTTACGTGTTATGTCTATGGGAGGTGATTTTTTTTTAAACCATGCATTGACTTGACAACGTTTAAGCACCTTTATCTCAGCTGATTTTGCTTCATTTCCTCTGAAAATTAAGTATGTTGTAGCTGAGACAATAAGCTTCGGTAATCATGCATTTTATTTTTTGAAATCTCATTATCAGGTTGACAATTTTGCAGTTTAAAACTGAAAATGAGAATGGAATGTGGACAAAACGATTCCCGATTCATCTTTCACATACATAAGTTTACGCTCCTCATATTTTCTCGCCGAGACGTATGGCCGAGTGGTTAAAGGCGACGTCTCAGAGACGTGATGTTGCGGGTTCGAACCCCACAAGATCACGAAACAAAATACTTTGCTATTTTACTTTTTTTTTCAATTTTGTATTACATATTCGTCCATGTAGAAATCACGTTCGTATATAAACGCACCTATACACACACACACAGACACACAGACACACACCATATCCCTCTTTTTGTGTTGGAGACCACATTGCTTCGACTGCTGCAAAATTTTGCAGGCTGACTTTGTCAAACCGATCATAGTATGTAATGACGACGACGGAGGTGTTGTACTTTGAACAATTGTCTTTCAAGACCATGTCATTGTTTTGTACTTTGATGACGTCATCACACTGAAAATTGTGATTAAAGGCAAGGTATCAAAACCAGCCGATTATAGGCTTTATGTCTACGGCGCGTATTTTTCCCAAGTTGCCAGAAATGGCATAGCGACATCAGTCGTTACAAGGCCGCATTTCCGTCTAGCAATGCAATACATGTTCACGCGGCTACGATTGTTGAGTGGGCATTGACTTTTTCCCCCTGTAATATCTATACATTTCTTTTTTGCCTTACCATTTCCGTGGATGTCCCGTGGCCGAGTGGTTAGAGAAACGGTTTTGCATTCACGCTCAATATAACTTCAAGGTGCCTATATCACATTCTTTTCTTTGTCGATCACAGATGACCGACACCTGATGACCCCAAGCGTATCACCTAACTCGTCAGCGTGACGAGTTTCATATCTCGTTTTTATTCTTCTTTCTTTCTGCCACATTTTGTGTCGTCAATATCTCAACAATGACATTACGGAATAACATGACATTTTCAGTCAACATGTCTCATAACAAAATCTAGCCACAATAAGGTTTTCATGACAGTAACATATCTATGACGTCATCTAGGCGCCATTTTGTGATTTTCGGACCTTGTCACATGATCGATCATAACTTCATAACTAGATATCATTTCTGTATCATTTTCGGTGGACATAAAGTTCAGGTCAGGCTCTATCTTACGTTTTAACGCTAGTTACCAAGGTCATCATTACGCGCGCGTTTGCGCGCGTCAAAATTTTAAAAGGCTCAAAACGACTTCCCAATGGGAAATCTCGAAGTTTCAGACAATTCTAAGCGTTTCAAACATTTTCTCGCGTGCGCGTCCGTCCGCGCAATTTCGCGCGCAGAGGGCGTAACCAACATGAAAATGCAATTTTTTTTGACTGATTTGGATTTCTGATACTTTGAGTAACAATATCCATTGATTTCCGATCGATTTTGACCTATAACAAAGGAATGCACTGGCGTCAAAGTTGAAATTCCGCGCGCGCGTCTTTCTGCAAATATAGTGAAAAAACATGTTTTTGTTTATGTCGCCATAGCTCTTTAAATCGTCCATTGACCCTATATTTCTATTGCATATTACAAAAGCATATGAATTGGAAATAACGTTTCAAGTACCAATATTGCCAGGAAAACTCATGACGTCATCATATCATCATCTGAAATCAAAAAAGTGGAATTAATTTTTTTGAGGTACTCTTTCTGACATTCATTTACTCGTATCTCTATTGTTTAAGCTTAATATCACCCCAAATTCAGATATGTTTTACTTTGAACATTTGCCTTTCAAGTCCATGTCATGGTTTTGAAATTTGATGACGTCATCATACTTTAAATTGTGATTAAAGGTAAAGACGCAAAATCGGACAAGTTTACGTGTTATGTCTATGGGAGGTGATTTTTTAAAAAACCACACATTGACTTGACAACGTTTAAGCACCTTTATCTCAGATGATTTTGCTTCATTTCCTCTGAAAATTAAGTATGTTGTAGCTGTGACAATAAGCTGCAGTAATCATGCATTTTATTCTTTGAAATCTCCTCATCAGGTTGACAATTTTGCAATTTAAAACTGAAAATGAGAATGGAATGCGGACGAAACGATTCCTGATTCATCTTTCACGTACATAAGTTTACGTTCCTCTAATTTTCTCGTCGAGACGTATGGCCGAGTGGTTAGAGGTGTCGTCACAGAAACGTGAGGTTGCACACGTACGGGTTCGAACCTCACAAGAGCACGAAAGAAAATAATATTTTTTTTTTTACTTTTTTTCTTCAATGGAGTACTACACCTTCGTCCATGTAGAAGTCACGTTCGCATGTAAACACACCTATACGCACACACTCACACAGTATCCCTTTGTTTATCGTTGGAGACTGCATTGCTTCGACTGCTGCAAAATATTGCAGGCTGGGCTTTTCAAGCTGATCATGGTATATTGTAACAAAATGAAATTTGTTCATATCAACTCAGTAACACAATGTAGTCGTGGTTACTTTGTGCTGATTTTATACATGTAAGAAGCTATACATTGTAAAAAAAGGTATTTGAATTGTTCCTTTAAGTCAGTCTTCTGTATTGATGATTATTTGTCAATTAGTGGTTTTTGTGGAGTTTCAGATAATGATAAAAAGTATGTATGATAAGTGCAGCGATACTTTCTACAGTTAGTTCAAAGTTGTGTTACAGAGGTTTGATACATACATTTAGCATTGTGTTTGTGTGTCCACGTGTGTATACAGGTTGGCCATATGGCACATTCTAGACAATAAATCTTAATTAATTAGCAAACGCGATCAGCTATGGAACTGAATATGGTACTAATGTATGATGTTCATGATTCTCATTAAACTGTGACGAGTTTAAAGAGATAGCTTAACTGTGTGTAAAAATAAAGCAATAATAAGGAAATTTTAAGGGAATTTGATAACCATGCCTATAATAATTTCATACAGGTACTAATAGCTGCCTCATATTCGCGTGATTGATCGTCATGTCAATAGCAAACTGACAACGTACGATTAATATATTATACATTAAACAACTGTCTTTCAAATCCCATATCGATGTTTTCTAGTTTGATGACGTCATCATACTTTAAATTGTGATAAAAGTAAAGACACAAAATCGGACAAGTTTACGTGTTATGTCTATGGGAGGTGATTTTTTTTAAAACCATGCATTGACTTGACAACGTTTAAGCACCTCTATCTCAGCTGATTTTGCTTCATTTCCTCTGAAACTTTAGTATGTTGTAGCTGAGACAATAAGCTGCAGTAATCATGCATTTTATTCTTTGAAATCTCCTCATCAGATTGACAATTTTGCAGTTTAAAACTGAAAATGAAAATGGAATGTGGACAAAACGATTCCTCATGTATCTTTCACATACATAAGTTTACGTTCCCCATATTTTCTCGTCGAGACGCATGGCCGAGTGGCTAAAGGCGACGTCTCAGAGACGTAAGGTTGCGGGTTGGAACCCCACAAGATCACGAAACAAAATACTTAGCTATTTTACTTTTTTTTCTTCAATTTTGTATTACATATTCGTCCATGTAGAAATCACGTACGTATATAAACGCACCTATACACACACACAGACACACACACACACACCATATCCCTCTTTTTTGTGTGTTGGAGACCACATTGCTTCGACTGCAGCACAATTTTGCAGGTTGACTTTGTCAAACCGATCATAGTATACAAATATCGACTGCTGCAGAGGGAGATGGTAAAACTATTTGCACCGAGGTGATGTCTCAACAGTGCTATGTCCCGAGACGAAGTCGAGGGACATGGCACTGTTGAGACATCACCGAGGTCAAATAGTTTTACCATGGCCCGAAAGAAAGCAGTCGATATTTGTTTTATATCCCTCTCGAGCATTTTACTAGAGTAATGACGGTTCCCTTTTGGGAAAGTGTGCAGGTTTCGTGAACGATAAATCTAACGTTTAGGCCGTAGCAGTGCAGCAGCAGTGCGTGCAGCGCGTAGCGAACGACACCGCTGCGCTGTTGTTGATTCCTACACAGAGCTACACTACTGCGTGCAAAACTCCGAAAGATCGAGGAGGTCCAGGACTACGTTAGAAGTAGGCCTAAAGCGGCTTCGTTACCCAGATCATCTTCAAAATCGGTTTTAGTTTATTCCTAATTCGTACCTGATATGGTGTCCTGCGATCATTCTGCCGTTACTTGAAGCAGTCACTTTGTCAATTGAGCTGAATGCATTGATCACACGTCCACTAACGTTACACACCCACGCCATCGCACCACAGATTTCTGAATGCTGTCGGACACCGCGCGCTCCGCGCTCTAGCTCTCTTAGCGCTAGCTAGCTAGCTACAAGCCACAGGACTAGACTGTCGCTCAAAAGTATCGCTACTACGCGCACTGCGTACATTCTTAAGTGAGAAATGTAGATATCGATCACACGATCACGATTGGGTGCAAATCGTGGATTCCCAAAAGTACTATATCCCGCTGGCTAGTAACCAATTGCACCGCATCCAGCTGCTCGTAGCTAGCTAGTAAAACTACACCATGTTCGTGCTCTGTACAATCCTATGGCAGGAAACTTTACATGAGGGATATTTATATGTAATGACGACGACTGAGGTGTTGTACTTTGAACAATTGTCTTTCAAGACGATGTCATTGTTTTGTAATTTGATGACGTCATTACACTGAAAATTGTGATTAAAGGCAAGGTATCAAAACCAGCCGATTATAGGTTTTATGTCTGCGGGACGTATTTTTCCCAAGTTGCCAGAAATGGCATAGCGACCTCAGTCGTTACAAGGCCGCTTTTCCGTCTAGCAATGCAATAGATGTTCACACGGCCACGTTGGTTGAGTGGGCATTGACTTTCCCCCTGTTATATCTATACATTGTTTTTTTTTGTCTTACCATTTCCGTGGATGACCCGTGGCCGAGTGGTTACAGAAACGGTTTCGCATGTACGCTCAATATAACTTCAAGGTGCCTATATCACATTCTTTTCTTTGTCGATCACAGATGACTGTCATCTGATGACCACAAGCGTATCACCTAACTCGTCCTCAATGTGACGAGTTTTCATGTCTCGTTATTCTTCTTTCTTTCTGGCACATTTTGTGTCGTGAATATCTCAACATTGACATGACGGAATAACATGACATTTTCAGTCAACATGTCTCATGACAATATCTAGCCACAATAAGGTTTTCATGACAGTAACATATCTATGACGTCATCTAGGCGCCATTTTGTGATTTTCGGACCATGTTACATGATCGATCATAACTTCATAACAAAAGGTCATTTCTGTATCATTTTCGTTGGACGTAAAGTTCAGATCACGTTCTATCTTACATTTTAATGCTAATTACCTAGGACATCATTACGCGCGGATTAGCGCGCGTCAAAGTTTTTAAATGCTTAAAACGACTTCCCAATGGGAAATCTCGAAGTTTCAGACAATTTTAAGCGTTCCGCGCGTTCGCGTCCGTCCGTGCATTTCCGCGCGCAGTGCGCGTAAGCAACATGAAAATGCACATTTTTTGACAGATTTGGATTCCTGATACATTAAGTATTAATATCCATTGATTTCCGATCAATTTCGACCTATAACAAAGGAATGCGCTGGCGTCAAAGTTGAAATTTCGTGTGCGCGTCTATGTGGAAATATAGCGAAAAACATGTCTTTGTTTATTTCGCCATAGCTCTTTAAAACGTCAGGTGACCCTATGTTTTTATTGCATATTACAAAAGCATATGAATTGAAAATAACGTTTCAAGTATCAATATTTCCCTAAATACATTATGACGTCATCATATCATCATCTGAAATCAAAAAAGTGGAATTAATTTTTTGAGGTACTGTTTCTGACATTCATTTGCTCGTATCTCTGTTGTTTAAGCTCAATATTATCCCAAATTCAGATATGTTGTACTTTGAACATTTGCCTTTTAAGTCCAAGTCATGGTTTTGAAATTTGATGACGTCATAATACCTTAAATTGTGATTAAAGGTAAAGATGCAAAATCGGACAAGTTTACATGTTATGTCTATGGGAGGTGATTTTTTTTAAAACCATGCATTGACTTGACAACGTTTAAGCACCTTTATCTCAGCTGATTTTGCTTCATTTCCTCTGAAACTTAAGTATGTTGTAGCTGAGACAATAAGCTTCAGTAATCATGCATTTTAATTTTTGAAATCTCATCATCAGGTTGACAATTTTGCAGTTTAAAACTGAAAATGAGAATGGAATGTGGACAAAACGATTCCCGATTCATCTTTCACATACATAAGTTTACGTTCCTCATATTTTCTCGCCGAGACGTATGGCCGAGTGGTTAAAGGCGACGTCTCAGAGACGTGAGGTTGCGGGTTCGAACCCCGTAAGATCACGAAACAAAATACTTAGCTATTTTACTTTTTTTCTTCAATTTTGTATTACATATTCGTCCATGTAGAAATCACGTTCGTATATAAACGCACCTATACACACACACAGACACACACCATATCCCTCTTTTTTGTGTTGGAGACCACATTGCTTCGACTGCTGCAAAAATTTTGCAGGCTGACTTTGTCAAACCGATCATAGTATGTAATGACGACGACGGAGGTGTTGTACTTTGAACAATTGTCTTTCAAGACCATGTCATTGTTTTGTACTTTGATGACGTCATCACACTGAAAATCGTGATTAAAGGCAAGGTATCAAAACCAGCCGATTATAGGCTTTATGTCTACGGCGCGTATTTTTCCCAAGTTGCAAGAAATGGCATAGCGACATCAGTCGTTACAAGGCCGCATTTCCGTCTAGCAATGCAATACATGTTCACGCGGCCACGATTGTTGAGTGGGCATTGACTTTTTCCCCCTGTAATATCTATACATTTCTTTTTTGCCTTACCATTTCCGGGGATGTCCCGTGGCCGAGTGGTTAGAAAAACGGTTTTGCATGCACGCTCAATATAACTTCAAGGTGCCTATATCACATTCTTTTCTTTGTCGATCACAGATGACCGACACCTGATGACCCCAAGCGTATCACCTAACTCGTCAGCGTGACGAGTTTCATATCTCGTTTTTTATTCTTCTTTCTTTCTGCCACATTTTGTGTCGTCAATATCTCAACAATGACATTACGGAATAACATGACATTTTCAGTCAACATGTCTCATAACAATATCTAGCCACAATGAGGTTTTCATGACAGTAACATATCTATGACGTCATCTAGGCGCCATTTTGTGATTTTCGGACCTTGTCACATGATCGATCATAACTTCATAACTAGATATCATTTCTGTATCATTTTCGGTGGACATAAAGTTCAGGTCAGGCTCTATCTTACTTTTTAACGCTAGTTACCAAGGTCATCATTACGCGCGCGTTTGCGCGCGTCAAAATTTTAAAAGGCTCAAAACGACTTCCCAATGGGAAATCTCGAAGTTTCAGACAATTTTAAGCGTTTCAAACATTTTCTCGCGTGCGCGTCCGTCCGCGCAATTTCGCGCGCAGAGGGCGTAACCAACATGAAAATGCAATTTTTTTGACTGATTTAGATTTCTGATACTTTGAGTAACAATATCCATTGATTTCCGATTGATTTTGACCTATAACAAAGGAATGCACTGGCGTCAAAGTTGAAATTCCGCGCGCGCGTCTTTCTGCAAATATAGTGAAAAAATATGTTTTTGTTTATGTCGCCATAGCTCTTTAAAACGTCCAGTGACCCTATATTTCTATTGCATATTACAAAAGCATATGAATTGGAAATAACGTTTCAAGTACCAATATTGCCAGGAAAACTCATGACGTCATCATATCATCATCTGAAATCAAAAAAGTGGAATTAATTTTTTTGAGGTACTGTTTCTGACATTCATTTACTCGTATCTCTGTTGTTTAAGCTCAATATTATCCCAAATTCAGATATGTTGTACTTTGAACATTTGCCTTTTAAGTCCATGTCATGCTTTTGATATTTGATGACGTCATCATACCTTTAATTGTGATTAAAGGTAAAGACGCAAAATCGGACAAGTTTACGTGTATTGTCTATTGGAGGTGATTTTTTTTAAACCATGCATTGACTTGACAACGTTTAAGCACCTTTATCTCAGCTGATTTTGCTTCATTTCCTCTGAAACTTTAGTATGTTGTAGCTGAGACAATAAGCTAGAGTAATCATGCATTTTATTCTTTGAAATCTTCTCATCAGGTTGACAATTTTGCAGTTTAAAACTGAAAATGAAAATGGAATGTGGACAAAACGATTCCTCATGTATCTTTCACATACATAAGTTTACGTTCCCCGTATTTTCTCGTCGAGACGTATGGCCGAGTGGCTAAAGGCGACGTCTCAGAGACTTGAGGTTGCGGGTTCGAACCCCACAAGATCACGAAACAAAATACTTAGCTATTTTACTTTTTTTTTCTTCAATTTTGTATTACATATTCGTCCATGTAGAAATCACGTTCGTATATAAACGCACCTGTACACGCACACAGACACACACACACGCCATATCCCTCTTTTTTGTGTGTTGGAGACCACATTGCTTCGACTGCAGCAAAATTTTGCAGGTTGACTTTGTCAAACCGATCATAGTATGTAATGACGACGACTGAGGTGTTGTACTTTGAACAATTGTCTTTCAAGACGATGTCATTGTTTTGTAATTTGATGACGTCATTACACTGAAAATTGTGATTAAAGGCAAGGTATGAAAACCAGCCGATTATAGGTTTTATGTCTGTGGGACGTATTTTTTCCCAAGTTGCCAGAAATGGCATAGCGACCTCAGTCGTTACAATGCCGCTTTTCCGTCTAGCAATGCAATAGATGCTCACACGGCCACGTTGGTTGAGTGGGCATTCACTTTCCCCCTGTTATATCTATACATTGTTTTTTTTTTTGTCTTACCATTTCCGTGGATGACCCGTGGCCGAGTGGTTACAGAAACGGTTTGGCATGCACGCTCAATATATTTTCAAGGGGCCTATATCACATTCTTTTCTTTGTCGATCGCAGATGACCGTCATCTGATGACCACAAGCGTATCACCTAACTCGTCCTCAATGTGACGAGTTTTCATGTCTCGTTAGGTGATACGCTATCAGCGTATCACCTATTGTGATTGTCAAAATTTCTCTTTTTTTTTATTCTTCTTTCTTTCTGCCACATTTTGTGTCGTCAATATCTCAACAATGACATTACGGAATAACATGACATTTTCAGTCAACATGTCTCATAACAATATCTAGCCACAATAAGGTTTTCATGACAGTAACATATCTATGACGTCATCTAGGCGCCATTTTGTGATTTTCGGACCTTGTCACATGATCGATCATAACTTCATAACTAGATATCATTTCTGTATCATTTTCGGTGGACATAAAGTTCAGGTCACGCTCTATCTTACATTTTAACGCTAGTTACCCAGGTCATCATTACGCGCGCGTTTGCGCGCGTCAAAATTTTAAAAGGCTCAAAACGACTTCCCAATGGGAAATCTCGAAGCTTCAGACAATTTTAAGCGTTTCAAACATTTTCTCGCGTGCGCGTCCGTCCGCGCAATTTCGCGCGCAGAGGGCGTAACTAACATGAAAATGCAATTTTTTTGACCGATTTGGATTTCTGATACTTTGAGTAACAATATTCATTGATTTCCGATCGATTTTGACCTATAACAAAGGAATGCACCGGCGTCAAAGTTGAAATTCCGCGCGCGCGTCTTTCTGCAAATATAGTGAAAAAACATGTCTTTGTTTATTTCGCCATAGCTCTTTAAATCGTCCATTGACCCTATATTTCTCTTGCATATTACAAAAGCATATGAATTGGAAATAACGTTTCAAGTACCGATATTGCCAGGAAAACTCATGACGTCATCATATAATCATCTGAAATCAAAAAAGTGGAATTATTTTTTTTGAGGTACTGTTTCTGACATTCATTTTGCTCGTATCTCTATTGTTTAAGCTTAATATTACCCCAAATTCAGATATGTTTTGCTTTGAACATTTGCCTTTCAAGTCCATGTCATGGTTTTAACATTTGATGACGTCATCATACTTTAAATTGTGATTAAAAGTAAAGACACAAAATCGGACAAGTTTACGTGTTATGTCTATGGGAGGTGATTTTTTTAAAAACCATGCATTGACTTGACAACGTTTAAGCACCTTTATCTCAGCTGATTTTGCTCCATTTCCTCTGAAACTTAAGTATGTTGTAGCTCAGACAACAAGCTGCAGTCATCATGTATTTTATATTTTCAAATCTCCTCATTAGGTCGACAATTTTGTAGTTAAAAACTGAAAATGAGAATGCAATCTGTACGGAACAATTCCCGATTGTTCTTTGCAACTGGATATTGGTCGAATCCACGCGGCCACTTGTGGGAAGTTGAATAGCGCCATCACAAGTCAACGCTATAACGACAGTGTTATTATACATTTAAGTTTCTCATTCGATCTTCAGGACAGCCGTATGGCGTAATCGCTTAGCGCGCTGGGTGTTCATAACGCCATACCGGAAGGAGAGAAGTTCGACTCCCGCAGGACTTTTCCCGTTCTTTCTTTTTCTTTTCTTTTTTCGGCAGTTCAGCTTTACTCCGATGTCATTTATCATATTATTTTATCAAGTGTACGTAACCCGTGAACACGGCTGCTCTATTTCCCTTGTTTTGTATTGGAGTTTGGTGATTGGGTTTGCTTCATTAATTTTGTCACACTTAATGTTGTAAATTGCCCCTTGTTACAGTGTCCCGCTTGCCACCTTTCGTTTGCTCTTTCCTTTTCTCTTCATTGGTTATTGTTATACTGTAACAGGATAGGTAGGAACATGTACGTTTAAATAACTTGCAGGAATGGGAGCTGAATTGATTAACTCTAGTCCAGGTGTATGGCGTCTCGCTCATCTCTTTGAAATTCCAGATTGTTATTGTTTGACCTAATAACAGAGTTGTAGACAGGTTTTATGTTACTATAGAGGTATCTTGTGCCACATGAGTGGAAGGCATCACTGTTTAGTGGTAGTAATGAACTTTTTCATGTTGTATATGGTATAAAGATATAAATTTCACATCCAATCTTCGGGACAGCCGTGTGGCTTTATAGTCACTTGGCGCGCTGCATGGTCATTACACACCACCTTAGGACGAGATGTTTGAGACCCGCAGGACGCCATTATTTTTTTCTCTCTCTTTCTTTGTTTTTCTTTTGGCAGTTCAGCTTCATTCCGATGTCATTACCCCACGACACACAGTCACTCAAGTTCCCCCTTTTTTTTTTGTCGGAGGCTGGAGGTTGGATTTGCTTCATTTATCATACGTAATGTTGTAAATAGGTGTGAGTATTGTTGGTATCTGAGCAGTGAATAGCACAGCATCAGGCTAAAATCCCCCTTAGTTATACGCGCTAAGCGTTCAATTTGATATATCTATATTTATGTAGTCAATCACTGCTAATGGAGTTACAGAATTATGTTATGACACCTTTCACTGAAAGTTTGTAAAGCAAAGTTTATAGACAAGGCAAGCAATTGTACATGAATAATACCAATGATTTCAGAGGGAAATTATGGTATACCTAAATGTAAGGGTATCATTGCTTTGGAATTGCTGAGACAATATCTTGGCACGAGGGCTTCCACCTCTAATAACTGATCCCTTTGAAGATGTGTCGGTCACGGGTGATCGTCATGATTCGTCTTTCACGTAGAAGCTTCCGTTCCACACTCTTAGTTCGAGAAGACTTACCATCATACTTCAAATTGTGATTAAAGGTAAAGACTCAAAATCAGACAAGTTGACGTGTTATGTCTATGGGAGGTGATTTTTTTTTTAAACCATGCATTGACTTGACAACGTTTAAGCACCTTTATTTCAGCTGATTTTGCTCCATTTCCTCTCAAACTTAAGTATGTGGTAGCTCAGACAATAAGCTGCAGTAATCATACATTTTATTTTTTCAAATCTCCTCATCAGGTTGATGATTTTGCAGCTAAAAACTGAAAATGAGAATGGAATGTGGACCAAACGATTCCTGAATCATCTTTCACATTATAAGCTTACGTTCCTCAAATTTTCTCGTCAAGACGTACATGGCCGAGAGGATAAAGGCGACGTCACAAGAGACGTGATGTTGCACACGTACGGGTTCGAACCCCAAAGGAGCACGAAACAAAATACTTATATCTTTTGCTTTTTTTCTTTTATGGAGTATTCACCTTCGTCCATGTAGAAATCAGGTTTTCATGTAAACGTACACACACACACACAGACACACACAATATCCCTTTGTTTTGTGTTGGAGACCACATTGCTTTGACAGGCAACTTGGACTTGAAATTACAAATGTTAAAGTGAAGATGACTCTCAAAAGACCGCATGGCCATGTTTGATTTTTTTTTTACAATATAAAGACCTATTGGTAAATATTCATTCACATATCCTTTCCAATCAACTTACTTGAACACGCCGACACCACACGAAATTTTCAATTAGTTGCATGACAGAAACAATTTCATCTGAATTATGTAGGACTGTATAAAGAATTGGACTTCACGAATATTTCTCAATATTACTTCAAGTCGCTACTTAACATTATTTTCGTTGTCGATCACTGAAAATGAGAATGGAATCTGGTTGAAACGATTCCCGATTTATCTTTGTAACTGTATATTGATCGAATCCACGCGGCCACTCGTGGGAAGTTGAATAGCGCTATCAGTCACTTGACGTATATAGCCAAAAACCTGAATATCAATGTAAATTTGTGTTGTGTATAGCATACATAGATAGATTTAAGTTTCGCACAAGATCATCGGATCTTCCGTGTGGCAGAATCGCTTAGCACGCTGCGTGTTTATAATGCCCGACCGGAAGGAGAGAAGTTAATCGAGTCCCGCAGGACTTTTCCCTTTTATTTCTTTTTTTCTTTTCTTTTTTCTGCAGTTCAGCTTCACTCTTATGTCATGAACACAGCTACTCTATTTCCCTTGTTTTGCATTGGAGTTTGGAGGTTGGGTTTGCTTCATTAATTTTGTCACACTTAATGTTGTAAATTGCCCCTTGTTACAGTGTCCCGCTTGCCACCTTTCGTTTGCTCTTTCCTTTTCTCTTCATTGGTTATTGTTATACTGTAGCAGGATAGGTAGGAACATGTACGTTTAAATAACTTGCAGGAATGGGAGCTGAATTGATTAACTCTAGTCCAGGTGTATGGCGTCTCGCTCATCTCTTTGAAATTCCAGATTGTTATTGTTTGACCTAATAACGGAGTTGTAGACAGGTTTTATGTTACTATAGAGGTATCTTGTGCCACATGAGTGGAAGGCATCACTGTTTAGTGGTAGTAATGAACTTTTTCATGTTGTATATGGTATAAAGATATAAATTTCACATCCAATCTTCGGGACAGCCGTGTGGCTTTATAGTCACTTGGCGCGCTGCATGGTCATTACACACCACCTTAGGACGAGATGTTTGAGACCCGCAGGACGCTATTATTTTTTTTCTCTCTCTTTCTTTGTTTTTCTTTTGGCAGTTCAGCTTCATTCCGATGTCATTACCCCACGACACACAGTCACTCAAGTTCCCCCTTTTTTTTGTCGGAGGCTGGAGGTTGGATTTGCTTCATTTATCATACGTAATGTTGTAAATTGCCCTTGGTATACAGTGCCCCGCTTGCCACCTTTCGTTTTCTCTTTCCTTTTCTCTACGTTTGTTCCTGTTACACTGCACAAGACAGGTCGGAAAATAATTTACATAACACAACCGGAGCAGGAATGGCAACTGAATAAATTAACTCTAGGCCAGGTGTATGGCGTCTCGCTCGTCTCTTCCAAATTCAAGTTCTTATTGTTTGACCCAATAACGGAATTGTAGACAGGTTTTATGTTGCTATAGAGGTATCTTGTGCCACATGAGTAGAAGGCATCACTGTTTAGTAGTAGTAATGAACTTTTCATGTCCCTCCGTGTCAATTATAGTGTGTTCAAAGGGGTTGTGTGTCTATCTGCCAAAGAAAAGGAAAACCTTATTTTCGTCATGGCTATTTCTCTATACGTAACCGTAGGTGATGAGTATTGTTGGTATCTGAGCAGTGAATAGCACAGCATCAGGCTAAAATCCCCCTTAGTTATACGCGCTAAGCGTTCAATTTTGATATATCTTTATTTATGTAGTCAATCACTGCTAATGGAGTTACAGAATTATGTTATGACACCTTTCACCGAAAGTTTTGTAAAGCAAAGTTTTATAGACAAGGCAAGCAATTGTACATGAAATAATACCAATGATTTCAGAGGGAAAATTATGGTATACCTAAATGTAAGGGTATCATTGCTTTGGAATTGCTGAGGACAATATCTTGGCACCAGGGCTTCCACCTTTAATAAACTGATCCCTTTGAAGATGTGTCGGTCACGGGTGATCGTCATGATTCGTCCTTTCACGTAGAAGCTTCCGTTCCACACTCTTAGTTCGAGAAGACTTACCATCATACTTCAAATTGTGATTAAAGGTAAAGATTCAAAATCAGACAAGTTGACGTGTTTATGTCTATGGGAGGTGATTTTTTTTTTAAAACCATGCATTGACTTGACAACGTTTAAGCACCTTTATTTCAGCTGATTTTTGCTCCATTTCCTCTCAAACTTAAGTATGTGGTAGCTCAGACAATAAGCTGCAGTAATCATGCATTTTTATTTTTTTCAAATCTCCTCATCAGGTTGATAATTTTGCAGCTAAAAAACTGAAAATGAGAATGGAATGTGGACCAAGCGATTCCTGAATCATCTTTCACATTATAAGCTTACGTTCCTCAAATTTTCTCGTCAAGACGTACATGGCCGAGAGGATAAAAGGGCGACGTCACAAGAGACGTGATGTTGCACACGTACGGGTTCGAACCCCAAAGGAGCACGAAAACAAAAATACTTATATCTTTTTGCTTTTTTTCTTTTATGGAGTATTCACCTTCGTCCATGTAGAAAATCACGTTTTTCATGTAAAACGTACACACACACACACAGACACACACAATATCCCTTTGTTTTGTGTTGGAGACCACATTTGCTTTGACAGGCAACTTGGACTTGAAATTACAAATGTTTAAAGTGAAGATGACTCTTAAAAAGACCGCATGGCCATGTTTGATTTTTTTTTTACAATATAAAGACCTATTGGTAAATATTTATTCACATATCCTTTCCAATCAACTTACTTGAACACGCCGACACCACACGAAAATTTTCAATTAGTTGCATGACAGAAAACAATTTTCATCTGAATTATGTAGGACTGTATAAAGAAATTGGACTTCACGAATATTTCTCAATATTACTTCAAGTCGCTACTTAACATTATTTTTCGTTGTCGATCACTGAAAAATGAGAATGGAATCTGGTTGAAAACGATTCCCGATTTTATCTTTGTAAACTGTATATTGATCGAATCCACGCGGCCACTCGTGGGAAGTTGAATAGCGCTATCAGTCACTTGACGTATATAGCCAAAAAAAACTGAATATCAATGTAAAATTTTGTGTTGTGTATAGCATACATAGATAGATTTAAGTTTCGCACAAGATCATCGGATCTTCCGTGTGGCAGAATCGCTTAGCACGCTGCGTGTTTATAATGCCCGACCGGAAGGAGAGAAGTTAATCGAGTCCCGCAGGACTTTTCCCTTTTTTTTTTCTTTTTTTTCTTTTTTTTTTCTGCAGTTCAGCTTCACTCTTATGTCATGAACACAGCTACTCTATTTTCCCTTGTTTTTGCATTGGAGTTTGGAGGTTGGGTTTTGCTTCATTAATTTTGTCCACACGTAATGTTGTAAATTGCCCCTTGACACAGTACCCCCGCTTGCCACCATTCGTTTTTCTCTTTCCTTTTCTCTTCATTTGTTCTTGTTATACTGTAGCAGGATATTTAGGAACGTGTACGTTTACATAACTAACATGAATGGGAACTGAATTAATTAACTCTAGTCCAGGTGCATGGCGTCTCGCTTATCTCTTTGGAATTCCAGGTTGTTATTGTTTTGACCAAATAACGAAGTTAAAGACAGGCAGGGAAGGAAGTGACTTGATAATTGCTTCATAATGAGGAATTTCGGGCAAACACCTTTCCAAGTGTAGTGATTATGACGGGGTTCTCTGTCGTTTATTTTTCGTCATGGCTGTTTCAC
This sequence comes from Diadema antillarum, assembly GCF_040938485.1. NCBI lineage: Eukaryota > Metazoa > Echinodermata > Echinoidea > Diadematoida > Diadematidae > Diadema > Diadema antillarum. The sequence continues at coordinate 4,917,528 of NW_027270960.1, forward strand.
TAGTTAGCCATAGGTGATATATGTTGCTGGCATCTTGGAGAATAGAAACAGATCAGTACCAAACTGGAATAGCCCTATAAGCAATGTGGTAAGCGTTTCAATTTTTTTGCATTATCTTTCTTCTTTAAAGTCAATCACTACTGATCGAAATACACACTATAATATGACACGTTTCCACTGGTAGTTTAGGAAAAAAGGAGTTAATACACGATGCAATGATAAATGTGCTACCATTGATTTTAGAGACGTCATTGTGGTGTGGTACTGGTGATGGTAAGGGAACCATAGATTGCTTTTAAAGTAATGAGACAATCATTGGACCTTTGCATCAACACCGTATTCCCATCTAGAATATAATGCGGCGTGCGGCGTTTTTTTAAAATCCTGACGTGGACATTTTCTTTTTCTTGTTTTTTAATTTACGAATGTTATATCTAAATTTGTTTTCTTTCCCCTAACATTTTTTTTTTTTGTTGAATATAAAGTTGGACGTTTCCTTGACCGAGTCGAAGAGCAGCGATTTAGTTACAGTTTCAATGCATCTTGTTTACCATCTTCTCTGACATTAAATTGATGGTTTTTATATTTGACATTGTCTGTCTATTTGCCTGTTTATGCTTATAAAACACTGCTAAACAACTAATACCTTTGCTTCACTTGTCACACGCAATGATATGGATTGCAGTTGTGCATGCAGTTTTACTTCTGCCACCTCTCGTTTTTCTCTCCCCTTTTCCCTCACTTTGGTTTTGTTATACTGCAGATGGGAATGATTACACTAACATAACCCAACTTGAAGTAGGAATGAGAACTGAATAAATTAACTCTAGGCCAGGTGAATATAGCGTCTCACTCATCTCTTTGAAATTTCAAGTTGTCATTGTTCGACCAACGGAGTTGAAGACAGGCTTTATGTTGCTATAGAGGTATCTCGCGCCACATGAATGGAATGCATACGCTGTTTAGTATTAGTAATGAATTTTTTCATGTCCATCCCTGCCAATAAAAGTGAAGTGTGTTTGACGGGGTTCTGTGTCATTCTGCCTATGAGAAAGGAAAGTTTTATTTTCGCCATGGTTGTTTCTCTATGCGTGGCCGTGGGTGATGGGTGTTGTTGGCATCTGGGCAGTAAAGAACCGAGTATCATGCTATAATACCCCCCCCCCCCTTAGGTTCTAAGCGTTCAATACGGTGATATATCTCTCTTCTTTATCATGTCAATCACTGCTGATGGAATTACAGAGTTATGTTATGACACGTTTCACTCAAAGCTTAAAAAACAAAGTTTATGCAAGATACAAGCAATGGTGCATGAGTCCTATAGGCCATTGATTTTAGATGAGAAATTATGATATGCCTATAGTAGGGGTGTCATTGATTAGGAATTATTAATGACACGATTAAGCACTCCTTCCACTTCTAACTCTCCCCTTTGAATGTGTGTCGATCACGTGAGATCGTCATAAATTATCATTCACGTATAAGCTTTCGTTCAAAGTGTACTCTTAGTTGGAGGAGACCTATAGTTACATGGTTAAAGGCGATGTCTCTTTCGCTGGAGCCGTACGTTTGGCCCGTTTTTCTTTTGCCCTTTTCTCTTTAATTGAGGTATCACTTTCGTCCAGGATAAATCACATTATCATGTAAACAGACTCACTTGCTCTGTATCCCTTGTTTTGTATCGGAGGCTTCATTGGTTTTACTGCTGATAAATCTCACAGGCTTGTATATAGCTGTAAGAGCTCTCTGAACTGATCATTATGATAGCAAGATTAGAGGGAGTCATATTGGTTATGTAAATAATGGTCAAAGGTCATGTTTTAAAAGACCACTGTTAAAGCCAGGATGGTTATAAACACTTAATTGTCATGTTTTATTTGTACGTGCCGAGGATCCCTTGGACCCCGTTTACAGTGTGAGGCTCGGCCGCGCCGAGCCCACCTTCATTTCGGTGTAAACGCGCAAAAGGCCAAATGCGGGGCCAAATTTGGCCTCGCATTAGGCCACGCTCTGGAGGTGGTCTCGGCCGCGCCCGGCCTTTTTCTCAGTGTAAACGCAAACTGGGCTAAATGCGCGGCCAATTCTAGTCTGGCTTCCAAACCCTCGCCTGTACTATTTCGCTATTCAGGATATTAACCACTGCAACGTCGAAAACTAGTATAGTTGAAGGTGGTTTTGTCCTGCAAAGGATTTTCTCCTTCGGCAAAAGCCTTTGCCCGAACGGCGACTTCGTCGCCACGGAATTCAGTTGGCAAAGGATCTGAAAACCAGACAATACCAAATTGCGTTTGTTTACAAGTAGAGCGCCACTACGACAAAATAATGAAAGGTTTGAATCAAAAGCGCGGTCGAGTCCGGCAGTGTAAACGGACTAAATTGCGGGCTCGGCCTCGCAATTGAGGTTGGCCGCGGCCGCGGCTCCGCCCAGCCCCGCACCGTTAACGGGGTCTAAGTTTATGCACTGTACGTACTCAAAAAGTCCGTAAATCAACTTAGTCGCACACGCACAGAATTTCCACCTAGTTTGTGTGACAGAAAAACAAATGTGATCTGAATAATGTAGGCCCAAAAAAGTTCAACTAAGTATCTCATTATAACTTCCAGGTGCTATATTGCATTCTTTTCTTTGTCGATCACGGATAACCGATATCTGATGACCCCAAGCGTATCACCTAACTCGTCTTTAAAGTGACGAGTTTCATGTCTCGTTCTTCTTTCTTTCTGCCACATTTTGTGTCGTCAATATCTCAACAATGACATTTCGGAATGACATGACATTTTCAGTCAACATGTCTCATAACAATATCTGGGCACAATAAGGTTTTCATGATAGTAACATATCTATGACGTCATCTAGGCGCCATTTTGTGATTTTCGGACCTTGTCACATGATCGATCATAACTTCATAACTAGATATCATTTCTGTATCATTTTCGGTGGACATAAAGTTCAGGTCAGGCTCTATCTTACTTTTTAACGCTAGTTACCAAGGTCATCATTACGCACGCGTACGCGCGCGTCAAAATTTTAAAAGGCTCAAAACGACTTCCCAATGGGAAATCTCGAAGTTTCAGACAATTTTAAGCGTTTCAAACATTTTCTCGCGTGCGCGTCCGTCCGCGCAATTTCGCGCGCAGAGGGCGTAACCAACATGAAAATGCAATTTTTTTGACTGATTTGGATTTCTGATACTTTGAGTAACAATATCCATTGATTTCCGATCGATTTTGACCTATAACAAAGGAATGCACTGGCGTCAAAGTTGAAATTCCGCGCGCGCGTCTTTCTGCAAATATAGTGAAAAAACATGTTTTTGTTTATGTCGCCATAGCTCTTTAAAACGTCCAGTGACCCTATATTTCTATTGCATATTACAAAAGAATATGAATTGGAAATAACGTTTCAAGTACCAATATTGCCAGGAAAACTCATGACGTCATCATATCATCATCTGAAATCAAAAAAGTGGAATTAATTTTTTTGAGGTACTGTTTCTGACATTCATTTACTCGTATCTCTATTGTTTAAGCTTAATATTACCCCAAATTCAGATATGTTTTACTTTGAACATTTGCCTTTCAAGTCCATGTCATGGTTTTGAAATTTGATGACGTCATCATACTTTAAATTGTGATTACAAGTAAAGACACAAAATCGGACAAGTTTACGTGTTATGTCTATGGGAGGTGATTTTTTTTAAACCATGCATTGACTTGACAACGTTTAAGCACCTTTATCTCAGCTGATTTTGCTCCATTTCCTCTGAAACTTAAGTATGTTGTAGCTCAGACAATAAGCTGCAGTCATCATGTATTTTATATTTTCAAATCTCCTCATTAGGTCGACAATTTTGTAGTTAAAAACTGAAAGTGAGAATGCAATCTGTACGGAACGATTCCCGATTATTCTTTGCAACTGGATATTGGTCGAATCCACGCGGCCACTTGTGGGAAGTTGAATAGCGCCATCACAAGTCAACGCTATCACGACAGCATTATCATACATTTAAGTTTCTCATTCGATCTTCAGGACAGCCGTATGGCGTAATCGCTTAGCGCGCTGGGTGTTCATAACGCCATACCGGAAGGAGAGAAGTTCGACTCCCGCAGGGCTTTTCCCGTTCTTTCTTTTTCTTTTTTTTTCGGCAGTTCAGCCTTACTCCGATGTCATTTATCATATTATTTTATCAAGTGTACGTAACCCGTGAACACGGCTGCTCTATTTCCCTTGTTTTGTATTGGAGTTTGGAGATTGGGTTTGCTTCATTAATTTTGTCACACTTAATGTTGTAAATTGCCCCTTGTTACAGTGTCCCGCTTGCCACCTTTCGTTTGCTCTTTCCTTTTCTCTTCATTGGTTATTGTTATACTGTAACAGGATAGGTAGGAACATGTACGTTTAAATAACTTGCAGGAATGGGATCTGAATTGATTAACTCTAGTCCAGGTGTATGGCGTCTCGCTCATCTCTTTGAAATTCCAGGTTGTTATTGTTTGACCTAATAACGGAGTTGTAGACAGGTTTTATGTTGCTATAGAGGTATCTTGTGCCACATGAGTGGAAGGCATCACTGTTTAGTGGTAGTAATGAACTTTTTCATGTTGTATATGGTATAAAGATGTAAATTTCACATCCAATCTTCGGGACAGCCGTGTGGCTTTATAGTCACTTGGCGCGCTGCATGGTCATTACACACCACCTTAGGACGAGATGTTTGAGACCCGGAGGACGCTATTATTTTTTTTTCTCTCTCTCTTTCTTTGTTTTTCTTTTGGCAGTTCAGCTTCATTCCGATGTCATTACCCCACGACACACAGTCACTCAAGTTCCCCCTTTTTTTTTGTCGGAGGCTGGAGGTTGGATTTGCTTCATTTATCATACGTAATGTTGTAAATTGCCCTTGGTATACAGTGCCCCGCTTGCCACCTTTCGTTTTCTCTTTCCTTTTCTCTACGTTTGTTCCTGTTACACTGCACAAGACAGGTCGGAAAATGATTTACATAACACAACCGGAGCAGGAATGGCAAATGAATAAATTAACTCTAGGCCAGGTGTATGGCGTCTCGCTCGTCGCTTTGAAATTCCAGGTTGTTATTGTTTGACCCAATAACGGAATTGTAGACAGGTTTTATGTTGCTATAGAGGTATCTTGTGCCACATGAGTAGAAGGCATCACTGTTTAGTAGTAGTAATGAACTTTTTCATGTCCCTCCTTGTCAATTATAGTGTGTTCAAAGGGGTTGTGTGTCTATCTGCCAAAGAAAATGAAAACCTTATTTTCGTCATGGCTATTTCTCTATACGTAACCGTAGGTGATGAGTGTTGTTGGTATCTGAGCAGTGAATAACACAGCATCAGGCTAAAATCCCCCTTAGTTATACGCGCTAAGCGTTCAATTTGATATATCTTTATTTATGTAGTCAATCACTGCTAATGGAGTTACAGAATTATGTTATGACACCTTTCACTGAAAGTTTGTAAAGCAAAGTTTATGGACAAGGCAAGCAATTGTACATGAATAATACCAATGATTTCAGAGGGAAATTATGGTATACCTAAATGTAAGGGTATCATTGCTTTGGAATTGCTGAGACAATATCTTGGCACCAGGGCTTCCACCTTTAATAACTGATCCCTTTGAAGATGTGTCGCTCACGGGTGATCGTCATGATTCATCTTTCACGTAGAAGCTTTCGTTCCACACTCTTAGTTCGAGAAGACTTACCATCATACTTTAGATTGTGATTAAAGGTAAAGACTCAAAATCAGACAAGTTGACGTGTTATGTCTATGGGAGGTGATTTTTTTTTAAACCATGCATTGACTTGACAACGTTTAAGCACCTTTATTTCAGCTGATTTTGCTTCATTTCCTCTGAAACCTAAGTATGTGGTAGCTCAGACAATAAGCTGCAGTAACCATGCATTTTATTTTTTTTCAAATCTCCTCATCAGGTTGATGATTTTGCAGCTAAAAACTGAAAATGAGAAAGGAATGTGGACCAAACGATTCCTGAATCATCTTTCACACATAAGCTTACGTTCCTCATATTTTCTCGTCAAGACGTACATGGCCGAGAGGATAAAGGTGACGTCACAAGAGACGTGAGGTTGCACACGTACGGGTTCGAACCCCATAAGAGCACGAAGCAAAATACTTACATCTTTTGCTTTGTTTTTTTCTTTTATGGAGTATTCACCTTCGTCCATGTAGAAATCACGTTTTCATGTAAACGTACACACACACACAGGCACACACACACACACACACACACACAGACACACACAATATCCCTTTGTTTTGTGTTGGAGACCACATTGCTTTGACAGGCAACTTGGACTTGAAATTACAAATGTTAAAGTGAAGATTACTCTTAAAAGACCGCATGGCCATGTTTGATTTTCTTTTACAATATAAAGACCTATTGGTAAATATTCATTCACATATCCTTTCCAATCAAATTACTTGGACACGCCGACACCACACGAAATTTTCAATTGGTTGCATGACAGAAACAATTTCATCTGAATTATGTAGGACTGTATAAAGAATTGGACTTCACGAATATTTCTCAATATTACTTCAAGTCGCTACTTAACATTATTTTCGTTGTCGATCACTGAAAATGAGAATGGAATCTGGTTGAAACGATTCCCGATTTATCTTTGTAACTGTATATTGATCGAATCCACGCGGCCACTCGTGGGAAGTTGAATAGCGCTATCAGTCACTTGACGTATATAGCCAAAAAACTGAATATCAATGTAAATTTGTGTTGTGTATAGCATACATAGATAGATTTAAGTTTCGCACAAGATCATCGGATCTTCCGTGTGGCAGAATCGCTTAGCACGCTGCGTGTTTATAATGCCCGACCGGAAGGAGAGAAGTTAATCGAGTCCCGCAGGACTTTTCCCTTTTTTTTTCTTTTTTTCTTTTTTTTTCTGCAGTTCAGCTTCACTCTTATGTCATGAACACAGCTACTCTATTTCCCTTGTTTTGCATTGGAGTTTGGAGGTTGGGTTTGCTTCATTAATTTTGTCACACGTAATGTTGTAAATTGCCCCTTGACACAGTACCCCGCTTGCCACCATTCGTTTTCTCTTTCCTTTTCTCTTCATTTGTTCTTGTTATACTGTAGCAGGATATTTAGGAACGTGTACGTTTACATAACTAACATGAATGGGAACTGAATTAATTAACTCTAGTCCAGGTGCATGGCGTCTCGCTTATCTCTTTGGAATTCCAGGTTGTTATTGTTTGACCAAATAACGAAGTTAAAGACAGGCAGGGAAGGAAGTGACTTGATAATTGCTTCATAATGAGGAATTTCGGGCAACACCTTTCCAAGTGTAGTGATTATGACGGGGTTCTCTGTCGTTTATTTTCGTCATGGCTGTTTCACTAGTTAGCCATAGGTGATATATGTTGCTGGCATCTTGGAGAATAGAACAGATCAGTACCAAACTGGAATAGCCCTATAAGCAATGTGGTAAGCGTTCAATTTTTTGCATTATCTTTCTTCTTTAAAGTCAATCACTACTGATCGAAATACACACTATAATATGACACGTTCCACTGGTAGTTTAGGAAAAAGGAGTTAATACACGATGCAATGATAAATGTGCTACCATTGATTTTAGAGACGTCATTGTGGTGTGGTACTGGTGATGGTAAGGGAACCATAGATTGCTTTTAAAGTAATGAGACAATCATTGGACCTTTGCATCAACACCGTATTCCCATCTAGAATATAATGCGGCGTGCGGCGTTTTTTAAAATCCTGACGTGGACATTTTCTTTTTCTTGTTTTTAATTTACGAATGTTATATCTAAATTTGTTTCTTTCCCCTAACATTTTTTTTTTGTTGAATATAAAGTTGGACGTTCCTTGACCGAGTCGAAGAGCAGCGATTTAGTTACAGTTTCAATGCATCTTGTTTACCATCTTCTCTGACATTAAATTGATGGTTTTTATATTTGACATTGTCTGTCTATTTGCCTGTTTATGCTTATAAAACACTGCTAAACAACTAATACCTTTGCTTCACTTGTCACACGCAATGATATGGATTGCAGTTGTGCATGCAGTTTTACTTCTGCCACCTCTCGTTTTTCTCTCCCCTTTTCCCTCACTTTGGTTTTGTTATACTGCAGATGGGAATGATTACACTAACATAACCCAACTTGAAGTAGGAATGAGAACTGAATAAATTAACTCTAGGCCAGGTGAATATAGCGTCTCACTCATCTCTTTGAAATTTCAAGTTGTCATTGTTCGACCAACGGAGTTGAAGACAGGCTTTATGTTGCTATAGAGGTATCTCGCGCCACATGAATGGAATGCATACGCTGTTTAGTATTAGTAATGAATTTTTTCATGTCCATCCCTGCCAATAAAAGTGAAGTGTGTTTGACGGGGTTCTGTGTCATTCTGCCTATGAGAAAGGAAAGTTTTATTTTCGCCATGGTTGTTTCTCTATGCGTGGCCGTGGGTGATGGGTGTTGTTGGCATCTGGGCAGTAAAGAACCGAGTATCATGCTATAATACCCCCCCCCCCCCCCCTTAGGTTCTAAGCGTTCAATACGGTGATATATCTCTCTTCTTTATCATGTCAATCACTGCTGATGGAATTACAGAGTTATGTTATGACACGTTTCACTCAAAGCTTAAAAAACAAAGTTTATGCAAGATACAAGCAATGGTGCATGAGTCCTATAGGCCATTGATTTTAGATGAGAAATTATGATATGCCTATAGTAGGGGTGTCATTGATTAGGAATTATTAATGACACGATTAAGCACTCCTTCCACTTCTAACTCTCCCCTTTGAATGTGTGTCGATCACGTGAGATCGTCATAAATTATCATTCACGTATAAGCTTTCGTTCAAAGTGTACTCTTAGTTGGAGGAGACCTATAGTTACATGGTTAAAGGCGATGTCTCTTTCGCTGGAGCCGTACGTTTGGCCCGTTTTTCTTTTGCCCTTTTCTCTTTAATTGAGGTATCACTTTCGTCCAGGATAAATCACATTATCATGTAAACAGACTCACTTGCTCTGTATCCCTTGTTTTGTATCGGAGGCTTCATTGGTTTTACTGCTGATAAATCTCACAGGCTTGTATATAGCTGTAAGAGCTCTCTGAACTGATCATTATGATAGCAAGATTAGAGGGAGTCATATTGGTTATGTAAATAATGGTCAAAGGTCATGTTTTAAAAGACCACTGTTAAAGCCAGGATGGTTATAAACACTTAATTGTCATGTTTTATTTGTACGTGCCGAGGATCCCTTGGACCCCGTTTACAGTGTGAGGCTCGGCCGCGCCGAGCCCACCTTCATTTCGGTGTAAACGCGCAAAAGGCCAAATGCGGGGCCAAATTTGGCCTCGCATTAGGCCACGCTCTGGAGGTGGTCTCGGCCGCGCCCGGCCTTTTTCTCAGTGTAAACGCAAACTGGGCTAAATGCGCGGCCAATTCTAGTCTGGCTTCCAAACCCTCGCCTGTACTATTTCGCTATTCAGGATATTAACCACTGCAACGTCGAAAACTAGTATAGTTGAAGGTGGTTTTGTCCTGCAAAGGATTTTCTCCTTCGGCAAAAGCCTTTGCCCGAACGGCGACTTCGTCGCCACGGAATTCAGTTGGCAAAGGATCTGAAAACCAGACAATACCAAATTGCGTTTGTTTACAAGTAGAGCGCCACTACGACAAAATAATGAAAGGTTTGAATCAAAAGCGCGGTCGAGTCCGGCAGTGTAAACGGACTAAATTGCGGGCTCGGCCTCGCAATTGAGGTTGGCCGCGGCCGCGGCTCCGCCCAGCCCCGCACCGTTAACGGGGTCTAAGTTTATGCACTGTACGTACTCAAAAAGTCCGTAAATCAACTTAGTCGCACACGCACAGAATTTCCACCTAGTTTGTGTGACAGAAAAACAAATGTGATCTGAATAATGTAGGCCCAAAAAAGTTCAACTAAGTATCTCATTATAACTTCCAGGTGCTATATTGCATTCTTTTCTTTGTCGATCACGGATAACCGATATCTGATGACCCCAAGCGTATCACCTAACTCGTCTTTAAAGTGACGAGTTTCATGTCTCGTTCTTCTTTCTTTCTGCCACATTTTGTGTCGTCAATATCTCAACAATGACATTTCGGAATGACATGACATTTTCAGTCAACATGTCTCATAACAATATCTGGGCACAATAAGGTTTTCATGATAGTAACATATCTATGACGTCATCTAGGCGCCATTTTGTGATTTTCGGACCTTGTCACATGATCGATCATAACTTCATAACTAGATATCATTTCTGTATCATTTTCGGTGGACATAAAGTTCAGGTCAGGCTCTATCTTACTTTTTAACGCTAGTTACCAAGGTCATCATTACGCACGCGTACGCGCGCGTCAAAATTTTAAAAGGCTCAAAACGACTTCCCAATGGGAAATCTCGAAGTTTCAGACAATTTTAAGCGTTTCAAACATTTTCTCGCGTGCGCGTCCGTCCGCGCAATTTCGCGCGCAGAGGGCGTAACCAACATGAAAATGCAATTTTTTTGACTGATTTGGATTTCTGATACTTTGAGTAACAATATCCATTGATTTCCGATCGATTTTGACCTATAACAAAGGAATGCACTGGCGTCAAAGTTGAAATTCCGCGCGCGCGTCTTTCTGCAAATATAGTGAAAAAACATGTTTTTGTTTATGTCGCCATAGCTCTTTAAAACGTCCAGTGACCCTATATTTCTATTGCATATTACAAAAGAATATGAATTGGAAATAACGTTTCAAGTACCAATATTGCCAGGAAAACTCATGACGTCATCATATCATCATCTGAAATCAAAAAAGTGGAATTAATTTTTTTGAGGTACTGTTTCTGACATTCATTTACTCGTATCTCTATTGTTTAAGCTTAATATTACCCCAAATTCAGATATGTTTTACTTTGAACATTTGCCTTTCAAGTCCATGTCATGGTTTTGAAATTTGATGACGTCATCATACTTTAAATTGTGATTACAAGTAAAGACACAAAATCGGACAAGTTTACGTGTTATGTCTATGGGAGGTGATTTTTTTTAAACCATGCATTGACTTGACAACGTTTAAGCACCTTATCTCAGCTGATTTTGCTCCATTTCCTCTGAAACTTAAGTATGTTGTAGCTCAGACAATAAGCTGCAGTCATCATGTATTTTATATTTTCAAATCTCCTCATTAGGTCGACAATTTTGTAGTTAAAAACTGAAAGTGAGAATGCAATCTGTACGGAACGATTCCCGATTATTCTTTGCAACTGGATATTGGTCGAATCCACGCGGCCACTTGTGGGAAGTTGAATAGCGCCATCACAAGTCAACGCTATCACGACAGCATTATCATACATTTAAGTTTCTCATTCGATCTTCAGGACAGCCGTATGGCGTAATCGCTTAGCGCGCTGGGTGTTCATAACGCCATACCGGAAGGAGAGAAGTTCGACTCCCGCAGGGCTTTTCCCGTTCTTTCTTTTTCTTTTTTTTTCGGCAGTTCAGCCTTACTCCGATGTCATTTATCATATTATTTTATCAAGTGTACGTAACCCGTGAACACGGCTGCTCTATTTCCCTTGTTTTGTATTGGAGTTTGGAGATTGGGTTTGCTTCATTAATTTTGTCACACTTAATGTTGTAAATTGCCCCTTGTTACAGTGTCCCGCTTGCCACCTTTCGTTTGCTCTTTCCTTTTCTCTTCATTGGTTATTGTTATACTGTAACAGGATAGGTAGGAACATGTACGTTTAAATAACTTGCAGGAATGGGATCTGAATTGATTAACTCTAGTCCAGGTGTATGGCGTCTCGCTCATCTCTTTGAAATTCCAGGTTGTTATTGTTTGACCTAATAACGGAGTTGTAGACAGGTTTTATGTTGCTATAGAGGTATCTTGTGCCACATGAGTGGAAGGCATCACTGTTTAGTGGTAGTAATGAACTTTTTCATGTTGTATATGGTATAAAGATGTAAATTTCACATCCAATCTTCGGGACAGCCGTGTGGCTTTATAGTCACTTGGCGCGCTGCATGGTCATTACACACCACCTTAGGACGAGATGTTTGAGACCCGGAGGACGCTATTATTTTTTTTTCTCTCTCTCTTTCTTTGTTTTTCTTTTGGCAGTTCAGCTTCATTCCGATGTCATTACCCCACGACACACAGTCACTCAAGTTCCCCCTTTTTTTTTGTCGGAGGCTGGAGGTTGGATTTGCTTCATTTATCATACGTAATGTTGTAAATTGCCCTTGGTATACAGTGCCCCGCTTGCCACCTTTCGTTTTCTCTTTCCTTTTCTCTACGTTTGTTCCTGTTACACTGCACAAGACAGGTCGGAAAATGATTTACATAACACAACCGGAGCAGGAATGGCAAATGAATAAATTAACTCTAGGCCAGGTGTATGGCGTCTCGCTCGTCGCTTTGAAATTCCAGGTTGTTATTGTTTGACCCAATAACGGAATTGTAGACAGGTTTTATGTTGCTATAGAGGTATCTTGTGCCACATGAGTAGAAGGCATCACTGTTTAGTAGTAGTAATGAACTTTTTCATGTCCCTCCTTGTCAATTATAGTGTGTTCAAAGGGGTTGTGTGTCTATCTGCCAAAGAAAATGAAAACCTTATTTTCGTCATGGCTATTTCTCTATACGTAACCGTAGGTGATGAGTGTTGTTGGTATCTGAGCAGTGAATAACACAGCATCAGGCTAAAATCCCCCTTAGTTATACGCGCTAAGCGTTCAATTTGATATATCTTTATTTATGTAGTCAATCACTGCTAATGGAGTTACAGAATTATGTTATGACACCTTTCACTGAAAGTTTGTAAAGCAAAGTTTATGGACAAGGCAAGCAATTGTACATGAATAATACCAATGATTTCAGAGGGAAATTATGGTATACCTAAATGTAAGGGTATCATTGCTTTGGAATTGCTGAGACAATATCTTGGCACCAGGGGCTTCCACCTTTAATAACTGATCCCTTTGAAGATGTGTCGCTCACGGGTGATCGTCATGATTCATCTTTCACGTAGAAGCTTTCGTTCCACACTCTTAGTTCGAGAAGACTTACCATCATACTTTAGATTGTGATTAAAGGTAAAGACTCAAAATCAGACAAGTTGACGTGTTATGTCTATGGGAGGTGATTTTTTTTTTAAACCATGCATTGACTTGACAACGTTTAAGCACCTTTATTTCAGCTGATTTTGCTCCATTTCCTCTCAAACTTAAGTATGTGGTAGCTCAGACAATAAGCTGCAGTAATCATGCATTTTATTTTTTCAAATCTCCTCATCAGGTTGATAATTTTGCAGCTAAAAACTGAAAATGAGAATGGAATGTGGACCAAGCGATTCCTGAATCATCTTTCACATTATAAGCTTACGTTCCTCAAATTTTCTCGTCAAGACGTACATGGCCGAGAGGATAAAGGCGACGTCACAAGAGACGTGATGTTGCACACGTACGGGTTCGAACCCCAAAGGAGCACGAAACAAAATACTTATATCTTTTGCTTTTTTTCTTTTATGGAGTATTCACCTTCGTCCATGTAGAAATCACGTTTTCATGTAAACGTACACACACACACACAGACACACACAATATCCCTTTGTTTTGTGTTGGAGACCACATTGCTTTGACAGGCAACTTGGACTTGAAATTACAAATGTTAAAGTGAAGATGACTCTTAAAAGACCGCATGGCCATGTTTGATTTTTTTTTACAATATAAAGACCTATTGGTAAATATTTATTCACATATCCTTTCCAATCAACTTACTTGAACACGCCGACACCACACGAAATTTTCAATTAGTTGCATGACAGAAACAATTTCATCTGAATTATGTAGGACTGTATAAAGAATTGGACTTCACGAATATTTCTCAATATTACTTCAAGTCGCTACTTAACATTATTTTCGTTGTCGATCACTGAAAATGAGAATGGAATCTGGTTGAAACGATTCCCGATTTATCTTTGTAACTGTATATTGATCGAATCCACGCGGCCACTCGTGGGAAGTTGAATAGCGCTATCAGTCACTTGACGTATATAGCCAAAAAACTGAATATCAATGTAAATTTGTGTTGTGTATAGCATACATAGATAGATTTAAGTTTCGCACAAGATCATCGGATCTTCCGTGTGGCAGAATCGCTTAGCACGCTGCGTGTTTATAATGCCCGACCGGAAGGAGAGAAGTTAATCGAGTCCCGCAGGACTTTTCCCTTTTTTTTTCTTTTTTTCTTTTTTTTTCTGCAGTTCAGCTTCACTCTTATGTCATGAACACAGCTACTCTATTTCCCTTGTTTTGCATTGGAGTTTGGAGGTTGGGTTTGCTTCATTAATTTTGTCACACGTAATGTTGTAAATTGCCCCTTGACACAGTACCCCGCTTGCCACCATTCGTTTTCTCTTTCCTTTTCTCTTCATTTGTTCTTGTTATACTGTAGCAGGATATTTAGGAACGTGTACGTTTACATAACTAACATGAATGGGAACTGAATTAATTAACTCTAGTCCAGGTGCATGGCGTCTCGCTTATCTCTTTGGAATTCCAGGTTGTTATTGTTTGACCAAATAACGAAGTTAAAGACAGGCAGGGAAGGAAGTGACTTGATAATTGCTTCATAATGAGGAATTTCGGGCAACACCTTTCCAAGTGTAGTGATTATGACGGGGTTCTCTGTCGTTTATTTTCGTCATGGCTGTTTCACTAGTTAGCCATAGGTGATATATGTTGCTGGCATCTTGGAGAATAGAACAGATCAGTACCAAACTGGAATAGCCCTATAAGCAATGTGGTAAGCGTTCAATTTTTTGCATTATCTTTCTTCTTTAAAGTCAATCACTACTGATCGAAATACACACTATAATATGACACGTTCCACTGGTAGTTTAGGAAAAAGGAGTTAATACACGATGCAATGATAAATGTGCTACCATTGATTTTAGAGACGTCATTGTGGTGTGGTACTGGTGATGGTAAGGGAACCATAGATTGCTTTTAAAGTAATGAGACAATCATTGGACCTTTGCATCAACACCGTATTCCCATCTAGAATATAATGCGGCGTGCGGCGTTTTTTAAAATCCTGACGTGGACATTTTCTTTTTCTTGTTTTTAATTTACGAATGTTATATCTAAATTTGTTTCTTTCCCCTAACATTTTTTTTTTGTTGAATATAAAGTTGGACGTTCCTTGACCGAGTCGAAGAGCAGCGATTTAGTTACAGTTTCAATGCATCTTGTTTACCATCTTCTCTGACATTAAATTGATGGTTTTTATATTTGACATTGTCTGTCTATTTGCCTGTTTATGCTTATAAAACACTGCTAAACAACTAATACCTTTGCTTCACTTGTCACACGCAATGATATGGATTGCAGTTGTGCATGCAGTTTTACTTCTGCCACCTCTCGTTTTTCTCTCCCCTTTTCCCTCACTTTGGTTTTGTTATACTGCAGATGGGAATGATTACACTAACATAACCCAACTTGAAGTAGGAATGAGAACTGAATAAATTAACTCTAGGCCAGGTGAATATAGCGTCTCACTCATCTCTTTGAAATTTCAAGTTGTCATTGTTCGACCAACGGAGTTGAAGACAGGCTTTATGTTGCTATAGAGGTATCTCGCGCCACATGAATGGAATGCATACGCTGTTTAGTATTAGTAATGAATTTTTTCATGTCCATCCCTGCCAATAAAAGTGAAGTGTGTTTGACGGGGTTCTGTGTCATTCTGCCTATGAGAAAGGAAAGTTTTATTTTCGCCATGGTTGTTTCTCTATGCGTGGCCGTGGGTGATGGGTGTTGTTGGCATCTGGGCAGTAAAGAACCGAGTATCATGCTATAATACCCCCCCCCCCTTAGGTTCTAAGCGTTCAATACGGTGATATATCTCTCTTCTTTATCATGTCAATCACTGCTGATGGAATTACAGAGTTATGTTATGACACGTTTCACTCAAAGCTTAAAAAACAAAGTTTATGCAAGATACAAGCAATGGTGCATGAGTCCTATAGGCCATTGATTTTAGATGAGAAATTATGATATGCCTATAGTAGGGGTGTCATTGATTAGGAATTATTAATGACACGATTAAGCACTCCTTCCACTTCTAACTCTCCCCTTTGAATGTGTGTCGATCACGTGAGATCGTCATAAATTATCATTCACGTATAAGCTTTCGTTCAAAGTGTACTCTTAGTTGGAGGAGACCTATAGTTACATGGTTAAAGGCGATGTCTCTTTCGCTGGAGCCGTACGTTTGGCCCGTTTTTCTTTTGCCCTTTTCTCTTTAATTGAGGTATCACTTTCGTCCAGGATAAATCACATTATCATGTAAACAGACTCACTTGCTCTGTATCCCTTGTTTTGTATCGGAGGCTTCATTGGTTTTACTGCTGATAAATCTCACAGGCTTGTATATAGCTGTAAGAGCTCTCTGAACTGATCATTATGATAGCAAGATTAGAGGGAGTCATATTGGTTATGTAAATAATGGTCAAAGGTCATGTTTTAAAAGACCACTGTTAAAGCCAGGATGGTTATAAACACTTAATTGTCATGTTTTATTTGTACGTGCCGAGGATCCCTTGGACCCCGTTTACAGTGTGAGGCTCGGCCGCGCCGAGCCCACCTTCATTTCGGTGTAAACGCGCAAAAGGCCAAATGCGGGGCCAAATTTGGCCTCGCATTAGGCCACGCTCTGGAGGTGGTCTCGGCCGCGCCCGGCCTTTTTCTCAGTGTAAACGCAAACTGGGCTAAATGCGCGGCCAATTCTAGTCTGGCTTCCAAACCCTCGCCTGTACTATTTCGCTATTCAGGATATTAACCACTGCAACGTCGAAAACTAGTATAGTTGAAGGTGGTTTTGTCCTGCAAAGGATTTTCTCCTTCGGCAAAAGCCTTTGCCCGAACGGCGACTTCGTCGCCACGGAATTCAGTTGGCAAAGGATCTGAAAACCAGACAATACCAAATTGCGTTTGTTTACAAGTAGAGCGCCACTACGACAAAATAATGAAAGGTTTGAATCAAAAGCGCGGTCGAGTCCGGCAGTGTAAACGGACTAAATTGCGGGCTCGGCCTCGCAATTGAGGTTGGCCGCGGCCGCGGCTCCGCCCAGCCCCGCACCGTTAACGGGGTCTAAGTTTATGCACTGTACGTACTCAAAAAGTCCGTAAATCAACTTAGTCGCACACGCACAGAATTTCCACCTAGTTTGTGTGACAGAAAAACAAATGTGATCTGAATAATGTAGGCCCAAAAAAGTTCAACTAAGTATCTCATTATAACTTCCAGGTGCTATATTGCATTCTTTTCTTTGTCGATCACGGATAACCGATATCTGATGACCCCAAGCGTATCACCTAACTCGTCTTTAAAGTGACGAGTTTCATGTCTCGTTCTTCTTTCTTTCTGCCACATTTTGTGTCGTCAATATCTCAACAATGACATTTCGGAATGACATGACATTTTCAGTCAACATGTCTCATAACAATATCTGGGCACAATAAGGTTTTCATGATAGTAACATATCTATGACGTCATCTAGGCGCCATTTTGTGATTTTCGGACCTTGTCACATGATCGATCATAACTTCATAACTAGATATCATTTCTGTATCATTTTCGGTGGACATAAAGTTCAGGTCAGGCTCTATCTTACTTTTTAACGCTAGTTACCAAGGTCATCATTACGCACGCGTACGCGCGCGTCAAAATTTTAAAAGGCTCAAAACGACTTCCCAATGGGAAATCTCGAAGTTTCAGACAATTTTAAGCGTTTCAAACATTTTCTCGCGTGCGCGTCCGTCCGCGCAATTTCGCGCGCAGAGGGCGTAACCAACATGAAAATGCAATTTTTTTGACTGATTTGGATTTCTGATACTTTGAGTAACAATATCCATTGATTTCCGATCGATTTTGACCTATAACAAAGGAATGCACTGGCGTCAAAGTTGAAATTCCGCGCGCGCGTCTTTCTGCAAATATAGTGAAAAAACATGTTTTTGTTTATGTCGCCATAGCTCTTTAAAACGTCCAGTGACCCTATATTTCTATTGCATATTACAAAAGAATATGAATTGGAAATAACGTTTCAAGTACCAATATTGCCAGGAAAACTCATGACGTCATCATATCATCATCTGAAATCAAAAAAGTGGAATTAATTTTTTTGAGGTACTGTTTCTGACATTCATTTACTCGTATCTCTATTGTTTAAGCTTAATATTACCCCAAATTCAGATATGTTTTACTTTGAACATTTGCCTTTCAAGTCCATGTCATGGTTTTGAAATTTGATGACGTCATCATACTTTAAATTGTGATTACAAGTAAAGACACAAAATCGGACAAGTTTACGTGTTATGTCTATGGGAGGTGATTTTTTTTAAACCATGCATTGACTTGACAACGTTTAAGCACCTTATCTCAGCTGATTTTGCTCCATTTCCTCTGAAACTTAAGTATGTTGTAGCTCAGACAATAAGCTGCAGTCATCATGTATTTTATATTTTCAAATCTCCTCATTAGGTCGACAATTTTGTAGTTAAAAACTGAAAGTGAGAATGCAATCTGTACGGAACGATTCCCGATTATTCTTTGCAACTGGATATTGGTCGAATCCACGCGGCCACTTGTGGGAAGTTGAATAGCGCCATCACAAGTCAACGCTATCACGACAGCATTATCATACATTTAAGTTTCTCATTCGATCTTCAGGACAGCCGTATGGCGTAATCGCTTAGCGCGCTGGGTGTTCATAACGCCATACCGGAAGGAGAGAAGTTCGACTCCCGCAGGGCTTTTCCCGTTCTTTCTTTTTCTTTTTTTTTCGGCAGTTCAGCCTTACTCCGATGTCATTTATCATATTATTTTATCAAGTGTACGTAACCCGTGAACACGGCTGCTCTATTTCCCTTGTTTTGTATTGGAGTTTGGAGATTGGGTTTGCTTCATTAATTTTGTCACACTTAATGTTGTAAATTGCCCCTTGTTACAGTGTCCCGCTTGCCACCTTTCGTTTGCTCTTTCCTTTTCTCTTCATTGGTTATTGTTATACTGTAACAGGATAGGTAGGAACATGTACGTTTAAATAACTTGCAGGAATGGGATCTGAATTGATTAACTCTAGTCCAGGTGTATGGCGTCTCGCTCATCTCTTTGAAATTCCAGGTTGTTATTGTTTGACCTAATAACGGAGTTGTAGACAGGTTTTATGTTGCTATAGAGGTATCTTGTGCCACATGAGTGGAAGGCATCACTGTTTAGTGGTAGTAATGAACTTTTTCATGTTGTATATGGTATAAAGATGTAAATTTCACATCCAATCTTCGGGACAGCCGTGTGGCTTTATAGTCACTTGGCGCGCTGCATGGTCATTACACACCACCTTAGGACGAGATGTTTGAGACCCGGAGGACGCTATTATTTTTTTTTCTCTCTCTCTTTCTTTGTTTTTCTTTTGGCAGTTCAGCTTCATTCCGATGTCATTACCCCACGACACACAGTCACTCAAGTTCCCCCTTTTTTTTTGTCGGAGGCTGGAGGTTGGATTTGCTTCATTTATCATACGTAATGTTGTAAATTGCCCTTGGTATACAGTGCCCCGCTTGCCACCTTTCGTTTTCTCTTTCCTTTTCTCTACGTTTGTTCCTGTTACACTGCACAAGACAGGTCGGAAAATGATTTACATAACACAACCGGAGCAGGAATGGCAAATGAATAAATTAACTCTAGGCCAGGTGTATGGCGTCTCGCTCGTCGCTTTGAAATTCCAGGTTGTTATTGTTTGACCCAATAACGGAATTGTAGACAGGTTTTATGTTGCTATAGAGGTATCTTGTGCCACATGAGTAGAAGGCATCACTGTTTAGTAGTAGTAATGAACTTTTTCATGTCCCTCCTTGTCAATTATAGTGTGTTCAAAGGGGTTGTGTGTCTATCTGCCAAAGAAAATGAAAACCTTATTTTCGTCATGGCTATTTCTCTATACGTAACCGTAGGTGATGAGTGTTGTTGGTATCTGAGCAGTGAATAACACAGCATCAGGCTAAAATCCCCCTTAGTTATACGCGCTAAGCGTTCAATTTGATATATCTTTATTTATGTAGTCAATCACTGCTAATGGAGTTACAGAATTATGTTATGACACCTTTCACTGAAAGTTTGTAAAGCAAAGTTTATGGACAAGGCAAGCAATTGTACATGAATAATACCAATGATTTCAGAGGGAAATTATGGTATACCTAAATGTAAGGGTATCATTGCTTTGGAATTGCTGAGACAATATCTTGGCACCAGGGCTTCCACCTTTAATAACTGATCCCTTTGAAGATGTGTCGCTCACGGGTGATCGTCATGATTCATCTTTCACGTAGAAGCTTTCGTTCCACACTCTTAGTTCGAGAAGACTTACCATCATACTTTAGATTGTGATTAAAGGTAAAGACTCAAAATCAGACAAGTTGACGTGTTATGTCTATGGGAGGTGTTTTTTTTTTTAAACCATGCATTGACTTGACAACGTTTAAGCACCTTTATTTCAGCTGATTTTGCTTCATTTCCTCTGAAACCTAAGTATGTGGTAGCTCAGACAATAAGCTGCAGTAACCATGCATTTTATTTTTTTTCAAATCTCCTCATCAGGTTGATGATTTTGCAGCTAAAAACTGAAAATGAGAAAGGAATGTGGACCAAACGATTCCTGAATCATCTTTCACACATAAGCTTACGTTCCTCATATTTTCTCGTCAAGACGTACATGGCCGAGAGGATAAAGGTGACGTCACAAGAGACGTGAGGTTGCACACGTACGGGTTCGAACCCCATAAGAGCACGAAGCAAAATACTTACATCTTTTGCTTTGTTTTTTTCTTTTATGGAGTATTCACCTTCGTCCATGTAGAAATCACGTTTTCATGTAAACGTACACACACACACAGGCACACACACACACACACACACACAGACACACACAATATCCCTTTGTTTTGTGTTGGAGACCACATTGCTTTGACAGGCAACTTGGACTTGAAATTACAAATGTTAAAGTGAAGATTACTCTTAAAAGACCGCATGGCCATGTTTGATTTTCTTTTACAATATAAAGACCTATTGGTAAATATTCATTCACATATCCTTTCCAATCAAATTACTTGGACACGCCGACACCACACGAAATTTTCAATTGGTTGCATGACAGAAACAATTTCATCTGAATTATGTAGGACTGTATAAAGAATTGGACTTCACGAATATTTCTCAATATTACTTCAAGTCGCTACTTAACATTATTTTCGTTGTCGATCACTGAAAATGAGAATGGAATCTGGTCGAAACGATTCCCGATTTATCTTTGTAACTGTATATTGATCGAATCCACGCGGCCACTCGTGGGAAGTTGAATAGCGCTATCAGTCACTTGACGTATATCGCCAAAAAACTGAATATCAATGTAAATTTGTGTTGTGTATAGCATACATAGATAGATTTAAGTTTCGCACAAGATCTTCGGATCTTCCGTGTGGCAGAATCGCTTAGCACGCTGCGTGTTTATAATGCCCGAAAGGAAGGAGGAAAGTTAATCGAGTCCCGCAGGACTTTTTCCTTTTATTTCTTTTTTTCTTTTTTTCTGCAGTTCAGCTTCACTCTGATGTCATGAACACAGCTACTCTATTTCCCTTGTTTTGTATTGGAGTTTGGAGGTTGGGTTTGCTTCTTTAATTTTGTCACACGTAATGTTGTAAATTGCCCCTTGAGACAGTACCCCGCTTGCCACCATTCGTTTTCTCTTTCCTTTTCTCTTCATTTGTTCTTGTTATACTGTAGCAGGATATTTAGGAACGTGTACGTTTACATAACTAACAGGAATGGGAACTGAATTAATTAACTCTAGTCCACGTGCATGCGTCTCGCTAATCTCTTTGGAATTCCAGGTTGTTATTGTTTGACCAAATAACGGAGTTAAAGACAGGCAGGGAAGGAAGTGACTTGATATTGCTTCATAATGAGGAATTTCGGGCAACACCTTTCCAAGTGTAGTGATTATGACGGGGTTCTCTGTCGTTTATTTTCGTCATGGCTGTTTCACTAGTTTAGCCATAGGTGATATGTTGTTGGCATCTGGGAGAATAGAACAGATCAGTACCAAACTGGAATAGCCCTATAAGCAATGTGGTAAGCGTTCAATTTTTTGCATTATCTTTCTTCTTTAAAGTCAATCACTACTGATCGTAATACACAATAATATGACACGTTCCACTGGTAGTTTAGGAAAAGGGAGTTAATGCACGATGCAATGATAAATGTGCTACCATTGATTTTAGAGACGTTATTGTGGTGTGGTACTGGTGATGGTAAGGGAACCATTGATTGCTTTTAAAGTAATGAGACAATGGACCTTTGCATCAAGACCGTATTCCCATCTAGAATATAATGCGGCGTGCGGCGTTTTTTAAAATCCTGACGTGGACATTTTCTTTTTCTTGTTTTTAATTTACGAATGTTATATCTAAATTTGTTTCTTTCCCCTAACATTTTTTTTTTTGTTGAATATAAAGTTGGACGTTCCTTGACCGAGTCGAAGAGCAGCGATTTAGTTACAGTTTCAATGCATCTTGTTTACCATCTTCTCTGACATTAAATTGATGGTTTTTATATTTGACATTTTCTGTCTATTTGCCTGTTTATGCTCATAAAACACTGCTATAACAACTCGTCGGTGAAAACATGAACCGACGTTTCCGACCCGCAAGTGCGCAAATGTAAATCGGAGAAAAACGCGTTTGAAAATATGGACTTTTTCAACGGATGAAATCACGTAGTTATCGACTGTTAATCTAGACAAACGTTACACCACAAGAACGCCCAAGACCTGTTCTTTCTAACCATTGTAAATTCATGACATGATTATCTGCATGCAGTGAGTATTGACGTGGGGAAAATTAGGTTGAAAATTCGGACAGTGCTTTTCTGCCCGTTACAGCGCGCGAGGAGGTTTGCGTCGGTTCATGCAATCAAGTCTATTGCGCGTCTGGTTGTAAACAGACGTACACGCTTAGATACGTCGCTTCATCCGCGCACAGTAGGTGAACGCGTAGCGCAAGCACCGTCTCATATGGGTATGCTTACACAGGCGCTCAATATGGGTCAACGAACTTTTCTGCAGACTCGAATGCACACGTTGGTTGGGTTTTTGCGTATTACAATATTCACTGTTTTCTAACTGAAAAATTCAACATGTTTGTGATTTGAATGTACGGTGTATATACCTATGACTTTTCATATTTTATTACAGTTCACTTAGTGCCAACAAATTACACTAAGAATTTGACAGATTGCTCTGGCAAGCGAATGTAAATAGTGAAATCGCTAAATGAAGCAAACGATTACTTTTACTTTTTATTTATGCAATATTGATGTGAGGTGACTTGTACCAGTGTGTACTGGAATTTTGTCAACATTGTAAAGAAAATTATGCATCTCTTATTTCTTGCTGCTATCAACCTTGTAAAGTAGTGCCAAATTACGCCAATTTCGGGATTTTACATCGCCGGTGCCAAGCTCCCCCCCCCCCCCCCCAAAAAAAAAAAATAATAATAATAATAAAAATAAAAATAATAATGATAATAAAATAAAAAAGGGGACACTTTATTCTTTTGTTGCCACTTCCGTGTTACATCAACTAACATGCAAAAAAAAAATGATAGTAATAATCAAAAGGCCTTCAGCGGGAAAAAAAAAAGGACTTATCACGCTCATACTTTGGGTTTCATCTTTTTTTCTAGTTCCACTACCGTGGTAAAAAGAAAAAGAAAAAAAAAAGAAAAAAAGTAGGGGCATAGTTGTGACACCCTATGTACATGTATTCCTATGCATCGTCCAAATAAAAAAAAAAACAATAATAATGATAAAAGTGGAGTGGCATTTCTTTTTCTTAAACAACAATTAGAAAATTTCCTAAAATTAGAAAAAAACAAAACATGTATAATACTTACAAGTTATGGTGAGCATTCAGTTGCCACACCATTTACTTCATTTTTAAAGTGATCTCTTGTACGTTATCACTGCTAACAGTATGGAAAATTGATAGAGACAACACAAAAGCAAACTCACTTTTTTTACATTCAAAATCAATTCACATTAAACAGGTATAGTGGTCAAGATATGTATTACTTGATCTCATCTTTAAAACAAGATGGTGCCTCTGACAAATCAAGATTTACAACCAGTTTGCAATACTGAAACTGTCTTATTGTTTATCTAGCAATCTGGATATTAGTGAATCAAAATGAGAATAAAATCTCCACATGACAACATGTGCGCTCATCCATCACACACATCTTTACACATGAAACACTGTACAATTTTCATGTATTTTTTTATGAACACTTTTATTAACAGTAGCCGGTAGATACTAATACAAAGTTGTATACATAGTACAAATTGTGTGTCAACAATATTACTTAGGACTTACTATCATCAGAACATACAATACAGAAACATGACTGACCTTCAATTGAAATTAAAATATAAGTTGGTAGATGAAGTACATGTATAAACAGAATTTTGTTAGAGGACACTACTATGAGCTTACAGCACAAATACATGACAAATTAATTTGTACAAACAAGAGTGATGATATAACGTGATTATGTTCCTAATCTAAAAACATTACCATTAACATGGGATAGCAATAGCGTGAGCAGCATGTATCTACTGTTACAGTAGCTAAAACGAATACAGTAGCAAAGAGTATGACAAGCAGAGTAGAAAAATGGAGAAAATCACAACTGCATTTAAAATAAGAAAAATGTGCAATAAGTCTGTCAAGCAGTAGAAATCCAGCAAATGCAGCATCATTACATCGCAAAAGCAAGTCTTAGCCACAGTACAACAGCATGTCACAACAAAAGCATGCAGTAGAGTCAAATAGAAGTGTCCATTACAGCATGTGGTATCATGGCATATTTTGACTAAAAAAATAAAAAGGCAAATGTCAAGCAACATCTCACCTGCATGCTGCAGTTTGTGAGTTGAGTACATTTCAACATAAGTTTATGGACCTTTGACCTTTAATGAGTTGACGACGATGACAACAACAACAGTGACACCTATGTCTTGCTTCCGCTACGCAGGCAAGACAAAAACAACAACAACAACAACAACAACCACCACTTCTGGGCCCCATTGCATAAAAGTTACTATTATGGTAACTTTGCCATCCAGTGGAAACTCCCATGGAATTCTTGATTTTGATTGGCTGTTGAGTATTGTTGCCATGGTAGTTACCATTGGATGGCAAAGTTACCACAATAGTAACTTTTATGCAACGGGCCCCTGGTAATTAGTACATTAATGTCCAGGGAGCAAAAACACACTAGCTTCCCTTCCAGAATGAATTTGATAACACACAAATCTTTCAAGAGAACATAATGCACTCAACTGAAATCCACCAGTGGAATGTATTCCTTGATGGCCACAGAGTCACAAGAAATGAATTACTTAAGCTTCTAATTCCTACATGGATTTCTTAGAAATTTTTACAGCACTGAGCTGCAATGCATTTTACGTGTGTTCTTAGCCTTACTAGTATTTGGCTGTGTGCATGTGGGGAATAGGGAAATTTCACACACAAAAAAAATGAATAAAAAAAAACATGACGAGCCACAATAAGTTCAACAAGGCAAGGGTAGGGAAAGGAAAAGATAGCAAGAATGTTGGGTTATATTGTATCTTAGCAACATTGACATTTGTACAATAGCACAGCCGTCAACATGAACCAATCAAAACAACACTGTACCAAATTCTAGGTAGAAATCCACTTGTACACTTTCAATTACAACGTACATTACCTATTTAAAACAACATTATGATATTTACAGTAAAGGAGAACCAGAATTTTGTTTCCAGGCTCAACACTACTAATTAAAGAAAATTCTGGAAAGCTGGCAGCTATGCAGCAAATGAGAAATTAAAAGCATGGATGAAATTTGGGGGGAAAAAGTCAGGTGTGTTATGCTGAAATGGTAAATTGACAGGCATGGAATAGATGAAGATGAGAATCATTAAAGACAACTCAAGGGCTGGTTTGATATTCTCAACTTATATTTTGGTTTCTGAGATTTATGGCAGATAAACAAAATGCTTATGCTGTGAGGGAAATACAAAATACAACAATTTGAATGAAGAATAAGGCTAATAAAAAATATCACTGCATTGATCATAAGAATATTGACATGGATTCATGATGAGTGCATTCTTGTGAATCTGCCAATTAAGCCCTGCTGTTCACATCTGCTACACATCATATCTTGACAATGTCATATTTGTCCATTCTCACTATAATTGCAATTGACCTATAACATGAAAAAAAAAGTGAATGCGGGAACAGATGACACCTGACAATGTGGTATCCTTGGGTAGAGTGGTACCCTTGCAGTTCCTTTGGAGGGACAATTACAGCCACTTTATTAACATTGGGAGCAGTGATCAAAAAGAAATGCTCATATTATCGCACATGTATGGTTTATTTGTGTCACGAAACACCTTAGCAACAAAAATTTTGCAACAAGACCACAAACAGGAGATAGTACTAATTTTCTCATTAAACTGTCACAGTGACAGTTTATTCTAGAAACGGTTTTTATTCAACTATTGTTAACTGTTTGTTTATCTTACAATACCCTGTACTTAACACTGATTGAATAGAGATTAATATTTTCATGTTGGTGATTTTTTATCCCTAACTCATAGTTAGAAACTACTTTGAAGCACGACAACAGTTTGTTTTCTTCATATGCAAATGTTAGCAAGGTGTTTTAAGTGTTGCTGTAAGTGCCATTGAAGAGGTGCTCTGCACTTGAAAAAACAGTACCTGGGTGGATACCAAGTGGTACTGTTCCTGCCATTGAAGGGGTGCTCTGCTCTTGCAGACCAGTGCCGTGGTGGGGACCAAGTGGTGCTGTAGCTGCCATTGAAGGGGTTCTCTCCACATGAAGACCAGTACCTTGAGTGGGACAATTAAAGTCACTTTTTAACATTGGGCGCAGTGATTAAAAATATGCTAAAATCATCACATTTGATGCACATGTATGCTTCAGTTGCATTGCAAAACACCCTAGCATTTAAATAGTTTGCAATATTGTCCCAGTGATGGTTTATTCTAGTAACAATTTTGATAAAACTATTGTCCACATTTTTTACATTTTACAATACCCAATACTTACCATGAAATAAATACAGATAAACATTTAATGTTCATGATTTTCATCCCTAGCTCACATTTAAGAATTCTTTTGAAGCACTAAACCATTTTTTTTCTTATCTGCAGTTGTTGCCATAGAATCTGGGTGGATACCTTTTGTGGTACTATTCCTGAAAATGAAGGGGTGCTCTGCCCTTGTAGACCAGTGCCATAGTGGAAATTACATGATGATGCTGTTGCTGTCATTGAAGGGGTGCTCTGCCCTTGAAGACTAATTGCTTGGGAACAAGTGGCATTGTCACTGCCAGTGGAGGGGTGCTGTGCCCTTGCAGAGCACCATGGTAGGGAGCAAGTGGCACTGTTCCTGCCATTGACGGGGTGCTGTGCCCTTGCAGACAAGTATCACGGTGAGGACCAAGTGTTGGTATTGAAGGAGCACTGTGGTCTTGCAAACCAGTGCCATGGCAGTTGCCGATTGGTGCTGTTGTTGCCTCTGACTGGCTGCTCTGCCCCTGGTCTGTTCGGCTTGCACAAGCTGTACAAATAGTATAATTCCATGCAGAAGAGCCTGAATGTTATACATGCACATGTAATTGTACGTGGATAACAATATCAAGAAAATATAAAGGGACTACTACAAAAAATCATTAAAAAATGAAAATAACACATTCCATCAACTTGACTGACATATGTTATCGGTAGCAATTATTCCCCCTGCTTTCTGAAAGTGGTTAGTCAAGTGGTCTTTCATTTTGATAGAAAAGTTGATTTTTGGCTCTAAGGCCCAAATTCACTAAGGTGGTTTAAATTTAGACCATGGTACAAAATAAGCGTAAAATGGGTGTACCTTTGACAAGTGCTGATCAACGAGCGATTGTTAATGTTATTGAGCATCTGCCAGTGTATGGAAGCTGTCACATGCATTTACGCAGAGGGAATTGCATAAACCATGGTCTAAATTTAAACCACCTTCGTGAATTCAGGCCTAAGAGTACCGGTACAAGTTTTGTAATAATCTATATCCATTTATGTAAGTATACTGACATGGAACAGCTCAAGATATCTAAAGATAAATACCCAACATCATCATGAAGATAAAACCCATTACTAAATCAAGTACTAGGCTCCTACCAACCTAGTAGAACTACTGCTACTACAACTAGCCTAGGCTAGGCTGGACAGTGTTTTGATATCTAGAGTAGACGCCTATATATCCTACATTGATATGAATAGAAAGTACAATTAAAATAATTGTGTCTTTTGTAGATATCTACATGAACGGAAAATTTCTCTAACGCAATTAATAGGGGAGTTTTAGGGAATTCTGAAGCGAAAATAAGTTTTTAGTGAGAGGTGTTCAGATACAGAATCTTTTAGATAAAGGCTACAATGAACAAAGAATTAAACTCTTGCTGATTGTTCTTACACGGTTACTAATGAATGGGACTACAATAATTGAGACGGCAACTAGGTTACATAAAACTATGAAAATTACAAACTTAGTTATATTTCCACGACATAGGCCTCCAAAAACAAATGTGAATGTGAAATAGGCTGTGATATACACCTCATAAGTGAATTTTAATAGAAATGTATTCGTCTTTACCTGTTTGTCATCTTGATCACTGACAATACGCCACTTCATCCATTCACTGAGGATTCGATGAAGAGCAAAGGATCGGCGTTTTTCCCCCGAAGTTACAACGTGCGATCCTATGCAATGCGTCGGTTCATTCACGCACATGCAAAATACGCGCTAGTTCATGAACAGACGCATGCGGATGCGTCACTTCATGCAGTCAGTGCGACAACAGCAGTGACAAAATAATGTACGGCGTGTGCGTAAATCATAGCTTTTGGCTGTAATTTGAAGTCCACAACTTGCTACGATGATAGATGCAAGTGAGAACAGTGGAATAAGGCAAAAATCAAATTTTCGATAAAATTGAAAAAATTTCTCAGATACGTCGGTTCATCTTTTCACCGACGAACTAATACCTTTGCTTCACTTATCACACGCAATGATATGGATTGCAGTTGTGCATGCAGTTTTACTTCTGCCACCTCTCGTTTTTCTCTCCCCTTTCCCCTCACTTTGGTTTTGTTATACAGCAGATGGGAATGATTACACTAACATAACCCAACTTGAAGTAGGAATGAGAACTGAATAAATTAACTCTAGGCCAGGTGAATATAGCGTCTCACTCATCTCTTTGAAATTTCAAGTTGTCATTGTTCGACCAACGGAGTTGAAGACAGGCTTTATGTTGCTATAGAGGTATCTCGCGGCACATGAATGGAATGCATACGCTGTTTAGTATTAGTAATGAATTTTTTCATATCCATCCCTGCCAATAAAAGTGAAGTGTGTTTGACGGGGTTCTGTATCATTCTGCCTATGAGAAAGCAAAGTTTTATTTTCGCCATGGTTGTTTCTCTATGCGTGGCCGTGGGTGATGGGTGTTGTTGGCATCTGGGCAGTAAAGAACCGAGTATCATGCTATAATACCCCCCTTAGGTTCTAAGCGTTCAATACGGTGATATATCTCTCTTCTTTATCATGTCAATCACTGCTGATGGAATTACAGAGTTATGTTATGACACGTTTCACTCAAAGCTTAAAAAACAAAGTTTATGCACGATACAAGTAATGGTGCATGAGTCCTATAGGCCATTGATTTTAGATGAGAAATTATGATATGCCTATAGTAGGGGTGTCATTGATTAGGAATTAATGACACGATTAAGCACTCCTTCCACTTTTAACTCTCCCCTTTGAATGTGTGTCGATCACGTGAGATCGTCATAAATTATCATTCACGTATAAGCTTACGTTCAAAGTGTACTCTTAGCTGGAGGAGACCTATAGTTACATGGTTAAAGGCGATGTCTCTTTCGCTGGAGCCGTACGTTTGGCCCGTTTTTCTTTTGCCCTTTTCTCTTTAATTGAGGTATCACTTTCGTCCAGGATAAATCACATTCTCATGTAAACAGACTCACTTGCTCTATATCCCTTGTTTTGTATCGGAGGCTTCATTGGTTTTACTGCTGGTAAATCTCACAGGCTTGAATATAGCTGTAAGAGCTCTCTGAACTGATCATTATGATAGCAAGATTAGAGGGAGTCATATTGGTTATGTAAATAATGGTCAAAGGTCATGTTTTAAAAGGCCACTGTTAAAGCCAGGATGGTTATAAACACTTAATTGTCATGTTTTATTTGTACGTGCCGAGGATCCCTTGGACCCTGTTTACAGTGTGAGGCTCGGCCGCGGCTCGGCCGCGCCGAGCCCACCTTCATTTCGGTGTAAACGCGCAAAAGGCCAAATGCGGGGCCAAATTTGGCCTCGCATTAGGCCACGCTCTGGAGGTGGTCTCGGCCGCGGCCGAGCCGCGGTCGCGCCCGGCCTTTTTCTCAGTGTAAACGCAAACTGGGCTAAATGCGCGGCCAACTCTAGTCTGGCTTCCAAACCCTCGCCTGTACTATTTCGCTATTCAAGATATTAACCACTTCAACGTCGAAAACTAGTATAGTTTAAGGTGGTTTTGTCCTGCAAAGGATTTTCTCCTTCGGCAAAGGCCTTTGCCCGAACGGCGACCTCGTCGCCACGGAATTCAGTTGGCAAAGGATCTGAAAACCAGACAATACCAATTGCGTTTGTTTACAAGTAGAGCGCCACTACAACAAAATATTGAAAGGTTTGAATCAAAAGCGCGGCCGAGTCCGGCAGTGTAAACGGACTAAATTGCGGGGCTCGGCCTCGCAATTGAGGTTGGCCGCGGCCGCGGCTCGGCCGCGGCTCCGCCCAGCCCCGCACCGTTAACGGGGTCTAAGTTTATGCACTGTACGTACTCAAAAAGTCCGTAAATCAACTTAGTCGCACACGCACAGAATTTCCACCTAGTTTGTGTGACAGAAAAACAAATGTGATCTGAATAATGTAGGCCCAAAAAAGTTCAACTAAGTATCTCATTATAACTTCCAGGTGCTATATTGCATTCTTTTCTTTGTCGATCACGGATAACCGATATCTGATGACCCCAAGCGTATCACCTAACTCGTCTTTAAAGTGACGAGTTTCATGTCTCGTTAGGTGATACGCTATCAGCGTATCACCTATTGTGATTGTCAAAATTTCTCTTTTTAGGTGATACGCTTTTAGCGTATCACCTATTGTGTTTGTCAAAATCTTCCTTTCTTTCTTTTTATTCTTCTTTCTTTCTGGCACATTTTGTGTCGTGAATATCTCAACATTGACATGACGGGATAACATGACATTTTCAGTCAACATGTCTCATGACAATATCTAGCCACAATAAGGTTTTCATGACAGTAACGTATCTATGACGTCATCTAGGCGCCATTTTGTGATTTTCGGACATGTTACATGATCGATCATAACTTCATAACTAAAGGACATTTCTGTATCATTTTCGGTGAACAAATAGTTCAGGTCACGCCCTATCTTACTTTGTAATGCTAATTACCAAGGACATCTTTACGCGCGCGTACGCGCGCGTCAAACTTTTTAAAGGCTCAAAACAACTTCCCAATTGGAAATCTCGAAGTTTCAGACAATTTTAAGCGTCACGCGCGTAGGCGTCTGTCCGCGTATTTTCGCGCGTAGTGCGCGTAAGCAACATGAAAATGCACATTTTTTGACAGATTTGGATTCCTGATACATTAAGTAACAATATCCATTGATTACCGATCAATTTCGACCTATAACAAAGGAATGCGCTGGCGTCAAAGTTGAAATTTCGTGTGCGCGTCTTTGTGGAAATATAGCGAAAAAGATGTCTTTGTTTATTTCGCCATAGCTCTTTAAAACGTCAGGTGACCCTATGTTTTTATTGCATATTACAAAAGCATATGAATTGAAAATAACGTTTCAAGTATCAATATTTCCCTAAATACATTATGACGTCATCATATCATCATCTGAAATCAAAAAAGTGGAATTAATTTTTTGAGGTACTGTTTCTGACATTCATTTGCTCGTATCTCTCTTGTTTAAGATCAATATTATCCCAAATTCAGATATGTTGTACTTTGAACATTTGCCTTTTAAGTCCATGTCATGCTTTTGAAATTTGATGACGTCATCATACCTTAAATTGTGATTACAGGTAAAGATGCAAAATCGGACAAGTTTACGTGTTATGTCTACGGGAGGTGATTTTTGTTTAAACCATGCATTGACTTGACAACGTTTAAGCACCTTTATCTCAGCTGATTTTGCTTCATTTCCTCTGAAACTTAAGTATGTTGTAGCTGAGACAATAAGCTGCAGTAATCATGCATTTTATTCTTTGAAATCTCCTCATCAGGTTGACAATTTTGCAATTTAAAACTGAAAATGAGAATGGAATGCGGACGAAACGATTCCTGATTCATCTTTCACGTACATAAGTTTACGTTCCTCTAATTTTCTCGTCGAGACGTATGGCCGAGTGGTTAGAGGTGTCGTCACAGAAACGTGAGGTTGCACACGTACGGGTTCGAACCTCACAAGAGCACGAAAGAAAATAATATTTTTTTTTTTACTTTTTTTCTTCAATGGAGTACTACACCTTCGTCCATGTAGAAGTCACGTTCGCAATTAAAGACACCTATACGCACACACTCACACAGTATCCCTTTGTTTATCGTTGGAGACTGCATTGCTTCGACTGCTGCAAAATATTGCAGGCTGGGCTTTTCAAGCTGATCATGATGTATTGTAACAAAATGGAATTTGTTCATATCAATTCAGTAACACAATGTAGTCGTGGTTACTTTGTGCTGATTTTATACATGTAAGAAGCTATACATTGTAAAAAAAGGTATTTGAATTGTTCCTTTAAGTCAGTCTTCTGTATTGATGATTATTTGTCAATTAGTGGTTTTTGTGGAGTTTCAGATAATGATAAAAAGTATGTATGATAAGTGCAGCGATACTTTCTACAGTTAGTTCAAAGTTGTGTTACAGAGGTTTGATACATACATTTAGCATTGTGTTTGTGTGTCCACGTGTGTATACAGGTTGGCCATATGGCACATTCTAGACAATAAATCTTAATTAATTAGCAAACGCGATCAGCTATGGAACTGAATATGGTACTAATGTATGATGTTCATGATTTTCATTAAACTGTGACGAGTTTAAAGAGATAGCTTAAGTGTGTGTAAAAATAAAGCAATAATAAGGAAATTTTAAGGGAATTTGATAACCATGCCTATAATAATTTCATACAGGTACTAATAGCTGCCTCATATTCGTGTGACTGATCGTCATGTCAATAGCAAACTGACAACGTACGATTAATATATTATACATTAAACAACTGTCTTTCAAATCCATATCGATATTTTCTAGTTTGATGACGTCATCATACTTTAAATTGTGATAAAAGTAAAGACACA
The DNA here is from genome assembly GCF_040938485.1 of Diadema antillarum. Taxonomy (NCBI): domain Eukaryota; kingdom Metazoa; phylum Echinodermata; class Echinoidea; order Diadematoida; family Diadematidae; genus Diadema; species Diadema antillarum. The sequence continues at coordinate 4,951,211 of NW_027270960.1, forward strand.
AAATCGGACAAGTTTACGTGTTATGTCTATAGGAGGTGATTTTTTTTAAAACCATGCATTGACTTGACAACGTTTAAGCACCTCTATCTCAGCTGATTTTGCTTCATTTCCTCTGAAACTTTAGTATGTTGTAGCTGAGACAATAAGCTGCAGTAATCATGCATTTTATTCTTTGAAATCTCCTCATCAGATTGACAATTTTGCAGTTTAAAACTGAAAATGAAAATGGAATGTGGACAAAACGATTCCTCATGTATCTTTCACATACATAAGTTTACGTTCCCCATATTTTCTCGTCGAGACGTATGGCCGAGTTGCTAAAGGCGACGTCTCAGAGACGTAAGGTTGCGGGTTGGAACCCCACAAGATCACGAAACAAAATACTTAGCTATTTTACTTTTTTTTCTTCAATTTTGTATTACATATTCGTCCATGTAGAAATCACGTACGTATATAAACGCACCTATACACACACACAGACACACACACAAACGCCATATCCCTCTTTTTTGTGTGTTGGAGACCACATTGCTTCGACTGCAGCACAATTTTGCAGGTTGACTTTGTCAAACCGATCATAGTATGTAATGACGACGACTGAGGTGTTGTACTTTGAACAATTGTCTTTCAAGACGATGTCATTGTTTTGTAATTTGATGACGTCATTACACTGAAAATTGTGATTAAAGGCAAGGTATCAAAACCAGCCGATTATAGGTTTTATGTCTGCGGGACGTATTTTTCCCAAGTTGCCAGAAATGGCATAGCGACCTCAGTCGTTACAAGGCCGCTTTTCCGTCTAGCAATGCAATAGATGTTCACACGGCCACGTTGGTTGAGTGGGCATTCACTTTCCCCCTGTTATATCTATACATTGTTTTGTTTTTTTGTCTTACCATTTCCGTGGATGACCCGTGGCCGAGTGGTTACAGAAACGGTTTCGCATGTACGCTCAATATAACTTCAAGGTGCCTATATCACATTCTTTTCTTTGTCGATCACAGATGACTGTCATCTGATGACCACAAGCGTATCACCTAACTCGTCCTCAATGTGACGAGTTTTCATGTCTCGTTTATTCTTCTTTCTTTCTGCCACATTTTGTGTCGTCAATATCTCAACAATGACATTACGGAATGACATGACATTTTCAGTCAACATGTCTCATAACAATATCTAGCCACAATAAGGTTTTCATGACAGTAACATATCTATGACGTCATCTAGGCGCCATTTTGTGATTTTCGGACCTTGTCACATGATCGATCATAACTTCATAACTAGATATCATTTCTGTATCATTTTCGGTGGACATAAAGTTCAGGTCACGCTCTATCTTACTTTTTAACGCTAGTTATCCAGGTCTTCATTACGCGCGCGTACGCGCGCGTCAAAATTTTAAAAGGCTCAAAACGACTTCCCAATGGGAAATCTCGAAGTTTCAGACAATTTTAAGCGTTTCAAACATTTTCTCGCGTGCGCGTCCGTCCGCGCAATTTCGCGCGCAGAGGGCGTAACCAACATGAAAATGCAATTTTTTTGACTGATTTGGATTTCTGATACTTTGAGTAACAATATCCATTGATTTCCGATCGATTTTGACCTATAACAAAGGAATGCACTGGCGTCAAAGTTGAAATTCCGCGCGCGCGTCTTTCTGCAAATATAGTGAAAAAACATGTTTTTGTTTATGTCGCCATAGCTCTTTAAAACGTCCAGTGACCCTATATTTCTATTGCATATTACAAAAGCATATGAATTGGAAATAACGTTTCAAGTACCAATATTGCCAGGAAAACTCATGACGTCATTATATCATCATCTGAAATCAAAAAAGTGGAATTAATTTTTTTGAGGTACTGTTTCTGACATTCATTTACTCGTATCTCTGTTGTTTAAGCTCAATATTATCCCAAATTCAGATATGTTGTACTTTGATTATTTGCCTTTTAAGTCCATGTCATACTTTTGATATTTGATGACGTCATCATACCTTAAATTGTGATTAAAGGTAAAGACGCAAAATCGGACAAGTTTACGTGTATTGTCTATGGGAGGTGATTTTTTTTTAAACCATCCATTGACTTAACAACGTTTAAGCACCTTTATCTCAGCTGATTTTGCTTCATTTCCTCTGAAACTTTAGTATGTTGTAGCTCAGACAATAAGCTGCAGTCATCATGTATTTTATATTTTCAAATCTCCTCATTAGGTCGACAATTTTGTAGTTAAAAACTGAAAATGAGAATGCAATCTGTACGGAACAATTCCCGATTGTTCTTTGCAACTGGATATTGGTCGAATCCACGCGGCCACTTGTGGGAAGTTGAATAGCGCCATCACAAGTCAACGCTATAACGACAGTGTTATTATACATTTAAGTTTCTCATTCGATCTTCAGGACAGCCGTATGGCGTAATCGCTTAGCGCGCTGGGTGTTCATAACGCCATACCGGAAGGAGAGAAGTTCGACTCCCGCAGGACTTTTCCCGTTCTTTCTTTTTCTTTTTTTTTCGGCAGTTCAGCTTTACTCCGTTGTCATTTATCATATTAATTATTTTATCAAGTGTACGTAACCCGTGAACACGGCTGCTCTATTTCCCTTGTTAGGTGATACGCTATCAGCGTATCACCTATTGTAATTGTCAAAATTTCTCTTTTTTTTTATTCTTCTTTCTTTCTGCCACATTTTGTGTCGTCAATATCTCAACAATGACATTACGGAATAACATAACATTTTCAGTCAACATGTCTCATAACAATATCTAGCCACAATAAGGTTTTCATGACAGTAACATATCTATGACGTCATCTAGGCGCCATTTTGTGATTTTCGGACCTTGTCACATGATCGATCATAACTTCATAACTAGATATCATTTCTGTATCATTTTCGTTGGACATAAAGTTCAGGTCACGCTCTATCTTACATTTTAACGCTAGTTACCAAGGTCATCATTACGCGCGCGTTTGCGCGCGTCAAAATTTTAAAAGGCTCAAAACGACTTCCCAATGGGAAATCTCGAAGTTTCAGACAATTTTAAGCATTTCAAACATTTTCTCGCGTGCGCGTCCGTCCGCGCAATTTCGCGCGCAGAGGGCGTAACTAACATGAAAATGCAATTTTTTTGACTGATTTGGATTTCTGATACTTTGAGTAACAATAATCATTGATTTCCGATCGATTTTGACCTATAACAAAGGAATGCACTGCCGTCAAAGTTGAAATTCCGCGCGCGCGTCTTTCTGCAAATATAGTGAAAAAACATGTCTTTGTTTATTTCGCCATAGCTCTTTAAATCGTCCATTGACCCTATATTTCTATTGCATATTACAAAAGCATATGAATTGGAAATAACGTTTCAAGTACCGATTTTGCCAGGAAAACTCATGACGTCATCATATCATCATCTGAAATCAAAAAAGTGGAATTAATTTTTTGAGGTACTGTTTCTGACATTCATTTGCTCGTATCTCTATTGTTTAAGCTTAATATTACCCCAAATTGAGATATGTTTTGCTTTGAACATTTGCCTTTCAAGTCCATGTCATGGTTTTAAAATTTGATGACGTCATCATACTTTAAATTGTGATTAAAAGTAAAGACACAAAATCGGACAAGTGTACGTGTTATGTCTATGGGAGGTGATTTTTTTTTAAACCATGCATTGACTTAACAACGTTTAAGCACCTTTATCTCAGCTGATTTTGCTTCATTTCCTCTGAAACTTTAGTATGTTGTAGCTGAGACAATAAGCTGCAGTAATCATGCATTTTATCCTTTGAAATCTCCTCATCAGATTGACAATTTTGCAGTTTAAAACTGAAAATGAAAATGGAATGTGGACAAAACGATTCCTCATGTATCTTTCACATACATAAGTTTACGTTCCCCATATTTTCTCGTCGAGACGTATGGCCGAGTGGCTAAAGAAGACGTCTCAGAGACGTAAGGTTGCGGGTTCGAACCCCACAAGATCACGAAACAAAATACTTAGCTATTTTACTTTTTTTTCTTCAATTTTGTATTACATATTCGTCCATGTAGAAATCACGTTCGTATATAAACGCACCTATACACACACACAGACACACACACACACCATATCCCTCTTTTTTGTTTGTTGGAGACCACATTGCTTCGACTGCAGCAAAATTTTGCAGGTTGACTTTGTCAAACCGATCATAGTATGTAATGATGACGACTGAGGTGTTGTACTTTGAACAATTGTCTTTCAAGACGATGTCATTGTTTTGTAATTTGATGACGTCATTACACTGAAAATTGTGATTAAAGGCAAGGTATCAAAACCAGCCGATTATAGGTTTTATGTCTGTGGGACGTATTTTTCCCAAGTTGCCAGAAATGGCATAGCGACCTCAGTCGTTACAAGGCCGCTTTTCCGTCTAGCAATGCAATAGATGTTCACACGGCCACGTTGGTTGAGTGGGCATTCACTTTCCCCCTGTTATATCTATACATTGTTGGTTTTTTTTTGTCTTACCATTTCCGTGGATGACCCGTGGCCGAGTGGTTACAGAAACGGTTTCACATGCACGCTCAATATAACTTCAAGGTGCCTATATCACATTCTTTTCTTTGTCGATCACAGATGACTGTCACCTGATGACCACAAGCGTATCACCTAACTCGTCCTCAATGTGACGAGTTTTCATGTCTCGTTTTGTATTGGAGTTTGGAGATTGGGTTTGCTTCATTAATTGTGTCACACTTAATGTTGTAAATTGCCCCTTGTTACAGTGTCCCGCTTGCCACCTTTCGTTTGCTCTTTCCTTTTCTCTTCATTGGTTATTGTTATACTGTAACAGGATAGGTAGAAACATGTAGGCCTACGTTTAAATAACTTGCAGGAATGGGAGCTGAATTGATTAACTCTAGTCCAGGTGTATGGCGTCTCGCTCATCTCTTTGAAATTCCAGATTGTTATTGTTTGACCTAATAACGGAGTTGTAGACAGGTTTCATGTTACTATAGAGGTATCTTGTGCCACATGAGTGGAAGGCATCACTGTTTAGTGGTAGTAATGAACTTTTCATGTTGTATATGGTATAAAGATATAAATTTCACATCCAATCTTCGGGACAGCCGTGTGGCTTTATAGTCACTTGGCGCGCTGCATGGTCATTACACACCACCTTAGGACGAGATGTTTGAGACCCGCAGGACGCTATTATTTTTTTTTCTCTCTCTTTCTTTGTTTTTCTTTTGGCAGTTCAGCTTCATTCCGATGCCATTACCCCACGACACACAGTCACTCAAGTTCCCCCTTTTTTTGTCGGAGGCTGGAGGTTGGATTTGCTTCATTTATCATACGTAATGTTGTAAATTGCCCTTGGTATACAGTGCCCCGCTTGCCACCTTTCGTTTTCTCTTTCCTTTTCTCTACGTTTGTTCCTGTTACACTGCACAAGACAGGTCGGAAAATAATTTACATAACACAACCGGAGCAGGAATGGCAACTGAATAAATTAACTCTAGGCCAGGTGTATGGCGTCTCGCTCGTCTCTTTCAAATTCAAGTTCTTATTGTTTGACCCAATAACGGAATTGTAGACAGGTTTTATGTTGCTATAGAGGTATCTTGTGCCACATGAGTAGAAGGCATCACTGTTTAGTAGTAGTAATGAACTTTTCATGTCCCTCCTTGTCAATTATAGTGTGTTCAAAGGGGTTGTGTGTCTATCTGCCAAAGAAAAGGAAAACCTTATTTTCGTCATGGCTATTTCTCTATACGTAACCGTAGGTGATGAGTATTGTTGGTATCTGAGCAGTGAATAGCACAGCATCAGGCTAAAATCCCCCTTAGTTACACGCGCTAAGCGTTCAATTTGATATATCTTTATTTATGTAGTCAATCACTGCTAATGGAGTTACAGAATTATGTTATGACACCTTTCACCGAAAGTTTGTAAAGCAAAGTTTATAGACAAGGCAAGCAATTGTACATGAATAATACCAATGATTTCAGAGGGAAATTATGGTATACCTAAATGTAAGGGTATCATTGCTTTGGAATGGCTGAGACAATATCTTGGCACGAGGGCTTCCACCTCTAATAACTGATCCCTTTGAAGATGTGTCGGTCACGGGTGATCGTCATGATTCGTCTTTCACGTAGAAGCTTCCGTTCCACACTCTTAGTTCGAGAAGACTTACCATCATACTTCAAATTGTGATTAAAGGTAAAGACTCAAAATCAGACAAGTTGACGTGTTATGTCTATGGGAGGTGATTTTTTTTAAAACCATGCATTGACTTGACAACGTTTAAGCACCTTTATTTCAGCTGATTTTGCTCCATTTCCTCTCAAACTTAAGTTTGTGGTAGCTCAGACAATAAGCTGCAGTAATCATGCATATTATTTTTTCAAATCTCCTCATCAGGTTGATAATTTTGCAGCTAAAAACTGAAAATGAGAATGGAATGTGGACCAAACGATTCCTGAATCATCTTTCACATTATAAGCTTACGTTCCTCAAATTTTCTCGTCAAGACGTACATGGCCGAGAGGATAAAGGCGACGTCACAAGAGACGTGATGTTGCACACGTACGGGTTCGAACCCCAAAGGAGCACGAAACAAAATACTTATATCTTTTGCTTTTTTTCTTTTATGGAGTATTCACCTTCGTCCATGTAGAAATCACGTTTTCATGTAAACGTACACACACACACACAGGCACACACACACACACAGACACACACAATATCCCTTTGTTTTGTGTTGGAGACCACATTGCTTTGACAGGCAACTTGGACTTGAAATTACAAATGTTAAAGTGAAGATGACTCTTAAAAGACCGCATGGCCATGTTTGATTTTTTTTTTTTTTACAATATAAAGACCTATTGGTAAATATTCATTCACATATCCTTTCCAATCAACTTACTTGAACACGCCGACACCACACGAAATTTTCAATTAGTTGCATGACAGAAACAATTTCATCTGAATTATGTAGGACTGTATAAAGAATTGGACTTCACGAATATTTCTCAATATTACTTCAAGTCGCTACTTAACATTATTTTCGTTGTCGATCACTGAAAAAGAGAATGGAATCTGGTTGAAACGATTCCCGATTTATCTTTGTAACTGTATATTGATCGAATCCACGCGGCCACTCGTGGGAAGTTGAATAGCGCTATCAGTCACTTGACGTATATAGCCAAAAAACTGAATATCAATGTAAATTTGTGTTGTGTATAGCATACATAGATAGATTTAAGTTTCGCACAAGATCATCGGATCTTCCGTGTGGCAGAATCGCTTAGCACGCTGCGTGTTTATAATGCCCGACCGGAAGGAGAGAAGTTAATCGAGTCCCGCAGGACTTTTCCCTTTTATTTCTTTTTTTCTTTTCTTTTTTCTGCAGTTCAGCTTCACTCTTATGTCATGAACACAGCTACTCTGTTCCCCTTGTTTTGCATTGGAGTTTGGAGGTTGGGTTTGCTTCATTAATTTTGTCACACTTAATGTTGTAAATTGCCCCTTGTTACAGTGTCCCGCTTGCCACCTTTCGTTTGCTCTTTCCTTTTCTCTTCATTGGTTATTGTTATACTGTAACAGGATAGGTAGGAACATGTACGTTTAAATAACTTGCAGGAATGGGAGCTGAATTGATTAACTCTAGTCCAGGTGTATGGCGTCTCGCTCATCTCTTTGAAATTCCAGGTTGTTATTGTTTGACCTAATAACGGAGTTGTAGACAGGTTTTATGTTACTATAGAGGTATCTTGTGCCACATGAGTGGAAGGCATCACTGTTTAGTGGTAGTAATGAACTTTTTCATGTTGTATATGGTATAAAGATATAAATTTCACATCCAATCTTCGGGACAGCCGTGTGGCTTTATAGTCACTTGGCGCGCTGCATGGTCATTACACACCACCTTAGGACGAGATGTTTGAGACCCGCAGGACGCTATTATTTTTGTTTTCTCTCTCTTTCTTTGTTTTTCTTTTGGCAGTTCAGCTTCATTCCGATGTCATTACCCCACGACACACAGTCACTCAAGTTCCCCCTTTTTTTTGTCGGAGGCTGGAGGTTGGATTTGCTTCATTTATCATACGTAATGTTGTAAATTGCCCTTGGTATACAGTGCCCCGCTTGCCACCTTTCGTTTTCTCTTTCCTTTTCTCTACGTTTGTTCCTGTTACACTGCACAAGACAGGTCGGAAAATAATTTACATAACACAACCGGAGCAGGAATGGCAACTGAATAAATTAACTCTAGGCCAGGTGTATGGCGTCTCGCTCGTCTCTTTCAAATTCAAGTTCTTATTGTTTGACCCAATAACGGAATTGTAGACAGGTTTTATGTTGCTATAGAGGTATCTTGTGCCACATGAGTAGAAGGCATCACTGTTTAGTAGTAGTAATGAACTTTTCATGTCCCTCCTTGTCAATTATAGTGTGTTCAAAGGGGTTGTGTGTCTATCTGCCAAAGAAAAGGAAAACCTTATTTTCGTCATGGCTATTTCTCTATACGTAACCGTAGGTGATGAGTATTGTTGGTATCTGAGCAGTGAATAGCACAGCATCAGGCTAAAATCCCCCTTAGTTATACGCGCTAAGCGTTCAATTTGATATATCTTTATTTATGTAGTCAATCACTGCTAATGGAGTTACAGAATTATGTTATGACACCTTTCACCGAAAGTTTGTAAAGCAAAGTTTATAGACAAGGCAAGCAATTGTACATGAATAATACCAATGATTTCAGAGGGAAATTATGGTATACCTAAATGTAAGGGTATCATTGCTTTGGAATTGCTGAGACAATATCTTGGCACGAGGGCTTCCACCTCTAATAACCTGATCCCTTTGAAGATGTGTCGGTCACGGGTGATCGTCATGATTCGTCTTTCACGTAGAAGCTTCCGTTCCACACTCTTAGTTCGAGAAGACTTACCATCATACTTCAAATTGTGATTAAAGGTAAAGACTCAAAATCAGACAAGTTGACGTGTTATGTCTATGGGAGGTGATTTTTTTTAAAACCATGCATTGACTTGACAACGTTTAAGCACCTTTATTTCAGCTGATTTTGCTCCATTTCCTCTCAAAATTAAGTATGTGGTAGCTCAGACAATAAGCTGCCGTAATCATGCATTTTATTTTTTCAAATCTCCTCATCAGGTTGATAATTTTGCAGCTAAAAACTGAAAATGAGAATGGAATGTGGACCAAACGATTCCTGAATCATCTTTCACATTATAAGCTTACGTTCCTCAAATTTTCTCGTCAAGACGTACATGGCCGAGAGGATAAAGGCGACGTCACAAGAGACGTGATGTTGCACACGTACGGGTTCGAACCCCAAAGGAGCACGAAACAAAATACTTATATCTTTTGCTTTTTTTTTCTTTTATGGAGTATTCACCTTCGTCCATGTAGAAATCACGTTTTCATGTAAACGTACACACACACACACAGGTACACACACACACACACAGACACACACAATATCCCTTTGTTTTGTGTTGGAGACCACATTGCTTTGACAGGCAACTTGGACTTGAAATTACAAATGTTAAAGTGAAGATGACTCTTAAAAGACCGCATGGCCATGTTTGATTTTTTTTTTTACAATATAAAGACCTATTGGTAAATATTCATTCACATATCCTTTCCAATCAACTTACTTGAACACGCCGACACCACACGAAATTTTCAATTAGTTGCATGACAGAAACAATTTCATCTGAATTATGTAGGACTGTATAAAGAATTGGACTTCACGAATATTTCTCAATATTACTTCAAGTCGCTACTTAACATTATTTTCGTTGTCGATCACTGAAAATGAGAATGGAATCTGGTTGAAACGATTCCCGATTTATCTTTGTAACTGTATATTGATCGAATCCACGCGGCCACTCGTGGGAAGTTGAATAGCGCTATCAGTCACTTGACGTATATAGCCAAAAAACTGAATATCAATGTAAATTTGTGTTGTGTATAGCATACATAGATAGATTTAAGTTTCGCACAAGATCATCGGATCTTCCGTGTGGCAGAATCGCTTAGCACGCTGCGTGTTTATAATGCCCGACCGGAAGGAGAGAAGTTAATCGAGTCCCGCAGGACTTTTTCCTTTTATTTCTTTTTTTCTTTTTTTTTTCTGCAGTTCAGCTTCACTCTTATGTCATGAACACAGCTACTCTATTTCCCTTGTTTTGCATAGGAGTTTGGAGGTTGGGTTTGCTTCATTAATTTTGTCACACTTAATGTTGTAAATTGCCCCTTGACACAGTACCCCGCTTGCCACCATTCGTTTTCTCTTTCCTTTTCTCTTCATTTGTTCTTGTTATACTGTAGCAGGATATTTAGGAACGTGTACGTTTACATAACTAACATGAATGGGAACTGAATTAATTAACTCTAGTCCAGGTGCATGGCGTCTCGCTTATCTCTTTGGAATTCCAGGTTGTTATTGTTTGACCAAATAACGAAGTTAAAGACAGGCAGGGAAGGAAGTGACTTGATATTGCTTCATAATGAGGAATTTCGGGCAACACCTTTCCAAGTGTAGTGATTATGACGGGGTTCTCTGTCGTTTATTTTCGTCATGGCTGTTTCACTAGTTAGCCATAGGTGATATATGTTGCTGGCATCTTGGAGAATAGAACAGATCAGTACCAAACTGGAATAGCCCTATAAGCAATGTGGTAAGCGTTCAATTTTTTGCATTATCTTTCTTCTTTAAAGTCAATCACTACTGATCGAAATACACACTATAATATGTGACCGTGCACCTCAAAACGAACATAAAGTCGCACACACTGATTTTGCGTGAGGACTGAAAATAAGTGAAATGGGTCAACCTAGCCTAACTTGACTTTTTCATACTTTCTGAAAGAGCGGGTCTGCTTTTACAGTATGCTAAAATTTGATATCATACAATGTGCAGGAAAGTGTGTTTTTTTAGCAGTTTATCTCGAACATTTTTGGTAGAATAGTGTGATTAGGTGTGTCTTTAGAATCCCTTTTTCATTTCTGAAAAACCTTGTCCACACTCTTACTTTCAACTCTAATAACTTTTGAAAGGATAGTGCTACTGCTTTGAAAGTTGGCATTAATTATGGACAGAATGTGTTAATGAGGCATGCTGAATTTCAGTTTAATCTGATAATCCCTTCATTGTTGTTACTCTGGTGGTTTACTTCCTGTTTTTTGTCCCATTCATCGCACAGCCAGCACGGTTTGGTAAAGATTAAGCACTTGAATAGACACTGTACTTCAGAGCCTCTTTTCTCAGTTCACATTTTTCCTGAGTTTGTACTTTCTTTCCAATATTTAGATAGGTTAGGAGAGTCCATTTGATTTGAGTTATACATCATTTTAAAGCTTAAAGTCTGCTCTTTCAGAATATGGTCTTAACTAAAAATTCATGTCTGGCGACTTTTTGTTTGTTTTGAGGTGCAGGGTCACATATGACACGTTCCACTGGTAGTTTAGGAAAAGGGAGTTAATGCACGATGCAATGATAAATGTGCTACCATTGATTTTAGAGACGTCATTGTGGTGTGGTACTGGTGATGGTAAGGGAACCATAGATTGCTTTTAAAGTAATGAGACAATCATTGGACCTTTGCATCAACACCGTATTCCCATCTAGAATATAATGCGGCGTGCGGCGTTTTTTAAAATCCTGACGTGGACATTTTCTTTTTCTTGTTTTTAATTTACGAATGTTATATCTAAATTTGTTTCTTTCCCCTAACATTTTTTTTTTGTTGAATATAAAGTTGGATGTTCCTTGACCGAGTCGAAGAGCAGCGATTTAGTTACAGTTTCAATGCATCTTGTTGACCATCTTCTCTGACATTAAATTGATGGTTTTTATATTTGATATTGTCTGTCTATTTGCCTGTTTATGCTCATAAAACACTGCTATAACAACTAATACCTTTGCTTCACTTGTCACACGCAATGATATGGATTGCAGTTGTGCATGCAGTTTTACTTCTGCCACCTCTCGTTTTTCTCTCCCCTTTTTCCTCACTTTGGTTTTGTTATACTGCAGATGGGAATGATTACACTAACATAACCCAACTTGAAGTAGGAATGAGAACTGAATAAATTAACTCTAGGCCAGGTGAATACAGCGTCTCACTCATCTCTTTGAAATTTCAAGTTGTCATTGTTCGACCAACGGAGTTGAAGACAGGCTTTATGTTGCTATAGAGGTATCTCGCGCCACATGAATGGAATGCATACGATGTTTAGTATTAGTAATGAATTTTTTCATGTCCATCCCTGCCAATAAAAGTGAAGTGTGTTTGACGGGGTTCTGTGTCATTCTGCCTATGAGAAAGGAAAGTTTTATTTTCGCCATGGTTGTTTCTCTATGCGTGGCCGTGGGTGATGGGTGTTGTTGGCATCTGGGCAGTAAAGAACCGAGTATCATGCTATAATACCCCCCCCCCCTAGGTTCTAAGCGTTCAATACGGTGATATATCTATCTTCTTTATCATGTCAATCACTGCTGATGGAATTACAGAGTTATGTTATGACACGTTTCACTCAAAGCTTAAAAAACAAAGTTTATGCAAGATACAAGCAATGGTGTATGAGTCCTATAGGCCATTGATTTTAGATGAGAAATTATGATATGCCTATAGTAGGGGTGTCATTGATTAGGAATTATTAATGACACGATTAAGCACTCCTTCCACTTCTAACTCTCCCCTTTGAATGTGTGTCGATCACGTGAGATCGTCATAAATTATCATTCACGTATAAGCTTTCGTCCAAAGTGTACTCTTAGTTGGAGGAGACCTATAGTTACATGGTTAAAGGCGATGTCTCTTTCGCTGGAGCCGTACGTTTGGCCCGTTTTTCTTTTACCCTTTTCTCTTTAATTGAGGTATCACTTTCGTCCAGGATAAATCACATTCTCATGTAAACAGACTCACTTGCTCTGTATCCCTTGTTTTGTATCGGAGGCTTCATTGGTTTTACTGCTGGTAAATCTCACAGGCTTGTATATAGCTGTAAGAGCTCTCTGAACTGATCATTATGATAGCAAGATTAGAGGGAGTCATATTGGTTATGTAAATAATGGTCAAAGGTCATGTTTTAAAAGGCCACTGTTAAAGCCAGGATGGTTATAAACACTTAATTGTCATGTTTTATTTGTACGTGCCGAGGATCCCTTGGACCCCGTTTACAGTGTGACGCTCGGCCGCGCCGAGCCCACCTTCATTTCGGTGTAAACGCGCAAAAGGCCAAATGCGGGGCCAAATTTGGCCTCGCATTAGGCCACGCTCTGGAGGTGGTCTCGGCCGCGGCCGAGCCGCGGTCGCGCCCGGCCTTTTTCTCAGTGTAAACGCAAACTGGGCTAAATGCGCGGCCAATTCTAGTCTGGCTTCCAAACCCTCGCCTGTACTATTTCGCTACTCAGGATATTAACCACTGCAACGTCGAAAACTAGTATAGTTGAAGGTGGTTTTGTCCTGCAAAGGATTTTCTCCTTCGGCAAAAGCCTTTGCCCGAACGGCGACTTCGTCGCCACGGAATTCAGTTGGCAAAGGATCTGAAAACCAGACAATACCAAATTGCGTTTGTTTACAAGTAGAGCGCCACTACGACAAAATAATGAAAGGTTTGAATCAAAAGCGCGGTCGAGTCCGGCAGTGTAAACGGACTAAATTGCGGGGCTCGGCCTCGCAATTGAGGTTGGCCGCGGCCGCGGCTCTGCCCAGCCCCGCACCGTTAACGGGGTCTAAGTTTATGCACTGTACGTACTCAAAAAGTCCGTAAATCAACTTAGTCGCACACGCACAGAATTTCCACCTAGTTTGTGTGACAGAAAAACAAATGTGATCTGAATAATGTAGGCCCAAAAAAGTTCAACTAAGTATCTCATTATGACTTCCAGGTGCTATATTGCATTCTTTTCTTTGTCGATCACGGATAACCGATATCTGATGACCCCAAGCGTATCACCTAACTCGTCTTTAAAGTGACGAGTTTCATGTCTCGTTTTTTATTCTTCTTTCTTTCTGCCACATTTTGTGTCGTCAATATCTCAACAATGACATTACGGAATAACATGACATTTTCAGTCAACATGTCTCATGACAAAATCTAGCCACAATAAGGTTTTCATGACAGTAACATATCTATGACGTCATCTAGGCGCCATTTTGTGATTTTCGGACCTTGTCACATGATCGATCATAACTTCATAACTGGATATCATTTCTGTATCATTTTCGGTGGACATAAAGTTCAGGTCACCCTCTATCTTACTTTTTAACGCTAGTTACCCAGGTCTTCATTACGCGCGCATTTGCGCGCGTCAAAATTTTAAAAGGCTCAAAACGACTTCCCAATGGGAAATCTCGAAGTTTCAGACAATTTTAAGCGTTTCAAACATTTTCTCGCGTGCGCGTCCGTCCGCGCAATTTCGCGCGCAGAGGGCGTAAGCAACATGAAAATGCATTTTCTTTTTTGACTGATTTGGATTCCTGATACTTTGAGTAACAATATCCATTGATTTCCGATCGATGTTGACCTATAACAAAGAAATGCACTGGCGTCAAAGTTGAAATTCCGCGCGCGCGTCTTTCTGCAAATATAGTGAAAAAACATGTCTTTGTTTATTTCGGCATAGCTCTTTAAATCGTCCATTGACCCTATATTTCTATTGCATATTACAAAAGCATATGAATTGTAAATAACATTCCAAGTATCAATATTGCCAGGAAAACTCGATGACGTGATCATATCGTCATTTTAAATAAAAAAAGTGGAATTGATTTTTTTGAGGTACTGTTTCTGACATTCATTTGCTCGTATCTCTGTTGTTTAAGCTCAATATTATCCCAAATTCGGATATGTTGTAATTTGAACATTTGCCTTTCAAGTCCATGTCATGGTTTTGGAATTTGATGACGTCATCATACTTCAAATTGTGATTACATGTAAAGACTCAAAATCGGACAAGTTTACGTGTAATGTCTATGGGAGGTGATTTTCTCTTAAACCATACATTGACTTGACAACATTTAAGCACCTTTATCTCAGCTGATTTTGCTCCATTTCCTCTGAAACTTAAGTATGTTGTAGCTCAGACAATAAGCTGCAGTAATCATGCATTTTATATTTTCAAATCTCCTCATTAGGTCGACAATTTTGTAGTTAAAAACTGAAAATGAGAATGCAATCTGTACGGAACGATTCCCGATTGTTCTTCGCAACTGTATATTGGTCGAATCCACGCGGCCACTTGTGGGAAGTTGAATAGCGCCATCTCAGTCAGCACTGTGACGATAGTTTTATCATACATTTAAGTTTCGCATAGGATCTTCAGGACAGCCGTGTGGCGTAATCGCTTAGCGCGCTGGGTGTTCATAACGCCATACCGGAAGGCGAGAAGTTCGACTCCCGCAGGACTTTTCTCTTTCTTTCTTTTTCTTTTTTTTATCGGCAGTTCAGCTTCACTCCGATGTCATTTATCGTATTATTTTATCAAGTATACGTAACCCGTGAACACGGCTGCTCTATTTCCCTTGTTTTTTATTGGAGTTTGGAGATTGGGTTTGCTTCATTAATTTTGTCACACTTAATGTTGTAAATTGCCCCTTGTTACAGTGTCCCGCTTGCCACCTTTCGTTTGCTCTTTCCTTTTCTCTTCATTGGTTCTTGTTATATTGTAACAGGATAGGTAGGAACATGTACGTTTAGATAACTTGCAGGAAGGGGAGCTGAATTGATTAACTCTAGTCCAGGTGTATGGCGTCTCGCTCATCTCTTTGAAATTCCAGGTTGTTATTGTTTGACCCAATAACGGAGTTGTAGACAGGTTTTATGTTGCTATAGAAGTATCTTGTGCCACATGAGTGGAAGGCATCACTGTTTAGTAGTAGTAATGAACTTTTTCATGTTGTATATATTATTATGGTATAAAGATATAAATTTCACATCCAATCTTCGGGACAGCCGTGTGGCTTTATAGTCGCTTAGCGCGCTGCATGGTCATTATGCACTACCTTAGGACGAGATGTTCGGGACCCGCAGGACGCTATTATTTTTTTTTCTCTCCCTCTCTTTCTTTGTTTTTCTTTTGGCAGTTCAGCTTCATTCCGATGTCATTACCCCACGACACACAGACACTCAAGTTCCCCCCCTTTTTTTTGTCGGAGGCTGGAGGTTGAATTTGCTAAATTTATCATACGTAATGTTGTAAATTGCCCTTGGTATACAGTGCCCCGCTTGCCACCTTTCGTTTTCTCTTTCCTTTTCTCTACGTTTGTTCCTGTTACACTGCACAAGACAGGTCGGAAAATAATTTACATAACTCAACTGGAGCAGGAATGGCAACTGAATAAATTAACTCTAGGCCAGGTGTATGGCGTCTCGCTCGTCTCTTTGAAATTCCAGGTTGTTATTGTTTGACCCAATAACGGAATTGTAGACAGGTTTTATGTTGCTATAGAGGTATCTTGTGCCACATGAGTAGAAGGCATCACTGTTTAGTAGTAGTAATGAACTTTTTCATGTCCCTCCATGTCAATTATAGTGTGTTCAAAGGGGTTGTGTGTCTATCTGCCAAAGAAAAGGAAAACCTTATTTTCGTCATGGCTATTTCTCTATACGTAACCGTAGGTGATGAGTGTTGTTGGTATCTGAGCAGTGAATAACACAGCATCAGGCTAAAATCCCCCTTAGTTATACGCGCTAAGCGTTCAATTTGATATATCTTTATTTATGTAGTTAATCACTGCTAATGGAGTTACAGAATTATGTTATGACACGTTTCACTGAAAGTTTGTAAAGCAAAGTTTATGGACAAGGCAAGCAATTGTACATGAATAATACCAATGATTTCAGAGGGAAATTATGGTATACCTAAATGTAAGGGTATCATTGCTTTGGAATTGCTGAGACAATATCTTGGCACGAGGGCTTCCACCTGTAATAACTGATCCCTTTGAAGATGTGTCAGTCACGGTTGATCGTCATGATTCATCTTTCAGTAGAAGCTTCCGTTCCACACTCTTAGTTCGAGAAGACTTACCATCATACTTCAAATTGTGATTAAAGGTAAAGACTCAAAATCAGACAAGATGACGTGTTATGTCTATGGAAGGTGATTGTTTTTTTAAACCATGCATTGACTTGACAACGTTTAAGCACATTTATCTCAGCTGATTTTGCTCCATTTCCTCTGAAACTTAAGTATGTGGTAGCTCAGACAATAAGCTGCAGTAATCATGCATTTTATTTTTTTCAAATCTCCTCATCAGGTTGATAATTTTGCAGCTAAAAACTGAAAATGAGAATGGAATGTGGACCAAACGATTCCTGAATCATCTTTCACATATAAGCTTACGTTCCTCATATTTTCTCGTCAAGACGTACATGGCCGAGAGGATAAAGGCGACGTCACAAAAGACGTGAGGTTGCACACGTACGGGTTCGAACCCCATGAGAGCACGAAACAAAATATCTTTTGCTTTTTTTGTTTTATGGAGTATTCACCTTCGTCCATGTAGAAATCACGTTTTCATGTAAACGTACACACACACAGGC
This sequence comes from Diadema antillarum, assembly GCF_040938485.1. Lineage (NCBI taxonomy): Eukaryota > Metazoa > Echinodermata > Echinoidea > Diadematoida > Diadematidae > Diadema > Diadema antillarum. The sequence goes on from NW_027270960.1 coordinate 4,968,778, forward strand.
ACACACAGGCACACACACACACACACACACACAATATCCCTACTGAATATCAATGTAAATTTGTGTTGTGTATAGCATACATAGATAGATTTAAGTTTCGCACAAGATCTTCGGATCTTCCGTGTGGCAGAATCGCTTAGCACGCTGCGTGTTTATAATGCCCTACCGGAAGGAGAGAAGTTAATCGAGTCCCGCAGGACTTTTTCCTTTTATTTCTTTTTTCTTTTTTTCTGCAGTTCAGCTTCACTCTGATGTCATGAACAAAGCTACTCTATTTCCCTTGTTTTGTATTGGAGTTTGGAGGTTGGGTTTGCTTCATTAATTTTGTCACACGTAATGTTGTAAATTGCCCCTTGAAACAGTACCCCGCTTGCCACCATTCGTTTTCTCTTTCCCTTTCTCTTCATAGTGTTCTTGTTATACTGTAGCAGGATATTTAGGAACGTGTACGTTTACATAACTAACAGGAATGGGAACTGAATTAATTAACTCTAGTCCAGGTGCATGGCGTCTCGCTTATCTCTTTGGAATTCCAGGTTGTTATTGTTTGACCAAATAACGGAGTTAAAGACAGGCAGGGAAGGAAGTGACTTGATATTGCTTCATAATGAGGAATTTCGGGCAACACCTTTCCAAGTGTAGTGATTATGACGGGGTTCTCTGTCGTTTATTTTTGTCATGGCTGTTTCACTAGTTAGCCATAGGTGATATATGTTGCTGGCATCTGGGAGAATAGAACAGATCAGTACCAAAATGGAATAGCCCTATAAGCAATGTGGTAAGCGTTCAATTTTTTGCATTATCTTTCTTCTTTAAAGTCAATTACTACTCATCGAAATACACAATGATTATAATATGACACGTTCCACTGGTAGTTTAGGAAAAGGGAGTTAATGCACGATGCAATGATAAATGTGCTGCCATTGATTTTAGAGACGTCATTGTGGTGTCGTACTGGTGATGGTAAGGGAACCATAGATTGCTTTTAAAGTAATCTATTGGACAATCATTGGACCTTTGCATCAAGACCGTATTCCCATCTAGAATATAATGCATGTTCCTGCGGCGTTTTTTTTTTTTTTAATCCTGACGTGGACATTTCCTTTTTCTTCTTTTTAATTTAAGAATGTTATATCTAAATTTGTTTCTTTCCCCTAACATTTTTTTGTTGTTGTTGAATATAAAGTTGGACATTCCGTGACCGAGTAGAAGAGCAGCGATTTAGTTACAGTTTCAATGCATCTTGTTTACCATCTTCTCTGACATTAAATTGATGGTTTTAATATTTGACATTGTCTGTGTATTTGCCTGTTTATGCTCATAAAACACTGCTATAACAACTAATACATTTGCTTCACTTGTCACATGCAATGATATGGATTGCAGTTGTGCATGCAGTTTTCCTTTTGCCACCTCTCGTTTTTCTCTCCCCTTTTCCCTCACTTTGGTTTTGTTATACTGCAGATGGGAATGATTACAATAACATAACCCAACTTGAAGTAGGAATGAGAACTGAATAAATTAACTCTAGGCCAGGTGTATACAGCGTCTCGCTCATCTCTTTGAAATTTCAGGTTGTCATTGTTCGACCAACGGAGTTGAAGACAGGCTTTATGTTGCTATAGAGGTATCTCGCGCCACATGAATAGAATGCATACGCTGTTTAGTATTAGTAATGAACTTTTTCATGTCCATCCCTGCCAATAAAAGTGTGTTTGACGGGATTCTGTGTCATTCTGCCTACGAGAAAGCAAAGTTTTATTTTCACCATGGCTGTTTCTCTATTCGTAGCCGTAGGTGATGGGTGTTGTTGGCATCTGGGCAGTAAAGAACCGAGTATCATGCTATAATACCCCCCCCCCCCGTTAGGTTCTAAGCGTTCAATACGGTGATATATCTTTCTTCTTTATTATATCAATCACTGTTGATGGAATTACAGAATTATATTATGACACGTTTCACTCAAAGCTTAAAAAACAAAGTTTATGCACGATACAAGTAATGGTGCATGAGTCCTATAGGCCATTGATTTTAGATGAGAAATTATGATATGCCTATAGTAGCGGTGTCATTGATTAGGAATTAATGACACGATTAAGCACTCTTTCCACTTCTAACTGTCCCCTTTGAATGTGTGTCGATCACGTGAGATTGTCATAAATTATCATTCACGTGAGATCGTCATAAATTATCATTCACGTATACGCTTACGTTCAAAGTGTACTCTTAGTTGGAGGAGACCTATAGTTACATGGTTAAAGGTGATGTCTCTTTCGCTAGAGCCGTACGTTTGGCCCGTTTTTCTTTTGCCCTTTTCTCTTTAATTGAGGTATCACTTTCGTCCAGGATAAATCACATTCTCATGTAAACAGACTCACTTGCTCCATATCCTTTGTTTTGTATCGGAGGCTTCATTGGTTTTACTGCTGGTAAATCTCACAAGCTTGTATATAGCTGTAAGAGCTCTCTGAACTGATCATTGTTATAGCGAGATTAGAGGGAGTCATATTGGTTATGTAAATAATGGTCAAAGGTCATGTTTTAAAAGGCCACTGTTAAAGCCAGGATGGTTACAAACACTTAATTGTCATGTTTTATTTGTACGTGCCGAGGATCACTTGGACCCCGTTTACAGTGCGAGGCTCGGCCTCGGCTGGGCCGCGCCGAGCCCACCTTCATTTCGGTGTAAACGCGCAAAAGGCCAAATGCGGGGCCAAAATTGGCCTCGCATTAGGCCACGCTCTGGAGGTGGTCTCGGTCGCGGCCGAGCCGCGGTCGCGCCCGGCCTTTTTCTCAGTGTAAACGCAAACTGGGCTAAATGCGCGGCCAATTTTAGTCTGGCTTCCAAACCCTCGCCTGTACTATTTCGCTATTCAGGATATTAACCACTTCAACGTCGAAAACTAGTATAGTTTAAGGTGGTTTTGTCCTGCAAAGGATTTTCTCCTTCGGCAAAGGCCTTTGCCCGAACGGCGACTTCGTCGCCACGGAATTCAGTTGGCAAAGGATCTGAAAACCAGACAATACCAAATTGCGTTTGTTTACAAGTAGAGCGCCACTACGACAAAATATTGAAAGGCTTGAATCAAAAGCGCGGCCGAGCCTGGCAGTGTAAACGGACTAAATTGCGGGGCTCGGCCTCGCAATTGAGGTTGGCCTTGGCCGCAGCTCGGCCGCGGCTCGGCCCAGCCCCGCACCGTAAACGGGGTCTAAGTTTATGCACTGTACGTACTCAAAAAGTCCGTAAATCGACTTAGTCGCACACGCACAGAATTTCCACTTAGTTTGTGTGACAGAAAAACAAATGTGATCTGAATAATGTAGGCCCAAGAAAGTTCAACTAAGTATTTCATTATAATTTCAAGGTGCTATATTACATTCTTTTTTTTTGTCGATCACGGATGACCGACATCTGATGACCCCAAGCGTATCACCTAACTCGTCTTCAGTGTGACGAGTTTCATATCTCGTTTCTCTTTTTTTTTTAGGTGATACGCTATCAGCGTATCACCTATTGTGATTGTCAAAATTTCTCTTTTTAGGTGATACGCTTTTAGCGTATCACCTATTGTGTTTGTCAAAATCTTCCTTTCTTTCTTTTTAGGTGATCCGAGAATCCTCTCGGATCACCTTCTGTATCTGTACTGATTCTTTGTTCTTCTTCTTCTTCTTCTTCTTCTTCTTTATTTCTCCGCAAAAGTTGTGTAGAGATGAGCTCAGAAAGTGCATTGCCTATGAATGTCAAACTTATACCATATGTGTATCATGTCCCAAAGACGACATGTCAAGTAAAATCGTAGTGATCAGTCGACCGTGACGTCACTATGACGTCATTATATGAAAACACATTTTCAATCATATCTCATTAATGGAGTGGAATTTCTCAATGAAATTAACGTCACATAAATTTCAATTCAAGGGAATTCTACCCATATTTTCAAAATTCCTCGCATCGTAAAGACGTGCGCGTACGCGCGCGTTGAAATATTTGTATGCTCCAATCAAGCTCAAATTTTTTTTGCATACGTTTCAGACCATTTGGAGCATTTTTTGAAAAATTGAAAAAATCGGACGGACGCGTACGCGCGCGCACATATACGCACGCACAGCTCATATGCAATGAAAATTTCCCGTTTTTTCACTTTGATCGGATGTGTGAAATGTCAAGGAATATTTCTACCAAGTTTCAAGTCAATCCGACTCAAGATGACGTCATACGGGTCCGTCAAAGTTGAAATTCCGCGCGCGCGTCAATGGCGATATACAGTGCAACAATGCCAAAAAACTGCCAATTTTAAATCCAATTTTACTCGTCAGGATGGACGGTGACCCCCCATTTTTTTTACATATTCTGAAAGCTGATGAGTTGTACATGTCATTTCATGGGTTGGCAATGCTGGAAAAATGATTAAAATATATCAAATTTCTTAATAAAGTTAAAAAAGTAAATTTTCAAAATGACGTCATCAAATTTCAAGTTCATTCAAGCATATCTCACTTATTCTTTAGTTGATTTTCGTCCAAATTTCAATATGTTGTAGCTTATTAAATGGTCTTTCAGATATATGATAACAACAATTTGATTGGATGACGGCATCACCTCGTAAAAAGGGATTAAAAGTAACATTGTTAAATTTGACCAGTTTACGTGTTATCTCTATGGGAGTGCAGTTTTTCTGGAAATGAAAACTGACATGACTATCTTTATCGAGCACTAGCTCACTTATGCTTCGGTGAATTTCTCCCATATTTTAGTATGTTGTAGCTGAGACTTTGGGCTATCGTGAATGTGCCCTTTGTTTTTTCATACGGAGTCGGCATCATGCCCAAAAACTTGGTTGAAATTAAAGCTTATCTTCCATGTATTTTCATATTCCTTTCTTTCTGCAACTTTCTTTGCAATAACTCAAGAAAAACAAGCTCTATCAGCCCAATATTTTGCACATGTTTAGTTTATGTCACGTACATTATTTCATAAAATAACAACTACTTGATCGGGTACCTTCTTGGGTATGTAAATTAGGGTCAAAGGTCAAAAATGTTTCATCCTGTATCTTGGTGAATACATGTCTTATCTTTCCCATATTTTGCATACTTAAAGACCATGTTACAAGAATCATTTCACAAAGTAACTACTTTTTGCTCAGACGCCATCTTGTCTGTGCAAAGTAGGGTCAAAGGTCATATGTACTTCTTTCTTTATCTTCATTATGACGTGTTATCTCTATGGGAGGGAATTTGTCTAGATGTGAAAATTGACATGATTGTCTTTATCGACGACTAGCTCAATTACCCTTCGGTGAATTTCTTCCAGATTTCAGTATGTTGTAGCCAATGTAATACTCTTTAAGTTTTGTTCAATCAAAGTTTTAATCGGATGATGTCTTCACCTCGTGAAAATAGATATAATGTAACCTTGTCAAATTTAACCAGTTTACGTGTTATCTCTACGGGAGGGAATTTTTCTGGAAATGAAAATTGACATGACGGTCTTTATCGAACACTAGCTCACTTACTCTTTCGTGAATTTCTCCCAGATTTTAATATGTTGTAGCTCAGACTTTGGGCTATCGCGACTATACCCTCCATTTTTTCATACGGCGCCGATATCACGTCAAAAAACTTGGTTGAAATTATACTTATCTTCGATGTATTGAGATATTTCTTTCTTTATGCCACTTTCTTTGCAATAAGTTAAAAAAACCAGCCCCTATCACGCCCATATTTTGCACATGTTTAGGTCATGTCACGTACTTTATTTCATAAAATAACAACTACTTGATCAGACACCATCTTGGGTATGTAAATTAGGGTCAAAGGTCATAAATGTTTCAACCTGTATCTTGGTGAATACATGTCCTATCTTTCCCGTATTTTCCACACGCAAAGACCATGTTACAAGAATCATTTCACAAAATAACCACTTTTTGCTCAGATGCCATCTTGGCTGCGCAAAGTTGGGTCAATGGTCAAATATACTTCATTCTGTATCTTCGTTATAGTGTATACCGAATTTGGTACCAAAGATGGCAGACCTGACTCTCTTTTCTAAATGGGAATCCAAACATCACACGGCCAATGTCTCTAAACACAGATGAAACCTATATGGTCATGCCTATTGCGATCAGGACTCGAATCATCGATTAAAACAAATCGGATCACCTAATTTGTCAGTCTTGACAAATTCCAAGTCTAGTTATTCTTCTTTCTTTCTGGCACATTTTGTGTCGTGAATATCTCAACATTGACATGACGGAATAACATGACATTTTCAGTCAACATGTCTCATGACAATATCTAGCCACAATAAGGTTTTCATGACAGTTACATATCTATGACGTCATCTAGGCGCCATTTTGTGATTTTCGGACCATGTTACATGATCGATCATAACTTCATAACTAAAGGTCATTTCTGTATCATTTTCGTTGGACATAAAGTTCAGGTCACTCTCTATCTTACTTTTTAATGCTAATTACCTAGGACATCATTACGCGCGCATTAGCGCGCGTCAAAGTTTTTAAATGCTTAAAACGACTTCCCAATGGGAAATCTCGAAGTTTCAGACAATTTTAAGCGTTCCGCGCGTTCGCGTCCGTCCGCGCATTTCCGCGCGCAGTGCGCGTAAGCAACATGAAAATGCACATTTTTTGACAGATTTGGATTCCTGATACATTAAGTAATAATATCCATTGATTTCCGATCAATTTCGACCTATAACAAAGGAATGCGCTGGCGTCAAAGTTGAAATTTCGTGTGCGCGTCTATGTGGAAATATAGCGAAAAACATGTCTTTGTTTATTTCGCCATAGCTCTTTAAAACGTCAGGTGACCCTATGTTTTTATTGCATATTACAAAAGCATATGAATTGAAAATAACGTTTCAAGTATCAATATTTCCCTAAATACATTATGACGTCATCATATCATCATCTGAAATCAAAAAAGTGGAATTAATTTTTTGAGGTACTGTTTCTGACATTCATTTGCTCGTATCTCTGTTGTTTAAGCTCAATATTATCCCAAATTCAGATATGTTGTACTTTGAACATTTGCCTTTTAAGTCCAAGTCATGGTTTTGAAATTTGATGACGTCATCATACCTTAAATTGTGATTAAAGGTAAAGATGCAAAATCGGACAAGTTTACGTGTTATGTCTATGGGAGGTGATTTTTTTTAAAACCATGCATTGACTTGACAACGTTTAAGCACCTTTATCTCAGCTGATTTTGCTTCATTTACTCTGAAACTTTAGTATGTTGTAGCTGAGACAATAAGCTTCAGTAATCATGCATTTTATTTTTTGAAATCTCATCATCAGGTTCACAATTTTGCAGTTTAAAACTGAAAATGAGAATGGAATGTGGACAAAACGATTCCCGATTCAGCTTTCACATACATAAGTTTACGTTCCTCATATTTTCTCGCCTAGACGTATGGCCGAGTGGTTAAAGGCGACGTCTCAGAGACGTGAGGTTGCGGGTTCGAACCCCACAAGATCACGAAACAAAATACTTAGCTATTTTACTTTTTTTCTTCAATTTTGTATTACATATTCGTCCATGTAGAAATCACGTTCGTATATAAACGCACCTATACACACACACATAAACACACACACACACCATATCCCTCTTTTTTGTGTTGGAGACCACATTGCTTCGACTGCTGAAAAAATTTTGCAGGCTGACTTTGTCAAACCGATCATAGTTTGTAATGACGACGACGGAGGTGTTGTACTTTGAACAATTGTCTTTCAAGACCATGTCATTGTTTTGTACTTTGATGACGTCATCACACTGGAAATTGTGATTAAAGGCAAGGTATCAAAACCAGTCGATTATAGGTTTTATGTCTACGGCGCGTATTTTTTCCAAGTTGCCAGAAATGGCATAGCGACATCAGTCGTTACAAGGCCGCATTTCCGTCTAGCAATGCAATACATGTTCACGCGGCCACGATTGTTGAGTGGGCATTGACTTTTTCCCCGTGTAATATCCATACATTTCTTTTTTGCCTTACCATTTCCGTGGATGTCCCGTGGCCGAGTGGTTAGAGAAACGGTTTTGCATGCACGCTCAATATAACTTCAAGGTGCCTATATCACATTCTTTTCTTTGTCGATCACAGATGACCGACATCTGATGACCTCAAGCGTATCACCTAACTCGTCAGCGTGACGAGTTTTCATGTCTCGTTTTTAGGTGATACGCTATCACATGATCGATCATAACTTCATAACTAGATATCATTTCTGTATCATTTTCGGTAGACACAAAGTTCAGGTCACGCTCTATCTTACATTTTAACGCTAGTTACCCAGGTCATCATTACGCGCGCGTTTGCGCGCGTCAAAATTTTAAAAGGCTCAAAACGACTTCCCAATGGGAAATCTCGAAGTTTCAGACAATTTTAAGCGTTTCAAACATTTTTTCGCGTGCGCGTCCGTCCGCGCAATTTCGCGCGCAGAGGGCGTAACCAACATGAAAATGCAATTTTTTTTTACTGATTTGGATTTCTGATACTTTGAGTAACAATATCCATTGATTTCCGATCGATTTTGACCTATAACAAAGGAATGCACTGGCGTCAAAGTTGAAATTCCGCGCGCGCGTTTTTCTGCAAATATAGTGAAAAAACATGTTTTTGTTTATGTCGCCATAGCTCTTTAAATCGTCCTGTGACCCTATATTTCTATAGCATATTACAAAAGCATATGAATTGGAAATAACGTTTCAAGTACCAATATTGCCAGGAAAACTCATGACGTCATCATATCATCATCTGAAATCAAAAAAGTGGAATTAATTTTTTTGAGGTACTGTTTCTGACATTCATTTGCTCGTATCTCTGTTGTTTAAGCTCAATATTATCCCAAATTCAGATATGTTGTACTTTGAACATTTGCCTCTCAAGTCCATGTAATGATTTTGAAATATGATGACGTCATCATACTAGAAATTGTGATTAAAGGTAAAGACTCAAAATCAGACAAGTTTACGTGTTATGTCTATGGGAGGTGATTTTTTTTTTCAAACCATGCATTGACTTGACAACGTTTAAGCACCTTTACCTCATCTAATTTTGTTTCATTTCCTCTGAAACATAAATATGTTGTAGCTGAGACAATAAGCTTTAGTAATCATGCATTTTATGTTTTCAAATCTCCTCATCAGGTTGATAATTTTGTAGTTTAAATCTGAAAATGAGAATACAATCTGTACGGAACGATTCCCAATTTTTCTTTGCAACTATATATTGATCGAATCCACGCTGCCACTTGTGGGAAGTTGAATAGCGCCATCACAAGGCAACACACTCACGATGGTATTTAGATTTAAGTTTCGCACTCGATCTTCAGGACAGCCATGTGGCATAATCGGTTAGCGCGCTGGTTGTTCATAACGCCATACCGGAAGGCGAGAGGTTCGACTCCCGCAGGACTTTCATCCGTTCTTTCTTTTTTTTTTCTCTTTTTTTCGGCAGTTCAGCTTTACTCCGATATCATTTATCGTATTATTTTATCAAGTGTACGTAACCCGTGAACACGGCTGCTCTATTTCCCTTGTTTTGTATTGGAGTTTGGAGATTGGGTTTGCTTCATTAATTTTGTCACACTTAATGTTGTAAATTGCCCCCTGTTACAGTGTCCCGCTTACCACCTTTCGTTTGCTCTTTCCTTTTCTCTTCATTGGTTATTGTTATACTGTAACAGGATAGGTGGTAGGAACATGTACGTTTAAATAACTGGCAGGAATGGGAGCTGAATTGATTAACTCTAGTCCAGGTGTATGGCGTCTCGCTCATCTCTTTGAAATTCCAGGTTGTTATTGTTTGACCCAATAACGGAGTTGTAGACAGGTTTTATGTTGCTATAGAGGTATCTTGTGCAACATGAATAGAAGGCATCACTGTTTAGTAGTAGTAATGAACTTTTTCATGTTGTAAATGATATAAAGATATGAATTTCATATCTAATCTTCGGGACAGCCGTGTGGCTTTATAGTCGCTTAGCGCGCTGCATGGTCATTATGCACTACCTTAGGACGAGATGTTCGGGACCCGCAGGACGCTATTATTTTTTTTCTCTCTCTCTTTCTTTGTTTTTCTTGTGGCAGTTCAGCTTCATTCCGATGTCATTACCCCACGACACACAGTCACTCAGGTTCCCTTTTTTTGTCGGAGGCTGGAGGTTGGATTTGCTTCATTTATCATACGTAATGTTGTAAAGTGCCCTTGGTATACAGTGCCCCGCTTGCCACCTTTCGTTTTCTCTTTCCTTTTCTCTACGTTTGTTCCTGTTACACTGCACAAGACAGGTCGGAAAATAATTTACATAACTCAACTGGAGCAGGAATGGCAACTGAATAAATTAATTCTAGGCCAGGTGTATGGCGTCTCGCTCGTCTCTTTGAAATTCCAGGTTGTTATTGTTTGACCCAATAACGGAATTGTAGACAGGTTTTATGTTGCTATAGAGGTATCTTGTGCCACATGAGGAGAAAGCATCACTGTTTAGTAGTAGTAATGAACTTTTCCATGTCCCTCCATGTCAGTTATAGTGTGTTCAAAGGGGTTGTGTGTCTATCTGCCAAAGAAAAGGAAAACCTTATTTTAGTCATGGCTGTTTCTCTATACGTAGACGTAGGTAATGACTGTTGTTGGTATCTGAGCAGTGAATAACACAGCATCAGGCTAAAATCCCCCTTAGTTATACGCGCTAAGCGTTCAATTTGATATATCTTTATTATTTTATGTAGTCAATCACTGCTAATGGAGTTACAGAATTATGTTATGACACCTTTCACTGAAAGTTTGTAAAGCAAAGTTTATGGACAAGGCAAGCAATTGTACATGAATAATACCAATTATTTCAGAGGGAAATTATGGTATACCTAAATGTAAGGGTATCATTGCTTTGGAAATGCTGAGACAATTATCTAGGCACGAGGGCTTCCACTTCTAATAACTGATCCCTTTGAAGATGTGTCGGTCACGAGTGATCGTCATGATTCATCTTTCACGTAGAAGCTTCCGTTCCACACTCTTGGTTCGAGAAGACTTACACCATCATACTTCAAATTGTTATTAAAGGTAAAGACTCAAAATCGGACAAGTTTACGTGTATTGTCTATGGGAGGTGATTTTTTTAAAACCATGCATTGACTTAACAACGTTTAAGCACCTTTATATCAGCTGATTTTGCTTCATTTCCTCTGAAACTTTAGTATGTTGTAGCTGAGACAATAAGCTGCAGTAATCATGCATTTTATTCTTTGAAATCTCCTCATCAGTTTGACAATTTTGCAGCTTAAACCTGAAAATGAAAATGGAATGTGGACAAAACGATTCCTCATGTATCTTTCACATACATAAGTTTACGTTCCCCATATTTTCTCGTCGAGACGTATGGCCGAGTGGATAAAGGCGACGTCTCAGAGACTTGAGGTTGCGGGTTCGAACCCCACAAAATCACGAAACAAAATACTTAGCTATTTTACTTTTTTTTTCTTCAATTTTGTATTACATGTTCGTCCATGTAGAAATCACGTTCGTATATAAACGCACCTACACACACACACAGACACACACACACGCCATATCCCTCTTTTTGTGTGTTGGAGACCACATTGCTTCGACTGCAGCAAAATTTTGCAGGTTGACTTTGTCAAACCGATCATAGTATGTAATGACGACGACTGAGGTGTTGTACTTTGAACAATTGTCTTTCAAGACGATGTCATTGTTTTGTAATTTGATGACGTCATTACACTGAAAATTGTGATTAAAGGCAAGGTATCAAAACCAGCCGATTATAGGTTTTATGTCTGCGGGACGTATTTTTCCCAAGTTGCCAGAAATGACATAGCGACCTCAGTCGTTACAAGGCCGCTTTTCCGTCTAGCAATGCAATAGATGTTCACATGGCCACGTTAGTTGAGTGGGCATTGACTTTCCCCCTGTTATATCTATACATTGTTGTTGTTTTTTTCTTACCATTTCCGTGGATGACCCGCGGCCGAGTGGTTACAGAAACGGTTTCGCATGCACGCTCAATATAAATTCAAGGTGCCTATATCACATTCTTTCTTGTCGATCACAGATGACCGTCATCTGATGACCACAAGCGTATCACCTAACTCGTCCTCAATGTGACGAGTTTTCATGTCTCGTTAGGTGATACGCTTTTAGCGTATCACCTATTGTGTTTGTCAAAATCTTCCTTTCTTTCTTTTTATTCTTCTTTCTTTCTGGCACATTTTGTGTCGTGAATATCTCAACATTGACATGACGGAATAACATGACATTTTCAGTCAACATGTCTCATGACAATATCTAGCCACAATAAGGTTTTCATGACAGTTACATATCTATGACGTCATCTAGGCGCCATTTTGTGATTTTCGGACCATGTTACATGATCGATCATAACTTCATAACTAAAGGTCATTTCTGTATCATTTTCGTTCGACATAAAGTTCAGGTCACACTCTATCTTACTTTTTAATGCAAATTACCTAGGACATCATAACGCGCGCATTAGCGCGCGTCAAAGTTTTGAAATGCTTAAAACGACTTCCCAATGGGAAATCTCGAAGTTTCAGACAATTTTAAGCGTTCCGCGCGTTCGCGTCCGTCCGCGCATTTCCGCGCGCAGTGCGCGTAAGCAACATGAAAATGCACATTTTTTGACAGATTTGGATTCCTGATACATTAAGTAACAATATCCATTGATTTCCGATCAATTTCGACCTATAACAAAGGAATGCGCTGGCGTCAAAGTTGAAATTTCGTGTGCGCGTCTATGTGGAAATATAGCGAAAAACATGTCTCTGTTTATTTCGCCATAGCTCTTTAAAACGTCAGGTGACCCTATGTTTTTATTGCATATTACAAAAGCATATGAATTGAAAATAACGTTTCAAGTATCAATATTTCCCTAAATACATTATGACGTCATCATATCATCATCTGAAATCAAAAAAGTGGAATTAATTTTTTGAGGTACTGTTTCTGACATTCATTTGCTCGTATCTCTGTTGTTTAAGCTCAATATTATCCCAAATTCAGATATGTTGTACTTTGAACATTTGCCTTTTAAGTCCAAGTCATGGTTTTGAAATTTGATGACGTCATCATACCTTAAATTGTGATTAAAGGTAAAGATGCAAAATCGGACAAGTTTACGTGTTATGTCTATGGGAGGTGATTTTTTTTTAAACCATGCATTGACTTGACAACGTTTAAGCACCTTTATCTCAGCTGCTTTTGCTTCATTTCCTCTGAAACTTAAGTATGTTGTAGCTGAGACAATAAGCTTCAGTAATCATGCATTTTATTTTTTGAAATCTCATCATCAGGTTGACAATTTTGCAGTTTAAAACTGAAAATGAGAATGGAATGTGGACAAAACGATTCCCGATTCAGCTTTCACATACATAAGTTTACGTTCCTCATATTTTCTCGCCGAGACGTATGGCCGAGTGGTTAAAGGCGACGTCTCAGAGACGTGAGGTTGCGGGTTCGAACCCCACAAGATCACGAAACAAAATACTTAGCTATTTTACTTTTTTCTTCAATTTTGTATGACATATTCGTCCATGTAGAAATCACGTTCGTATATAAACGCACCTATACACACACACAGACACACAGACACACACCATATCCCTCTTTTTTGTGTTGGAGACCACATTGCTTCGACTGCTGCAAAATTTTGCAGGCTGACTTTGTCAAACCGATCATAGTATGTAATGACGACGACGGAGGTGTTGTACTTTGAACAATTGTCTTTCAAGACCATGTCATTGTTCTGTACTTTGATGACGTCATCACACTGAAAATTGTGATTAAAGGCAAGGTATCAAAACCAGCCGATTATAGGCTTTATGTCTACGGCGCGTATTTTTCCCAAGTTGCCAGAAATGGCATAGCGACATCAGTCGTTACAAGGCCGCATTTCCGTCTAGCAATGCAATACATGTTCACGCGGCCACGATTGTTGAGTGGGCATTGACTTTTTCCCCCTGTAATATCTATACATTTCTTTTTTGCCTTACTATTTCCGGGGATGTCCCGTGGCCGAGTGGTTAGAGAAACGGTTTTGCATGCACGCTCAATATAACTTCAAGGTGCCTATATCACATTCTTTTCTTTGTCGATCACAGATGACCGACACCTGATGACCCCAAGCGTATCACCTAACTCGTCAGCGTGACGAGTTTCATATCTCGTTTATTCTTCTTTCTTTCTGCCACATTTTGTGTCGTCAATATCTCAACAATGACATTACGGAATAACATAACATTTTCAGTCAACATGTCTGTCTCATAACAATATCTAGCCACAATAAGGTTTTCATGACAGTAACATATCTATGACGTCATCTAGGCGCCATTTTGTGATTTTCGGACCTTGTCACATGATCGATCATAACTTCATAACTAGATATCATTTCTGTATCATTTTCGGTGGACATAAAGTTCAGGTCAGGCTCTATCTTACGTTTTAACGCTAGTTACCAAGGTCATCATTACGCGCGCGTTTGCGCGCGTCAAAATTTTAAAAGGCTCAAAACGACTTCCCAATGGGAAATCTCGAAGTTTCAGACAATTCTAAGCGTTTCAAACATTTTCTCGCGTGCGCGTCCGTCCGCGCAATTTCGCGCGCAGAGGGCGTAACCAACATGAAAATGCAATTTTTTTGACTGATTTGGATTTCTGATACTTTGAGTAACAATATCCATTGATTTCCGATCGATTTTGACCTATAACAAAGGAATGCACTGGCGTCAAAGTTGAAATTCCGCGCGCGCGTCTTTCTGCAAATATAGTGAAAAAACATGTTTTTGTTTATGTCGCCATAGCTCTTTTAATCGTCCATTGACCCTATATTTCTATTGCATATTACAAAAGCATATGAATTGGAAATAACGTTTCAAGTACCAATATTGCCAGGAAAACTCATGACGTCATCATATCATCATCTGAAATCAAAAAAGTGGAATCAATTTTTTGAGGTACTCTTTCTGACATTCATTTACTCGTATCTCTATTGTTTAAGCTTAATATCACCCCAAATTCAGATATGTTTTACTTTGAACATTTGCCTTTCAAGTCCATGTCATGGTTTTGAAATTTGATGACGTCATCATACTTTAAATTGTGATTAAAGGTAAAGACGCAAAATCGGACAAGTTTACGTGCTATGTCTATGGGAGGTGATTTTTTTAAAAACCATACATTGACTTGACAACGTTTAAGCACCTTTATCTTAGATGATTTTGCTTCATTTCCTCTGAAAATTAAGTATGTTGTAGCTGTGACAATAAGTTGCAGTAATCATGCATTTTATTCTTTGAAATCTCCTCATCAGGTTGACAATTTTGCAATTTAAAACTGAAAATGGAGAATGGAATGCGGACGAAACGATTCCTGATTCATCTTTCACGTACATAAGTTTACGTTCCTCTAATTTTCTCGTCGAGACGTATGGCCGAGTGGTTAGAGGTGTCGTCACAGAAACGTGAGGTTGCACACGTACGGGTTCGAACCTCACAAGAGCACGAAAGAAAATAATAATTTTTTTTTTTTACTTTTTTTCTTCAATGGAGTACTACACCTTCGTCCATGTAGAAATCACGTTCGCATGTAAACACACCTATACGCACACACTCACACAGTATCCCTTTGTTTATCGTTGGAGACTGCATTGCTTCGACTGCTGCAAAATATTGCAGGCTGGGCTTTTCAAGCTGATCATGGTATATTGTAACAAAATGAAATTTGTTCATATCAATTCAGTAACACAATGTAGTCGTGGTTACTTTGTGCTGATTTTATACATGTAAGAAGCTATACATTGTAAAAAAAGGTATTTGAATTGTTCCTTTAAGTCAGTCTTCTGTATTGATGATTATTTGTCAATTAGTGGTTTTTGTGGAGTTTCAGATAATGATAAAAAGTATGTATGATAAGTGCAGCGATACTTTCTACAGTTAGTTCAAACTTGTGTTACAGAGGTTTGATACATACATTTAGCATTGTGTTTGTGTGTCCACGTGTGTATACAGGTTGGCCATATGGCACATTCTAGACAATAAATCTTGATAAATTAGCAAACGCGATCAGCTATGGAACTGAATATGGTACTAATGTATGATGTTCATGATTCTCATTAAACTCTGACGAGTTTAAAGAGATAGCTTAACTGTGTGTAAAAATAAAGCAATAATAAGGAAATTTTAAGGGAATTTGATAACCATGCCTATAATAATTTCATACAGGTACTAATAGCTGCCTCATATTCGTGTGATTGATCGTCATGTCAATAGCAAACTGACAACGTACGATTAATATATCATACATTAAACAACTGTCTTTCAAATCCATATCAATGTTTTCTAGTTTGATGACGTCATCATACTTTAAATTGTGATAAAAGTAAAGACACAAAATCGGACAAGGTTACGTGTTATGTCTATGGGAGGTGATTCTTTTTAAAACCATGCATTGACTTGACAACGTTTAAGCACCTCTATCTCAGCTGATTTTGCTTCATTTCCTCTGAAACTTTAGTATGTTGTAGCTGAGACAATAAGCTGCAGTAATCATGCATTTTATTCTTTGAAATCTCCTCATCAGATTGACAATTTTGCAGTTTAAAACTGAAAATGAAAATGGATTGTGGACAAAACGATTCCTCATGTATCTTTCACATACATAAGTTTACGTTCCCCATATTTTCTCGTCGAGACGTATGGCCGAGTGGCTAAAGGCGACGTCTCAGAGACGTAAGGTTGCGGGTTGGAACCCCACAAGATCACGAAACAAAATACTTAGCTATTTTACTTTTTTT
The DNA here is from genome assembly GCF_040938485.1 of Diadema antillarum. Classification (NCBI taxonomy): domain Eukaryota; kingdom Metazoa; phylum Echinodermata; class Echinoidea; order Diadematoida; family Diadematidae; genus Diadema; species Diadema antillarum. The sequence goes on from NW_027270960.1 coordinate 4,985,636, forward strand.
CTTCAATTTTGTATTACATATTCTTCCATGTAGAAATCACGTACGTATATAAACGCACCTATACACACACACAGACACACACACACACGCCATATCCCTCTTTTTTGTGTGTTGGAGACCACATTGCTTCGACTGCAGCACAATTTTGCAGGTTGACTTTGTCAAACCGATCATAGTATGTAATGACGACGACTGAGGTGTTGTACTTTGAACAATTGTCTTTCAAGACGATGTCATTGTTTTGTAATTTGATGACGTCATTACACTGAAAATTGTGATTAAAGGCAAGGTATCAAAACCAGCCGATTATAGGTTTTATGTCTGCGGGACGTATTTTTCCCAAGTTGCCAGAAATGGCATAGCGACCTCAGTCGTTACAAGGCCGCTTTTCCGTCTAGCAATGCAATAGATGTTCACACGGCCACGTTGGTTGAGTGGGCATTGACTTTCCCCCTGTTATATCTATACATTGTTTTTTTTTTGTCTTACCATTTCCGTGGATGACCCGTGGCCGAGTGGTTACAGAAACGGTTTCGCATGTACGCTCAATATAACTTCAAGGTGCCTATATCACATTCTTTTCTTTGTCGATCACAGATGACTGTCATCTGATGACCACAAGCGTATCACCTAACTCGTCCTCAATGTGACGAGTTTTCATGTCTCGTTTCATTATTCCATTTGTTAAGTTAATTTCTGATAAGGTGCATTGATTCTTGCAGTGTCTAAACTTGTTATTACCCATTGTCTAAAGAGAATGATTACTTAGCCATCCATGACCGTGTATGCATAAATATCATTTTGAAGAGGAGTATTGTATGGTTTTAAGATGTTGCTACTCACTTTGGTGTAAAGTTAACACAATCTTCACAAATTTGAAATCAAATCTTGTTGCGTGTTTTTTTTTTTTATACGCACTGTATAAACAAAGAGACGCTAATTAAAGGAAGGACCTACCTTACCTGCCCACTATACATGTATTTTTTTTTTCAGTCCAAACCGATTTGTTTAATGTACTTTCAATTTCTCTTAAAATCGTATGCTCTCTATTTCAAATGTGCTTTCTGATTACCTTGCAAAACGTTAAATTTCAACCAAAACTATACTGTATCTCTTTAGAATACCTTGCCTGTTTGAAGTAATCTCTGTGTATAGATAGACCGCCTCCCCAAAAGAGAAAAAAAAAAACCACACACACATACACACACACACACATTCATATGCACATACACACGGACACGAGATATGTTAAAGACAACTGAACACACAAAAACAAAATTCATCCCGTCATTTTTAGTTGTTACAACTGAAAAAATAATGAACCAAACGAACATGCATGTATGCATGACGTAGGCGATTATATTTGTCGTTATATCGCACTAAAATGATTGGACTCTGTGCCCTGAAAATAGACATTAAAATGAAGATGGACTATTTGAGCTCATAGTATGTTTAATATGAAGCTCCTTGTATTACAGTAGTTAACATGAAGCATGCCGAACATCCCAATTGCAGTAACTCATTCGGTTATTCTGTTCAAAATGATTCAAATCAGAGAGAGGTTGGCATGACCAACGTCACATCGTGCAGAACTCTACGGAGCATGCAGAGTTCTGTGACTGTACCATGGCCACCATGACGACGAAAGAGATAAGGGAGGGGGAAAAAAAGGAATCGCTTTGTAGTGCGGGTTTCAAATTGGCAACTTTGTTCGGTTGGCTGGTCAGAGAGATTTGGAGAAGTTCATTGGCTGTAGAGGGAGACTGGAAGAGTACATTTTACTGAAGGGGTGTTTCCCCATTACCACTTTGTATACATTGTACGGTAGAGACCCGGATCGAATCGGCGGTGGGGGATCTTATCGGCGGTGAGGCAAAAATCCCGCAGATTGGATCTGGGGGATCTGATATACTGGCCAAAGTCCGCCGATAAGTTCCGGCGGAACTTATCGACTGGCCGGAACGGATCGCCTGTGACACCGGCCTCCCTCTTTCTAACATATCCCCTCTCCAACGTATCCAAATTTCATCCGCTAGATTAGTCTCCCTTAGTAGGAGACATGACCATATATCTTGTGTTCTCCGCTCACTCCATTGGCTACCGGTCCATTCCCGTATTACTTTCAAGATCCTACTTCTGACGTACAAAATCACACGTAATCCTGCACCCACATATCTTCAAAACCTATTCTCTCTTCGCTCCTCCTCTTCTGCCAGACCCCTCTGTTCATCCTCCTCACTCCAATTACTTCATGGCCCACGTACAAAAACCCGTTTTGGTGACCGAGCCTTCTCTTCCATTGCCCCCACTCTTTGGAATAAACTCCCTCTTTATATTCAGAATGCCCCATCTGTCGAATCATTTAAAGTTCTTCTCGAAACTCACCTGTTTAATCAGTTGTAATTTTTTTTTTTTCCTGGAGGCGCACACAGTCAGTTATTAATTATTGTATCATTGTACCACATGTATTTTCCCCCTTTTGTTACTGTTAATATGCTGGTTTTGTTAATGTTATTGTGTTTTCTAGTTTTCCAGTCTTCTAGTCTTTTTGTGTGAATTGCACAAGCGCGCTTAGAAACGTCAATATGAAGCGCCATATAGATGCAATTATTATTATTGTTATTATTATCTTTAGACTCTAACTAAACTGGAAATAAACCTCCTCCTGGGTAGGTTTAATTCAAACCTGATTTAGACCCACAGCTGGACTTGGTAGAATAGGTCTGCAAAGAGGATTGAAACTTCGGTGCTTAAACCCCCTTTAAACCAACTTTAGACCAACTTTAAGCAAAACATTGGTTTAAACTCGGTTTAAGTTTTTAGCAGAATACGGGTCCTTGTGCGTACAAGAGACGAATAGAGGTCAACATCAGGTCTGTCCCAGAATTCCTAGAATGAATCTTGTCAAAAGGCCTCATGAGAGATATTGCAGTGTAATCCTTAGGCCCTTTCTAGACGTGACAATTATCGACCTGACATCACTGACTGAGAGCGACAATGTAGAGATCCTGTCCGACAGCCTAGGAAGACTGTCGGTGACATCAGTGTACAAACCACCTGGGACTGATTTTCAAAGGAACCTGACACCTCCGATCACGACCAAATTGATGTCATCCTCGGAGATTTCAACAGTCATATCACTACCTGGGGCTACAGCTAAACAAATTACTATGGTAATTTGGTCGAGGAGTGGACTGAAATCCAACTCAGCCCAATCCATGGTGCCAAACTTCCTCCTTCCTTTAACAGAAGGGGATACAATCCAGACCTATCTGGCCTTAACTTGTGAACGCAAAACAGTCCTCAGCAATAACAATGTACGAGAACCTATACCTCATTCCCAACACAGGTCAATGGACTTTGTCATTGATAATTGCCGCCGTGATGTTCCAGAAAGTTCCCCTCAGGCGACGTTTCAACTCCCAAAATACAAACTAGGAGAACTTTACCAACGACCTTGACACAGCATTGGCTGATCTTAGGCCTACTCCAGCGAACTATGACAAATTCATCAAGCTGAAGCAAGGAATCTAAAAAAAAACATAACTACATCTATCACATCCCTGGTATATCTGCAGATAGCTTAGCGATCTATGTATGATGAGTATCTGAAGCATTATAATGAGGATCCGTTTTCAGATGATACCTTGAACGCAAGAGAGATACTTATGGCGGCCAAAGCAGAAGAGCGAAGGAATCTTTGCAAGAGCTCATCAAAAGTGTGGACTTGTCACACAATTGCAAGAAAGCCTGGTCAATCATAAAAAGGTATCAACAATGATCCCAGGAAGGCAATAGTGCACTCCAACGTCACTGCCACCAAGGTCGACCACCAGTGTTGTGGCATGCCCCTGTAATCCAGCTACTTTAGAGGCAAGGGCGGGGATATGGCTCAGTCGGTATCGCGTGTACCTTCACATCCAAGGGTACCGGGTTCTCACTGAGCAACGTGTGTAAGCATTCCGTCCCCTCTAGTAAGAGGCAAAACACTCTGTCCATCGGATAGGACGTTAAACGGAGGTCCTGTATGTGTGTTAGCCACGACACACAGACGTACAAGATCCCACTTCATTCATTCATCGCAAAGAGCAGGATGTCCACCCGTTGAAGTGGTCCCCCAACCCACCCACACACGAAAAAGAACGAATGATGCCGACATTTCGTGGGTCGTCCCAGGTGACTAGCAAATACTCAGAGAACGGTGTCAACCAGGCACATTGTGCCATACGCTTCAATGAAAACCAGCTTCTGCTGAATGGGAAAACTCTAATTAGGCTGCAGCAAAAAAAAAGCAAAAAGCAAAAACAAAAACATCCACTATATGGAACCAGTCCAAAGAAGAATACCCTTGCACTTTCACCTTAAAAAAGCTTCAGAAAGCAGTCGGCACTCTTAAGCGTGGCAAGGCAGCTGGACTCAATGACATCTGTACTGAGAAAATTAAGCATTATGGACAGGTTGCTCAGACACTATGGCTTCTCACCCTGTTTGACAATTGTGTTGCAGTTATAACTACCAAAGATCTGGATTAAAGCTCGAGCAGTTTTGATTGCTACATTCTCAAAGCAGGCAAAGATCCAAAAGTGGCCAAAATCTACGGACCAATTTTCCTATTATGCTATTTCTACAGGCTGGTTTTGAACGCCTCATCTTGAACAGGCTTGACCCAACCAACGGAACGACACCTAATTCATCAGCAGGCATCAGCATTGTGAACTAAAGTCGTCCAATAGGCCTACTACTAGAAAGTAGGCGTTTCTTCGTGGAGCTAAATGGAAAGCGCATCAGGGGCTTTGTACCGAGGCTACAGAGGACAGGACTCCCTGGGGGCAGCGTTCTTGCTCCCGTTCTTTTCAACATTTATGTTAACCTGTCTCTCAGTCCACAAGGACCTTCATCTACGCTGACGATCTCGGCATTGCAGGTCGAAATAGCAACATCAATAGAATAGAGGCCACCTTCATTTTAGCTTTGGGCAACCTGGCAGCACACTACAGAAACAACCGGCTGAAGGAGAACCCTTGCAAGATCCAGGTTACTTCATTCCATCTACGCAACCGTGATGTTAGGAAGAAACTGTCAGCACGCACGGAATGGTGCACCCCTTGAGCACTGCGAACATCTGGTGTATCTTGGCGTCACTCTTGATCAGGCACTTTCATTCAAGCAGCACATTGAGAAGGTAAAAGGGAAAGTGAGGTTGCGACACAACTTCCTGCAGAAACTGACACTTTTTTCTTGGGGTGCTTTAGTGTATCTACGCTACGGGCAACAGCTTTCGATCCATCATATTATTCTGCGGCAGAGTGTGCATGGCCAGTCTGGGAAAGATTTTCTTACTCCAAGAAGATTAATTTAAGTCTCTATCAACGACAGCTGTGGAGTAATTTCTGTTGTCTTAACTCTTTATGTGCCACGTTCGCACGTCCGGCTCAGTCGACGGCGTGCCAACTTCGCATATTCTGCTCAACAAACAAAGCCGCCAAAACCGATCGATAAATCGCTAATCACTGCTAATCCCGCGGCACAATGAAAGCGTTTTTCGTGCTTTTGTTCCTCTCATATACAGCTTGCATTCTATGTAGTGATGGACTATCAAGTGGTTTTCCCAATTAGATTTGCTCGTACGTTCTAAGTTTCTGTCACGGTTTTATGTGCAAAAGTCATGCCTCTACAGTAATGTAGTAACTGGTCATTCGAAAGAGAAATTGAAAAATAGATTCGTCATACAATTCATATCGAAACAAAGTGTGGCATTCCTCTTTAACTTTGCCTACTATTATGCCCATCTTAACAGAAATTTGTCGAGGTCATACAAATTGGAAAAACATAATTCTTTCTCAAAGCATGTCTACCTTCGTGTCTCGGAATAACGTGGCACACAGGGGGTTTCCACCATGGCACATAAAGAGTTAAGCCGAAAAAAATGTAAACAGTCTGCATGTCTTGTGCGACATTGTCCCATCTGGCATACGCCGGTCAGTAACCAGCAGCATGGAGCGCTTCAGACGAGGTCAGGACAGCCGCCATCCATGCTATGTCTCACAACCAGCCTAGCCCAGAAAGGACTCAAATCAATGAAAAGCCTTCTATACTCTGTCCAACCCTTGTCTGTATCCCAATTACAGGTGATGAGATGTAAACTACGGGAGCAACATCATTATGGCAAGTTAACTCTCCTACGGAGGGGGCTAACAGCTAACACCAGGGCACAGACAGGACTGGAAGACATGGTTGACAGAGATCGGCCAATGTAAAGTCAGCATGAACAGGTGGGGATATTCAACGGATGACAACATAAATTGTGACTGTGGCTCACCTCAAACCATGCGAAACCTTCTCCAATGCCCTAACCTTGCGGAACAGTGTAGCCCAAAAGACGTGGTGGCTTCAATTGAGAAGACTCTGCGATGTGTAAACTTCTGGACGAACGTGTAATGATTTCACAGACGTAAGATATACAGATATATCTTGAGAAACTACTCTGAGAACTAGTGATATTTTCACGTATTTCACCTCTTCTCGACCTCGAAACCTCATATCAAGGGTCATATCGAGGAATACATGACATCCTCCAACCACTGAGCATATTGTGTCACTGGACTAAGCATTCTGATTTGGTAAATTGAGGAAGAGAAAAATCAGGAAATGTCATCGAAGAACCCCAAGGCAAAGCTGAAAACATCAAACGGACAGTGGAGCGACAGGCTCCGGGGAAGCTCTCCAGTAGTTCCGATCGATGTTAGCGAGGGCAATGCAGCTGCTCAACAGAGCGAAGGAGCCCCATTCACTCTCGACGAACTTGGACTTAATCTCCAACCAAGAATAAAGGAGGCTTTGTGTTGCGATGACGTGCTGGAAAAGATCAAGAATGTGATAATGGAGGCAATCACGCAACAAGTCACTCAAGATGTCTACGACGCCATGTCAATGGATCTAGCTGCCATTCGGAAAGAACAAGACACAATCAAGGAAAATGTCGACAAACTGCAGAGAAAGCTGAGAAACCTGCAAGCTAGTCTTGACGACCAGGAGCAGTACAGCCGCAGAGAATGCCTCAGATTCTACGGCGTCCCAGAACATGAATCTGAAAACACCGATGATATCGTCCGAGATATCTCCAACAAACATCTACAAGTGAAGCTGACTGGAAATGACATCGCCAGGAGCCATCGAATCACTCCCAGAGCGGAAGGAGGGAAGGACGCCCAAATCCCATCATCGTGCGATTCTCAACGTACAACATTCGCCAACGAGTGTACGAAGCGAAGACCAAGCTGAAGGGCTCAGACATCTTCGTTCAGGAGGACCTGACCCCGTTCAGAAGAAACCTGATGAACAGAGCGAGGAAAATGCCCAATGTGAAACGCGTCCGAACCAACGATGGGAGAATCACGGTATGGAAATCGACACCTGATGGCAAGGAGAAACGAGTTCTAGTCAGGACCGTGGACGACCTCGCACTTCTCGAGTAAGTCGCGTGACGATATTGTGCTGTCTCCGTGTTTTATTCCCGAAATGAAATTGAAATATCCATGTATCTGTTGTGGAAAAAGTGTGCGGAATAATCAAAATGCTATCCTGTGTATTTTATGCCATAATTGGTGTCACCTCGTTTGCTCAGAGAAAGAAATCGATTTTTTCAAAAGTGATAAGGACTGGATCTGCCGAAAATGTTGTTGGAAACAGCTTCATTTTACATCTGATGAAACTACCAAGTATCCTGATCCTTCAGTCAGCAAATCGTCTGTTACCCCGGTTGCATGCCCATCACCGTCGCTTGATATGCCTGTTGAACAAATTCAAACTTTGAAAAAAGAAAAAGGTCTGAAAATAACTCACCTCAACTGTTTGTCATTAACAAAGAATATAGATGAATTGCGTCATCTTACTCATGTGACAGATTTCGATGTATTATCGTTAAGTGAAACTCATTTGAATGACACCATAAAAGATAATGAATGAAATATTGATTCATATAATTTTCTTAGGAAAGACAGAAAGCGCTCAGGTGGCGGAGTAGCTATGTATTTAAAAGAAAACATTGTTTTTAAAGTAAGAACTGATTTAGAAGAGAAAGAACTTGAAATGATTGTTGTTGAGATTTCTTGGGATAAGAGTGACATGGGGAATTATAGACCTATATCTGTTTTACCCATTTTTGCTAAAATTATGGAGAAATTAGTATGTAACCAGTTTTACAGATATTTGATTGAAGAATCTATATTGAGTGAAAGTCAGTTTGGCTTTAGACCGAAACATTCGACTGAAACAGCTCTATTGAATGTGACGGCAAACTGGTCAGATTCTATAGACGAGGGCAGATTGGTAGGAATGGTGGCCTTAGATTTGAAAAAAGCCTTCGATACTGTCCACCATGGTATTTTATTGTATAAACTCAGAAGAACGGGACAGAGTGAAAGAGCTCTTACATGGTTTCGGAGTTACTTACAAGATAGGTATCAGTGCACTGTTGTCAATGGTGTTACGTCATCAATGCAGAAAGTAGATTGTGGTATCCCACAGGGAAGTAATCTTGGCCCTCTATTATTCACATTGTACATCAACGACCTAGCAAAGTGCATAAAGAAGTGTAAAGTCTCCCTCTACGCTGATGATACGTGTATTTATTTTTCGCACAAAAACCCTTCCACCGTCATTGACACTTTAAATGAAGAATTAGAATTGGTAAATCGATGGCTGACCCGACATAAACTGGTTTTGAATGTAAAGAAATGTGAGTTTATGCTGGTAGGATCCAGGAAGAGAATAAGAGATGTTGTTGTACGTGATGTTGTTATTGGAGGAAAGACAATACAACGTGTAAAGCATGTAAAATATCTAGGAATTATGATTGATGAACACCTTGACTGGTCAGTTCAAGTGGAAACGTTAAGAAAAAAGATTGTAAAAGATGTATATTTGTTGAGGCGGATTAAGTATTTCATAGGTCAAAAAACCGCACTTATGTTTCATGAATGTATTATCCAATCTAAATTTGATTATTGTAGTATTGTGTGGGGAAATGTGGGAAAGGGTTTTGAACGAAAGCTACAGGTTGTACAAAACAGGGCAGTGCGAACAGTTATGGGAGTAGATTGGGCAGTTTCTTCTGATACGGCTTATGATATGCTTAAATTAGATAGATTACAAGATCGAAAGAGTAAACGTGTTTTTTTATTTTATGTATAAAGTAGTTTATGATTTAGTGCCTCGATGTTTGCGACGTCATTTTGTTTTTAAGAGTTATAATTACAGTTTAAGACAAACGATAAAGAATTTTATATTACCGCCGATTCGCACGGAGTTGAAACGAAGGAGTATTTCTTATTATGGGACAAAACTGTGGAATAAGTAATTGAGAGATGATATTAAGGTAGCAAATTGGGGTGAGTTTAAAAGGCGAGTAAATGAGGATGAAAGTGTTTTAGTTAGAGCAAAGGAATTTTTAGTGTTCAGATAATATTTGTGATTATATGTTTTATTTTATTAAAGAGTTTGTTTTGAATATATATGCAGGGGCGGATGGGTTGCAGTTGTGTGTGTGTGTACGCGTAGGTTAGGGTAGTTAGAGGGGGTGTGCAGTGTCCGTTTTACAGCAATCTGTTATCAATAGTTTTAAATGTGTTTTTGTGTGTGTTAGATATTATTTCGGTAATTTTGTGTTTTATCTTATTCTATTGTTTTATTAATCAAGTAATTATTTAATCAATTATTTTAAGATATCTATGATTTTAATGAAATGTTATTCTGTTTTGTAATTTGATAGTCTTGCCTGTTTTGTGTCTTGCCTCCGATATTATGTTAATGGATTTGTGTAGTTTTAAGTAGTTTTTATTTGCTTTGTATCTATGATGATGAATCACGTTATGTATACTTGTTTTTATTGCACGGACTGACTGAAAAACAGCCGTGGCTGATGTTAGTACCGTGGTTAAATAAAATGAATGAATGAATGAATGAATGAATGAATGAGAAGAATGAGACTTGTAACAGATTTTTTTTTTGTTTAATCGGAAAAGGTCAGCCGCGGTCATCCATCAGGTTTTGATGATCTAATTGGTCCGCACGAGATTTTCTCTGGTCATTCATTAGTTCCGAAGAGGTCGGCAATATGTCGCAACTGGTTTGATTGCTAATTTCTTAAAGACTGGTCTTTAGCGATTTCTGACCTTTCGTATGAAGATTTTTTGGTGGGCAAACATCCCCCAACCAATTGCCGACCAATATCAAAGACTGATAGGCAACTATCTGCCAAATGATCACCCACTAGATAATAACAGCTACTACTAAAAAATCATTTTGCAGATGTATATAGTCAGCTGACAGTATTTGATGCCTGCTTGAATTCCGATGATATGTCGACAACACTGCAGGACTCAGGGTGCTAATTCCCTCCCACAAACGTGAACCAATTCTGTTGTAGTTGTAACAGACGGGTCCTGGGTTTTTGAGCGTTTGATAACCACATGTTTTGCGATCGTATTTGCTTTTTAGTGTTACATTGACTCAAAAGCACAACAATTCTTTCATGTGCATGGCTATACAGAGAATATTTGAAGACAGTTTGGAAAGGGCTGATGTTATCAAGAAATAGAAGCAAAGTTCTAGGTCAGGTGTCTGGGAGAGACGTACAATGTGAGAAAAAGAGCTAATAAGAGATAGAGAGAGATAAGGGAGAGAAAAGCAGTAAGAGAAAAGACAGAAGGGAGAGAGAGTGATATAGAACGACAACTGGATTGAAAATGTTTTACGCAATGCTATCGGAGTTATGCGACCTTTTGGGTCTGTGTATCTGTTTCATGTTCTGTTCTTGATATTTTTCTTGTTGCAGTTTTTTTCTTTTTCTTTATAGCGATCAAATGAAAAAAACAAGGCAGATTCCGGAACCATGGCTTAAGTCGAGCCAGCGATCGATTTTGTTGCAAGAATCCAGGAGGGTTGAATACCATATGTCGTATCGTATCGATTTTTCTGTTTAATTTCATCTTTGAGCTTTCATTCATTTTACTGAGAGAGGCGCAAGCACTGACCGTCGCCATGATGTTTCATCAAAGTGACTCTTTGTCTACCGAGACGGCGGTGGTGTGTGTGATTCTAAGTATTGATTTTCTCCATTCATCCGAAGCTTCAATAAGGAGTACAGGGAGGAGATGAGAGGTGCAAAGTTTGACGTATTTATTGCTTGTCCATTTAGTACGACTCCGTGTTTAATGAATAGAATATAAGTATTATATATATATATATATATATATATATATATATATATATATATAGCAATAATAAAGTCACAACAGAGGAATGCAGGGAATGCATTAATAGCCAATCTTGATTTAATGAATAATCCGAATTTTCGAGGAACCTTCCTCTTCTTCAGGGATGACAGTGCGAATAGTCACTATAGCATATACATTCAGATCATCAAAGTTGTACATCAGAAAAAGGGACCTTTTCTCTATTTTTTCTCATCCGAGCTGAACTTTCAATGTCAGGTATTTGAGATGCTTAATGTCACGTGATTACTTTGGGATACCACAAGATGACACTGCGTGTGTATAAAAGTACACCTGGTGTACCTCCTGTTTCAAATTTTCTCCAATTCGTGTTTTTTTACCGGACAGTTAACCTTGCAAGTCAACTGGTAAGTAATGCACTATTTCTCTTACTTTAAAAAAAGACACAGTTCACTTGTGTGACCATCAAGACCTGAAAGCAGCTTTGGTCAGAGAAATCGAAAATTTATACCTGCGATTTGTAAGAACAAAGTATTTACGTTTTCTGGTGAGATAATTTTACTTGTGCATAACAGGGGTAAGAATCTTCATTTCCTATCAATGTGCCTAATGATGAGAACTCTATACATTTTGTGCAAACCAAGTGATGTACGAATAAATATGTCCTTTTCCTTGACTTCATAGAAAGAAAAAGATATATACTTAATTATTATACAGCTGTATTTTAGAAATAGTGTATATTATGCTATAACAGTTGATCACTGCGTCAAGAACCACCCCCGAAAAATCTGTTTTGTTTTTTTTTTTTTTTGAAGTTTAAATCAACAAGCACATCACATTAAAGATAATAAAAAGTTTTGGTACCTCAAAAGTTTCCTTAAATTTCCTTGTCTTTGTCTGTGTTTCAGGTTAAAGTACCTTTCATATAACTAACACTGTGAGACTTACTCGCCCCAAAGTGCTCTCATGTCTTAGTAATCATGCAATTAACTGCATAAGTGCGACCAGCAGCCCCATACGCATAGCGACCAGCAGTCCCATACGCATAGCGTAATCGGGCTTCGCATGTAGCATTCAGGATCATGACAGATTTAGTATCGCAGGATAAATGTCAACTTAAAATCTCAAAAATTCTTCAATTTGAAGACTTACCAATTAAGGTGAAGTATTGAAAACAGGCTTCGGGCAACGTTTGGTTCTGCCTATAGTCCCTTTCTGTTCGAATTGATGACTGAATGTGACTCGGTCGAGAGGACCTAATTCTGTCATGATCCTGAATGCTACAATGCGAAGCCCCATTACGCGATGCGTATGGGGCTGCTGGTCCCAGTTAGCTATGCGTACAATGGGCTGCACGCTGCTGGTCGCAGTCAGTGGTTTCGTACAATATTTATCGACGCTGTACGGCGACGGCTCTGGTACGAAACCATTATTGCACGATTACTAAGATATGAGAGCACTTTGGGGCGAGTAATTCTCACAGACAACGTACTTTAACGTGAAACACAAACCAAGACAAGGAAATTCAGGGAAACTTTTGAGGTACCAAAACTTTTTATTATCTTTAGCAAAATTATTTTCATGATTACGTCAAATTATAAAGCTGCTGCTGGCAAGTATTGCTTACATGGAGTCTTCGCGGTTACAAAAAACAAACAAACAAACAAAAGCAAAACAAAAAACGAAGACGGGTTTAACTAGAGAGAAGGAAAATAAATTTTAACAACTGTCACAATATCTCTTGTACTTAAGGCCTACTCGTTCAGACATCAGATGGTATACATTGAAAAAATCTCAGAACACACTCAAACTCGTAAGTGGTTACCATAAAATGGCCTAGTCTTTATTATGGTGTCTTATGGGTTTTTGCCTTTCAGTCACACCTGGTAACAAGCTCCCTCGTGAATTTTGTAACTTTTGAAAATGCAGTTGATTAGATAGCAGGGGCGGATCCAGAAATTCTGTAAAAGGGGGCGTAACTAATATTTTCGGTGCCACTTCCGGGTTTCATTTAATTTTTTTCGTTTGTTTTTCTTTTGTTTTTTTAACGATAAATAAAGGGGGGTGGGCACCTCTTGCGCCCCCTTTGGATCCGCCACTGGATAGTGTCCTAAGTTATAAGAATAAGTTGTCAAATTGTGTTTCACATATTTTCTTTTCCATTGTGATTACGTAGATGTTGGAAATTTTGTATGTGAATTTGTGTACAGAACATAACACTGATTTGTCAATTCAATTCAATTAAATTCAAAGTTTATTTCATTTTCCGACATAACATATGTTTCACTTCTTTTGATAACAGAGAACAAGGTAAATAGAACATAGTGAAATGAAAAGACTGTACAATAATTGAGGACCTTTAGTAATCATACATTGTATAGTAAAAAAGAAACAGAAGTGATCGAAATGAAGTACATGTATACCGTGCGAAAAATGGAGGGACCCACTAAAAAGACAGAGCTTGTAGTGTGTGGGCCCCTCTGGAGAAGAACATTGATGGAATCGAATCATCGTAGATACAAAAGATAACAAAGTGGAAGAAGTCTGGATACAAAAGATAATAAAGTGGAAGAAGTCTGGAAGCCCACTAAAAATTAGATTACCATATATACACTTTCATAGACGCGAACAAACATGAAACAGGACTAGACAACGAGACAACTACTGAAAAAAAAAAGGTTGTACAAGACAAACGGAATGGACAAGACTGACAAACTGAAGACAAAATAGCAGACAAAAATGCACAACAGAAACAGAAACAGAACAACAGAAACAGCGATCTTCGGCAGAAGCATGCCAAGAGAATAAGAGGATAGTTGTAGGGGAAAAGTAATATTTTGACGCCTGAAATAAGACAAGAAAATAGAAAATAGAGGGACGTATGAACAGGAGTCACATACGGAAAGTCAACTTCAAGACGCTATGGGCAAAATGGCATAGGTGACAACATTGAGAGCATCCAGGAAAAAGATACCATTAATTCTTTGAAGAGGGGACAAAGTGAGCAGGTAAGTGTAACTGAGAAAAAAGGCCAAATGGTTAATTCGGTATTGTAGAGTCGTACGATTGCAATAAAAAAGACTTCAGTCTCCTCTTGAAAGAACATATGGATGGAGCGTTTTTTATGTCTTGATTCAAAGAATTCCAATAATTTGGGCCTACATAAATAAGTGTGTTTTTAGCAAAACTCGTTCTTAAAAGAGGTAAGTGAAATTCATTGGAACGCCTAGTAGGATATTCATGAAATGATTGATTTTTTAGGAACATAGAGTCAAAAATAGACGGAAGCAAGTTATTACAATACTTGTACATAAATTGCCCTAAATTAAACAAAAACAAATCTGCAATTTTTAAGAGCTTGTTGGAGGCAAACAACATATTTGTATGAGAACGTACAGGGGAATGACAGATAACACGTACTCTCTAAAAAAGAAAGAGTGAATTTTCACTCGATTTTCACTCCCCTTGGTAGTGACGTCAAGGATCACTAGAAGTGGAGTGAATTTCGAGTGAACAGAAATTTCACTCCAAAAGAGAGTGAAAAAAGACGGAAATGTTTTTGGTGGGATGTTCACTCCTTTCTCACTCTAAATTCACCCCTGACGTATTTCACTCTTTTGTCAGTCGTTTTTCACTCCTTTCTCACTCTCAATTCACTCCTATTGTATTCACTCTTCTTTAACTCCGGAGGTTTTTCACTCCTTTTTCACTCTTTTTTCAATCCTTTTTCAATCTTTTTTCAATCCCAAACGGAATTACACTCTACATGAGCACACATCTATATCACCATTGATCACAGCACTCAGTGCACTAGTTATTCAACCCTGGAAGAAAAAGTGACAATATATATGGTGATGAATTTGGGAATAATGTAGGTGGTCTGGAGTCATTTTTGGAATAATGAATACCAATCAAACTAATACAAACAAAAACAGTAAGCAACGTTCATAATATAGATATTTGTTAATATTAATGCATGTATTTAGAAGCCAACGATCCACCACTGGTAGCCCAGTGCATTGCCAACTTTGTGTTCCAGGTTTGAAAGTAATTCCTACCCGAGCTGGATCAATACATGAAACTGAATGAATATAAGCTAGTAATCCAAATGGCTGTTGTTTCATTCTTTCTTATTAATTTATTCTTTCTTTAAGTAGCATTGAGGGGGATATAAGAAGATAATGTACTAAATGCTACGCATGTTATGTTTCTTTTCTTATGAGCTGATTCTCTATATTAAATAAATGTGTGATGTCCACTGGATCACCTGAAATTTTAAAAAAAGGAATATACCTCTTGAAATATCTAAACTGAACAACTGCAGAGCAGTACACCATTACAAACAGTCTTCATGTCCTGAATATCTGGTTTTCCATGAATTATGTGGCCAATAATAATTATACATATTTTTATCATTTAAGAACAACTGTCACCATAATCATCACAAGGTCCCTATAAATATGCTATTCTAGCTGTCATTCCCAAAGCTCTACAAATGAAGAGTTTGTTTGCAAAAACTGCTAAGTCCATATGTGCCAAATGGAGATATTTGCGATTAAAGGTCAAGAAAAATAAAGATAATAATAAGAAAATGTTTGCTTCTTTTGATCATAACTTCAAAAATGTACCTTTATATGTAGTGACCAATATATAATTTAAAAGGTATTATTTTGTACTTTAAGACAGAGACCGTACTTCAAAATCTTCAAAAATGGACATATCAGTTTTTGCGAACAAACTCTTCAAATATTAACATCACACATTTCCCCGAAAATATGCCAAATTCATAAAGTTTGTGCAAAAGTGAAACATTTTACAAGTACCCTTCCTGAACATGTTTAATTTTCGACTACAAGTGAATATAATTATTGCATGTTCAATGATAAGCTACAAAAGACTTGCAAAGTATAGTCACCATTATCTATATCATAATGCAAAAACAATTACACATGTAGTAGGAATTGTTATTGCTTCGAAAAATTGACAAAAATACAGAAATTTTCAATACTGCATGGATCCTCTGTCATGTAACACAGTGATGCTCTACAAGTACATTGTACAAATACCTAAACATACTCGATCAGAGAAGCATGGTCTTGACTTTAAGTAGGCTTTAGGTGGGGTATTTATGTAGATGATAGAGCCAGGGGGGGGGGGGGGGCTCCCTGGAACCCCCCAGACCTCGGCCATCAACCGTGTGATCATTACAAAATCCACACACAAATTGCCTGTGACATAATCTATAAAACGGTAATGTTGATTTTCAACAACAAAAAAGTCAATTGGCTAAATTAAGCTAATTTGAGCATGAAATCAGACCATTTGCCATAAATAAAGTTCTAAGGCACATTTTTTGTTCTTTGTGTAAATATTCTTTCTAGTGTCCATAGCAACTGAAAGAGAAAAAACTGTGCCATCAAAAAATTCTGAAGTATCTATTTTTTTTATATTTACTCATGTATTTCTTTGTTTCTTACTTTTTGTTTTTCATTATTGCCTTTTCAATGAAATTTGTCAGCAACACGTCCAGCATGAAAATATTTATGTTATTGATTACAATCAATAACCCCCCAAAATAATCATGCCTTCATGAAATTTGGCATGGAATGTCAAAGGAAGGAGGGCTCGTAGCCCCCCCCCCCCCCCCCTCAACCGGGCCTACTATTTATGGAAAAAGAATTGCAATCACTACAGTTGACACAACATGTATCATATCATTGATCTTCTTCACCTAAATAAGGCATCATTGTACAATATTGAACACTTGTAATCCTTCCGAGTTTTGCCAGATGTAGCAACAACTAATGCATGCAAACTGAATTTCTTATAGAGTGATTTCATGTGACGTCATGTTGGCCACCATAATGGTGGCTTCCATAGCAAAGGCGACCAATATTCATTCATGCATGCCTCTCTAACAAAGGTGTTCTTTTGCCTTAGCTTTCCCTGAAGTAAACATTGCTGCAGCTTTTGTATGCAGTCTTGATTTCTAGTCGGTTTACGCAATTGACTTCATTAGGCTGCGTTCACATATATACGGTATTCGCTATTCGCTATTCGCTATTCGGGCACCCAGTACACCATCACCCGCACCGTCAACTCGCCATCCCATGCAGTGAGGATTTCTTCCTCCTACATCCCAGCAAATCTTATTAACAATTTCTAAACTGCATCAGAATGTCAATCTACATGCTTATTTTTGCTAAAGGGCAAATCCAGACCAAAACTGTCATTATTTCATAAACGAGAGACGGTATACGCTGCAAGAAAATCGAACAAGCTCGATTCCCACTTTGCTATACTATTCTATGCTATTCGGTACATTCAAATAGTTCGCTCTTATGTGAACCGGTGTTAGGAAAGCCTATCGTTCGATCCAAGCTATTCGCGTGCCCTCGAAAACGAGTCCCAAATACCCAAATAGTATACTTCTATGTGAATGCAGCCTTATGGTGGGCAATTGTGACATCACTGCTAACACTCTATATCAAAATATGATTGTCAGTTGCAGGTTATCTTAATAATTTGTTACGAGATCAAGGGAAGAATTATCCATAAGTTTGACTTGGCACATTAGTGAACTAATCTATTTAACTCCATCTACTCTAATGCCGTGGATTTATCAATGATGGGCTGCAGATGTTTCGTGGAAAAAGAAGTTGAACCAATTGAGCTTCTACCCACAAGTTTTTCAAAGTACAGTACATCAATTACATAAAGGTGAAAATGTACAAAATAACTCTGGGTCCCGTAACCCTAGGGATCAATGATTCCCATCAATTTTGTTTTATTTTTTTTTTTAGATTTTCCCCCTACTCCAAAGAAGATGGATGCAATAAATTTGAGCACATGCATATTGTACTGCATCAATGCTAATCAAAGGGGTGACAAAGGTATGTGGTTACTTAATCACAACATGGAGACATGATCTTCATCCCAAGAGTATGGATGACCATTGGAAGATTCTACTATTTAGCTGCTATTTGTAGCATTCCCCCACCCCCCCCCCCCCCCCCCCCAAAAAAAAAAAAGAAATGAGGGAAAGAAAAAAAAATTACATATGAGTGTCTGTCAACAGTTTTCTCTCTTGAATATTAGACCATAAAAAGGTTTTATTAAAGCAAGTCAGAATTGCCTGGAGAGAAGGGGGTGCTTAATCATGAGCGCAGCCAGATTCGTATCATGCGGAATGCCAAGCTGTGTGTGGCCAAACATTCTTTGATATGCTTGGAACACCTCACAGATGAATGTATTGATTAACATGTGGCCATGAAGAGGAGATTTTTTTGACTATATAAGTCAAAGCTATTTTCAGTTACTAGTATATACAACAATCAACAATTTAAAGCATTAACAATCACACATTCTATGCAACAAACTCTTTTCATCGGCGAGCCCTGTTCTACTTTTAATGTTGAAGTGCTGCAGTACATCCTGGTAACAGCTTCATGCTAAACTACCGCTGAGCCTGATGAGGCTGACTCTTCAACAAGAATGTAAGTTCCAACGTCAGAGGAGCATATGCTGTATCTCAAAAGAGGAAAAAGCAAGGGTATTTAGACCTATACACCGATGGTAGCTGTCTCTTCTCATTGGGCTTCTAATCTAACGTTGGAATGGTGCTCGGTCAGGGGCTTGGTGGGAGCTGCAACTACTCTCTCTCTCTCTCTCTGCCTGAGGTGATTTGTGGTGTCATAGCTCCTCAAGGTCTTCAAACGATACCCGATGAATCCATGATCCTTGCCATACAGGTATACTCCTGAAATATAAGAATGCATTGTAAGTCAAAGCTTTTTCTTGAGTCTCAACAAATTTGACTTTGGCACAGAGTTGACTATAACTGATGAAGATCTGATAGCAGTAGAAATACATGTAGTGGCATTCTTATGGAAGAAAACGAGAATAGGTTTATTATAAATGAACGGCGCAACTGGCATGTTGGAACTTAAGTTACATTACGTTACGTTGAAGTTAACGTTCATCGAACCTAAGTCATGGAATCAGGCCAATCTGCACACAACTTTATTAGACATCTATGAGGAGGTACATCACAATCCCCACATTGCCTGTATATTTGCACAATGAGTTAATTAAGAAATAGATGCAATTTCCTTGTAAAGGCCATTTTTTTTTTTTTTTTTTTGGGGGGGGGGGGTCATGCCCATAATCTGAAAAACTTTGGGTCCTTGCCCCCTAACTAAACAAGGATGATCAACTCCTCGGTTGGTTGCTTAATTCTGTCCACTAGCTCTTGAGAAAAGTTGAAAATGTTGAAGTTTTTGCAAGCTAGATGAATAAGATACCATGTATGTCACTTAATCTTTCTGCTAAAGAGGGCTAAAAAAGGTTGTAGATCACATAAACTTACGAGTATAAACTTACATGTCCTTTTGCACCTTGTGTGGTGTCTCACAAAGTGGGGTACTGCATCGCAACTGCCTTGGCTACAACATCCTTTGCTCACTACTTGGTATCTGAATTTAAAAAGAAAGCAAGAAAAATGTTAATCATATTCTACGACACAAACATCAAAAATTTGGCCCTCATTTTAATCTTTTAAGGGGCTGAACTATTTTGACGTTTTTTTTCTTGGCATTAATTCCTATTGCTATTCAGTACCACTGTTTCAAGTACATTTATTGCTACTTGAGCCAGATATCAGTTAATACATATGAAAATTTCATGCAGATAGGTTAAGTGTGAATGTGCACAGTTAGTAGAAAAATTTATACAAGATGTGATTATCCATTGAACTTCATGGTACATCAACTCCCACTTTTCTATTAATCATTGTGATGATTAAATCATAAGTATTAGGACTATTATCAAATCAATATACATGTGGCCCGATGGGGCTACCACGAAAATAAGTCAGCGTGGAGTCTTGTACGTACACTCTGTTTACATGTTTCATACAATTATACAAGTCTTTATTTTTAAATCTATAACCATCACTTCATTAACAATGTTATACTTACCGGTCCCTCCTACTTTCTTTCCTTTTTTTTTTTTTTTGGGGGGGGGGGCAAATTTTAGTCTGCTTTTCTCTATACTTGAGAAGACCAAAAAAAAAAAAAAACCAAATGAACAGGCAAATTACATGGTTATATATTGGATGAAAATGTACATTGTAGTACAAGACATGACAATGGGAAACTGGTATTCCAGACCAATTTTCAAATTATAATAATAACATATGAATAATAATAATATTTCAACTAATTGAACTTACGCTGTACAGTTTTCTGCTTCCATTTTCAACAACAAATATGCTGCAATGATCTGGATGTGCAGATGTCTCTTCGGAACAGTCAGAACTCCTTCCCTCAGCTTTTGAAGTATCTCTTCCCCCTTGAAGTGATGTGTGTGTTGAATTCCTGGGCAAATAAGTAAAATTTAATGGTTTTATGAATAATACAAATGGCATGAGGATAGTAGGGTCCTTCAGTTTACATTATAAACTTGAAGAGCAAAATCGTGACATAAGCAACAGCTCTACTTACACAACACAAGACTGACCATTACATGGTTTTCACTTCTGTCGATACGGCAAGTACACGGTACACATTTTTCTTAAATACATGTACAAATACTAACCTGTCACGACATTCATTGTCAGAGGGAAGGACAGCTCCAAAACTGCTCCATGAAGTATCTTGAAAATAATTTCTTCAAACAAAATAAAACCAACCAAGCATTCAGTCTCTTAATGTAGCCTCTTATGTAATTACTAAGACTCTAGAATGTAGAATAAATATAAATCAATTTCAAACTAGTCTCCCTTCATTAATCATTGTGGAAAACAACAGAATAGCTTACAGCAGGGTTAATGCAATGGAGGTCAATATCTCAGAGGCTCCTTCGCTGATGTTGGCCCAGTGTTTCCAGCATTCGTCAACCCTGAATTCAATGGCTAGTCGTTGTATGACCACATCTGGTACTTTGCAATCTGGTGATCTGCACCCTCTTCGTGTGACAGAGACTGTACAGCTCTCAATATCTGTCTTTGTTCTCCAAATGATGACCCCTACACCGAGTTCCTTTAAATCACCATCACTTCCGAAGAGCTGTCATGTCTACGTCCTTATCTGGAGGAAAGTATGAAAACACAAGGTTCAGAAATGGATTTAGAACTCATTTCCACAAGACAATATGCAGTTGTTTTGTCCACACAAATACTAAGTGAGCACCAATACAAAAGCTAGTAGGCCTAATTACTTTTTTAGCTACCGTACATCAGCATATTTAATGTTAGAATTAAAGACCCAAAGATGATCTCTGCCAAATTCCTAAGGTCACCTGTAACTTTCATAAAAAAACAATGTTGAAAAAAGTGCCAGTCATCGTCTGCTACAAGGGGGATTGATCTCCATGATGACGTGTGAGCACGCGATCTTCAGCTAGAAGTGTGATGTCACAGTGGACCAACACTTAACACGAACAGTACACACATCATACTTCTTACCTTGTACAGTAGTAGATGATCACGACACATGACGTGGGAGCTAGTGTACGTGGTATTCTCCCAGCTGTTTGGATGCTCAAATGTAGCGGCAAATAAAAGTCCTTTTTACTACATAACGTTACAGTGTAATAATCATAAATCACCAAATTTCACTATTCTTTATTACCGTACTGATCGAGATCACCATCTCATCTGGCAACACAGACCAGTGTCAGTGATTCGGCTGTCAACTCAACAATAGCAATGTAGAGTACGTGTCTGGCGCTAGGCGCTTCTAATGTATTGCTTTAATTAGCACAGCTTAGTAACAGTTACATGTAGGACCCTATAGTATAAGTTCGATCTCTAACGCTACACTCCACCACGTATAGCACCGTACAGTAATCTCTGTGTGATGATATGCTTACGAATGTCAATTCAATGACTAACGACCAACGTTTCATTCATCACTCATTTTTTTTTTAATAGTTCAAGCCCTAGATCCCAACGTGTACAATTAAAGTGTTGTCTAAAGACTCAACGTACATTATTAGATCCCAACACCTTGCGTGTACCATCAGCTAAGTTTCGGCCTCGGATTCTAGCTGTTCGTAAGGTGTTCTATGGTATGACCAGCCCCATATAGCTAACTGTGTACAAACCATTGTACATTAATTGTTCGAAGGAGCGCCAGTACGGGCCCGGGGTTATTCGTATAGAACCCTAAAGGTAACTTACTTATGGTCGTTTACGGAGAGGTATAATTAGATCGATCTATGGTTTGCCTACCTTCAAAAATGTGAATAATATCTCCGCCCCACTCAATTTGAAGACAGACATTTTCTCCCGTCCATCACGACATCCAGGCTCTGATTCTCACGATTGCACTTACACGCACGTAAATCTGTGATCCTATGCATAATACACGCACAGCTAGCACACAGCACGCAATTATTGCACACAGTCCACGCACAGGCGACGCGTCGCTCTTCAGGTAAACCTGCCCGCGCCCAAGCCAGGGGAAATTGCTGCTGGTGATTGGCTTAGAGTAAACACATGACAGGGGAATTCTCAATTTCTATTGGCCTAGCCAAATGCGTTTAATTATGTATTCACTCGGAATTCACTCGGCTTAATTTTCACTCGGAATTCACTCGGCGAATGGGTTTCACACAAATTTCACTCGTTACAAGAGTGAAATTCACTCGACAAGGAGTGAAAGTCACTCTTAATTGAGTGAAATTTTATTCACTCCTTCCGAGGAGTGAATTATTCACTCGAAATTTTTTAGAGAGTAGAGCTTTCTTTTGTAAGAGGAACACTCTCTCTAATAAATTCTGATGCGTGTTGCCCCAAACTAATATTCCATAATTAAGATGAGGCAATATTAACGACGAATATAGCATAAGTAATGATTTTTGTGGAATATGAAATTTCAATCTATTTACAATGCCTATATTACGTGAAATTATATTGCAGACATTATCAACATGTGATTTCCAGGAAAGTTTTTCATCCACAATGACACCCAAAAATTTGATATGTGAGACTCTTTGTAGATGAGAGTCATCTAATACTATATTTGTACTTAAACTATCAACAATATTACTAAAAAGCATATATTTTGTTTTTTGAGCATTGAGTGATAGCCTATTGGCCCTGACCCAATTTGTCACTTTTTTCAATTCAATGTTAATTTTATGAACGAGAAAAACAATATCATTATGGGCAAAAAATACATTAGTGTCATCTGCAAAATGAATAAAAGAGAGGTCGTCGGATACGCGACAAAAATCATTGATATAAATGATAAACAATAACGGCCCTAAGAGACTTCCCTGTGGGACACCACATTTAACTTCTCTGACAACGGAATCATTGTTTTTAATTGTAACGAATTGTTTTCTATCAACTAAATAACTCTTGAACCACTCCAAGGCCTTCCCACGTATTCCATAATGCGATAACTTATAAAGTAAAATATCGTGATTGATAGTGTCGAAGGCCTTGGAGAAGTCCAAGAAAATACTAACTAGATGAGAATGGTTATCGATTGCGTGAACAACTCTATCAACAAAATGCAAAAGAGCATGCGTAGTACTATGTTTCTCACGAAAACCAAACTGAAAATTCGTAAAAACGTCGTGTACCTTCAAAAAATTGATCATTCTCTTGTAAATAAGTTTTTCTAAAACCTTAGACAATGACGATAATAATGAAATTGGGCGATAATTGCTGACTTCGAACTTATCGCCTGCCTTAAATATTGGGATTACTTTAGCTAATTTCATTTTATCAGGGAATACACCATTAAAAATTGACAGATTAAATATATGAGCAAGTGGATCAGCAATCGAGGAAATAACACCCTTA
The DNA here is from genome assembly GCF_040938485.1 of Diadema antillarum. NCBI lineage: Eukaryota > Metazoa > Echinodermata > Echinoidea > Diadematoida > Diadematidae > Diadema > Diadema antillarum. The sequence goes on from NW_027270960.1 coordinate 5,009,687, forward strand.
AGTATGAAATTATCTATCTCATCATAACCAGAACTTCGTTTATTTTCAAAAGAAGAAATTATATCAATAATTTCAAATCTGTTAGTTGGTATAAAAAATATGGAATCAGAATTACGCTGACCTAAAAATTCAGTAAAATGAGAATCTGTTGCAGGAATGTTTTGAGCATAATTTTCTCCTATTTTTGAAAAATAAGAATTAAAAATATTTGCAATATGAAGAGGATCATTAATCGATTCATCATTCAATTTAATTTTATCAATGTCAGAGTGTTTACTCGGAACATTCATGGCCTGTTTTAGGACTTTCCAAGTATTTTTCATATCAAACTTATATTTCGATAATTGCTTAAAGTAATATCTTTTCTTTTCAGAACGTAAAATCATTGTCAAAGTATTTTTATATGATGTATATCTATTCTTCGATCGCTCAGTTTTTTCCAATTTGTACTTGTAATACAAACGATTTTTCCTATTAATTGAACGAAGAATTGATCTGGAAATCCAAGGTAATCTAGGTGTCTTTTTATACTCTGTTCTATTTCTTTGTTTTGGGATTACATCATCTAAATGATGATTAAAAGTTTCCATAAAATTACAAAAGGATATATTAACATCATCGCTGCCAAATACTCCTGACCAGTCAGCATTCTCCAGGGCCACATCAAAACTAGCTAACTTTTCAGGTGAAACTCTACGTCTAAACAAAAGAGGTGAAATAGGTTTAATATTAGCTGGTGTTTTAAGAGTAAAACAAGTCATTATTGGAAAATGATCAGTCATATCTGAAAGGATTATAAAAGAGTCAGGGAGGGGTAGAATATTACAAAACAAGTTGTCAATGAGGGTGGCAGAGCGATCTGTAACACGTGTGGGTTTAGAAATAAGATGAAGAAAGGACGAGGACAGAAGTGTGTGAAGAAAATCACTAGAGATATTATCATGCTCAGACTTCAGCAAATCAATATTGAAATCACCGAGTAAAAAGCAATCCTTATTTCGGAAAACGTGTGAATTATCAAGATCTGAAAAATAAGTTAAAAAATCATTGGCGTTTGAATTAGGCGGTCTGTATATAATGCCTACCATAAGATTTCTACATCCTGGGATAAGAATTTCTATAAACAAAGATTCAACAACATTGTCCATTCTAGAAATATCTTCATGAACAATAGTATCAAAGGAACGTGATATGTACAATGCAACGCCCCCTCCATTCTTATCAAGCCTATTGTTAACAAACAAATTATAACCCTCAATTGCGAAATAATTTTCTGTATTGGAAGCTAACCATGTCTCACTTAATCCGATAACGGATAGCGACTGGCTTGCATCAGATTCTAATAGAAATTTTAAATCATCAAAATGTTTATTCAAACTCCTTATATTTAAATGTAACAAAGAAAACGTGTCCTCAGAAAAATTATGAATCATATCTTTGCATTGATTCACTGTAATATAATTGCACAACATATTTTGAGTGAAATCATTACTAAGATCATGAGGCAATTCATTTGCAGCTGTATTCAGGCTATCGGTAACAAAATCATCGTAAGGGGTGGTTCGTGTACTGGTTAACCCACTAACTGGGTCAGAATCTAAGCTTGTGTTCCTAAACAATTCAAAAAAATCATCGTTCGATACGGAATGAAATGGAGCATTCAGAAAATTAGCCATAATTAAAAATACGAGACGAATTTTTAAAAGTCTGCGTTATTAACAAAACTAGGATGTCGTGAATAAGTGGACGATACAAGAAAATACCCAGTCGCCGGGATGTGGCAAGACGCTGGAGTAATCTACGAACATGGGTGACGTCAAAATTATGATAAGCAGAAGATCGCTGAAGAGACGTAGAACGTGAAACGAGAAAGGGCTGAACAAGGTAAGTAAGAACACTGAGAAGCATGGACAGAAAAAGACATATAACACACACAACATAATAAGAATAAATCCAGTCTCTCTGTGGGCTTCCGAGACGACAGCAAAAACATACATACACAAAAATTTGAGCCGACATTAGACAAGGACAAACGTGGCTTGGCTATTACATTCGATCAATTTCCGGATCATCAATAATATACGATAAGTACAGAATAGCTCCAAAAACCCCAGGCCAATAATGTACCTTCTCGGGCACTTGTTAGCACACCGCAGGTCTGAATACGAAACATAATTATTTTCACACCAATGCCGCCAATGGCATCATTATAACAGTGGTAGTGTGTGTATGCATGGCGTGTGTAAGCAGTGTTTTAACATGCGAGAGTATGATTGTGCTTGAGAGTGTGAGATTTGGGTGTGTGTGTGCGTGTGTGTGTGTGTGTGTGTGTCTTAACGTGTGTGTGTTTGACGTATATTAGGTAAATAAGTATAAAATTTTGTCAATACCAAATTAAACAAGCCTACAGAAAATAAGACAAGGAGGTCCTCGGGCAGGGTTTTTTTTTAAATCTTTTGCTACATTGTTCTCAGCGATAAGTAGAAAAAACAAGTGGCCAGTATTTTGATCACACATATTGTTCTGGCAGATTATTTGCCTTAGGATCAATCTTTGAGATGGTTTCGTAAAATAAAAATGAATACAATGGCAAATGTCTCTATTTTTTTCAGAACTTCTATCCGAAACATATCTGGGTAAATAAACACATTTCCTAGAAATGGCATTGGTATTCTGGGCAATCTCCGTGCATTTCCTCCTTCAATACGTTGGTTCAACCCGTGCTAGCTTTTCCTCTCTGACCATCGCCAATACTTCTGGAACTGATGTGTTGCTAGACGTACAGACGTCCTCGGAGGTCAACCTTAATGATGAAGCTGTTGCAGTAACATTTGATAATGAGTCCACACTGCCATCACTTGAGTTTAGTTCTAAGACAACAGCAGCAGCAGCAGCCACATGCGATTGGGCGTGGCACCCGATTGCATGGTCACCTTGGATGGTTATGGAATTGGGTTGTACAATTCTTGGAATGGTAGGGAACGGTCTAGTTATTTTGGTGGTGTTCAAACGCCGCAATGCTAGCCGGTCCACGGATATCCTCATAGGATCCCTAGCCTGGGCCAATTTTCTCACGTCTTTCTTCATCGTTCCGTGGCCAGAAACGAGCATTGTTCCCAATTCGCTGCTGGGACACACTTACTGCAAATTTATGTACCCTAGTGTCCTGAAGTGGGCATCCATCTCGGCATCTATCTACACTCTTGTGGGGATTTCCCTCGACCGGTACCTTGCCATTGTTTTCCCGCTAAAAATCATACACATAGTCACCAAGGGAAGGCTTACCGTCTGCATCGTCACCTCGTGGGCAGTCATCTTGACGATAACGCTCTGCGAATGTGTTTTTCCCGCTCGCTTCGATGAGTCATTGCAAAACTGTGTCTATGATTACGGTGCCCGAGCGGCATGGATGGATGCTTCGTTTCCATCTATCGCTTGGTGTTCCCTGCGCTGACGATGTTTATCACCCAGTTGCTGATTGCGTCCTCTCTCTACCGTCAGGCGAAGCGTTTCAACAAGGTCGATTCCTCAAGAAGAACAGGATCAGCGGCCCACCTGGTAGCAAGAGATCGTGTCATCAAGATGATGCTCCTTGTGATCATCATCTATGTCATCTGCTGGGGACCAAACCAACTCTTCTTCATGGGCATCAACCTCCGCATTATTCCCTTCTCCTTTTTCGACACGCCTCTGCAAAGTTCCTGACACTACTTGCGTTCATGAACTCCTGTGCAAACCCTTTGATTTACGCTGCGCGCCACCCTCAGTTCAGAGTCGCCGTGCGAGAGCTTTTCGTATGCGGAGTATCCACAAACGTGCCTGTCTTTGGCGACGGAGAACAGAGTGATGAATCCAAACAAACTAATTTATCGACAGTGACTTAAAACACGAGTGATATAGCTTATCAGTTTCTTCGTAGGTTAACCCTTTCCCCTACCCGTCTGTCTTGTAAATCATTTATTACCCCTGTCATGTTTTTCTTTAGTCTTTCTTATCCGCAGGCTTTTTGACCTTAAGATCTTCATGATCAATGGTCCAGGACTGATAGCAAAGTTAGTCTACTTGGGAATTTTTAGGTACCAGGGCGTGGCTATTTATGTCAATGACTTCATCATTTTAGATCATTACGCATCTCGCAATTTTCAGAGTAAGCAGACAAGTCAACAACAACGAAAAGACCCATCAAGCTTCACAATACGAATACATGTAGTCTGGGTGCCAGAGGCTGATTCATATTTTGCCGTCTGCCCGATGATTTAGATGGTTTTACCCTATTTCGAGGGTGCTGAATCCGAATATGGATGATGCAACTCTTGCATCCTTGAGAGTTTTGAGATGTTCAGTTATGGCCGAAAAACCAGAAATTCCAATGTTTTTCTATCTCAGTAGTTACAAGATGAAAACAAGTGGTGTTTTTTTATTTTATTTCGGGGAGGCTGAATCCGAATCTGGATGATGTAACTCTTGCACCCTTGCGGGTTTTGATATATTTAGGTTGGCAGCCAAAATTATCGCGAAAAGCCTACGCTCCTGTGTATTTCCATCTGAATTGTGAAAAATTGAAAGCATTAGTGGTAATCAACGAATGGGATTGGGAGGAGGTGGAGCCCACCCCCCCCCCCCCCCCCCCATCTCAGCCCCTCGATAAGGGCCGAGACGAGGGTGTGGGTCGTTCGGGTGGAATTCAGAATTTTAGGTATTTCTTGAAAACCCTAAGCATGACAAAAGGAATAGGTATACATATTTAAAGAGTAATAGAACACAATTTTATCACATTTTTGGAAGGTTGGCCTACCATGATGAAATTTCACTACTGCTTAGAACGTACGTGGTGGCTACCCTCGTCTTAGCCCCCGCTTTGGGGAAAGGGAGCAAATTGGACTTGTTGCCCCTTCGAACAAAGTGGGATTCTACTACCCTAGAGATGCTACCTCCCACGTTTGGTGAAAATCCGTCAAAGATTTCTCAAACAGATGCAGAACATGTGGAAAATTCCCCTCCTTCCCCTCACTCCCCCCCCCCCCCCCCCATACGGACATCCCTCGACCCGCCACAATAACCGGGAAATGTGCATACGCCGGGAAATGTGCAAACGTCTCGCCGGGAAATGTGCAAACGCCGGGAAATGTGCAAACGTCTTGCCGGGAAATGTGCAAATCTCTAAATTTCATTAACGGGAAATGTGCAAACGTGACGCCGGGAAATGTGCAAATGTTCAATTTTGCCGGGAAATGTGCAAAAGCCGCCGGGAAATGTGCAAACCGTTCATTTCACCTATATCATGTATAGATGGAAGAGAAACTCTCAATCAAACCTGCGGATGAATCATTGACTACCTTTACCACATGTCTTAGCCACCACCTGTCTATAGCGACCACCTGTCTTTTTTAAAAACATTTTCATCATTTTCTTGTAAACCCAACAACGGATTTTCACAAGTTTTGGTAGATAGCATCTCAATAGTGAAATGGTCGTAATTTGAAGAAAAAAAAAATGAAAAAAAAAATGAGCCCTCCCCCCACCACCGAATGGGGGGGGGGGGGGGAGGGGGGTGAAGCCTCAGAGTCCCTGAACTATGGATTTTCCACATTTTCAGCATCTTCTCGATAAATCTCACGACAGATTATCACCAAACTTGGCAGATAGCATCTTTATGGTGATATGATCTTTATTTGTTAAAATGAGCCCTACCCCCCCCCCCCCGCCAAAAAAAAAGGGGGGAGGGCGGATTAGATGAAGCGTAAGATCCCTAATCTCTTGAATTTTTTAATCTTCTTCTGTCAAACCAAAAAATATAGAGGTAAGTTATGAAGACATTAATGACTGAAATTTCGTGTTTCATTATGGCGAATCCAGGGGTACCCAGGTCGGGGGGGGGGTGGCGGAAGGAGGGGGATTTTCCACATTTTCTGCATCTTCTTTACAAATCTACGACGGATTTCCATCTAACTTGGCATAGAGCATTTTTTTTGGGGGGGGGGGTAGTATGATCTTAATTGATGACATGAGCCCACCCCCCACCCCGCCAAAGGAGGGGGGAGGGGGTTGAAGCCTCAGAGTCCCTAAACTCTGGATGTTTTTCTTCTTCTGTCAAACTGGAAAAGATAGAGGTAAGTTAGTGCTAATCAGCTGCTAATTGAAGACATTAATGACAGAAATTTCATGTTTGATTATGGCGAATCCAGGGGTGCCCAGAAAGGGGGGGGGAGGAGGGGATTTTCCACATTTTCAGCATCTTCTTGAAAAATCTACAACGGATTTTCACAAAACTTGCAGATTGCATTTTATGGTGATATGATCTTAATTGGAGAAAATGAGTCCCCCCCCCCCACGCACACACACACATACACCACTGAAGGGAGGGGGAGGGGGTTGAAGCCTCAGAGTCCCTAAACTGTGGAATTTTATCTTCTTCTGTCGACCAAAAAAAAAAAGATAGGGGTAAGTTAATGCTATGAAGACATTAATAACTGAAATCTCATGTTTGATTGTGGCGGATCGAAGGGTGTCCTTATCGGGGCGGGGGGGTGTTGAGTGAGTGGAAGGAGGGGGATTTTCCACATTTTCTGCATCTGTTTGAGAAATCTTTGACGGATTTTCACCAAACGTGGGAGGTAGCATCTCTAGGGTAATAGAATCCCACTTTGTTCGAAGGGGCAACAAGTCCAATTTGTTTCCTTTCCCCAACGCGGGGGCTAAGACGAGGGTAGCCACCACGTTATAAGAAGGCGTGAAATTTCAAAGTAGGCTAACCTTCCAAAAAATGTGATAAAAATAAATTGAGTTCTATTACTATTAGTTGTACATAAGATTTCTTGAAAAATGTATTCCTTTTGTCATGCGTAGGGTTTTCAAGAAATACCTGAAATTTTGGATTCAACCCGAACGACCCCACCCCCTCGTCTCGGTCCCTTTCAAGGGGCTGAGATAGGGGGGGGGGGGGTGGGCGGCTCCACCTCCTCCCACCTTTGGGGTTGGGGCGGGGCTCTGAACAACTGGGGTCATATCACCCAATAAATACGCTACGTGCCAAGCTTGGCGAATATCTACTGTATACGGGTTTCAAGAAGAAGCTGAATGTGTGAAAATTCCCCCTCCCCCGCCCTTTAATTAACTTACGATAGCACTTAATTTGCTCCATCACCTTTTTATAGATTTTAATTTTTTTTTAAGCTGAAGTGAGATTTTATTTCCCGAGGGATGCTTCTTGAGTTTTCACGAAAAAGATGAAAATGTGAAAATTAAGCATCCTTCCTAACCCCACCCCCTCAGGCATCCCTTCATCTGCCTTAGCCAACCTGAACCTACAATATGCATAGACTGTTAATGTAATTGCTAATAAAAGCACGGTACTATTTTATATATCTGTCACACTTATGGTTAAAGTAAATTTTCTAAACATCCCCTTAGATTTGGGCCTTCGTCTCCCAACCACACCTGTCCCTCCCCCCCCCCCCCCCCCCCATGCCGGTTTGTTGCCCCTTAGTAGGATTCTATTAACCTATGGATGCTAGATTAATATGGTGAAAATCTGTCATAGATTTTTAAAGAAGATTCTGAAAGTGAAAAAATTCTTCCCGGGCACCCCCACATCCCCCGCCCCTATCAGGGCACCCCTGGATCCGCCATGATTAGACATGAAATTTCAGTTAGTCTTCACAACACTAACTTAGCTCTGTCTTTTATTTTTCGGTTCGACAGAACTAAGAAGATTAAAAAAGAAAAACCCAGTTTAGCGACTGGGAGACTTCAACCCACCCCCGTCTCAATCTTCTGCAGGGGGGGGGGGGGGGCCTAATTTCAACAAATTAAGATTTTATCACCATAACGATGCTATCTGCCAATTGTGAAAATTCGTCATAGATGTTTTTAAGAAAATGGAGAAAATTTGGAAAATCTTCCTGCTCCACCTCACCCAACCCACCCACGATCAGGGCACCCCTGCACATGCAATAATATACTCAAACATGAGATTTCAGTCTTAATGTCTTCATAGCACTAACTTAGTTCTATCTTTTTCGGTTCTACAGCAGATAAAAAAATCCAGAGTTCAGGGACTCTTAGGCTTCAACCCCCCCCCCCCCCCACCCCACCCCTTCCTCTTCGGCGGGGGAGGGGGATCATTTTAATAAATCAAAATCAAGTTAGGTGAAAATCCGTTAAGATTTTTCAAGAACATACAGAAAATGTGGAAAATCCCCCTCCTCCCCCTCACGCCCCCCTATCAGGGCACCCCTAGATCCGTCATCATCAAACCTGAAATTTCAGTAACTATAGTGTCTGCATAGCATTAACGTGGTTCTATCTTTTTCGGTTCGACAGAAGATTAAAAATTCCAGAGATTAGGAATCTCAAGCTTCAACCCGCCCCCCCCCCCTCCCCGAAAGGGGGCTAGGGAGGGGGGTTGAAGTCGCCCCCCCCCCCATCCCTCCCCACATGGCCCCGTGCCCTGCATCCCTGGATTTGCCATAAACTTGAACTACTGTCATCAAAGTCTTTATAGCATCAACCAAGCTCTATCTTATTTGGTTATAGAATATAAGGAGAATTTTGATAAAACCGTAGTTCTGGGACGTTGAGGTCCCCCCCCCCCCCCCGAAAAAAGGGTGGTATGACTAATCTAAACAAATTGAAATCCCATTGCCTTAATGGTGCTACCTGCCAATGTTGTTGAAAATCTGTCTCGGATCTTATTAACCCGTTCCTTACGGGAACCTTGTTTACCAGGTTCCCGTGGGAGCAACTGATATACGGGAACCTGGTTTACCAGGTTCCCAAAATGAAGACAAGGGTGCCTGTTTCAGTGGCCTAAATTCATGTTTCTTTGTGTTAAAATGCTCAGAAAAGTGGGTTTGATAAAAAGATAAGAGTTTACTCTATCAAGATTTGTTCTCCTTCTGTTTGAAAAATGCGTGTTTTACAGTATTATGTACCTTTTCCTGATTTAGTTTTTTGGTTGTTCTGCTGTAAACTCGTACGAACATGTACATAGCGATCAAGGCTGAGATCAGTTAGAAATGCGGGTTCGCTGACCCCAGCCACCTCATTCAGGTACCTGATTTTGTGTAGAACAAAAGATTCTGAGAGCTCACAGCGCACGCTCTATTCATACCTCGCACCCGATCGATATTTCCATTGTTCACTGGCACATGTAGTTGACCGTGGAAAGGGGGAAACAATGAACCGCTTGACTGCCTTCACACAGCTGGATTACCAACCTGTGTGCCTCTCTGTCGACGGGCGAAAAGAATCTCGTTTGGGGGCATTAAAGGCACTCAGAGAATTGCGGAAGGAACGGGTTAAGAAAATATTAATGGTGGAAGTTCATGCGGAGTTTAGACATAGAGTTTATCTACTATCTTTATACACAGTACTGCTACAGTTAATGATTTGCACATTTCCCGGCAAAATTGTACTTTTGCACATTTCCCGGCTTCATGTTTGCACATTTCCCGTCGATGAAATTTGCACATTTCCCGGCGAGACAATAATATTGCACTCGGTCTGGAGAGTGAATAATGGAGCATGCGCATATCGCACAGGTTGACGGGTTTCTCACTTTGATTTTGGTGGCGATGTCGCCGCAGCAACTTCTCCCGACCTACCTATCGTACGTACACGTCATTATGTACATATACTGTACGTAAACAGTGCAGTGCTAGTGCCGTCCGTCGTATAACGTACAACATATCGCCATCATGCACGTCTGACTGGCATACGAGAGAATGACTCGGTTCAATCAAGATATGGGAGCAACAAACAAACCCTAAGCCATAAAAGGTATTTATATTGCTGTAAGAAATTTCTGTGCCAGCTCAGACGAGCAGCTGGACTACACTAGACCAATATTTCTAGTTCTATTCTAACTCTAAATCGCAATAAAGTATGCGTAGTACTTTATCCCTACAGCCGGCTACGTGCAGGGCCTGTCAAGTGTCACGCGATTGATAGACCAAAGTAACCTGTACTCTACCGCCAGGAGTACTGTACCAAACAGACTGTGGGCTTTTTCAGAGGGATAAAATAGACCCCATTTGGGATAGTCGAAGCTCTCAAGAATACAGGGGTAGGCCTACAGTTGAGTGTCTTGTCTCAGTAGTTTGCAAGGGGACTACCTTACCTTTTAATTTTTCAGCAGTATGAATTGAATTATTTGTGTATTTATTTCGTATCATGTTTTATGACTTTACTTACATTTTCAATTTGTTCAACAGTATGAATTGACGAAATACTCTGTATGATGTGTTACTTTTTGTTTGATGAAAATAAAGCATAATTGGAATTGAAAATGAAGGAGGAATAATGCACACTCCTAGACAAAACGCCCACTTTTCCCAAAATTGTCTCACTGACTGAATCCTTATTGCTGATTGAAACCATTTGACAACCCACTTCATTTAGGGTAGTGATGTACAATAAAGATTGATTTAATATATTCTCATGTTTCACCTCGGCTTTGATTTCATACAGGTCTACTGACGTGCCGCCACACAGCTCAGTATGGAGTTTGAATTGATCAATCCTGAAACGGCTCAAAATTCCTTTCAAGCTGGGGATCTGATATTGCTGAAGAATCCTTCCCAGGAGGTAGCCCATTCTGAAGGCCTCATCTCGCTGATTATGCCATGGATCTAGGTGAGCGTAGCCTCATAGCAAATTAAAATGATATGATTTAGTCACTAACATCACAATAAAAACAAGATATTGCACCACTTTCACTTAATAAGAAAAAGAGGATTCTGAAAATCAGTTTCCCACCCTTACCCATATACAAGATTCTACTTGTTCTTCTCTTGCAGAATGTGACCCGAGTTGTTCAACTTCTATTTTATCTGGGTTCATGTACATGGAAAAATTCACTTAACAAACATGTGCGCAAAAACAGAGAATACGGTACCCCACATGATTTAATTGCAGGGAACACTGTACACTTACCGTGTTGCCCATCTGTCCTCTCTTCTGTACTAATTCTGTTCATGTGCAGATAACTGATTTCCTCCATTGGCCATGCTAATGATCTTATGAATGCCTTTCTTTCTATCTCGCTCTTTCAAATTATTGTGCTTCCGAGATTGACTGTTGCCCATTACAGTAGAATGTTTGGCAGGCTTTGAAAGCATTTGAATTTTATGTGAATTTTAGGAGACCAAGGAGCCTCGGTGCTGTTGACAAAACTTCTGCCAACATCCTGCATCAAGACAGGGAGGAAAGAGTAAGGAGCCAACAACTGACAGTGCTCTCCTGCATCTCTTTGAAGAAAGATCTGTGAGTTCATTTACTGTCTCCCTGTGACATTAATACCTGTTAAATTTAACATGTTGATCTAAGTAATAAGAAACGTATAGTTCTTTAACAATATCCAATTATTTTTACAGATTTTTTGAAGTATACTGTCTCAAAGACATATTGATGACTGTACATCGTTAGCACATTCTTTATTTTTACAATTATGTTCTAGTCACACCTTTCTATGCCTTGAAATCATGGCATCATACGTCAAAATGTAAATGCATCTTTATTTATAATTTTTTTTTTTTGGTGGTGGTAGTTTGTATACAAGACATGAGAATATGTCCATTAAATTTCCCAGACTGTGTTTCAAATTTAGATTACACAAGTAAATATCATCCAACAATGTACGCTTTCTTGTGATGATCCTCTGTCATACACTTAGACGAGAAAGAGAAAAAAAATAAATTTCAGAACTCTGGAGTTGCATATTCACAAGTTTTCATTTATATTGTTGTACTCTATCATTTACTCTGGTACAGATGATGATGCAGCAGCACAAGAAGAGGACCAAGAGTTTAGCCAGCCCTTCTTGCTGTTTTTTTTGTTTTTGTTTTTTTTTTTGCTGGTGGACGGGAGCACCAACGGTATTTAGTTTTTGTTGATGATACGACCCTTTTTGGAGAGGAAGACATCTTTCAAGCAGTGGATCACCTGTTCACAAAGTCTTGTTCACTTTGATGGAATTCCCAACAATAGACTTGTCGATCACAGACTCTTGACATTTTATCCTTCATCTATGAATCCCTGCTGATATCAAGCCACCGGTGAGAACGTGCCTCTGCTAGATCAGCCAGATAATGGAGGTCAACAAAGGCACGTAATCATAGTCACGTATGTCTTGTGGTTTTGTTACTTGGATTTTCTCTTTTCCAGTTGTCTTGACAATTCACAAAATGTGTGATGACAAACATGTATTTGACTGTATCTAAATTTGTATTCTGAAAGTTGTTTTCAATCTTGATCACTGAATGTTTGGATAGATGATCTCAGTGCTTTACAAAATGTACAATTTTGATACACTTGTACAGTATGCGGTTGTATTTTTTTACACATGAATTCTAGGATATTGCATTCTTTGAATAATGCTCATAGCCTATCTCGGAGTTCAAATTGACAGCAAGCTTTCGTGGGGGGAACATGTAGACAACACTGTCGCTAAAGCAAACCGGACACTGGGATTCTTGAGAAGGAACCTCTGGTTTTGTCCCAAGGAAGTAAAAGCAACAGCTTATTCCACACTAGTAAGACCCATACTGGAGTATGCATCTTGCGCCTGGGATCCACACAAGATAGGCCAGATTGAGAAGTTGGAAAGGATACAAAGGAAAGCAGCACGCTTCTGCCTAGGAAACTACAGCAAGAGTAGCAGTGTCACACAGATGCTAGCAGATTTGAAATGGGAAACACTGGAAACAAGAAGAGAAAGGAATAGATTGACCATGTTATTTAAGATACAGCGGGGAATGGTGGGGATATCAGCCAATAAGTACATCACATATTTGCCAGAAAGGAAAACAAGGAAGAAAAATGACATGCAAATCCAAATACCATTTGCAAGAACGGATACATACAAGAACTCATTTTTTGTAAGGACCCCCATGGCATGGAATAAATTAGAAGATGATATAGTTAAGGTGTCATCGTCGGAGAGCTTCAAGGGGGCACTTACAGCATAACCACGCACGTGTATTCAACACCAAAGTCAGCGATATGCAGTGTGCTGCCCTGCTGGCTATAACTTTCAGAAGGTTCAGAAGGTATGGATTTATATGTATTAGCAATTTAAAATCTAACGTTTCCTTCATATGACCTACTCAGACATTCAGATTTCCTTTGCAAATTCCAGCAAATTGGCAAAGTTCTTCAAGTAGGAGATATGATTGACTTAGGCAAATGATTTTTTGTATACAAGGGGGAAAATAAGAGTAATCATTTACTATTTGCCGTAGAATAATCATACAAAATAATGGTTCAATAAATTTAGACAGTTACTGGTAACTTTCTAGACAAGAACTAATGAAATTCTCCTCAATTCTGTATTTCCCACTAAACCAAAGCTAACCGAAGAAAAATAAAATAGATGAATAAAAACATAAATAAAACTGTTTAAAAAGTTTAAAAACCTGTACATTGTGTACATGAATTATTCTAATTGCTATGGTCAAAGATGATATAGCCCTATGCTTCAATGGAAGAATGGTGGCAATTTGACACGTTATTGTTGCTGTAAAATTAATCGTCTTGTTCGTGAATGTGCATTTTATGCAATTCATTCTTGTCTATCAGAGAGTATGATCCAAAACATACCCATATTTCAGCTCTTTCAAATCAGGGATTGCATAAGGCTTTTGAAACACCCACCAAATTTAGTGTCTGTACACCCCCCCCCCCATGATAATTAGAGTTTTTGCTAACTATTGTATCATTGTCAGGAAGAAATTTACCCATGACTCTTCAACAGTTGTCTCTATTACTCAGCGACTCATTCATTTGCACAACTCTCTTGTATTCCAGGTTGGGTTTTCAATACTGCACATGTACAGACAAATGATCTGCTTTTAAGTGTGTTCATAGATATACCGCATCCTATTAGCATTTCAGATTTGAATGTCATCAGATCTGATTTCTTATTCACTTAGTTTGGAATTGCCCTAAAAAAACAGAATGTTATTAAATTTGTTGAATACTGTACAATATTTCACATGTTCAATTGTCTAATATTTGGCGAAATTAGATGAAATACATGTACAGTACTGTAGTTACATATTTTTTTCAAAAGGACACTTTTGGAAATATATTCACATTGTTTATGGATGTTTTATTTCCAGGAACTTATAGGAACTTTAAATACTTGAAGCCACTCTGCATAATACATAATTAGTATTTGTTGTGAAAAATACCCCTGACATACCAACAAGTTGTCGTACAAGCATCAGACAAGCTTTAACTATATGAGTTTGTCAAGATTAAACTTTGTTAAAATGATATGCATAGAATCCTGAATATGTAAAAACACACACACACACACACACACACACACACACGAAATAATGCATGCGAAATAGTACATGCAGTGTATTATTCATGTACATGTGTTAGTGACCGAGTGTATGTATATTTGCATGTACCTGTACGTTGGAATATATGCATATGTGTGTGTGAATGCGTGTGTGTGTGTGTGTGTGTGTGTGGGTGTGCACGCTTGGACGTGTGTAAATACCAGTGCAACAAATACAAACAAAAATCCCCTGGAACCAAGGCTAGCATCCCTCTTTCAAAGAGCGAGAATTCACTCTGAAAAGAGTGAGGATTTCCCCTGTAAATCAAAATGGTTTACCTACCCTTGGAACCAAGACTAGCACCCGTCGCTTGAAGAGCTAAAATTCACTCTGAGAAAGAGTGAGGATTTCCACCTATAAATCAGAATCATTTCACTCGAATGAGGAGCTAAAAGTCACTCTTAAAAGATGTAGATTTCGCTCTTAAAAGACGAAATATTTTCACTCTCTGGTAGAGTGAAAATTTTTCGCTCCAAATTTCACTCCAAATGGACTGGTCCCTAATCACGCTCCCTAAGGAGCAGGAAAAAGAGCTAAAATTAGCTCCGTAGCATTTACAGAGTAGGGATCCGACACTTCATCTCCCTCCCCCCCCCCCCCCCCTTTAGTTGGTGGGGGCATGGGTAGGACTCATTTTAACAAATAAAGATCATATCACCGTAAAGATGCTTTCTGCCAAGTTTGGTAGTAATCTGTCATGAGATTTATCGAGAAGATGCTGAAAATATGGACACTCCCCCTCGGCCGAGGGCTCTACGTCACCCCCCCCCCCCCCAAATCAGGGCACCCATGGATACGCTATAATCAAAAATTAAATTTAAGTCATTAATGTATTCATTTTTTTTCTCTGTTCGGTAGAACAAGAGAGAAAAAAATCCATAGTTCCGGGACTCTGAGGCTTAACCCCCCCTCCTTAAATTATGACGACATCACTATGAAGATGCTATCTTCCAAATCTGGTGAAAATCCGTTGTGGGGTTTACAAGTACAAGAAAATGTTGAAAATATCAACAACAAAAAAACAAGTGGTCGCTAAAGACAGGACTGGTAGGGGCTACGACATGTGGAAAAGGAATCAATGGTTTGATTGAGAGTTTCTCTTCCATCTGTACATAATAATGTAGGTGAAATGAACGGTTTGCACATATCCCGGCGGCTTTTGCACATTTCCCGGCAAAATTGAACATTTGCACATTTCCCGGCGTCACGTTTGCACATTTCCCGTTGATGAAATTTAGAGATTTGCACATTTCCCGGCGAGACGTTTGCACATTTACCGGCATTTGCACATTTACCGGCGAGACGTATGCACATTTCCCGGCGTTTGCACATTTCCCGATGTTTGCACATTTCCCGGCTCCACAATCTGCCCTTACCTTGAATGATGTCGATTCTTTTAGGTGATCCGAGTATCCTCTCGGATCACCTTCTGTATCTCTACAGATTCTTTCTTCTTCTTCTTCTTCTTCTTCTTCTTCTTCTTCTTCTTCTTCTTTATTTCTTTCTCCTCAAAAGTTGTGCTGAGGTTAGCTCAGAAAGTCCTCTGCCTATCAATTTCAAACTTATAGCATATATGTATCAAGTCCCAAAGACGACAGATCTAATAAAGTCATTGTGATCAGTCGACCGTCACGTCAATATGACGTCATTATATCTCATTAATGAAATGGAATTTCTCAGTGAAATTTACGTCTCAATAGTTCAAGTCAAGCTCTTTCTACTCATATTCTCACAATTTATGTTTACATTTAAAACGTACACGTACGCGCGGGTTGAAATGTTGACATGCTCCAATCGAGCTCACCATTTTTTTTGCACACGTTTCAGATCATTTGGAGCATTTTTCCAAAAAATAAAAAAAAATGGACGGGCGCGTAAGCGTGCGCACATATACACACGCACAGCTCATATGCAATATAAATTTCCCGTTTTTTCTCGGATGTCTGAAATATCAAGGAATAATTATACCAAGTTTCAAGTTAATCCCACTCAATATGATGTCATACGGGCCCGTCAAGTTGAAATTCCGTGCGCGCGTCAATGGGGATATACAGTTTAACTATGCAAAAAAAAAAAAAAAACACGCCAATTTCAAATCCGATATTACTCGTCAGGATGGACAGGGACCCCCCATTTTCTTTACATATGTTAAAAGCTGATGAGTTGTACATGTCATTTCATGGGTTGGTGATGCTCGAAAAATGAATAAAAGATGTCAAATTTCTTAATAAAATAAAAAAGTAAATTTTCAAAAATGACGTCATCAAATTTCAAGATCACTCGAGCGTATCTCAATTATCCTGTGCCGATTTTCACCCACATTTCAGTATGTTGTAGCTTATTAAATGTTCTTTTATAAGTGAATATCAACATTTTGTTTGGATGACGGTATCACCTCGTAAAAATGGATTGAAAGTAACCTTGTTAAATTTGACCAGTTTACATCTATGGGAGTGCAGTTTTTTCTGGAAATGAAAATTGACATGACTATCTTTATTGTCACTTGGCTTCGACGTAGCGTCATTTTGCTTAATACACAGAGCCTATGGGTGATGAAATAGGTCAGTGCATAGCGCATCGACCAATTCTTTTGCTTTCTTTTAAAACATTTTTTTCCATTTTTCGTTGTTAGTCTTATTTACCCTTCGTAACTTTATTTTTTTCTGATTTCTTATGCTTCTCCTTCAAAATGTTATACAATACCTTAACTTTTTCTCTCTTTTTTTCTTTCTTTCTTCGACTTTTTGTGCAATAGATCAACAACAACAATGGCTATCAACCCCATATTTTGCACATGTTTAGTTCATGTCACGAACATCATTTCATAAAATAACAGCTATTTCCTCCGACATCATCTTGGGTAGGTAAAAGGTCAAAGGTGTTTAATCCTGTATCTTGGTATATACACGTCCTATCTTTCCCACATTTCGCACACGTAAGTAACATGTCGCAAGAATTATTTCACAAAATAACAACTTTTTGCTCAGATGCCATCTTGGCTGTGTAAAGTGGGGTCAAAGGTCAAATATTACTTCATTCTATAATCTCATATATATCTGTATATGGTATCACCTTCATATTTTGCACACACATGGACCTCGATAGATGGATCATTTTGTAAAATAACGACGCTTTGTTTGGACGCTATTTTGGATGTGCAAATGAGGTATTATTTCTATGGGAGTACATATTTTCTGGAAATGAAAAATGACATTACCGTCTTTATCGAGCACCAGCTAATTTATCCTTCAGTGAATTTCTCACAGATTTTAATACATGTATGTTATAGATGAAACTTTCGACTATCGTTCATGTGATCCATATTCTTATTGAAAGTCGGGATTACATCGAAAAACTTTGTTGAAATTGACGCTTAGTTTCAATGTCGGCAGATATGTCTTTCTTTCTCTGAAATTCTTTGCAATAGCTCAAGAAAAACACGCCCTTTTACCCCCATATTTTGCACATGTATAGTGCATTATAAGTACACCATTTCATATAATAACAACTACTTCATCTGATACTGTCTTGTGTAGGTGAATTATGGTCAAAGGTCATACATTTCTCATCCTGTGTCATGGTGAATAAAATTACACCTGTCCTATCTTTGCCACGTTTTGCACACGCACAGACGGTGTTGCAAGAATCATTTCACAAAATTACCACTTTTGGCTCAGATGCCATCTTGGGTGTGCAACGTGGAGTCAATGGTCAAAATACCTCATTCTGTATCTTCGATAGTGTATATGGAATTCGATACCAAAGGTGGCAGGTCTCACTCCCTGTTCTAAATGAGAATCCAAACCTCACACGGCCAATGTCCCCTAAACACATGAAACCGGTATGGTCGTGCCTATTGAGATCAGGACTCAAATCATTGATTTCCGAATAGATCGGATCACCTAATTTCTCAGTGTTGACAAATTCCAAGTCTAGTTAATGTGTGTTGTTCTTGTCGGTTTTTTTTTTTTTTGCACTTATACGTTATCGTGTTTCTGAAATCTGAGCTTATACTCATGTAAACATCCGGGATATCATATTCCATGTGTTCAACCTACTTGCCAGTATAATCGCCTGATAACCCTGTACAATATGCACCTATTTCGTTGTGCAGGATATCTTCCCATGCGATACATTTTGCTATGTTATCGAAATAAGTGATCGTCCTGTTTTATTTGAAAACAAAGGAGATGAATAAATGTGACCGTGCACCTCAAAACGAACATAAAGTCGCACACACTGATTTTGCGTAAGGACTGAAAATAAGTGAAATGGGTCAACCTAGCCGAACTTGACTTTTTCATATTTTCTGAAAGAGCGGGCCTTTTTTTACATTATGCTAAAATTTGGTATCATAAAACGGGCAGAAAAGTGTGTTTTTTTAGCAGTTTATCTCGAACATTTTTGGTAGAATAGGATGATTAAGTGTGTCTTTAGAATCCCTTTTGCATTTCTGAAAAACCTTGTCCACACTCTTCACTTTCAACACTAATAAATTTTGAAAGGATAGTGCTACTGCTTTGAAAGTTGGCATTAATTATGGGTAGAATGTGTTAATGAGGCATGCTAAATTTCAGTTTAATCTGATAATCCCTTCATTGTTGTTACACTGGTGGTTTACTTCCTCTTTTTTGTCCCATTCATCGCACAGCCAGCACGGTTTGGTAAAGATTAAGCGTTTTAATAGACACTGTACTTCAAGGCCTCTTTTCTCAGTTCACACTTTTCCTGAGTTTGTGCTTTCTTTCCAATATTTAGATAGGTTAGGAGAGTCCATTTGCTTAAAGTCTCCTCTTTCAGAATATGGTCTTAACTAAAAATTCATGTCTGGCGACTTTTTGTTTGCTTTGAGGTGCAGGGTCACAAATTATATGGTTAAGTGTAGGCCTGTATGATTAGTATGTAGCTAGATTTGTACAGTACGTACTTATAACTGTCGTTGACGTTTGTGGACAGTTTAAAAGAAATGTCTTGTTTGAGAGGTCCAGATATTATTGACCTTTTATTTTATTGATCCTAGATGTATAATTGACTTACTTGAGACTATATAGTGCCATGCACATTTTACACAGAAATCAACAGCGTTTACGTTCATCATTTTTTTTTAAGACCAGATAAGGTTCTTGGAGATAATTTTGACCAAGTGTTTTAAATCTACAATAGAAGCTGAACGGTTTCAATTACGATGCTCATGGTTGATGCTCATGGTTGTATACGTATAAATTTCCGAGTAAGACTGAGAGTCTATAATTATCATAATTTCCACGTGCCTCATAACACAATTCATAGAACAAGGAAGTATACTGTACTTTAATAAAAGTTAAAATTCAATGTACAAACATAAACACACTGCTAGAAGTAAAAAAATACTTGACATAACTATGGCATGCGATTAATGCAACATGACTTATGTATTATTTCAAGAAAACTTTTAAAAGTGAAAAAAAAAGTTTATTTAGATACATGGTCTCCGTTGAAAGATATTGTTTTCTCCATCATGGTATAGTTTGTAACTTACACAAGCATAGGAAGACAGCTACACTTGTGCATTAGCAAAAAGACAACACAACAATCTTCCTGGTCCTAAATATTTGACACCTTAATAATCAATATTCTAAATGCTTTTGAGTAACCTTGTTATGTAAGTATATAATATGAAACACCTCTCCCGATATGGCAAGGGGTGTCTAAAAACTGTGTACTGTGAGAAGGGAAATGACCCGACCAGTCACGATGTATGCAGGGATGAAAGTGTGTATTCATTCTCAGTATGAATCATATTGATTTTTAATGATCATATCAATCACAGTCACATTATCAAACGCTTCTCTTAACTGAGTAACACCATGCGAATGACACATTCATATTGCTGATATCATGACTCCTCTTTTTTTCATCTGTGTTCTTGATAATCGACCTTCCTCGATATAGTACTTGATTTATGTCTCGAAGAATCTATAATATCAAAGGTTAATTATAACAATTGCTCATCAAATGAATCAATCTTAATATCTATTTGTACTGATTTCTAATAATTAACCGTCAAATTCTTCTTTAATCAAAGCCTTATAGCTTATTTTCAACCTGAATCATGTAAAAGTCAAATAATCTAATCAAATGGAACACAGCAACATGCGACTCAATCGATCTCTATTTATATCAATTAATTGAAACATAAATTAAAAGGATATTGCTCAAATATCAAATTGGAATGTAGCATACATTCACTTCTTTGGTCAGTACTTTAAGACATGATGGAAACTGGTAATGTTTGTATGCTGCAGAAAAAAAAAATCTGACTTCTTTACTTTTCCTTTATTTCTAAAAATGTCACGATGGATGCAGGGATGAAAGTGTGGAGCTCAGAACCACATCAATTGCGATGAAGTCATTTTTCTTAAAATTCGAAATGAATGGGTAAACTTAACTCTGATTTCAGGGGTGGGTGAAATAAACTTGTGAGGGTAAATTTACCTATCTAAATCAATGCATATTATGTCTAGAAACTTTTAAAAAAATAGGGGGGCCATTTTTTTTTTTTTTTTTTTTTGGGGGGGGGCATACACCTACATCACTTTTCACTCATTAACACAGGTACACACTTACACACATATGAGTTCCTAAGGTGAAGTTCGATACTGGCATTATTGTTTTGGTTTCTGGTTTGTTTGTGTGTGTGTGTGTGTGTGTGTGTGTGTGTGTGTATGTGTGTGTGTGTGTGTCCTTAGGCCGAACAATGAGATTTGTGGATTTTATAAGATAATTCAAAAAGTGCAATGCCCCCTGAACTTTTTTTTTTTTTTTTGGTCTGACGATTTTTAAAGAAATGTGACTGCCCGGCAGCCAGATTACAATCAATGCATAAACTATACTTTTGACTGATATAGTGTGCAAAAAGGTATAATGTGCTAGTTACGAACGAAGACAGACAATGAAGACTGAAAAATGTATTCATGGTGTTTAATCTTCAGTACACCATTAGTTGCAATGTCTCATAAGTGACCTGTGCTAGATGCCTTAGTTTGCATCATTTTACTGCAATACACACACACACAAACACATGTAGGTTTTCATACAATAGTAATAAGTCTCGAAACTTTTTTCACTGGAACAATTTTCTTTTGTCTCCACCATAATCACTATTCATTTATTTTGTGGCCGACAATGAAATTTAGCGGCCCCTAAATAAGCAAAAATGTAGAAAGTAAGAATCGTTTGATAAAATATGATCAAAGAAAATTTGAAGGAATAATTAAGTGGTCTAGTACCACTTACCGTAAGTATAAAGACAGAAAGGCATTAGAAATGAAACAATCAAATACCATGATTATTTTTTAAGAATTTGAAAATTATGGCAAAGGGTCTTACAATATCTAATCACATACTGTGACTCAGTACACTTAGTCTTACATCATTCATCATTAATTTGAGGCAAATACATGATAATTTTCCAAGGAAACATACTTGTGAAATTACGGTATTCGAAATGATATTATACGCATTTACCTAGAGCTAACATTGGATAGATCAAAATTTTCCGTGAAGTTGTGCCTTGTGAAAAATAGTTTGGCAGAATTACCTCTAAAACTAGAAAAACACTCTGAGAGCGCAGACCTCCGCAAAGCAGCTATTTTCCACCGATGTCTTCCCTATTAGATATTTTCTCCTTTCCACCACTGGGGAAAATCTCTTTGACCTCTTCCATAGAGCTCAATGATTTCCACCAATAATTAAAGTACTTGTAAACATGCCGAAAATCGCCCGATTTCCCAATATAGACGCCTTTGTTACGTCATATACCGTCAGCTGCACGGCGCGCTTTGCCCTAGCAGAAAGTGGAGCACGCACTTTAGTGCGCGCATGCAAACCTCAAATATGCGCAGCCTGAACTCCCAAGTTCATTGACCCTACCTGTCAAAATATCAAAAATCCTTCATAAATTCCCCAAAAATTCTCGGACCACTACCAAAAGTTATTCGTTTGTTACTTGTGTCATTCTAAACCTTTCCTGCAAGTTTCATCCCAATCCGTTGACTGCTTTTGGAGTTATTTTGCACACGGACAAACTAACGAACAAACCAACGGTAACGGTAACGGAGGTAACTAGAGAAGCACTAAGAGCGCAGACCTTAGCCAAACATGCAACTCATTTCCATCACTGATCTTGTTCTTTCATAGGCTGCGTTTATCAACTCCTTTTCTCGGCAGAAACAGGTTATCCAAACAGCTTTCAAGGAATGTTTACGAGTTGATAAACGCAAAGCTGTTTTGAAAGCCCTTTAGGAAAGCCTTTACGAAAGGGTGCGTTTATCAATTCTCCTTTCTCGGCAGAAACAGGTTATCCAAACAGCTTTCAAGGAATTTTCACGAGTTGATAAACGCAAAGCTGTTTTGAAAGCCCTTTAGGAAAGCCTTTTCGAAAGCCCCAAATTTGTGACGATCCAAACAGGTTTCCTAAACAGGTTATCAGAAACCTGTTTTTAAAAGCCTTTCGAAGTTGATAAACGCAAAGCTGTTTTAAAAGCCCTTTAGGTCGCCCTACTGCGGTTACGCAACCATGCGTTTCCGGTTTCTGAAAAGACGCGCATCACGTAAAGTGCACAAGAGTACGTGTACACAGGTGTATACATACAGTTGTGTGTAATGCACGCATATGCTTGGAACAAGGAGGTGTTTCTTTCACCAACAAGGTTTGGGAAATAGAGTAACAACAGTCTCATTCCCTTTGATCCCATGTCTCATGCCGCCACTCAGAAATATTTGAAGTATGTGCTAAACTGGAGCTGCCTCAGAGATAGGAAGACAATTGATTCATGTGGCATGGTATCATGACTCGTCACTCTCAAAGGAAGATGTCTTTATGATGGTAATTGCTTTTCGCCGTCCCTTCTTAGAAAACAAGCGGTACATTAATAGTACAGACAGTCAGGGCTTTGGAAAGGGCTCTCGAAAGGGCTATGGAAAGGGCTTTCGAAAGGGCTATCGAAAGCCGTTTAAACAGGGGAAAGTTGATAAACGCAGCCGACGAAAACAACCGGCACATTAATAGTACAGGGAGTGGACAGGGCTTTCGAAAGGGCTATGGAAAGGGCTATGGAAAGGGCTATCGAAAGGGCTTTCGAAAGTCGTTTAAACAGGGGAAAGTTGATAAACGCAGCCATACAGATATCAGTGATTTCCACCCATACGTACTTATAGCATGCAGAAAGTGTTTATAGTAAATAGGTAGAGTGAAATTTGCGTTGTGATTGGTTGGATAGTATCACGTGATTGTGCAAAAATTTTGTTATAGTGGCACGACCGTGCCACTATTAGGCGCGTTTACACCGGATCTGGCACGACACCACGGCACGGCATCACGGCAACGCGAAAAATCGCTCCCCAGTAAATCCTATGAAGCCGTTTACACTGCAACGGTACCGTTACATTTGTCGGATACGGCATTTTTTGCCGGATTTGTGAATTGATCCGAGAGCCATTTTTGGAGCACGGCATTTATCACTTTTGGCCAATCAGAATCCAGAGATATTACGTCACTCTACAAGACTTCTCGAGAGAGCTGCTAAAAATCAAGCGGTGATCGAGCGCTGATTGTCTATGGGAATTTACATGTTATTGAAGCCCCCCTTTTTTGCACGTATATCAACGGAGTAATTTGATTTTGAGTTTGGCGCTGATTGTTTTGACTACTCGACTTGTAATTGTATTACCTCTGTTCTGACACTTCGACATCTTCTATGGGGGCCGCCATTTTGTCTGGACTAGGGGTTGTCATGACAACATCGGGTGATGGATGTCTACCGGACGGCATCCGAGCACAGGGGCGTCACCAGCTTTTTTTCAAGGGGGGTGCGTTATGACACTAAATGTAACGAGATTTTTTGGACAGATATTTGGAATATAGGAAGCTCTCAATCTACTAGACTTTTACTGTTTTTTCACTGGGGGGGGGGGGGGGGTGTGGAAGTGCCTGTTGCCCCCCCCCCCCTCTCCCACGGTTAGAACTGAAATTGCATTTTAATGTTGTAAATGATGCAATTTGACGCATGTTTTGCTTGTTTTATCGACTTGAAACAGTCCCACTTGTTTAAGGTAGCAGTATATTTTGATGTAGATTATCATTGAACAATTTGCCTGTAAAATAGTATCATCCAAATAAACTTCCTTTTTCAATATTTACACTGAATATCATGAACGCGGCCAAGCAAGAGCGAGAGGAGTGAGCGAGGGGAGGATGTGGAAGGGAGTGTCCCGCTTCCACGGTGAGCACTTTTTGCATTTTGATGTTGTAAAAAGTGCAATTTGATGTAAGTTTTTTGCGTGTTTTATCGACTCGAAACAGTCCCACTTGTTTAAGGTATATCAGTTCATTTTGAAGTGAATGATATTGAACAATTTGCCTATAAATGGTATAATTCAAATAAACTTCTAGTAATAAAACACTGATGTCATGAACGCGACCGAGCCCGGCCGAGCAAGCGGAACGAGCAAGGGGGGGGGGTTGTGGGAGGGAGTTGTCCCCTCTATAAACATGGATTATGGACTAATGACGGTGTGAAACGACAATTTACTGGCAGCAATATCAGGAGAATGGCATAGCGATTACATGCGAGCGAGCGTAGCGAGCGAGCTTGAAAATTTTGACATTTTACAGTCCAAAAACTGCCGTTTGTAGCCATATTCTTTTGCTTTGGAAATTAAGGGGGGGTGGTGCACCGGGCGCAACTGCTGGCAATTACTGGCAGCAACATCAGGTGAATGGCATAACAATTAAATGCGAGCGAGCGAAGAGAGCGAGCTTGAAAATTTGACATTTAAATACAGTCCAAAAACTGCCATTTGGAGCCATATTTTTTCGCTTTGGAAAAAAAAAGGGGGGCGCACCGGGCGCAACTGCCGGCAATTACTGGCAGCAACATCAGGAGAACGGCATAACAATTAAATGCGAGCGAGCGGAGCGAGCGAGCTTGAAAATTTTGACATTTCACAGTAAAAAAAAAAAAATGCCGTTTGTAGCTATATTTTTTTTCGCTTTGGAATTTAAGGGGGGGCATCGGCCGCAACTGCTGGCAATTGCTGGCAGCAATATCAGGAGGGCATAACGATTACATGCGAGCAAGCGGAGCGAGCGAGCTTGAAAATTTTACATTTTACAGTCTAAAAACTGCCATTCTTAGCCATATTTTTCGCTTTGGATATTAAGGGGGGGGCGCACCGGGCGGAACTGCTGGCAATTACTGGCAGCAACATCAGGTGAATTGCATAACGATTAAATGCGAGCGAGCGAAAAGAGCGAACTTGAAAATTTTACGTTTTACAGTCCAAAAACTGCCGTTCTTAGCCATATATTTTCGCTTTGGAAATTAAGGGGGTACGGGTGCACGGGGCGCAACTGCTTGCAATTACTGGCATCGACATCAGGTGAATTGCAGAACGATTCAATGCGAGCGAGCGAAGAGAGCGAGCTTGAAAATTATGACATTTTACAGTAAAAAAAAAAAAACCTGCCGTTTGTAGCTATTTTTTCGCTTTGGAAATTAAGGGGGGCGCACCGGGCGCAACTGCTGACAATTACTGGCAGTAACATCAGAAGAATTGCATAAAGATTAAATGCGAGCGAGCTTGAAAATTTTGACATTTTACAGTCCAAAAACATGCCGTTTGAACTTGAAGCTGTATCTTTTTTTGCTTTCGAAATTAAGGGGGGTGCACCGGACGCAACTGCTGGCAATTACTGGCACCAATATCAGGAGAATTTAAATGCGAGCGAGCGGAGCGAGCGAGCTTGAACATTGACATTTTACAGTCCCAAAACTGCCGTTTGTAGCTATATTTTTTCGCTATGGAAATTAAGGGGGGCGCACCGGGTGCAACTGCCAGCAATTACTGGCAGCAACTTCAGGAGAATGGTATTATGACTAAATGCGAGCGAGCGGAGCGAGCGAGCTTGAACATTTTGACATTTTACAGTCCAAAAACTGCCGTTTGAAGCTATATCTTTTCGCTTTGGAAATTAAAGGGGGGGGGCGCACTGGGCGCAACTGCCTGCAATTACTGGCAGCAACATCAGGAGAATGGCATAACAATTAAATGCGAGCAAGTGGAGCGAGCGAGCTTGAAAATTTTGACATTTCACAGGGGGGGGGGGGGGACGCCCGGTGCGCCCCTCCGCCTGGATCCGCCCCTCCGCCTGGATCCGCCACTGGTAGTCAAGGGTGTCGGTTTATGTTCATGACTGGGGGAGGTATGACCAGCAAGGTGGCGTCGAAGTGACCAAGCGGGGGAAGGATGTCCAAAATCTGCACTTTAGAGCATCCCCTAATTGTGCGTGTTTGTTTGTGTGTGTGTATTATATACATGTAAAAGTTAGGAAATAGCCCAGGTCACGTCTTGTTATGGCAATGCAAGACATTTTTATATAGACTAGTATGTAAAGGAACATTGCAAAATCAATGATCTAGCTTTGATATAACGAAGCGTAAGGTACAAAGGTGTAAAGTCTACATCACATTTCGCAACATTATAGCGACTCTTTTTGCCGTTCGGATGTTCTGAGCACACCCTGCGCACATCCTGCTTATAATATGCGGAATGCCAACCAGGAATCACGCTGAGTCACAATCTTTTGTCGGCTCCGGGCTTTTTGAACAATGTTTCACACTATATACCTATTTAAATATGGTTAAAAGAAATCAATAGAAAAATATCTCATTTCTTGATCACCCTTTCATTCAAAAGCAGTTTACTATCTCTTGAATTACTATTTTGGTAAGTCTTTTTTTTACCAGCGGATGGGATGGGGGTGGGGGTGGGAGGGCACCCCCTTCCCGTGCGCCCCCCCCCCCTCCGTATTTACGCCACTGCTTTGGGATGAAATAATTTGACAGATTTCTAACAAAAAAGCAAGAAAATCTCTTCATCGCGGGAATTATGATTATGTGGGGTGGGGCAAATGGTGCGCTTGCCTTCCAATATTTTTTTATGGGGGCAAAATCTTCTCATTTCGGGAATTATTAATTATGGTGGGGGGGGGCAAAATTATAATATGCTTGCCCCTCCAATATTTTTATGGGGGTAACTTTTCTGTCAAAAAAAAAGGCTAGAAAAATCTTCTTGTTTCTGGAATTATGGAGGAGGGTGGGCAAAATGATATGCTTGCCCCTCCATTCTTTTTTGTTTTATTGAGGCTAAGGCTCGCTCTTGGGCTTGCAATATGGATTGGTCTGAAGTAACGTATATAGATCCTACATACTTGTAAGTAGCACACGTACATGCAAACGTGTACGTGCTCCGTACCGTAAGGATGTACGGTACGGTCGATACATAGTAAACACTGTATAGAATACTAGTATAAAGTGTAATTTTTTGTGTGTCCCTGGTGCAAAATTGAAAAAAAAAAATATAGAAAAGAATAATTATTTAGCGTCCGGCGTTGAGGTAGCTCGCAGACTGATTTTTTTTTTTTTTTTTAATGGATCTGAAGGGGGGTGCGTTCGCACCCAACGCACCCCCCCCCCCTGGTGACGCCCATGGAGCACGGTATTTTTTGCCGTGCCGTATGCAGTGGAAACGGGAAAACGGCGTGCCGCGCAGTGTGACGTAAAGGAATGCCGTGCCGTGCTGCCGTGCCGGATGCGGTGTAAACGCGCCTTACAGTGCGTGCCTACGCTTTATGTACGAAGAGATTCGCGCGAGGCCTAACGGTTAGGGAGGCACTAGGGCCGATGGACGTAGTAAGACAAGGCCAAGCATGTCAACGTCATGCGCGAGTAGAGCTCTGGACGCAAAATGTAGGAGTTTATAAGCGAGTCTGCTCTGTGATGTGCCATACGCATACACGGCTGTACTAGCCTCGCATGCTGCGTACAGTTTGTACGTAAAACACGGTAGGTTAACTCTGCGTGCAACAAGTGCAGTGCCGGCGGTACGGTGAGTCTTGTTAGATCTAAATAAGGGCCTAGACCTACGGAAATACATGTTCTATTCATGCACCAGTACTGGACTAAAGAACTCCAAATACTAAATTATCCCTCGTGCAGTTCTATTCACCTCGGCCTGCAGCCTCGGTGAAACAAAACAGCACTCGGGATAATTTAGTATTTGTCGCTCTCTAATCCAGTATAGTGCCTCATAGAGCATGCACTATCTGTATAATAGTGTGCTGAAAGTCGCCCGATTTCCGAATATAGAAGCCTTTGTTACGTCATAAACCCTCAGCTGCACTGCGCGCCTAGCAGAAACTAGAGCACGCACCAAAGATGATAGAGATAACAAGATACGAAGGCGCGCGATAACAATGGACACAAAATGGCTACCCTACATGACGATACAAAAGAGAACTAAGTACAAACTCAGTACACCTAGGAATATCATTTATTTCCAAAGGTAGTGGCATTTTTATTATCCTAAAAAGATTTAAAAATTATATTTGTAGCTTTTTTCGATTAAGGGCATTATTTTGAAGAAAGAGATTTTAAAGTAATAAGGATTATTCCGTGGAGGTAAATATTTGGCAACAACATGATCTCACAATCAAAGACGCTTGATAAACAACAACATCTTCAAAGACAGCGCGTCTCAGGCAAAGACACACGTCACCTGAGACGCGCTGTCCATGAAGCCGCTGCTGTTGTTTATCAAGTGTCAAGACAGCGCGTCTCAGGTGATGTGCGTATAGGCTTGAGGACCGCGCGCTGTCCATTTGTTTTGTACAGGATTAGCGCGCACTTTCGTGTCTTATTAGTTAAGCGTCTTTGGCACGCACTTTAAAGGTGCATGGTCCCCGTGTTTTAGTCAAATGCGTACGCGGGCGCACGGCGCAAGTTTCCTATAGAGACCTACGCTATCGACTTCTTTTGGCGCTTACGCTTTGGCCCACTTTCCCGAGTCCGAAGAAGACCGATTCACTGTAGTCAGTGGTCCGATCACACTTCGGCTCATGATTCGGCTGAGGGGGATGACAGCTTCAGCAAACTTCTTTTGTGATGTCATAATAACAAGCACATATGCACGCACCCTGGCATTACTACAGACTGCGCGATGCGCAGAGAAGACAACAAAGGCAACGTTACTTAGCAACACCTACGCACTTTACTCTTGATGACAGCTCTACTTCGGTAATCTTCGGCAGTATCATCAACAGCGCCATCTACACTACCGGGACTATGCCCCTTTAATGCGCGCATGCAAACCTCAAATACGCACAGCCTGAACTCCCTAGTTCCTTGACCCTACCTGCCAAAATATCAAAAATCCTTAATAAATTCCCCAATATTTCTCGGATCACTACCGAAAGTTAATCGGTAGTTACTTGTGTCATTCTAAACCTTTCCTAAATTTTCATCCCAATCCGTTAACTACTTTTTGAGTTATTTTGCACCCGGACAAACGAACGAACGAACTAATTAACAAACAAACCAACGGTAACGAAAACATAACCTCCACCCTTGGCGGAGATAAAAATGGTCTTACTGAATGTACCTTGCTATAATACGTTATGTACAGTGTAACATATAACATATCATTTCACTTTGAAGCTTTCATAAATGGAAATCAAGTTTGACACAGTTTATGGTTATTTTTTTCTAGTAAAATAAAGTTTTCAGGGGTAATTCCAACGACTTCATGTCGTTGTCACTGATGATAGAATTCTTGCAAACTTCTGTTTATATACAAAACTTGTATGTGCTTATTTCACTATACACATCACATACAACATGGTACATGTAGTACTGAACTTCAATGAACCTTAAATAATATTGCAGTGTAGAAAATTAGATAAGATCCACACAATTTTGAACTTCACAGTTCATAGCGAAAAGAAGTACAGTGATTTGATGAACCTTAAGAATCAGTGTTTAAGAATATATAAAAACTGAAAATTAATTTTTTTTATCTACACAGTTCAATGATCAGAGAATTGCCATAATTTGATAAACCCTAATTATGTTAATAATAGGATCTAAAAATGGGAAATAAATGCATATGTTAACTACACAGGTCACAGAAAATAGAATTACCGTAACTACATAGTATTTTGAAAAAGAAAAAACTGTAATGTGATGAACTCTGAAATTCCGTATATGAAAGAGATAAAAACCATATTTTTTTTCAACTACGCAGCTAATACAAAAAAAAAATCAAGCACTTGATGCACCTTGAAATTTAGTGTTTATAAGCAGATAAAAACCAGGCAATTATTAAATACACAGTTCACACACACCAAAAAAAAAAATAGAAGTAACGTAATTTGCTAAACCCTTATTTCAATGTATGAAAAATGAACAAAAAGACAAAGGTTGCCTGCACATTTTTCTAGAAAAAGGAAAGAACTGTAATGTGATGAACTTTAAAAATTCAGTGTATAAAATTCATAAAAATCAGCCAATCGTAAACAACAAAGAATGTTGAAACAGGAAGAACTGTAATATGACGAACTTCAGAATTCAGCGTATAAAATAGACAGGAACCGGTCAATATTGTTAACTGCACAGGTCATAGAGTAAGAAAGTACATTATGTATTATAGTTTGATGAACAATTAAAAACAAATAGTATGTAACCATTTTATGAAAATCAAACAATTTTAACTACACAGTTCACAGAAAAACCAAGAACTGTATTGTGATGAACTTTGAAATTCAGTGTAAAATACATGTAGATAAAAACAGACTATCGGTAACTACACAGTTCATAGAAAAATGAATTATTATAATCTCATGAGCCTTAAAAATACGTAAAACCCAGAAAATCGTTACCTTTACAGTATACTGAAAAAGGAAGAAGCGTAATGCGATTGACTTTAAAATTGTGTTTACAAAACGATTAAAGAAACAGACATTTTCTTTCGTTAACTACGCAGCTTATAGTAAAATAAAATCAAGCATTGAAATCTAATGCATCTTGGAATTTAGTGCATATAAATAGATAAAAAACAGATTTTTGTTAACTACACTGTTCACACAAAATAAAAGTACCGTAATTTCATTGTATAGAAATGAAATGAATAAAAATGACAATATTTGGCTACGCATTTAATAGGAAGGGGGGAAAACTGTAATGTGATGAACTTTAGAATTCCCGGTATGAAAGGAGATTGAAACCAGACAATAATATTGTTAACTACACAGTTCATAAAGTAAGGAGGTATTATAGTTTGATGAACAATAAAAACAAAATTAGAGTATAAAAGTGTATGAAAATCAAGCAATCTTTAAGTACACAGATCATAAGAAAAGCAAGTAGTCTAATGTTATGAGACTGCTAACATGATAAACTTAAAATTTAGTGTACAAAAATATATAAAAATCAGACGATTTTAACTGCACAGCGTACAGATAAAGGAAGTATTGTAATCTGATTCATCTTGAAATTCAGATTTTGGAAATAGATAAAAATCACACAGTTATTAACTACACATTTTACAAAATAAGGGAGAACTGTTATGTGATGAGCTGTAAATATTCAGTGTATGAAATAGACAAAAACAAGACATTTTCTCTCTTTTTTTTGCCTAGGCAGCTTATAGAAAAAAAAACAAGAACGGTAATTTCATTAACCTTGGTATTCAAAGTATAAAAATAGATAAAATCAGACAATCATTAATAACACATTTTATAAAAAAAGCAAGAACTGTAATTTTATCAACTTTATGACATGAAATTCAGTGCATAGAATAGATTAAAACCAGTAATTTTTCAACTGCTCAACTCTAGAAAAAGCAAATACTATAATATGATGCATCTTGAAATTCAGTGTAAGAAAATAGAAAAAAAACCCCAGACAATATAACTACAGAGCTCGTAGAGAAAGGGAGTTCAAACCTGAAGAATCAGTGTATAAAGAGGAAGAGTTCCTCTTTCCAGGACCCCACAAACAACACGCACCACTTACGCATACGCAATATACTAAAAACCCACATGCACATTACACATTTTATATGGCAAGATACGATTTTTTTTTCTGGTCATTTTTTTCTTATTTCTTTATTGCGTTTCGAAGTTTCTTTTTTTGTTTTTTGCTTACCAAAGTAGTTCAGCGTAATCCAGATTGGTGAAAGTATACATTTATACCATGATTGACACCGGCTCTTTCTCTCTCTTTGCATGAGTGACATTCGACTGTTTTGTGTGTGTGTTTTTTTTTTCACTGAACAGACCAATGTTCGAATGCTATATCACGAATCACAAGATGATGATTTCATTGCATGCCTGAAAAGGTATCATCGGAGAAGATACCTTTAGCCTAAACGGTTTCATAGCGACTATAAACATTCTATTGCTTACAGATAAGATGCATTGTGAATGAAACCTCCATGAAGGAGCTAGGTGATCCAAAATATGTTCAATGTCACACTTCTTACGGTTTGTACACTACTGTGAATTTTAAGCCAGAGTGAAAAGGCAAACAGATTTTACTTGACAAACGCGCAGTTAACATGAAACAATTCTTAGATTTCTAATGGGATAAGCCACGTTTACGGCTGCTTTACTTTGAAACCATTGAATAGAGGTATCCTTAAATACCACTTATTCACTATATTAAGAGCTGGGTGCACGTCATGAGACCGACACCCACGAGTCATACAGCCCACAAGTCATACAGCCCATGAGTTCGACACTAAGCCAACAAGGTCCACGAGACCGACACATTACGCGCCGTGTTGTATCTGTCGAACTCGAGGGCTGTTTTTACCATAGCGTCGAACTCAAGGGCTTTATTTGCCTAGTGTCGAACTCATGGGCTCTATGACTCGTGAGCTCCGTGACTCATGGACCTGTTTTCAATGTAGAACTCGTGGGCTGTATGACTCATTGGTGTTGGTCTAGTGGGATGACCCCGAAGAACTTGCTGCCAAAAGGCGCTAAATCCTTTGAAAATGATGGATTTAGCGCCTTTTGGAAGAAAGCTCTATTATGTAAAACGCAACTGTGAGGACGAAATACTTACATCATTGCTATAAACACACACACACACACACACACACACATAAACACACAAACTTGACAATTATATGAAGAGTTTGTTCGCAAAAACCGATAAGTCCATATTTGCCAATATCAAGACAACTTGAGCCACTTTCGAGATATGGAGGAAGAAGTAAAGTTCAACACTTTCACTTGATCTTTGACCTTTTGACCTTTGATATTTTTGCCAAAAAGATTTTCCAGGGAATCTCTATTGGATAATACATGTACACACCTAGTTTTAAAAAAAAATCCTGCAGGTACTGCCCTTGACCCTTGATCCCTGACCTCTGACCTAATGACCCCCAAATTACCTATAGATAATATCTGCCAGTCAGTACATGCATATACACTATGTTCCATGAAGATACCTTGAACCACTTCCAAGATATGGAGAATAAAGTAAAATTTAAACATTTTCAGTTGACCTTTGACATTTGACCTCACGACCTGAAACTCTCACCAAAGAATCTTCATTGGTTAGTTCATGTATACACTAAGTTTCAAAAAAAATATTTTTATGCATTGCATAGATATGGGGGAATAGTGAAATTTTGACCAATTGACCATGATCTTTTTGACCTTTGACCTTGAGCATGTACACCCAAAAGTTGATAGGCACAACATCACTCCCTCATACACATGCATGCAAAGTTTCATCAGGATACCTCCACAGGTTTTTTAGTTTACGCTATAAACAAAATTGGGTTACAGCTCGTTATTCTGAAGGTTCGTTATTCCGAAAGCTCTTCATTCCAAAGATTCGTTATTCCGAAGGTTTGTTATTCCGAATGTCATTTTCTGATTAACAAATCTTCGAAATAACGAACCTTCGGAATAACGCCACAAATGTTTGGATTAACGAAGCCTTTGTCATTTTCGGATTAACGAACCTCTAGGTATAGGCCTATATAGGGATTTTGTGTGTTTCGGATTAACAAACCTTCGGAATAACGAACAGCACCCCAAGATTGATTACGTATGGACGGAAGGACGGACAGACGAAAGGACGGACGGACGGAAGAACGGATGGACGAAAGGACGGACAACCCGAAAATATAATACCTCCGGAACCAATACGTGGTGGAGACATAAAAAAGGGCATAGTATATATTAACGTGAAACCGCGATATACGCAGAGCTCCACCACAACCTTTAAAAATCAAAAACATACATAATGACACAACATGTATCTCACACGAAAAACTTTGATATTTTACAAAATTAATTATATTACGCGGGTAGATGCGGTTCAAAAAATACAATACTTTATACGAAGTAACCTGAGAAAAAGAAATCTTTGATTTCACAGTGTCCAACATGCTCGTGTTTGTCAGGCACAAAAGCTTTTGAAGATAGCCAGTTACAAGAAACACTAAAAATATGTTCTCTGTCTTGAATCTTTAGCACCACGACAATTAGACTGTTGTGATTGACTCGTTTTAGCACACATTATTCTATGTCTAAACAAACAAACAAACACACACACACACATAATTCAGTTAATGCTAAATAAAATTGTCGGACAGATATATTTACATTATCGCATA
The DNA here is from genome assembly GCF_040938485.1 of Diadema antillarum. Taxonomy (NCBI): domain Eukaryota; kingdom Metazoa; phylum Echinodermata; class Echinoidea; order Diadematoida; family Diadematidae; genus Diadema; species Diadema antillarum. The sequence goes on from NW_027270960.1 coordinate 5,044,552, forward strand.
AAAAACGCAAAACGAAACTGGCGATTTATTCTTATCAGATTACCAAAGAGTTTCGGTTGTATTTTTTTTTTTTTTGCAACTCAAAATGTTGCCGGTCATGGATGAGAAAATGGAATGTATTTTGCGTATGTTATTGTCTACAAACATTGCAACATATATCGCTACTAGTTGTTTCATTTAAGTTGAAATTCAATTGAAACATACAGTAGAACAGAACAAGCACATTGCATAATAGTTGGGTCAGTTAAATACCGGTTAGTGATTGGCTAAACACAGTCATGGAGGCACATTGGTTATGTTCGCCCATTTTCAAGTAATAAATGACAAACGATACCAAACGATTGAACGATCATATTTTCACGCTATCGATAGGATAAATTTGCCTATGATGGTATTCGACTTACCCATATGATATAACAAATGATGACTTTTGTTATCGGGAACATGTACCAAACGTTCCACCCTCATGGTTTGAAATGCTATTGAGGGATGTTATATAAAGTCCCTCGGGACTTATAACGTCCCTCAATAGCATTTCAAACTCTTCGGGTGGGACATTCGGTATGTTCCCTCCCCGCCAGTCATCATCTATATAATGTCAGCTAGGGAAACTCTCGATTTCCCGGAAGAGACCGTTATCTCAGAATGTCGAGATAGAGCGTGACATTACGCAATCGCCGAGGATTCCCACGCTCAGCGAGACTTTACAAAGTGAATGGCGAAGACTTTTCAGTCTCTGACACAGCTTTCGAAAAGAAATTATGTAAAATAGCCAGCATTTTTTACGCAAATTTATGATAGGAAAATTACATTTCTCATCTATATTCAAAGTAAGAAAATGCGTTGCCATGTTGGCTTCACGCTTTTTAGATAGAAAGACACATTAGTTTTCAAAAAAAAAAAGCAAGGTTAGCCTTCCTCTCAGCTACAGCCGCTGTCCTTCATTCCCCCTGCAAGAAAAAATAAAATGTGTGTGTCCGCAAGAGAGAGAGAGAGAGAGAGAGAGGGAGAGGGAGAGAGAGAGAATGATACAAGAGGAGAGATTGGTATTGCTTGTGATGAGGGGGAGGAGGGGGAGAGGGAGAGGGTGAGGAAGAGAGAGAGAGAGAGTGAATGGGGGAGAAAGAGAGGAAGGGAGGGATTTAGAGGGGTATCGAAGACTGCATGTGTACAGTGTATCCATAACAAAGGTGTATTGTATTGAGCAAGCATACTATAAACGGTGCATACACTTCTGATGAAGAGATACACCTCTGATGAAGAGATACACTCTCGAGTTAATCAAATCAGGTGACCGAGAGGGAGACATTTCGTCAGCCGTAGAACGTTTCCAGGGTTGACCGCGAGGAGGTCAGTTACTGTGCTATTCCGATTACATAGCTATGATCTCCTCATCAAACTCCTTCGAGACCTACTTCTATATTAAAGAGTGGCTTATCTACAGATGGGCGCACCGGGTGTTTACTCCCTCTTTATTTTTGGTTAAGACAAAAGAAATATTACAAGATTGGGGCGTATCCCACTCACTTTAATTTTGTAAAAGCGTCTTCTCTTTACGGAATTCTTGGATCCGCCCCTGATAAATGACGCCTGAAACCAATAGATGAAACCTAGCTTCGTGTCCGACTAGCCAGTACCCAGCGCTCTCTTCCTCAGCATGTTCTGCATGCTTAACAGATGGTTATATTTCCGTCGCCTGTTCCTGAACTGCAGGATGGATCCTGCAGTTTCAAGGTTGCAACTCAAGCTCATGGATAGAAGATGCCGCTGCCACGTTGGATAATGGAGGGATGTTGAGGTTTGCGTTGGTACTTCCGTTTGTGCTGGTGGTGGTGCTGGTACCGGTGTTGGAGCTGGTGTCGGTATTGGTGTTGCTGCGGCTGTTGCGCTGGGTTATTGTACAATGTTCCTCGTGCTCCTGTAGATCTACGTGAGCTGTACGTTACCCTTTAACTCTCGTCACCTTAGCATATGCTCTAATACTAGGATCTACAAGTTGGAATAAATATGAGAAATTCACATCATAGGGAGGCAGCGGACAAAAACTGTGAAAGTGATGTTGTTGCGAGTCGACATACAGTGTATTTGAAAAGGAAAAAAAATCCACGATAACTAGGCAACCTCATTAAATATCTTGAGTGAATAACTGTCTTACGCAGTGGTTCTTTTCTTATTGCATCATAATGTCATAATTACGTCATCAAAAACATAATTACAATGTATGTCAAAAAATGGCATACATCAAGTTATTCTGGTCACTGCGTATTAAACCCAAAAGAATCATAGGGATAAAAGGTGAAAATATTTCTGACCTGTTGAGGAGATTGTGCTACCTCAATCATGAGACAATCCATCTGGCCATACGACAAGTATTCATACAGTCTCAACACGGCTTTAAAGGGATGGAATAGTATTAGCTAAGGTGAGGATTCAGCTTTTAACTTTTTGCGAGATAATCCGAAACTACTCCATGGATTGTTAAAGAGTATGCAATTCTACGAAGATTTTCAATTTCTTTGATGAAAAAATTGTTTTAATAATGCCTGAGATATCTAAAAGCAAAGTAAAACTAAGCTACCCTAATAGTACCACCATCTATTGGGATCGCTTTGTTTTGGATATCTCACCATTTTCAAACCAATATTCATCAAATAAACTTTGAATTCCTCTCAGAATTATGTGCTCTTTCATATTTTGTGAGAGGTTTCTAATCATCTCTACAAATTATCATTAAAAAAAACATTGGAAACCGGAAGCCCCATCTCAACCGAAACTACGCCATTCCTTTAATCCTTAATAACCAACGTCTGGAGAATACAATTGTAGCTAGGTCATTCGTAATAACTGTTTGAGGTTTTGATCACCATTTGCCAATAAAAGCTGTATTTACAGGTACCCACTTGATAAAAAAAAAATTGTTGGATTGTTTTCTATTGCTGTTCGTAAGACGATATTACCGTGGTATATAGATAAGCAAACGAGGAAGAACTAAAAAAAAAGTACAAACACTCTTATATTACTCCCTTTGGGAAATACGACATTTGAAGAAATGACTGTCTCAAAGATTACGCAAATGAGCAACTGACGATGCTGTGGAAGCCTATTTGTCGCAATCGTTTTACTCGCTAATAGGTACTCAGGTATGGAAGATCACAATGAATCGTTTACAGGAAAAAATAAAACAAGAAAGAAAAAGGAAGAAACATTCACCTTTTTGTGCTTCCATCTATGGACCAACATTGATGTCTTCGTAGATTTCCGCCTCATTCTCCGGCTCTTTGCTCTCGTCTTCAAGTGTTTGGTACAAAACGACACAGCTATTATGATTCTCGCCACATTGCTGCTGAGATGCAGGTGCCTCCTGCCGTTGGCCAGTGTTGCAGGACGCATTGCAATTGGGGAATGTAGGCTGGCGGTCCACAGCCTCGTAACTTTGATCGACCATGTGACTGGTGGGGGGGTACTTGGTGGTTGATTTGGGCGTACAACATGCTTGACATTGCTGCGACAACTGCATCCTCCCCATCTGCTTTACTTTGGCCTTTGGAATGGTCAGTTAGGTAAATCTTTGTTGCACACCGACTGGGTTTTACTGGAGGTTTCTCTACGTCAGGAACTGCATAAGAAATTTCGGATCGTCCATCGATACTCTCTTCGCCATCGAGCTTCATTGCGGAATCTTCATTTTTGCTTCGCCTATTCCTGACGTGCGGGGTGGAACCCTGCAGTTGAGAGTTTCCTGCTGGAGCTCCTTGCAGGATGCTGTGACTCACTGTCACGTAAGATGCCGAAGAGGGTGTTGGAGTTTGTGTTGGCATTTTCGTTGGTGTTGGTGTTGGTGCTAGTGTCGGTGCTGGTGTTAAAGCTGGTGCCGGTATTGGGGGTTGCTGTTTGTGTTGCTGTCACGTGGTGTGATGGGTTGTTGTGCAGTATCCCCTGGGCATTGAGGCAGAGGTCGATTCTGACCGGGGCCTGTTTGAACCTGATCTGTTTGTGAAGTCTCCTCTAGCAAGTGATCTCGTTTCAGCACGAAAGGGTCCTGGGGGTCTGGAAAGTTATTTTGTTGCTGTGTACTTTGTTCCTGGACGGGTGCTTTCATGCAAGATCCACTTTGAGTATTCGGTGACCCTTCAGTTCGAGTCTCTGCAGCATGCAGCTGCAGGCGACTCCCGGAACTACAAGATGAAGTGAATGTTACTATTAGTCACATTAAGAGGCAAGTCACAATAAAGGCAAGGATCAAAGAAGGTAGGAGGCTCATGTGTAGTTATAGTAGTCACGTTTAAATGGGGTGAACAAAAAAATGGAAAGTATTATTGTACAATACCTCACGTATCTTGAGTACTTCGTGCTTTCTCACCATGTGCCACGCAGTATTGTTAAACATTGTTTCATATCGACCAGATTTTTAAAGAGGTTTTTATCCTTGCACTTTGGAGCAGAAAATACAACGTAGGCCTTGTCATCTGTAACAACTATGTAAGATTTAATCATTACTTGAAGTTTGGACTGATGTAAATTCTTCTCATACTTGAAGACTTCTCTACTTGAAGTTTAGGTCACGTACTTTCAGAATCACACAATTACCCCTTTCCACATGGGAACCTGGACAGGTGGCCTGTGTATTAAGTTTATGGGGATTTCAGAATTTTGAACGGGTTACCCACTTGTTTGTAGTACGTACCGTGTTGCTAAGTTGATATCACTTTTACATACAAATCAAGGTAAACTATCCAATACAGGGGAATGATCTTGTAAATTATATGAAATACCACATCTCAAAAAATGGGGATGACACGTTATGATATATCTATATATATTTTTTTTTTTGGGGGGGTACTCAAGTTATGGAATAGTCATAATGAACCATTATTTTTGTAAGAGATACAACATGTTGAATAGAGGAACAACTTTGTGACCGTGCACCACAAAACGAACAAAAAAAGTCGCAACCCTTCATTTTACGTGAGGACTCAAAACAAGTGAAATGGGTCAACTAAGTCAATCTTGAGATTTTCATATTTTCTGAAAGAGCTATCTTTCTTCTACACCATTCATTTTAGTTTGGGATCATAACACAAATGAGAAAATGTATTTTCAGCAGTTTTTCTACAACCCATTTTTGGGGGAGAGTAGAATGATCAGGTATGTATTAGAGGCGCCTTTTAATTTCTTGAAATCCTTGGTACAGCTTTCACTTTCAAGCCTAATAACTTTTGAAAGGATGATGCTACTGCTTTGTAACTTGGCATCAATCATGGACAGAATGTGTTAATAGAACATGCTCATTTCAGCTTAATCTGATAGTCTTTTCATTGTTGTTGCTCCCATGGTTGACATCCTGTGTTTTGTTCCTTTTATCGCACAGCTAGCGCGGCTTTGTGAAAGATTAAGCGCTTGAATAGACCCTGTACATCAGAGCCTCTTTTCTAAGTTCACACTTTTCCAGAGTGTGTGCTTTCTTTGCAGTATTTAGATAGGTTAGGGGAGTCCATTTGAATTGAGTTAAATAATCATTTTAAAGCTTAGAGAATGTTCATTCAGAATCTGCCCTCAACTAAAAATCCATGTCTGGCGACTTTTTGTTGTTCACACTTTTCCAGAGTGTGTGCTTTCTTTGCAGTATTTAGATAGGTTAGGGGAGTCCATTTGAATTGAGAGAGATACATCATTTTAAAGCTTAGAGAATGTTCATTCAGAATCTGCCCTTAACTAAAAATCCATGTCTGGCGACTTTTTGTTGGTTTTGTGATGCATGGTCACATTTACGGCATAGGTTGAAACTAATACATGACAGCTGTCCTCTAATCAGTAGTAGTAGTAGTAGTAGTAGTAGTAGTAGTGGTGACAGTATTATTATTATTATCATTAGTAGTAGTAGTAGTAGTAGTAGAGCAGGCCTACAACACAAAATAAAAAAGGAAAAGATATTGACCTTTTCTTCCATTGATAGCATAGGAGCCCTAATGCGATTGCGATGATTGCCACAGTCATCACCACCATCAAAGGGATGAACCATTTAAGGAAACCGTGCTCTGGGCAGATGATAAATGTGAATGTATTGAATAGCTTATGTCAAGTCAGAAATACTTCACACCTTTAAAGATTCAACAAATAGGGCCTAACTGTCATTATTTCCCTCACAAATTATTTCTTGTTCAATGACTGGTCGAGAGCATTGAAGGGCTGAAACATATTTCCACATGAAAACCCCTTTCCCGTCAGAAAGCCCAATAATTTCTCCTGGAAACGAGTAGATAAAATTATATTTCGCTGGCAATAATTGCTAAACATGACACTAATACATCACAAGTATACAGTACAATTTCTTAGATATTTTTTTCTAGAATGAATAGGCATCGCGCAGGAATACAGCGTATATACCCACTTACTCTGTTGTTATTCTTGAATGCGAAGGATATGAAAAATATATATATATATATACCATGTAATTGTCACTGTTAAATACAGCTCGATGCATTCCATGCCCAATGGAAGCATCATTTAGGAATTCATTTTCTCTAGGACAGATGTCCTGATAGAATTTTGATTATTTCACCGTCATTGCATGGTGGAGAGTGACTTTTCAAATAGACGACTTTGGAGTAGATTCTTACTTTGTGGATGCCACCTATATTTTAGAGGTGGCTTGACTTATACAATCACTCAACATTATCAAAAGGGGATATGTTTCCTTTTAAAGTGGGTGTTTTGAATCATGAACAGGTGATACAACACTGACTTTAGTATTGGGCATGCAATGATTTATCATATTAGTGACGGTGAATTCTGTAATTAAATTTGCCAACAACCGTGCATATATATATGGATTTTTTGTTTTGTTTGTTTTAATCGGTTTCTCCAGTTATAGTTGGTCTTAAAAAAAAAAAAAATCCGCATTTTAAACTTCCCCTAATCTGATTACTCACGGGACCTGCGGCTGTACAAGCTAATGCTTTTACGCAGGCCCCATATTTTTTCGCATCATGACCACAGTTTAATTCGCATGCATACAGACCTTGTGTCTATACCAAATCAAACTTCTGTACATTCCGATGAAGTCTCATCTAAATTACATTTTGTATAATTTTCGTATTTATATACTTTATTGTGATATATGTGAGAAATATGAAAATAAATTGAAATGAAATGAAATGAAAAAATATATATATATATATGGGTCAGAATTTTGAACGATGTACAATTGAGCCAAAACAAGGCAAAATTTGAAAAGTAGGAAATTCTCCAAATCATTTGTCTTACCTGAAAGAGTATAATCCAAGCTTTAATATGAACCCAATTATACTGGGATTTTCCCAGAGGAACAAGTTTTTATTCACCGCGGAAGTTTATCATGTCCAGAGCAGCGAACGTCCGTGAGGAATAGTACTGCACATACATTTGAATACCATTTAACATAGTTTGCAAAGATCTGATTCAGTTCAAAATCGTATCGAAATATCTTAAGGGACATGTGTACGTGTTGGCAGAATATTAAGCTTGTACTCTTAACCTATACGTAATGGTAGACAACTGATGATTTAACCCAATTCGTCATTTCTGTTGAAATATTGCTCTTCCGCTAAACACTTTCTCCACTTTACCCGCATCTTACAGAAACTCAATATTTTGACCTCTCATTTCACTATCTCATACTTTAATCCTCACTCCCAAATAATAACATACCTTTTAAAGATGTATCTGATCTAGGCAGTCTTTATAACCCAACAAACATAGCATAGTTTTCATCACGGAGGTTCGCATATAGCTCACGGACGTTCGGAACAAACAAGATATTGAACAATGCAGCTCTCTTGAGTTGGAAACGCATTCTACTCACAACAAACAGCAATTTCATGTCGAGAACAAACTCCTCTGCAAAATCCTGAATAGATTTTACCAACTCTCAATTATAAAAGCTTGTTTGTCTTCTCATATTGAGGAACCAAAGAAAACAATTTTTCCATCTCTCCTAAATGAACGCACAAACGTACGCGTAATCTCAGTGACGTCGTCTATCCTTGAGAACGAATATATTTATCAAAATTCCGTTATCACGAAGTAAAGATTCAAGTCCTAAATTTGTTATCTAAAGTCTACAATGCAAAATTTGCTTATAACCATTATGGTCACAGCCAAATATGACAAAGAATTAACATTAAAAAAAAAAACAAAAGAAATGTGCTCCGTTACAGAAATACGAAGTTTAGCTGGGGAGGGCAAATGAATACGTTACGAAGAAATCCCTCTGCATTAGCTCCTTGTGTTACACACTGTTACCGAGGAGAATTTGTGTTGTTCTATTAGTCAGAAATTATATTAGGTTCGATACTGCGAAGTTTCATCATAACAAGGCACAATAAGTCCATATAACTTGGATGGATATTTGTGACTTCGACATTATACAATATGGTTTGTTATCACAAACATTTTGTAGCGCGTCATTTCGGAGGCTCGTTATTCATACAGTTTGTCAATCCGAAAATCGATAAAGTTCGTATAATCATAAGCTTTTTTATTCGGTAAATAACGGAATCTCCGAAGGTTAAACGAAAGGTTTATTAATTGGAATATGAAAAATCAGGTTCGCTTATCCAATATCGAGAAACAATTCACAACCAAATCCTCCAAATTTAAAAACCTCATGATAACCGTGTTCACCTAAACGAATATCAAGCTCATTCCACTTTTAGAAGAAAGGACCTAAAAATAATAAACCTTGATATTTAATTTTCGGACTAACAAATTTGCGGAATAAGAACATTTTTAATAAGAAACCTTTTGAATTAACTACGAACACTTTTTTTTTTCATTTCCGGAATAACAAACCTTTGGACATTCGGAGTAACGAATCTTTGGAAGAGCGAACGAATCAAAGTGCAACCTTAAACCTATTCTTAATCATTACTTTTTTAAGCATGTGTTTTCAAAGTAAGCACAAAAGCACAAAGAAATTGACGATCTCTCTGTCTCTAAAAATGTAAAATGAAAAAAAAAAACCTTGGAAAGAATTAAAAATTAACATTGCTTTTCATTGATGAGTATAAAAAAAAACACCATGTCATGATAAGCGGAGGATTTGCGTGTTTTCATCAGACAGAGGAATTTGGTATAACGGGAGTGCACTGGCATTTTTTTTTCTCTGTGTGTTGGAGCTCGATCCCTTCTCTGTTTCTTCTCATTTACATTCAATTGCTGCCACGTCCTTTTGAAACTTTTCCGTTCTTCTTCAACACATGCCCATTACAGACTTCTTCCGTCATTATCCTGAATGTGATTGCGTAGCACGTTTCGGATTTGTTTTGTTTTGTTTTTGTTTTCTGTTTGGTCGCAGCATGTTCAGGCTACTTAGGGAATGAGAGAAAAATCGTCGTGAAGAGAAAAATAAGAATGAATTAAGGCATTTAATATCATGACAATTACAGCGAACGTCCGTTATGGCGACCAAAACTGGATGTGTTCTGTTTGAGACGGCAGCTACCATACTCAAATGATAAACACATGGAGCATCTGTCACTAAAAAGTGGCGCTGTTCTTCTTTCTCCTACTATGTAATCCATTGACTTATTCTACCAACGAACATCCGTGACCAAAACGTTTTCCGTTTTTTATAACAGGTAAATTGAGTGCTGAACGTTATTCACTTTTGGATATGAGCGACTCGGTGATTTGGTAATATTTTCAAGTAACATTAACTTAATGTGCAGTGATATATTTGTAATTATCAGAAATTTCCTTTCTCGGACAGAACGTCCGTGAGCGAAACTTTCAGAACCTGTAACAGTAACCTGGAACCTGGAACCTCAATAGAAAGAAATTTAAATGCACAGAAATTACAGATTACGCAAAATTCCATTTTCCTATAACTTTGTTTTCAGTGTTAAGCTGTTTTTGTATAATTAGAGGGAAAACAAGCGTAAAATTGTGAGTAAATTTTCAACGGCTTGTTCATCATGATCACATAGCACCTTAAAAATTCTGAAACTACTGCTCTAAACTCATTTTTTACTTTGTAAAACTTTATTTGTCGCTATTGGAGCCAAAGGTTTTAAAGAATACAGGACACTTTCGGGATAAGGTATCCCTATCGGTGGGATTGCATACGTCACGGACGTTCGCTGGAATTGTCACGGACGTTCGTTCTACTACTAGGGTCATGTTCCAAGACGGATAACTAATCGGCAGAGAGCACCTAGCCTTCCCAACTCTTTCAAAAATTTGAAAAGGTATTGACAATGCAAATTATAAGAAATTTGACACCCTTACAACATATGTATTGCTCAGAGGGGGATCAGGAGGTGAATTTTTAGAGAAAATATTGATTATTTTTCATTTCAGTTCAGTTCAGTTCAAATTTATTTCATATTTCCATTTTCTCAATAATGAGATTACAAAATTATTGACAACAAAACAAGCATACAGAATATATACAATCATGTCTTTTGATTGTAGAAGAAAAAGAAAAAGAAAATATACTTGACACAAATGTACATGGTCATATCGTGTGAAAATGTCACTAGTAAGTACAAGAAATATGATGGGGCCTATTTTTTTTTTTTTTTTTTTTGCTTGGTTTTCTGTGAATTGCATGGTCCAAAAACTGCGGACGAGCCTCAGTCCGCTCGAAAAATGACATGCAGCTCCTCGGCTAGAGAGCCAAAGGTAAAATGTACCTTCGCAATCAAAGCAAGATGGTATCCCACTCGAAAACGTTTTAATAATCACGGACGTTCTTTTTTTTTCACGGAGGTTCGTCTCAAAAATATAATTTCGATTCCTATTTGACAAAGGATGGACAGAAACTCAAAACAAACATATTATCGTGTGGTTAGATCTTAGTTGATTACGACTCAGAACAATATCGCCAATAACGTTTGATGGGCTACGATCTGTATTAGAAAATAGCGGAAGCACGTCCGTGACGCAAACTGAGTATAATTTTGCATAAAAGAATGTTACGTCCCATGTACAGCCAGCAGACGTACATTTTTTTCAGGAATTGTTCATTAGGTGGAACACCAAATTTTCGTATACATTGCAGTTGGGACAACAAAGTAGAATTTGCAACAGCGATAGAAATAAAAGCATCACGGACGTTCGTCTGTTTAGGGCTTTGATATTTCAATTGTTCTCTGTAATTTCATATGTGCTCATAAAGTTCTTATAATCTTGTGGTACATACCCATGATATGTCAGATCCAGAACATGGTCAAATATTAGATGCCACGTACCATAAAAAAGGCACATCATTAGTTTGAAAGACATAAATTATTGTGAAAATAGCGTTTTTAATGTATTTTTACACTTTAAGTCTTTGTCAAATGAAAAATATCAGGCAAAAGTCGACCAAACCATACATTTCCTGAAAGGAAATTTACCAATCTGTGAGATGACATGAAAAAATCTGGTTTCGTAGATCCTGACGTGTTCTAAGGGAAAGAATGTCATAAGGTGCGAAAATTGGCAATTGTACATCGTTCAAAATTCTCACCCATATCAGTTATATATGTGTGACTCTGCACCTCAAAACAAACAAAAAGTCGCCAGACATGAATTTTTAATTAAGACCATATTCTGAAAGAGCAGACTTTAAGCTTTAAAATGATGTATAACTCAAATCAAATGGACTCTCCTAACCTATCTAAATGTTTGAAAGAAAGCACAAACTCAGGAAAAGTGTGAACTGAGAAAAGAGGCTCTGAAGTACAGTGTCTATTCAAGCGCTTAATCTTTACCAAACCGTGCTGGCTGTGCGATGACTGGGACAAAAAACAGGAAGTAAACCACCAGAGTAACAACAATAAAGGGATTATCAGATTAAACTGACATTAAGCATGCATCATAAACACATTCTGCCCATAATTAATGCCAACTTTCAAAGCAGTAGCTCTATCCTTTCAAAAGTTATTAGAGTTGAAAGTGAAGAGTGTGGACAAGGTTTTTTCAGAAATGAAAAAGGGATTCTAAAGACACACCTAATCACACTATTCTAGCCAAAATGTTCGAGATAAACTGCTAAAAAACACACTTTCCTGCCCGTTTTATGATACCAAATTTTAGCATAATGTAAAAGAAGACCCGCTCTTTCAGAAAATATGAAAAAAGTCAAGTTCGGCTAGGTTGACCCATTTCACTTATTTTCAGTCCTCACGCAAAATCAGTGTGTGCGACTTTATGTTCGTTTTGAGGTGCACGGTCACATATATATATATATATATATATATACATGTGTTTACATATATTGTTTGGTGAATGGTGTCAATTCCTCTTTTTTTCCCACTTCGCTTTCATATTGTGCACACATACAAATATGTTCATGCGCTGATCAATCTTGTGCTGACACCAAACATGACTTAAAGCCGGCAATTTACGCATCGAAAATTCACTGAAAGTTGACCAATACAGAATTCAGCTATTGTCTGGATCTTGATCTAGAGTGGCTTGTCATCACACTAAATGGCAAAATCAATGTCCCTCATTGTTCTTACGTAATACATAGGAAATATGGAGTGACACTTGACCGTGGATATATAAGTCATACATTTATGATACGTGATCAAGTAGGAACTAATAGATCCCTCAATATGTTTAAAGCGAACAAAAAAAAAAGAATTTAGTGGTTTGCGTGATTGTGCTTTCAGATAACATGTACAAATAAAAAAAATGGTGCCAGAATAATGATTGTTTTTTATCATTTTATCTTTAGGCGTTGCAGATAATTACCGTTACTCAGTGATATTTGGTCTTTGGCCTCGTGATCTAAGAATGCGGATAAAACACAAACAAACGAGAAAACGGTCATGTGCAACCGTGTTGTTTGAGTCTGTGTACATAAGGCTGTACTAGAACACATTACTACAGGAAGGTGAAAGTGAGTTGATTGTACTCACTAGTCGGGTTATTTGTATTGATATAGAGATGGTTTCATACCTTAATGTAGCATTAAAGCAAAGTTTGTTTGTTTGTTTTTTTAAGCCTGGCACATAGCCTTATCATGGCGTTGCAAGTGGTATAAAATTCAATTTAAAAAGGACCATGAATAAGTATGATTAGTTTCATGAAGGCGTTATATTACGTAATGGTAGTTTCATAGTGTAATGGAGGAAGCACTGTGACCTACGAAAACTCCATACGCTAATGGCTGACACCGCATACAGTAAACAGAATTAGTAATGTATTCATCAAGAAGAAGCAAAAAGCAAACAAACAAACAACAACAACAAAGAATTCTCACTTGTTATCTCTATGAGCTGGTCATCTTTTTTTGGCTACCCCCGCCCGAACACACAATAAGATAGATATGAATACATGATGTACATACATGTATACACACATGTAAGAAAAAAATATAAGAGATAGATTTATATCGATGCATAAAGGCATGGGAAGGGATTTGAATAAATATCGTACTCTTATATGCGTGAATACACATTATTGTATGATTTTTATGCAGCGGGCAATATGTTCCCTTTCATCTTTGATATATATAATTACCCAGCACACTCCCCCTCCCAACACCCACGCATATATATATATATATATATATATATATATATATATCAACATTTATTTATCTATCTGATGACATGCCCATCACATGCATGCATCACATGCGTACATAGGACATTGCTATTGAACACAAGAGGATATACATTAATCCACACATGTTATACACAAGTACATACTGAAGTTAAATCAGGGGGTTGTTTGGTTTTGTTTTTTTTTTTTTTTTGTTTTTTTTTTTTGTTTTTTTTTTGGGGGGGGGGATCTGTCGAAACGTTACTCACAATCCTGTTCCATACACAATTTTGTGTACATTTGACAAATTTGATATATTTCCATGCAGATACAAGAAAATAAAAAAAGCAATACAGCCAAGCACGGAAACTTAGTATACAATTACGATAGAAATGGTCAGTGACATACTGCGACGTTGGAGTACTTGGAAAATGTAAGCATACACGACGGGATGTACATAAGTAAATTTGTTTAATTGCAAAGTGGCCTAAAATCCTCGGTGATATGAAATTGGTGGATCGGACTTACAAAACGTGACCAGCATAACCAGCAAGCAAACGACGAAAAACAAAATAAATCAAAAAAGACCAACAGTGATACAAAAACAGATGCAAAGACATTACAGTCCATGAAACTCAATAATAATGAAAGTAAGATGACATAGCCAAAAACCTACCAGGTGTTCAATAGTATTTCGCCTAAAGTCTATGACATTGTGAAAGTATTCACATTTTGTGGTATATAGAGGTACAAATAAATTGTTACAATTAGAAGATATTAGTTGAAATAAAAAAAGATATTGACACAGAAATGCAGAAATCCATGCATGTGGATTAACCACAGCAACGAAACACAAAGTTTAGTACACTATAAAGGGTAACAACAGCACTTTACAATGGGGAGCTATTACAATGATTTAACTTGTAAACATACGTAATGGTGTTTGATATTATATAGGTAAGCCTTCAGAACCGCCTGTTCAGGTGGTGACTTCGTCGGAATTTAAAGAGAGGAAAACATAGGAAAAGAGGAAGAAGATTATAAAAGAATTCATTCAATTATAACAAAAATAATATTTATGTTTCTAATAGTATCACTGAACAGTATATACTAGCTGGCAATTTATACTTGCCGGTTAAGGTAGAATATCTCAGTGTATAAAAGCGAGCGTGTGAATGCGCTGTTAGTTATTACCACACTTGCAACGTGCCGTGTACGTTGTAGTGGGGCAGATTTGTGAAAAAGATGCTCACATCCGGCGGAAAGTATGAAATTTTGCATATAGGGGTATTTTGGTGCGCTGATTTCAAATCTGCCGGATCCAAGAGATCTGACCACTGGGTCGGCAGCCATTTTGAATTCCAATATGGCCGCCGTCAAAGATCCCTATCTTCAGTCCTGAATGACATAGGCCATTGAAATTTGATACATAATACCAAGGTGATAGGATAACTTCAATAACAGACTTATTTGACATGTCTGACAACCTGCACGGTAGCCAATATGAATTTTCCTATACAGTTGCCATGTTGGAGTGTTGAAAATCTCTATCTCGGGTTTGTAAATTAGGCTACCTGATTGAGCGCAAGTTTGTAACTGATTGAGTGCGCGCTGCTGTATTTACATTGTGACGTCAGTGAAAGATGCATTATGCTTTATTTTTGCTGCACTTTTTGGCATGCCCGTGAATGTTAGTCGAGATGTTTGTCTTGGCAGCCATATTGGAATTAAAAAATAAACAAACAGGCATTGCGTTTGTCAGACGCAAAACACTATTCCATTTTTTCAACTCAGCATGTTAAAACACTTGTTTGCACCTAAATTCAGCGTCACTGGCCACTCAGAACTCGCGACAGGGATTTTAACATATCGTCGAGGCGGTCATATTGCAGTTCAAAATGGCGGCCAGTCGATGTTTGTCAGACACTTCAAATTAATCTGTCATCAAATTCAACATGTCAAAACGCTCTTGTGTACCAAATTTTGGTGTCACTGATCACCCAATATATATATATATATATATATATATATTTGATTTGATTTGATTTGATTTGATTTTATTGGTTCCTGCATTATATCATTGCTCATGCAGATACATGCACATATATATCATATACATTGATGGTACCATACATATAAATGGATATACATAAACATTAGTTGCTAACAAAGTAAGTTTCTTCATTACCTATACAGCAATACAGTTTCTTCATTGCCTTTACAATGTACAAAAGAACATATCAGCGATGCAATGAATAACGCAGAAGGGCTACAGCTTAAGCAATGCTTGATTTGCATGCAGCCCTCGTACATAATACATAATATATAGGAAAATAGGGGAGGGATGACTTGCATAGAGATAGGATAGGAGAAAGGAGAGGGGAGAGGTCTGTCTGCTTTCGCAAATACACAAAATTAGATCACCTGGATTACTGAATAGTAAAGTATTTTCTTACCGAGGTACAGGTGAACAGTTACAGGTCATGGTCGGTTACATAACATTACGCAAGAAATTCAGAACGGCGATAATTCCACGAGGGAATTTCATATACAATACAATTGCAATGACATTATAAGATCACTGATATCCAGAAAGCAGCATTGTCTTTACAGCTTTCTTGAAAGAATACATAGACTTTAAAGTTCGAATTTCTGAAGAAAGAGAGTTCCAAATATCAGGTCCAGTGTGTCTGATAGATTTCAGAGCCATCACCGTTTTTGGATTTTGTAGAAGAAATTTATCAGATTGCCTTGTGGGATAAGAATGTATATCCTTGTTTAAATGAAATAATGAGACAAAAGAAGATGGCAACTGACCGTTATACAAACGAAACATAAAAAGTGAATTTTGCAAAAAATTAATATCATTTACCTTTAGTGTTTTTAATTCTACAAACAAAGGATCTGAATGGTCCCGATGACCTGAATTGGTACATATACGTATAGCTTTCTTTTGTAGAAGCAATATACTGTCAATGTGACTTTTTGCAGTTGCCCAAACAATGTTACAATATGAGATGTTCGATAATATCAATGAATTATAAAGCATAAATAAAATATTCTTTGGGACATAATACTTAAGCTTACAGAGTATACCAACGTTACGAGATACTTTATTTGAGATGTATTGCACATGAGCATTCCATTTCATATTTTCACTGATATAAATTCCAAGGAATTTGACACTTTCTTTTTGTTCCAATAATATACCATCCACCATGATATTCAAATGGTGCATTTCATTGTTATGCTTCTTATTATGAAAATAAATAAAATTTGTCTTTTTTAAGTTGAGTGACAATCTATTGCTCTTAAACCATGTAGATAATTTCGGCAATTCAGTATTAAGAGTTCTTAAAAGCGACTGAAAATCAGTATTGGAACAAAATACATTGGTGTCATCGGCGAACAGAATATATTGCAGTAACTTAGTAGAATTTGTAATATCATTTATATACACTAGAAATAGTAGTGGTCCCAATATCGATCCTTGTGGGACGCCACAATGTATGGGTAAAACTTCAGAGTTTACCGATTCATAGTATACGTATTGCTGTCTATTTGATAAATAATTTTCAAACCATTCCAGTGGAATGCCACGAACTCCATAACAATGTAATTTGCGTAAAAGGATAGTGTGATCAAGAGTGTCGAATGCCTTGCTTAGGTCCATGAACACATCAGTGACATGTTTTTGTTCAGCTAAGGCAGTCGACACTCTGTCATACAACTGGGCTAGTGCCATATCAGTAGAATGAAATTTCCTGAAACCAAACTGGTCATGGTTCAGTATATCATTTTGTAACAAAAAAATCATACAGTCTGTTATAAACGAGTCTTTCTATGACTTTAGAAAGACTAGGAAGAATAGAGATAGGTCGGTAGTTCGAAACAAAAGAAGAGTCATCTTTTTTGTATATTGGAATAACTTTTGCAATTTTACATGCGTTCGGAAATACACCAGTTGACAACGACAAATTACAAATATGTACTAAAGGTGTCAATATACTCCCAACAATTTGTTTTAAAAGGGACGTGCTCATTTCATCATGACCACATGTATAACTTGATTTTAGAGAATGCACAATATCAAGGATCTCACTAAAATCCGTTGGTTTAAAAAATAATGAATTATCATTTGACGTGCCCAAGTACTGCGAGAAATCTGTCTGTGTATGATCAATCTTAGAAGATTGACTAGGACCAACATTAACAAAGTACTCATTAAAACAACATGCTACATCTTTAGGATTACAAAACGTTTGTCCATTATTCGTAATTTGAGATGTTGACACCTTCTTTTTCTTACCAATGACGTCATTAATAATCTTCCAAGTGGCTGACATATTTCCAATAGCATTTTCAAAAGCTTCCGCATAATACATTCTGCGGGAAAGCCTGATAATCTGTGTAAGTTTATTTCTATACGATTTATATCGATTAACATTATCATTATCAGGATACCGTAAACTGTTTTTATATAAAATATTTCTTTTCTTAATGGAACGGAAAATTCCCTTTGTTATCCACGGATTTTTTATTTTTTTATTGTTTTTCTTTTCAATTGTGGGGATATGTTTGTCAAAATAAGAAAGGAATGTATTCCAGAAGGTGTCATAAGCAATGTTTGGGTCTGCAGAAAGTAATACATCATCCCATGTTTCCGTGATTAAATCATCATTGAGTAATGATATATTTTTAGTGTGAATTTCCGCTTCTTCTTACGTTCTTTTTGCTTAACATAAGAATTCTGTGTGTCGCCACAAATGAAAAATATAGGTAAATGGTCAGAAATATCACTATACAAAAGACCAGATTTCGAATAATCCGTGTCAATATTCGTAAAAATATTATCGATCAACGTTGATGAGTTGACCGTAATTCTCGAGGGCTTATCGATTGTAATATTACAAAAATTTGCTCGCAAAATATTGCAAAATTTATTTCTAAGAATGTGCTCTTCTCTCAAGAGATCAATGTTAAAATCACCCATAATATATACATCTTTGTTTTCTTGATTAATCCGCTCTAATAAAACATCAAAATTATCCAAAAATGAGTTACTATCTGTATGAGGGGGCCTGTATATTACACAAAGTAATACATTTTTTCTATTATACATATTAATTTCAACACATGTGCAATCAATTTCATTTCCATTGTATATCAAATCAGGCCTTTCTTTATACGATAACGTGTCTGATAGGAATAGGGCGACTCCGCCTCCTCGTCCGCATTTCCTATCAGAGCGGACAACAGAATACCCATCAATGTTATATAAAGGGGGAGATTTGTCGTTAAGCCATGTTTCTGTGATACCAATAGCGGAGAATTTCATATTTATCATAGACAATAATAATTGCATGTTTTCATAATTTCTTAACAGACTGCGGGCATTGACATGTAATAAACTGAAAAAATGCTCATTATCAATAAATTCTGAATTGAACTCGTCAGGTAAATAATACCGATATATATATATACACATAATACCCATCTTTATACATACGTTTTCACCTTCTGAAACTTAATCATTCATATTCCTAGAGACTTAAGCTTTCCAGAAATGTAAGATTCACCTTATTTATCAATATCGAGCTATTTTTCTCGTTCATTGTACATGTACTTCAAAATTTCCTGCAACTGCTCGGAGACACAGAAATTTCACAATAGACGTCTCAGAGTCTTAGGCTAGCGAAGACATCTCTGCAACTAGGAAAATCTGCAGTCGCGAACTAGCTTCAAAGCCGGTGAGATACACGTTAATTCGTTCATAAACCGACACAGCAATATTTTCTCGGTATCTATTGATCACATTTTGAAAATTTCAAAGGTTGATAAAAATGGTCCTGAAATCATAACGCATTAACCAAAATTAAAGAAGTTGGTGTTATTCTAGTGGAAAAAGAATGCCCTTTCCAATAGTATGCAAAATAATAACATATTTGCAACAATATGAATATTGCTGAAATTAAAGATCTTAGGTGTTCCGTTCTTTATGCTCCACCCTGTATATTTCCTGGCTTGATTTGACCCTGTAGAGAGAGACATGATTTTGTAAGATTGTGGAAGAGCTCATGTTTAAATACATGCAAAAGCTTTCAAGCTTGTCAAGTGAATTGACAGTGTCACCCATGTGCCTTGACAAAAGAGAGCATCAATAATCGGGACTAGCGCTCTCACATCTAGAAATACTTGCCCCTACTGCAATTCGCTCTCTCTCTTTCAATGTGATGGCAACAATGAATTTGTGTACCTTGAATTGGAGCAGCAAATCAAAGTGCAGTGTAAAACTTACAATTTTAACACCAAATAGATCAAACGCACGCTGGAACACGCTTTAGTGGAGTACTTTATTTGAAAGATCAAATGTGACCCTGCACCTCAAAACAAACAAGAAGTCGCCAGACATGAACTTTTAGTTAAGACCATATTCTGAAAGAGCAGACTTTAAGCTTTAAAATGGTGTATAACTCAAATCAAATGGACTCTCCTAACAATTTGCCTAACCTATCTAAACACTGGAAAGAAAGCACAAACTCAGGAAAAATGTGAACTGAGATAAGAGGCTCTGAAGTACAGTGTCTATTCAAGCGCTTAATCTTTACCAAACCGTGCTGGCTGTGCGATGAATGGGACAAAAAAAACAGGAAGTAAACCACCAGAGTAACAACAATGAAGGGATTATCAAATTAAACTGAAATTAAGCATGCCTCTTTAACACATTCTGTCCATAATTAATGCCAACTTTCAAAGCAGTAGCACTATCCTTTCAAAAGTTATTAGAGTTGAATGTGAAGGGTGTGGACAAGGTTTTTCAGAAATGAAAAAGGGATTCTAAAGACACACCTAATCACACTTTTCTACCAAAAATGTTCCAGATAAACTGCTAAAAAAACACACTTCCTGCCCGTTTTATGATACCAAATTTTAGCATATTGTACAAGAAGACCCGCTCTTTTAGAAAATATGAAAAAGTCAAGTTCGGCTAGGTTGACCCATTTCACTTATTTTCAGTCCTCACGCAAAATCAGTGTGTGCGACTTTGTGTTCGTTTTGAGGTGCACGGTCACGTATATATATATATATATATATATATATATATATATATATTAACATTGGAAATATTTGTCCTAATCTAAGTCACTGTGCTTCTACTCTGGCATTAAAGGGGAAATCCAGTAGTATTAGTCTGATAAGAAAAAGTAAAATATTTCGAGTTCAACGGTATAAATTTGATCGAAATCGAATGAAAAATAAGGAAGTTATAACATTTTGAATTTTCGCTATTTTTCTCTCTTTTTTTTGGTGGTGGGGGGGGGGGGAAACAGTTCCTGTACAGTCAATATGAATATGCAAATGGCAAAGTCAGCATGTCGTTTCCTCACAACTAACACGATATTTTGTACATACAATATTGAAATTTCCAGTTTTTCATTCAAACGCAAAATATGCCCGAGGCTCAAAGTAACTGATCACTATTCTGAAGTTATTCAACCAGGAATAACGAAATGTTTCAGACTTTAATACCAGAAAAAAACATGTATTTTTTTATTTTTTTTTCTTCTTGATCAATGGAAGATTGTGAGGGTATGACATGGTAACCTCACTCATTTGTATATTCATATCCACTATATAAGAACTGTTTTGCAGAAATTAGCGAAACTTCAAAATGTCATCTTATTTTTCATCCCATTTCAGTCAAAACTTTTACCGTTGAACTCGTAAGATATCCTCTTTTTTTATTAGACTAACTTAAATTTGGACTGGATTTCCTCTTTTAAAAGGGTCTTCCTCATTATTATCAAGGATAAAGTGTTGCAACATTATACTTTTTGATATCAAATCAAAACATGGATGCTCATGAAGCGCATGAATAGCCAAATTTTAAGAGTATATTATAACTTACCGGATGAAATGGGCTCCACAGTTGTTTCTTTCCAAAAGATAGAAATGAATATAATACTATGACTGATATGCTTATTATCATACACACATAGTGATTTTTTTTTACGAGGATGTTTCTCGTACCATGACTGTTTACACAAAAAATATAGGCTATCCATATAATTTACCTATTTATGTGGTATTTTTTCAAACAGAAACAGTAAAATATCAAGAAGCTCCCACAGCTAAGAGAATGACTAGTCATCTTTGTGAACAAAGTACTTGTTAATTTCATCATTGAAACCTGTAAAATGAATCTGAAGTGGTTTCGACGAAATCAAGCTGAAATAACAGTAACTCTTCAGACATTCACACTAAAACAGTTACCTAACTTTATGTTTTCAAGTAACCATGGCAATGTCTTTCACTTAAGGTCCGTCCTTTCAAGTGCTAAACTAACAAATCAGATCCGGAGGTACTGTGCAATATCCTTTTCAGCAATATCACATAGCATGACGCTTGAGGTTAACTCTCGTTTCTGCATTTCATTATCATAAGCAATGTCTGTTGCAGATATGGCAACCCGTAGAAGTCACGAGCGTTCTTTCATGCCTATGCCACCTCGTGCGAATGATTTCTGAGCAACTATTTTCTCATCATGACTATGATATTTGCCAAGTCTCGTGATGCAAAATGTTTATTCACGTCCAAACCACTTTTGACCACTTGGAAGGCTCTATACGTACACTAATAGTTATTTAACCCTGTTGCATTTCTTCTGTTCGCCACAGTGTGTACTTACATCTTTGACGGTTAAAATGAATCTCGTTTGTTTGCCCATCAAAAGTTTAATGCGTGATTGTATTTTAAATTAATATGTCTCTGAATTACTCTTCTTGCGCATCAAGTAAGTTTCAAAATTGATTCAATACTATGTCACAGAGCTCTCTTCTCCATTGAACAAAACGGTCCCACATTTATTTTACCATAGCATCCTTTACCATACTTCTACAATAGTAATATGTTTAAAGGAAACCAAAGCACAAATGCACAAATGAATCGACTGAAAGCAGCAATAGAACACATCAGTGAAAGTTTCAGGAAAATCGGACAATTGATTCAAAAGCTATGCATTTTCAATGTTGTGATGCGGCCATCGCTGGAACAGGAGACTAATATCTTTCACAAAGACAGTTTGGATAGCAATATAAATAGGCCTATACAACATGAATAGAAAATTCAACATGTTTTCACTTTTCTAGCATAATGAAAGAGCACAAGACTTACTTCCTTCAGAAAGCAGGGGGAATGGTATAACCTTATAACATATGTCAGAAACAAAAAAAGAAATTCTTTGGAATTCCCTCAAAATTCCCTTTATACCTTATACTGTTGTTCCAAAATGTAATGACCTCATGACCTGCAGTAGTCTTCTTATCCAGTGATGACGGCACCGCATCATTAACATTCATAACTTTTGAATTTATTATCAGATTTTCCTCAAACCTTCAATGATGCATCATAGTAATATTGTTTTTTCCCTAAATCCAAATTCATACTTGGTCTTTGGCTTCGTTTAAGTTGCTTTTCCTCTATTACAGAGATGTTCGATTAAGTCAACATCCCTCAGACGTGTCCTTTCTGCTCCCTTCTAAAACACACTGGTAATTACGTATCACATTTGCATCGTCTTTTTTAAATTCAATTTACATCTTTAATCAAATTGCCCACATCGGCGATTTAATCCTCATGATTTTTTTCATTATTCTATAGTATCAAAAACCGACGAAATTTATCCCAGTGTCCACTTACCAATCTCATCCTCCATACAAGACGGTACTGTTGCATTCCAAATTGGTTTGTAGGGTGACTGTCCAGGCACGCACTGAATGGTTTGATTCCCGTTGACAATGTAACTTCCGTCACAACTCAGGGTGAGTGAGGAGCCGAGATACACGCTGCCATTCTTGGACCATTGCCCATTTTCCACGTTGCCAGGATGGTTGCAAAAGCCAGCATTGGCTTTGTTTGGAGGGAGGTAACAAAGTTTGGAGTTTCATGATAATAACATATAGAGCTGTGAAATTCTTTGGGCCCATTCGGATTACAAGCAAAGTAATGCAAAGTAAAGGGTAGGACCTATAGGGTGTTATCAATTGCAACGCATCTTATGTTTCCATATTCATTTTCTCTGATTAATTGTGATGTGATGTCTGTCGTTGCAAAAAACAAGAGCTACCCACTGAATATTGCGGTGAAAGGAAACACTATTATAGAATAGGTACATTCAGAATATCCATTCTTTTGAAATTCTCAGTTATTCTGTTAGAAAATAAAGTAAACTTGAAGTGAATTAAACAATATATCGACAAGTAACTGTTGTTCGTACGATTATTTGCTTGTTTGTATGTGGGGGAGTGTTGACTATAAACTCTGTCACCGATACTGTAACACAAAGACAGTCATGATGTTAAAAAGGTAAAAATTATGCTGATTTTTCTAACATATCAGAATCAAACCAAATCATGTCTGGACCCTCTGTGTAATGTAGTGTTGTTCGAGTGTTTTGCAATGTTTGTTATTTATTTGTTTGTTGATATATCAAATGATGAGTATTATTTGTGATGGAAAGTCAGATTATACCACTGTAGAGAGAGAACCATGTTGGATTTCCAACTGCTCCACCACACCGTTCATCCGTGTTTCCGGAACATGTGCTGTTACACCTTTCTTCATCCACTCCATCCGACGTAGCGCTGATTATCAGGTCTTTTCCTTCAGTGGTATTAAGACAATAGCATTCGTCTCTTTGGATGACAAAATAGTTTTCTCGCTGCTCTCTGCAGGTCAAGAGGCAGTCTTCAATAGACGAAATGGAGGTCGAATTCCGTAGATTAAAGAGATTCGCCTTAGGTCCTGCAATTTCATAGCAGCCTTGGTAACCAGGCCCTAGAAATCATTTAGAAGAAAACGATACGTGCAGAGAGGGTGGGGGTGGAGCAAGAGAGGGAGAGGGAATAGGCATGCTACACAGAGAAGCAAGGAGAGACAATAGGGCAATCAGAAATGAATAAAAAGGAAGTGATGAGAGATTCCACTGTATGAAAAACTGTGAAAGATGAGGTCAGTGACCTACCGACAATAAGACACGAAACAAAAAAAAAAAATGTCTAAATGTCTAAAGCTTTTAGGTGACACAGCAGAAAGCTACAGGACAGGTTAAGCCAATAGTTGCGGTGCACAGTGCATGTCCAGGTGAAAGAAAAAAATACCGAGTTAAAGCGTCACGTACGCTTGATTTATTTACGTGGGAGGGGAGGGGGGGTTGATTCAATCCTCCCCCGGCCACAGAATAGCTAAGCCCGGCCTGGCTAGGGTTAACATGCTTCTCCTCTCCAAAGGAATTGTTTTTAGTGGTCGTACACGGCATACAGACGCTATTGATAGGCAGGTTGTCACTAAACCGGGTTTGACTTTAGGTGTAAACGATAAACAGTTGTCAATTTGAATGAAGCATTAATTCTATGAAGAGCCTGATAAAAATGGTATATTTGTTTCTTTCCATAATAAATACAGTTATGATGTCATTGATGTGGAAATGATTACACATTCATAGTATTTAACATTTGGATATCTCACACTTGCATGCTTGCTCACAAATAAGATCATCTACACAGATACTTCAGGGGCGTCTATCGTAGACAGTTTGTAGGTTGCGAGAAACTTTTAGTTTTATATCTGAAGTTTTCTTAAGGACAACGTTATACTTACGATGGCATGCTACTTTTGCGATGTTTCCAGATGAGCATACATTAGCAGATGAGGAACATTCCTGTAAAATTCGCACGTCTGAGGCAGATTTAGGGTTTAATTCAAAGACAGAGTAGGAAAATTGAACAAACTTAAATTTCTATATCTATTGTAGAAGAGAGTAGTAGGCTTATACATGTACCCGTTCGCACCTCGTGGAGCAGTAGAGCTGTGGAGCGGTAGAGCTCCACAGTTAATGAATATTAATGAGCTCGTGAATATTAATGATCATGAATATGTAGAAATATGAATTTATGTAACGTATGCATCATGTATGAGTGTGAGATATAATAGTCTGTGAATGGGTGTGGCAATACCAATAGTGAATTGTGGAGCAGTGGAGCTCTATGACCTTGCGTATGAATCTTAACCCGTTCTGTACTGAATTCTGGAATTCCTATAGACATAATACACAGGCCACCAGGTTCCCGAATGGAACGGGTTAAAGTGCTTAATATATGAGTATGTATGATTGTGCAATTATGTAAATATGACTTGTTTATGCATGTGGAGCATGCAACCTTTTTGCAACCGATTGTATAGATTGTGTGGAGTGTTTGTTGTGGAGTCGTATGATTTTACACGATGATATGAAAGGGTAAATTGTATCAGCATATGCAAAGACTATGACATTATAGAGATGTTTAGCTTGTGAATGGGCGTGACAGTAACACATGTGGGCTTAAGTGTATTTGATATTTAATTGTGGAGCTGTGGAGAGTTATACTTTTATTTTTTTTTTTTTTTTTGCTCCGGGAGTCGTGCCTTTCTTTTTTTTTCTTTTTTTTTCTTTTTTTTTTTTGCACGATGATACGAAAGGATAATACGAATATAATTATGCAAATGCCTATGACGGTAACGTATGGAGGATTAAGCATAATCTGAAGTGAATTGTGGAGTAGTGGAGCTCCAAGATGACTAAGATATGAATATTAATTAGCTTTATTCATAAATGTTCATGAATATGTATTTATGTAAATATACGAATTACGCTTACGTTAGGGAGCTGTGGAGCTGTGGAGGGGACTCTTTTTGCAATCGATTTTATTGCTGGTGTGGAGTGTATGTTGTGGAGTCATATGATTTTGCACGATGATACCAAAGCTTGATATGAATATAACTATAACGTATGTAGGATTAGTCATCACCAAAAGTGAATTGTGGAGCAGCGGAGCTCCAACAAGATAACCTAGCATATGAATATTAATGTATGCAAATACGTATCAATCATTTATGATTGTAAGATTAAGCATGCTCAGGTGGGAGTTTATGTGGAGCTGTGGTGAGCGAGACTCTTGGAATGAATTCTATGGTTATTGCGAAGTTAGGTTGTAGAGTCATGCTTGCACGATAATACATACAGAAATTTTGATATCATTACAAGCATTCGTGTAAATGTGTCAAGATGATGTATGATCATAAGATAGGCCTATGATCACGTACCCGCTGAGCAGCGGAGTCGTGAAACAGTGGAGTTCCAAGATGATGCAAAATGTATACATATTCATGAGTTGACATCGCATGAACTTGAGGGTTTATGTGGAGTTTATGGTGTGATGGGGCTGTGCGCGTTTGTAGAATATCATGGAAAATTTTATATGAATTTGCATAACGTAATCGCATTATGGCGTGAATAAATGATATCAAAGTGAGAATGAATTAGAACTTTAATATTCCTAATTTTATTGTTCAATCACTTCATCGTTTGATCATTTCATCATTCGATCACTTTATCGTATGACAGTTTCATCCTTCCATCATTTCATCGTTTTATGGTACTACTCTCAGAGAGATTTAAAGGGATCGTATTTGGTTGAGACCTAATTTCAGGTTTCTAACATTTTTTTTTTGGTGACATAATGAGAAACCTCTTATGAAACATGAAAGAGCATGTAATTGCAAGAGGGATTCAAAGTTTATTTGATGAAAATTGGTTTTGAAATGGCTGAGATATCCAAAAAAGAGCGATTCTGATAAAGTGTGGGACCCAAATTTAATAACTATCGCTTTGTTTTACTTTGTTTTTGGATGTTTCAGTCATTCCAAACCCGATTTTCATCAAATAAACTTTGAATTCCTCTTAAAAAGGTATGCTCTGTACTATATCATAAGTGTTTTCTTGGTATCTCGCAAACATTTAAAAGCCAAATTCTCATCTCCACAACTGTACCATCCCTTTAAAGTCAGCTTTCTACACAATGTTGGAAAAGCAAACATGTAGACACACAAACTTGTATACAGTGTTTACACGTGCGAAGTAACAGTTTGTAGTGATAAAAAAGTACACTCTTCATGTTGAGATCGAGAGAGAGAGGACCGAACATCATGAATATTAATGAGATGAGAAGTATGAATTTGTATGTGTGTAAATGCATATGAAATATTTATGCTTGCAAGATTAAGAATCGTCAGTAGGGATTTGTAGAGCTGTGGAAGCGAGACTGTTTAAGTTCAACGGTCATTGTAGACTTAGGTTGATGTAAAGTTGCATGCTTTCACGATTTCTGAGTAAGGTTGTGGAGTCGTATGTTTACACGATAATACAGAAATGTGATATCATTGCAGGTATATGTGTAAATATGTAAACACAATGATCGCAATATAACAATTGAGTATACCCACTGAGCAGTGGAGTTCCAACATGCTGGATGACGCATGAAAGAGTGCTCATAGATGCGACTTAGACATATGGGTTCTTTGTCATGTTTGTCATGGTCACGACAACGTACCATACGACTCCGCAATTATCGTACGAGGAAAACACCTAATCTGTTTACTTCGCACTTGTAAATAATGCAGATGGGTTTGTCTGTCTACATGTTTGCTTTTCCAACATTGTGTAGAAAACTGACTTAAATCTCTCTGACATTAGTACGATGAAAAAATGAACATGATGAAGTAATGAAATGATGAAATAACGAAATGATTACACGATGAAATGATGAAATAACGTAATGATTACACGATGAAATGATGAAATGATGAAACGATGAAATGATGGAACGATAAATCGATGAAAAGAGGAATATTCGTCTGTTGAGAATGAGAAGGGCGTTAAGTGGTCTTGAACACTATGGGTTTTGTGGCAACTTAACGCCCTTATCATTCTCAACGGACGTACTGTCCTAATTCATTCTCACTTTTGATGCCAAGTACTTGCAAACATGCAGCTGTACATCAACCTAAGTCTACAATGACCATAGAATTCACTCTAAGAGTCTCGCTCTCCACAGCTCCACAAGTCCCACCTGATCATGCTTAATCTTACAATCATACATAATTGATACGTATTTGCATACATCAATATTCATATGTTAGGTTATCTTGTTGGAGCTCCGCTGCTCCACAATCCGCTTTTGGTGATGCTTAACCCTACATACGTTACTGTCACACGAATTTGCATAGGCCTAGTTATAATTATTCATATCAACCTTTCGTATCATCGTGCAAAATCATACGACTCCACAACATACAATCCACACCAGCCATACAATCGATTGCCAAAAGAGTCCCCCTCCACAGCTCCACAGCTCCTCAGCTCAAACATATATTTACATATATTCATGAATATTCCTGAATTTAGCTCATTAATATTCATATCTTGGTCATCTTGGAGCTCCACTTCTCCACAATTTACTACTGATGATGCTTAATCCTTACCGTTATTCGCATTGCATAATCATATTCGTATCAACCATTTGTATCATCGTGCAAAAACAAAACAAAACAAAACACGACTCCACAACATGCACTCCACGCTTCAAGCCATATACAATCCGTGGAAAAAAAAGACTTTAGTGTAACTCTCCACAGCTCCGCAATTAAGTATAAAAATAACTAAGCCCACATGCGTTACTGTCACACCCATTCACAAGCTTAACATCTGTGTCATACACTGTACATTACATAAATTGTAATCTTTGCATTATGCTGATATCCTTCGTGCAAAATCATACGTCTCCACAACAAACACTACACAGAAGCCATAGAATCGGTTGCAAAAAAGTCACTACCCACAGCTCAACATGCTCATTCATATATTTACATGATTGTATGTGACCCTGCACCTCAAAACAAACAAAAAGTCGCCAGACATGAATTTTAAGTTAAGACCATAATTATTCTGAAAGAGCAGACTTAAGCTTTAAAATGATGTATAACTCAAATCAAATGGACTCTCCTAACCGATCTAAATATTGGAAAGAAAGCACAAACTCAGGAAAAGTGTGAACTGAGAAAAGAGGCTCTGAAGTACAGTGTCTGTTCAAGCGCTTAATCTTTACCAAACCGTGCTTGCTGGCTGTGTGAAGAATGGGACAAAAAACAGGAAGTAAACCACCAGAGTAACAACAATGAAGGGATTATCAAATTAAACTGAAATTAAGCATGCCTCATCAACACATTCTGTCCATGATTAATGCCAACTTTCAAAGCAGTAGCATTATCGTTTCAAAAGTTATTAGATTTGAAAGTGAAGAATGTGGACAAGTTTTTTCAGAAAATAAAAAGGGATTCTAAAGACACACCTAATCACACTATTCTACCAAATATGTTCGAGATAAACTGCTCAAAAAAAAAAACACACACACACACTTTCCTGCCCGTTTTATGATACCAAATTTTAGCATACTGTAAAAGAAGACCCGCTCTTTCAGAAAATATGAAAAAGTCAAGTTCGGCTCGGTTGACCCATTTCACTTATTTTCAGTCCTCACGCAAAATCAGTGTGTGCGACTTTATGTTCGTTTTGAGGTGCACGGTCACATTGTATAATCGTACATGTTCATGAATTAAGGTCATTAATATTCATATACTAGTCCGTCTTGAAGCTCCACTGCTCCACAATTCACTATTGATATCGCCACACCCATTCACACACTATTATATCTCCACTCATACATAATTCATGTTCATTTACATAAATTCATATTCACACATATTCATGATCATTAATATTCACGAGTTCATTAATATTCATAAGCTATGGAGTTCCACCGCTCCACAGCTCCACTGCTCCACGAGGTGCGAACGGGTACATGTATAATACTTCTGAAGAGAATGAACAGTGCTTGAAACAATTCTTGATTTGCCATGCACCACATGGACTGTGCATGGACTGTGCTGCCAAGTTAGTTAAAGGCCTTGTTACCCACGCCGATGAAAATCGGCAGGGGGTTATGTAAAGGGTTCCGTATGTTTGTTTGTTTGTTTGTTTGTTTTTTTGTTTGTTTGTTTGTTTGTTTGTGTGTGTGTTTGTTTGTTTGTTTGTTTGTTTGTTTGTTTGTGTACAAGATAACAAGAGAACGGGTAAACGGATTTGCACGAAATGTTCAGGGGTTGTCTGGATAATGACAGGAAAGAATCGATTAGATTTTGGTGATAATCGGTTGACCCTTGCAAATTCTGTGCGACCTTTAAGTTTTGACCCCATGGTATAGTGACCACTCCGAAAATTTCCCGTTTCTCCCTTTGCGATTTTCCGCTACCATACGAAAACATAAACTCCCAAACGATCGGACTTCGCTGCTCAAATGTTCGTAAGAATTCCGAAATTTACGTTTAGGCCTATTTGAAGGACTATGTCCTTCTGGATTTATGAAAGTTCGTTCTCCGTCGTCACAAACTGGCCCGTATTTTGATGATTTTTCAAATTAAAATTGATTGTTTTTTTCGTTGGAGGAGCATTTGCTCGGTCGCAGTCACACTGCACGATATGCGCGCTCAATGTCAATGCGTGTGCAAGGCCGCTGAAAATGCATCGCGCTCTACCCTGTTGGTGCAAAATAGCATCGGGGACGTTGCGGCGCTCGTTGGTGACCGAATACTGGTGCAGTAGACATTTGCATTTAACCCTTGCATTGAATAATTCCCGTAGACACTAATCATAGGGGTAATTGCCTAGGGGGTACGTAAATTTTGTTTTTCTTTTGCGCTTTTGTGGATACCATCAAAGATCGTACACTCATACGACCTTTGATATCAACACACTCTCGGCTTGCTATAAGCAAAATATCCCGCAAGAAAACGGCGTATTTCTCGATTTTTAGCGCTTTTTCGGCGACCCATCGCGTAGACAATACTCTTAAAACTGGACTTAATTCGCGCGCGCTTGGAAAAGTTCCGAATCTGCACTTTTGACGGTGGAATTTGGGATTTTCGATGGATTTTTGGAGGAGACTAAAGGACTTTCCTGTGGTGAATGAGTGTTACCGTATGTGAAATGATGTGATTTGCGTGTGATGTGACTGTAGAACCAAAGATCGTACACTTCAGTGTACGATCTTTGGTAGAACGCACTGGCTGGTGATAAAGGACACTGTGATGGCAATTAAGTGACCGAATTCTGGTAGATGACCGAATGCACAGTATGTTTACCCCGACTTTGTACAAGGCGTGGGTCTGCCGCCTTTGACGGCCCCTCTCTAGTTTACCTTTAGGAGCGGTGATTTTAAAAATGTTCAAGATATCACATTTGATGCATGTGCGTAGGTCTGTTCTACCACAAAACATCCTAACATATAATTTTTTTGCAATAAAGCCTAGAATATAAGGAGATATGAGTATTTTTCTCAATAAAGCATAACTGTAGACGGTTTAGTCTGGAAACCTTTTTATTATAACTGTTATTCAGTTTGCGTATATCTAACAATACTTGACATCGATTTTACTGATTTTAATTTTTACAGTGGTTTTCATTTCTTACTCATATTTTAGAACTATTTTAAAGCACTACTGTGCCGGGTTTTGGTTTCATCTGCAAATGGTAAAATATGTCTTTAAGAAAAAACAGTAATGTGTTTTATAGTAAAGTTCCGGACAAGACCAAGTGAAGACACAGGTATCTATGCATACAAGATCAGCAATTTGGAAAAAGAAAAGAAACATCAATCTTCTTGTCTTGTTATAACGCGATATTTTCAATTCAAGTTCAAGTTCAAGTTTGTATAACATTTATTTTCCATCTTTTTTTCATGTAGGAAATCACATGCATGAAATTATTGTACAGGAAGGCAGAACCTCAAAAAAGCAAAGCTTGTGGTGAGCTGCCTTACAAAAATACATTACATCACAAGCACAAACACAAAAAACAAACAAACAACGAAAACATGATAATAGTTCCCATGACAACATTGAAATGAAATATTCCTCAAAGAGAGTAGTACAGAGAGGCAACAATGAGTATGAAAATACATTGTAGTGACAAGCTACAGGCTATGGCAAATGTTGCATATACCTTGGTACAGCAAACCTCGCACGAGCCGAAGCTCTAGGGACTGAAAAAGAAAAAGAAAATGCGACTTTCGCGAGAGTCGATTTTTTTTTTTTACTCACAGTTATGTACATGTATAGTATATTTGCATGCATGCATGTGTGCGTGCGTGTGTGTGAGTGTGTGCGTACATGTGCTGTGTCTATAGACCGATTCAATTTCGATGACCTATTCACCTACTGCCGCCAGCGGCGCTATAACGGTCGCCATAACTGGGGGCCAACGGGGGCTTCCAGTGAGCTAGCTACCCAGCGAGTTGCAACTCAGCAGCCTAGCGTACCCATCGCGCACACTTAGCCGGGCGCGGCCGCTGCGCCGCGGCCGGCGACCGCCGGCGCCGCGCTAATATTGTAATTGTTTACTCATTGTGTGGAAAAGTCATTCAGCGGCTTTTAATGCCTTTCTTTTGGACAAATTGAGTGATTCAGACATATTGATCTACTTTGAAAGCTACAAAGGAAGGATCAGGAAAACACATTGTGCAGTTGTTGGGTGCACAAATAACAGAAAAAATGGAAGCTGCACGGCAGTGTGTGAAATTCAGACACCGCTGACGCATGATAAATTAAGGCAAAATTAAAGACAATTAAGTGAAATACAACGGTATAAAAATGCACAAATTTCGAAACAAACTATGTCTACTAGATTCTCTACTTAATTTGGTTATCACTGCATATTCGTAAAATATGTTGTTCATCTTAGAAGACAAGTTTAGATCAAATAATTTGATAATTCGCTGCATTAGGTTTTTTTATCCTTGGTGTCCTACTTGCCAAAGATAGAATACACTTCTAGGCTAGACTTTATTATTATGACAAACATTTTACAGCCTACACTACAGCTAAATTAATGTTTCAAGATGCGTTAAATTCTTATATTTTCACTTCTTCAATGTTCAGCACTGAATTGACCATAGGCCTATTCAATTTTGGCCTGGAACTCTGAAGTTGACTTTTGATAAAGTGATACTTAATAATATTAAACCACGGATGGTGGCAAACATCCGTTTCATAATCATACTAAGAAAGTATGATTTAAAAATCACTTTTGTAGATCGTAATATTAGGCGTTGGCGTGATGTTATACTTAGACCTATTAAAACATTTGAAGTTTTGGTTGTAGACATCAGGCGACGCAGTCGTAACTTAAGTTAGGGCATATATACGGCCTAGAAACGCCTACATTTTGTTATATTCCGTTTGGTTTATTCAGTTAGGCTTGCCTGAAGTTATCGACAACCGAAAATGATATAGGATGTAGGGTTCTAGATCGAGGTCAATAGGTCTAGATCTAGTCTGGACGTTGCCTAGATTTCTACACAAGATCTAACGTTAGACAGATTCTACCCTGCTGGCCCGACACTCCCGAGTAGGCCTATCAAAAGCCTGCCCTAAAAAAGGTTAAGTTAACTGATAGCTTGCAATGTATTGCGCCATATTTAGCTCAAGATTCTTATTCATTATTTGTATTTAATTATATCAGTTAACTTGTCAACAGCCTATAGGCTTATTAGCAAGACGTCTGCTTGCGCCTAGCAATAATTCTCCCCAGCGGTTTTTCTTGCAAGTCTTACACCAATGTCAATATACGGGGCGTTGTACACGCGAGTACCCAAGTCATCGCCAAAGAAATAGAGTCTACATACATTCACAAATCGTACCGATAATTACCTTGAAATTCAAGTTTTGGCTACAGCCGTATGTCATCTACCCATTCGCTCATCGTCGGTATAA
This sequence comes from Diadema antillarum, assembly GCF_040938485.1. Lineage (NCBI taxonomy): Eukaryota > Metazoa > Echinodermata > Echinoidea > Diadematoida > Diadematidae > Diadema > Diadema antillarum. Next base: position 5,078,770 of record NW_027270960.1, read on the forward strand.
GTTGTTTGATTTTATTTGTTTTTAATTAACTAGCAAAAAAAAAAGTCGACTCTAGTTGTCACAAATCCAGATGCGTCGATCGCTGCCAGCGCCAGAGATAGCTAGCTGGCCGGCTGGCGCCGGGCGGTAAAAGCACTGGCTGCCGCTGGCACCCTTGCCACGCACGCACGGCGCTTGCCGACCCGCCCGGCCTGTTTGGCCCCCAGTTATGGCGTCGCCTTAAGAGGGCGCACTTCCATGAACAGTCACTTGAATCGGTCTATAGTGCAACATAGATAGCCACTGCTGGCAGACATTCTCTCAGCTGTGTGCTTTCATCCCTGCCGACCCTGAAACAAAACACTCTCCGAGACCCCCGGTACCCAAACTATACAGCCAGCCGGTCATGCACAAACAAGCAAGCTCCGCCCACTTGACCTGTGTGTGTGTGTGTGTGTGTGTGTGTGTGTGTGTGTGTGTGTGTGTGTGTTGTGTGTGTGTGTTGTGTGTGTGTGCGCGCGTGTGTGTGTGTGTACATGTGTTATGTCCACGGTGCAACACAGGTAGCCACCACTGGCGGACACCCTCCCAGCCTCGTGCCCCCATATCTCCGCCAACCCCGAGACAAATGATCCCAGGCCCATCCCACTTCCATTGCAGTCACGCACAAATAAGCTCCGCCCATTTGGCCTGTCACTAAAAATACTAAGTAATGAAACAGCGATTGGCTTGAACAAGGAGTTCTGGCTTGACATACATGGATAAAGTAAAGCAGTCGTATTGCTGTAATTCTCATGATAAATTAAAGTTGTAGAAGTCACCTTTGCTGGTACAAAGACTGCCGAGTTTTAACAATGTTTTCATGCTGGCGTCATTGATGTCATATTCAGTACTGTACCCCGTGACGTCAGGGTAACCGAGCTGTCGACAAGCTGTGCGAGCTGTGGCAGAATTCCAGCCGTCGGCACACACAGGTAGCCATGCCTTGGAGTGGTGGTGGTACACCTGCAACAAACCGCTCCACGGTGATGTGCCGTCAGATTGAATCCTAGTAGAGTACTCTGGAACTTGTAATGCACAAGACTTTACATGTTAAAGCGTATAACAACTGTCATTAAACATCAATTAATCTAATTCGGGTGTGGTTACTAGTTATCACCGCTAGCATGAATATCTCTGAAGATTAGCATTATACTTGCTTTTATAAATCAGAGGTGGGGGATTGGTGAAATACGACTTCCCGTCTAACAAGTCAATAATAATTATCGACAACGGCAATCAAAATTATGAGTATACCTTGTAATAAATTTTAATGTACGTTTTGCTAGAGCCGAATGTCAGAGTGTTGTACCAAAAATATGTAGGTATTAATTACATATCTACATATTTCTGATACAACACTCTGACGGGCTGGCACTTGATTCAATGGATTCAGATATCAATTCTCTGATAGAGCGTGTGCGTAGGTCATTTTGTATAATGTACGGTGCAAAATTAAGCTGAATAGGCGACTCTCTTGACCAGGTACCAATTCTATATCAAATATTCGCATATACAGAACAATGAATGTGTGTAGAATTCCGAGCGTTTGGTTCTAAGTAAATATGATGATGATGATGATGATGATAATAATAATAATAATAATAATAATGATGATGATAATAATGATAATGATAATAATAATAATGATTTAAGGTCTTATTTACCCAGCCCAGGGTAGCCTCTTCAGTGTTGCCACTACCAGAGGGCCTTGCTATTATTATCACCCTATCGCTATCAGGTACCCATTTATACACCTGGGTCGAGTGGGACATAGTGGGTAAAAATATCTAGTCTAAGCACCCCGTACCAAGGACGTAAACACTGGACGGGATTCGAACTCGGGTCCTCCGATCGGGAGTCGGCAGTCTTTTATCCACTAGGCCACAGCGTCCCAACAAGTCTGTTTCTTTTGCTTGTTGAATTTGCCTGTATATGTGTGTTTGTTTGCTTGCTTGTTTGTTTGTTTGTTTGTTTTTGGTCTGACCGTGACAACACAAAATTAAGAATAATGTAATAAAGCATGGCACTAATATGCAATAAACAAAAGGTTAAATAGTTCAATAACATATTGAAATAATACAATAAACGACTATAACGCAATTACCAGACAGACTTCGTATCCACTAACTACTACTACCGAACTTTCGCCTGGTTTTAATCCTTACAGTATGCAATGTTCCATGCGTATTCGAATGAATGAAGGCAATCAGGAGATCGTTGGTTCCATCTTTCTTTCTTTCTTTTTTCGTAGCTAGCACCTTCCACGTACTCGAACAATTTTCGATATAAAAAACAAAATGATGACGTATACAGGCCCCAGATACTGCATGACGTCTTACCCGAAATAACTAGCTGCTCGTCTTATATTCCTTCAAACGTAGAATGAAAGAGTTTTTATTGAATCCATATCTTGCAAACACTGAATAAGTTTGTAATGTCTCATGTAATAATACTGGGGTATGTTATTGTCCTATCAAACATACACGTTCTTGTCAACACGCTGCGGATTGCAATCTGGGCCTTGCCGTCACGCTCTCTGAATTTGTCTTTGCAATTCCGCACTCTATTTCGTCTCCTTCTCTCTTCCTTCTCTCTACATCTATCTCTCTCATTTTCTACCTAAAGTTCGACAGCAGGCACGAAATGACTGGCTGTATAATTCAATAAGAGTGTAGTGTATGCCTATAAAGTAGGCCCCATAAGATCATGTCCTACTTTGGAAAAAAAAATGAAAGGTATGGTCACTTATGGTTATCAGTATAGTTTTATTTTTCTTTTATTTTTAATCATAAAGGCATACGCGCTTCCCTTATTTGGTACCATTAAGTCACTTGGTCTGAACTTCTATCTGTTCTCCATTTCTCTTTACAAACACTGATTATTCGGGGCTTACGGCCAAACAAGGTTGCTTCCCATTAGGTCCCATCATCATACTTCTCTTTGTACAGCCCCATTTCGATTTTGTCCAGTTATCATCATAATTACTGTGTCATTATCATGTATGTATATTTTTTGTATATTGTTGAAAAGGCAAAAGAACCTGTGCTATTATTCTTCGATGTGATGTTGAAATATGAGAAGTAAATATGAAATGAATTGAAATTCTTTGATGTGATGTTGAAATATGAGAAGTATTATGAAATGAACTGAAATTGAAATTGAAAAAAAAACAGTGAATAATTGGTGCTTTTTTTTTCGTTGATAAAGGGCCACTTGTCGATCAGTTGCAACAGGGATATCGTTAATAAAGAACACGGTCAGCACTATATAAAGTTATCGTTCTCAAACCAAGACATGACTTGCCAATCGTGGTGCCTAGTAACATGAATGTGAAGGCATGGGTGTAATCTGAGGTGCATGGAGCGGAACAGTTTGATTGTCAAAATGAGGTGATTGGGTTGATTCGTGACACAAGGTCTTAAATGCATTGCTCCGAAACGAAATTGAGCGCTGGAATAGCGGAACTGCATAATTACAACACCGTCCCTCACTTTAACTGAATGAGAACTCTGATAAACACGAATACAAATTCGTTTGATCAATAAACAAATCCACTCCTACCCTACAAGAAATGCCTCCAATATTCATCTTATAAATCCCAGAACTTGTTTAGCTAAAAAATCAATTCGGCACACTGGCCCAGACGTATGGAATTCTTTACCATTTCAGTCCCGTGCAATTCGCACGATTGGTTCCTTTAAAAGATTTGTTAAACATATGCTTGTTGCTAAATATCAGTGACTTAATTAACATATCCAGAACATGAATTTCTTTTGTTACTTGAAGCATCTTCATTCTATGTTGTACTCTGCCTTCTGTTGTAGGCATGCCATGGAATGTTTCTCTATTTTTGTATACAGATGTAACTGGCCCGTACGTTGCTACACCCAGCCGTTACCTGGCAACAGGGTGTATGCACCTGCAATAGTGTTGTATTTGCACAGTGTGTTATTGTACAGTGAACGAGGAGTCTTTCTATTTCTCTCTCTCTCTCCTGTTCTTTCTCACCATCTTTCATTATCGCTGTCCCCTTCTTCTTTGTTTTTCTTTCTTAGCATCACCTGCGTACATGTCCGTGTATGTTTTGTTGTGTAACTGTCTTTGTTGTGTAAAACTAGTTTGTCTTGTTGTAGTTAAGTAAACCGACAGTTGGTTGAAACTGTTTATTCATTTATCAGTGTATGAGGCCCCAATATCAAGCTCGGCTTACTGGGGATCCTCCTGTATGGTACCTTGACTTTTTGTTTATTATCATTATGTCTTCGTTCTTTGTCACAAAGATTTGATTACCTGTCATGTGCAAAATCAGCCATGAATTATTATAAATCATGTGTTTATTTCTGAAAGTGATCAGAGTTGATTATATTGTGCCATACAGAAACAATAAAATGAAATGAAAAAAAATGAAGAATAATTTTTAACGATAAAGCGGCTGTGAATAACGAAACCATGTAAATTGAATGGACGCAATATCAATTTGACAGACGAACCAGGGAGGACGAACTTACAAAATGGGCAAGAAAAACCTATGAAAATGATTGAATCGAGTAACTGTCAGACGAATCATATCACATGCACTGTTAAACCCTATAAGCCCAAGCTATTTGACCCCTTCCAGGGCAAAGGGGGGGGGGGGGGCACCCGTCTATTACTTCTTTATCATATTATGTATAACTGTCATATTTGGCACATGGGTATACAAAGAGCAACTCATACTCTATATGACATCTGGAATTTTTCAAGGTTACCCACTGAGGGTGCTATTTACCCAAATATAACGAAATACGTGGGAAATAATTATGCTAAAAATCATGTTTTCCTTCATGTTTCTTTACCCCGAATATATGTTTTTTATTTTATACCAATCATTTTCATGTTTACCACAAATGAAAGGCAAGTCAACCTTCACTACTTGTTATGGTTTACATTTTTCAAGGTCAACACATGGGGCGGTATTCATTACAATATGAAGAAACATATGAGACCTATGATGTATTGTTTGGGATAGGTATATTGGTATCAATTTCATATTTCCCTAATTTTGGAGTTTTTAGTTTGTAGATTGGTGAGGGACAAATGATACTACAGGCAATACTTATGTGAAAATGACTCAAAATAAAAGGGTAGTCTTTGGAAAATGCTGTAATTTCTGTGATTTTATATTATATCTATTGTTTGATGTCTATGTCACATACAAATATAAAAATAACAAGAAGACCATTTCACGGTAATTTACAACCATAATTACTTCACATTTTGGTCTTTTGGCAAATTGCAGCCCAGTAAAACCCCGATTTCATCCATTATGTACGATTAAGAACAAAAAAATTATAAACAAAAAAAAAAAACGTATAATGGTTGTCAGTTTACGGTTGCCATGCCAAAACCAGCAACCCACGACCTCCTGATCACCGGACAGGCATCACTACGTCCATGCAGGGCAATTTGTCAATCAGTTACAATGAAAGCATCTCGACGGAAGAATTTCTTGAATTTTAATAACTACGCAGTACCCGCTGCATGCTATAAGGATTAGAACCAACACTTCTCTTGCTGTCGGGCGAAAGCTCGGTGGTCTGGTGGAGATGATGCCTGTCCGGTGATCAGGAGTCGTGGGTTCGAATCCCGCTCGAGTATGTACGCCAATGATTTTTTTTTATCATGGCTACTACTAAAACACTGATCAATTCAGTGCTTATTTACGTCCATGCAGGGCAATTTGTCAATCAGTTGCAATGAAAGCATCTCGACGGAAGAATTTCTTGAATTTTAATAACTACGCAGTACCCGCTGCATGCTATAAGGATTAGAACCAACACTTGCTGTCGGACGAAAGCTCGGTGGTCTAGTGAAGATGATGCCTGTCCGGTGATCAGGAGGTCGTGGGTTCGAATCCCGCTCGAGTATGTACGCCAATGATTTTCTATCATGGCTACACGGAAGAATTTCTTGAATTTTAATAACTACGCAGTACCCGCTGCATGCTATAAGGATTAGAACCAACACTTGCTGTCGGACGAAAGCTCGGTGGTCTAGTGAAGATGATGCCTGTCCGGTGATCAGGAGGTCGTGGGTTCGAATCCCGCTCGAGTATGTACGCCAATGATTTTCTATCATGGCTACTACTAAAACACTGATCAATTCAGTGCTTATTTACGTCGATGCAGGGCAATTTGTCAATCAGTTGCAATGAAAGCATCTCGACGGAAGAATTTCTTGAATTTTAATAACTACGCAGTACCCGCTGCATGCTATAGGGATTAGAACCAACACTTGTCTTGCTGTCGGGCGAAAGCTCGGTGGTCTAGTGGAGATGATGCCTGTCCGGTGATCAGGAGGTCGTGGGTTCGAATCCCGCTCGAGTATGTACGCCAATGATTTTCTATCATGGCTACTACTAAAGCACTGATCAGTTCAGTGCTTATTTACGTCGATGTAGGGCAATTTGTCATTCAGTTGCAATGAAAGCATCTCGACGGAAGAATTTCTTGAATTTGAATTTTAAAGATAAACAAAATGATATTTGTGGATCTGGAATTAAAGTACATGATAAAATTGCAACGGATAAATGATTCTATTGCACAGGCTTTTAATGATTATTTCATTAGGTGATCCGAGTATCCTCTCGGATCACCTTCCGTATCTGTACGGATTCTTTCTTCTTTCTTTTTTTCTTTCTTTCTCCTCCAAAGTTGTGCAGAGGTTAACTCAGAAAGTCCTCTGCCTATCAATTTCAAACTTATACCATATGTGTATCGTGTCCCAAAGACGACAGATCTAATGAAATGATTGTGATCAGTCGACCGTCACGTCACTATGACGTCATTGTGAATATGACGTAATGTGAAAACACATTCTCATTCATATCTCATTAATGGAAGGGAATTTTTCAATGAAATTTACGTCTCATATTTAGTTCAAGTCAAGCTCTTTCTACTCATATTCTAAATTTTCATCTCTACCCTTAAAACGTGCGCGTACGCGCGCGTTGAAATATTTACACGCTCCAATCGAGCTCAATTTTTTTCTGCTCACGTTTCAGACCATTTGCAGCATTTTTCAAAAAAAATGAAAAAAAGGACTGACGCACACGCGCGCGCGCATATACGCACGCACAGCTCATATTCAATAGAAATTTCTCGTTTTTCCACACAGATCGGATGTCTGAAAAGTCAAGAAATAATTCTACCAAGTTTCAAATCAATTCGACTCAATATGACGTCATACGGGCCCGTCAAAGTTGAAATTCCGTGCGCGCGTCAATGGCGATATACAGTGGAACTATGCCAAAAAACCGCCAATTTTATATCCGATTTTCCTCGTCAGGATGGACAATGATCCCCCATTTTCTTTACATATTCTGAAAGCTGATGAGTTGTATATGTCATTTCATTGGTTGGCGATGCTGCAAAATGATTAAAAGATATCAAATGTCCTAATGAAATAAAAAAAAGGAAATTTTCAAAATAACTTCATAAAATTTCAAGTTCACTCGAGCGTATCTCACTTATCCTTGGCCGATTTTCACCCAGATTTCAGCATGTTGTAGCTTATTAAATGGTCTTTCATAAGCGCATTCAAAATTTTGATTGGATGACGGCATGATCTCGTAAAAATGGATTGAAAGTAACCTTGTCAAATTTGACCAGTTTACGTGTAATATCTATGGGAGTGCAGTTTTTCTGGAAATGAAAACTCACATGACTATCTTTTTCGAGCACTAGATCACTTATCCTTCTGTGAATTTCTCCCAGATTTTAATATGTTGTAGCTGAGACTTTGGGCTATCGTAAATATGTCCTTCTTTTTCATTCGACGTCGAGATCACGTCGAAAAACTTGGTTAAAATGGCACTTGGCTTCGATGTAGCGTCATTTTGCTTAATACACAGAGCCAATGGGGGATGAAATAGGTCAGTGCGTAGCGCATCGGACTTTTAATCCCGGGTTCGAGCCTCACCCCTGGTTTTTGCTTTTTTTAAGCACTTTTTTCTTCTTTTTCTTTAGTGAGGCTTATTCTCCCTTCCTAATTTTATCTTTTTTTTCTAACTTTTTTATGCTTCTCCTTCAAATTTCTATACAATACCTTATTTTTTTCTTTATTTTTCTTTCTTTCTTTCTTCCACTTTCTGTACAATAGATCAACAACAACAATGGCTATCAACCCCATATTTTGCACATGTTTAATTCATGTCACGAACATCATTTCATAAAATAACAACTACTTCCTCCGACACCATATTGGGTAGGTAAATTAGGGTCAAAGTTCAAAAGTGTTTCATCCTGTATCGTCGTAAATACATGTCCTATCTTTCCCACATTTTGCACACGTAAGGAACATGTTGCAAGAATCATTTCACAAATTAACAACTTTATGCTCAGATGCCATCTTGGCTGTGTGACGTGGGGTCAAAGGTAAAAAATACTTCATTCTGTAATGTCATTAGTGTATACGGTATCACCGTCATATTTTGCACACACATGGACCTCGATAGATGGATCATTTTGAAAAATAACCACGCTTTGGTCGGACGCCATTTTGGCTGTGCAAATGAGGTATTATCTCTATGGGAGTACTTTTTTTTCTGGAAATGAAAAATGACATGACTGTCTTTACCGAGCACTAGCTAATCTATCCTTCAGTGAATTTTTCCCAGATTTTGATATATAGAGGAAACTTTGTGCTATCGTTTATGTGATCCATATTCTTATTGGAAGTCGGGATTACGTCCAAAGACCTGGTTGAAATTGACGCTTAGCTTCAATGTCGGGAGATCTGTCTTTCTTTCGGTGACTTTCTTTGCAATAGCTAAAAAAAATAAAACAAACACGCCCTTTCACCCCCACATTTTGTACATGCTTAGTCCATGTCATGCACATCATTTCATAAAATAACAATTAATTCATCAGACACCGTCTTTTGTAGGTACATCAGGGTCAAATGTCATAAATGTTTCTTCGTCCTGTATCTTGGTAACTACTTGTCCTATCTTTCACATATTTTGCACACGTATAGACCATGTCGCATGAATCATTTTATACATGAATAAACTTTTGCTCAGATGCTATCTTGGCTGTGCAAAGTGGGGTCAAAGGTGAAAACATATGCCATTTCCATTTTAAATCTGTAGTCATGACAGGTTTGATTCCCTTTTCTTCGATGAGAATCTCAGAAATCTCGGAAATCATTTAAATATCGGATCACCTAATTTGTCAGTCTTGACAAATTCCAAATCTAGTTTACATTGGACCTGAACTGGAAAACAAAATACGATCCACAATTAAATCGTTTCATTCCTTTCTCCATAATCAAAACACAAGTACTATTTTCTTTTTTTTCTCTCTTTTTTTTTGCAATGACATGTGAAACATTCGACACGATACAAAATTGGAAAAAAAGATATGAGAATTAGTTCAGGTTACGATATAGGATATTAAACAATTACCTTAAAATTGTTGCTTAAACAATTTAAATAGCTTACTAGAGCATACCATCAATTTAGCTTTGCTGCAAACATGAATACAACTAAAATTGACGCATTATTACAATAGAAAAAGTGACCCCGCAATCACTTCCAAGAAATGGTCCACATCTTTTCTTTCGTTAATTTCCGAAAAAAAAAATATCGAAATAGTTTAATGAATTGCATCTTGTCCACGTGTCTAGAGTAAATGGAGTGAAAAAATGTATATTTTTCACAATTCTATTTTCCTTCAGTAGTACATTCTTATTTCAGTACAATATTACGATCTAGCGATAATTCTTTGGCAACAAAGTCCTAATGTTGTGTGTGTAGCATCTTCGTTAAGCTTTTCCTAGAAGAGTAAGGGCAAGAATTATATCTAACTTAACAATACAATAAGAACGAAGTCACTTGAGTTAGTACTCACATGCTTTGTAACAATGCGCAGTGAGATTGAATCCTCTGGCAACAAGTCTTCTGTCCGTTTGAAATATGATGTCGATGGAGTGTCCGAGAGAGAGAAATGACGGGGCGTCGGTGTCCGAATGTGTGTAATCGCGTGATATGGTAGGATACGACACGTCTGATATTGATAATCTATCATTCAATTCACCCATTTGGAAATCGTTGAACACAACGAGAATCCTTTCTACTGTCACTGATGTAATCATCCAGTTCACATTTTCGTTATGTCCATAGTTCCCGGGGTATCCGGTTGATGTCAGATGGACGGGATTTACACACGCCAACTCAATCTCTGCAAATGAAATAAAACATTACATATTTTAGTACATGTAGGTAATTTTCATGTTTTTGTTTGTTTGTTTGTTTGCTTGTTTGTTTGTTTTGAGGGTCAAGTCAGGATGCCAAATTGAAAAAAATGCTATCAAAATGATAACTCTCTTTTTTATTTTACTTGCCTATTTCACTTCATCTGGGGATTTGTTTCGGAGCGTGTAATAGCTTCGACTGATATCTAACTGCAAGGGATGAGAAAAATAACTGCCACAAATCTCTTTCCATTTATGGAGGGGGGTACCTTTGTTTTTGGTTACTCCGTATCATAAGACTCACACTTGTGTATGTGGAAACATCAACGCAAACAAAGGGAAACTGACCAGAAATGAATAAAATTTATTTATTAGTGGAGGAAATAATGACCAAAGAAAATGGGATTCTATCGGGATAAGCGTTTCCGGGACGAACACTGTACTAGAACTTTCTATAGCTCCGTCGGTAGAGCACCGACCTAGCATCAGGAGTCTCGGGTTCGAATCCCGATGGAATTTCATTTTCTTTGCTCATTTTTCCACTGATAATTCATATTCATTTCTGGTCAATAATTTCCCTTTGTTTGCACTTATCACGTATTTGAAAAGGTGCATCACCTCGGTGATCCTTTGCATTTATCCCCAAGTTTAATTATCCTTCGGCTTTATGTAAGGTTAAAACCCGTTGAGGACGGTTTGATTTTGCTACAACACGCATTTCCCATAGACGCTTGCCCGAGTAAAATCGGGACTCGTCCTCCACGGGTTAAAATGTGTGTGTGTGTGTGTGTGTGTGTGTGTGTGTGTGTGACATGGGCGGAAATCCCGGGGGGGGGGGATGGGGGAATATATCCCCCCCCCCTGAAATGGAGGAGGGGGGATGGCCTGTACAATCATCCCCCCCCCCCCCTGAATTTTGAAAAAAAAATGGAGGAAGCAGAAATGCGATTGTATCAATTTTGGCATATTGCATGAAGTTTGTACGCCGGCCTTCAGACAGGTAACAGAGCTGAACAGCATTCTATCTTCATCTTGTAGGAAAATGTATACATAATTTTCTCAAGCGCTCGCTCGCGAAGAAAGTAACATCAACATACACTGTATGGTATGGCTCAGACGTTGACAACGTCAAATAGTATAGGCCTATATGTAACATGCTATGACGCAAGTAACTGGGGACAATATACAAAATATGTACGAAAACAAACTAACAAACAATATTAAAAACTATATCGCCATAATTGAACCCCCTCCATTTCCGGAATCATTCCTGAGAAACGATAGTGAGTGATGACTCAGTCAGGATACACCTATGAGCATACCCAGGGAAGATCAGGGGCGTCGAATCTATCGGAGGGGGGGGGGGGGGGGGGGCAAAGGGGCATTTGCCCCGCGCCTACGGAAGTGTTTAGGCAGACAAATCATTTATCCCCCATGCAATTCCCGAGATGAGGACAAATCTCGAACTTTTTTTATGGAAAATTGTCCAAATACCGCCAGATCTATGCACCAGATCGTTGAATTGCAATCATAAACATGCAAAAGCTCCGCTATACTGGATCCCTTTAGATAGACTTTATACACTTTTGAGATTGACGTATATTTCCCTAATTTATCAAAGAGTGTGCAGCAGATCTTTCACTTAACAAAAGCTCCCTCATTATGCAGAGGCGTCGATGTGGGAGAAACAAAAGCGAAAAATAAAGCTACAAACGGCAGTTTTTGGAGTGTAAAATGTCAAAATTTTAAAGCCAGCTCGCTCCACTCGCTCGCATTTAATCATGCCATTTTCCGATGTTGCTGCCAGTGATTGACAGAAGTTGCGCCCGGTGCTTGAAAAATATAGCTACAAACGGCAGGTTTGGGACTGTAAAGTGTCACAATTTTGAAGCTCGCTCGCATTTAATCATTATGCCATTCTCCTGATGTTGCTGCCAGTAATTGCCAGCAATTTTCGCCCGGTGTGCCCCCCCCCCCCTTAATTTCAAAGCAAAAAAAAAAGAACAAATGCAGCCACAAACGACAGTTTTTGGGACTGTAAAATGTCAAAATTTTCAAGCTCACTCGCTTCACTCACTCGCATTTAATCGTTATGCCATTCTCCCGATGTTGCTGCCAGTAATTACCGGCAGTTGCGCCCGGTGTGCCCCCCCCCCCCCTTAATTTCCAAAGCGAAAAAATACAGCCACAAACGGCAGTTTGAGGACTGTAAAATGTCTAAATTTTCAAACTCGCTCGCTCGCTCGCTCGCTCGCATTTAATTGTTATGCCATTCTCCTGATGTTGCATGCTGCCAGTGGTAATTGCCAGCAGTTGTGCCCGGTGCGCCCCCCCCCCCCCCCCCACACACCTTAATTTTCAAAGCGAAAAATATAGCTACAAACGACAGTTTTGGGACTGTAAAATGTCAAAATTTTCAAGCTCACTCGCTTCCCTCGCTCGCATTTAATCATTATGCCATTTTCCTGAAGTTGCTGCCAGTAACTGCCAGCAGTTGCGCCCGGTGCCCCCCCCCCCCTTAATTTCCAAAGCGAAAAAATACAGCCAAAAACGGCAGTTTTTGGACTGTAAAATGTCAAAATTTTCAGGCTCGCTCGCTTCGCTCGCTCGCATTTAATTGTTATGCCATTCTCCTGATGTCGCTGCCAGTAACTGCCAGCAGTTGCACCCGGTGCGCCCCCCCCCCCCTTAATTTCGAAAGCGAAGAATATATCTACAAACGGCAGGTTTGGGACTATAAAATGTCAAAATTTTGAAGCTCGCTTGCTTCGCTCGCACGCATTTAATCATTATGCCATTCTCCTGATGTTGCCTGCCAGTAATTGCCAGCAGTTGCGCCCGATGCGGTCCAAAGCAGAAAAGTATAGCTACAAACAGCAGTTTTTAGACTGTAGAATGTCAAAATTGTCAAGCTCGCTCGCATTTAATCGCTATGCCATTCTCCAGATGTTGCTGCTAGTATGATTGACAGCAGTTGCGCCCGATGCGCCCCACCCCCTTGATTTCCAAAGCGAAGAATATAGCCACAAACGGCAGTTTTTGGACGGTAAAATGTCAAAATTTTAAATGCAAAAAGATTTCACCGTGGGAGGGGGAAACCCCAGTACTATTGCCCTCCCCCCCCCCCCCCCGCTTGCTTCGCTCCCTCGCATAACCGCTCCCCCTAAAATCAAATCCTGTCTACGCCGGTGATAGGCCCCATTATTTAGTTGGCCTTCACAGTGATGTCGCACAGGCAAAGCAAGAGCTGAAATACCACGATTTAGTCATTCAATAATATATTGTGAATATTTCATTTTCTTATTGTTTTTTTAACAAAAAATTCACCAAAAATGTGCATCGGGGGGGGCATTTCATGAAGCATTTTGTCCGACAAAGTTGTCGGACAAATTTGCTCTTAGCCAATCAGATGCAAGGATTTCGATAGCTTGTAACAGTTTGTCAGAAAAGCATCCGACCAAAACGCTTCATGAAATGCCCCCCAGATCACTTAATTTCAGGTATGAAAATGCAAAATCTTCCTCGTGTGGGAGAGGGATACCCACACACACACACCCTCCCCCCGTTCGGTCGCTCCGCTCCCTCTCACAGATACTTCAAAAACAAAAAATGTCTTCAGAATACTTTTAAGGTCTGATTTTCCGCCGAAAATCATCTGACACTAAAAAAAAAGCAACAAGAAGAACAAAAAGGTCTTCATATTTTTGCTGCCACTTTCCTCCCACTTTATATTTCATGCAAAAGAGTGGGACATCCGATCCTTTTAATGTGTGTGTGTGGGGGGGGGGGGGCACAAAGCTTCCCCCCCCCCCCCCCCCCCCCCAGGCTGCGCCGGTCCGGTTATGGGCTTGTAATCGTGGTGATGGTGACTATCGCCGATCATCCCCCCCCCCCCCTCTCCTCAGTATGGATTTACGCCGTTGGTGTGTGAGTGTGTGTGTGTGTGTGTGTGTGTGTGCGTGTGTGTGTGACACATACACGCACACGCCCTGCTATAGCTTCTGACCACACGAGCATTGAGAAATCAGGGTTTCTGGGACGAACACTGTACTAGGGCTTTATAGCTCTAAGTCGGTTGAGCACCGGGCCAGCACCAGGAGTCTCGGGTTAGAATTTCGATGGAATGCCATTTTCTTTGCTCATTTTTCCAGTAATAAATTTCAAACATTACACATACAATACGTAATTTAGCCTGGGACTTTCACTCTGGCAGTTTGCAAGCAATACCTTACAGGTTTTATTTTTTTGTTTGTTTTATTAATAGCTTATTTCTATTCTATTTCATCTCTGCATTTTTTTTTTCATACAGGAATATGACCCAAAGTCAATTAATCAATATGGGAACACTTGAATACAATTACAGGAATGATTGAAATGTACAGCATTGTTGTGCTCCTGTTTGGTTTTGTTTTTTTAAATACAAAGTACATATACAGCGGGTTGCTGTGGGCCTATTGATATCTTAGACAATGATGATAGTAATGATGCCAATGATGATGATGATAATAATAACAATAATAACGATACTACTACTAATAATAATAGCTGGTTTTTATATGATTGGGCTCCCACTTGTGAGAGAGTCATAACTCACCCAATATGTTACAGACTGCGCCCCACCCGTTCCTTGGCCCATGAAATGAATGCAATGACTATTAACCACTTACCTGATTCAGAACTCCGAGATGGAAATAAAAGTGAAATAACGACAATGAGTCTTAGTAGGGCATACATCTTGTCGACTTCTCTTCTACTGACAACAATGTGTCCTTCCTTCCCGATTCTATAAACGCGGTGTCCTCAAATATTTTCTTTGCCTACAGATGGCGCAATCACATTCTTTATATTTTCCAGATTAATTCGTCATACGCAGTCGTTCAATAAATAATAAATCATTCGTAATTAGCTCACGTGAAAATTGGTACAAATGGCGTAACGAGCTTTCTAAATTATTTTCTTGGTTGTTTAGGCACTTCACTCTTTTTAAAAGCGACATAATGCATAAGCTTACTCGATGTAACAAAATATGGAATTCACGTTCAAACAGCGAATAAACTTGCTTTGTTTTGTTTTGCATGCTTTAACAAACTTTTCTATGAATCTTGCCAAAACAAAATACCAGACAAGTTGTCACGTGTATGTGTTGACAGGCACCACTTTTAAAGATAACACGAATAATAATTGCATTACAGATACTTATCGCAGTAAATTTAAAAGCCATTATGTCTGTTGGAATAAAAAACCTTTATCTGCGAAAGCGCAATGCGGAACTACGAACTGGCTTATTGCGAGAGAATTTGAAGAATCGCAGATATTGTAACGACCGCCCACACCACGCGGCACTTCCCCGTACTTCACCACTCAACACATGCACAGCCACGCCGTCCACAAGCGGTCATGGGACTGACACATAAAGATTCTTGAATTCAGATCACTTTAACGTCAATATCTCAATGCTTTATTGATCAGCAGTCTCACATGTCAGCAAATAATCAAATAATCACAATCGACTTGTCATACAAACCAGATTCGTGTAGATTTATACCGATTATCACAGCTCAATCTCTGTCTCGATTGCCTGTCCTAGTTTGTCACCCAGCAGCTCTGCTAACGTAGGCGGCAGCAAACTACCAACCCGTTACACTACCCCCCTCTTAAGAACAAACTCGTCCTCGAGTGCACTATTTAAAAAAAAACAAAAAAATGAAGTGACATGATGAACATAACGGAAAAAATACGTTCTTGTTTTTTCTATGAGATAAAGTTATTCGGAGGACGTCGGATACGTTTACTACGCCGGGGAAGTAATTCATCATCTGTGCGCTGCGGCTTGGCCATGGCAGTGTGAGATTCTCTAGTGTTCTTAGAATTGGAACGAGCCACCACTTCCGCGTACGGTCTTTTTGGACTCCCGGTCAATGACTGGTTTTCCTGGTTGAACTGCCGAGATATATCATTATCTTCATTGGCAGTCGATGTGGTTGTGTCTTCTGTCATTGTCTCACTAGCTCCACTCATAGTTCCGCTGCATTCCTCTGTTTGGTTGCCCTGGCTGAACTGGCGAGATGTACCATCATCTTCATTGGCAGTCAATGTAGTCTCATCTTGAGCCTCATCTCTCACGATTTCCGTTGTGCTGTTATGGTTCTCAGTTTTCTTAGAGAGCCAGTCAGGCGGTTGAGAGCCATGAAAGGGCTTTAGTCTGTTGAAGAGGACCACTCTGGGCTTCGACCTGGGACCCTCTTGTATGCGATATACGGCGTCACATAGTACGTTGACAATGTAAAATGGGCCATGCCAACTCTTCTGTAGTTTCGGCGACATTCCTTTCTTCCGTCGTTTGGTGTGCAGCCATACAGCATCACCTACTTTGTGGGTCTTGCCAGTTACATGTGCATCATAGTCACGCTTGTTCTTTTCAGCACTTCCTTTCAAATGACTCCGCGTGAGTTCATGAGTATATGCCATGTGGTCGAGTAGACGTTCGGTATACTCTGGATAGGTGGCTTCATCGGGAGTGGCTGTACGGCCCATCAGCAAATCCAAAGGGAGCAGCACTTGCCTGCCCATCATCAGTTCACAGGGTGTGTATCCGGTTGACTCATGTAGTGAAGAACGGTAAGCCATCAATACGAATGGAAGGCATTCATCCCAGTCACGTTGGTTGTCAGCAACTGCTTTTGCCAG
The DNA here is from genome assembly GCF_040938485.1 of Diadema antillarum. Classification (NCBI taxonomy): domain Eukaryota; kingdom Metazoa; phylum Echinodermata; class Echinoidea; order Diadematoida; family Diadematidae; genus Diadema; species Diadema antillarum. The sequence continues at coordinate 5,095,711 of NW_027270960.1, forward strand.
GAGGTTCTCAAGTGTTCGGTTGAAGAGCTCCACCATTCCATCACTTTGGGGATGGAATGGGGTCGTCCTCGTCTTTGAGGAACCCATGACTTTGCACATGCTCTGGAACAGTGCAGCCTCAAAATTTCTGCCCTGGTCAGTGTGCACTTGAAGGGGGACCCCATACCTGCACACAAATTCCTCCACGAATACCCTTGCGACTGTCATAGCTTCTTGATTTGGGAGGGCATAGGCCTCCACCCATTTCGTGAAATAGTCTGCCACGACTAACACGTACTTATTGCCCCGAGATGATTCCGGTAGGGGACCCATGACATCAAGGGCGACCCGTTCCATGGGAGAGCCGACATTGTAGATTTGAAGTGGTGCCCTAGGGTGCTTGGGGGGATTCTTTCTCGCTTCACAAACAACACATAGACGGCACCACAGTCCCACATCACTCTGCATGTGTGGCCAATAACATCGTCGTCTAATTCTATCCAAAGTCCTTCCTGAAACACCTTCTTGCGCAGAGCCTCGGGCAAGATCAGTTGGAAGAGTGTTTCTCTGCCACTGTCCGATTCCCAGCGACGGGAGAGGACACCCATTCTCACTTCAATTCTATTCCACTGACTCCAGAGGGACTTCACCCTGGGACTATGGCACGCCACATCATTCCATGAGGGACGTCTTCCGTCTTCTTTCCACTTCAACACAATTCTCAGCTCAGGGTCCTGACTCTGTGTAGTTCTGAGATATGAAGGTGTCCACTCTTGCTCCTCTTCCTCTAGCGCCTTGGCCGGACTGATGTCTACCTCTTCTCCTCCCACCGCTTCGCAATCGATGGCAGCAACATGGACCCTGTCATTGACTACATTCCGGTTTTTTGTATTAGTACCAACTGATACGAAGGAGGTCTGGGCCACATCTTTCTCCTCAAGGCGCTGACAGCCTGCACAATCACCGCAAGGTCTTCTAGAAAGACTGTCGGCATTGCAATGGACCTGACCAGCTCTGTGTTCAATTACGAAGTCATAGGTTCCCAAAATTTCCAACCATCGTGCAACTTGGCCTTCGGGGTTTCGAAAATTAGTCAGCCATCGGAGTGCTCCATGATCAGACCGAATGGTGAATTTCCGCCCATAGAGGTAATGATGAAAGTGCTTGACACCACTCACTACCGCCAGCAGTTCTTTGCGAGTAACACAGTATCGCCTCCCCACCTTAGTCATTGATTTACTGTAGTAGGCTATGACTCGTTCCTCTCCTCCTTGCACTTGTGAGAGAACTGCTCCAAGGCCATTAGCACTGGCGTCAGTGTCCAGGATAAATGGATCATCCACTGTAGGGTAGGACAATATGGGGGCACTTGTCAGTACGTGTTTCAATCTTGCGAAGGATTCCTCGCACTCCTCAGTCCAAACGAAGGACTTGTCTTTCTCTGTTAGTCGGTGGAGAGGACGAGCAATGTCTCCAAAACCCTTCACAAACTTCCTGTAATATGAACACAGACCTTGGAAACACCTGACATCATCTACACTCTTGGGAGTAGGCCACCTTGCGACAGAGTCGACTTTGGCAGGGTCTGTTGCCACACCATCTGCTGAGACTACATGTCCCAAGAAAGGGACCTGTTTTTGTAGGAGGATGCACTTCGTTGGGTTGAGTTTCAAACCGGCGTGGTGGAGTCTCTCGAAAATCGTGTCGAGTCTGCTGAGCTGGTCAGCAATGCTTGTGCTGTACACTATCACATCGTCGAGGTACACCAGGCAAATTTTTCCTATCTGATCATCCAGTACTTTGGTCATCAAACGCTCGAAGGTGGCCGGCGCATTGCACAGTCCGAATGGCATCACTCGAAATTGATAGAGACCATATGCTGTAGTAAATGCAGTCTTTTCACGATCTTTTGCTGTCATCTCTACCTGCCAGTATCCACTTTGCAAGTCAAGAGTTGAAAACCACTTGGACCCGGACAACCTATCCAATGAGTCATCAATACGTGGAAGGGGGAAAGGCATCTTTTGTTGTTACTGCATTTAATTTCCTGAAGTCCACACAGAACCTGGTAGAACCGTCTTTCTTTTTCACCAACACTATTGGTGATGCCCATGGGCTCTCCGACGGCTCAATGACACCACGTCCTGTCATGTCTTCGATCTGCCTTGACTCCTCCTCGTGCTGGTGTACTGGAAGCCTTCTTGCTCGTTGACGAACGGGCGGAGAAGGCCCAGTGTTGATTTGATGCTGAACCACGTTCGTTCTTACAAGATCACTTTTGGAACTACAAAACACATCTGCGTGCTTATTCAATAATTCCGCGAGTAAGTGCTTCTCCTCTTGATTGAGATGTGTGATTGTCTTGTTCCACACGTCCTCCAGATGCCTAGGTACTTTGAATCCTTCTTTCTCGACGTGACTCCCGACGCTGCTTCCTTCATCTAACTCATCCTGCACAATTGGACATCGCCAACTCCTTCACAATTTCCTAGCTCCATCCCTTTGTAAAGTTTCACTGAAGTACTAGACAAATTCAGAAGACGGACAGGAAAGTCTCTACCAGCTGATTTTACAACAACTGGATCGACCACAAGTTTGCCTTCACCCTTCCATGTGTTAGACGGTTCTAACATGAGGTTTGTGTCAGGCAACTTTCCACCTTTCCACTTTCCATCTCTCCTTTGACAACCATTGCGCTCAGTGGGGGCAATATCACAGTTTCGCTCAGATTCACTCTGCAACAAAGGGGGAAAGATGGCAATCCCTGACATCGCACAAAGTGCCCGTTCACTACCATTCCGGTCCTGAAGAAGTCAATTTGGCACTTCCACTTCTCTAGGAAATCGCATCCAAGTATCCCTTCTGTGGTAACATCAGCAAACCATACTATCTGTTTGTCCACTGTATTTCCGATGCGTACTTCAAGCTCTCCCTGCCCTCTGAACGGTACAGCATGTCCATCAGCTGCCGTCATTTCAATGCCAACATCGGTCATGAGCTTACGGCCATTCATCTTATCAATGAAACGACTATTGACAACCGTTACAGATGCTCCACTATCTACTAGCATCGTTATCTGACATCCGCCAATCGTTGCTTGAACATAGAGGCCATTATCTTTGGTTGTTGATGTTCCCACAGTAAAATCTCGAACCTGCTCAGTGATATTGGGTCCTTCCTTTTTCCCTACTAGCCCCTGACCCACAGGACTAGTACCACTTAGTTTCCTGGTCGGGTCCCTGATTTTGTCACTTTTTCTCCTTTGGATGGGCATTGCCGCCTGATGTGGCCCTCAACTCCACATGCCCAACATGTGATCGGTCTGTGATCTGTGGAGCCCTCTTCTTTCCTCGCCGCCTGTCGGCGTCCTTGTTCATTGCTGTTTGGCTGCTGACTTGATTTTTTCTTTAAGTCAGTGAGGTTCTCTCGAAGATCATGCATCATTTCGGTCAGCTGCTGCAAAACATCTTGTATGCCAGCATCCCGGACAATCGAAGAGCATTCCTCTTTGTGAAAGGCCCTCATTACGTGACCCGGACCACTCCTCAGCCTCTCAGCAACGTTCAGGTCATCCATCCGAGCGGCTACTTTTAAGGCGTCGTCGATCGTTTCGGGTTGTGCTTTGAGAACTTCAAACCTTATATCTGGGTCGGATAGGGCATCAACAAAACAATCCCTTGCAACAACTCTTTGAAGGCTCTCTTGTTCCTTCGGAAAAGCCTGTCTTGGTAGGCGCTTAATACTGTGCGTCAGTTCCACTAAGGATTCTCCTTTCCTTTGGCGCCTGTTCTTAACCTGCAGGCGAAGCACTTCAAGCTGTTTGTCAGGATCAAACCGTGCTCTCAGGGCAGAGACCAGTTCCACAAAGTCATTGCGCTGAACATCAGAAAGTTCACTGAGAACGATCTGTTACAAGCACCAGCCGTTAGAGTTTTCTCAGGGAGGAAGGGTGTCCGTTCGTCTCGTGCATGTCCCATTGACAAATTAATCCTTGGAGTCGACTCCCTTTCTTGTTGCATCGTGATGCCCCCAATGACCGGAAGACGCAAAGCGTGAATTTTTCACCGGAGAAAGAGATGACGCACCGTGCGTCATGCATCCACGCTGGAAACAGGCTCCATCATGAGTCAGGGCCTTTCCTTGTTCTTCTTGTGTAGCGTTGGGTTGTTGCGCATCATTATGAGAGAATGTATCGGGCGTTGAGTCCGAAAGTTTCCCTTGCGTTGGATCGTGCGCATCGTTTTCATGAAGCGCACTGTGCGTCGAGTTTGAGGCATCGTGAGTGAGGAACGCCTTAAGCGTCGAACTTTGCGCACCGTGCGTTGAAAACGCTTTCTCCATTGTTTTTTTGCGTAGCGCTCTCGAGTAACGCATTGTGCGTTGATCTTGGCGTGGCATTCTCGCGTAATATCTCGTCCGTTAGTCTAGCGTAGCGCGTTTCCGGAGGAACGCATCGTGCGTTGGCCCTGGCGCAACACTCTCCAGTGACGCATCACGTATCGGTCTTCGCGCAACGCTCGCGAGCAACGCATCATGCGTTGGTCTTGCTCAATGCTCGTGGGTAACGCATCATGCCTCAGTCCTCGCGTAGCGGTCTCAGTTGACGTCCCGTGCGCTGGTCTTTGCGTAGGGATGTGGATGAACGCATCATGCGTTGGTCTTTGCGCAATGCTCGTGAGGAACGCATCATTCGCCGGTCCTTGCGTAGCGGTCTCGTTTGATGTCTCGTGCGTCCGTCTTTGCGTAGGGATGTGGATGAACGCATCATGCGTTGGTCTTTGCGCAATGCTCGTGAGGAACGCATCATTCGCCGGTCCTTGCGTAGCGGTCTCGTTTGATGTCTCGTGCGTCCGTCTTTGCGTAGGGATGTGGATGAACGCATCATGCGTTGGTCTTTGCGCAATGCTCGTGAGGAACGCATCATTCGCCGGTCCTTGCGTAGCAGTCTCGTTTGATGTCTCGTGCGTCCGTCTTTGCGTAGGGATGTGGATGAACGCATCATGGATTGGTCTTTGCGCAATGCTCGTGAGGAACGCATCATTCGCCGGTCCTTGCGTAGCGGTCTCGTTTGATGTCTCGTGCGTCCGTCTTTGCGTAGGGATGTGGATGAACGCATCATGCGTTGGTCTTTGCGCAATGCTCGTGAGGAACGCATCATTCGCCGGTCCTTGCGTAGCGGTCTCGTTTGATGTCTCGTGCGTCCGTCTTTGCTTAGGGATGTGGATGAACGCATCATGCATTGGTCTTGGTGTAGCGTTCTTCTGGATGAACGCATCGTGCGTGGATCTTCCCGTAGCGCTCTCGGGAAATGCATCGTGCGTCGGCCTAGGCGTATGGTTCGCTATAAATACATTGTGCGTAGGTCTTCGTGTGCGCTGTTCAAATGTAGGGGTGATCTCCTCGTGCGCATATGCATGTGCACGCATACCGACTGGCTCCTGTGCTTGTGTTGTCTCCCTCTCGTGCGTCCCAACGCTTCCTTGCGCATCAGCACTGGTGAACGAATTCTGCCTTGAAAATCCCTCGCCATGCTCAACCTTGTTCAACATTGTGCTTGGAGGTAGCATGTCAAGCGAGTACCGATATTCTCCAGGCCTATAAATGCGAGGATTTGGGCTAGTGGGTAGTCCATTCCTTTCATTCACATATGGGATGCTCATGCTTACGTATTCATCCACGGTAATTAGTGACTCATCATCGATATCACTGTAATGATGCACAACTTGAGCAGGAATATCCCCTGCCAATTGAGTCAAACGATCCCCTTCTTCTATATCTATGGCAACATATTCCAAACGGCCTAACGGAGAAGCCATTGTGGGCTAGTTATGTACCTGGGTTCAATCGAGCTCGTTACCAATCAGAACTCAATTCCGCAGCTGCCACCAATGTAACGACCGCCCACACCACGCGGCACTTCCCCGTACTTCACCACTCAACACATGCACAGCCACGCCGTCCACAAGCGTTCATGGGACTGACACACAAAGATTCTTGAATTCAGATCAATTTAACGTCAATATCTCAATGCTTTATTGATCAGCAGTCTCACATGTCATCAAATAAATAATCACAATCGACTTGTCATACAAACCAGATTCGTGTAGATTTATACCGATTATCACAGCTCAATCTCTGTCTCGACTGCCTGTCCTAGTTTGTCACCCAGCAGCTCTGCTAACGTAGGCGGCAGCAAACTACCAACCCGTTACAATATCAACATTCCAAACTTACCCATCGTTCATTCAATTTAGCTTCATTAGCATGATATGTTATGATTTTCTCGCGTTCAGTTTAGAAAGGAGACACATTTCAAATTCGCACCAGCTATAACCCTTGTGAGGTGTCAGGAATTGAAATTTAGATTTAAGAATTTACATCATGTGTGCGGTGATTTGCAGCAAATGATCTGATGCACTACGCAAATGACTGTACAATACCGCATTGAAAGAGACTCAGTACAAGTCAATCTGGCATAAATATAAAGACAAGATTAATACACGATATCTATATTCAAGCTTTATAATTTTATCCGAGATATCACCTGTATCCTTCTTCTATTCATACTAAACGTCAGTTCTCTCAATTCAGAAAAAAAAAATGTCATCTTCAATGGTGGGGGTGGGTGGGGAAGAGAGTGGGAAATATTAGCGAGATTCAGATACATAACACCAAAATAAATTACTAAACAAAAATAAGAAAGTAACACACTAACTTTCTATCGTTTTTTCTGTGGGTCCCATGCATTGCGTTTTTTGGTTAGTTATTGTGCGTTACTGTCGGGGGGGCGGGGGGGGGGGGGGGGTCATCCCACGAGGGCCGACATCCACGGGTCATACGGTTCACGAGACCGGCATAAAAAATAGGTCCATGAGCCATACGGCCCTATGAGTTATACGGTTCACGAGTCATACAGCCCATGAGTTCGACACTATGCACAAATGGCGGCACTACGCACAAATGGATAATGAGACCGACACCAAACAAAGAAAGCCCACGAGACCTACAGCCCACGAGTTCGACACTACGCACAAATGGATAATGAGACTGACACCAAGCAAAGAAAGCCCACGAGACCTACATGAACAGGAAGCAATATGTCTCTTTACATGGTTGTAATTCACAAAAAAGCAAATGTGGGGGTCCCACAGGGAAGTCTATTAGGTCCGCTCCTGTTTCTTGTTTTAATATATTAATGATTATTGTAGGTCATCAGATGTTCCTTCCTACATTCTTTTTTGCGGATGACTCAAATTTATTTTCTTCGCACAATAATCCTCTTACTCTTGTAAACACAATAAACTCTGAATTAGAAAATGTCGCCCAATGGATAAAGGCAAATAAATTATCTCTAAATCTTCAAAAACACAATATATGTTTCTTAGCAATTTTACAGAGACACTGCCTGCCGACATTGTTTTTGATGGGACTCCACTGGAAAATGTTTCCCATATTAAATTTCTGGGAATAACAGCTGATAATAAGCTTTCATGGAAATTCCATATTGATAGCATATGTAAAACTATTTCACGAAATATCGGTATAATTAACAAGATTAAATTTTGTCTTCCTTTGTCGTCCCTAATTACATTATATTCATGTCTCATATTGCCATACTTAAATTATGGTATTCTTGCGTGGGGAAATACATATCAAACACTTTTAGATGAATTACTTCTATTTCAAAAGAAGTCACTCCGTATTATATGTCATACTGCATTTCTGTCTCATACTGACCCGTTATTTTTGAAAACAAAATATTGACAATGAAGGATTTATATTTGTATAATTTAGGACAATTTACATATGTATGTATGATTATGATAAAAACAATCTTCCAAACATATTTGAAACAATGTTTCCAAGAAATCAATCCGTTCACAATTATCCAACAAGGCGTTCGAATGAATTTCATTTGCCCTTTTTAAGAACTCTGCTGGCCCAGAACACCTTCATCTACGATGGGCCAAAGTATTGGAACACACTTCCTCACGATATTGTAACAGCAAGAACTCTGAATTCTTTTAAGAATAAATTGAAATTATCTTTATTGAAATCCTATAGCATACAACCAAATTAGGTATGTTTCATTATCTCAATTAAGTCATTATCTTTCTCTCTTTTACATGCATTAATCAATTACATATCAATTATTTTTTATTATTTGAGTAAAATTATCAGTCAAATATAAGTCCTCCTCAGATGTTACTGTTACTTATTGAACAGTGTATCATTGTGTCTATTCTCTCCATTTAATATGTCCGCTCTCGCTCTTCTACATTCTTTCCGGTAGATGTACCCAATTCTTCGCAATATCATTCCAGGGTGCGCGCGTCTTATTACTCCTACAGCCTGGAATTCAGTCTGCTTTGCTTGTGTCCACGATAGCGTGTGTTGCAGTTTCATTTTTGTTTTCTTTTTCTTTTTGTTTCGTTATTTTCTGTTACTTCATTTTATGTCAGTTGACATTGGTTCTTTTGATTTTGTTCCATATATATGTTTGTCGTTTCATGAAGTCATTATTCGTTCTGTTATGTATTTCTGAGGGTCCCATATTGTACAAGCTTGGCTTTTTAGTGGGACCCTCCATTTCCATTCCCATTCTTGTACTATGCATATCTATTTACCTTATAAATGAAATTATGTTGTTACTCATGATAACATGTATTTTGTTAATGAACGGGTTTTTTTTAAACTATTACAAATATGTTCTATTAATGCATTGTATATAATTTTCCCAGTTTATCTAATGGAAAAAAAAAATAAAAGTTGAATTGAATTACAGCCGATGAGTTCGACACTACGCACAAATGGATAACGAGACCGACACCAAGCAGAGAAAGCCCACGAGACCTACACTACGCAATAGAGGCTCAAGAGACCGACACTACGCAAAGAAAGCCCACGAGACCGACACTAGGCAAAGAAGGCTCACGAGACCGACACTAGGCAATGAAAGCCCACGAGACCGACACTAGGCAAAGAAAGCTCACGAGAGTGACAGGACGAACAGCGCCATCTACATGTCAATGTCCATGAGGGGGAAATTACATACTGGTGGGTGCAATTTCGTCACGCCATCAACCACATCAAATATGTATTTCTACACATGTGGCTTTTAGAGGGCAGTTCTGTTAAGCTATTTGAAGCGACACTGTTACCATTTTTTTTTATAAAATTGACCTATACATGGGACCCCCCACACACACACACACACAAAATCTATGAAAAAAAATCATAGAGGACAAAAAGATATATGGTTGAATTTTATATGCCATCGTGCTATTTCTACAGGCTTTCCCCATTTTTTCAGCTAGACGGTGGACAAGATTTTTTTTTTGCATTTTTTTCTCGCTTCACTAGTTAAGTAGGCCTTATTAGATATCCTATCTGTCTGCTTATAGCTGCCTGCTTAGAATTCAATTTGTAATTTTCTCTGTAACTATAATGTAAGACATTAAACGGATTAAAACGTTTTATATTGCAGCGATTCACCTCGATTTGTGGCTTGTGTTTGTAAAGTTATTCTCCTCAAAACGATACATTTTTCATGAAATAGAATACTTGTTTTAATAGATGCATCTTCCTTTTCCGAATCCTTAACGCTACCTTGATACTATAGACAATTACATTATTTTCTATGAATTTATACTGTATCAACACCTTTGCAGACGACTACTCCCTCTCCATATCATGTAAAGTAGGTGTGCACTGCAACAATGACCTTTTGTGAAATATTTTCTTTTAAACTTTACTTCACAGGTGGATATGATCTGAATGTCCGCATCTTTTCATTTTATATTTTAAGTATTTTTTTGTTTTTTTTTTATGAAAGATTATACAGAATCACACTATTTACAGCAATTTAAGTAGTTGTGTACCGGTAGTGCTTTATGCAAAGGGAAAGGAGGATGTTTTGGCATTTTCGAAATTAATGTGGAAAGATCTCATGCACACTTTTACTGAATTTTGTTAATTTTTTCACAAACACTTACACAGGCAAACACAATTAAAGATCTTGAACAGTTCAGGTGGTGAGGGAGGGCAACTAACGGGGAAATACCCTAGCAACTCTCCTTTTTCATCTCTCATATCGCCCTTATGCCATTATCTGGACACCCTATACAATTAATTGGTCTATAGGTGGCGCTGTTCATCCTGTAGGGCTCGTGCGCCATGGGCCGTCTTTGCCTAGTGTCGGTATCGTGAGCTTTTTCGCGTATTGTCGGTCTCGTGAGCCATTTATGCGTAGTGTCGGTTTCGTGAGCCTTTTAAGCATAATGTCTGTCTCGTGAGCATTCTGTGCGTAGTGTCGAACTCATGTTCTGTATTAACTCATGGGCTTATTTTACCTGATGTCGATCTCGTGAGCTTTATTTACTTAGTGTCGAACTCATGGGCGGTATAACTAGTGGGCTGTATGACTTGTGAGCTGTATGACTCGTGGGCTGTATGACTTGTGAGCTATATGACTTGTGGGCTGTATGACTCGTTGGTGTCGGTCTCGTGACGTGTACCCGTGCATGCCACCGGGCTGGGGTGTATTGGTGAATACATGCAAAACACTTCATGAGTGTATTAAAGATTATTCGTTTCTTAAGTGGTAACATTATGGATTCTCTGAAGTCTATTGATCTCACACTGTTGGAGTTTTTCTGGACCACTCTAAGGCGTTCGACACAATTGATCATGAAATATTACTGTACAAACTGTCTCATTACGGGATTCGTGGCAGCGCCTTGGAGTGGTTCAGAGATTACCTCACAAATCGATCACAATTTGTACACATTAATGATTCTGATTCAAGCACAGCAAATATAACGTGTGATGTTCCACAAGGCTCCCTTTTGGGACCACTTCTTTTTATTGTGTACATAAATGATTTGCCCAGGTCGTCAGCACTCCTTTCTTTCCTCTTGTTTGCGGACGATTCAAGTCTTTTTTTGACGCACAAAAATCCTACTGAGTTACTTGATATGCTTAACTCTGAGTTGAATCACGTCAATGATTGGATTCAAAGTAACAAATTATCCCTGAATCTAAACAAAACTAATTTCATGGTGTTTAGTAATACAATCACTTGTTTACCTGGCTCAATTTCAATCACAAGAGTAAACTTACAACAGACAAATTCAGTTAAATTTCTTGGTCTTTTAATTGATTGTAAATTATCTTCGCAGGAACAAACAAATCATTTATGTAAGTTATTATCAAGAAATTTGGGTGTTATACAGAAGCTTTAGCATGTTTTCCCCATATATATATTACGTACCTTATATTCGACTTTGTTATTGCCGTATCTTCATTATAGCATACTGGCCTGGGGGAATTGTTCCAAAATACGCCTGGAGTCTATCTTTAGAATACAAAAGCGAGCTGTAAGGATTATCAATTGTACCAATTATTTAGCACCGACAAGCCCTCTGTTCAAAAGTAATAACCTCTTAAAGATTTTTGATATATATTCTTACTCCCTTGGGATATTTATGTACCAGTTAACTAAAGACGAATTACCTTATGCTTTCACTCCCATGTTTGTAAAAAATAAAGTTATACATTCTTACCCTACAAGACAGAAAAATTCATTTCACTTTTCTCCCGTGAGAACTGCATTTGCTCTTAAAACAATAGTACATACAGGTCCGACATTCTGGAATGGGCTTGACTCCGACATTACTGAATCGTTGTCATTGAATTGTTTTAAACGTAAACTAAAAAAATACCTTGTGCAGGCTTATATCTAATAATACAACATGCAATTTTATTTGAACTCCCTCTTCTTTATCAGATTCGTTGTTTATCATATGTATTCCATGTTTGCCTTTCGTTCTTTTCACTGAGTCATTTATGTCAAGGCTATTCCTGAATTAATGAATCATTGTGTATCATGTGCATTTTTGCGCATTCTTACAGTTACGTAACTGTGTTGCTCGGGTGACAAGGAGTCTTGTAAGCGCGTTACAGGTGGCTACTTTGTATTTCGCTATGCTTTCGTATATTTTATTCCTTTCTTTTGCTCTTTTTGCTCTCTTTTCTTTTACGTCCCTTTCCTTCCTTTCATAGTTTTCGTTTCTAGGTTGTTTAAGAAGACCAACACTTTCATATATACAGGGACCTATACATTACAAGCTTTGCTTTTTAGTAAGTCCCCACATTTCATGTTTGTTAAATTGTCTTCTCTTGTATTCTTTGTAATTGCGACGATATGTTCAATCTTATGTTCAATCGATCGTGTCATGTTTGATGTTTTGAAATGTGGAACAATAAAATCAAATCAAAATCAAATCTCCTTTTTTCATACCATAATACAAGACTTTACAATTATCAGCATGGGACATGATCAATATATGAACAAGAGCTTCTATTGATTTCCTGTCAAGATATTGACGAAAATGAACATTTTCTATAGCAGTGGTTGCTAATTGGTCTTAGTGTTATGATCAGACATTGAGATATTTTTTCCCGTGATCATTCCCAAATTCCAAGTTTTACTAACAGATGACATATCTTCACCATCCACAGTTACAACCACGGAATATGGAAGATTAGGAGCAAATTTGGCTATGAAGTGTAATAACTCTGACGCATCGATGACTGACTTATTCTGAATTAACCATGAAATCTTACAAGTGATACAGTTATTAATGCGCGTTACTGCAGTCCCTTTGTTACTTGCTGGGAATGTCAAATGCACCTTGACATCATCAGCATAGTATACCATGGAGCTAAGACGATGAGGTTGAAATATATCACATATCTGAGCAATCAACAGAGAGAGAGAGAGAAAAAAAAAAGAATGGCTTCCATAACGGAACCCTGAGGGACTCCACATTCATCAGGCACTGAATAAGAAAAGTCGACCTGACGGATATGACCTCAAGGCAATTGTGCACACATCTACAGAACCCATACCGTCTCGCAAAGCTAATAAGCATGATATCATGACCAATATGTGTCAAGTTCAGATGTAAAATCGGGCAAATCGGGCAATACCACAACAGCCCCCTCTCGCTGGTCAAATTATAACATCATTATATACCCTCGCCAGTGCTGTTTCCACGGTATGGTGCTATGCCAAATTATCTGATAAATATTCCATAGTTTTCATCACAACTTCTCTCTGTATCACCTTTCCCATAAAATTCAAATAAGCAACAGGACGATAATGTTTAAATCTTCCCTTGAAATCCCAGCTTTTTCGAGTACAGGCGTTAATTTGTTGAAGAGGATGGTAATACAAACAACAGACTTCAACTTCATGGAAGTGAACAAGTTGTGGTTCACATTGGTTGTCCAGGTCAATAATTATTTCTTCATACTAAGTAAGTGGCGCCTTCCAATTTGACCCTCGGCTTTGGTGTCTTTTGTGAGAAGATGTCTGCAAAACAACAAGCAAGCTACAATGCTGAGTCAGTAGTGGGAAGAGCAGTAGCACCGGTCGGTGAAGACAGCGATTACATCACATTGTACAGGTCTTGTTGGTTGCTGATGCTAATCTTTGTGCGGTAGAAATCAATGTTGGTTTTTCATAAGAGATCATTCTATTTCCGGCACTTGGCAGAGTAGATGTCTTTATAAATTTAAAGAATAGATTCCAGCATCTGCCTCTCACAACGTTTCCCTACACTCTTTGCTTCCCGCAGAGAGCCCGAGTACCATGGGGATTCAAGTCGAAGAGTAACATCTTTCTCTCGACAAGTTAAGCACGATTGTCAAGCACCTCACCAATTCCGGTACACAAGAAGTCAGCAAGGCCATTGATATCAGACTTGTCTGCAAGGACAGATGATGACACCTTTGAAACATATCCAGAAAATTCTTTCATGTCGATATTCTTCAACTTTCGTGCAGCAATGTGTGTAGTAACTTACCTTGGGCTATCAAAATGTAGGTTACAACTGCTGCATGATTAGACGGAAAGTAATCATAGATTGTGAGGTTAGATATAGTCCACATCATTCCTACATGTACATGTACTTATTATAAAATCCAGATGATGGCCAGTATCCAAATAACTCTTCCTAACTGCATCTTTAAGCACTTTCAAAGGAATGGACAAACATGAGGGGGAAAGGGGTCCCGTTGCACAAGGGATTCCCCTTCGCCTTGAATGGTGGTTTTCTGTTCACACCATTTGAATACATGGACTGTACGTTTTCGGAAGTTTTAGAATGACAAAAAGAACTAGGACCCTCCAGAATTAACAGCGTCCCCAAGGCTCGGTTCTTGCACTAGCACTCTGTAATCTTTACACAGTAGATATCCCCACATCAGCAGCTCTTAAAGGGACTGTACAGTACTGGTTGAGGTGGGAATTCATGTTTTGAACATTCCCAAGTGAGATAATGAGAAACCTCTTATGAAATATGAAAGAGCATGTAATTTTAAGAAGGATTCAACGTTTATTTGATGAAAATTGGTTTTCAAATGGCTGAGATATCAAAAAAGTGATAATAATGAAAGATTACAGGCCACCCCTTTTATTAGGATCTCTTTGTTTCACCTTGTTTTTGGATACCTCAGCCATTTCAAAACCGATTTTCACCAAATAAATTTTTGATACCCCTTAGAATTGCATGCTCTTTGACATCTCATAGAGTGGTTTCTGAATATCTTGCAAAGTGTTAAAAGCTAACTCCTCACCTCGAACAGAACTGTACACACCCTTTAATACGCCTACGCAGATGACCTGTCTTGCCTGGCTATCCTCTCTAGCTCAAACTCCTTTGAGGAAGCTGAATGCACCCTCACCCAAGATAAGCAGACTCTGCAGATCTACTACCACCAATTGCTGCTGAAACTCAATGCACAAAAGAACATCTCTTCTGTGTCCCACATGAACAACAAGGAAGCAGGCCGCCAACTGCAAGTCAAACTCCAAGGAACCAATCTCCCATTCTGTGCCACTCCTACTTACCTCGGAGTGAAACTCAACCGCGATCACTCACCTTCCGTGCTCATCACCATGCACAGAATGTAGCTGGAAAAGCATCTGCCAGAGTGTGCCTTTTACGCAGACTATGCGGCCATGACTGGGGAGCCGATTTTACCACACTCCGCTCCACCGCCCTCGCCCTTGTCTACGCTCCAGCCGAATATTGCGTCCCTGCCTTGGGGCACAGCTGGCACACTATGAGAGTGGACGTCCAACTCAACTCTGCTCTCCGCACCATCACAGGCTGCCTGACACCAACCCCCATCCACCGGCTCCCTGTGCTAGCAGGCATTCCACCCCATCACCTTATGATAGAAAGACAGGCAGCACTTATGGCTGCCACGGAAGAATACCACTCCCTCCATACTGAGATGCACGCTGTCTTCTCTAGACGGCGCCTTAAATGCAGGAAACCCTTTGTTAGGACTGCACAAGCCCTCTCCTCAGAGAACAGGAACCTATCAGCCGGAAGGCCTGGCTCAACAACAAATGGAAGGAGCAACAGCCTGCAGGCAGACTCACCAACATGTTGCCACTTACATCTCATCCCCCTAGCTGTGACCTCCCACGAAATGACTGGTGTCGCCTTAAACGACTCCGCACTGGAGTCGGGAGCTTCCAAGCATGCCTGCACCAGTGGAAACTTTCAGAGACAGACAGATGCGACTGCTGGGAAACACAGACGGCTGATCACCTGGTGGAGGACTGCAAATTGGGATATTAAAGTGCCATTCAGTTACCGGTCACTGAATAGCACTTTAATACCCTGGTTCTCACTCCTGCTCCCAGGTCCTGGCTGAAGGACGCAGCCTTTCACCACATATAGGACACAAGTTGATCAGAAAGACCACAAGCAAGAAGAAGAAAGAAGAAATAGGCCCCTACATATATATTTCTACAACGAGCTTTGCAGAAACAATGCCAAAATTATCCAAAGCAACGTTCACCTAGGTACAAAGTCAACGGACACTTCTTAGTTCAAAGTTACATCCCCGCTTCTCTTTTCGTGAAATTCTGAACTCTTTGGAATACTTTTTTTGTGCTGCTCTTTGACAGTCTACGGCACAAGCGACATTCAGTTCTATGTAAATGTTGCGTGTCAGTAGAATACCTGCAGGTTAGTTTGATAAGGAAAATAATGATGATGATGATGATGATGATGATAATAATGAAAATAATAATAATAATGATCATCATCATCATCATCATCATCATTATCATTATCATCATCATAGAAATAGAAATAGAAAAAAATATTCCATGATTGCACTATAAAGACTTTTAAAGATATAAAACCGAATCAAAGAAGGCTAAAGCCAAACATTTAACTAAGGTTAAAAGTGCAATATTGGTAATGTTATTCATAATCATAATAAAAAGATTAAGAATTAGATAAATGGAAATATGATGATAGAAATAGAAGCAAATATTACAAGAATGCATGACAAAGACTTTTTTTAAACAGCAAAAAAAAAACGAATTAAAGAAGGCTATAACCAAACACTTAATCAAGGTTAAAAGTACAACAAAAAGTAAAAGAAAACCGAAGTTAACTTAATGCACCACAAACCCTACAACATAAGCTGTGCAACTCCACTTTAGTGTTGATATCTCTGTCACACCCTTCATGACATGAACTATGATTGATTCATGTAATTATGAGCTCAAGTAAAGAGTGTTTATTATCCTTTGATATAGTAAGATTTTTAATTCAACGATTGATTTATGTTATGTGCTTATTAATCTATTCGCTTTTATCTTATTTTAATTATATCATAATATACGCAGTTGAGTATTCATTCTAATAGAAAGTGCGCAATATAAATTCACAATTATTATCACCATTGTTCACTATTACGTTATATTCATCCTATTGAGTATACATTTTTAATGATACTTGATTCGTAATGATTACGAAATCATGGCATAAGTGGGGCCAAGGTAAAAGTGGAATATGGTAAAAGGATCATTTCTTGTCAATGGCAAACTCTTCACTTGCTATAGAGGCGCATGGAGGTTATTGATGTTGTGGGTGGTAAGGCATGAGTGTCAGTGGAGTATTCGTTTCTTCTTTGAAAAATAAAACATATCAATAGATTATGATGTTCAATAGCTGAAGTGATGAAGAATGTTTTTAGATAGTGTTGCCTTTGTCATTGTTTTTTAATGAGAGCTAGTAATTCGAGGTTTTGTAATGTGATAGAGAGAATCGTGTCTACTATACTTATGGACGACTGTTGGAGGACAGTCGACGTGCCTCAGTTGAGTTTGTGCGCATCCTAGCGGCGCAGGTTGGCAGTGACGTATCAAAGAGAGTAGAAGCGCACGCACGAGTGATGAGCTTAGCTAGCTGAGTTGAGCAGGCTGCTAGTAGATCGAGCTAGAGTGTGGTACTAGTAGGTACGGATACCCGACAGCTCCCCACCGTGGCCGCGCTGCTGGGCGGCCTCACTCGGCTCGCATGCCGACTGTACGCGTTACAATCTGTACGTACTACACGGTCCGAGCCGTATATACATGGTCATGGTAGTACAACCCTGATCGACGGAATCGGGAAGCTTGGTAGTGGAACTGAGCTGTTTCCATTTTCAATTCATAGATTTGTTTTGTGTCATGCAGTTCATTATCTGTTCATCGGCATGGTCAAGTCGAGTTCTAAGGTTCCTAGGGCCTATAGACCCTAGTCGGGGACTACTAGTCTACTAGACTAGGCGTTAAAAACAACAACAACAAAACAAACGTATGTGACCGTGCATCACAAAACGAACAAAAAGTCGCACACATTGATTTTACGTGAGGACTGAAAATAAGTGAAATGGGTCAACCTAGCCGATCTTGACTTTTTCATATTTGCTGAAAGAGCGTGTCTTCTTTTACATTATGCTAAAAGTTGGGATCATAAAACGGGCAGGAAAGTGTGTTTTCTAGCACTTTTGGTAGAAGAGTGTGATTAGGTGTGTCTTTAGAGTCCCCTTTTCATTTCTGAAAAACCTTGTACACACTCTTCACTTTCAACCCTATTAACTTTTGAAAGGATAATGCTATACTGCCTTGAAAATTGGCATTAATTACGGACAGAATGTGTTTATGAGGCATGCTTAATTTCAATTCAATCTGATAATCTTAATTGTTTTTACTCCGGTGGTTTTCTTCCTGTTTTTTCTCCCATTCTTCGCACAGCCAGCATGCACGGCTTGGTAAAGATTAGACACTGTACTTCAGAGCCTCTTTTCTCAGTTCACACTTTTCCTGAGTTTGTGCTTTCTTTTCAATATTTAGATTCGATTTGATTTGAGTTATACATCATTTTAAAGCTTAAAGTCTGCTCTTCCAGAATATGGTCTTAACTAAAGGTTCATGGCGACTTTTTGTTTGTTTTGTGGTGCAGGGTCACATATGACACACATTTCAATCTGAGTATCTCTGTTGAAATCTGAGTATCTCTGTTGATATCTAAATGAGATCTAAACTTGTCATTACTAATGCAAAACATTTTTATTTTTTTTAATTTTTGGTTACAAAATTCAAGGTCACGAAAGTATTATCAAACAAATATTTATCACTTTCACCATTCAGATATTAAGTTTTGGTTACCAAATCTGGTGTAACAAAACGAGAATCGATTTTTATTTTTTTTTTAATTTTTTTTTTGGGGGGGGGTACCCAAGGTACTCCATAGTTTACAACACGCACTTTACCAACCACTGCAACAACCAACACATCTACAATCAACGTCATTATATTAAGATTTGTTTTTCCTCTGGAGGACCGTCAGACTAATGCCAAAACTCCCATTTCCTTATATTTATTCTTCTTCCTCCATTATCACTTTCTGCACATGGTTACAACAAGTGGGTAAAACAAACAAACAAACAAGCACGTCAATGTGAAGTTTTCCACGCTTGCGTCCACATCGTATGGCTGTGTAAGGAAAATAATAAGAAAAACGGACATGGACCTTCCTTTCTGAATATTTTTCATCATATCACTGCAATTGTGACACATTTTTTTTTTCATTTTTTTTTAATAGCGTTTTGAGTGAGCCCGCATGAGATTCATGCATCCTAGCAGGGTATATCCCTGCATTGGTTCCTGGCCAGATTTGGGGGTCTCACGATGATTTCTGTCGCAAGGAGGCTCTGCTAGCACTAAAACGAGCACATGAAACCCCCTCCCCCCCCCCCCCCATTTTTACAATTGTTCTGCATTAAGTAATCCTTCTTCTACAATTCGATAAAGTTTCGTAAAAATGACATGGGTTCAGATTCAACAGATTCAGATTCAGATTCAACTTTATTTTCACCTCCACCAAAATGAACAAAGAAATTATGTACATTGCATATGCACGGGATATTTGTGATACAGAACAAAATTTGAAAAGGTACATAAAAAAAATTATGAAAATGAGAAGTAGATGCGATTATATCTTTGTTAAATACATAAAGCGTATAATACAAGTCAACTAAGGATGAGGATGGAAGTGGAGGGTCCCACTAAGAAGCAAAGCTTGTACGATATGGGACCCTCAGAAAATACACAAAACATCAATATAAAACACAATAAACGAACCGATGTCAACTGACATCAAGATGATTGGGAAGAGAAAAAGAGAGAAAAGGAAAGGAAAAAAAATGAGGAAAAAAAGAGAGAAAAAAAAGGGAGAAAAAAAGGGGGAACTACAGCATGTGCCATCGTGGACGCAAGCAATCTAGATTTCATAATGTAAAATAAGTGATAAAATACAAGCTGGATTGAATGTAATGCAAAACATTTTTTATACGTAGTTATGTTGGTAAGAATGCAGGAGAAAAAGAAAAACACATCGTTATATTTAGAACACAGACAGGGACATACTTAGGAGGACTTATGTAAAAAAAGACTGTTGACTTGACTGAGATGATAAAGGGAAACTAACTCTGTTGGATGTTGTAAAATTTCAATAAAAATGATTTTACTTTATTCTTGAAGGAATTCAGAGATTGAGCTGTTGTAATGTTACTGGGAAGTGAATTCCAATACTTTGGCCCATCGTAAATGAATGTGTTTTGAGCCAACAAAGTTCTCAGAAATGGCAAATGGAAATCATTTGATCGCCGTGTTGGATAATTGTGAACGGATTGATTTCTTTGAAACATTGTTTCAAATATATTTGGGAGATTATTTTTATTATAATTATACATAAATTGTCCTAGATTAAGCAAATACAAATCATTAATTTTCAATATTTTATGCTCATAAAATAGTGGGTCAGTATGGGACAAAAATGCAGTATGACATAATATAACACGGAGTGATTTCTTTTGCAATGAAAGTAATTTATCTAAGAGTGTTTTATATGTATTTCCCCACGCGAGAATACCGTAACTTAAATATGGCAATATTAAGGATGAATATAATACGAGCAGGGACGACAAAGGAAAACAAAACTTAAGCTTATTAATTATACCAATATTACGTGAAATAATTTTACATAAACTGTCAATATGAAATTTCCAGGACAGCTTATTGTCAACTGTTACTCCAAGAAATTTTATATGGGAAACATTTTCGAGTGGAATACCATCTAAAACAATATCAACAGGTATACCATCTAAAACAATATCAACAGGTAATGCCTCAGTAGAATTACTAAAGAGCATATATTTTGTTTTTTGAAGATTAAGAGATAGCTTATTTGCTTTTATCCAGTGGGCAACATTTTCTAATTCTAAATTTATTGTATCAACAAGGGTAAGAAGATTATTGTGTGAAAAAAATAGATTTGAGTCGTCTGCAAAAAGAATAAAAGAAAGAACATCTGATGATCTACAAAAATCATTTATGTAAACAGTAAACAACAGTGGACCTAATAAACTTCCCTGTGGCACCCCACATTTAATATTTCATATTTGTGAATTACAACCATTTAAAGAGACATATTGTTTCCTGTTCAGGAGGTAGCTCCTGAACCACTCCAAGGCCTTCCCACGCACTCCATAATGATGTAATTTGTTAAGTAAAATATCATGGTTGATGGTGTCGAAGGCCTTGGAGAAGTCCAGGAACAAACCTATCAGATGAGAAGATTTATCGATAGCATGTGCCACTTTTTCTATAAAACTCAATAATGCATGTGTGGTGTTATGTTTCTCCCTAAATCCAAACTGAGAATTCGTAAATATTTTATTGAATTTAAAGAAATTAATAGTTCTTTTATAAATAATTTTTTCAAGAATTTTTGACAATGCACTTAAAAAAGAAATTGGTCGGTTATTATTTACGTCTAATTTGTCACCTTTTTTAAACAAAAGGGGATGACTTTTGCTGTTTTTCATACTTTCGGGGAAGGTGCCATTAAAAAGGGATAGATTAAATATATGAGCTAAAGGATCCGCAATTGACGATATTACCCCCTTTAAAAGAAAATTGCTGATGTCATCGTGTCCAGCACTTTTTTTGGAACTAAAATCAGAGACAATATTAATTATCTCCCGAGTGTATGTTGGATAAAAAATATTGAACTAGAATTTGGGGGACCCAAAAATTCGGAAAAATTTTTTGTGGAGGGAGGAATATTACTTGCCAGGCTTTCCCCTATTGAAGAAAAATGGTTATTCAAAATATCACAAATTTGTTGAGAATCTTCAAAAATTTCACCATCAAATCTAATTTTTGTAATATTTGACTTAACATTTGATATATTCATGGCTTGCTTTAAAACTTTCCATGTATTTTGCATATCATGCCTGTAAAATTGTAACTGATTAGTATAATATTTTTTCTTTTCTATTCGTATAATTTTCGTCAAAGTATTTTTGTACCTAGTGTATTTCAACTTTGATTGCTCAGTACGTTTCATTTTAAAAATGTAATATAAATTATTCTTTCTATTTATTGAACGCAGGAGCGATTTTGAAATCCATGGGAGCCTTGGTATTTTTTTGTAATTAGCTGATTTTTCTCTACGTTTTGGAATACAAATGCCCAAATTTTGGATAAAAATCTTCATAAAATATTCATAAGACAAATTAACATCATCTGTATCAAAGATACAGGACCAGTCTGCGGTGTCTAAGCTAGCACCTAACCTAGCTATACTTTCATGAGTAATTCTTCGTTTAGATATATTGTTGTTTTTATTATTAACTGTCTCATTTAAAGAAAAGCCAGTCGAGATGGGGAAATGATCGGTGATATCTGAGAGTACTACAAAAGAATCGGGAGGAGGAAGAATGTTACAAGAAATGTTATCAATTAAAGTAACAGATTCATTAACTATACGTGTGGGTTAAGATATTAAGGGTAAAAAAGAGGCAGACAAAAATATTTCCAAAAAATCTTGCGACATATTATTCTGTTTTAGTAAATCTATATTGAAATTACCCATTATAAAACAATTTTTATTGATAAAAAGTGGGTTTTTAACCAGATCCGAAAAATAATCTAAAAATAATTTAGTATTCGCGTTTGGTGGTCTATGCACTACACCTATGATTATATTTTTGCTGCCTGGAACTGTGATTTCAATAAATAAAGACTAAAAAAAATCAGTCATACTGGTGAACTCATCGCGGACTACATAATCATAATTTTGTTTAACATATATGGCAACACCTCCACCTACCCTATTTTGTCTATCATTAACTCTTTATGTGCCACGTTCGCACGTCCGACTCAGTCGACGGCGTGCCAACTTCGCATATTCAGTTCAACAAACAAAGCCGCCAAAACCGATCGATAGATCGGCTAATCACTGCTAATCCCGCGGAATAATGAAAGCGTTTCTCGTGCTTTTGTTCCTCTCATATACGGCTTGCATTCTATGTGGTGAGTGACTATCAAGCGGTGTTCCCAATCAGATTTGGTCGTACATTCTAAGTTACTGTCACGGTTTTATGTGCAAAAGTCATGCCTTTAGAGTAATGTAGCAAGTGGTCATTCAAAAGAAAAATTGAAAATAGATTCGTCATACTATTTATATCGAAACAGAGTTTGGCAATCCGCTTTAACTTTGCCTGCTATTATGGCCATTTTAACAGAAATTTGTAGTAGTTATACAAATTAGAAAAACATAATTCTTTCTCAAAGCATGACAACCTTCATGTCTCAGAATAACGTGGCACACAAGGGGTTTCCACCGTGGCACAGAAAGAGTTAACCACTAAATCGTACCCGTCAAGAGCGAAGGGAAGACTGGAGTCATGAGAAAGCCAGGTTTCGGTTAGACCTACCGCCTAGATATCATGCATGATGGGACTATTTAAAAATAACCTCAATTCTTCAAAATGCTTATTAATACTTCTAATATTAAAATGTGAAAGAGAAAAAATAGTACTATCATATTCCTTGACAACATTGGTAAATTGGGTTTGAGTAAGATATTCAGAAGACGGACTTTGCAATTGGTTCTCTGTGTTAAAATCATAATCTAATTCTTGCGGCGATGAATTAAAACTGTCAGAAACATAATTATCAAAAAAATTGTCACTTTGATTGATATTTGATTCGTTTTGTTCAAAAGAAGGTCCTGCCAAATCAAAAAAGTCATCATTATTAATTGAATTGAATGCTGTGTCTATTGAATTGCGTATTAAAGTGTGAGCGTGTTGTCCGTTGCTTGAGTCCACGAGGGCACCTGTAGAGGGCAGTAGAGAACAATTTGACTGTGGAGATTGTTGCAATATTGCAGTTACACATTTTATCGTTGTCTCAATATAACGTTATCTACAAAAGAAAATAGGATCGTCCTATACATAACATTAATACGATCTAAGTAGGCACAAACATAAAGAGAACAGTTTGTCATAAGCATGTATACTGATATACAAAATAAGTTATAATAAAACTCCGGTAATTGTTCTTTATCCATTCAATAGAAGGAACACATGTATATAATACGTATTGTGTTATGACAGAAGAGAAGACATCTCAAGTCTCATAGTTTTGAATGTACAGCATGACATTCATAGTTTTGAATGTACAGCATGACATTCATAGTTTTGAATGTACAGCATGACATTCATGAATCCCACCTAATCAGGGCACCCACGATAGGCTCCTGACCAGATTTTAGGGTCCTAGGATGATTTCTATCATATGGGTTGGTCCAGCACAAAAACTAGCACATGAACCCCCACTTTTTATTATTTTTTCTTGGAATTAGTACTACAATATGGTCAAGTTTCGTGAAAATGACATGGGTTTTGAATGTACAGCATAAGTTTTATTAACCCACCCTGTCAGGGCATCCCTGCATAGGTTCCTGACCAGATTTTGGGGACTATAAAACGATGATATCTGTCGCATGGGGGCGATGCTAGCACAAAAATTAGAACATGAACCCCCACTTTTTATTGTTTTTTCTGGAATTAGTAAGCCTTGTGCTACAATTTGGTCAAGTTTCATGAAAATGGCATGGGTTTTGAAGGTACAGCAGAAGTTTTATGAAACTTGTCCTTTAGCTCACCCCTTAGGCCTACAGAAAACGTCGATGAGAAGGATTTTAGAGATTTCAGTGTTTTCTACCGCGTGAGGGCGCTCTTGCTCAGGAATGAGATTGTAAGCCCTAACTTTAGAATCTTTTCCTCGTTTTGGGTACCCTTTTCTGCAATTCTTGCAAATTTGGAGAAATTGAAATATAACGCGGATTTTGAAAGAATCTATGTGGATTTAAGTTTGTCATTGCAGATTTTGTTGCCAATCATGGTCTTGATCCTGTAACGCTATCATTTTGGTACAGGACGGCAGATTAGTCATTTTCTTCAAAGTCCCGTAGAAGAAAAACAAGCACATGAACCTATGGTTTTATTTACATATTCGGGCTTCGGATGGGTCAAAGTTACGGTATAGAAAGTTTGAAGAATATGACATGGACTTCACTTTAACTGAGGAACGTCCTTGGGTTGATTTCACGGAACACACGATTTGCGAAGGACGCGAATGGCAAAATCCAGCTTTCGTATTTTAGTCTGCATAAGATCACGAACGTGGGAGTTCGGAAGCGTCGTCAATTGTTCGTGGATGTGTTGTTGTTGTTTTTTTTAATGAAATTTTTGCGAACCCTTTCTGGACACTTGGTTGTGATTTGTTCTCGAAAGTGTCTTTAAAGCCTCGTCATATTCGCAAAATCTTTTAAAGAAATGTTCTTGAAAGTTTTTCCAATCACTTTACGACGTAACCGCAAACAGTTCGCGCACCTTTTGAGACATTCTCACGAACGTTTAACACATGTTTGGGGGATGTGTGACCTCTTTAAGGTTCTACGTTTTTTTAGAAATCAAAATTGCACCATACATCTACACATCAAACAAATATTAACAACTGTATAGTTAAAAAAAGAAAAGAAATTAAAGACCAGCAAAGAGAACGAAATGTTTGATATCCAAAAATAGAGATTTTTTTTTCTTTTTAGTATGCCAAAATTACATTTGTATGCAGAGATTATGTGTGGGAGAAACTGAAAAAAAAAATCAAATACTTTACTAGTGGAGGTAGGTGAAGGCCCTCAAAAAAAAAAAATGTAGGCACACACACAACAGAGAAATGAGAGAAGAAAAAAAGAAAGGAGAAATACAGGAAAGAAAAAAAAACTTCAACTCAAGACAGCTCTTGTTGCGACACGGATTGTCACCCCTACACGGATTGTCGCCTCCTGCTTGGGGCGACAATCCGTGACGGGCGCTGGCGGCACGGATTGTTGCCCCCGTCACGGATTGTCGCCTGGCGACAATCCGTGACGCTTGTGCAGTTCCCAGTTTTTGACCTCGAAGGCGACAATCCGTGTTGGCAAAAACTTTGTTGCGACACGGATTGTCGCCCGGGCTCGGGGTGGTTCCTCCGGTGTTAAGCTTTGGTGGGATGGGTATGACTGGTAAGTTATGCGTATGTGTGTGTGTGTGTGTGTGTGTGTGTGCGTGTGTGTGTGTATTGTGAGCTGCATGATATGTGATGTGTATGATTTGTTGTGTGTGTGTGTGTGTGTGTGTGTGTGTGTGTGTGTGCGTGTGTTTGTGTGTGTGTTTGGAGTATGATAATACAATATGAAGAAACTGTGCATGTGGTTGTATAGTGGTAGTGGTTTGTTTGTCTGTGTGTATACGTGTGCCTGTATGCTTACGTGTGTATGCGGGATATAGTGGCGCTACTGTGGCAATACAAACGCCTTCAGAGTGTATGAGCACGTGTTTAAAGAATTCACACTAGCGTTGATCTAAAAATAGTATGGGTGTGTCAACCAATGTCAGCGGTGAGGCGGGCTAGGCGAGAGAGAGACCGAGAGAAAATACATACGAGGGAGGTACCCTCCCCAAATGTTATTTGTCTTTGTTCATTTTTCACTGCAGTCATTTTCTTCCATCAGTCAATTTCAATTTCAATTTCAATTTTATTTCCCTTAAATAAACGGGAAAAAATATATATACAATACATTTACAGAACAAATTCATAACAATTTCAAAGAAAACGTACAAGTGGTCACGAGTAACAACAGAATTTCGTTTCTAAGGTATATACCTAATACAAAGATTAGAATGGAAATGGAGGGTCCCACTTAAAAAGTAAAGCTTGTAGGGTATGGGACCCTCAAAAAAATACGTACACAAAGTCAAAGAAACCAATGTCAACTGACATGAAATTTATAGTCTTATAAACTAGAACGTCCATACCACTATTCTTTGTCCCAGAAAAGGTTTGGCATGCTTTATGCATGAGCGAATAATTTCTACACGCCGTAAAAAAATATGTCAATCGTTAGTTGATTTTAGCACAAACGAACTGCCATTGCACACCGCTAATACATACGTAATACAAACAAACACCAACAAACACTCAAACAAATCCTCATAATGCAAATAAACCAACTCAACTCAATCAGGTGCTTGGAAGGTTACGTTGGATGACGCTTGAAGGGAGGTGGCGTTTGAACACTTGTAAAGCAGTCTTTAAGACACTTCATGGCAACATGCCCGAATATGTGCAAGAACTCATCACGCCTCTTGGTAGCATACATTCATATCGTACGCGAAACACAAGTTATAATGGTCTCATAATTCCACAAGTTAAAACTCAAGCCGGAAAAAAATCGTTTTCACACTATGCATCATGTATTTGGAATCAGCTCCCCGCTGAAGTCCGAAACGCCACCTCTCTTCAAGCGTTCGTAAGAGCATACATATCTCACTTGGGGTAGAATTCGGTTATTTTTGATATTCCTGTTTAATGTTAAGGTATTTTTTTTTCTCAAATAATATGAGTTTGTGTATTATTATCGTATTAATGATTAACTTTGCATTTTTTCATTTATATAGAATATTGATATTGTGTTGATGTTACGATGTAAAAAGGAATGTCCTTGATTTGGTATCTTGTGTTTGTTGAACTGTTATATTTTGTCATTCTGTGCAGGGCCCCATAGGATAACAGTGTTTAAACCACTGATGGGGCTACCCTGGGTAAAGAAAACTGAATAAATAAATAAATAAACAAATAAATAAAACACTTTTTTTCCTTGATATTTATTGATTTCATTCAAATCATTCATAAATCGACCCATTCTGGGTGTAACATGAACAAAAAAAGTTACAAATAGCAATTCGAAACACAAAAAATCCATTTGTCCTTATTTATACCACAAATAATCTCACTTCAACATAGATAACTCGATTATAAACCAACCCTACTAATAATTTCTTCACGAGAAAGTTTTGACATGTAGGGCCCTACCAAACCTATATTCCTTGAATATATTGGTTTGGATCATGTAACACCTTCTTACTTACAAGGGCACATACATAAAAAAACACTAATACATTACACAAATCTAGAATGAAATCAGTCATAAAAAAACCCGACCACCCCCTCCCCTCCCCAACCGAAACAAATCTGGGGCCTACATCTATCCTAAATATTAAATCCTACCGGTTCTAGGAACACTACCCCCTGGAAAACCACCCTCCGGATAACTACCACCCGGATAATTACCCCCCAGGACAATTCCACCCTAGGGCAACTACCCCCCGGACAACTACCCTCCAATGGCAATTACCCTCCAGGGTAATTACCCCCTAGGACAACTACCCCCCGGACGACTACCCTCCTAGGGCAATCACCCCCTAGGGCAATTCCCCCTTAGGAAAACTACCCCCTGGATAACTACCCCTCGGATAACTACCCCTGGATAACTACCCCCTCGGATAACTACCCCCTGGAGAACTACCCCCCGGAGAACTACCCCCTGGGTAACTACCCCCCGGAGAACTACCCCCTCGATAACTACCCCCCGGAGAACTACCCCCTGGGTAACTACCCCCCGGAGAACTACCCCCTGGGTAACTACCCCCCAGGATAACTACCCCCCGGATAACTACCCCCCGGATAACTACCCCCCGGATAACTACCCCCCCCCCCCCGGATAATTACCCCTCGGATAATTACCCCCCGGATAATTACCCCCCCCCCCGGATAATTACCCCCCCCCCCCCGATGATTACCCCCCGGATAACTACCCCCCCCCCCCGATAATTACCACCAGGATAATTATCCCCAGGTTAATTACCCCCTCCTCCGAAAACTAGACCCCAGATAACTTCCACCCGATAACTACCCCCTCCGATAACTTCCCATGGATGATTACCCCGGATAAGTAGGCCTACAACTCCCCTATAACTATCAAGAGGAAAATTACCCCCAAGACAGTGCACCACGTCAATTACCCCCTGGGTAACTACCTCCCGGGTCATTGCCCCCACCCCCCTCCCACCCCCAATCTTACTTTTAATAAAAAGAATATCATTACTACAGGAAACGAAGTTCTTTGTATTATTTGCCAGGAATCACGGAGATGCCATAATGATACATCATCTTATGAAAACAACATCTTAAGGATTTACGATTTGTATCGTTTGCATTTAGGACGATTTATGTACAAGCTTAATTTCTCCCTCTGTATTTTGACTCTATATGTCCCTTCATATCCTACCCGGTAATCCAGTAAATGTCAATGCCTTTAACCAAAACTATTTTCGCTAAATCTGTATTTTCTTTTACTGTTCCGAAATCTTGGATTTCTCTTGATAGTATAGTATAAAAAAAAAGTTTTAAGTTTGAATGCCTTTACCATTGAACTAAAGACATTTTGAAGAAATGTCACACTTCAGAATGAGTTAAACTTTTTGCAATATTTTTTTAACCACAATCGTCTATCGTTTACCACAACTCCATGTAACACTTCTTTATTTTGAGGCGCTCATATCTCATGCCTCACGTGCCCTGGTTTTGACCCATCATCTTCCTCTTCCCTCTCGCTTTTCTCTGTCCACCGTGAAGGTAGTCTATTCCTGTAATTCATAACTCACCTTTCCTCTTTCTCTCATTAAAAGGGATTTATCTCGTGTGTGTTCATGTGCAGTGCACATCCGTTAAAACGAAATGCTCAGGACCGGCAGTTTGTTTGTTTGTTTGTTTGTTTTTTCGTTTTAACGAAATTTCGTTATAACCGAACAAATATAATATGCAATGTATAACGAAAAGAAGGAAACCACGCATAAAAAATTCTTTTTGTTGAATCCT
Source organism: Diadema antillarum (assembly GCF_040938485.1). NCBI lineage: Eukaryota > Metazoa > Echinodermata > Echinoidea > Diadematoida > Diadematidae > Diadema > Diadema antillarum. The sequence goes on from NW_027270960.1 coordinate 5,125,169, forward strand.
CATCATACGCTGGAAAGCTATGTGAAATGGGAGATTACCTTTTTAATTTCGTTTAAATATTACATTTTAAAAAGAGCATAAAGTTGTTTGTGTTGTCACACATGTGAGAAAATGACGGTGTACGATTTGGTTACAGTTCGCTATTCCAAAGGTTCTTTTCTTACTAAAGTACGTTACTCCGAAGGCTCCTTATTCCGAAGTTTCGCCATCCCCGGGACTCCGATGGTTTGTTTATGTGAAGGTTCGCATTTCCGCAGAATCATTATTCCGAGAGTTCATAATTTAGATCAAAATGATATATTGTTCATTTTCCGAAGGTTCGTTGATCTGAAAATGAAATGAGGTTCGTCATTCTGAAGGTTTATGAATCAAAAAAAGAGAAAGTTTCACTATTCAGAAAGTCCGTTGTTCCGAAGGCTTTTTCATCCGAAAATGAAATAAGGTTCGTTATTCCGAAGAAATTTTGTTAATGAAAAAAAAAATGAGAAAGGTTTGTTATTTCGAACATTTATCTATCTTAAGACGATTATAAGAATTGCAATTCTTAAGCTTTGTTAGTGTACTCTCCTTTTTCCACCATGGATTAACGATACTTTTTGTAATGTTCCGATTAACGAACGTTTTGAATTCCTGTCATTTTCGGACTAACGAACCGTATAAGAATAAGAATAAGGACCATATTTTATCATCGGATTAACGAACCTTTGGAATAACGCCAAAATGTGCTTAATAACAAACCCTCTTTCATTTCCGAACTAACGGACATTTAGTTGTATCAGAATCTGTGTGTTTTGTATTAAAGGACTTCGGAACAATGAAACAAACCTTATCTGAATTCAGATTATTGAATTACAATAACGCAAGTTCCCCTCGGAAACTGTGCGTGATACACGGGAGTGAACATTCAATGATGCGTTCGCTCATGCAGAGATTATTATGATTATATATTATAAGTATTACAACGAAATTTCGTTATAACCGTGTTCGTTGTAACGGGAGTGCACTGTATCTTTATTTGTGTACTTCGTCTCTGTCTTAATGTGCTTTCTTTGTATTGTTTCATCAATTTTGTAACTATTTTACTGTTATACCGTTAACGCTCATTTCAGAATTGCTCTACTGCATTATTGGGCATTAACAACTAGTATATCAAGGATGTGGGAAGAGATTGACACCTCCTTGGTATGATCACCGCAGAGCATTACCTCCCTTGACAATTACTCCTTATTAAAATTAGGCTCCAAACAATCACCCCTCTTACAATAACTCTCCCCCAGAAAAGTACGTCTCTCATTGTTATTTTCGAACAAGTTTGCTATTTGAATTGAAAAAAAAAATTCATATCATCTGGTTTTGGTCGAGACCTAACTTCAGGTTTAAACATCTTTTGGGTGAGATAATCAGAAACCCCTTACGAAATATTAAGGAGCATGTTATTCCAAGAAGGATTCAAGTTTTTGTGAAAAAAAAAAACCTCTTGAAATGGCCGGGATAAAACAGAGCAGCCCTATAATGTAAAAAGGATTCTGTCAACTACAACTCTCTATAGATCTATTCAAAAAGAGGGTGCAGGACAAAAGACTTCGTTAACAACTAGGGATATTTTGTTTAAAAAAAAAGAAATACCGTTAAACTCGTAATAGTTTACTCTTTCTAATGAGACTAACTTATATTTGAACTGGATTTCCTCTTAAAGTGTCGAGAACATTTAATTTGAAAACTAGCACAATTGTACTTGTATGTAAAACAAGCTGTAATTTTACTCTTATGACAAATTAGGGCACCGTTTGATAAAAGTTGCCAGTTATGACATCTTGTTAGTCTCTAATAATTTCAATAAAACCATGGGTTCTGCTTGATTGATAAGCTCGAGTCACTGACTTGTTACCATGGTCCTGCTTTGATCGACCTCCAACGATTGGTAATTGTGTGGAACTGACAGCTTGTCAGGACTGATAACTTTCATAAAACCGTGCCCGGATCCTATCAGAAATTATGGCTTTATATCGAAGGGTCCCTCGCTAATGTTAACGGAATATGAATTGCAGTGAAATCAACTCTCCTTTTCTTATGTTTATCGTCTAATGTGTTATAACGGTAGAAAATGACAAGCCAAAAGAGTAAATGTGACCGTGCACCTCAAAACGAACATAAAGTCGCACACACTGATTTTGCGTGAGGACTGAAAATAAGTGAAATGGGTCAACCTAGCCGAACTTGACTTTTTCATATTTTCTGAAAGAGCGGGTCTTCTTTTACATTATGCTAAAATTTGGTATCATAAAACGGGCAGGAAAGTGTGTTTTCTTAGCAGTTTATCTCGAACATTTTAGGTAGAATAGTGTGATTAGGCGTGTCTTTAGAATCCCTTTTTCATTTCTGAAAAACCTTGTCCACTCTTCACTTTCAACCCTAATAACTTTTGAAAGGATAGTGCTATACTGCTTTGAAAATTGGCATTAATTATGGACAGAATGTGTTAATGAGGCATGTTTAATTTCAGTTTAATCTGATAATCCCTTCATTGTTGTCATGCCGTCAATCCCTCGTTTGAGGCGAGTCCTCAACTGAGGTTACCCAAAGTGGGGTGCGTATATTTGTCGTTTGGGAGTTGGGAGTCGAAGTACTTGTCCATTTGCAAATAAACTTTCTGCTCAGGCGTGACAAACCTGGAGGCCAAGCCAGGGTTTGATGACTCCAGCAGCTGTCGTATTACGTAAGAGCATGATAAGGATATCTGCCTGTGGCAGACCATTCAAAGTGAACTCAATTTTCTCTATCCTTTTTAAAGTTTTCAATTTTATATTCTATTGAGAAATTCTATGGTCATCCATTTTACATTTCGAACGAAAAAAATTGACCCGTAAATAACGAAAATACAGGAAAAAGAAGGAGAGCATTGCCAGTTTGCCGATGCTGACAATGTGCTATTTGGCAGTGAGTTACAACGGGGAGGTGAGACTACCTCCCTGGTTACAATCAGCCTGCTGACTGGATCGTTGAGAAAGCAGCTGTCGTATTACGTAAGAGCATGATAAGGATATCTGCCTGTGGCAGACCATTCAAAGTGAACTCAATTTTCTCTATCCTTTCTAAAGTTTTCAATTTTATATTCTATTGAGAAATTCTATGGTCATCCATTTTACATTTCGAACGAAAAAAATCGACCCGTAAATAACGAAAATACAGGAATAAGAAGGAGAGCATTGCCAGTTTGCCGGTGCTGACAATGTGCTATTTGGCAGTGAGTTACAACGGGGAGGTGAGACTACCTCCCTGGTTACAATCAGCCTGCTGACTGGATCATTGAGAAAGAGAGAGAGAGGGAGAGAGAGAGAGAGAGAGAGAGAGAGAGAGCGAGGGGGAGAGAGGGAGGGAGACGGGGGAGAGATGGGGGAGGGAGAAGGGGAGAGCAAAATGGAATGACAATAGTTCCGGTCACATGAGTACAGGCATGCTCTGTCTGCATACGCTGAATGTCTACACTCACACACACACACGTACACACACACACGCACCATGGAGCTACATGGCCCATGCCAAAACCAAAATAATCTCCTCCTCTCGCGGTGCCCCCCCCCCCCTCCTGTGGCGCTGTGGCGATGACTGATGCTTAGATTAGGCCAGGGTCAAGAAACAGGTATTTTATATCTTTGACTTTAAGTCATTGATTGCCAAGATATGCACTGGCATTATTTACTGGGGTGTAGCCTCTTCAAACGAGAGATTTGCGTCATGTAAATCTGGTGGTTTACTTCCTGTTTTTTGTCCCATTCATCGCACAGCCAGCACGGTTTGGTAAAGATTAAGCGCTTGAACACGTTGAATAGACACTGTACTTCAGAGCCTCTTTTCTCAGTTCCCACTTTTCCTGAGTTTGTGCTTTCTTTCCAATATTTAGATAGGTTAGGAGAGTCCATTTGATTTGAGTTATACATCATTTTAAAGCTTAAAGTCTGCTCTTTCAGAATATGGTCTTAACTTTAAAATTCATATCTGGCGACTTTTTGTTTGTTTTGAGGTGCAGGGTCACAAATGATGACAATGTAAGAGAAAGGTGCATCTTCTGATATGGTGTTATGAACTTATGGAAAAATTACAACGGGTGGTAACTTTCAGGGGGCGGGGAGGGAGGGTTGTCCAGTAGGTAAGTATCAGGAGGGGGCGGGGGGGGGGGTTCGGGGTATGGTTATGGGGGGGGGGGGGGGTAGTAATCCGGGTGGTAGTTATCCTGGGGGTAGTTATCCAGGGAGTAATTATCCGGGTGGTAGTTATCCGGGTGGTAGTTATCCTGGGGGTAGTTATCCGGGGGGTAGTTACCCAGGGGGTAGTTCTCCGGGGGGTAGTTATCCAGGGGGTAGTTATCCGGGGGGTAGTTATCCAGGGGGTAGTTATCCGGATGGTAGTTATCTGGGGGGTAGTTATCCGGGGGGTAGTCATCCAGGGGGTAGTTACCCAGGGGGTAGATATCCAGGGGGTAGATGTCCTAGGGGTAATTACCCTTGGGGGTAGTTGCCCTAGGAGGGTAGATGACCGGGTGGTAGTTGTCCTAGGGGGTTATGGCCCTGGAGGGTGATTACCCTAGGAGGGTAATTGTCCGGGGGGTAGTTGCCCTAAGGGGGAATAGACCTGGGGGGTAATCATCCGGGTGGTAGTTATCCGGAGGGTTGTTGCCCAGGGGGTAAGTGCCCGGATACGATCCTACCAACATCTGTCATACCATTTTTAACTATCCTTCTTCAAATCCAATCCCCAACCCACCAACCCCTGATTAAACAAAACCTAAATCATCCCACACCCACATTCACCAACCCAAATACATACATACACACAAACACACACACACACACACACACACACACACACACGAAGGTTCGTTATTCCGAATTTTCTTTTTTTTTTTCCGAGGCTTCATTTATCCGAAACACACAATTCCCTATACCTAGAGGTTCGTTGATCCAAAAATGAAATTCGGAATAACGAACCTTCGGAATAATGAGCCTTCGGACGAATGAGCCTTCGGACGAATGAGCCTTCAGAATAACAAACTTTTGCAATAACGAAATGTAACCCCCTTCCCACATACCGACGCACACCCGAACCGATACCACATTCCTTCCTGATGAAACGATTTCCCAATGTTGATAAATAAGACATAATGGACCGTATGCAGAAAAGCAGCATCCGCCCGCACGCAAGCTCCACTCCGAATTCATATACAAATCTGCCAAACAAACTCATCAAATTCAAAGCTGCTGATAAAATCAATATCAACGTTTATGCCAGCAACAGCTTACTAGGTATCTCTCCCCACGCGCAGCTAAAAAACACATACGCAAAAAACTGACATAATAAACACATTCTTCCATCACACACACACACACACACACACACACGCACAAACGGACACTAAATTATCATGTGCACGCGCACATACACACTTCCTTGAAACCTCACCATGACTTTTTACATGGCATGTTTGCATGGATGTAGCCATGTAAGTTATGTGTTAGTATTTCAATGATTATGTCCAGAACGATATTACCCAGCAAAATGTGCTTCGAGGGCGGGCGACAATCCGTGCCGCCAACGCCCGTCACGGATTGTCGCCCCGAAAAGGAGGCGACAATCCGTGTAGGGGCGACAATCCGTGTCGCAACAGCTCTCATCTCTCCTTGGAAACATAACTCCCTTGATTATTGAAAAACTTGCGTTGTTCGCATTTCCGTCGCGTGTTCTTCGTGTACGTAACATGCTGTACTTTAGCAACGGTACGCCACCACCTTCGCACGTACGTCGTGAGAACTTAACACAAATAATTGTGCAAGAATGGTTTTCGGCTTTATTGTCGCAACACATTCGGAGAAAAAACTTTTATGAATGTGCTTCGTGAAATCAGGCCTTTACTGCTGATGTGAACTTTTCTTGCCATCTTTATTTTCAATTTTGCAGTGACGATGTAGACGTTGTAGCCTACTTTCGTCACCGTTATCATCCAGCTCAATGTCAGCAGATTTTCCTCAAACTTTCACTGATGGGTTCTACTAATGTTGCTGCTTTCACTCAATCCACATTTCTCTTTGGGTTTTGGTTTTTAATTGACGACCTGAATGTAAGAACGACCCAAGTCCAATTTTTGGCCAAATTCAGTTTGACATGGGAAATTGTAGCTTATGCATTGACTCATCTTGTGTATAAATGATAAATCCTAATTACCCCCGGAAGTGCCTAAAATGAATGAGTGAAATCTTATATGAATGTAAGAATTACCCAAGTCCAGGACTTGGGTCATTCTTACATTCATATTATAGCGCCCTCTCTCATCACTTCTCTCATCTCATATAGCAGTCTATCCTGTATATGATTCAAAGAACGACCCAAGTCCATATGCTTCTAAGAACGACCCAAGTCCATATGCTTCAAAGAACGACCGAATTCCATCACACAAAATTGCCTCTCCACAATTAATATAAATGTTAATTGTCATAATAATATATGTTCTTATTTGTATATACAATGTTGCCTTCCCATCACAGTTAAATAAGATATTATTGGACAAATAAAAAAGTTATGAAGTTTTTTTTAAAATTTACTCGAAATGGCCTTCCATGGACTTGGGTCGTTCTTATATTCAGATACTCAATTGCATGCACCATATCGCCGCGCCTGTAAGGCCATAAGGCAAAATCACGATTCTCAACCGCACACAGTTGTAATGTATACAGAAATTTATTGTAACTGGTGCCTGTTTCTTTTGTACTGATTGATGTTCTGCCTGTTTGAAGTAATTTTGTAACTGTAATTAATTTAACATAGCCAAATGTTTATTCATCGATATACTGCCACATGTATTAATGGCAGATTAGCATTTTGATTTGTTACTTTTATTTACGATTTCATCAAATATGTTTCTCTTTGAGTTTTTTTTTTTTTTTTGGAATAATGACTCAATTTTAGTAGTGATGATGATGACATTCAGTCACCTCTGTTGGTATGAAGCTATGATAGCTGTATAAATAATGTTATTTAAACTTAGGTGTCATGTAGTGAAATCATGATGTTGCAATGCAGTTTAGTAGCCAGTGGTACTAGTCACGCTATAATACATTATGTATAGACTACGTTCGTCAGCCCGGCGCGTAAGTATGAATGGGCGAAATTGCCTAATAAATCAGTGTGTAAAATGATCCTCGCAGCCAAGCTAGCGCAAATCGATTCTTACGAGAACTGAATGTTGTTTTCAAATATGCTAGAGGCGCTTTTCCTAAGACTAAGACTCATCTGAAGTCTATAGTATCCTTGATAGCCAAACATGAAACTGATGGGGAAGTTTCGCACCAACTGACGGACTGGCATCGTTAGATCGTATAGTCAGGTGATAGTGAAGAGAATTTGGCAAGATGTTAGCTCTGATTAAACTAGTTTTCCTCGTTTTATTTGTGTCGCCGAGTTCTCAATCAGGTAAGTCCCTGATGCTAATTTCATTTATTTCTGTGAGATACATCTAATTGATTTAATCGCTTGGATCTATTACTTATTACTTTGGTCGAACCAACTCTGGTTTGTTCTAACAATGTATCTGGTGTTGGACGGATCCACTACCATGACTACTATACTGAATATGAATTCTGCCCTTCACGAGAGCTGAAGTCAGATATGAGTTCGAACTGTTAAGCATTGCTTGCAAACTTATCACAAAATCTAGTTTGCTCTCTCAGTTAAAAATCAATCAACTAACTAACATTTGGGGTTTGTTCTTGCTTCTATAAGACTATTAAATAGATATGAGTCTTATGAAGGAAATTACAGAAATAATACAGCAAAAAAATCACAAAAGTTTCTCTTTGTTTCTCTTCTCTTTTAAATTTCTTTAAGTTTTATAAGTTTTTAAAGACTTTTAGGCTCCGTGTGTGACATGCGTCAAATCTAATCTCTAATTGAAAACAAATGAGGGAGTAAAACGTGGTTGACATTTTGATCATCCGTTTGGATTTATTTCCCAGCACTTGCCTATCTGCGACACTGGAGTACACAAACTTTAACCCAATATTAAGGAAATGAATGAAGTCAATAGATGTTGTATATAAAATATCATTTGCAGAGATTGAGTTGGCGTGTGTAAATCCCGTCCATCTGACATCAACCGGATACCCCGGGAACTATGGAAATAACGAGAATGTGAACTGGATAATTACATCAGTGATCGGAGAAAGAATTCTCGTTGTGTTCAACGATTTCCAAATGGGTGAATTGAATGATAGATTATCAATATCAGACGTGTCGTATCCTACCATATCACGCGATTACACACATTTGGACACCGACACCCCGTCATTTCTCTCTCTCGGACACTCCATCGATATCATATTTCAAACGGATAGAAGACTTGTTGCCAGAGGATTCAATCTCACTGCGGATTGCTACAAAGCATGTGAGTACTAACTCAAGTGACTTCGTTCTTATTGTATTGTTAAGTTAGATATAATTCTTTGCCTTACACTTCTAGGATAGAGCTTATAACGAAGATGTTTCACACACGACATTAGCATTATGTTGCCAAAAAATTATCGCTATAGATTGTAATTGAAATTACATTAAATTGCATTGAAATCAGAATGGACTATTGAAGGAAAATTACGAAAAAAGAAAAGAATTTCTTTGACTCGAAATAGCACAGTCTTTGCATTTGTTTGTATTAGAAGAAAGGTGTAATTTCTCAACTTGATCTTCGTAAGGGTAGTTGGTAAAGAATGAAGGAACTGCTTAAAACGATGCATATGTGTTTAATGAAATTCATATATGATTATATTCGTAAACGCTTGCATCGGTTTTATTTCTCACTTGCATTAATGAGAATAATTACCCTTGGATTAACTTTCTAGTGAAATTATCCTAATAAAGATTGTCCCCCGCTTTCCATTCTTTTTAACTTTATCATTCATTTTCTTACCATACCATTGTAACTATATACCAAGCATTTCTTTCATAGTGAACATTCAATACCAGAATGCTTTTATATCTTTACTGTTTTCTGACTCGTTCAGTACTAATCAGAGTGTAATTTTTTTTTTTCATAATGCTGACACTTTCTTGAATTGTGTAATATTGTATGGAAATGGAATTCAGAAATAAAATTGAAGTGAGCTTTCGTTTTTGATTTTGTTTTCTTCTGTAACATTGCAAATTAACCGAATTGAGTTGACTTCGATTAATATGTACAGGGGACAATTTTGTTGTTTATAACAAGTTCCAGAGTACTCGGTGAGGATTCAGCATGGAGGTACGCCGCCGTGGAACGGTACGTTGCAGGTGTACCACTCCGACTCTGGGGCATGGCTACCTGTGTGTGCCGACGGCTGGAATTCTGCCACAGCTCGCACAGCATGTCGACAGATCGGTTACCCTGACGTCACGGCGAAAAGGACTGATGACATCAATGACGCCGGCATGAAAACATTGATAAAACTCGGCAGTCTTTGTACCAGCAAAGGTGACGTCTTTTATCTTTCCTCAATGATTTTTAGCTTCGAATCTTCCGTCTTCAATCTTCGATTCTTCCAGCTTCCAGCTTCCATCTCAGTCTCGAAAGGTCAATGGCCTATTGCTGTTGCCCTCCACACTCGCCACTTATCCTGAGTCTTAAATTTTGATTTTTACGTGCATTATTTTGTTAATGTTTTTTTTTTCTGTATATAGATTTTGCTCTGCTTATTTATTTATTTTTTTGCTTACATGAAATAACATTGATTTCATTTTCTTTCTTTTTAATGAGATGTGGAAAATAAACTTGAAAGTTCATAATTTCCAACGGAACTAATTGAAATACCATTGTGAGGCGTTTTTGTTTTTGTTTTTTATCATTAACGTGCACACCTGAAAATCGAATACAGGCTCATTGAGAGGACTAGAAAGAAATTTCTTCTGTGTCTAACAGCTGATCCCGTGAATAAGGAATAACTGTCTCTTCTGTGTCCTCGGCACTCTTTGTACCAACATAAAAATAAAACAAAACAAGGCACAAAAACCCATCTTTTTCCCCACAGGCCATACAGCAAAAGTCTGCCTCGCTCAATCAACCAGGGACCCGTTTCATAAAACTTGTCATCAGTGACAACTGCCACATTTCTATGACAAATTTACTCTCAGCCAATCAGATGCAAGGACTTCAGTAGCTTGTCACATCTATGACAATTTGTCACTGATAACAAGTTTTATGAAAGGGGCCCAGGATGTTAAACGTTCTTCCGCAATTACAATGTGCCATGAGCATGATGTTCATAGAAATAAAACTATAGTAGATGTGCTTCATGGAATTTCTACCAGAAAATGAGATTTCCGTATATTTTGGTGACCTCTGATCTATCAACTCTTACGCCAGGCAGCTGATAGTTTATTTATTTTATTGGAAAATGTCAAGTCTATCCAAACGACAGGGACTTTAGCCTAGAATGACATGCTAACGCCATATCGGGCGTCCCTATGCTACTACTTCCATGTACATGCATTTTAAATACTCATTAATTTCTACCCTGTCAGCCAAAATTCACAGAAAACATGGATACAAATAAAATGTGACTGTATAAATCAAAGTTCTCTGACCTTGGCGTTAAGAGGTTTTGCCCGAAAAAAAAAAATCAGCACAACCATGCCTCATCTTCCATTCCTGGGTCATATTGTAGGTCCCTACCAAAGAAACCCACGGAACTGGTTCTCTCAAAACGTGATCCGATATCCGAGTGGATGGATGCTGGACGGATGGTTTGTTCATATTCATGCTTCTGGCACCCTATTGAGAGCTAATAAAAACGTGCATAGTTATTGAAGTAAAGTTCGAGACTAATGAACAGGACAAATCGATATAGTAATGTTGTGCACGAACAATTCAATTTTAATAATGCATTAAATTCACAATTGTTGCTATTGTTTTATTGTTTTTCAACTACTTGTTAAGAGTCAACAAGGATGAAATAATGGCAAGTTAAGAAATAATCTTTGTTGACTATCAAAGATAAATGCTTCCTGCGCCTTTTATATCAAATGGAAAGAAGAATGAAATACTGTTTACATGCTGTCCTAATTTAGACATTTAAGTTGGTCTGCTTTTCTCATAATGCCATATCTACCAAAGATGTGAGAATTTTACAGGAATGTTCTTCAACCTCTACCGTTTGTTCTTCTGGAAGCATCGCAAAAGTAACGTGCCATCGTAAGTTTGGTTTGGTTTAGTTTTATTTCTGTTTTTTCTTTCCTTCAATTACAATAAGAAATGAAAAACAAAATGATACAGGGTTTGCAAAAGAAAAAGAGACCATTACATACAAATCAATACATAAATTGTCAATTTCATAACAACATCAGTCTGTAATAACATATGAATCAAGGCAATTTGTTAAGGCATACTGTATTCATATGTGAACAAAGGATAAATCAATACAGGGGACCGTCATAAATTCAATTCAATTCAAAGTTTATTTCATTTTCCGACATAACATATGTTTCACTTCTTTTGATAACAGAGAACAAGGTAAATAGAACATAGTGAAATGAAAAGACTGTACAATAATTGAGGACCTTTAGTAATCATACATTGTATAGTAAAAAAGAAACAGAAGTGATCGAAATGAAGTACATGTATACCGTGCGAAAAATGGAGGGACCCACTAAAAAGACAGAGCTTGTAGTGTGTGGGCCCCTCTGGAGAAGAACATTGATGGAATCGAATCATCGTAGATACAAAAGATAACAAAGTGGAAGAAGTCTGGATACAAAAGATAATAAAGTGGAAGAAGTCTGGAAGCCCACTAAAAATTAGATTACCATATATACACTTTCATAGACGCGAACAAACATGAAACAGGACTAGACAACGAGACAACTACTGAAAAAAAAAAAGGTTGTACAAGACAAACGGAATGGACAAGACTGACAAACTGAAGACAAAATAGCAGACAAAAATGCACAACAGAAACAGAAACAGAACAACAGAAACAGCGATCTTCGGCAGAAGCATGCCAAGAGAATAAGAGGATAGTTGTAGGGGAAAAGTAATATTTTGACGCCTGAAATAAGACAAGAAAATAGAAAATAGAGGGACGTATGAACAGGAGTCACATACGGAAAGTCAACTTCAAGACGCTATGGGCAAAATGGCATAGGTGACAACATTGAGAGCATCCAGGAAAAAGATACCATTAATTCTTTGAAGAGGGGACAAAGTGAGCAGGTAAGTGTAACTGAGAAAAAAGGCCAAATGGTTAATTCGGTATTGTAGAGTCGTACGATTGCAATAAAAAAGACTTCAGTCTCCTCTTGAAAGAACATATGGATGGAGCGTTTTTTATGTCTTGATTCAAAGAATTCCAATAATTTGGGCCTACATAAATAAGTGTGTTTTTAGCAAAAATCGTTCTTAAAAGAGGTAAGTGAAATTCATTGGAACGCCTAGTAGGATATTCATGAAATGATTGATTTTTTAGGAACATAGAGTCAAAAATAGACGGAAGCAAGTTATTACAATACTTGTACATAAATTGCCCTAAATTAAACAAAAACAAATCTGCAATTTTTAAGAGCTTGTTGGAGGCAAACAACATATTTGTATGAGAACGTACAGGGGAATAACAGATAACACGTAGAGCTTTCTTTTGTAAGAGGAACACTCTCTCTAATAAATTCTGATGCGTGTTGCCCCAAACTAATATTCCATAATTAAGATGAGGCAATATTAACGACGAATATAGCATAAGTAATGATTTTTGTGGAATATGAAATTTCAATCTATTTACAATGCCTATATTACGTGAAATTATATTGCAGACATTATCAACATGTGATTTCCAGGAAAGTTTTTCATCCACAATGACACCCAAAAATTTGATATGTGAGACTCTTTGTAGATGAGAGTCATCTAATACTATATTTGTACTTAAACTATCAACAATATTACTAAAAAGCATATATTTTGTTTTTTGAGCATTGAGTGATAGCCTATTGGCCCTGACCCAATTTGTCACTTTTTTCAATTCAATGTTAATTTTATGAACGAGAAAATCAATATCATTATGGGCAAAAAATACATTAGTGTCATCTGCAAAATGAATAAAAGAGAGGTCGTCGGATACGCGACAAAAATCATTGATATAAATGATAAACAATAACGGCCCTAAGAGACTTCCCTGTGGGACACCACATTTAACTTCTCTGACAACGGAATCATTGTTTTTAATTGTAACGAATTGTTTTCTATCAACTAAATAACTCTTGAACCACTCCAAGGCCTTCCCACGTATTCCATAATGCGATAACTTATAAAGTAAAATATCGTGATTGATAGTGTCGAAGGCCTTGGAGAAGTCCAAGAAAATACTAACTAGATGAGAATGGTTATCGATTGCGTGAACAACTCTATCAACAAAATGCAAAAGAGCATGCGTAGTACTATGTTTCTCACGAAAACCAAACTGAAAATTCGTAAAAACGTCGTGTACCTTCAAAAAATTGATCATTCTCTTGTAAATAAGTTTTTCTAAAACCTTAGACAATGACGATAATAATGAAATTGGGCGATAATTGCTGACTTCGAACTTATCGCCTGCCTTAAATATTGGGATTACTTTAGCTAATTTCATTTTATCAGGGAATACACCATTAAAAGTTGACAGATTAAATATATGAGCAAGTGGATCAGCAATCGAGGAAATAACACCCTTAAGTATGAAATTATCTATCTCATCATAACCAGAACTTCGTTTATTTTCAAAAGAAGAAATTATATCAATAATTTCAAATCTGTTAGTTGGTATAAAAAATATGGAATCAGAATTACGCTGACCTAAAAATTCAGTAAAATGAGAATCTGTTGCAGGAATGTTTTGAGCATAATTTTCGCCTATTTTTGAAAAATAAGAATTAAAAATATTTGCAATATGAAGAGGATCATTAATCGATTCATCATTCAATTTAATTTTATCAATGTCAGAGTGTTTACTCGGAACATTCATGGCCTGTTTTAGGACTTTCCAAGTATTTTTCATATCAAACTTATATTTTGATAATTGCTTAAAGTAATATCTTTTCTTTTCAGAACGTAAAATCATTGTCAAAGTATTTTTATATGATGTATATCTATTCTTCGATCGCTCAGTTTTTTCCAATTTGTACTTGTAATACAAACGATTTTTCCTATTAATTGAACGAAGAATTGATCTGGAAATCCAAGGTAATCTAGGTGTCTTTTTATACTCTGTTCTATTTCTTTGTTTTGGGATTACATCATCTAAATGATGATTAAAAGTTTCCATAAAATTACAAAAGGATATATTAACATCATCGCTGCCAAATACTCCTGACCAGTCAGCATTCTCCAGGGCCACATCAAAACTAGCTAACTTTTCAGGTGAAACTCTACGTCTAAACAAAAGAGGTGAAATAGGTTTAATATTAGCTGGTGTTTTAAGAGTAAAACAAGTCATTATTGGAAAATGATCAGTCATATCTGAAAGGATTATAAAAGAGTCAGGGAGGGGTAGAATATTACAAAACAAGTTGTCAATGAGGGTGGCAGAGCGATCTGTAACACGTGTGGGTTTAGAAATAAGAGGAAGAAAGGACGAGGACAGAAGTGTGTGAAGAAAATCACTAGAGATATTATCATGCTCAGACTTCAGCAAATCAATATTGAAATCACCGAGTAAAAAGCAATCCTTATTTCGGAAAACGTGTGAATTATCAAGATCTGAAAAATAAGTTAAAAAATCATTGGCGTTTGAATTAGGAGGTCTGTATATAATGCCTACCATAAGATTTCTACATCCTGGGATAAGAATTTCTATAAACAAAGATTCAACAACATTGTCCATTCTAGAAATATCTTCATGAACAATAGTATCAAAGGAACGTGATATGTACAATGCAACGCCCCCTCCATTCTTATCAAGCCTATTGTTAACAAACAAATTATAACCCTCAATTGCGAAATAATTTTCTGTATTGGAAGCTAACCATGTCTCACTTAATCCGATAACGGATAGCGACTGGCTTGCATCAGATTCTAATAGAAATTTTAAATCATCAAAATGTTTATTCAAACTCCTTATATTTAAATGTAACAAAGAAAACGTGTCCTCAGAAAAATTATGAATCATATCTTTGCATTGATTCACTGTAATATAATTGCACAACATATTTTGAGTGAAATCATTACTAAGATCATGAGGCAATTCATTTGCAGCTGTATTCAGGCTATCGGTAACAAAATCATCGTAAGGGGTGGTTCGTGTACTGGTTAACCCACTAACTGGGTCAGAATCTAAGCTTGTGTTCCTAAACAATTCAAAAAAATCATCGTTCGATACGGAATGAAATGGAGCATTCAGAAAATTAGCCATAATTAAAAATACGAGACGAATTTTTAAAAGTCTGCGTTATTAACAAAACTAGGATGTCGTGAATAAGTGGACGATACAAGAAAATACCCAGTCGCCGGGATGTGGCAAGACGCTGGAGTAATCTACGAACATGGGTGACGTCAAAATTATGATAAGCAGAAGATCGCTGAAGAGACGTAGAACGTGAAACGAGAAAGGGCTGAACAAGGTAAGTAAGAACACTGAGAAGCATGGACAGAAAAAGACATAGAACACACACAACATAATAAGAATAAATCCAGTCTCTGTGGGCTTCCGAGACGACAGCAAAAACATACATACACAAAAATTTGAGCCGACATTAGACAAGGACAAACGTGGCTTGGCTATTACATTCGATCAATTTCCGGATCATCAATAATATACGATAAGTACAGAATAGCTCCAAAAACCCCAGGCCAATAATGTACCTTCTCGGGCACTTGTTAGCACACCGCAGGTCTGAATACGAAACATAATTATTTTCACACCAATGCCGCCAATGGCATCATTATAACAGTGGTAGTGTGTGTATGCATGGCGTGTGTAAGCAGTGTTTTAACATGCGAGAGTATGATTGTGCTTGAGAGTGTGAGATTTGGGTGTGTGTGTGCGTGTGTGCAAGGGCGTACCGAGGGGGGGTGTTTTGGGTGTTCAAACACCCCCCTTTTCCAAAAGGGGGGTGTTTAAGGTGTTCAAACACCCCCCTTGGGCAAAAGGGAGGTGTTTGAGCTATTCAACACCCCTCTTCAGCAATGCTTAGATGTTGACAAATGAAACAAAAGCTGTCTTTACCGCTTTTATTTCCGTTTTGAATTCCGCCTTTCCTTTCTTTTGCGTTCATTTTCTCTCTCTCTCTCTCTCTCTCTTCCTTGTTTTAATGTTTGTGTGGATGATGATACATTATGGAGTTACATAATATCATACGCACTAAAGAACTCGTGTACAGTACGTGTTAATACTACGTTACTGCACCGCGCGCGAAGCTGACGCGCAAACAGAAAACCAAATCAAACAAGATAAAAACAAAACATGAATTCCATGAATTCCATGTTTTGTAACGCTGAAATATAAAAATTTTCGTCTCGCTCGCTGCGCCCGCTCACTAAAAATTTATCAAAAAAAAATAAGAAGAACAAAACGTAATGATGACGTGGAAATATAAAAATTTCGGCTCACTCACTCGTAGTAATTCAGAGTATTTTTCCAAGTCCTTGGTTTGTTGGCATAAATCGTTATCTATGAAGCCGTCACTATATCTTGATTAGAATTGTAAGATTTAATAACCAAAAATTGATAAGAATTCCATGTTTTGTAAGGTGAAATACAAAAATTGTCGGCTCGCTCGCTGCGCTCGCTCGCCAAAATTTATCAAAATTTATCAGATTTTATATCACCCTCAAAAAAACCTTTTAAGTGCTCGAAAAAGCATATCAAGTGGACTTTTTTAAAGTCCCTACCGGGATGGGATTGGGGTTGAACACTGTTGGTATAAATCGTTATCTATAAGACCGTCACTATATCTTGATTAGAATTGTCATTCGAAGATTTAATAACCAAAAATGACAAGAATTCCATGTTTTGTAAGCTGAAATACAAAAATTTTCGGCTCGCTCGCTGCACTCGCTCGCCAAAATTCTTCAATATCTATTACATTTAAAACACCCTCAAAAGACCCCTTCTATAAGTGCTTTAAAAAGCACATCATGTGGACTTTTTTTTAGTCCCTACCGGGATGGGGTTGGACACTGTTGGTACAAATCGTTATCTATAAGGCCGTCACTATGATTAGAATTGTAATTCGAAGATTTAATAACCAAAAATGACAAGAATTCCATGTTATGTATAAAGCTGAAATATAAAGATTTTCGGCTCGCTTGCTGCGCTCGCTCGCCAAAATATATCAAAATTTAGGGTTGCCTATTTATACATTTAAATCACCCTCAAAAGACCCCTCTAAAGTGCTTCAAAAAGCATATCATGAGGACTTTTTTAAAGACCTTACCGGGATGGGGTTGGGGTTGAACACTTTTTCAGAAATTAGGGGCGCAATTTTCGCGCTTGTCACGGGCGCCGTTTTCCCTAGATACGCCACTGACTACCAAGATACAGTCAGTATAGTAGCCTACTGGAAGCAGCAAGCTCTGGAAGCTCTGGGAGTAGCAAGTTACTTGCTACTCAATGTAATTAGTAATAGCACATGGACTTGGTAATCTTTAGTAATTGTAGATATGAATTTTTTCAATGACTGAAAGTTAAAACTGAAAGATAACTGAGTGTGAGTCTACAAATTGTGGTTGGATGACTTTATTGCGCCTAAAATTCATTAGATATCTAGGTCTAGGAACAGTGGCGTAACTACGGGGGCATGGGGGGGGGCACGTGCCCCCCCCCCCCCCCATCCGCTGATTTAAAAAAAAAGAAAAAAAAGAAAAAAGAAAGAAAAAAAACCTACGAAAATGGTAATTCAAGGGTTAGTAAACTGCTTTTGAAATCGACATGAAACGATGATCAAGAAAAAAAATATTTTTCTAAGATATATATATTTTTCTTACCATATAATTAAAGAGGTATAACATTGTTCAAAAAGCCCGGAGACGACAAAAGATTGTGATTCAGCGTGATTCCTGGTTGGCATTTTGAATACAAGCAGGATGTGCGCAGTGTACTCAGAATATCGGAATGGCAAAAAGAGTCGCTGCAACGTTGCGCAATGTTTGATAGGTTGTACACATTAAAAATTGCTATCAAAGCTTGATCATTGATTTTGCAGTGTTGCTTTACATACTAGTCTATATCAAAATGCCTTGCATTGCCAATAATAAGACTTGCTATTTCCTAACTTTTCCATCTATATGAAACGCACACACTCACAAACACAAACAAATTAGGGGATGCTCTATATAAAGTGCAGATTTTGGACATCCTTCTCCCGCTTGGTCACTTCGACGCCCCCTCGCTGGTCATACCTCCCCCAATCATGAACATAAACCGACACCCTTGACTACCAGTGGCGGATCCAGGGGGCGCACCGGGCGCCCCCTCCCTCCAATGCGAAAAAAATATACATGTAGCTACAAACGACAGTTTTTGGACGGTAAAATGTCAAAATTTTTAAGCTCGCTCGCTTCGCTCGCTCGCATTTAACCGTTATATGCCATTCTCCTGCATGTTACTGCCAGTAATTGCGAGCAGTTGCGCCCGGTGCGCCCCCCCCCCCCCCCGAATTTCCAAAGCGAAAAAATATAGCTACAAACGGCAGTTTGGGGACTGTAAAATGTCAAAATTTTCAAGCTCGCTCGCTTCGCTCGCTCGCATTTAATCGTAATGCCATTCTCCTGATGTTACTGCCAGTAATTGCCAGCAGTTGCGCCCGTGCGCCCCCCCCCCCGAATTTCCAAAGTGAAAAAATATAGCTACAAACGGCAGTTTTGGGACTGTAAAATGTCAAAATTTTCAAGCTCGCTCGCTTCGCTCGCTCGCATTTAATCGTTATGCAATTCTCCTGATGTTGCTGTCAGTAATTGCCAGCAGTTGTGCCCGGTGCGCCCCCTCCCCTTAATTTCCAAAGCGAAAAAATATAGCTACAAACGGCAGTTTTGGGACTGTAAAATGTCAAAATTTTCAAGCTCGCTCGCTTCGCTCGCTTGCATTTAATCGTTATGCCATTCTACTGATGTTGCTATCAGTAATTACCAGCAGTTGCGCCCGGTGCGCCCCCTCCCCTTAATTACTAAGGCGAAAAAATATAGCTACAAACGGCAGTTTTGGGACTGTATTAATGTCAAAATTTTCAAGCTCGTTCGCTTCGCTCGCTCGCATTTAATCTTATGCAATTCTCCTGATGTTGCTGTCAGTAATTACCAGCAGTTGCGCCCGGTGCGCCCCCTCCCCTTAATTTCTAAAGCGAAAAAATATAGCTGCCAACGGCAGTTTGGGGACTTAAAATGTCAAAATTTTCAGCCTCGCTCGCTTCGCTCGCTCGCATTTAATCGTTATGCCATTCTCCTGATGCTACTTCCAGCAACTGCCAGCAGTTGCACCCGGTGCAACCCCCTTAATTTCCAAAGCAAATATATACACATATATTACGGCAGTTTGGGGACTTAAAATGTCAAAATTTTCAGCCTCGCTCGCTTCGCTCGCTCGCATTTAATCGTTATGCCATTCTCCTGATGCTACTGCCAGCAACTGCCAGCAGTTGCAACCGGTGCAACCCCCTTAATTTCCAAAGCAAATATATATTCATATATTACGGCAGTTTGGGGACTTAAAATGTCAAAATTTTCAAGCTCGCTCGCTCGCATTTAATCGTTATGCAATTCTCCTGATGTTGCTGTCAGTAATTACCAGCAGTTGCGCCCGGTGCGCCCCCTCCCCTTAATTTCTAAAGCGAAAAAATATAGCTACAAACGGCAGTTTGGGGACTGTAAAATGTCAACATTTTCAAGCTCGCTCACATTTTATCGTTATGCAATTCTCCTGATGTTGCTGTCAGTAATTGCCAGCAGTTGCGCCCGGTGCGCCCCCCCCCCCCCCGAATTTCCAAAGTGAAAAAAAATAGCTACAAACGGCAGTTTGGGGACTGTAAAATGTCAAAATTTTCAAGCTCGCTCGCTTCGCTCGCTCGCATTTAATCGTTACGCAATTCTCCTGATGTTGCTGTCAGTAATTGCCAGCAGTTGTGCCCGGTGCGCCCCCTCCCCTTAATTTCCAAAGCGAAAAAATATAGCTACAAACGGCAGTTTTGGGACTGTAAAATGTCAAAATTTTCAAGCTCGTTCGCTTCGCTCGCTCGCATTTAATCGTTATGCAATTCTCCTGATGTTGCTGTCAGTAATTGCCAGCAGTTGCGCCCGGTGCGCCCGGTGCGCCCCCCCCCCCCCCCCGAATTTCCAAAGTGAAAAAATATAGCTACAAACGGCAGTTTGGGGACTGTAAAATGTCAAAATTTTCAAGCTCGCTCGCTTCGCTCGCTCGCATTTAATCGTTACGCAATTCTCCTGATGTTGCTGTCAGTAATTGCCAGCAGTTGTGCCCGGTGCGCCCCCTCCCCTTAATTTCCAAAGCGAAAAAATATAGCTACAAACGGCAGTTTTGGGACTGTAAAATGTCAAAATTTTCAAGCTCGCTCGCTTCGCTCGCTCGCATTTAATCGTTATGCAATTCTCCGGATGTTGCTGTCAGTAATTACCAGCAGTTGCGCCCGGTGCGCCCCCTCCCCTTAATTTCTGAAGCGAAAAAATATAGCTGCCAACGGCAGTTTGGGGACTTAAAATGTCAAAATTTTCAGCCTCGCTCGCTTCGCTCGCTCGCATTTAATCGTTATGCCATTCTCCTGATGCTACTGCCAGCAACTGCCAGCAGTTGCACCCGGTGCAACCCCCTTAATTTCCAAAGCAAATATATATACATATATTACGGCAGTTTGGGGACTTAAAATGTCAAAATTTTCAAGCTCGCTCGCTTCGCTCGCTCGCATTTAATCGTTATGCAATTCTCCTGATGTTGCTGTCAGTAATTACCAGCAGTTGCGCCCGGTGCGCCCCCTCCCCTTGATTTCTAAAGCGAAAAAATATAGCTACAAACGGCAGTGTGGGGACTGTAAAATGTCAACATTTTCAAGCTCGCTCACATTTTGTCGTTATGCAATTCTCCTGATGTTGCTGTCAGTAATTGCCAGCAGTTGCTCCCGGTGCGCCCCCTCCCCTTAATTTCTAAGGCGAAAAAATATAGCTAATACAAATGGCAGTTTTGGGACTGTAAAATGTCAAAATTTTCAAGCTCGCTCGCTTCGCTCGCTCGCATTTAATCGTTATGCAATTCTCCGGATGTTGCTGTCAGTAATTACCAGCAGTTGCGCCCGGTGCGCCCCCTCCCCTTAATTTCTGAAGCGAAAAAATATAGCTGCCAACGGCAGTTTGGGGACTTAAAATGTCAAAATTTTCAGCCTCGCTCGCTTCGCTCGCTCGCATTTAATCGTTATGCCATTCTCCTGATGCTACTGCCAGCAACTGCCAGCAGTTGCACCCGGTGCAACCCCCTTAATTTCCAAAGCAAATATATATACATATATTACGGCAGTTTGGGGACTTAAAATGTCAAAATTTTCAAGCTCGCTCGCTTCGCTCGCTCGCATTTAATCGTTATGCAATTCTCCTGATGTTGCTGTCAGTAATTACCAGCAGTTGCGCCCGGTGCGCCCCCTCCCCTTGATTTCTAAAGCGAAAAAATATAGCTACAAACGGCAGTGTGGGGACTGTAAAATGTCAACATTTTCAAGCTCGCTCACATTTTATCGTTATGCAATTCTCCTGATGTTGCTGTCAGTAATTGCCAGCAGTTGCGCCCGGTGCGCCCCCTCCCCTTAATTTCTAAGGCGAAAAAATATAGCTAATACAAATGGCAGTTTTGGGACTGTAAAATGTCAAAATTTTCAAGCTCGCTCGCTTCGCTCGCTCGCATTTAATCGTTATGCAATTCTCCTGATGTTGCTGTCAGTAATTACCAGCAGTTGCGCCCGGTGCGCCCCCTCCCCTTAATTTCTAAAGCGAAAAAATATAGCTGCCAACGGCAGTTTGGGGACTTAAAATGTCAAAATTTTCAAGCTAGCTCGCTTCGCTCGCTCGCATTTAATCGTCATGCCATTCTCCTGATGTTACTGCCAGCAACTGCCAGCAGTTGCACCCGGTGCAACCACCTTAATTTCCAAAGCAAATATAATATATACATCACACATACATTATTATACAGCTGTATATAGCTACAAACGGCAGTTTGGGGACTGTCAAAAATGTCAAAATTTTCAAGCTCGCTCGCTCCGCTCGCTCGCATTTAATTGTACAGTTATGCAATTCTGATGTTGCTTCCATGAGGTGCGCCCCCCCCCCCCCCCAATGTCTTGACCCACGGTACGCCACTGAACACCCCCCTCTAAAAAATCCTGGGTACGCCTATGCGTGTGTGTGTGTGTGTGTGTGTCTTAACGTGTGTGTGTTTGACGTGGGCGTGGCTGCGAGTGTAGGCAGATAAGCAAAGGGTTCGGTTCAGTGCAGACGATACTGGGACCGTACAAGTGAACAATTGCTGTACAAGCAAGTACTGTACTTCACATTACACCAGTTTGGCAGAATGATGAGTACGCAGGAGTTGTGCGCATATGAATATGCAGACAAGCGATAAAGATCTAACGTACGGATAAAAACTTGTAACTTTTCCAAAAATTGTCACAATTAAGAGGGGGATCAGACTTGTAGTAATAATCATCTCAAAAACAAAATGGATGGGGGGGGGGTCGTTTATAAAATGCAATATATTCCTCAACTGGTCAAAGTACAACCCAACAAGGAATACACATGTATTGAAAATATGATACAGACAAATGAAGTTAATACACACTACAGACACAATCAGTTGGAACCCCTGGAAATCTTTTGTTCCATTGCGTAAATATGGGTGGGGGGGGGGACACTCGCAACTGCATAGCCTTTCGGCACTGAAAAAATGAAATTCACTATTGTCGTGTACAAGATATCACTGCAATATTCATGTATATCATTCATTACATCATAACATCAAGTTTGCGTAATTCCCCAACACCAACAAAAAAATAAATAAAAAGAAAGAAATCCGAACAGTTACATAAATCTAAATTCGTAAATCCAATTCATCTCTAATTTTACAGGATTTTCAATTAAAGCATACCACAACATATCATATTGTTAAACAAAACAATATTTTGTTGGCATTACCTTATATATGTATATATATTTTTTTGAAAATAGAGGAGAAAACTTATGACCAGTAGAATTATCTATCCTGATTGCACTGTTATATTTTGCAAAATAATCAAAATTATATGGATATCCTCATCAGACCCGACGGCAGTTGCTGTCAGAAAAACAGTCGAAAACACAACCGCAAACAATATCATATTGTTAGACAATAACATCACATTGCTAAACGACATATCCTATTGCTAGACAAAGCAATACTTTGTTGACATTTCCATATATATTTTTTTTTGGAAAAAAAAATAAAGGGGAAATAACTTGTAACCAGTGAGAATATTCATCCTGATAACATTTCCATATATATATATTTTTTTTTTTTGGAAAAAAAAATAAAGGGGAAATAACTTGCAACCAGTGACAATATTCATCCTGATTACACTGTAATGATTTGCAAAATAATCAAATTATAGGTATTCTCAATTCAGACCTGACGGCAATTGTCGTCAGAAACACGGTCAAAAACACAGCCGTAAACAATATATCATTTTGTCACACTACACATCATATTGCCGAACAACACTGTTAGGCAAAGCAATATCTTGTTGGCGTTTCCTTACATTCTTTTTTGAAAAAGGGAAAAAAACTTATCACCAATAACATTGTTAATCCTGATTACACTGCAATGTTTTGCAAAATAATCAAAATCATGGATATTCTTACTTCAGACCTAACGGCACTTGCTGTCAGAAACACGGTCAATGACACAATCGAGAACTATACATTTTCATTCTAATGTCAATAAATTCCATATATATTATTTTCATTACACAAATTAATTGATCTTCAAGTGTGTTCACACGAGAACGAAACTTTACAAACGTGACAGTAATTTTCCATGTAATGTCACATTCATAACACTCTGTAAAGTTGTCTATCTGATCACATCAAACACACAGGGAATACATACTATATCAAAATGAAAATTTGAATTCAATGATCACAAAACATGAGTTTTCATCTATTAAACCATAGCAAGTTGCGCAATACAAATCCTGCATTACGCCAAAATTCATTTTTGTTATCATAATATACTCGGATTCTTTTTCAAAACGGATGTACTCCGGTTAAAAAACAAAAACAAAAACAAACAACAAACAACAAACAACATTGCATCCAAAGTCATATCGTATGACATAAAAACGTGTCATCCTTTCATTATATTGATGTGCAACTGTTCAGACACGTTTTGTATTCAAGTAACATGCCCCCTGTATTCATTTTGTTTAACCATTCACCATAATATATATTTCACCCATCAATTATAATTCTAATGAACTTAATATACTTCCATATCAAAACTGCACCATGCATATTATCCATGATAAACCAAAGATTACTCTTACAATAATCTTCCAAAAAGACCGAAAGCAACACAACACTATAATTGGGCTTTAGCACATCAGGTAGTTTTCCCAAAAAAAGAAATACACACTTGAGAAAGTCTATTACTTAATCAAAGCTAAAAATAATTTACACAGGAAGTTCACAATAGGTTCTGATCCTTTTCAACAAAAAAAGTACACTACGGCCTCTATATTACCCAATAAAAGAGTGTGAACATATTTGTGGAGGCCAGCCATACAACGAAAATACAAAATCCACATTATTACGCAACTAAGTTGTGTTGTAACCAGCAGATATGCGACCATGAACACACAACCAGAACGTAATACACTGTAACGTTGACTCTTGTTTTGTCAAGTTCCTAATGAACTGCAGTAGAATTTAAACAAACAATGTCCTATATTATAAATTCCAGCATTTCGGGTGAGAGTCACCTTCCTCATAATCTCGGATCCTTTTCTGAGAAGAAAAAAAAAACACACCCTAATTCATGTTCCATCCAGTTGCCTCAGAGACATAAAAACCAATTTATACATTCCAGAGCATGACCGCATCACTTTGCGACTCTCAACTCAATGTTCTGTTGTTAACTATATATACATTCCCGTTACTTGGCACATAATGCCGCATATACACAGATATGCATTCGTGTTGCCACCATTTCTTTACCAAATTTACCCCCTACAAATGACCTTAACAAAACACAGTGTTACAAAATACAGTGTATCAGTTTGACCCACTACAGATGTCCATTACACAAAAACTTTGTATATTTGTGGAGGTCAAACCAAATAAACAACGACAAATATTACCCCCAAAAATCAGATTGTTTTACAGCGTTGATTGAAAAAAAAAATGTCTCGTCCTTTATTACTAGCTGATACACAACCATAAGCACACAACCAGTACATTAAATGTGAGGTCGATGCTTGTTTGCAACCATGAATACAAACCAGTGCATGATATACATTCCAGAGCATGACCGCATCACTTTGCGACTCTCAACTCATTGTTCTGTTGTTAACTATATATACATTCCCGTTACTTGGCACATAATGCCGCATATACACAGATATGCATTCGTGTTGCCACCATTTCTTTACCAAATTTACCCCCTACAAATGACCTTAACAAAACACAGTGTTACAAAATACAGTGTATCAGTTTAACCCACTACAAATGTCCATTACACAAAAACTTTGTATATTTGTGGTCAAACCAAATAAACAGCGACAAATATT
Source organism: Diadema antillarum (assembly GCF_040938485.1). Classification (NCBI taxonomy): domain Eukaryota; kingdom Metazoa; phylum Echinodermata; class Echinoidea; order Diadematoida; family Diadematidae; genus Diadema; species Diadema antillarum. The sequence goes on from NW_027270960.1 coordinate 5,150,951, forward strand.
ACCCCCCAAAATCAGATTGTTTTACAGCGTTGATTGAAAAAAAAAAAAATGTCTCGTCCTTTATTACTAGCTGATACATAACCATAAGCACACAACCAGTACATTAAATGTGAGGTCGATGCTTGTTTGCAACCATGAATACAAACCAGTGCATGAAATACCTGTAAGGTTGATGCTTGTTTTGGCAAATCTCTAATAACCTCGAACAGAATAAAACGAAGGGCTTCATATATACTAAAATCCAAGTATTCAGCAGAGGTAAGAATCGCTTTCCTCTTTAACTCTTCTCCTTATTACAATGAATACACACTGATACATATTCAGTTCCGTTGACTCGTAACCACGAGGAACCAATTTATGCACTCCATGTCTCAGCTGCATTGCTTTGCAACTTTAGAATGTCTGATCCTTCTGTTGTTATAGTTTGGGTGTTTCACATTCCCGGAACGCCGCCTGTAAGCACCCTGCGCACAAGATGCCATTTATAATGAAGTCGTGTTGCTCTTATCAGCTCACCTGAAGAATACAATGCCCAATTTGTTTACTACTAGCATTCGTGCCGACGAAAGTTACAATCATTAGCTACAACAATAACGCAGACATTGAAGACAAATTCCGATTTCCGTTTTCCAACACAGATAGGACTCGAAGAAAATTATGAATTCAAACTTGACTTAATCATTTTACTGTGTATCGCTGTACAAAGGGAAGGGAGAGCAAAACGATGGCCGCGTTTCATTTGGCAGAAATCAAACTGGTCCTGATCAATCTGAAACTCAATCTCCAACTACCCTCCATGCCGATAGCGAACCCTTTTCTCTGCATTCCAACAGAACTTTCACCCCGACCACTTTTATTCTGGTTGATTTATTTTCATTCTTCCTCATGTGATAGGCCTTTTGCTCCAACTGAAAGCGTTTCTTTTTGAGTGACGCTGGTAAGTCTGTTGCGAGCCGGAAGTTAGGTCGAGCAGGGGCTTGACCTCTCGTAGTGGCGGGACGCATATGCATTCTCTGGTACGCATTCCAAACCGCATCTCGATCAAACATGGCGCCAAACCTTACAATAATCGGGTCAGGGCCACGCCTGCTCTGTTCGTCACTACCAGCCACCGGACGTCTAGGGAGGCGGTGCGCATTCACCACAAACATTCCTTGCACTTGTTGCTCAGAAAAACCAAGCTGTTTAATTACATCTCTCACAACTTCAACAGCCTTTTCGTTTTGCCGATTTTCTACTCCATAAATCAACAAATTAAGTTTCCTGTCATGCAATTCCATTAAAAGTATCTGTTCTTTCAACTCAGCTTCCATCTTCACTCTATCTCTTTTCATCTGGGGTAAAGTGTCATTCTCAATGGTAGTAAGTCTTGCACTCGAGTCTGAAACAGCAGTTTGCAACTCAGTCAAGGTATTTCGTATGTCAGATACTTCAGTACGAATTGCATTAACGCTCACTGAAAGCGTTTCCAGTTTATCCATAATTTTTTCAGTGACCCTTGTGAATTCGGAATGGCTTAACGTACCTTCAGTCCCAGGCGCCATGGTACTGCACGACGAATGGTGCGTGGGTTGCTGCGTATCCGCTACAGAGTTTTCTTTAACCGGTTCAGTCCGTTGGCTGAGCGCGGAGGTTTCGGGAGGTGCGTCTGCTGCAGTAGCCTGTTGTAGATGTGCCCTGCCGGCTGTTGAAGTGTTGGAACTTAAAAGCTGAGTTCTGGACCTGTTTCTCAAACAGTATGGTTCTCTCGATGGTTGTAGGCTTGTATTACGTTTGCTCATAGTAGTAGTTGACGGGGAGGAGCAAGGTAGACATGTTAGACCCAGAAATAGGTCAAAATCTTAGCCAGCGCCAACACTGAACCGCCCAGTCGACTCCATGCGTGCGTGCGTTTTTTCTCCATGCGTGCGTGCGTTTTTTCATAGGCATTTCATAGGCATTTTTTTTTTTCATAGGCGTTTTTTCATAGGCAGAGCTTGACGTGGATGAGGCCGTCTTATATATATGAACGTAATGCAACTCCAATAAACCTACACATAGAACTCTTAATCTTAGCGTTGTATACCAAACACGTTTCCCTATTAAAAACAACGACAACAACAAACAGTGACTGGGTGCTTTTAAGAAGAAGAAGAAAAAAAAAACACTCAGCACCATTGACTTTGTATGTGGCATTTAAAAAATTACATCTAAACTTAAAATGATAGGTATATTGTACAATTAAGTAGCTCTCTCTCTCTCTCTCTCTACCACTCTAATTGTCTTTTGAACATGATTTCTAGGGCCTGGATACCAAGGCTGCTATGAGATTACCGAATCTAAAGCGAGTCTCTTTATTCTACGGAACTCGACGGCCATCTCATCGATTGAAGAATGCCTCCAGGCCTGTAGAGAGCAGAAGAAAAGCTATTTCGTCATCCAACGAGATGAATGTTACTGTCTTAATACCACTGAAGGAAGAGGCTTGATAGACACCGCTTTTTCGGATGGAGTGGATGAAGAACGGTGTGACAGCCCATGTCCCGGAAACAGTGATGAACGTTGTGGTGGGGCAGCTGGAAATCCAACCTGGTTCTCTCTCTACAGTGGTATAGCATGGCTTTCTATAAGACACCATAATTGTAGCCTTGTTTAAAATCAGAATTCAACCCCACAGAATTACCGATGATCACATATATCGTGGAATTTCGTGCAACTTAAATCATAAACATTCATACATACAGCCGTACTAATAGCGTTCAAGTTCATTACAATTGCTACATCCCTATCCTGCAGCACAGCAGCGGCCGGTGAAGGAAATCCGGATATTTAAGAGAAACAAAGTCCAACTATTTCCAAATGAATATAGTCGCACTTGCACACCTTCTTAACGTGAGGGATTCATTAATTTTCATGAGATATTGCTTATTGTGCGTATAGAGGCATCCAACATCAAAGCTTAGCCCAACGTACCATAACAATTTAAGTAACACTTAAACTGTCTTTTGTTTTTTGTTTGTTTTTTGTAATCGCGTATGTTTTTTCCTTTAAGGGCTTCTTAAGTTTGTCACTGAAGTGTGTCACTTTCCCCCAATGCGATATAACTAGTCACGAATGATAATACACATAAGCCCTTTTTACACTTGTGTTTCTTAACCCCGGACTTTCTCTGACCCAGGACTATCGTTAGTCCCGTACCAATTTTTTCAGCTTTTTACACTGGCCAATTAGTCCCGTACTATCTCTTGTCCGGGGCTAAGGAGAAAACTGACCTTTTTACACTCGTATTTCTTAGCCCCGGACTTTCTAAGCCACATGAATATTCATGATTACGCTGTGTACTGTACACGTACACGCACGCACCGGCAGCACTTGATTACAATGTACCTCGTTTCTGATTGGTCAGTGAGGGTCGGACTTCGTCTCCGTCGCTTAGCCCAGGATTTTTTTTTTTTTCGTTCTGTTTACACTCACTTGCTTGGCACCACAATTGCGGTGCTAACCCTGCTATTTTGCAGGGCCAGATAGTACCGGACTATCGGTGGGGCTAGCCCACTTTGGCAAAAACGAGTGTAAACAGAAAGTGGGCTAAGGATAGTCCCGTACCAACGGTGGGGCTAAGGAGGGGGGGGGGGCTGGCCTTAGCCCCACGGTTGGTACGGTGGGGCCTTAGCCTAAGCAACATTTTACAAGTGTAAAAAGCCCTATAGTGAAATCTATGTCCTATCGAAATAACCAGAATAATGTACATTTGCTTTCGCAACCAAGCCTCTGTCGGCTTTTGCAACCATCCTGGCAAAGTGCAGCATGGACATTGGTCTCGGAATGGCAGTATGTACCTCGGCTCGTCACTAACCGTGACCTGTAACGAAGGTTATATCCTTGAAGGAAGCCAAACTATACAGTGCGTCCCTGGACAGTCACCGTACAAACCAAGCTGGAACTCAACGCTTCCATCTTGTGTGGAGGAAGAAGTTGGTGAGTAAAAGCATATGTTGCTCCTCAGTAATGCACCTAACGATTAAACGATTAAAAAAGTTGACAATTTTACAAAATGAAGAAAGGGGAAATGGGGAATGGAAAAAAAACCAAACCTGAGGTGATGTGTAATCAAATTTACATGTGTCACAAAGGTTAACAGGCGTCAGATAAGATGGTCAAACACCCTAGTACCTTTATGTGACGAACAAGGTGAAACGCGCACACACACACACACACACACACACACACAAACACACGCACGCACACACTAAGTACAGCAGCAGTCTCATAAAATTCCGAATGGGGAGGTTCGTGTTTCGCATGACTGCTATAGGGCTTATGTACTCCATGAATTGGGATGAGATACTCTTGTAAGGGAGTGGAAGTTGTCACCCTGGACCAGTGAAGAATAATTGGAATGTCAGGTATTGAAATTAACTTTTGCTTGCAATTATCCAGTTTGCTAATAATTGCTACATCTAATTGATTTCATTAACACTCATGCATTATTTGTACACGGACACTCAGTAATCATAAACGATGTGATTCTGTTTTATATCTTTATCCGAAATAGGGGCAGAAACTACTTCGTCAGGTATGTTACATAACATACATGGCTTTTAATTGGCCAGTTAATTCAGAAACACTTCGATATCTATTAAAGCTTCAAGAGTTGTCGATGTGATACCGATTGCACCATGGGTTTATTCCTACCTTTCACCATTGAGGACGTGTACACATACAACTATTATGAATATACATGTATATAATGTGTGTGTGTGTGTGTGTTTAGAAAAAAAAATATAAGGCATATTGATGTGAAATTGTATGTATCTACGTAGACTATTTATCTATTGAGAACACGCAGATAAAATACTACAAAGTAATAATGAATCACATTCCGATTTTGACTCAGATATGACAGCCTCTCTCTGTATGCTTGAGTGACCAGCAACTCGCCATAGTTAATGTTTATGCACGTTTCAGTCACACTACGTACCTAAAATTCTATGAAATCCCACTTACATGAAGGGAAGATGCTGAAGATTCAAGTGGAATCACAAGTTCAATGATTGATACCGGAAATTTGCAGCTATCGTCGTCAAACGCGAACCAAGCGGAATTCATGTGCGCTAAGGAAGGGGCCCGCACCTCGCAACCCCACGCTCCCATAGACCAAGCACGTGAAAGACGTGTGCGGGTGACCGTGATGATACTGATAACACGTATTCATTGCATAAATGTAAGATTTTCAAGAAAAACTGTTCGATTTTCACCTCGGGTTGCTTGGTTGTGGAAAACATGAAATCTTTCAAGCGTACTGAAAACAGTCCCGGGCATAAATTTTTGTTCAGTGCGTTTGTAGCAATTACGCAGGGTGACGATATTCGGGCCCCTGACGAGGTACGGGTAACTCGCTATACATATCACAGGCTACCAAAAGTTGCTTGTGACTAACTGCACTTTTTGTATTATATTTCGTTGCAGACTACGTACAAGGCCCCGAAACCCAAGGTAAAGATGTCGCTTTATGATAGAGTGATACCAATTTTAGTGACATATTTGTATGATAAATAAATAAATATATATATGTAAATGTATATATACATATATATATATATATATATATATATATATATATATATCATTATTATTATTATTATGTGTGTGTGTTGTGTGTGTGTTTGTGTATGTATAATGTATAAATGTTGTTATAAACAAAAGAAATAACATTTGGACAAAATGGTTATCATATTTTTACATTCCTGTTTCATTGGATTCGATAGGATCTTTTGTTGTCTTTTGTAATAGTAAGACATGACTTGGAGCATGAACGTATACGTAATCGATACATACATTTTGTCGTTGTAGGGGATTGTGACCTCTGCAAAAATCTCTTTGTAAGGACAACGGTTTCATTAAGCGTGCTGTTGGGTATTTGTGTAATTATCATCATTATCTTCATGATCGCATGCTTTCTTCTTTGCAAGGATAACAGGTAAACAAATTTTCACTTAAACCCTTATTTGTAATGTTGTCGTACACAATCTAGTATGAATGATATAGCTTATTTTAGTGGTTTTCAATAACATTTGCAGAGATCAGGGATTACTTCTTATAATCTATAACAGTACAGGATCTGTACACATATTTTGCTTTCATTTATATTGATGTATATAATATAAAGAAGTGCAGTTTTGTTTCAAGTTTTGTTTTAATAGTGTATGTAAAACAAAATATGGTTTTGTAAAGGTACTCAGACAGTCTTTGATCAAAGGCCTCTCCGCCCCAGTCACTTATAATAGCTTTACTTATGTCAGAATGTCTTCTTCATGTTTTCTATCCAGTCAGGCTCAAGTTTGACTCCCAAAACGTGCAAGGGACTGAGAATAATAGGATAGAGTCCAATGTTGGATATGACAACATTCATTCTATCCATGAAGAGACTAACGCACCTGACCAAGGCCTACCCGATTTGAAATCTCCGAGAATCCCTGCAGTGTACGAATCAAAGATTTATAAAAGTGATTGCCCCATTTATGAAAGTGATACATCTAGAAGGAGGGCAATCAACTCACCAGAGTCAAGTGTGCACTACGACCATATCAATAATACCGCATCCATTATCAGCAACACTGATCATCAAAGCTGTAGATTTGTTGACCTCCAGCCTACTCTGTATGTCAATGTACCCCGCAACAATGGCCAAGAAGTGTCGGGATTCCTACCACAAAACAATGCGAATGACAATGAAGGGTCACAGTTATACCTTGAAATTATTCCTTGACATGACAAGTAACTGCAGTTTGCATCCATAGGCCTACTGATCCATGATATACAGTGCACTCCTGTTAAACGAACACGGTTATAACGAAATTTCGTTATTACAAAGTAAAACTTCTGGTCCCAAAATTATCGCAATCAAAGTCTATGGTACAAGATTCGCTTATAACGAACATGGTTATAGCGAAATTTTCGTTATAAATAAGTCTTTTCCGAGCGACACTGACAAAGAAAAACAAAAGAAATGTGCTTCGTTATAACGAAATACGGATCGCGTTCGACAATACGTAGCAGAACAAGCATTTATAGCGTCTCTGCATGGGCGAACGCTTCACATCACTGTGTGTTCGCTCTGTGTATCACGCGCAGTTTCATAGGGGAATTTGAGTTATCCTTTGAAATTAGATAACTATTAGTTTAATTGTTCCGAAATTTCTTTACTACAAAACACACAGAATCTGTTACACCTTGAATGTCCGTAAGTATGGAAATGAAATGTTCATTTTCCGATCAACGAGCCTTCGGAAAACGAACAATATTTTTCTATCTAAAATTATGAACTTTCGGAATAAGGAATCTTTGAAAGAGGGAGGCTTCAGATGAACAAACCTTCGGAATCCCGGGAATGGCGAAACTTCGGAATTAGGAGCCTTCGGAGTGACGAATTTTAGTAAGAAACGAACCTTTGGAATAGCCAACTATACTCTCTAAAAAAAAATCGAGTGAAATTTTTCACTCTAAAAAGAGTGAATACAAAAAAGAGTGAATTTCGAGTGAAATTGGAGTGAATTTTGGGTGAAAATGCTCATTTTCACTCATTTTGGAGTGACGTCAGGGATCACTCGAAGATTTTGGAGTGATCCCTGACGTCACTCCAAAATGAGTGAAAATGAGCATTTTCACTCAAAATTCACTCCAATTTCACTCGAAATTCACTCTTTTTTGTATTCACTCTTTTTAGAGTGAAAATTTTCACTCGATTTTTTGTAGAGAGTAACCGAATCCTAAACCATCATTTTCTATACATCCACTGACAATACAAGCAACTTTATGCTGTCTTTTAAATGAAATATTTAAACGAAATTAAAAAGATATCATCCCATTTCACATTTCCAGTGTAGGGGGCCTGTGATGAGTATTCAACAAACAGAATATAATAAACAGTAATTTATATGCGTGGTTTTCTTGTTTTTGTTATATATATTGCATTTGTTCGGTTATAACGAAAGAAAACTGCCGGTCCCGAGCATTTCTTTATAACGGGAGTGCACTGTACAAAGGTCAAACTTGTTTTCCAAGTCTTTTATGTCTCCCTCACCCTTGGACCCTCGAAAAGGGACAGCCGAAGAGAGAATTAAATCCTTACATCTTCAGCTAAGCTGCTGCATTAGCTGCTGCATTAAAGCAAATATATTTTTTCGGTGTTCATCTGTCCAAATGTCGTGTTGCATTGTCAGCTTTGTTTCGTTGAAGAGAAACTGAAATCCGAATTGAATCAGAGTAATTGAAATATGTGTAAATGGGAGTAAAGACAAGTTGATGAAATTTACGAGGAATATGCTACCCTCTTCTTCATGTAACCCCCTATTTGTTTTATATGTGACTAAAAGATGTTAAGAAATATGTACAGTATATTCATGCATATGTATCGCAGAAGTTCATGTCAAAATATGCCGTGTATCACAAGAACACTTCACACCACCCATATGCGTCTGAAAATCATTTACTATACATTAATGTTGAATCTTCACAACTCAGTGAAAAGGAACAGCGCTATAAAGAGTTCATAGAAATACCTAATATGCAGTATTACGAATATAGTAGTGTTTGTAACATGTCGTCCAAGGTCAGAGTTTTCAAACATTGCAATACGAAGAATACAATAACACTCTTCCTGTGGAATTCTTTCCTTACTTGTATGTAGTATGTGGAATGTAAGGCTCAACCTCCCTGACACTTTCTTAAAGAAACTTAAGACTCACCTTTGTGAATAACAACATCGATGATTATGGAACTTATTTTGTACTTGCAATTCATTTATATTCACAATTTTTATGCTCGTTCAGTGTTGGTTTCTTAGATCTTGAATTGAGAAGACCTTCGAAACATTGTAGTTTTGGCCGACTGATATCTTGTCCATATAATAATAATAATAATTAATTAGACAAATTTGTAAAGCGCAGCTACTATGTAAATATACTCTACTGCGCTGTGATGTAACAGAGCTCCTAACATTGTTACTGATTAGACACACGAAAAATAGATAACAAATTAATCAAAGGCTTCTGAAAAAAGGTATGTCTTCAATAAAGACTTGAAGACAGCAAGTGATGATGCCTTCCTCAGTTTCTCAGGTAATTTATTCCAAAGTTTTGGAGCAGCACAGCTGAAGGCACAATTCCCCAAAGTTACTTTCGTTTTTAATTGAGATTGCTTTAGAAGCAACTTATCCTGTGTACTTCGTAAATTATGAGAATATGAATGTGATTTCATTGATATCAATTCTGATAAATAACCAGGTGCTTGACCATGTAGTACTTTATAAACAAGTATCAAAATTTTGAATACAATTCTCCGTCTTACTGGCAACCAATTTAACTTCATCAAAACAGGTGTAATATGTGAAAATTTTGACGAACTGGACACAAGCCTCGCGCATGCATTCTGCACACGCTGAAGCTTGGTTATCTGTGAATCTGGTAAACCAAACAATAGCCCATTACAAATAGTCAAGCCTATTGCTAATGAATGCGTGAACAAGAGTTTCAGCGTCTTCCTGGCTCAAATATCTACGAATGTGACGCAAGTTATGCAACATATAAAAAGCAGACTTGCATGTGGTTGATATATGCTTCTCCATGTTTAAACGAGAATCAAGCCATACACCCAGGTTTTTCACAGAGCTCGATGGTTTAACTTCCAAATCTCCAACTGATATCTTACTAATATCCAGCTTTGCTACTTGTCTTGGTGTGACTACTAGTCTATTATCAAATGACATGTTTAGTTATTGTTATGATCGTATAAATACTTTATGTAACGCATGTGGCCTTTAAGTCTTGTAATTGACAGCTTGTTGCTTTGGAAATATCATGACACATGCATACACCTACAGCTACACCTACACACACACGCGCTCGCGCACACACATACACTGGATACACATCATTACAATAGTTATCAAAGAGCAGAAAGTAGAAAGAAAAATTATTGAAAGATAAAGAATTTAAAAAGGTACGAATATCGCGGTGACTTTTCCCAATACATGAATTTCAACTAGATCTATTCTCTATTTTTGTTTTGTTTTGCGTTGTTCTATTAATACAGAGTCATTTCCTCATTTTCAGCAAGCTTTGTATGATTATAGTCAGAGGACTCGGAGTTGAAGTAGATAGTTAATTCGAGCTGTTATCATCCTGTTCACTTTAAGTCCTTTGTCTGAAGATTTAGTATTTAAATACAAGCACCACGTTATTGCACGCCACTCTTGGTCTCCATGAGTGATGGCTTTGTCCACCCATTGATAGGACTGCAAGTAGGCGTACATTTTATTGGCAGCAACCGAAACAGTCATCATTTTCTTTTTGAACTGAGGTTTCGTCAAGCCTTCTTCTCACATCCTACTTCGTGCTTTAATTGTGACTGATTGAATTGGAAAAGCTTGTTGGCATCACTTTCACTTTGTTACACGTACGAGAGAGTGCTTATGATTATGTGTTGCATCAGCATTTTGTCTACCGCGTATTTCTGAAATTATCACTTGTAATTTCACAAACGTGCATACGTCAAATTAACAAGTGTACGGTCATCTTTTATAACAAAATGTCGTCAGGAAGGACGTTTGGTATACTTCAACAGATATGCACAACATAGTACAACGCTGTGAATATAAGAAATGTCAACAGCGAATATTATCTAAAGGTACAGGTTATTATTTGGAGCAGTGATTTAAAAAAAAGTTCTAGATATCACATTTGATATGCATATGTGTAGGTCAGCTGTATCACAAAACATCCTACAATATAAAAAAAATTGCAATAAAACCTAAAATGCAGGGAGGTATCACTATTTTTTTCTAAATAAGCCATAACTGTAGACGGTTTATTAGTCTAAAAACGTTTTTATCATAGCTATTGTTCACATTTTGCATATTTAACATTACAAGTTAACGATAATTATACTGATTTTTTTTTTACATTGGCTGTTTGTATTCCTAACTCGCATTATAGAACTATTCCGAAGCACTAAATCATTCTAACTTTTTGTTTCTGCAAATGGTAAATTATGCCTTGAACAACATTGGCATATTACCAGTTTGAGCGCAGAGTCAAAATATTAGGACAGCCAACGGGTGTTTTTCCCTTAGTACATTAGAAGTGCTACGTCCTTAATGAAGATATTCTGCATACTTTGTACGTAATGCACATTCAAACAAGCACGTATAACGCGGATATGTGTATGAATGTGTACATATGGACATTCCTATGCCCACATAATTACCCACGCCGATGAAAATCGGCAGGGGGTTATGTAAAGGGTTCCGTATGTTTGTTTGTTTGTTTGTTTGTTTGTTTGTTTGTTTGTTTGTTTTTTTTTTGTTTGTTTGTTTGTTTGTTTGTTTGTTTGTTTGTATGTTTGTTTGTTTGTTTGTTTGTTTGTTTGTTTGTTTGTGTACAAGATAACAAGAGAACGGGTAAACGGATTTGCACGAAATGTTCAGGGAATGTTTGGATAATGACAGGAAAGAATCGATTAGATTTTGGTGATAATCGGTTGACCCTTGCAAATTCTGTGTGACCTTGAAGTTTTGACCCCATGGTATAGTGACCATTCCGAAAATTTCCCGTTTCTCACTTTGCGATTTTCCGCTACCATACGAAGACATAAACTCCCCAACGATCCGACTTCGCTGCTCAAATGTTCGTAAGAATTCCGAAATTTACGTTTAGGCCTATTTGAGGGACTATGTCCTTCTAGATTTATGAAAGTTCGTTCTCCGTCATCACAAACTGGCCCGTATTTTGATGATTTTTCAAATTAACATTGATTGTTTTTTTCGTTGGAGGAGCATTTTGCTCGGTCGCAGTCACACTGCACGATATGCGTGCTCAATGTCAATGCGTGTGCAAGGCCGCTGAAAATGCATCGCGCTCTACACTGTTGGTGCAAAATTGCACCGGGGACGTTGCGGCGCTCGTTGGTGGCCGAATACTGGTGCAGTAGACATTTGCATTCAACCCTTGCATTGAATAATTCCCGTAGACACTAATCATAGGGGTAATTGCCTAGGGGGTACGTAAATTTTGTTTTTCTTTTTTGCTTTTGTGGATACCATCAAAGATCGTACACTCATACGACCTTTGATATCATCACACTCTCGGCTTGCTATAATCAAAATATCCCGCAAGAAAACGGCGTATTTCTCGATTTTTAGCGCTTTTTCCGCGACCCGTCGCGTAGACAATACTCTTAAAACTGGACTTAATTCGCGCGCGCTTGGAAAAGTTCCGATTCTGCACTTTTGACGGTGGAATTTGGGATTTTCGATGGATTTTTGGAGGAGACTTAAGGACTTTCCTGTACGTGAATGAGTGTTAATACCGTATGTGTAATTATGTGATTTGCGTGTGATGTGACTGTAGAACCAAAGATCGTACACTTCAGTGTACGATCTTTGGTAGAACTCACTGGCTGGTGATAAAGCACACTGGCAATTAAGTGGCCGAATTCTGGTAGATGACCGAATGCACATTATGTTTACCCCGACTTTGTACTTAGGCGTGGGTCTGCCGCCTTTGACGGCCCCTCTCTAGTTTCGTACATAAATTGATTTTTCTAGTAATCAGAAAACATCATATACGCTTTACAACGCACATGATTAAAACATAACAAGTGAACACTGAAATTTGTGTATATCAAATTATATTCTCTCTTTTTTTTTTCATTTACTAAATAGTGAATTTGTTCGGGGTGGATATTGTGAGCCAGTACAGGTGCGAACAGCTTTCTTTTGCAGTTAATTAATACAGCTGAGTTCAGTCTTCGCAACTGCAGACCACACTAGAATATAACACATGATGTTATGGTAGAATGATTTGTGGGAGGACTCAAAATAGGTGAAAATGAGCAACCATTAGTTTTTTGTAATGTCTTTCGAAAGAGCGATTCGTCTTCTACTCCATACTTCAGATTGTGATCATAAAATGACGGGGAAATTATATTTTTTTTTTCAATTTTTTGCAACACGTCATGACATAGAAATGCGATTATGCATGTTTTAGCGGCCCAAATTTCATTTCTTTTAAAACCATTTGCATACTCTTCACTTTCAACACTGCCAACTTTTTAAAGGATGAGGTTACTTCTTTGTAAGTTAACATTAGTCATTGATAGAAGGTACTTACAGAGAGTGCAATATTTCATCTTAATTTGATAATCCGCTCATTATGGTTTTTGTGGAGTTTAAAACCTGTTTTTGTTGCTTTTTCCCCATTCATTGAACAGAGCACAGCTTGGTGATGATTAACCACTTTAATAGACTCTTAATTTACTTGAAAGCATCTTTTCCAGTAAACACATTTCCAGAGCTTAAAATTGTTTTCCATTGTTTAGATAAGATAGGAAAGTCTATTTGTATTGAGTTATGGTACATTGTAAAGCTTGGAGTCTGTTCTTTCAGAATCTTAAAAAAACATATTATGTGGCGATTTTTTTTCTTGGTTTTGTGATACAGGATCACATAAGACCATTACAATTTAGAACCTATTATTCTTAAACAGGTTTGATGCATTTGGTAACTCTGCACACTAACGTGTCGATATTATAATGTGAGTGAAAAAATACTGGCATGATCGGCATAAAGTAATGATAAAAAGCGGCGTGTGGACAATGCCATTGATATGTAATACAAAGAAAAGGAGACCTAATATTGAGCCCTGCGGCAAGCCACATTTAACCTCTAAAATTTAGATGACAGGGATGACAGATCATTATGTACAACATAATGTTTTCTATGAGATAGATAATCCCTAAACCACGACAGGACAACTACGCAAACTCCATAAAATTGTAACTTATCAAGCACAATGTCAAATGAACTGCGTTCGATCATTTTGCCATACAACTTTGTATTCTCTACGAGCTTTGGTAAATAACCCACACACAAAATTATAGCAATAGATGCTTTCCTGTTGAAATGCTACACGCCGTAGAAATTGAAAATAATTTGTACCACACTCGAATTAATTATTTACTCTGAAAGACAGAAAATCTATTACTGTTATAAGTGCATATGTCGTGCTGACACACCTAAAAAAAAAATGTTCTCTGAACGCCACATTTCAGTATTGTCTGTACTTCCACTTCATGTCAATGCAAGGGTCTACATCAAGCACTAAAATTGTAATTTTTACTCAATATGCACGATGACCCTATCTGCATTCATGTAAAGTACTGGAATGAGACAATATTTACCTCATATCTTTCTAACGATATAATTGGTGTAAATTAGGTTTTGGGCAGAAAATATAGTACGAGCTTTGTAATATTTTGTACAGTTCGTCTTAACGTATACTATGTATACATTACGAAGGTAATTTATTTCTATTAACAATGTGTGACTATCTCAGAAAGACCCATAATGGGGACATAGAGTAGATTGTAGACAAACACTTGCAGGAGATAAGCCTGGTATCCTAAAAATTAACTGGACATATATTCATCATACTGAAACAATGTTAAGGGCTTAGGTGAGGAGACGAAAGTAATGTCAAGAAAACTCATCGCCATTCCAAACTGAATTAATTCCTTTCCTTCCATTAAACATAGATTTGTGTGTGTGTGTGTGTGTGTGTGTGCATGTATTTATATTTGAAACTTGACAAAACTGAAGTGAATATCATGCCATGATTAATAATTATAGTGATATCGTAATCACGCTTATTTACCTGACTCTTGTGTTTGGGTGGAAAAATCCTGATAATCACGCATAATCCATTCTGTTCTTATGGCGATCTTTGGACATCAACATCTTATACCCAAAACTGGCAGGGAATTAATGGCCAAACATCCTACTTTTATTGTTGATTAGAATTTCAAGGATCACTTTTCAATATTTTTCCAAAATTGATGATTCATGATGAGGTCACTCTATCGCACATCCATCCATTTCATTGTTGATGATATTAAAATATGTAGAAATGCGTATAAAGGAATAATCTTGTTCATTATACTTGTGTCAAAGTTTTGCCACGTGCAAAACTTACATTATTATTTTTTTAATACACAGGTTGATGCTGCTGGAATGCTTGACAGTCTGACGCGATGTAACTGGAGAAAAATAAATCTTGCAATTCTGTATGAATGTCAATTTTCATAGTTTTCACACAATCTCCTTATAATATTATATTTAACTATATTTACCTATATTTACCAGCTCCATTTTATGCAAAATCGTTTGTAATTTTAGAAACATTCTAAATGTTAATTTTCAAAGTACATTGTATCTTTATCAAGGTTACTTGCACATAAGTGGGCACCATAATGAAATAAACTGCAATTCGTTAGTGCGACGATTTGAAGTTGATCTGCATCACTGTTTGTGTTTGCCAAACCCCATCTGGAGACGATGATTGTGTGTGTGTGTCTGTGTGTGTCTGTGTTTGTGGAGAGTGTGTGTGTGTGCGTTGGTGTGGGTTTGTGTGTGTGTGTGTGTTTGTTTGTTTGTTTGATTATGAAAGACCAGTGATGTTGACATGACAAGTTTTCATTTTAGAGCACAGACACAAGATAGAATTCAATATGAGGACAGCCAATGAGGGATTTGTGATTGCCATACACCCTATCCTGATCCAACAATCATTTGTGTATGCGCTGTTGAAAAAGGCTTGTGATGTTGATATGACTACAGAATATGCTGTCCTCATGTTACATTCATTCATACACATAATTTCGAAATAAAAAAACCACAATATTTCTGAATTGAAAACAATAGTACTAGGCCCTAGAACATCCCAAAACCTTGAACAAGTAAAACCCAAAAGGAGCCGAAAAGTATATTTACAATTTCAAAATCGAATGAAATATTCCCATCTATAGATATGGCGTGACATTATAAGAAAAAAAACTGAAATATACATTGCGGTACTGCACATTATCACAGTGCAAGTTTAGAAATGCATTCCAATGGATTTTACTTCATTACACCGTGAACTCAGCCAGGAAACCTTATAATAACTAGAACAACACTCATTATATTATGCATCAAGGACAGTAGTATAATTGCATTCGGTATAAATTATGCATTGAAATCAGCATGACAGTATCTTATGCATATCCTCCTCAAGACATGCGCGGGCTGCCACGCTGATTATATGAATACGCTGATAGTTTTGCTATTTCAGTGCCCATAGGCGCCCTACTTTCGATTTCTATAATTCAAAAGCACTCGCCCTTGCAGCTGAAGAACTTTAATAGATTGTGATTTCATTATAAATGCCTCCTTAAACGTCGCAATATGACCGCAGGGATATTAAAGAGAGTTCTTTGTTTATTCAACTTTGCTTTAAAACATATATGCCAATGAACTATCGAAAAGTATATGTCTATGTCTATCTCTGTGAACAGAAAACAAAACAAAGATCTTATGGTCTATAAGGAAATCATAAGTGAACGGACTGTTCATGCCATTTGCCTACAGGCGTTTCTTCAGCGCTACTGATTTCTTAAATTATCGGGTAATGGCAAAGCATCGGTATTGGTGCCGAAGTCAAAGTCTATGATTTCATCCTTATCATACGCGCACACGGGCGAGGCCAATTTGCGACTGGGTGTTGAAGGAACCAGCGATATATCGCTCAGCTTCACACCGATTGCACAGAGTTATGTTTACCTTTTATGGAATTAGTAAATAACTGTTGAGATAAACAGGTGTGATTGGTGTTTGTGAGTGATGTATCTGTCATGACATTGCAAAACGAAAGACCTTTCCTTGCGGTACCATTTAAAGGAAATAGGGCTACTGATGTAAAGCTTTCTCTCAGAGCTTGGACAGTATAATATTATAAGTGTCACGGAACTACACTGAAAAACTGTTGAAACAATAGCAACAAAGACGTATGAGGATTACGCATACACACAAACGCACGCAACATAAGACTCACAAAAATTCTGGATACTTATGCCATTTTTATTCCTTATAATGTTATGTATTTCACATCTCTATTCATAAACCACATTTACCACAACTGTCATTGTTTCGTGCATTATGATGAAAAAACGACAGAGAAAATACCTATAAGAAAAGACAATAGGCACAAATCCATGTGTACCTGCGTTGAAATATTTCCATCGATAAGAGAGAGTGAGGGTCCAAAGTGACAAAAGGATGGTTTGAGGCTTCTGCTTTCAAAACCATCTTGGTCGTTTAGATCGTCTGTCACCTTGTGTCACTGGAAGCATATACTTGCCGTTAGTCATTTTAGTATCATCTACATGAACAGATTTTGATTACCACTTACAATTAGTTTTAATTAGTCGGACTACAGTGTGTACGTGCAGTGTGGGAAGATTGTCTAATGGTAATAGACTGTGAGAACGTGGCACGCTGTCACTTTTAAGTAAAGATATAATATGTTTACGAGTTTCGGTACGTCTTTCCATAGAATGAACTTAATATTAATCAAAACTTATCAAACGAGAGCAATAATCTCATTCTGCCACAAGCTTAATCATTACTCTACATAAATGTCAGACACGACGTATCAACGTCTGTCCAAATATGAACGCCCGTCGTGTTCATTTCATTCAACACAGGGCGTGTTTGGTGTCTCATTAGACGGGGGGCCCAGAAGATTTATTCAGCTGAAAAGGGTCACACTTTTTGATGGTCTCATCATATTAGGATGTGGCCAAGGGTCAATAAAATAAATTGCTGGCAAGTCACATCCTGTACCGTAAGCCTAGGGGCCACAAAAAGAGGCCCCGAAAAATGAATTTATTCAGCCGAAGGGGGTCACTGACAAAAGTTGGTGGATATTGTTCCTTTGGGTGTACCTATCATGAAAACAGCAATGCCAGCTATTTTATCCTGTACGGGGCCCCAGACAGTAGCCCCAATAGGCCCCACCCATATGGTGTTATTCAGCTGAAAAGGGTCGCGGCTAATTTCTTTTGCAATGGAAGTAGTACCCATCAGAAATATCCAAAACACCAATGCCAGCTATTTTATCCTGTACGGGCCCCCAGACAGTAGCCCCAAAGTGCCCCCCCCCCCCCCCCCCATACACACACACGTTGATTTTATTCAGCTGGAAAGGGTCACGGCTAATATCTTTTGCAATGGAAGTAGTACCCATCAGAGATATCCATAACACCAAAGCCAGTTATTTTATCCTGTACGGGGCCCCAGACAGTAGCCCCAATAGGCCCCACCCATATGGTGTTATTCAGCTGAAAAGGGTCGCGGCTAATTTCTTTTGCAATGGAAGTAGTACCCATCAGAAATATCCAAAAACACCAATGCCAGCTATTTTATCCTGTACGGGCCCCCAGACAGTAGCCCCGAAGTGCCCCCCCCCCCCCCCCCCATACACACACACGTTGATTTTATTCAGCTGAAAAGCGTCACGGCTAATATCTTTTGCAATGGAAGTAGTACCCATCAGAGATATCCAAAATACCAAAGCCAGTTATTTTATCCTGCTTAAAAGATGACAAGCTGTAAGCTATACACATAAGATATATGTCAATATACTGTATGTTGGGTTCTGCTTTGGTAATTATGTATGCCTTTTTGTAAGACTGCATGTTGATACAGATTTATGTTGAAGCTTAGGAGAGTAGAGGGAAAAACGATGTTGAAAGTTGAAAAAAAAAACACACCATTATCATATTACATGAACCTGTAAATAAACTGGAAACTATGTAGATATAGTGTAATCTTCTATTTCTTCTAGGAAACGCGTATGTAGATGTACAGTATTTTTCTTTGATATATATGTCTTATTATTGACTGTTGTTGGAGATATGTGAAAACTTTATACAGAAAGAGAAAAAAAGGGGTGATGAAAGAAACAAGCTTGTACATCACTTGATATAAAACTGCAAGCGAACAGGAAACTTTGTAAACTATGTTTAATTCTGCTTTGCCATGTCTTTTTAATGACAGTTAATACAGATATTTTAAAAATTAAAACAGAGAGGAATAATCATATTGCAACTTGAAGACAATTGCTTATTGCATCACATTGTCAATCTGTAAATACACAGGGGGTTACAACGTTTCGTAATTTCTTTTAAATTGTGATTATCTAACAAAGCCATACACTCCTAGATGTAATCCATTGAAGACGAGTGCAAGTGCTCTGATTGCATCCGACTACAGGGGCTTGGTATGGACTCCTCCACCTGGCGGGGAGATCCGTGTTAGAGACGTGTTCAAAACGTGTTGAGAACGTAGTCACATCGCGTTTAATTGCTTTCCACCATCATTGGGACACGGTTCACGGCGGTTTGAGAACCGCCATGAACCGCCATCTAAACCGGTGATGTGTGAATACCCCTTTACAGGCTTTACAGTCTTATTAAGCAACTATTTCAGACAAAGTTTGTGAGTCTCATACCTACAATTAGAAATAATGTACAGTATCATAATCTTTATTAATAATGTTTACCTTTACAGAAAGTATTGAATCACCCGTTTTGTTGAAGGAGCTAACATCATCAGGATTACAATTGGATAGGGGTATCGGTCACATTAAGGGTAAGTGATGGCTCAGTTTCTTGTGTATATATTTATATTTGGATATTTGGATTTAATGCTTACTTTTTGTGGAATAATAATTGTACTATATTGTTTGTAACTGTGTTACGTTGATATAGCTGATTCTGGGTGAATGCACTGGTCAGGGAGGAAGGTCTCGAGTCTATAGGTGATTTGCCTTTTTCTCCCCTGGCAACCAGCGGTGTGCACCTAGAATCACCACAATTATGTTTAAATGTAATACACTGTATAATAAATGATAATGATAACAAAAATGAGATTCCATGGATAATGACAGAAATTCATAAGCTTACACTTAACAGGCAGAAAGTATGATAGGGAGTGGAGTGTCATCATCTCATCCACCAAATGCACACATACGTATCAAAAGGCATTTTTATAGATATTCTGAGTTCCTTGAGGCTACTACTGTATAATGAAAATCTTACTGTCATCAACACATCACATTTGTTTCTCACAGTAAATAATTGTTGATACAAAATCATTCCTTTCATGTCATTCTTGAGGTAAACATATCAGCTCTGGGATTTAGGGGTCATTCAGGGCTACTGTCTAGGGCCCTGCACAGGACAATGTAATACCCCGTTCCCACTGCCGATCAGATCAACTCGATCAAGCGAGATCAATCCCGATCACCTATTTTTACCAGAGCAATCCCGACCAAATGCTCGATCGTCCTTCAACACGATCCCTTCCCGACCGCTATTCGATCTTTTACGATCCACATCCGACCATTCTCGACATCTCCAGAATCTCTCCTCGACAACCACACAGATCTCTATTCGAACATCCCGATCTGCACACAATCAATACACGATCGCTACACGGTCAATACTCGATTTCTACTAGACTTCTTAGACCAGCTCGACAGGACTCGATCTGTGTAAGATCTTGCATTGAACGGGTCAGCAGGTTCGTACAGTGATCGAGTGAAAGAATGATTGGTTACAGTATTCGTTTGGTTATATGGCCCAAAAGAGTGCTATAAAACTGACTATTAATTGCATAAGCATGAATGAACGAAAGAAATGATAGCTTTAGTATAGGTTTTACCGGCCAATTTTGCACTTTTGTCAGTCCATTTGATAAAAGGTTCATTCAATTTAGCGAAAATCCTCATCACTGCACATTCTGTCATTCAAAATTGCAAGTTGTTCGTCCAATTTAGCATTCCGATCAATGAGATTTGCACATGTGCCTTTCGAATTCGTAAAACGGGCATTCAAATTGGCACGTGCTCTTCAGTCATTCAAATTTGCTAGCACTGGCGAAAGGGGTATTTTAGTCATTCAATTTCGCTTATGGGCAGTCATATTCCTAACATGTTCATTGAAATTAACGTCATGTTATATCTTTTTTGAAAAGGTGATAACATTTAAACGCGTATTTCTATGTGACTTATTGTTTCATCCACGCACTGTTAAGCAGTAAAAGTATCTTATTTTTGACCATATTATATAACTCGAGTTTGTTGTTCTGTAACGCTCCTTTTCTTTCATACATTATTGTTATTATTATTATTATCATTTTATTCGGCTTTCATTCACAAATATCATAGTACATATTACGAAATCAGAACATACATGGCATTTTAGGCCTACCTGTACCAATACTCTAGTTTAACTTCATCTTCTTACAGTCATGACTGCACAAGTTAGATAAAGACGTATTTCTCAAGTTGACAGAAAAAGAATTACAGGAATATTTGATGATCATAACCTTGACTTCCTACAACTGGTTGACACACGGAATAAAGCGCTCAACAGCGAGATAAGTTGTGGCCAGCATGCACATGTTGCACTATCTTCGGACTTGAAGAGTCACTAAGCACATTAAAGAAAAAAATGTTGCCAAAATCTCTGAAATGAGTACGAAAATATGAAATGTAATGACGCTTGTGGAAAACAATAACTATGTTAAGAAAATAAAGAAAGAAGCAAACCATAAACATGCGTGCTAAATTGACTGCAAAAGATGTTAAATTGATTGCCAAAAAAAAAATGAATTGGAATGAACGAGAGCATCATGTCCGTGATCACGTGACTATATCTTTCTAAACTGAATGAACGAATAACCAAATGGTGCTTGTTTTACGAGTTTCAATTGAAAAAGGGTTAATTAGAATGAGGCTAAAGGTAATTTGAATGCTCCAAGATGAATTTGAATGAAGAGATCATAAAATTGAACTACCGAACATGTCATCTATGGTATATTTTGCTATGGATTGAATGCAGCAATTAGGAATTGGACTGACAAAAGTGCGAAATTGGCCGGGAAAACCTATAGTTGATAGGAGAACACTTCCTATTTTGAAACCACAATCATCCATTCTTGTGCAGGCGTTTCGATTCTATAGTCATTTTTCCTGAAAAAAACGATGACAAAGACTGATCACTACTGTTTGTGAGCCACTCAAAAAGGTACAAAAATGCATTTAGTTGTATTCATTCATTTTATCCGTTTTCAGTAGCTATTTTTGACGCATTCGTTATCAGTTTTTACGGCTTCACTATCGCTCAGTCAAGTAGGATGTCAGTGCCCAAAGTTACAGATTTTGTAAATCACAAATTTTTATGGAGATCAAAGCGCCAGCACGAAGATTGATTATCAATGTGTCAAATAAAATTTGGGGTGTCTTTCAATTGAATAATGTAACGATTTCATTCAGTCGCTCATATCTTTTTAAATAAGAGACAGTTTTGTAGCACTCTGTCTGCCGGGACACCATGTTTAATAGTACAATAGGTTCGTTCATAAGTATGCATTCGATATTTGCAGTGGATGTGAAGAATAGCAAATCTAAGTTTGATGTCTCATAAAAAAAGTTACACCGCCACGCTTCGTAAGTGCATTATATATAGGTGGGCTGAAATTAATTTGGTCTAAAATGAAACATAGGCCTATATGCCCATAAATGCACCATGGAGTTGAAAAAAAAAATTGACTGTTCTACAACCCTAATGAGTCGTGTTGTCTTTGTCATTATTGTTCTCATTATTAAAGGATGAAAAAGTGAATGAAAAATATGTATGTATTCATTGATAAAGTATAGGCCCAAGAGTGTGTAAAAGAAAATACATGTATCATATTACTTTCTAAATTCATGAAGTGTGCTGATATGTGGAACAGAGTACATTATTATGAAAATAAAACAATATAACATTTTACACTAGCAAAAATGATGAAAATCTTGGTTGCTTATTTTTTTATCAACTCATCCCAGCCAATCGATATCAAGGTGGACTTCAGGCAATGTACATACAACTCTCAATAAAAAGAAAAAACTTATTAAGCGAAGCAAAAGTGTAGCATCTACGTAAACAAAAGTAAAGTATGTCACTGAGCATTTATGAATCTCCGTTACAACTACTGTTTGAACACGTCAGCGTAAGAAATAGATTTTATATCAACGTAACTAACTTCAACTTTGAAACAGACAAGCTAGCAAAAGAATTCAAGCAACATTTCTCAGTTTATAAGTTAAGCAAATAATCTAGAACATTTCCTTTTACGTTACAGTCATATTGCCAGAATACCGAATTTGTCTCAGTTTCAGTTGTCTTTCCTTTCTCTCTTCTGGTATTTTTGTCTGGAGAGTCTAATTCTGCCATGTCTTCTGTTTAGGGTTTGTTTTCTTTTCTCTCTTCGTGACCCTTTTCTTTTCTTCAGTGGGCCAGGAGTGGCTGAACATACTGACGACATTTAACTTTTTAACGTGACCAAGGACTGCATATATTTTTTCCTTAATACCTGAACAATAAATGAGTGCTAAGAAAGTACGTCTGCACCTTCTGCAACCACTGTCAAAAAGTGCTCGGTATTTGATCGAGTGCCGGTCGAAGCATGATCGAGTTTAGTCGAGTATCAATCGATAGCAGTCCTGTATCGGTCGTGTAGCGGTCGAGTTATTCATGAAACTGATGAATCTTGGATCGAGATGATCTGAAATCAATCGTGTAGCATTCGAGTATAACTCGAGATGATCGGGAACTGAGCTCGGGGAAAAATCCGTCCCGACCACACTCGATTTCTATACGATCGATTCCCGATCAGCTCGATCTCTTCTCGATCACTACCCGAGCTGTTGGTGTTCGGGCTTCCTACTCGAATATTTTGGACATGTCCAAAATTATCGTGAAGGAAGCAGGAGCGATGCCGATCAAGGTAGATCGACCCCGAATACCAATGCCGAGCGAACCTGACCAGGCTAAAAAAGCTTGATCGGGATTGATCGAGTTGATCTGATCGGCAGTGGGAACGCACCATAATACCCCGTTCCCACTGCCGATCAGATCAACTCGATCAAGCGAGATCAATCCCGATCACCTATTTTTACCAGAGCAATCCCGACCAAATGATCGATCGTCCTTCAACACGATCCCTTCCCGACCGCTATTCGATCTTTTACGATCCACACCTGACCATTCTCGACATCTCTAGAATCTCCCCTCGACAACCACACAGATCTCTGCTCGAACATCCCGATCTACACACAATCAATACACGATAACTTCACGGTCAATACTCGATTTCTACTAGACTTCTTAGACCAGGTCGACATGACTCGATCTGTGTAAGATCTTGCATCGAACGGGTCGGCAGGTTCGTACAGTGATCGAGTGATAGAAGAGTTCGTTATTCGTTTGGTTAATATGAGACAACTCAGTATTTATACTTGTTTACGGCATGGCCCAAAAGAGTGCTATAAAACTAATTCTCAATTGCAAAAGCATAAATGAACGAAAGAAATTATTATCTTTAGTAGTTGATAGAAGAACACCTCCTATTTTGAAACCACAATCATCAATTCTCGTGCAGGCGTTTCGATTCTACAACAATTTTTCCTGAAGTCTTGCGATCTACATTTTTGATACTTTTGCCTCCCTAGCCATTCTTGACTGAAGGACAACTTTGACAACTTTGCAAGATAAAGCTTCCGACAAAAATTGCTGCGCTGGTCTATAAAACGATGACAAAGACTGATCAGTACTGTTTGTTTGTTTGTTTGCTTTTATTTCTGCATTCAATCAGATGCAATTTGAATGCAAATTTCAAAAAGTACAAAGACAAAGAATAACAAGTGCAGTGAAATAAATCGATAACAGTACATAAATAGATACACATAGGTGATTGCATTGAGCAATGTAGATACACAGAAACATAAAATAAGATATACAGTATTTTTCAGTAAACAATAGAGATCATTGAATGCAGGAGACCACCATCATAAGCGATTAAGCTTGAAATGGATGGAGGCCTCATAAAATGACTATCCAACGACATAACTCTCTTGGAGGAAGGTGATCAGGTGAGTGCAGTGCAGTTTGTGAGCCACTCAAAAAGGTACAAAAATGCATTCAGTTGTATTCATTCATCTTATCCGTTCTCAGTAGCTATTTTGGATGCATTCGTTATCAGTTTTTTTTTTTTAATGGCTTCACTATCGCTCAGTCAAGTAGGATATCAGTGCCCAAAGTTACAGATTTTGTAAATCACAAATTTTCAGGGAGATCAAAGCGCCTGCACGAAGGTTGATTATCAATGTGTCAAATACAATTTGAAGTGTTCTTTCTATCAAATAATGCAACGATTTCATTCAGTCGCTCATATCTATTTAAATAAGAGACAGTTTTGTAGCACTCTGTCTGCCGGGACGCCATATGTATAATATAATAGGTTCGTTTATATGCATTCAATATTTGCAGTGGTTAGATAAGAACACCTCTCGCGTCTCAGGTTCGAATCCCGATGGAATCCCATTTTCTTTGCTCATTTTTTTCACTAAAAATGTATATTCTTTCTGGTCAGTTTGTTACATACTCAAAAAGCTGCATCACTTCTGTGTTCCCTCGCATTTATCCCCAAGTTGAATTATCCTTCGGGTTTATGCCAGGGTTAAGTGTGTGCGTATGTGTCACACACAAACACACTGCTTATAGCTTCTGACCATCAGAGCATTGAGAATTAGGGGTTTCACGGACGAACACTTAACTAGGGCTTTCTATAGCTCATTCGGTAGGGCACCGGGCTAGCAATCCGGAGGTCTCGGGTTTGAATCCCGTTGGAATTCCATTTTCTTTGTTCATTTTTCCACTAATAATTTATATTTTTTCTGGTCAGTTTATTCTGCCTTTATTTGTTAGATATCAGAAAACTGCATCACTCCGGTGATCCCTCGCATTTATCCCCAAGTTGAATTATATCCTTCGAGTTTATGCCAGGTTTAAGTGTGCGCGTGTATGTCACACACAAACACACTGGTATAGCTTCTGAAAATCCGAGCATTGAGAATTATGGGTTTCTGGGACGAGCACTGAACTAGGGCTTTCTATAGCTCATTCGGTAGAGCACCAGGCTAGCAATCCGGACGTCTCGGGTTCGAATCCTGATGGAACCCCATTTTCTTTGCTCATTTTTCCACTAATATGATATATAAGAAGAATAGCAAATCTAAGTTTGATGTCTCATTAGAAAAAAAAGAAATGTTAAACCTCCAAGCTTCGTAAGTGCATTACATAGGTGGGCTGAAATTAAATTGGTCTAAAATGAAACATAGGCCTATATGCCCATAAATGCATAATTATATAGAGTTAAAAGACATTGACTGTTCTACAACCCTAATGAGTCGTTTTATCTTTGTCATTATTGTTCTCATTGTTAAAGAATGAAAAAGTGAATGAAAAATATATATGTATTCATTGATAAAGTATAGGCCCAAGAGTGTGTAAAAGAAAATACATGCATCATATTAATTTCTAAATTCATGAAGTGTGCTGATATGTGGAACAGAGTACGATTATGAAAATAAAACAATATAACATTTCATAATAGCAAAACATGATGAAAATCTTGGTTGTTGTTTTTTTTTTGTCAACGCATCCCAGCCAATCGATATCAAGGTGGACTTTAAGCAATGTACATACAACTCTCAATAACCAAAACCTTATCAAGCGAAGCAAAAGTGTAACATCTACGTAAATAGAAGTAAAGTATAAGATTTATGAATCTACGTTACAACTACTGTTTTAACACGTCAGCGTAAGAAATAGATTTTATATCAACGTAACCAACTTCAACTTTGAAACACACAAGCTAGCAAAAGAATCCAAGAAACATTTCTCAGTCTATAAGTAAAGTAGATAATCTAGAAAATCTCCTTTCACGTTACAGTCATATTGCCAGAATACCGATTTTTTTTTTTCAGTTTCACTCGTGTTTCCTTTCTTTCTTCAGGTATTTTGGTCTGGAGAGTCTAATTCTGCCATGTCTGCTGTTTGTTGTCTTTTCTTTCTTCGTGGCCCTTTTCTTTTCTTCAGTGGGCCAGGAGTGGCTGAACATACTGACGACATTTAACGTTTTAACGTGGTCAAGGACTGCATGTAATTTTTCTTAATACCTGAACAAAAAATGAGTGCTAAGAAAGTACGTCTGCACATGCTGCAACCACTGTCAAACATGGTCAAAAGTGCTCGGTATTTGATCGAGTGCCGGTCGAAGCGTAATCGAGTTTAGTCGAGTATCAATCGATGGCAGTCCTGTATCGGTCGTATAGCGGTCGAGTTATTCATGAAACTGATGAATCCTGGATCGAGATGATCTGAAATCAATCGTGTAGCATTCGAGTATAACTCGAGATGATCTGGAACTGAGCTCGGGGGAAAATCCCTCCCGACCACACTAGATTTCTATACGACCGATTCCCGAAAAGCTCGATCTCTTCTCGATCACTACCCGAGCTGTTGGTGTTCGGGCTTCCTACTCGAATATTTTGGACATGTCCAAAATTATCGGGAAGGAAGCAGGAGCGATGCCGATCAAGGTAGATCGATCCCGAATACCAACGCCGAGCGAGCCCGACCAGGCCAAAAAAGCTTGATCGGGATTGATCGAGTTGATCTGATCGGCAGTGGGAACGCACCATAAAGGGCTTATTTTTTCGGGTATCACTGCAAAAATAAGATCAGCAATGATGATTGTCTCTAAGCCCCTGTTCTTCTATGCTGTTCTCGCCACGATTTGACAATTTTCTCAGATCGGGAAGGGTCGGGTGAAACATGAGTCGATCTGGACACGGCACGATGTTTGAACACTCCAAGAACAGGGGCGTCACCAGTTTTTTTTTTTTTTTTTTTCAAGGGGGGTGCGTTTTGACCCTAATGTAACGAGATTTTTTATTTTTTTTTTGACAGACATTTGGAATATAGGAAGCTCTCAATCCCTAGACTTTTACTGTTTTTGAGGGAAACCAAGCGGGGAAAGGGCACCGGCGTAGCTAGGATTTCATCTTGGTGGGGGGGGGGGGGGGGGGGGGGTGGTGTGTTAGTATGCGAGGGAGCGATGTGCCTATAAACTATATCATTTTGATAAACTTCTTGTATTGATTCTTTAATACACTGATGTCATGAACGAAACCGAGCCCGAGCAAGCGGAGAGAGCGAGGGGGATTTAATGCATGTTTTGCTTGTTTTATCGACTTGAAACAGTCCCACTTGTTTAAAGTAAAGCAGTATATTTTGATGTAAATTAATATCGAACAATTTGCCTATAAAATAGTATCATCCAAATAAACTTGCTGTTTAAATATTTACACTGAATATCATGAACGCGGCAAAGCAAGAGCAAGAGGAGTGAGCGAGGGGGAGGATGTGGGCGGGAGTGTCCCCCTCCCACGGTGAGCACTTTTTGCATTTTGACGTTGTAAATGGTGCAATTTGATGCAGGTATTTTGCGTGTTTTCGACTTGAAACAGTCCCACTTGTTTACGGTATCAGTACATTTTGAAGTAAATTGTTATTGAACGATTTGCCTATAAATGGTATAATTCAAATAAACTTCTAGTAATAATTCTTACACTGATGTCATGAACGCGACCAAGCCCGAACAAGCGGAACGAGCAAGGGGGAGGTTGTGGGAGGGGGTTGTCCCCCTATAAATGGATTATGGAATGACGGTGGGAAACGACAAATTAATTACTGGCAGCAATATAGGGAGAATGGCTTAACGATTACATGCGAGCGAGCGGAGCGAGCGAACTTTAAAATTTTGACATTTTACAGTCCCAAAATTGCCATTTGTAGCCATATTTTTTTGGCTTTGGAAATTAAGGGGGGCGCACCGGGCGCAACTGCTGGCAGTTACTGGCAGCAACATCAGGTGAATGGCATAACGATTAAATGCGAGTAAGCGAAGACAGCGAGCTTGAAAATGTTGACATTTTACAGTAAAAAAAAAAACTACCATTTGGAGCTATATTTTTTCGCTCTGGAAATAAAGGCGGGGGGCGCACCGGGCGCAACTGCCAGCAATTACTGGCAGCAACATCAGGAGAAAGGCATAACAATTAAATGCGAGCGAGCGGAGCGAGCGAGCTTGAATATTTTGACATTTTACAGTAAAAAAAAACCTGCCGTTTGTTGCTATATTTTTTCGCTTTGGACTTTAAGGGGGGCGCATCGGGCGCAACTCCTAGCAATTACTGGCAGCAATATCAGGAGAGCATAACGATTACATGCGAGCGAGCGGAGCGAGCGAGCTTCAAAATTTTACATTTAACAGTCCAAAATCTGCCGTTCTTAGCCGTATTTTTTCGCTTTGGAAATCAAGGGAGGGGGGCGCACCGGGAACTGCTGGCAATTACTGGCAGCAACATCAGGTGAATTGTGTAACGATTAAATGCGAGCCAGTTTGAAAATTTTACATTTTACAGTCCAAAAACTGCCGTTCTTAGCCATATTTTTTCGCTTTGGAAATTAAGGGGGGTGGAGCGCATAACACCGGGCGTAACTGCTGGCAATTACTGGCAGCAACATCAAGTGAATTGCATAACGATTAAATGCGAGCTAGCGAAGAGAGCGAGCTTGAAAATATTGACATTTTGCAGTAGAAAAACTGCCGTTTGTAGCTATATTTTTTGGCTTTGGAAATTAAGGGGGGGCGCACCGGGCGCAACTGCAGACAATATTACTGGCATACATCAGGGGAATTGCATAGAGCTTGAAAAGTTTGACATTTTACAGTCCCAAAACTGCCGTTTGAAGCTATATCTTTTTTGCTTTCGAAATTAAGGGGGGGCACCGGGCGCAACTGCTGGCAATTACTGGCAGCAATATCAGGAGAATTTAAATGCGAGCGAGCGGAGCGAGCGAGCTTGAAAATTGTGACATTTTACAGTCCAAAAACTGCCGTTTGTAGCTATATCTTTATTTTTTATTTTTTGGAGTAAGGGGGGGGGGGCGCACCGGGTGGAGCTGCCGGCAATTACTAGTACTAGCAGCAACTTCAGGAGAATGGCATTACGACTAAATGCCAGCAAGCGGAGCCAGCGAGCTTGACATTTTACAGTCCCAAAACTGCCGTTTGATAGCTATACTTTTTCGCCTTGGAAATTAAGAGGGGGAGGGGGGCGCCCGGTGCAAAATAAACAAAAATAATAAATAGATAAAAAAAATAATTATTATTTAGGGTCCGGCGTTGAGGTCGCTCGCAGACTGAAGTTTTTTTTTTGTTTGTTTGTTTGTTTTTTGTTAAGGGTCTGAAGGGGGGTGCGTTCGCACCCAACGCACCCCCCCCCCCCCCCCCCCCCCTGGTGACGCCCATGAAGAACGATGTATTTACAACTAGCACGACGTCATGCTTGCTACGCTCTTACTACGATGATCGGGAATGGGACATTGCAAAAGCTGCCGCTGCAGTTTCGCTTTAGAACGATGCAACTATATGCTGCCAGTGCGATGTTGCCGATATTATCTTATCTAAGCACGCTGTATTTATGTTCTGAACGATCTATGCAATCTTATCACGCTGTTCCCTCTTCCAGAAAGCTAAAAAGTACTCGATGTGCCCCGATGTACCCCGATTCGGCTCCCGACTCATTCAGTCAACTTATTAGCATGCAGAACCAAAGAGATATACTGTAGACATCGGAGAGGCTCATCAACTCGCGGTTCTTCTGCTGCAATTCATTATTAATCAAAGACATAGTAATCTTTCCAAAAAGGTTTTTTCTTGATGTCCTTGCTTTTATAGTCCATCTTCTTCCTGTTGTAGAGGATTTCATATTCTTCAAAATTCTTCCATGTCCTCTTCTTCTTCCTCATGTCACCATCTATCACGTGCAGTCCCTCTTTCTTCGCCGTGTAGGTGGCTGCTTTGCTGCTTTCTTCTTTTCTTCGTCTTCATCTCTTTTTCTTCTTCTTAAATATGCGCTCCTTCGTCTTCATTTTCGCGACAACGACAACGTCCTCCTCCTCATCATCAGTTTTACTTCCTGATATTTTTTTAATCTTTTTCTGGCAGACATTTTTCCAGCGTATCGGCTACATTCGATTTTAGAGCGCCGAGAGCGGAAAACGTGCGTTATTGAGTCTGGAAAAGCGTAGGAACAGCGTAGCTAAAGTGACCAACAGCGTAATCAAAGCGGGAGTGAAGAGTACCAAGAGCCTCGTCTATAGGAACAGGCCTTGGTTTTATCCGAGAGTAGAGAACTTAGTGAGAGCGTCGTTATAGCGGGAAGGTCGTGCTTTGATCAAGAAAGCGGCACAGCAGCGGGACCACCTCGGTGTCCAGTTTACTTCCCGTTTTTGTGCCGCTGTTACTACGCTCAGAAAAACCTGGAATTGTTACGCTTTTCCCGCGGTGTCACTACGCTCTCCCCATTTGAACTGCGATTCAAAATAGGTCAATCTTGATGGGGAGATGGGGAAGAAATTTTGAACACTCTCAAAATTTCTTCCCGATCTGTAAAATTGCCCGATCCAACCCCATCACCCAAACGCTGTTGCTACTATGCTCCCGATCCCCTTACACTTTTGCCAATCTCTCCTGATCTCATAAGAAAACACAATCAGAAACATTTAGTAAAATGTAACCACTTTTTCATAAATTTCTTTTCTTTCAGATTTGTTTTACATATATACTTTTCCATATCATAATAACTTTTTATCGCTGACATGATTTGTTCAAAAACTGGCAAACAATTTTTTGTCAATGATTTGTCAGGTAATTTTCTGACACTTTGAAAAGAATTTGCAATTTATAATTGATTTTTGTAACTGTTTGCTGTTCTTATTGTATTTAGAATGGCCAAGAATATCATGTGTTAAATCTGCATGTACATACATATCTCTTTTTGTATATATTTGTGTGTATGATATTATTCAATAAAGGAACCCTGTGGAAGGGAAAAAAAAATCCCTCCTGATCTGACAGATTGCTTAGATCGGGGTGCAGATCATAATAGTGGAACGAGAGCTTAATAGCCAAATAAAAATCACATGTGGGGCACTTTAGGAATACTGTGTAGGGCCCCGTACAGATATAACTGGTTTCTGTGTTTTGGTACCTCGTTGTTTACTACTTCCATTGCAAAAGAAATTATAGCCATGATTATATTGACTTAAAATAAAAGAATACGAGAGGGAGCACTTTCCTGATACTGACTGGGGACCCCTCAAAAGAATAAAAATAACTGCATGGGTTTGGTGTTTGCGGTATCTCAGCTGTTACTTCCACTGCCAAGGAAATTAGGCATACATGACTCTTTTCACCGAAAAACTCTTAATTTATATGGGGTGGGAATACCTTGGGGCTATACCTGTCAAGGGCCCTGCACAGCATATAATATAGGTTTTCCGGGCCAATTTCGCACCTCTTTCAATTCAATTCCTTATTGCTGCATTCAATCTAGCAAAATTTAGCCTAGATGACATGGTCTTTTAGTTTCATGATCTCTTCATTCAGATTAATTTTGGAACATTCACATTACCGCATTCTAAATAGCACTTTTCAACTGAAATTCATAAGACAAGCACCATTTCACTATCCGTTCATTCATAAATTTAAAATGATGTTGTCACGTGATTACGTATATGCTGCGCTCGTTCACTCAAATTGATTTCTGAGCATCCAATTTAGCATCTTCTGCTGTCAGTTTAGCAGATATATTCATGGTTTACGTCTGTCATTATTTTCTTTCATCGTAGTTATTGTTTTGTAAGCATCATAACATATCATGTTTTCGTATTCGTTTAAGAGACTTTGACAACCGCTTTCTTTAATGTGCTTATCGAGTCCGAAGACGCACGTATAGCCATAAGTTATCTGGCCGTTACGAGCGCTTCATTCCGAGTGGTCGGCCGGTTCTAATAAGTCAAGGTTATGATGCGCATTTTTTTTAAATATATAATTCTTTCAATGTCTTCTGGAGATATACGCCTGTATTTATTGTGCTGTCACGACTATAAAAAGATGAAGTTCATCTGCAGTACAGGTAGACGTAGGCCTATAATGACATGTATGAAAGAGAAGGGGCAGTACAGAATAACCAAATCGACTTATACAAAGTAAAAAAATATGATACTTTTACTGCTTAACAGTATATGGATGAAACAAAAAGTCACATAGAAAGACATGTTAAAATGTTCTCACCTTTAAAACAAAACAAACAGCATGATGTAAATTTGAATGAACACGTTTGGAATTTGACTGCCTTTCGCGAAATTGAATGACGGAAATACCCTTTAGACACGTTAAGGCGAATTTGAATGAACGTAGGGTACCAGCCAATTTGAATACCCATTTTCCGAATTCGAAAGCCACATGTGCAAATTTCATTGATCGAAATGCTAAATTGAACGCACAAGTTACAATCTTGAAAGACTGTGCAATAACAAGGGTCGTTCTAAAAACTGAATGAACGTTCTATCAAATGAACCGACAAAAGTGCGAAATTGGCTGGGAAAACCTAAGTGGCTTTGGGGTTTTTTTTAACTATCTATGATGTATACTAAGGCCTACTTCGATTGTGAAAAAAAAGGAAAAAAAACCCGATGACTCTTTTCAGCTAAATGATATTATAATATGTGGGGAAGGGGCACTTTATGGCTACTGTATTGGCCCAGTACAGAAGGAAATGACTGGTTTTCGTGAGTTGGTAATTTTTTTTTTTTTTTTTTTTTTTTTTTTTTTGTGCACGATACAGAAGTATGCTTCCTTTGTAAATTGCTTTGGTGTTTTGCTATGTAGCCTATTAATATAAAGTACCCCGTAGGCCCTATACAGGATAAGATGACTTGCTTTGGTGTTTGGGATATCTCTCTTCAGTAGGCAGTAATATTCCCATTGCAAAAGAAATCGTCATGACCATTTTCAGCTTATTCACAGCATATGGGTGGGACACTGTGGAGCTACTGTCTGGGGCCCCGTACAGGATAGAATAACTGGCTTTGGTTTTTTAGATATCTCTGATGGGTACTACTTCCCGTGCAAAAGAAAATAACCGTGACCTTTTGCAGCTGAATAAAATCAATGTGTGTGTGTGTGTGTGTGTGTGGATGGGGGGGGGGGGGGGGCACTTTGGGGCTACTGTCTGAAGCCCCGTACAGGAAAAAATAACTGGCTTTGGTGTTATGGATATCTCTGATGGGTACTACTTCCATTGCAAAAGAAATTAGCCGTGACCCTTTTCAGCTGAATAAAATCAACGTTTGTGTGTATGGGGGGGGGGGGGGCACTTTGGGGCTACTGTCTGGGGCCCCGTACAGGATAAAATAGCTGGCATTGGTGTTTTGGATATCTCTGATGGGTACTACGTCCATTGCAAAAGAAATTAGCCGTGACCCTTTTCAGCTGAATAACACCTTATTATGGGTGGGGCCCTTTGGGGCTACTGTCTAGGGCCCCGTATATATGATAAAATAGCTGGCATTGCTGTTTTCGTGATAGGTACACCCACAGGAACATTATCCACCAACTTTTGTCCGTGACCCCCTTCGGCTGAATAAATGCATTTTTCGGGGGCCCTTTTTGTGGCCCCTAGCCTTACGGTACAGGATGTGACTTGCCAGCAATTCATTTTATTGACCCTTGGCCACATCCTAATATGATGAGACCATTAAAAAGTGTGACCCTTTTCAGCTGAATAAATCTTTTGGGCCCCCGGTCTACATGAT
This sequence comes from Diadema antillarum, assembly GCF_040938485.1. NCBI lineage: Eukaryota > Metazoa > Echinodermata > Echinoidea > Diadematoida > Diadematidae > Diadema > Diadema antillarum. The sequence goes on from NW_027270960.1 coordinate 5,185,424, forward strand.
TCGTCACTTTATGCTATTCCAGAAAAAGAAACATTTGAACATGAATTTAACTACCATCATGACTACCCCTTATTGGAGTCTCCAAACTATTAACTGATTTGCAATTCATTATTTTTGTTGATTTTAGGAAACGAATTGAAGTGACATTTTTTATAATAGTGGAAAGCTTTATATCTGGTGTGCATCTTAATTTATTTACAAAGACATTCTTTAAAGAGAGAAATGTTTTTCCGATCCCCCTCCCCCGCCTCCATGCCTTTAGAAATTATTCGGACAATGTATTTGCAATTGGATAGTTTACGGCTTGTTTATAGTGACAATTCTACATCCACAAAGTTCAATGTCCGATGCTTTGATTGGTCTTTTGTTGTGGTAGGACATATTTCATCAGATCATAATTATAGAATAATTGCTGCGTTGCGACAGTGATAATCAGGAGACGATTGTTATTGGACAACAAGATGACACATAGGATGACTAGCAAACCTTACACAGTGAATGATATCACACAACTACAGATTCAGACTTTTCCCATCATTTGCAATTTTATTATTATTTGTAGCAATAATGCCTATAGGTTAAATTCACTTATGATCACTTGTCCCGTCAATGCTTAAAGGAAATATAAACATAATGGGGAAGTTGTCAGTTGTTTCCAATTTACAGAAAATGATAAAAAGGTGGACACACACACACACACACACACACACGTAGGAAACTTGCTTGCTTGCTGTGAAAAGGGTTGCCAGAATCCGAAAGGCTGCCGGACCAGATCCGACTACATCTAATTATCGTCTTCGGCATTTTCCGGATACATGATCGCCATTCTTCGGCAGCATTTGTTGCCGTAAAGGACAGCGTACTCATAATGCCGAATAATTCTCAAGGTCTCACATCTTTAAAAGAGATACATGTACTTTGAGTATACAGACTATCAAACAAAGTGAAGGGTTTCTACTTTTCTTTTTGATGTTTTTTTTCAGTATCTTGAAACATTATATAAAAGGCTAAAAAAGTGCATACTGATGGATGATGATAATAACAAGGTACTTGCTATATGACTATTTACCCATTTTAGGGATTTTTGGAGTATTTTTTTTTACACAGAAAGATATAAGGCCCTAAGTGTACATATTTTATTGCATTTGTTTGAAATTTCGGCCTTAATCGAGCAAGCTGTTGATAAATGAGAATCCATTCTAATACTTTTCAGAAACAAACAAAAAAATTAAGCAATTTGTATCAGCTAAAAGAAAAACATTTTGGAATGTAGTCTGCCTTTTGAGAACACTTTTTAGTTCTTTTCTTGTTTTGATTAAATTCATTTGTGTGTGTGCTCATGCGCACCTGTGTGTGCATGTGTGCGTCTGTGAAAAAGTACAGAATTGCATTTGATTGGATCATTCCCATTGCCTTTTGTTTCACATAAAAAGGAACTTACATTTAGTGCCGTATAACTGTTATTGTAATCGCACAGGAAACCTCAGAAATCATAGTTATAGAGGAGCCAAAAATGATGGAAGTACATAGGTATTTTAAAAGTACTAAAACTTCTAGACTTTGAATATGGGTTAATACTGAATTGCGGAAATAATCATGTCACAAAAGCATTTCAATGAATATCGAAATAATTTATTTTGTCACTGGACCACACACAAGAAACAAATATGTACAGCTTATAAACTTATTATAGCCAGTGGGATCTTTCAATGATCCTACTTTATATTTTTATAGATTTACGAACAACTGATTATTTGGGCATTATTTCCAAGCTTCGAGAAATGATGATGACATTGATATCTGGTAACTCGGTATGATGAATATTAATCACCTTTTTATCAATCGTTTAAGTCTTCATTATTATGATTATGGACATACAATGTTAAAAAAAATGTCACTTTCCCCAAAAGATTGAGGGATGTCAAAAATCAGCCCATAAGAACCTTCACTTCCATGACCCATTAATGTCATCCCTATACCTCCCCGCATCACGGCAGTTTAGATTTCATGTTTAGAAGCGAATTAATTAGGATGATTAAATGTACATGGATTGAGATGTCCCGACATTTATCACTTGAGTACCGTATAATCGGGTATGTCAACAGGGCCAATGAGCTACTTTGCTGACACAGGTAGCAGCTATACCAAAGTAATTAAACATAATGATGAAAGCTTTTGAGATATCTTGACATCTTAGTAAGTCATGTAAATCAAAACAATGATTGACTAGCGTTCACAAGTAGTTACATTAGGTTCTTGCTTCCTCAATGACCTAGGATATTACAATGCAATTCTGCTGCATTTCCTGTCTGACATGCACACACCTCACAGAAACTTGCAGAGTTGCTCACTCTTACCACAACTTCGTCACTATTTCTTCATGATATTAAAAACGTTACCAACAGCAGTTGAAAATTCCATGAGAATATGAAGATACATCCTTTGGTCTCAATTACAACGTCTTACACACTTGATCTGTCCTTGAGTAGGGACACTCTTTATTGATTCGGAATCCTTGCTGGAGTCTTCAGATTTCACGTTAAAATTGTCGAGTGTGCAGCATTGATTATTCAGCGATCAATCTGACGAGAGAATGGCTTGCCTACTGTGGCTGGTTATTGGTTTCGTCATTTTTCATCTGTGCGCCTCTTCGCAAACCTCAAAAGTCAATTCAACATGTGAGTATCTTTGCTGTTTCCTAGAGTATGCACTAAGGATGGTTTAAGTTTGTTACATGCCTAATATCAAAATTGACGAAATAGTTTGATAGACTTATGGCTTCGGCAGGATTTGCTAATGAATGACATGGTATTTCTCCTTTCGTAAATATTAAAGGATGGTATAGTTTTTGTTAAAACCTAATTTCAGGTTTCTAACATTTTTGTGTGTGTGTGTGTGTGTGAGATAATGAGAAAACTCTTCTGAAATATGAAAGAGCATGTAATACCATAAGGAATTAAACGTTTATTTGATGAAAATTGGTTTTGAAATGCCTGAAATATCCAAAACAGAGCGATTCTAATAAAATGTGGGACCCACTTTTTATTACGATCGCCTTGTTTTATTTTGTTTTTGGATGTTTCAGTCATTCTTAACCCGATTTTCATTAAATAAACTTTAAATTCCTCTGAAATGGTATCCTCTGTACTATTTCATAAGTGTTTTCTTGGTATCTCACAAAAAGTTTAAAGCCCAATTCTCATCTCCACCAATACTGTACCATCCTTTTAAGGAACATGAAATATGCATTGTAATCTTTTCAATCAAAAAGACTCATCATCAAATTTGATGATTTCTTTTACGTGACACCACTTAGAAAAGACACGTAATATTCCTGGCGTACTTGTTATTGAAAAGATAATAAGTACTCTTTAAGAAATTACGTACATAAGATTCTCTTGCCTTTTTTTTCCTTGGAAATGATGATGTTGAAATAAACAGTTTGATTCAGACGACTGTAGCTACAGGATTGTTTTAATTCTACTCTCCCCAACTATTCAGAAGTCTAAACAATTGATTTGATCCATTTTATTCACCGTAGATTTTACTCTCGACTGTCCGGGGAAGGCTCTAGAGCGCGAGATATGGTGTGATCAAAGCTGTGTTATCAACCGTGATACTTGGGATATACAGGCAACACGTGGAAGGCGAATTACGATTGAAATCAAATCTATCAACAACAAAGTAATGGGATTTCATATGTTGGATGACATAGCTAACAAATCGTCCCTGACAGTGATTTGGGATTACAACCAGAGTACCCCTGTTATATCACTGACCCATCAGATACAGCTACGAATATGGTATATATATCTACCCAATAGAAATTTATCATGAGGGTGGAATGTTACGAGGGTAAGTGCTACTAACGATAATAAATCATGAGTATAACTATGACACAAAATGCTAACATTTATGTAATCACATAACATAATTGTCAATGACAGTTAAAATTTATATGCATTTTTGTTCTTATTTGTCATTTTTTCTTATTCATTTATTTATTAATGTAACTATTTCTTTATTTATTTATATTAAAGTATGCGTGAACAGAAAATTCATTCAAATAATAATTGTGTTTCACCTCGGATTAGCGGCAATATAATGATTAATGTATTTAGTAGCAACATGTACACTGTGCCATCATGAATTATTCGTGAAACTTTGTTCATTTCATTTTCAAGGAATACCACCAGTGCGGCTGGTTGACGGGCCCTCTCCCAAAGAAGGCTCAGTGGTTCTTGATCCAGACGGATATGTGTGCTTTGATAACTTTACCCCCAAAGCTGCTGAAGTAATCTGCGGTGAACTTGGCTTCCCAGCGGCAGAAGAGTATTCGGCTCAGACTTTGCCCACTACAGCAAAGAGGAACAGTTATCAACGGCTGACATGCCCAGAAGGTGACATCATATTCCCATTGTCCTTTACAAGATTAGCACAGTGGGATGCATGTTTTCTGATATAAGATATTGTAATCATGGTAATTGAAACATAAAATCAACCAGGAAATGAAGTTCACTAGTCGAGATCAAACACCCAAAACTGTGAAAAAAAAAATATTCACCTCGGTATGTCTCATGTGATTATTTATTGTCAGAATAGAAAAGGGATTATGTATATATAGTTATATATATATAATTATATATATGTATATATATGTATATATATATGTGTGTGTTATTATTATTATTGTTGTTGTTATTATCATTATTATATATACTAATATATATATGATAATTATGTAATTATATGTATATTATATATATATTATTATGTATATATAATTATATATATAGATATATATATATATGTGTGTGTGTGTGTGCACACACGCATGTGTGTCTGTGTGTGTAACTGTTAACAAGTTATATTACTATTTTTTAAAAGTTCAGTACTATATCGTTACAAACGTTTCCCTCTCCATTTGATTTCCTTACACATTTCTTTAAGAATAAATGTGATTCTCTTTTTATTGGCATAATTGGTTCTCACAATATCACTTCACAGGTTCTTCGTCTCGGCGTTTAATGGATTGTTCAAAGGCAACGACGAAGTGTTCTGTGAATACGGTTGTCAGACTGAAATGCCAAGGTGAGACAAGCATTAGCAGTTTAACTTTTCAGTTCTATGAATTTTCACTGACGTAGGCAAACATAAGATGCTTATATGATTTAGATATGATATTGTTTACTTTGTTTTCGTGAGGACACATCAGATGCAATGAGAAAGACGAAGAGATAAACAAAACAACAAAATCCTAGGAAAATTATAGCTCCGACAGTGTTATAGTTCATTTGCAGTCAAGAGTTCAGGAAGAAAACATTTTAAGGAATACGGCAACCTATAGATTCACTGTAACAAGCTTTATGGAAACAAAATCGAATTGTGGAACAGTCAAAGAATTGAAATACAGACAGGAGAGAGGTGGTTCAAATATTAAACGCTTTGTTGGATTTTGCGTTTCTATTATAACACATTTATGGTTTTGATTTTATTTAACACTATGCACACATGTACTTGCTTTTGTTCCATTTCTATCGAATGGTTTTACAGATTCACTTACATCTTGTGAGCATCCCGGCCATGTATCTAATGGTTATTGGGACTCCAATATCACGAGCTTTGGGTCCAGATTAACTCTTACCTGTGACGAAGGTTACGTCATCTATGGCAGTGCGACACTACAGTGTGTGGGACTACCTGGTTGGTCAACATACTTCCCCGTTTGGAATGCTTCAGTCCCGTCCTGCCTGAGACTCGAATGTAAAAGAGAAAGTATGTCGTATAGAAAAGTATTACTTTATATCATGGTATAAAGGCCGATGATTAAAAGAATCAAGTGGATATCACGTCATAGTAATTGACAGTTTGAAATTGGTAAGGCCTCTTTTTTCTTGATTGTGTCACCTGATTGCAAGTACAGGAAAATGTCGTATTTCCTGTTTATAATTTCAGTTGAAAGGACTGGTTACTGCATGATTCAACATATTTCTTCATTGATTCAGTCAGATCATTGTTTGTGCAATCATTGTGAAGATCTCCAAATCCAAATAGCTTTTTTATTTGTTATCTGTTTATATTAATTGTTAACGTAAATTCTTGTTATGTTTGGAAAATGCTGATAATACGCCATATAATTGTTTTGAAAATGACTGTGTTTCATTTGTAATGTATGGTCAATGCAACAAAAAAAAAATCTGAATAAAATTAAGAGAAAATAAAAAAAAATAGAAAAGAGTGACGGATATTTATATTTTGACTCTCCAGAAATATTCTGCTCATGCCAAAGTCCCTTGAAATGGATCAGCGCTTTGCTAGGGGCGATGGTGGTTGTGCTGACAGTTCTAATTTCATTCTTACTTCATCGCATGAAGAACAGGTACTTGCTTTCCAATTATATAGAAGTGTATCTTTACATGTTGTATATTATTGACAAGGTACAAGAACTTGTGCTACTACATTTGATTTAATATTGATTTATTCCCGCTCCAAGATAACACAAAGGCAAGATAGTCTTATTTTGCGTTTTTCCGTGGTCTTTAATCAAGTAAGAGACATTTGTTTCACAAAAGGTTGCTCAAAACTAAATACCATAAATTGTCGATTCAAAAGCCGGAATAGTCTTGTCCCGGGAATAAATTGTTTTAACTTTCCCCATTTTCAATGTACGTTACAACCTGATATACCAGAAGTATGAAACAAATTGAAATTGAAATCTAAATGTGGATAAACTTAAATTTCCACATACTTAAGGAAAGCGTTGTCTTCGAATAGGACATGTGCATTTGATGGGAAATATGTGGGTCTTTGTTTTGTTTTTGTTTTGTTTTGATTTTTGCAACTGATTGCCAAAGTACCATACATCGACGCAATAAAGCACCGAATTAATCAGTGTTAAGTATTAGAATTCGAACCTAGGACTACTTGTGTGTGGTTTTTGTTTTGCTTTTGATTTGTTTTCTTCTTTTTTTGGGGGGGTGCATGTAAGAGTAACATCACTTTACGTGGTTGGTAAAGAAATTCAAATAGATTGAAGTGAGAGTCACCAGGACATGGACGTATTAATGGAATGTAACAGAACAGACGTACCAAAGCAATCTAGGCCTATCCATGAACAAAATGCCAATGTATCACTAATGATATCAATACAATCTCCTGCTTTTTTTCTGCACTGGTTTGCTGAAACATTATTCATGCCCTTTGTATCTTCTATACCCTTCAGGCCCAGATTTTACTCCAAGACCAAGCCAGAGGTAGAGAACAAGGAATCCAGTTCCGATGACGATGTAGGGGATGACAACATCCATTCTATCCATGAGGAAACTGATGCAGCTGACCAAGGCCCACCCGGTAAAAAACTTGCAGTGTACGACTCAAAGATTAACAAGGGTGATTTGTCCGTGTTTAGAAGTGATGCATTTGACGGGGTTGAAAACTGGCCCAGGTCAAGTATGCACTTTGATCATACCGGACATTACCTATCCCTGACCGGAGACACAGATGATGATGGTTATATAGCTATGATGATGGTTATATAGGCCAGCATGCTGTAAATTCCGAAGTGAAGTTCCAAAGTTGCAATAATAGCCAACAAGCGTCTGGATTTCAGCAACGAGATGATAAACGTGACAGTAAAGGATCACAGATTTACATTGAAGTCGATAAGACATGATCCATGATCCATGATGCATGGAAGCCAAAAACTTTATTCAGCTTATTTTTCTTCTATCTTTCACCCTTGGCTTCTCGAAACACAACAGAAAATGACATATTCAAAATACAACAGCTGCGGCGAAACCTACACCAGTTTTCAGCATTATGGATTGTGTTTATCGCCTTGAAATGAAGGGTATTGAAAGGAAACGGGATACACACAGTTGGATACACATACATGCATACTGAAATAAGTATGAAGATAGGTTAATAAGTGGATGAATCTTTTTTGTTGTCGACCCTTTGTGACCCCTGATCTTCTCCTTCTTATCACCACCAATTTTCTTCACATGCATGTGACTTGTGAGATTCCCTGCTTGAGCCTGTATGTCTGTATATTTATGTATCATATATTCATGTTATGTATTCACTGTGTAGCACGAACATATCACAGGAGCGCTGAAAACCATATACCCGTATGTGTATAAAAATTACAATGTATGTGTAATACACTGATGTTAAATCTGCAATATCCAATGCAAGAGAAAATAGCTGAAGAGTGCATAACGATGTGCAGTTATAATTATTATGTATATTTGACACGTGTTCTCGTAATTTTCTTGGAGGTATATTTAACCATGTCTTATAAAGTTAGATTTTGTTCAAAGTCATGTCATATCTGAACATAGACAACATGCAGATATATTTGGTAAGCAAATGCCTCTTACATTCAAATGCGTTAATTAATGTTCAAGTTGAGGGTGACGATAAGTGACACTAAAAGAATTAAGGACTATATAGGTACATCCACTCACATTCTATATCTGTAACTGATTTTTTTAACTAAAAAGCAACAACAATAAACTGCTACCGCTTTTCTTGTTCTTTAGCATCTACAGATGCCTGTATGTTGACAGTATATATACTTATGACAATTGACTGAAATAGCATGTTTGTACTGTACTCCGTATGTAGTTGCGTCGAACACACGTATTCACAACAAAGTAAAAGGGAAAGAGAACAACCACTCATTACGGTGACTATAACTCCCAATACATAATGTACTTGAATATGAAATAGATATTCAACAGAGGTGTTTCCTTACTTCAAGAGGTTTAATAAAACAAAGGAGTCAGAGCTAAATGTATATTACTGTCTCTTTAATTTAGACCATGGTTCAGAGCTTTTGTTATGCAAAAAGAGTTATTGTATGTCACTCTTCGGTTCCGGTGAGCGTTGGATTTGTTTGCCCATTTGATTGATAGTAAAGACCGTAAGAAGTATAGACGCATATTGTATTAACAGCAACCGAAACAATCAGCACTTTCTTCTTGAATCGAGGTTTTGAAAACTGGCAAACATATCTCTCAAAACCTGGATCGTACTCTTTTAATCGAGTGCTTTTGAAGAGCATGCTGACATCACTTTCACTATGTCGCAGTCTACTGAAGTGTGGGTGCAAAATCTACAAGGAAATGAAATCCAAATGGTATTTACCATCATTACTGAAGAGGTATGCTTATCATAAGTAAATATACCGTAAGGACGTTAAGGGCAATTTGCAGTGACCCACTAATTCTGCAGTAATTCTCGTGTGATCCCAACAAACGAAGGAGGAATACCATTTTTTAGGTTTTGGTTGTATTCTGAAAAGCACTATTCCAATTAACTTCGAAGGAAATATGCACAACATAGCACAATGCCGTTCATAAAAGAAATGTGAACATATGAGATTAGCAGGGACATTACCAGGTTTGCTTTTTTTGCGCAGAGACAAAACAAGAGGATACTCAAACAAGGTTTTCCTTTAATCTTATACCTGTGTTCTATTATTAACATACACATTTCAACAAACATGAATTCACAAACATTTAACACATTGTATTATTACACTCACATGCACACATAACCTTGCCCACGGTACTAGCATGTGATGTATATATATATATATACACATATTGTCACTATAATTATTATTGTTATTATTATCATCATCATCATAATTAACATAGTTTCGATATTTTCCTTTGAATAATGAAGTCCTTTCGTTCATTATTTAGCTCTAAGAAAATAAGAGCAACTAAAAAATCACTTAATATTGATGTTATGTATTTACACTGAAACTCTTGTAAAAGTCTTGGAATGAGACTACCGTGCAAGCTGCGCGTGCGTAGTTGGTAATAAGCCACTCTTGAATCTGCATCTCTCATGTGTCGACATATGATTTTATGATTGTTTCTCTCACATTATCTTATGCTTGTAAGTGTAGTAGCAGTACATAACAATTGATGATTATTGAAATCCCACGTTGGATCTGTAATAAAGTTTCACAAGTGCTCATTCGTCGTATCAAATTGTAGTTTACAGCGGAAGTTGAAATAAATTTGTACCACGCTCCTTTGAATGTAAGCGTTGGAAGCGTGGAAATTTATTACTGTAAAGAAAAAAAACCAAAGAAACAAAGAACAAAAACGAATTAGGGAGCTATGCTGAGACACTTCAAATGCTCACTTAATATGTTAAAATGAAACGAGGCTTATGCGTTTCCGCAGTTTGTGTGAAATCCCCGCTGGAAAGACTACAGTATCCCATTGTGTTTTCGCAATGTGTTCACATAGTCAACTGTGTGAAAACGCTTGAATTTAATGATGTGAAGTTGATTTCACATGGTGGATGTGGCTTTTCACAGAGAGTTCATTTAGTGATATTTGTTTCACATTGTGAATCGATTACATTGTACAATGTGTTCACTATGAAATATAAAACGCCTGAATTTAACAATGTGAAGAGATCTCACACTGTGTTTCATGTTGGGTTTCACACTGTGGTGGGACACAAGTTCTTTCCAGCATAGATAAAGCGTGTATACTGAACACTTGTAATGTTAGATTACCTAGTATCCAATACGCAATACCTGTATACATTACCGAATAAATGTGAATTACTCTAAAACACACTACAATAACACAATATTGATTCACTTCTTATTCTGTCTTTTAATGAAAATGGTTTTAACTGATTTGGTTTGGAACTTGATATATAACATGAGTCTTTTTACACTTTATTTAGTTATCTTATCATATAAATGCAAATATGTATTTCTATGAACATGTGACTATAAATCACAAAGGGGATTGGCTCTCAGAACGTCGACACATGCCGCAACATACATAGAATACGAGACCACTGTAGAATGACACTTGAAAAGAAAAGCTTGGAATGATAACAACAACTACCGACATGGGTCTATGCTACAATTTATCACAAGGAAACGATGCTTAGGTGAGGAACATGAGATCGATTGTCTTAACTAGTACAGCGTATGTAGTTAAAGTCTTTCTGACCCTTACAAATTATATTGTTTGATAAATTAATTCACTCGATAGGTCGATGTGATTTGAAAAAGTCATCTCCACCTTTCCTGGATATTGAATTCACATAGACATTAAAAACTGCGTGGCATTTAGAAAATAAAAAAAAGATACATCAGACGATCCTTTAACTGTGTATCAATATAAGCTTCTATTTGTGTCTCCTCAAATATTAAAATAATTGATAAAAACTCACCAGGGCCTTACAAATGCTGATCAGATATGTAAAAGTAGAATATATATATATATATATATATATATATATATATATATATGTGTGTGTGTGTGTGTGTGTGTGTGTGTGTGTGTATGTATGTGTGTGTCATGAATATGATATACATGTACATTATACGTAAGTTTATGTGCCATTATCTTAAGCCCCCGTTCCACTATGCCGTTCTCGCTACGATTTGACAATTTTCTCAGGTCGGGAAGGATCGGGTAAAACCTGAGCCGATCTGGACACAGTACGATGTTAGAACGCTCTAAGTACGCTGCAGTTACGACTACCAAGTGCTTGCTACGCTCTTACTACGATGATCGGGAATTAGACATTGCGATCTCTGCCGCTGCCGGTACGCTTTAGAACGATGTAGCTACGCTGTTAGTGCGATGTTGCCGATGTTATCCGATCAATGCACGCTGTATCTACGCTCTGAACGATCTATACGATCTTATCACGCTGTTACCCCGTTCAGAGAGCTGAAAAGTGCCCGATGTGCCCCGATGTACCCCGATTCGACGGTGGGTCAGCAGTCAGTCAACTTATTAGCATGCAGAACCGAAGAAATATACTGTGGACCTCGAAGATTCATTCTTCTTTTTTTACTTTTGATTTTCAAAGTTGTTGTTGCTTCGTTATTCTCACTACTCTTTCTTCATCAGCGAGCCCGTGCTTCTGTGCCTCCAGTGCCCTGGTTATGACCCACCATTTCCCTCTCCTCTCCCCTCCTCCCCCCCCCCCCCCCCCTTTGTCCACCTCGGACTTACGACCTTCTTCACTACTATATCTTTCTATCCTCTCATCAATTTTTTCCTTACAAGAGAGCCGCCATGTGTTTGTTAATGTGCGTACGTATATGTGCATGTATGTGTGTATTACTCTGTCTGTCTTTTTTTTTTTGCTACCGCTTAGGGAAATTTGTTGTTGTTATTTTTTGCAATTATATATTTTTCTCTATGAGGGGACTGCATTCTAATACTACAAGCTCTGCTTTTTAGCAGTCCCCTCCATTTCCAGCAATATTTTGTATGCATTTACCACAGTGACGTAACTGTTATTTGTATCTCTGTTGATGATTTGCCTGTATCTCTTTTACAATGTTATTCTGTTCATCGCATTGTGGTACTGATTTCATGACGTCTGTGTATATGAGCGTTTCTTTGTATTTTTTATTATTCGTTTGTTGGAAGTGAAATAAATCAACTTGAACTTGAACTTGAAGAGCCTCCTCAACTCACGGTTCTTTTGCAGCAATGCATTGTATAAAAAAAGACGTGCTGATTTTTCAAAGGATTTTTCTTGATGTCCTTGCTTTTATAGTCCGTCTTCCTCCAGTTGTAGATGATTTCATATTCTTCAAAATTCTGCTATGTCCTCTTCCTCCTCTTTCAGCATCACGTGTAGTCTCTCTTTCTTCGCCTTTTGGGTAGCTGCTTCGCTGCTTTCTTCTCTTCTTTTTCTTCATCTCTTCTTCTTCTTCGAAAATTACAGCTAAAATTACTTCCCGTTCTTGTGCCGATGTTACTACGCTAAGAAAGACCTTGTTACGCTCATCCCGCTGCGTTTACGCCGTCATTACGCTCTCCCCGCTGCGTTTACGCTGTCACTACGCTCTCCCCGCTTGCCGTACGATTAAAAATATGTCAATTTTGATCGGGGAGATCGGGAAGAAATTTTGAACCGGTTCAAAATTTCTTCCCGATCTGAAAAACTGCCCGCTCCAACCCCGACCTCTACACGCTGCTGCTACGATGCTTCCGATCCCCGTACGCTTTTGCCGCTCTCTCCCGATCTGCTAGATCGGGACAGATCGGGGTCCAGATCGTGATAGTGGAACGGGGGCTTTACTCGTTTAATAGTTTGATGATATGAAAAGCGATGAAATTCAATTTGTCTACATCTCTTCCTTAAAACAAAAACAAAAACAATGATTGCTGGCACTGGGAAGCCAGATCAGGTAAGTACTGTACATGATAAGAAGTGACAAGGTACGGGTTATGAACAGAAAATCTCATACACAACATATACTTTCCACATACACACTTGGCCTCTTCATTAACGTTGGCAGGAATTTCTCCTTCACACATATACACAGCGTGTCACCAAATTCCCTAGCTTAATATAGATGCATGAACATAAATCAATACCGAAATTTTCTTGTTTCTACATTCTTTAATAGGCAATTATCCACTCACGGTGAGACTAGATTTCTCCTAAACATTCGCTATCATGATATCATTTAAAAACTCTTTATCATGACATGTTTTCAAAAATATGTAGGCCTATTAGGATACATAATATTCGCTTACTCTATGGACATGCTAGAAGAACATAGAAGAGACTACGATAGTCTAAAATGGTTAGAGAGGTACATTCCCTTATCTAGTAAAAGCATACATTCATTTTTTTTTCAGACCGTCAAAGATGAAGGGTAAACAATGGATAAGCAATAGCAAAAACAGACGTGAAAATACACCCATATGGATTTGTTACTAGAAAAGCGCTGGTACGTCGCAGACGTCCGCCAAGTAGCTCATTTCCACCCATCTTGTGATTTCCACCACATAATTTTACGTCCATATAATCTAGGGCCTTCATCCATATAATCTGCATTGTCAGATCCCTTGATCATTAAGAATCCCCCTCTGGATATTGTAGGCATCGAGAGACTGTGCAGCCGACCAAGCCGTCACTGCATCCGCCGCACTATTGTGTACACTAACTGGCCAACAGCTCAATGGCTCCTGGGTCGTAAAAGCAAGCGCGCCATCTAACGATCAGATTGACCCAAAGACATTGATAAAGAGTCCTTAATTTCCATCCCCCACCCCCAAAAACAAACAAACAAACAAACAAGAATAAAGACCAATCCTGGATCTTGACTGTGACTTGAATCACTGTCAACATTTAAACATCTATTCCTTGTGTCATCTCAACATTTTCTGAGAATTATTTCTTCCAAATAAGTACAGCCATAAACAACTTCTTAAGTTATGTTGCACACAAATAAACAAACCGACACCGGCAAAGGAAATCTCTTTGGAGGACGTTAGTACACCATGATTTAAAAGGATATCAGTTCCATCTTATAATGATGCTAGTCGAGTGTGTGCAAGTATTGAAGTTGCATGATAATCATCACTTCAAGCACGGAAAAAAAAAACATAGGGATCAATCATGCAGATGGCAATCATGAGAATGTGTCAACACAAACTGATAACTGGTCTGTTTGAAGTTACTTGTATCCTGGCTAGAGTTTTCTACTTGTGCCAAATGTGATGTTGTTCTTTCGGGGGAACATTGAGGCTATGTCGGCAGCTGTTATTAAAGCAATGGTTTGAGAAGGCGAGTACGAGACATCAAAGTACTTGAATAGTCTTATTCGAGATGCGCTCCCGCCTCAGTACCACATTTCCATCTTCTTCCTTTTCCTTCGACACCGTCCCCGACTCCAACACCGACAGATGCAGCAGACGAGAAGGATGATGAAGAGGAGGCCGAAGAAACTGGCGACCACGGCAGCGATGATGATAATCATATTGTCTTGGGGAGTGTTGAAGATTGATGGAGGATGGGAATAGCAGTGTACAAATGAATCAAAGAAAAGATGATACTTTATTCATTCTTCTTCTCTTTTTTTTTTTTGGGGGGGGGGGGCGGGGCAGGAAAATCATTTTAATAAACAGTTGAATATGACAAATTCTCCAAGAGTATTTATGAGCGTTTCCGCAGTAGTGTCAAAGACCTGCTTACTTTCAGCTGTAGGCCCGAATAAAAAGTGGGATTTTGCTTTTTTTTTTTTTTGGGTCAGTAGCTGTCTAGTATGATTTATTTAGACATTGTCCCTCTACACAAACACTACGTTACTAGCGAAAAAAGGAAAGACACAAAATGTTTCAGCAGCTTTCATGGTGGCATCAATCTTTCGCCCCCCAAAAAAGAAATAAAGAATCATCCAGTGTTGTAATTAACAAAGAAAACGGAAAGAAGAATATTTCTAAATAAATTAATATTCTAGTCGAATTCATACATTACATGGATCAGCTAAGATAAACATTTACATGAATAAGCCATTGGTTAATGAACGAGAGAATAGTGACTCAACGTAGTAGTATACGCAAACCATAAACCAAACGTAACTGCAAAACAATCTACTAAGCACTTGAAAAGAATCAAATAACCAAACAGGAAAACAGCTGTATGTAGAATTCATCCTAACTAATCCATATATTGCGTCAGACGTCTTGTAATGTTCTTAAATAATTTCCAGAAACCATGGAGATCTTTCTGAAGCGCAGTTTGATGATATCGACAATAAACGTGATTTACAAGAATGCACCAATCATACATGAATGATTTCATAGATACACAAGGTGAAATCTATTTCATTCATACATTCCTCTTTGGCATCACTGTTATTATATAATATTTATGTCATTTGAAACGGTAGTGCTGAAATCACCGAATTAGACAGAATTAATATAGTCCATGTGTTCTTATGCCAAATTGCACTTGTTGTGCGGTGACAACACGCAACAGGTGAACTTACTGTTTATAGTCGGTTGTATGTATGGTACCACAGTGGCATTAGCTGGATGTGTTGTATTATCAACAATTTCTGTCAAAGGAATGAAAAAGAAATAAACTACGTTTATTCAAGTTCATATCATGTTGCCATTTATAAACATATTGGCATATCATCTACTTAAGATCATTTAAAGAATGTGATTGTTCTGATATTATAACTCTTAGTTTTGGTAAGATTAAATGTTATGACTGTTGCATATTTGTATTCCCTTTTCTCGCCACATTTTATGTTCATCGTGTGTTTTCATCACATTAAAGTACTCTTCTTCTTTGGTTTTATAATGGTAAGAACTGTTCCCACCACTTTTCTTTTCTTTTTTTCACGCAGCTGACAGAATTTTACTTATAGAAGGTTATTAAATTTTATTATCATTTTTTGAACTCATTATTACCCAGAATCGCTCGTGTAGCAAATATTTCAAGTTGTAGTATTTGTCTTCGATATTGCACCGTACACACCTATATGAGGTGTAAAATATGGATAAGGGGGTAGGAAGTTTATATGAAATGGCCGGGATGAAACGGATAGAAATCTTCGTGTGCTTAAGGTAATATCATGTCATATTATTTTATGTCATACTTCTCTTATTAATTCATTTAGGTATTTTCATTTTCGTAACAAAAGGTTCACGTAAAATACATCTCACTTGGTCCGTGATTTCTTGCTCGCATGTGTTCTGTAAGTAACGATTAAATTTCAGTGATGAATGGTCCATAAAGTTATATAAACGATTAGCTTGATATAAACACATGGGCCCGAATTCACGAAGTTGGTACAAATGAAACCATGGTTTAAACCATGGACAAAAACCATGGAGCGCCCAGTGTCGCATGGAATATTTCGTTACGAAATCAGTCATTTCGTCGATGAAATGATTATTTTGTAACGAAATGACAACATTTTGTAACTAAATGAACATTTCGTCCATGAAATGATAATTTCGTTAACGAAACGGTCATTTTGTCGACGAAATGACCAATATTCCGTGCGACACTTGGCGCTCCTTAGTTTTTGTCCATGGTTTAAACCATGGTTTCATTTGTACCACCTTCGTGAATTCGGGCCATGGTGTGATTTAACATTCTATTGTGAGAGAGAAATTATGATACAATGACGTTGCTACGTTATTAACATTAACACCGCAGTGAATGTAAAATAAGACATAAAAGCAATTGAAAGGTTTACCCAAGCAAAATGGAGTTCCGTGATCCCACACCGGTTCTTGAATATTATCACCTACGACGCAATGTATTTTCCAGTGACCAATCAAGTCAAATCCATGTGAGCAGTTGAATGTCACCTCTGACCCCAACATGAAACCGTGTCCTGTCCTTGAAGCATTGTGAGGGGTGCCGGGGTCATGACACGCGGCAAACTCCGCTGGAAAGGTTTTGAAAAAATGATCATGTAGAAAGTACAAAAAACAGATTTGTTTATGATGAAGCCATAAAGAAGCTGGGGAAAAAAAGAAAAGTATTATGGGATGTCTATTGGACTTCAAAGAATTATTACCTTCTTCATTTTTATTTAGACCACGATGACAATGAAAGGGTAGTGATCTTTTGCCTTTAACAGCATGTTAGGCCTAAGTTGTATATTCTACATCTTCGAGTGTGTATCACTACAGCATTGGGAACATATTTATGAAATTCAATAATCATTAAAAAGATCGTCTAATGATTCCCACTTGGCGCAATTTGGACAATTACAGTGTCTGGTTAAGCTGGTCAGGAGCATACAAGCAGATTAATACCAATCAGGGGTAGAAAATACTGCCGATCAGCATTTTTTTTTCCAAGTGAATTCATGAACATTACAAAGATGTCATAACAAACACACACACACACACACACACACACACACACGTGTGTCAGCATCACATCCATGGTAATAACTCTTTATAGATATACATGTTTGTATGATACATCTGATATAATATGCCATGATCGCATGAGCTGATTACACATTGGGCCATTTTGTGTTGACTCAGCTAAAATTCGAATCCTAGCAAGAAGTAAATGTAGTTTAGGGTTATTTGGTGGGTGGAGGTGGGGAGGGTTGTAGCAGTTTGTGTAGGACCATTTCAATCTGTCTCGTATTGGTGTTACCTCCAGTCGCCACACATGAGGTACATAAACATATGGCGTGAAAACCAACAGGAACTATATTGAACAGTCAAAAATAAGTAACGTTTGGTGTGTCTTTGGACACGAATCGTACTTTATTAGCTTTTTGATGTGATGGGTCGTATTCCATGACTGTTCAAAATGCTTAGCTTCAGGATATGTATTCTTAGAGCATAATAGTTAGGATAACATTCATGGTTATTGTTAAAATCTTCACTCATCGTTGTGGTCATTTAAAGGGTATCCATGGACATTATTCTGTATATCCATCCAGTTTGAACGGCTTTCTTTCAGCATTTACCGGTACAGACTTTGGTTATTGAGTGAAAATAGGCACAAGATGATGACAACGTGCAACAATTATGGATAACTGTATCGAAATACACAACCAGACGTTGCAAACTCTTGAAATGGCGTGTATGATACGTGCGCATCTTTCATAAGTACAGTGTTCAGGTACAACATAATCAATTATTTATTGCAAGTAGTAGGTACACCTTCAAGTTAAAGTCAGTCATGATCAATAACTAACATCTGAAACATACAGCTTTTAATACAAGCAGACATTGTCAATTATTTCTAGTGTCGAATGCATGTATGGTTCATTCCGAGAACACACATACACACGCAGTACAATTTTCACACTTACTATCATAGACGGTAAAAAAGGACGATTCTGACACACTGTTGCAAGAGTCCGAAAGCTCACCGGAGCAGACCCGACTACAACTCTCATCGTCTTCGACAATTTCCGGAAACGTAATCGTCCTTCGGCAGTAACATCGGTTGCCGTTGAGGATAGCATACTGCATACTTGCATGCTCACATTTTGTCAAACAGTTCTCAACAGTCGAACTAGATGTAAATGACCCGGTGATCTCAGGCAGGTAAAGACACCCAAGGTAGTTTGGTCCTGAAGTAGCGAAAGCAAAAAGTCACACAAAGTTGAACCAACGTAAAATTAAAGGAAAAAACACTACTAATTTCAGTCAAATCGGAAAAAAAAAATAAACAGAATGGCATTTCGGCGATTCCCTTGTTTTTGATCGTGAATGTGTAACATTGGTCGCAACCTCAAATGCATTAGATTACATGAAATTTTGATTTAGCAATTATAACTCCGACACTAGTGTGTAAGCATGATGCTTGTGGGATGTGTGCAATTACAAACACGTCATGGATCGATTGGCACAGATTCCGTAAAGCCCGTAGCGATATACACTTTCTATGAAATCCCTGACACAGAAATTTTAAGAAACAGCCTATGGGCTGGGCTACGCGTATAGGCCTATTCAAGTATTCTTTGCCAGTACTTTTCGTGCATACGATGTCGGTGTTGTGATGCCTTTTTGTTACCTTCCACCAAAAAATAAAATAAAAAACAGAAAGAAAAGAAGCTTCAACTTTTTACTGTTGGTCGGAAGTACTTTCCAGTTGACTCCAACTATGACGTCACAGTGAGAACTCACCGTGACATACGACACCAGCATCTTGTGCATGTGAGCATCCGGGGCACATAGGTTCGGATGCACAGTCCTGAATACAAAAGAGATCTGCATCAAAGAAATGATTATTCAATTTAGTTGTATTAAAGAGCCAAGAAACAAACGCATGTCAATTTCTGCAAAACACTTTGTAATAATCACTAAAGACTTCCCACATTGTGCTAGATTCTTCCGCGTTGCATAGGCCTACTATTTTTTGACTTATACTTACGTTGCTTCAATCTAAATTTCTTTGACTTCCGTTGGTGCTTTCGTGACGAGAAGCTAGCAGAAATATAATCAAGACTACAGGCAGGAAATTGCTGAAGGGAAGGGTAAGCTTCACACTGACCCTAAGAAATGGCAGATTGTTTTCTGATCAACTTAAACATGCGGTAAGACAGAATTTTCACTTCTCGATTTAGTATGTCCACAAGTGTATCTGAAAGTTTTCATAGCAAGATTCATTCTAAGTACCCTCTTTGTCTGTTGTGTGTTGTGTTTTGTTATACTGTACTTGGTTAAATCTTTCATCTTGACATACAGTTGTGTTTGTCTTACATAATTATGTAACTGAAAGCTATCACTGTAAAGGATTCATTCTATGTATACCCTCTGTGTTTTGTTATACTTTGCTGAACAATATTTGTTTAATAAAGACAAAAAAAGGCTACAGGCAGGACTAACGCACAAGTTTACTAAATGCCTTCTCCATTCATACCATTACTGCAATCGACATCGGTCATCAAAATCCTTCCGCTCCCGGCTCCGAAGTGCGCGTTCCTGACCTCCGCTATTGCGCCGGGAAAACCTATTTCTTTGCAGACGGTGGCGGCGTCCTTATAATTCCATTCGCCGTCAGAGACGGTGCCCCAACCGTAGACAGGTGATAACACCTCTACCGTGCCACTGAATGGTGTGGTGCCGCCAACCAGACGAACTCCTGGAGATAATGGTAGCGCCAGTAATTAAATAGTGGTAGTAGCAGAAGTAGAGTTTATTGTAGTAGTAGTAGTAGTAGTAGAGTGTCACCTTTTTTTTGTCAGTGATTTTATCTTAAAGTGTTTCTTTGCCCAAAAAAATTATTTTTGATATGTGAAAGAGACACATTTCAGTAGTCCATTGCACCAACCTTCAGAAAAAAATGGGTCATTGATTAGTGAAATAATGCATCTGAAAGTTTCTAAACACAATGGGTCTGGGAGGCAAGACTACAGCAAACCCTATTGTTTGCAGTGGGTTACGGAACCACAGCGGTTCCTGAATCTCCCAGACACAGTGTGTTTGGAAACTTTGAGATGCATTATTTCACTAATTAATGACCCATTTTCTCTCAAAGATGGTGCAATGGATTACTGAAATGTGTCTCTTTCACATATCCAAAATAATTTTTTGGCCAAAGATACACTTTAAATTCATTCACACATTTTTTTTTTTGTACTATACTAATTGAGCTCAGTGTGAGCTTGTTTTTGCATAATGATTGCATTCCTTCAGATCCATAATATTACTCAAATGGGTCAGCATAAAGATTTTTCTATTCACATGGAATTAGGCTTTTTTCCCATTTTCAAAATGTATTTGGTACGATCTGGCGCATTCTAAAGTGATATATTTGCCTTATTCCGAGAGGGAAAAAAATAAGTCAAACTGCGACGTTAATAAAGGACAAGTTCACCTTCATATACATGTGGATTAAGTGAATATTACTTTGTGGAAAATAGGACAATCCGTTCAAAAGTTATGAATTTTTAGATTATCTGTGCTGTCACTGCTGGATGAGAAGACCACTACAGTGCATGATGCCACATGCGTACAACGATAAAGTGAAAATAAAGAGAATCTGACAAAATTTAATTTTTTTTGGAAAAAAAAAGTGCACATAATATCCTCAACCTGTCACTGATGTATGTTAAGGGTAATATTATTCCCCCTGCTTTCTGAAAGAGGCAAGTCAAGCGTTCTTTTATTATGCGAGAAAAGTGAAAAAAAAATGTTGAATTTTCTTTATGTTTTCTTTATATGGCTGTACACATGTGACATCACAAGCTGTATAATAGTAGTCTTCTCATTCAGCAGTGACTGAGGAGAAACTTCAAAAATGTGTAACTTTTGAACGGGTTCTCCAATTTTTCCCAAAACTCTCACTGTTGTGTTCTACTAATATTGCTGCATTCTTTCAGTCCACGTGTCTATGACGGTGGACCTGTCATTTAATTAAGGATGGTGGAAATCCATGTGCCCCATGTCATGTGTTTCGTATTTTGGTGGGTTTTAAAATCCGTTGAGGACTAGTATACTCGGGCTGGTGTATATGGGAAATGCATGTTGTAGCAAAATCAATCCGTCCTCCACTGGTTGGGGGTGTGAGCAGGAAAGACAACTCACCACGTGGGCCTATAGTTCCTTACTGACGTTGTTCCATCTACCCCAGCATTAGTAACATACATGAATTTGCGTCATCAAATTTAACCTGTGTTTTAGCTCTGGAAGCTCTAGAATATTTCTTGAACTTTTTGAGAAATTCTATTGTTTTATTGATCTTTTCAAGGGATTACAGTCATGACAAAAAGAGAAATAGACCGCGCAATCTCGCTCATGATAACAATTTATTATTCTACCTGTGTGGTTTGATGTAGAAAGCTCGAATCGGAATCCGGTATCTGCGCTACTCGAGTCGCTGGTGAAGTTGATCCACATCACGTTTGCAGGGGACAAAATCGTCGGTGGGGAGTATTTTCCCGTTAGCTCGATGAGTTGTCTACCGTGGGCATCTCCGAATTTCAAAAAGTCTTTGTTACGTTCTAAACTAAATGATCCGAGTTTGGCGAATATCCGAAATCCGGCTGGTGCAGTCACGTGCCAGGCATAGTCTTCATTGTTCGGATAATGTGATGGATAATTCAGAGATGTGATGTTTATCTTTGTTTCATGTTCGAGTTGTATTCGCTTCACTGAAATAAAAAAGGATTATAAACGAATGACGAATTACACACACTCACATGGAGATTGGTAATACTAGCAAAAATAATTTGTGTTAATTTTTAGTTCTCTTCAAGTCAGACTGGCCTGTCTCTTGTTCATCGGTTAAAACGGTCAGGAACCTTGTGGGTATATTTACTCAAAAAGAAAACCTGACATAATAAGGTATATATTTTAAAGAAGAATGTGATTACCAAGTCGCAAGTGGCAAAGGAATACACACAACCAGGAAAAAAATACAGAATGAAGATAACTTCAACGCAATACGTAGTTTTATTGCAAGAGGCTAAACTTTGCTATTGCATGATTATTGACAGGTTCATATTAAGGTCTCTTGTTTACTTATCTCCAGATAAAATAGAGAGAAGAAGCAAAGACATAGTCTACGGTTGAATTCACTACGGAAAATGTAGGAAAGGGCTTTGCAGATAAATGTAATGCAGCTGTAAATGCATCTTGTCTTACCAAACAGGGCATCTATGAAAGGCCAGGTGGTCACGCAGACAGTGAAATAGAGCAGAAGCTGAAAAGGTTGGTTTGCGTGCCTGACTCGCATGATGATGATGACGACGCCCTCTGACTGCTACCGAACAAAATCGACGTTCTCTTTGGTTCTGACCAGTCCTACTTGCGACAACCTCACGCAGAGTGGACGACAAGATACTTACTCTGGAAGAGTTCGGCAGAAGGAGAGACATATTCAAAAGTATATTTCATTACAACGTTGAATAGTGTGTATTAAAATGCCCATAGCTATGATTAAGAACAATATAATTATGCCGAACTGATGACGTTGCAGCTGTTAATGAATATCATGAGTGTTTTGTGCGGGTAGACCAGTCGATATTTGCCCAAGTCAAAATCAGTATTGATAACACTAATGTTACTGCAGTCTTGAATTTCATTGTGGTTAGAAATAACACTAGATTTATCAGCATTCACAAGTACCTATGCAAAATGCTGAGCAAAACGTATTCTGATTTTGAAATTGAAATGACAACGATTCAATCAAACATATCATGTCCGGTATCAGACAATCAAAATTTAGAATTCAGAGACTTACGTTTGATTTTCTGATTTATATTTGATCTCAACTTTTATGCAACAGGGCCCTGATGTATCAAATGCGTGATACTGTATGGTGATCATATACAGGACTGCTGTAAAAGCGATTAAACTATAAAACATAAAACAAATATTCGTGCCATGAGCACAAGAGATCATGCTCTAATGAACTAAAAATCCTTTCGGCCAGAATTCACGAAGGTGCTGCAATTTTTGTCCATGGTTTAAACCACGGGCAAAGACCGTATAGGTTTGTATGGAGCACCAAGTGTCGCATGACCTATTTCGTTATGAAATCAGTCATTTCGTAAGTGTCGCAAGGTCTATTTCGTTACGAAATCAGTTATTTCGTCAACAAAATTACATTTCGTCGACGAAATGACTGATTTCGTAACGAAATAGGCCATGCGACACTTGGCGCCCCATAGAAAACTAAGGTCTTTGTCCATGGTTTAAACGATGGACAAAACTTGTACCATCACCTTGGTGAATTCGGGCCTATATGTTCATTCTTGTCAAAAATTGCCCTAGCATATTTTCCATATCTTTCATGTATAATGCATGCTTGATTCTGGAGCCATATCGGGAAAAGAAAGAAAATAAACAAACGCAATCAATGCCGTCACCGTGACCTCACTATCGTAAGTGGTTGGCAGCAGGATGGTAACACTCATCAACCGCAGGTTTGGACATGTTAAAAACATTAGAGCTATTCATGCATTAGTAAGGAATGGTACGCTTTTGGTTACAGTCCGTTTTCCGGAGGTTTGTAATTCCGAAAGTCCATTAATCCGAAAATGAAATAAGGTTCATCAAACCGAATCTTCGGTAAAATCAGAAAATGATATGAGGTTCGTTACTCCGAAGCGTCGTTAGTATGCACAGTCTTTATATTTTCGGCTTAAAGAACGTTGTTTAAATAAGGTAACCATAACTTCAGTTTATATGTTTCTTGCTGGAATCTTCTTTATGGACACTACGATATGACTTTGTCGCATCCCCATATTTTGCAACTCGTTCTCTTTGTATGTACCTATCGTAGAGTTGAAGCGAAATTGCATGGTTATGTCGAATCACATCATATCAAATCCTGACTAGGCAGAGACACTACATTTCGCCTGTAATTCGAAATAACGATTACCATGATAACAGAAATAACAATAAAATATGTTAAAATTAATAATGATGATAATGATGATAATAATGATGATAATGATGACGTGGTAAGAATAGCAATAAATGGGTATAACACTATAAGTTAATAATAATAAGCCAATTCGACGTTCCACTATGCGCATGAGCTGAAAAGAGGTCAGTCGTAATAGTAGGCGTGTTGGTTTTTAAATTCTATGGCATAAGGATGGTATTATGTGATATAATGAGTTTTCATTCTTTGCAAATGTTGCTTGCCAGCGCATCCACCTGACAACAAAAGAAGTATTTGACAATATCGATAGAGATTAATACATTCAATGCAGAATGGTAAAATAATGCTTTCCATAGTGTTAATTGACGGATCATTCTGGTCATCTGATCTACGCAAGTTCATTCTTTGTTTGAACAGGATTGATGAATCCCATGAACTGTTACGTAAAGCTTATGCATTATTAACACGAACAAGTGCCCCTAACCGACTGAGAAAAAATGTGCCAATGAGCTGAATCCGGACTGGCTTGTAGTGGTAGCAATAATGTTTCTTTCCCCAATAGCTACGAACTCCTAATCATCGGCCTTCATTATATTATACACGGCCACGCCAAGTTCCAAAGTGACAGTCATGCGAAGACATTGATTTCGAAATGCACAAAAAAAGTTGAATGACGTTTTGAATGACAAGAAATGATCGATGATAACTCAGTCTGTTTACTCACTCATCTAATTTACGTCTGCCCCCCCCCCTTTTTTTTTTTACGGCTTGCTTTTTTAAGAGAAATGTTCAATGTTCCTCGGAACCAACACGAGACGAAATCAAACGAAATCATGTCGTTCAACTTGTTGACCGCATTTTCATTGTTGAAAGACATTTGGACATACGATCCTTGCTGGAGTGACAACTTGATCGAATCTCCTCGAACCTGATACAAGAGTTCTCACACATCTTATGCCAGGAATTTTGTCTGCTTATTTTCTTTTCTCCCAGAGAAACACGACCCCTTTCAGCTCGCAGAATGGAAGAGTACTCTCGCTTACGGCATCGTTTGTGAGATGGACTTGACCTAGCCTATCTCCTTCAATTCAGGCATCAGTAACCATGGCAACGAAATATCTCCGTTGGTTATCCTTTGAAGGAACGTCTAAGTTTAAACATGTGGTACTCTCGGGTTCAGTGACATTGGCTCTGACTAACGAGACTTACAGTATGAAGCGCTAAATTCTTCAAATCTACTTTATTACACCAATACATGACATACACAGACAATCACACAAATACATGATGATATGTAATATCATAATGCTATCATAATATATTATACGATATATGATTATATACAACATGCAAACATTATAGAGATTTACATATTTGGAAAGAGAGTGTGAGAGAGATATAACATACAAAGATTAAGTATAGATAGATAGATAGATAGATAGATAGATTGATAGATAGATAGATAGATAGATAGATGGATAGATAGATAGATAGATTGATTGATAGATAGATAGATAGATAGATAGATTGATAGATAGATAGATAGATAGATAGATAGATTGATAGATAGATAGATAGATAGATAGGAGCAAACACGTTTACAGTTGCATTTATTGTTTGTTGCTTTTGCGTGACCAATGTCTTGCAGATACTCGTAGTTACTGCACTATGTTCACTTTAGTAATGTTGACCTGATCCGCACTGCACTAGTAACATTCATTTTCTGTCGTGACAGACCAATGGTACAAATCAGGCTAATAGAGACAGAACCCTTTGCGATTTCATCTACCGGTATTTGCTATAGGTAAATGGCACTCGCTCCTCCGGGAGGCCACTGCCCGTACCCTTTGACATTTTGGTTGACTTCAGGAATGTGACCCGAGTTGGTTTTCTTTCCCTCTTCTTTCCGGATCCCACCTCCCCCCCCCCCCCCCCCCCACCCAAAAAAAAAAAGAAGAAGAAGAAGAAGAAAGAAGAAGATCACATTGCAGTTGGTATTGAATCAGTGTCCTTTTTTAACCCATAACCCATACCCAGATGTGTAAGACAATAATAGAGACATGGGACCTGCAAAGAGTATACACAGAGATATCCCCTGTCACATACTGACATAAAAGCAGGGATTACAATTTCTTGGTTACTTATCCATCGGACGTAAGATCTAGGATTATTTCCACCGTGACGATTAGTGCATACAGATTAAGGTGAATTTTAATCCCTTCTCAAAAACACAATGACCTACTACAGGGTAATGGAAGTCAATATATTCTTTGTGTGTCAATGAAGTGCGTGTAGAAATACTGATAGAGCACGTCAGTGACGTCGAACATTGGACAATCAGCAAAAGTTATTGATTGCTTTAAGTTTCGGTGTCGGGATCACTGATACAGAAAACTACAACAGTTTTCGATATCACTGTAGGGCAGCAATATAAAAAAAAAATTACACAAATTACACAATTTTTGGGGGTTTCAAAAAGCACGGATTCTTTCCCCTTATTATTGATAGAATGTGGAAGGTAATATCATTCCCCTCGTCTTCTGAAAGAGATAAGCCAAGTGTTTTTTATTATGCGATATACAAAGATTTAACATTTCTTTTCAATGCTAGGTGAACGGATTTCCTGATTTCCTTCACTGATGTGTTCTGCCAATACATCTATACATTCACTAGATCCAAGTACATATTTGGCGTTCACTTGCCTTCAAAACATCATGGCGTATCTAAAGGTCTCCCATCTCCCACTCCCTTGTGAGGGACATGCACATTTGGTTACTATAGTAACCATTTTTGTGCTTTCTAGTTGTCTGCCTCCGTGATTTCACCACCTCACCTCCACCAAGTAGAAATAATGCAATATAAATATGTCGATATCATTAATCATTCATGACACGCAAATAAAAAGTGGAAAGAAAACAAGAAGGAAATGAAATGACACACGTTACAACTTGGATCCCTCGACTTTTACACCGGGAAAGTCAAGGGCGCAGGTGAAAGTTTTAAATCAAGCGAGCGTCGAGGAAGTTGGAGCTGACAAATCACGAGCAAGAAACGGATCCTGTCAAACCAAGAAGATAGACAGCAGCCATGTACAATTCAAACATTCCGTCACGCACACGAAGAAAGAACAATTTGAAAAAAAGCGACGAAAAACATCTACAAGCAATGAGTTGGAAGCTATGTGTTTTCAAAAGAAAAAGACCCCTACTCCACCCCCAAAGAAAAAAAAAACGAACAATGATGAATGTTTACGCGTTAAGCATAATTGCAAGATGAGGAAAATGACGAATCTGTTTACGTCTCAAGCACAGAATTGTAGAATTTATGGGGAAAATGTCGAAAAAGCAGAAGCAAAGAAGAGGAAGTGGGTGAAAAAGTTTCAAATCAGGTATGGAATGATGATGAAAGTATAACGGAGATTAAGAAGCAGAAGGCAAGGAAGAACATCGGAAGAAAAGGGAAAGAATGGCAAAGGAGAAGAAAAGACGACAAGAAAGAAAAGAAGACGGAACAATTAAAGTAGGAAACGAGGAACAAAAACATAACATTCAGAAGGGAAATGGGAGAAGAGATAAAAGATAGATTCGAAAATCTCTCACTATAGAAGGAAGTGTCGGAAGATATCATGTCTGCGAGAAGAAAATCAATGGGGGGGGGGGGGGGACAGCAGGAAAGGAGTGAACTGTCTGACCTTATTGTTGTAAAATGACTGAATTCAAAAAGTTTGGGAAAATACAACTCAGGGTGGAACCTCTCCATTACACCTGTCGTCCGGTATCCACCATTAAAGGGCAATTCGACACCATGTTTGAATTGGATCCAATCAGGGAGGCGGGATTGATCCAATGTCTGGGGTAAAATCCGACTCACAAAATTCAGGGACAGATCTGAATTGTGCTTGTTTCGTCAAATTCGTCCCTAAAGTCAGGTGAAATTGCAATAATTTTGATGTTTTCGTGAATCTGTGACGGAAGTTGCCACCACAAATTACTGACAGTATTCAGACTTGGCAAAGGTGATGGGATAGCACCCTTACAAATTTCCTACATTGTATTTACCTTTGCACTTCTCTTAAATCTCAAGTTTTGACGGGAATCAATAAGAGACAATTCTTCACGCAAACTCCGTCTTCGGTTCTGTCAATATTCATGAACTGTCGCGGACAGAGGTTGCAAATTATTTTGCATAATCATTAATTGACCATGCAGTACAACACAATATTTCACCAATTTACATGCGTGTGTGTGTGTGTGTGTGTGTGTGTGTGTGTGTGACTGTGTGTGTGTGTGTGTGTGTGTGTGTGTGTGTGTGTGTGTGTGTGTGTGTGTGTGTGTGTGTGTGTGCATGTGTACGGGTGCGTACGACATGACATCGTCACATCTTACACTTTGTGTTTGCCGCCAATATTACTAGTAATTTTGGTGATGTAAGGATGCCATTCAATCTTTTGCTCGAGTCGGAGCATTTACAATTTTTAAGATTTATGAAACCTCTCTCACGTGGGTGAGAAGGTATAGCGATTAGCTTGGTTTTCTCTTCTTCCATCACCTCTATGGTCTAAAAATAACATCCCTTTTCGCCTTGGCGGCCACATAAACTTACATGTATATAAGTACATACAGACTCAACTGGACGGCTGGCAATTATAGTAAACGCTATTACGAACGCAATTGTTGTTGTTGTTGTTGTTCTTCTTCTTCTTCTTCTAAAATTTATTGAGTTCTCTGCCGGATGGGCAATTTGCTCCAAAATATATATTTAGTTAATTGATAATTATTTGAATTCAACTACAAAAACCTACACTACTACTAATCATTTAAAAAAAATCGTATTCATATTTACGATTAATATTTACAAATAAGATAGTCACAGGAAAAAGGAGGATAGGTTTTTAGGTTTCCGTGGACGCAGTTCACAAGCCTGTGCTGTTTAATCTGCAACTAGGAAGGTGTTTTCCACCGCCCTGCTGCAACCTCTCACCCACGCCTCAGGGGTCTGTTGTCAGTTCGTTGCCGAGTAATCTCACATCGGGAGGTCACCGTGGAGGGTATATTCAGGGAGGTGTCTCTTCCCACCTCCCTGGTATATTACAAGCAGTATTTTTCTCTCTTTTATTATATGAAGAGTGCGTGCAATATCTCTTTCACTATGTTCATACCAGGGAGGTCCACTTCCCTGTTTATACCCAGGAGGTATAACCTCCTTGGTTCATAGGACCATCATGACGATCGGTTTTCCGGGAGCTGATATCGCGCCAACGTTATTCCAAACAACTCATTCCCAAGCTTGAGTACCACAGCAGATAACTCTCCAAAATGTTCCCCTGTATTTTAAGCGTGTGTTTATGAATATGAGTGCGTGATAAGATATATTGTGTGTAATCAATTCATATCAAAAGAGAATTCCACGTTCAAGTGGATTCTGGTGATGAATGGCAGAAAACACAAGCAGAAAAGTGCCTGACTTGCTTGGAAAAGGAACACAGAGAATGTGGAGTTCAAAGTTCTGCGTGAATAGTTGTTGTTGTTTTTTTCAAATCGCCTTTATACACGTCTCCAACAAATAACACAAAATCGTTGTTAATAATCTATATAGCAACAATATCCCAAACATGAACGTTTAAAGAAAAATATTTCAAACATTCAAGATTCAAGATTCAAATTCATTTTCACTTCCATCAAGTAAACAAAGAAAATTATATACATTGCATATGTACAGGATATTTGTAATAATTACAGAATGTGATTTAACAAAATTTAACATTAAAGTGTGTTGACTTCTTTAAAAATTAATATCAAAAGGTTCATATCGGTGATGACATGTCCAACATAGGGCTTAAAAAATCTCTTGTAATACATTGAGGAGCTCCGTCACTTCGCTTTGACAAGACTGTCTCACTGTTTACTAAATTATACATTTGTTGATTACAAGGCATCATGTTTACATAATAGAATAGACTGAATTTTCTTTATCACTTGTCCCCACGCTACTGGTGGTATCTATCCTCCGAAACATACTGAGAAGTGTTAGGAATGTCAGAAATGTGCTCGGCTGATAGATTTGAATCCTTCCATATCTCGGAGAACAAAATTATATCTCACATAAAGAGTAATACCGTAATGATAATAGGTGAATGTAGGTTGCAATATGTTACATCCTGTTTCGTCATTCATTGAAAATGCATGACGTCTTGCGCGCGAATACCCTGCAGTGTGGTATGTGGAAACATCAAATTGACCACGCCCATACCACACCAGCGATGTCTCGGTCACGCAAAGTGCAGCGTGAACTCATGTTTACAAACAGTGACAAGGTCATATATGATTCCGGAGCATTATGAATGAAAATTTGTAGGTCAGTCAGTCCCCTCACGCTGAGAGAAGGGTGTGTTCACCATGGAGATTGGATGGTGGTACTACCTGCATAGTCTCATTTTCAAGACTTTGATATGCTCAGTCAATCGACAGCTACTCACGGGGATTGGAAATTCATAAACGAAAGAAAAGTAAACTTTTGAACGATGACAGATTGTTGTTCCTGACAGTCAGAAGTTTTCGGCATGTGGACTTGTCCGACTTAGCAACAAGTTTGGGCACTTTCTACACTCTTAAAAAGAAAAGGGTAAATCAACATTTAAAAGGGGCGAGGAGTGACAGCGTTTTATTTTTTTTAATGTTGTATTCACCCTTTTATCCAGCTGAATCCAACAGTTAGATGTGCTAGATACAGTAAGAAAGGGGGTGAATACAACATTTTTATTACGCTGATTTACCCTTTTCTTTTGAAGAGTGTAAGTCATTTTGTTTGTCGCTATAGGTCACGCTGATTTACCCTTTTCTTTTTAAGAGTGTGAGTCATTTTGTTTGTCGCTATAGGTCGATACTTATTACAGACAAATCATTCGTCCATTAAGTTTAGATTCATAACAACTGTTTTTTGTTTGTTTGTTTGTTTTTTTGTTTGTTTGTTTACACTTTACTTAATGGATAATGTTTGATAAAGTCTTCGAGCAACGACTCCCTAAATTTCATTTCTTTAGCTCTCCTGACTGTAAGCTCTTGATCAATATATGTCCCGTTGCGTTTATAGAAACCGACCATTAAAACATGCATTATGAATGCCGGCAGCGAGATAAACATGCATGGTTTGCAGAAGATAGGCTTTGAACAATAATGATCGTTCAGGCGTGCAGGCAGGAGATTAGACTTTTGATTATTTTCAGTCGTTTCACAACTCTACATTAATGTGTTCCAAATATACAGACAACACAAACATCCATACATGACATGTGTAGTTAAAATTTCAAAGTTGCTCGTTTGGTGAAAACATTAGATGTTTAATTTTGCGCAAAATTACCATGATTTGCCGTTTTCGAAGATCTGCAATTTCTCGTAGTAAAATGGTTACAATGGGTATATACACACATGCTTATCATGTACCATTTGTATATACGTCTATACATTATTTGATCATAATTACATGTAGGCCTATGTAGAGGAAAACATCAGCTCGTTCGTCACAACACAATACCATAAGGTAATATGTTGATGTCTCAAATCATCATGTGTTGGTAGTTTCTACTTTCCATTCGATATATGCCTCGTTGTTTTGCTTGCATGGGAAGTGAGTCGGAACATCTTGACTTGACCCTCTGAACGATTTGGTTGCGGTATAGAAATGGACCGCTAAACATTAGAATGGAGTCACCTTCAAGCCCATCGTGCAACGAATTGATAAACCACTCAGTCATTACTCAACAAACCACTCAGTCATCACTCGACAAAATCATGGCATTCCAAGTTTTTGTGTGATGGTATTTTGAGTCGCCGATATTCTGAAAGCTTGGGACTTGCGTCAAACAACCTCGAACTGATCATTCAAATATAGTGCATTGTGAGAATAAGGTCGTGACCTGGGACAACCGTGTACAGAATGATGTATAGGAAGCCACTACACAACAATATCATGCATCAGTACATTGCTACATTGTTGTCGCCCATCGACTCAAAACCCACAAAACTAAAGGAGCTATGAAATACATGAATGAGTTTTAATCTGACACACAGCCTCAAAAGCATAGGTCAGGAAGCGAGCAAATGCATAATGAGCTCTATACAGATGTAATACAAATGGCATTTCTCTCAAAGTATTGTTCGTGCGTGTAAAAAAAAAGAAAGAATAACGCTTAATCTAGTGCATTTGGTAGACTCCTGGTTGTGTGATGTGGGCAATCATTCGAATTGAGGACATTGGTATAATGGTGTAGGTCATTTTCTCTTTTTGTAAACAAAGAAAAATCTTGACATCATTCAGTGATACGGCAAGATAGTTGATCTCGCATCTGCATGAAAACCTTATAATCTTATAATAATGTTCAGTACGACTGGTCAAAATCATCTTTCTCTATATGGCATGTTGTCATTTTTCTACTTCCATTTCAACTGATTATATTTGTGGTAATACCAGGCTTTGAGATAATCAATAAGAATTAGATCGTTCAATTTCCTGATGTGAGAGTAGCAAGCTTTCACGAGTTAAAATCTTAAAGAATTTCTTCATGAAATACACCAAGATTCAGGAAGGTAGGGCTCCCACCTTCATGATCGTATGCGCAGACCACAGCATAGGCCCAGTTAGCGCCCAGTTACAGATGTGATTGGAAGTAGAAGTAGTAGTTGTTGTCGTTGTTTTGTATTCTACGTAAATAAAATAATAATTTGAACATTATTTTCTGTCTCATGAGTCCTTTTTACGCAAGCCTAAACATGGTATGTGATTGATACGATGAACAATTGCCAATTGTTATGACTAACTCATCTCACCCGACAAATCAGAGAATGGGCGCCATTTAAGATGTACTCACCATCTCTCAAAATCTAAACGAATACTAATTGTTGTAAAACCCCTCGACCACAACTTTTGGAAGTCAGTCGTAATAAACAGACTTTGATGAAACGGGGCTGCTTGGCACATGCATACCACATAAAGATGGGCGTGTTGAGAACTTGACACTTATAATAGTGGCCGGTGAAACATTTCTTCGTTTCTACGGGTACAAGAGCACCACAGTCAATAGCACTAGCAGACGCTTTGTGCGTGGTTACAGTCGCTTTGATATACAGTGATATTTCCTCCCGATCCCGATATTTTATATTGTCAAGTGTAACGAAATGTGAATTTCTGTCAGAAACATGCGAATGGTACAATCATATTTACCTCTGTCTGTGGTCTGGGATCGAAGGCTTGATGCTTGGATACGCTGCAGTAATCTCACTGACGAAAAATGACTTCACTCCGTGCACTTGTCACCTAATTTTGAGTGGCTCGAACTGAGCGCCCTGCGTGAACTTTTGCATCGCGTCCCGCAGTTATCGTCTCGTCGGTCCTCCCCGTACGCCATAATTCTTTGCCCTGCTCGGGTTTCGCTCACACCATCACCACTCTGCTTGTACACACATCCATCACAGAAGTTCTGGATGACTGCTTGTTCTCCATGGGAAGCAGCGAACTGAGCTTGTCGATTTGACGTCACGTTTTGGTTCACACAAATGAAAGAATGTCATCTCGGTGTGTTGGTTTCAACTGACATATCATAATACGCCTGATGATTTGTAGCTATGTGTATACCTGTGGTACTAAACAAAAAGTTTGTCTTCAGAAGACAGAGTTTGATACCAACGGAGTGATCCAATAGGATCTAACACATTTAAAACGGGTTAAAGGACGTTTACCGACACTTGCTGCATACCAGCAATCAGCTATTACAACGAGGATAAAAGATATATTGTGATTGTAAAATCTGAAAAGGAATAACTGACCCCACAATATTCTAGACTTTTCTAACACAAGAATTAGACCATGATGAAGTTCAAAAGTTTTTTTTTTCTGCCAAAATAAAAAGAGGGTGATTGAAATGGTTTATAGAGTAGGCCTCGTCGCATGGCTTGTTCTAATATGTTATTCCGAAACCTGTTTCTCATTTATTTTGACATGGTCGTTTGGACGGAGAGTAGTAGCTCTTCTGTCTGCCCTATAGAGATGTCAGTGAAATAACGAGGCACAGATGTTGGATAAACTTGACCAATGATCACACAAGTTTGTTCGGTCACTATGCGAGAAGCAGTCACACGTAGAACCAATATCACCGAGATCAACAACAAACTTGCTGGTATCAAGTTGAGGAATTAGATGGGCAATAGAGTCAAATGTGACATCGGGGGCATAGGGGTGGGGGATTTAATATAGCGTCCAAATCATATAAGATAGATGTGGCATGGTGACAGATCCACTGAAATCGTGAGATCCGACTTTGCATATATTCCTCTTCTTATAGTATACGCGATTATTAGCATTGTTGTCATCCATCAAATCAATATACATTGTACCATAATAAATTATCGCCAATGTTATTCATCCATAATTATATTTTAGATAGTCGCAGGCACCACATACCATCAGAAAGAAATACATGGTATAAATCACATTTGTAGGTCTGAGCAGGGAGGTGGAGCTTCCCACCTCCCTGGTCCGAGGCACACTATATATTTTAACATCTTTTCATGCCATTCGTTTTGTTCATCTCATGAGAAGAACACCTGAAGTCACTGATTTTCTTTAAGTTCCACTCAAAGACTCAGTTCCACTCAAAGACAATTTATATGAATTAATTTTAATGTCAAAATAAATTCAAATATGTGTGGCAGAAGTTTAATCTCAAATTAGAAATGAATGGAAAATTAAAAATTTGGGTTTTCAGATTGTGCATACTTTCTTGAAACAGTCACAAACACATCTGAAAATCGAATGAGAAGATGACGTCGCGTCGTTACGTCACAATTTCACCATTGTTCTTCTTATTTTTTTTTTTATCTTCTTCTTCTTCTCCTTCTTCCTTAGCCGGATCTATCTAAAGAGGCATTCCCAGCCTACCAGTTAAAAAGTATAGTTCGATAAGAACGGGTCAAATTGTATTGCGTAAAAAGTGACAATTTGATTATTAGTTAGAGAGGAACTAAGGAAGGTATGAAATTCACTAAATTTTCACAATTCATAATTAGTTTTTTAAAGCAAAACAGAACAAGAAAAGTAAGAGAACAGCAGTTCTTTGGCACATCTTTACTGTCGTTTTCACTGTACTTTGGGAAGGTATGGGCAGGTGGAATTTTGTCTATTTGTTTCTATTTTTTTTTTCTGGTCATGACTTTCAGGCTTGCACTTTCTGAAAAGTGTGTCGTGTTCCGTTGCGATCTAGGGTATCACCAAATAGATGAGTGGTGAAGGCATTAAATGTATTTCCATATGAGCCTTGCTTGGTTGCAATCTCTATGCTTCATTTTATAATGTTTAAATAAATTTGTGAATCTGTCTTGATGCAGGCTTGTGTGACTTTCGATGAGGGTGTGCAGGGCAACTTTTCTAGCTGCAACAGGATTGAGTGAATGGACATTACGAACAAATCTTTGAACACAAAGCCACATCAACCTCGGAAGTCAGACTCTGAAAGCATGGTGAAAAGTAAAAAACTTCAAAAGAAGGATAGTGATAAAAATAAATAAACCCTTTGTGAAATTCCCGAAGTGCCATGTCATAATTGCCACTTCTCGATTTTGCTCTCTTTCCAATTAAAGTAAAAGGACGCATGCCCTAATAAAAAGAAAAAGACCCTCCTGCTTCCAATACGAGAAAGAATAATGCCTTTCAGAATCTCAAGAAACTCAGGACCGAGTTCAAGATGGTTAGCTTTCAAGTCCCAGTAAAGAGCGCTAACCCTAACTCTAACCCTAACCCTAACCCTAGCGCTAAGCTGGTGAAAATGCTTAGAAACAGTGTTGAATCCTACTTCCCAAAGAAATCTGGAAGGCTTGTCCAAGGAAAACGATACCTGGTGATGCCGAAGTGTAATTCTGGCCTGTGCGCACAAAATAACTTGGAGTGCTCCAGATTCAGCAACAAAGGGCTCTAAACAGGATCCGAAACGACTTCTACAACCTCGGTGAGTTGTCATTGTAGAGGGAGTGGATTGCTCGCCATATTTCCTGGAAGGTAACCTGAACGGGCAGGAGGAGGATTCTGTACCGTCTGTCGTGTTCAAGTGATGAGAGCCAACAAGTTCAAGTTTGCAGGGGAACCTTCATGGCCGTAGGAATCAGCGACAGGCAGGTGCGCACCGTTCTGCCGAAGCTGGGCCAACGAACTGCCTGAAGGTATTTTCTTCAAACTTAGTGTAAAAGAGTATTACCCAACAGAGATTCGCTGGGAAAGTTTTTGGCCGAAATGTCAAAAGGTCAAAGGTGAAATGAAAATGCTAAATTTCAGTTCTGCCTCAGTATCTCTGAAGTGACTCAAGGTATCTTCATGAAACTTGTATACATTTAGGCATGTACTGCCTGACAGTGATTATCTTGGGAATCTAAACGTCATGGGGTCAGAGGTCAAGGATCAAAGGCCCGGTTAAGATGATAAAAAAGTATTTTTTTTTTAATGCTGAACTTACATTTTCCCTCCATACCTTGGAGATTACTCAATGCATAAACTTATAAAAGGGCCAGATGTCAAGTAAAAATCATCAAATCCCCAAATACCTGCTCTCTTAAACAATGTAGATATTCATTCAATTAAACCTACAATGTATTTTCAAGGAAAGAAAACATTCCACACATTTGTAACAAACATGTCTTTTTAATTTTTGCAAGTTATGTGAAACTGATATCACACATTGTCAAGACGTGTACTATGGACCTACTGGGAGAACCATGCATTATGGTGGAGGCATATCAGTCGCCATAGCAACATTTGTAGTTGTTGTTGTTGTTTTTTAATAGAAAGAATGACTGCACATTTAAAGCAATTGTTTTGTATTCATTAGTCTGTTTTGATATGACAGGCTAGAAAAACACTGCAGTATATTGTAGGACTTGGAGAGTTATGTGGGTTGCAGGGGTTATGCGGATTCGGGGAGGGTGCACTGGGCACATGCCCCTTTATTTAAAAGAAAAATGAAATAGGGCGTATGCGCCCACTTTAGAGAAACCATCTTTGTCATCTTTTTTTCTTTGTGTGTGTATGTGTGTGTGTGTGTGTGTGTATGTGTGTGTGTGTGTGTGTGTGTGTGTGTGTGTGTGTGTGTGTGTGTGTGTGTGTGTGTGTGGTTGTTAGCCGATGAAACCCCGAAGGGGCGTGAGAACCAAAAGAATTGCACGGGAACCTTTTTTTTTTTCTTTTTTTTTTTTTTTTTGCTTGTTAGCTGATTAAACCTGAAAGTGGCCCCAGAAACATATCATTTTGCACCCTCTCCCCCACCCCCACCCCTTTACGGAATTCCTGGATCCGCTCCTTTGTTGTGTTGTATCTTTCTTTAAGGAGAAGTGCAAGATAATTATTTCAGTTTGCTTTATTTCTGTTGTTTAAAAAACAATGAAGACATGTTGGTATTTGTAGCCGTTTGAATCAGTCAGTTTCATAACATGGAAGAAGCAGTGAACGTTCTGTCATTTCATTCAGATTGTGGCAGAGTAAGGAACTTCTCTCGATCTCGATCTTGATGTAAACCAGTAAACCATGGCATCCCAAATAATGCTGTTCATTGTTTAAAAATGACACTGCAACAATTCTTAACATACACACACTTTCACAGAAAATTTGTACTTTTAACTTCATGTATAGATGTTTTCCTCATGTAAGTATATAGACGTCTGAACATTTCTACAAGAGAGGAGGTAGTGATCAGCCAACAACTCGGATTTATTTTGTCCATGTTTTTAATCATGGCAGGTAGAAAAAAAAATGTTCCTCATAGAAATAGATGAATAGATGAAAATGATAATAAAAGTTGTTCTTGTTGTTGTCGTTTGTCTATTTGCTTTTGTTTTGTTTGTTGGTTTTGTTGTTTTTAGTTTGCCGAGTTAAAATACATGTACTCGGTGTGGTTATAAGAAAATCAGGCTTGTTCTGAGGAAATTGGAGCTTTTCTGATGTGTAGTACTTTCTAATGTATGTTATGCACTTTCTAATGTATATGGTTATGATGTAATTCTTGATTTTTAATACTCTGTGTTATGTTTTGCTGGAAGAAAACTGAGAATGAAATATGTAAATGAATTGAATTGAATTGAATAGTAGACACTAGAGGGCGGTAGTCAAGTTGACAACTGTCATTCAGTTACACACAGCTTCAATGAATTATGATGCTCTATTCACTCGTTTTCATTATACGATGTGCAACTTAAAAACAGGGGGTGCGGAACGTTTTTCGGGGGGGGGGGGGGCTGAGGGACCGGAGCGGGGTGTCAAGGACACCCCCCCCCCCCCCCCACTGAGAAATATTTCGTTTCATCGCACACTCCAGCTGAAAACACACACACACACCCACACACACACACACACACACACGCACACTCACATTACACTCATCTAACATCCATCTACCTGTTGTTCATCAATCTTTCTACAGCCCGTTGTCTTCTGTTCAGAGTAAGACTATTAGCTGGATTAAACTCATTTGCAAGTTATCAATATACTTTGTCATTTGCTTATTGACAGTCACGTGTATTCAACTTGTGCTCGGGGTATGCGTCCAATCAGGAAACTAAAAACAGTGCCTCGAGTTTCTCGGGATCGGCCCAAAGTCATTTCTATCTATAGAATCTTCGGAGGCGCAATGTTTATTGATAGTTTCCTGTCGGGTGTAATAAGAGTGTCATCGTATTCGGGGCACGCATGCATGGATCTTGATACCAATATCTCTTCTTTCTTTCTTTATTTTTTCATATCCCCTACCCCTCACCCCCCCCCTCTCTCTCTCTCTCTCTCTCTCTCTCCCTCTCTTCCTCTTTTCTTTCTTGTTTA
The DNA here is from genome assembly GCF_040938485.1 of Diadema antillarum. Lineage (NCBI taxonomy): Eukaryota > Metazoa > Echinodermata > Echinoidea > Diadematoida > Diadematidae > Diadema > Diadema antillarum. The sequence goes on from NW_027270960.1 coordinate 5,224,907, forward strand.
TTTGTTTGTTGTTGTTGTTTTGATTTGAGGCTCACTTAAAGAGGAAGGTTCGATTTCGCATCACGCTCGGAGGCCCACTCTTACTTTCAAAGATAAGGTGATTGTGAGATACAGAATGATTATATATTATTGTTACTTGGTTTAATGCGTGTGCATTTGTATACGCATGTTATGTGTTTCTCTGTCGTTTTTTCCGTTGTTGTTGTTGCTGCTGCTGCTACTGCTGCTGCTGCTGCTGTTGTTGTTGCCGTTGTTGTTGTTGTTGTTGTTGTTGTTGTTGTTGTTGTTGTTGTTGTTGTTTTCATGAAGGAATACGAGGAAAATGTTTGCTTGGTGGTTTGTTCAGTGAGTGGTTTATGATGATTGTTGATTTCAGATAATGTCTCTCATGGTCATTTCATCATCAAACTTGGAATGCCAAAGTCATCAGATTTTACTGATAACAGCAAATTCAATTCTTGATGTTGGTCTGAAATAAAATTAAGTCGTTCTTTCTGTCTTTAAGAAGTTGATGAAGGTCAAGGGATTATGGTTAAGGGTCGATTGGAATAAAAATATGTTATTTCAGAGACAATATTCGCAGTGCTTATCGCGTTATGTAATTATGACTGCGTTCATAATTTGGACATTTGGACAGGCAAAATGCAGGAAATAGAACAGACGAAAATGGATATATTATACAAGATGAGATATCCATTGTATCCACCACTCATGTCTGGCCTTGCAAGTTTCCGCAAAGCTTGAAAATCACAGATGACTCTCAAAGGGGCACTTCACTTTGAAGTGGATTTGCAATGATCTTTTCCCAGAAAAAAAAATCTGTATCTCTTGAAAAAAAAAAAGGCCTTTTTTTCTTTTATCAAGAGATACAGAAATTTTCTTTAAAGGCGCTGACATCACCATCATCATCTTCATTATCATCATCATCATCATCATCACCACCACCACCATCTTCACTGGTATGATTTTTCTCATTTAATATCGCCACCATCAAGGTCATCACAATGATACACATCATTTTTTCCTTCTACATCTCCTTCACTCTTTCGACGTCTACGTCTTCGAAATCTTCGTATGATTATTTGTTTGTTTGTTTGTTTGTTTGGTTTATTTCTGCATTTTCTTTCTCCGAATACAATTGCAAATGAAAACAAAATGATACAGATACATACAAATCAATACAAAAAAAAAATCATTTGCGTAACAACATTCAGTCTGAAGTGGCATAATTATGAATCAAAATAACATATTAAGGCTTACTGTATCTAATAACAAAGGAGAAATCAATACAGGGGACCGTCATCATAAGCAGAGCTTGACGTGGATGAGGCCCTATCTGAATATGTGATACCAATGTAATACAACACCAATTATATATGTACTCATAAAACTCTTAATCTTAATACACAAAACACATTTTGCTACAGAAAAAAAAACAGAAAAGAAAAATAGTGACTTGGCGCTTTAGAACAAGAAAAAAAAAAACAGCACGCAGCACCATTGACTGCTGCATGGTATAGTAGACAATAAAAGTGTAGGTGTGTGCGAGTGACAGTGCGTCGTGTGTGCAGGTGACAGTGCAAGAGAGAATAAAGGCTGTAGCATGCCTATTTTGGGGGTAAGGTATACGCTTTAATGAATGTATGTAATATCATTATCAAAGAAAGGAAAGGAACGGGAGGGAATGAAAAAAAAAAAACACTTTGCATGGATCAGGGCTTACTGAGACTTCAGAAAAAAAGAAGAAAAAGTACATTGATCAAAAACTACTAACTGGAGACATATTTCAATAATAAATACTTTTTTAAATGAGCTTTAAAGGAAAACAGTGAAGTACACTGCTTTAATTGATCAGGTAGGTTATTCCAGACATCGGGACCGTAATGTCTAATTGATTTCTGAGCTAAAACAGTTTTGGGGTTTACAAGGTGAAAATCTGTCGAACGGCGAGTTGGATATGTGTGTATATTCGAATTTAAGTGAAAAATATTATGAAATAAAGAGGGAAGTTGATTTGTTGCATACTTGTACATAAATATACCTGTTTGTAAAATGTGGATGTCCTGAAGCTTCAAAGTATGCAAACGATGAAATAAAGGATCTGTATGAGATAAATATGTGGAATTAGTAATAATACGAATAGCACGCTTTTGGAGTAAATACAATGAATTCAGTTTAGTAATACTACAATTTCCCCATACAATATTTGAATACAATATATGAGGCAAAATTAAAGAATTATATAAAATAATCAGGGATCGTTCTGATAAGAGATCTTTCAACTTCCAGAGTACACCAATATTTCTTGATAGGGTCCTTTGTAAACAGGATATATGTTCGTTCCATGTTAAATGAGAATCGATTGTAATGCCTAAAAATCTAATAACCTGTTTCTCGCAAAGAGAAAACCCATCAATTGATATGTTGACATTAAGATCCTGTGAGTAGGGTTTTCTAAAATAAACGAAATTTGTCTTATTAACATTCAAAGATAACTTGTTTGATTTAAACCAATTCAATATATTCAATAATTCAGTGTTCAAACGATTAACAAGTGTCCCTATATCATAATCTGATGTAATAATGGATGTATCATCAGCAAAAAGTATAAAATTCAAAGATGGAGAAGAACCTATAATATCATTTATATAAATGTTAAACAACAGAGGCCCTAAAATGGAGCCTTGAGGTACCCCACATTTAATATCAAGTTTGTGTGATTCATAAGACTGAAAACTAACATACTGTTGACGGTTTTGCAAATAATTTATAAACCAGAGCAGAGCGTGACCTCGTATACCATACGTATTAAGTTTATGTATCAATACTTCATGGTCGATGGTGTCGAATGCTTTCGACAAATCCATGTATATACCTATAACATGCTTTTTATCAGCAAAAGCTTCAATCATTTTATCACACATGTGAGCGATTGCATAGTCAGTAGAATATCCACTTCTAAATCCAAATTGATTGGGTATCAATAAATTATTGGTTTGTAAAAACTGATATAACCTTTTATACACAATTTTTTCAAGAACTTTGGATATACTTGGTAATAATGAAATTGGTCTATAATTACTCATTAATTTAAAGTCATCTTTTTTATGAATGGGAATAACTTTTGCAAGTTTGAATGAGTTCGGAAAAATGCCTGTTGAAAGAGACATATTAAATACGTGAGTTAGAGGGCTTGCAATGTAAAAGATTATTTGTTTCAATAAATGAACACTAAGACCATCATGCCCACTCGATTTAGTTGTTTTCAGATTCTGAACAATATTGATTATTTCATGGTCATTGGTAGGCGTGAGAAATAATGAATTTTCACAAGGATTGGGTAAATAATCAGTAAAATGTGTATTACATGAATTCATATTAGATGCTAAACTAGGACCAATATTTATAAAATAATCATTAAATGAATTGGCAATTGTGGTAAAATCAGTAATTTCCTCATTGTCAATGATGATAGAGTTGGTAGTTTCTTTTACCGTCTTTCCCATAAGAGCATTGACAGTTTTCCACAATGAAAAAAGATTATCCTTATTTTTTTCTATATTAGTTGAATAATACAATTTTCGGGACAATCTTATTACTGATGTTAATTGATTTCTATATTTCCGGTATTTCATAAATGAGTTATTACTTTGATTCTTTATTGCTTGCTTATATAACTTATTACGGGTTGATATAGACCGCATAATACCTTTGGTAATCCAGGGTTGTCTATTTTTCTTTAAAGGTTTCCGTTTAACCAAAGGAATATTTCTCTGATAATAATACAATAATCTGCTGATAAATTTTTCATAAGCAGTATCAGCATTGCTTTCATCAAATACATCGTCCCATTCTTCCTGCGCTAAATCAAATATCAAAGAATTTATATTACTTTCTGTTTCCTTATAATACATTTGAGATTTTTTATTTTCAAAATATTGTTTTATTTTCAAAGAACTATTGTTGATGGTAAAAACAGGTAAATGATCGGATATATCATAATAAAATATACCATTTGTGAATTCTGTGTTTATTACATTTGAAAATATATTATCAATAAGAGTTTTTGATGTACTAGAAATTCTTGTTGGGTTGTTGATATGTGGTTGAAATGAGAAAGTTGCTAATAAACTTAGCAACTGCATTGTATGATTATCAGAATTATTTAAAAGATCAATATTAAAATCTCCCATTATAAAAGTGTCTTTCATTTCCTGAGAAATAATACTCAGAATTTGATCAAAACTTTCTAGAAAACAATCAATGTTATTTCTTGGGGACCTATATATATTACCTATTATTATATTTTTTGCTTTACTGTTCACAATTTCAACAAAAATATCTTCCGTACCCTCGATATGTAAGTCATGCCTGACTTTTATATCAATGTTATTTCTAATGTAGAAAGCAACCCCACCTCCCTTGCCTAAGTAACGATCAGAACGATACATTCGATAATGCTCTAAATTAAACATTGGTGGTGAATTTGTATTAAGCCAAGTTTCTGATATGCCAATTATACTAAATTGAAAATTTTGTAAAGAGGAAAGAAATGATTCTATGGAATCAAAATTCTTATTTAAACTTCTGGCATTGATGTGAAGAAGACTAAACAAATCCAAAAATGATTGAAATTTATTTTGTTTTATGAGTGCATTAAACTCGGCAGTTGTGTAATAAGTACTTTCGGAGTCATTCAAACTTTGATCATCGAAGATCATACCATGAGGGATCATTGTCGGTGTGGGGGTATGAGTAGAAATTGAAGGGTTGTGGGAAGAGGTTTGAGTGCAAGTGCAGGTGTCTGTGTGTGCATGTGCGCTGAGCGTGCGTGCGTGTGCATTCATCTTGAGTGTATGTGATAAAGAGTGAAGCGTCTAAATTATTTACTTGAAACTAGAGTTACCGTATACAGAACTAGAAAAATATACAATGTCTGGAATATGCGGGAAGAATTAATGGGTAAAAAAAAAAACCTACAACAGTATTTGGCAGTCTGCCAGGGGTACCAAAATGGGTAATTATATACAGCAAATATTATCTAAATAATAACTTTTTATATATTTACGAGAAAAAAAAACCCAAAGTGATTGCGAAGAGAATCACGATACATACGAGTCTCATTGAACCCAGAGTGATTGAGCAAGAAGATGACAGGAGCAGTGACATTGGTGTATTGACCAAAATTTAAAAAAAAAAAAATCCAGCTGGTATAACAATCTCAGCTCTGGAGAGGTACAAAAAAAATGGAATTTAGCAGTAAATAGCCTTGTGTGAAGTACTGAAATTATTGTGAGCTATTACGAAACCAAAGGAGCTAACAGTATACAACTTAATACGGTTAATGAACTTAGAGAAACTTGGTGGGCTTAAAGTCATTGGACAAGGGTCGTCGTACTGGACTAAAATTCCCGTGCATATTTTTTATTATCTTTCAAAAAAAAAAATCAAATTTATGGCAGTTAAACCAAATCGGTGTTTGCAGCACCAGGGATAAAATAAACGCACTGACATATTCATGCAGAAACATGCTGTCTTTAAACACTGTGAAAGTGCTAGTTGTTTCATTACCCTCTTTTAATAGAGGGTCACACACACAAAAAAAGAAATGGAACAGAACCTGGCTGCACATACCTTCGTATATAATGTGGAATGACGATCGAGTTGTCGCCTCAGGATTGGAATATTGCTATGTGGCATCGAACAACGTACTGAGTTGAATTCTCCAGGAAAACCCGGAAGACCAAGAGTCATTAACCGTAGGCTGGAAAATAATATAACACCTGACATGTTCGCATTACTTTGTGGTTCAACATTTGGCTAAATGGATGTTTGTGAATAGGTCTACCAGGATGGAATAGAATAGTAAGACACTCGTTCAAATGTCTTGACAATCTGAGCCTGGATAAACTTAATTGTAATGGAATTATAATGATTGATACGAAATAGGGACAGCCACAATGGGCAGTGCATACTGTGAAAATCCGAGTTGTCTCAATACTTTGTCATTTAGAGGGGCTCACGAGAACAATGAAACCATGCCGCATGCACTGGCGGGCGGTTTTGTGCAAAATGGGAATGACAAACGAGTTCTTGTCTGATGAATTGAAATAATAGAAGTATAGATGACTTAGTTAGTTGAATGCAAAACCTGGTCGAGCCAGTCATTGACCGTGGGCCAATAATAGAAGTACACACAGTATCTTGTCGGTCAGTGAAAAAAAAAAAAATCTCTCAGATTAAATTCAGTTTATCTAAATAGATGTTTACCAAATACCATAGATGGAACAGAACACTGAACATTCTAACTGATGCATACTGTATCCAAGTCTTAAACATCTTGTCTTCACACGTTGTAAAGGCACTAGTTGTTTCATTACACTCTCTTTAGAGGGACACATAAAAGAAGTGGAATGGAACCTGGCTACACATAACATCGTATATAATGTGGAATGACGATCGAGTTGTCGCCTTAGGATCGGAATGTTGCTAGTTGGCATTAAACAACGTACTGAGTTGAATTCTCCTGGAAAACGTGGAGGACCGAGAGTCATTAACCGCGGGCCAGAAAAAAGATAATATAACACCTGACATGTTCACATTACTTTGTGGTTCAACATTTGGCTAAATGGATGTTTGTAAATACCAAGATGGAATAGAACACTAAGACACTCTCTTGACAATCTGAGCCTGCATGGATGAACTTAATTGTAATGGAATTATAATGATTGATACGAAATAGGGACAGCCACAATGGGAGGTGCATACTGTGAAAACTCGAATTGTCTCAATACTTTGTCATTTAGAAGGGCTCATGAGAAGAATGAAACCTTGCCGCATGTATCGGCAGGCGGTTTCGTGTATAGAACACTAAGACACTCTCTTGACAATCTGAGCCTGCATGGATAAACTTAATTGTAATGGAATTATAATGATTGATACGAAATAGGGACAGCCACAATGGGAGGTGCATACTGTGAAAACCCGAATTGTCTCAATACTTTGTCATTTAGAAGGGCTCATGAGAAGAATGAAACCTTGCCGCATGTATTGGCAGGCGGTTTCGTGTATAATGGGGAATGACAATCGAGTTTTTATCTGATGAATCGAAATAATAGAAGTAGATGACTTTCTGAGTTGAATGTACCTGCAAAGCCTGGTCGAGCCAGTCCATTAATCGTGGGCTAATAATAGAAGAACACACAGCATCTTGTCGTTCAGTGAAAAAAAATTCTGTCAGATTAAATGCAATTTGTCTAAATAGATGTTTACCAAATACCAAAGATGAAACGGAACACTGAACATTCTAAGTGATGCATACTGTATCTAAGTTTCAAACATCTTGTCTTCATACGTTGTAAAGGCATTAGTTGTTTCATTGCACTCTCTTAATAGAGGGACACATAAAAGAAGTGGAACAGAACCTGGCTATACACATAACTTCGTATATAATGTGGAATGACGATCAAGTTGTCGCCTTAGGGTCGGAATGTTGCTATGTGGCATTAAACAACATCACTGAGCTGAATTCTCCAGTAAAAATCTGGAAGACCAAGAGTCATTAACCGTAGGCTAGGACAAAATATAATATAACACCTGACGTGTTCACATTACTTTGTCATTCAATATTTGGCTAATAGGATGTTTGTAAATACCAGGATGGAATAGAACACTAAAACACTCTCGTCCAAACGTCTTGACAATCTGAGCCTGGATGAACTTAATTGTAATGGAAGTATACTGATTGATACGAAATAGGGACAGCCACAATGGGCAGTGCATACTGTGAAAATCCGAGTTGTCTCAATACTCTGTCATTTAGAGGGGGTTACGTAAGAAAAATGAAACTTTGCCGTATGCAATGGCAAGCGGTTTCGTGTATTATGCGGAAAGACAAACAAATTTGCGTCTGATGAAATTAAATAATAACAGCAGATAACTTATTGAGTTGAATGTACCTGCAAAATCTGGTTGAGCTAGTCATTGACCGTGGGCCAGAATAAAGTAGAATATAAATCAACAACCTTGTAGATTAGATGATCCTGCCAAACTTGGTGGACCCAACGTCATTAACCTTTGGCCAAGATTAAGATCAAAATACATAGAATATTCAAAAACACATTTTCAATTTTATTCATTACTCTATATCAGATTAGGTTGAATGTGTTATGTATGCAGATGTTAAAGTTGAAACAGAGTACTGAAAAACTGTCAGACGTTCATTCATTACGAATCAATATTTATACAGATACCAGGGATTGGAGCAGTCAGTCGTATATTCTGAGAATCTTCCAATTTTTGGTGCGCAAAAGGGCAATACCGACAAAAATAATAACAAATTCTTTATATATCTTTCAAGTAGTTGGATACATAGAAAGGAAATGGATCTTGATTATATGTGCCTTTGTGACTGCTGCTTAAAACCAGCAAAACAAGTTATCACCTATTGAAACCGCACTGTAACTGTAAACTGGACCCAGAGTCACTGTTCATTGGTCAATATTACAACTCGTGATGTGAAATCAATTCACTCTTCTACAGTGGATTTTTTTTTCCTGATCTATTAGATAACTTTTAATCAAAGGGACAATGATTGGTTTCAAAATTAGCAGATACTCAGAATAAACTGAACCATATAAAACAGCGTAGAAATGTTATTCAACAAAAAATTACTTTATGAAATCAATATAACATATTATTTCAAAATTTCCAATCTATCAAAACATTTAAAGAAAAAAGAAATATTTAGATTTTGCAAAATAATAGCTTCATAAATTATCCTAATCATAAATTTCCCCTTACCACTCGTTTCGTCATAATGCGTACAATAAGTGATCTTCTTACAGCATAAGGTAAGTATCTGATTTTTGAAGTCATACCCCGAGTAAAATCATACCCCGAATAAAGAAGTAAATTACAGTAATCGACCGAAGAAGTCAATATAGTGATGGTATCATCGTTTTCAGGGAAGAATTTTGGAGCATAAGGTAAGTAGTACAGCTTTGAACTCATAAAAAATAACCCAAAAATGTTGTGATTACAGAAATGGACCATATACCATATGAATCGACATGATATTGGTAATATCACATTTCTCACAGAAATTTGCAGCACGGGGTAAGTATCACGATTCTGGTATTCTCAACTCATTAAATAATGACCAATTTATTTTTAACATAATATCTTGTTGTTATTGTCAAATATAAACATATACATTTGTCTGTAAGGATCAAACGGAGGATTTGCTCCGGGTTTCAATCAGCATCGAATGCACAATCTTTCTGAATAATTTTCACACTGAACTCATGTATGTGGTCATTTGAGATTAATAAACTGATATCTACATTCTTGTTATCATTATTAAACATGCATGACTGTGATGACTTACTTAATCTTTGTAGTTTTTCCATTCGTTAGTGCCCTTGTCTTTGTGCTGAAGGATCACGTCAGTTCCTCTAACGATGATTCTGGTGGACTTATTTTTCTCCTTTCTCAGTGAGTAGGCTATCGCATAAGGTAAGTAATACAGCTTTGAACTCATAAAAAATGACCCAAAAATTCTGTGATTACAGAAATGGACCATATACCATATGAATCGACATGATATTGGTAATGTCGCATTTCTCACAGAAATTTGCAGCACGGGGTAAGTATCACGATTCTGGTATTCTCAACTCATTAAATAATGACCAATTTATTTTTAACATAATATCTTGTTGTTATCGTCAAATATAAACATATACATTTGTCTGTAAGGATCAAACGGAGGATTTGCTCCGGGTTTCAATCAGCATCGAATGCACAATCTTTCTGAATAATTTTCACACTGAACTCATGTATGTGGTCATTTGAGATTAATAAACTGATATCTACATTCTTGTTATCGTTATTAAACATGCATGACTGTGATGACTTACTTAATCTTTGTAGTTTTTCCATTCGTTAGTGCCCTTGTCTTTGTGCTGAAGGATCACGTCAGTTCCTCTAACGATGATTCTGGTGGACTTATTTTTCTCCTTTCTCAGTGAGTAGGCTATCGCTGACAGCTTTCCTCGCTGGGCTTTCATACCGGGGGATAGGTCTGTGCGTACCGAGATCCTTGTCCCGGCGGCGTGTTTTTTTTAGACGGCACAGATTGGGGAAACTAAAAATCTATCGGGGACCCTATCCCTAAACCTAACCCTAATCCTAATCCTAACCCTAACCATCAAACCCTAACCCTAACCCTAACCCTAACCCTAACCCCTACCCTAACCCTAACCCTAACCATAACCATAACCAAAAACCCTAACCCAACGTTTTTCCCATAGGTTTAACACGCGCCATGCCCCAATCTGTGCCGTCTTAAAAAAAAACGCGTCCCGGCGGCGCCACCGTTGGTCACGTGATCAGGCACTCGCGGCTTTCTCTCGAAGGCTTCAAGGATCCGCTGCCGGTCCTTCATGATGGCAAATTTCGCTATTATCGGGTCGGGGCCAGGGTCCCGTGCTGCTGCGCCGGCCGGTGGTTTCCTGGGGAGCCTGTGGGCATTGACGATGAGGATTTTGTCAGCTTCTTCTTTTGGGATGCCGAGATCGATGAAGATGCTGTGGAGTTTGGAGTTTACGTTCTCGTCTTTTTGTTGCTCAATCCCGTAGAAGAGCAAGTTACTCTTTCGTGTAGGCCTTCATGTGTCAGCATTTTCATCGTTCACCAAAATGTCTTTGTGACATATTGCTATTGATCGTCCTCCGTCCATTCATGCATCTTAATGCTGAAGGTGTTGTTGTTGATATGCAGGTATCCATACAAGTATGAGTCGTTACTTTCCCAGTTTGGGTCTTATGGATATGATTTTTCACAGACGTTTTGCTCTTCGCGTTGTTTCCTCGCCTGCTTTGTGGCCAGAGTGCTTCGAATTTGCATGAAGCAGACGAATTGTTAACTTTTTTTTTCCTTTTTTTTTTCTTTACACTTCAGTTTATTATACAACACGATGCAAACCAGCCGGCCAATGATAATGGGGAACCACGAGTATGTCCAAGATTTACATGAATGTATCAGTTGTATCTAAATAAGTTAGTTGAAGAAACTAGAGCCACTTTACGGTGCAGTGTCAATAGTATCACTTTGTACTGCATAATACTTATATGCTTCTACATATTTTTTTTTCCTGAAAACAGTCTGCTGCCCTCTGACTCACCCTTCCGCACAACTCTATTTAGACTCGCGGTTCCCTCGAGCAAAAATCCCTCAGAGCTTCCTCACCAAGCTCTCCTGTGTGTGTCTACTAAAATGCCAATTTAGTCAGCATCACGATGGAGAACAAGAGTAAGTAGCCACTTGAATTTCCCGACTGACAACTAGCTAGGCATTCGTTCAAAATGTCTTTATCCTTAACGTCTGTCAGGATTTTCTCAGGGTAGGTCTTACATTTAGTATGTTTATTTTTCCTATTATGTACTCCCATATTTATTATAAACGAATTATATACGAAACTGTAATCTATCTAACACATTCTGTCCCCAAACAGACGGGGGGGGGGGGAGGGGAGGGAGGGGAGTGGCACCGGAAAAAAATGATATGACAAGTAAATGAATAGATAGATAAATGAATGAATAGATTTGTCGGCAAACTCATGAATCAATAAATAAGTAAACGGATCGGCCTTTGATAAATAGATTAAATTAATCAATATTTATTTCAACATAAGGTTCATCTTCACTTTAAGTATTAACTTTTCATTCTGGAGAAACTCTTCCAAAACATTGTAATATTTTCTCTCCCATATCCTCGCTCTCCATTATATTTCTTTCTCCCTTTTTCTTTCCGATGATCACTATATCAGACATTCATATTCTTTTCTCTTTAGTTGTGGGATCAAAAATTTCGTCGCCCATGTCTCAGGAAGTCGGGGATTTCACTTCATGAATGTTGCAGGTCTGTGGTGAGATTGTGAATCGCATAACATGACGCGCCGAGTGAAGAGGAGATTAAATTCTTAATACCTCGTTTCAACACTCATCTCACCACTGTTTGACGTCTAGTGCTCGATTTGTTGTTGTTTTCCCCCCTTTCCCCTTTATTTATTTGATGCTGCTGTTGTTAGTTCTGCTGCTTTTGTACTTTACAACTACATAGTCTGATTATGCGTAGGCCTAAAGTCTTCATTTTATTCCTCATAATTACTGTACATCATGTTCAGGATATTATGAAAGGACACACACCCACAAAACAACTTTATAACAGAACGATGCGTGATTCTATTAAATGATTTCCATTCAATTCAATTAATTTAATTTTCTTCTTCCACAGAACAAAACATAATAAATGAAAAATACAACATTTAATGATCTTGAGTGCACAGTAGTTGACTGGACAATGAAAGTGCAGCTGATACACACCATCATGAACTTTGAAACGCACACATTATTAAACGGAAATACGCATTCACTATAAACTCGTGAACAGAGAACGAAAAGTGCTTTGATGACGAGTATAAGTATACGGTGCGAATGATAGATAGGAGAAGATGTGAGCCCTATATGAGTATTGTTTCGAAGCAAAATCCAGCACGTTGCACTTCGGACATAGGTGTGTTAAATATGTTTACATAACACTTACGTCCCGCTTGACCTGAGGTGCCTTGATACCTCGGTACCTTGACAAGCTATAAAAGGTAATTAGTTATGGCAAGGCCCCCTACAGGAGAACTGACGTCATTACTAATAGGCGGGCCTGGGTAATTGACCGCTTGACCTAAAATTATATTATCAGTATTTATTTCTGTAATACATTAAAGCGGGCGTTGGTTAAATCCCATTGTAACTTTCTGAACGTCGTTCAATATAGTTCTTGGTATCAATGTTCGGTGCTCCAGTACAATTAATATCACATAACATTAACAAGAGGTTTTAACAGCCTATTTTGGACGTGGGCGTTTGTTGCCATGGCAATGGGTTGTGTATATGCCTACGGGCAGGAGGTGGGATTGAGGGCATTGGCGCCCCATCCTCCTCCCACCCCCCACCCCATGTTATTCATGTATAGGGCATGCGTTTTGTCGTTCCGTCCTTTTGAAAGCATCCCCCTATATCTCAGGACAGTTAACGTTTCTGAATAACCCTTTCGCCGGGTTTTCGCAAGTTTTCTGATTTGGAGCCCCCGCCCCAAACACAGCTCAGTGCACTCCCACCCATCACCTCAGTTAAGGTGTCATTCCAATATCTTTTATAGGAGAGTTTTTGTTTTGTTTTTGATTAGTCGAGCATGTACAGTATGTGTGTGTGTGTGTGCGCGCGCGCGCGCGTGCGTGCGTGTGTGCGTGTGTGCGTGTGTGCGTGTGTGCAAACTGGGATTCAGAACTTAATAGAAACGAAGCAAAAATTTCAATCTCATATAGATTTCTCAAGAGTCCAAATAACGAACAGAGGGGGGGGGGGGGGAAACAGGGGTACAATATCGCGCGAATATACCCTTAATTATACCAGAGATTTCGGGAAAACGTAAGCACTCCCTCCGACCCCGAAGTTGAACGGTGGGAAACGTGAATTTCAACCCTTCTGGAAGCAGTTCCAGCTTTGTTTAATCAAGAGGTATTACTGTTTGGATTATGCATGTTATAAAATCATACAGTTGATCCTCAAAACATGAACATTGTCGTTAGTATACATTTTCTATAATCTACGACATGAAACTCATTTGTTGTCCTTGTTGTTGTTGTTGGTTGTTGGTTGTTGGTTGTTGGTTGTTGGTTGTTGTTGTTGTTGTTGATGTTGATGTTGTTGTTGTTGATGATGCTGTTGTAGTTGCGTTGTCGTTGTCGTTGTCGCATGAAGCAAATGAAAGCACTCAGCCATGCGTGAAAGTACAGTATGGCATGAATTCCATTCTTTGCTGTCGAAATTCATCGTGTAATGTTCTTTGCCAATAATTTCTTTAATGAAGCTCATTGATATCGCATTTCTCCTTTATGTCTTCTCGGATGACGAAGACATCGTCCCAACCTCTTTTTTTCTTTCTTTCTTTCTTTTTTGCATGGCACTATCGCAGGCCACCGCTGTGGGGCATCATGTGATGAGGAAGGTGTGATAACTTCCGAACGGCGGTTCCATGTTTGAATTCTGCTAGGTCCTTGAAAAAGAGATTTATTGTGTCTTGATACAATTCGTCATTCCAATCGTTCGTTATCAAAAAGGTTTGTAATTCCGAAAATGAACATCATAGATTCATTAACCAACGCGCTGAGTGTAGGAAATGAAGATAAAGAGGTTGTTTTTTTTTTTTCGGAGGTTCGTTGTTTCGAAGGTTCGTTCGGGTACGCATCTTTTCATTTTTAGATTAACAGACCTAAATATTCATTTTCGTATTTTGCCTTCGGAATGATGAACCTGTTTTCCTTTTTCGGATTACAGAGCCTTTGGATTAAAGAACCTTCGGAATAACCTTCGGGATAACGCTCGAAATGTTCGGATTGACGAACCCCTTTTCATTTTCGGATTACGAGCATCTGGATATACGGAATTGGAGTGTATCAGAATAGCGAATCTTCGAAATAACCAACCTTTTTTTCAGTTTAGGATCAACAAGCCTTCGGAAGAACGAATATCAACCATTGTGTTTGCCCACAATATTCCCATGATATATTCATTTATACTTTAACGTGACATGACTATTAAGTAATTTTCTCCCATGATACTTAAAGGTGACAAAATACGTAACTCTCCCAACATACACCCTTCCTTCCCCCGCCCACAGCAGAGAAAATGTATAGACGAAAACGGAAGAATGGTTCCGCCTTTGGAAGACAGACTGCATGACTGAAAGACAGATGACGCAGCGGGTTATTGAATAGCGGAATATTGTATCATTCTTATGAGTCATTACTTTTATGACTGTGTCATAGATGAAAGTACCTACATTGAAATCAACAATTAAGGGAAGGCAAGGTTCTTGGATGAAGGATGGGAGAGGATGAACCCGATAAAGGATATAAGAAGAGCTATGGAATTCAAGACACTTGTTTTTCAAGTGCGTTTATTTGTATCAATGCTTCAGGGCCTTCCCAGACACAACGAGACACGGCGATTTTATCTCACAGGCTTCGAATGATAAAACTTCCAGATTCTCTAAGGGAACAGCTGCGAGTTGATGTGTTGTGATAATAGATGACAAGATACTCAATTACTGATGATTTTCATCAAAACTCTGATGAACAAAGCCACGAGAAAAGAAGGCAGATTAAACACACACACAAAAAAAAAATGGGAGGGGTGTCAATAGAGATAAGATATTCTTGTCGAATTATTCGTTTCTTACAAGTCCCCACGAGATGGTGACATTCTCACACTTGTGAGGGAGACTTATACATTTTGTGGCTTGGTGTACAATATTGAAATATCTTACCGAAAAAATCCAAGAATTAGCTTTGCGTATTAGCACCGCAGAGGAAAACTGCATTACTGGCTAATTGGTATAAAATCCCATCCGAACGTACTCATTCCCGTGCGTATATGTGAACAGTGGCATGTGATACTCCATGATACATTCAGTAAAGGAGCAAAATGCTGATGATACAGTATATCGATGATTTCATTTCATTTCATTTCATTTCATTTCATCGTTTCATTTCATTTCATACCTCAATTCATTTCTCATTTACTTCATTTCCAACAAAAATATGTAAACTGCTGTATTTCTTCTAACAACTATACTACCAAACATAGGCCTACAGTACCATCATAATCCTTTTTTCCTTTTCCCCTCTTTGTACTGCAAACCCTCTTCGCCCGGCCGTCTGTCCCTTTGATAATGTGGGGTAGTGTTTATATCATATCCCAGTGGCGGATCCAGGAACTCCGTAAAGGGGGAGGGGTGCAAAAGAAGAATCTGGTGCCACTTATGCATGGCTGACAAGCAAAACAAAAAACAAAAAGGCATCAGCGCATTTTTCTTTTTATTTATTTTATTTTCAAAAAAAAAGGTAAAGGGAGGCGCCCGGTGCGCACCCCCCCCCCCCCAATATAGCTCCTATACTTGGATTCAATTGAATGCAGAAATATTGATGAACATAGGCCCTACAATAATTATTGAGGTGTGAGGAAAATTGAGCCGTCGATTCAAAACTTATAGAGGAATTGCCAAAAGTTGTCCTTTTTTCATAACACCGTCTTCAATATTGATCACTTACTACAGTTCGTAATATCCATGTAGTAGCAAATGTATAAAAAACAACAACAACAACAAAAGATATCAAGGATATTACACATCGTATAGAGGCCCCCCCCCCCCTTTCTTTTTTTGGGTGGGGGGTACATTTACCCTCCAAGTGCAAGAGAACTTTCTACATCTTGATCATAGTCACATCAGAGTAAAAACAGTTTGTAGGAAGAGGAGAAAACGAAATTAAAACCCATATGAACAATCGAATGCGTTCTTCGGAAGAAAAAAACAAACAAAACAACACCCTTCACGCTCTTTTTATTCATAATCGAAACCCTCTTTTCTTCCGAAGTGCCCGCAATAGTTCATGTAACTTAGTATGTATTAGTTAGTAGGCTAAGTATTATTTCCGTGTGTACAGGAAAAGCACAAGTCATGACGAAAATGTTTCAAGATGTAACCTTCGTGACTGAACTTTTGTTTTTATTGATACAATGTATTTATGTGTTTTCATTTCATTATGAGTCAGACAGTGAAGGTTATGAGATTATAAATTTAGTTGTCTTGCTTTGGGGATGCATAATGATGGGCTATATATAATAGGCATACTTGAAAACTCATTTTAGTCTGTCTTTCATCTATGTACTATATATACCACTAGGCACATACTGAGTATTCGGTTCTGCGTTGGTCTTCTGCACTTAAAAAAGAAAAAAAAAAGATACAACCGCTATTTGAAATATTCATTATCTTTATAAGTCCTTTTCAAATTCATTTTCTAAGTGAATTAGTGCATATGCCTTGACCCTATGTCTAGTGGGTTTGAACAGATGTGCATCATCTTTTTTTTTTTTTAGGGATTTCTTTTGTTCTGTGGCAATCATTATCATCATTAACACCCCCCTCCCCACTCCCTTTCTAAGCTTAGTAATGTTCCTGATAGAATAACACAATGTTACAACTCACTTCCGGGTTTATAACGTGGTGTGATATCAAAACACTGATGAACTGTTTTTAATTTTGAACTGAAATTGGCCGTGATAGGACTGTATTCACATCGTCTTATTCAAATCAATGTTTCATTGTTATTGCCCTGGAGAAGAAGAAGAAGAAGAAGAAGAAGAAGAAGAAGAAGAAGAAGAAGAAGAAGAAGAAGAAGAAGAAGAAGAAGAAAACACTTCTTTTGGGAGACTGCTCGTATGATATTTTGTGTAACTACACGACTGAAAGAAGGCTAGAGATAGACACAACTCATAGAGATATATACTAAGAACACTTTAGTATACATCTCTATGACACAACTACACTTCGAGTACTTTATACCTGTTGTCATAGAACTTATCTTTTATACCAGAAAACCACCCTCGTTTCCTCTAGCTTAATACCATAGAGGCTTGTAACTGTAAGTACCAATACGCAAGTGAACCTGGCATTTTTAGAAAATTGTGACCTCATCGTCTTGTCAATACTAAGTACGGTACGTGATAATCTAAATAGGCCTGGAAGTTGGCGAACAGTGTGTGGAAAAGGAAGTTTGGAAAGTGGATTCACCGGTTCTCAATGTACCACTGCACTGCACCGGCGTTGCTTACTGTACTCGATTTGCCAGCTGTGCTGTGTGCGACAATGTGACATACAGTGTGTATACCGTCGTGTCAGCTGGGAGTCTGCCATTCATGAATAGGACGTAAAAAACATAACTGCAAAGTAGATGTATGTGTACAATACTGCATGGACGTTACAGGTTGACAATTCCAAGAGGTCGTCAGAGAAATAAACTTAGTGGCTACTCTCTGAGCAAAAGTTTAGAAAGTAGTATGAGAGGTGAGAACGACTTTGAAGTTGGTTGGAGCAGCTGATTGTCAGCGGCATGTTCCTCTACATGCGCGGCCGGGGTTCCGGCTGCCCTCTCGGCCTGCAACTGCCATGCTCGCGTGTAACCTCGACCATAGACGACGGTAATGGCGGGTGCGAAAGATGGAAAATATTCGGGAAAATTTACCTCCACGATGGAAGTGTGCCTGTAATAGACTTGGAAACTTCGTCCAAACGGGGCAGAAAGAGGAGCAGAGAAGTGGTAGAGGCATCCATTACAGGATTGGAGTCAGCAATTTGGTTTAAGGTAGGCCTAGAAATAGTAGGTGTAAACACAAGTTCACAACTTAAATAATTTTGTGTTATGACATTGATTGCATGGTTGCCATATACCGATACGGTCATGAAATTCTAAAACACCATCATACATTCATATATTAAATTCGAACTCCAGGGCAATATAGCATAATTCTGTGTTTAAAGGCCTATCTGGTTGAACGATTTGGAGTGATTGTTTTCATTCATGTGGTGATAGTAATTTAATATTGCTGTTATTTTTTTATATATTATTTGATGTCATAACATATTGTTATTACTAGCATTTTTTACAGTTATAATAATGATAATAATAATGATAGTAATAATAATAGGTAAAACAATTATTATCATTATTATTATTATTATTGTTATCATCAATGTTATTATTATCATTATTATCGTTATCATTGATATTACAGTTGGTAACTACTACTTGTGATGAATGAAACACATTTAGTGTTTTGTGATGTTATTAGATGATGCTCTTAGTCTTGTTTTACTTTTTCTTTTGGAGCAACAAGTATTGTTTTGTTATTTTCTTTTCAATCATTCAGCAGTAAGATATTCAGTATTTGTTCAATGGAGAACAAGAATATGATACGATAATGGTAATGATGATGATATACAGTAGGATTGGCTAAATATAGGCATACCGGTATAAGTACAGTAATTGACAAATTATACAATGTACTTTCTGAATATTGATTTATGAAAAGTATAGTATGGTGTAGAAATTAAAGTTCTCAACACACACATACATATTTTTCACACATTTTTCTATGTCAGTATCAATATATTTTTGTTAAATTTCAAAAATATATTATCCCAAAAAATTCATCTTGAATATAAAATGTCGGTACTACAGTGTACATTGAAATACAATCATAAAACAAAAACAAATTATATCATACAACAAAAATATCATTGAATGAAATATTATCAGCATGAAAAAGAAAAAGAAAGAACTTTAATGCACACACAAACACACACACACGCACACACACACACACACACACACACATGCAGACATACATTGAGTGTTATCGGAATCCCAGTTGTTCCATGCGTTTCTAGAAGGCAAGGATTGCTGTTACCCTTCGTGGAGAGCCCATGGTGTTTTAGGGTAATGAATCATCATCAGAGATACTTTTTTTTTTCCCTCCTATGATCGGATGCCTCATACAATGGTGACGTGGGGGCAGGGAGCTTGTTTACGTGATCAGCAGGTCAGGGCAAACTTTTGCGTTTATTGTATCACCATGGTTACAAGAGGGACTAGCCTAGGAGATGCCTCCAACTTCCTAGCACTGTGCATGCACGTGCTGATTAAGGAATCAATTTCTTTGAGGGTGAAGATAACATGCTGTTGGTTGTTTTTTTTTTTTGCATTCTCAATAGGCCCCAATAGGGCTTTACAGACACACAGACAGACACACTGACACACATTCATACTGGACACAAACTAGTATTTAAAGCACAATCACTTTCTCAGGCAAGCTGGCTTGTATCCAACATCAATCATGAAGAGGAAAGTGCCCTTCATTTTCTTTCTTTTATAGATCATTGACTGCTAGTACTAAATCCAGTACCTGAGTTGGTTGGCATGTGTGGCTTGGAATGTCCCTGGATCATAGTTTGTGACCTAACCTTTTTAAAAGAGCATTGTGATGCTACAATAGATATTAACACATCATTACTTACAGTGTTTGTTATTTTTTGAAATCATGTGATCCATGATACAATACTGTAGGTGTATGTGACGTACAGTGGTAATGTGTGGCAGAGTTTTTATTATTATTTTTTTTTTCTTTTGTGGCAGATTTATTAAAATATCAGTGCAGTCAGTCTAGTTTCACTTCACAGTTCAGGTTCACACTGAGTTGGCTTAGCTAACCTCAAGGTACAACACTAGGGAACTTAGATTAATAAAGTGAATGCCAAGGGAGTTATACATTTTATGGTGCAAGTGCTTGCACTTTCATTGAAGCTCTGAATCTTGTGGTTGTAAGGTCTTACAAAGGTTGTACATTTTAAACTAGTTTAGTAGATAACTACATTGTACTTTACATTCAGACAATGTTGCTGATCTCTAGGAATAACTTTTTTTAAAAGTTTTAAACTATGATGCATGTCCACACTGACCACACAACAGCTAAAGAAGATTAGAAAAACATGAACGAGAGTCCCACTAGATGATTAAACCACAGAACCGGAAGAAATACAGTACATACATACAGTGCGCTGATTATAAACCTCATAATGCGGGACAATACAGTCTACAGTGTATACTCATGCACAGTGGTGTACTCTACACGTTGGAGGTTGACCCCGGAAGCTGGGGGATGGGGTTCATTGAAAGGTCGGAATGCTAACTTTCAAGTTTGTTGATCATCATGTTCACGCACTCCCTCAAAAACTACTGATCGGGGCTCAAGGATAAAGGTTAAACTTAGGAAATCTAACTAACTGCTGGTTTAAATCATTGACTAATCTAAATTGCTAATCTAGGTGTGTCTATGTGTAGGGCAAAACTGTTAGCTAATCACCAATCTGTAAGATTTAAAATACATTTTGTGAACCTCACTTACAAGAGCCCCTGTCACCAGCTTACTGTATTTATAAGCTGTTATTTCAGCGTACAGATATTTTCGCAAATAAGGAGGTCACAGACATTTTTGCATGATGTTACCTTTTTGAAAATTGACATCAAGGCTATCGCAAGTGCACTATTTATTATTAAAATTACCAGGTACTTTTGATATGTAGTGCATGGTGACATTTTCTAATGGTGAATTGTTAGATTCACAATCCAACAATAATTTACAAAATGCACAAAAATTCAATCCTCACAAAAATAATAGCTTATAATACATTAGTTCACTACTACTTTACTGTCACTGAGCCATCCACATTTCTGTTCACACACACCTAAAATTGAAGCTTGTGAAAAATATGTGAAATAAACCATAATGCTCGTGTGTGAACACAAAGATTGTGAACTCTAGCGATATGCATTGCAATGCATAATTGGTCCAGCTTGATTGATTGATATCTTGTTGTAGAAACGATCGTGATGATGTTTTCTTTCGTGTGTGAACAGATTTGTCAGCTTTTTAAATCCCATCTAATAGACAACTTGCCACACTATGGACCTGCATACTCATGTTCCCGAGGTGACAGTGTGGTTGCTGTGTAGGAATACTCAGGCTTGAGATTAGCACTTTATTTGCAGCCAAATCATTTTGTTTTTTCTTGCTGTTTATATACACAGTAGCCACAAAAACAAAAAACAAAAAGTTAATGATAATCGCAGGATGTAAATGCAGAAACCAATAACTGGACTGTTAGTAAATGCACAGCGTAGCGTCTGATGGCATTAGAGCTCTGTATTTGAAGCTTGCTGGGTATACTACAAATAACAAGCTGCCGAAAAATACCAACAGTGATATAATTTTTAAAAAAGAAAATATTGAACAGGAAAGTTAGAACCCTTTCACGTCTTGTGCTACAGTACTTATCATGGCACATTCACTGAGTTATGATTCTAGTGTGTATCAAAAGGTGACAAGTCTTGACACAAATTTCATCATGTTTAATACCAATACCACTCTGATGCCAAATGCGTGGTTCTGAAAAAAAAAAATGGTGGAAAGCTTGAGAGTACACCAAAGAGTGTTTTATAGATTTTTTCTCCAATAGCCAGACATAGCCAACACCAAGTAGTCATGTCTTTACAGTACTAATGTATGTGTCACGATTCTCTCTGGCTGGAATTTGCACTGTTAATGTTTTACGTTGTACTACATTGTATGTTTTGATGAGACAATATGAAGTGCTTGTTTGGTTTCATTAGGTCTTCTTCCTGTGTGCAGAATTCATTTGCTAATCAATGCCGCTTGCTTACAAACTGTAATTGCAAATGAACTGGATTGCTAGTCACTGCCCTCAGCACTTCTATCTCACTTTATCATCCTAAACATATCATACTCACTACAGAGCCATGACAGAAGAGCAGACAATATTTAGTATCATGATCTTGAGACTACCCCACCAACATAAAAGAAGAGAGACCTTTGAACTAATGATTGATGGCATCGCACAAGATATTAGGCATGAATTAGCCGGTCGTGCAAATACAGACAATGGACAGAGGTTATTGGCAAGGCATTGTGTATGATCTCGGACATGTCTGTCAAGTACATAATGTAGAACAGCAGCAACATGTTAATTGAAAGGTGACTTCCCCCTTTAATATTGCAAGGATATGTGTGTGTGTGTGTGTGTGTGTTTACACACAAAATACAAGAGGAAGTGAGCTGACAGTTTTCTACGATGCAAAGTGAGCTGGGAATTCTACCGAGATATTTGTACAGTTACAAGTACATAGAATGTACTGATATGATACCGTATTACGGACTATTATTGAGTAATGGTAATTTTTGCTCTCCTTTCAAGGATTTTGTTTTTAGAGATTTGTGGGTTCAAAAAAATAAATATGTCCTTCTACAGGTACATGTATGTCTGACTGAAAAAGAAGAATAATCTATCAATGGTCCAAAAAGGGAAATTATAAACAAGAAATCCTCATCCTCTTTCGTACATAATGTTTCCGATTATGTTGCCCTGTGAATGAAGGATGCTCTTCAAGGCTCAGTCACAAACGCCGTACGAACGATTTGTAGACAATTTCGTAAGATCTTCAGGGAATAATTTTCAAACTCAAATTTGATTAGCGATTTCAGCTGGTGAAAAATATCTTCAATGATATCCTGTACACTTCTATGTAAGAAAACTGCTACACAAAAGTTAGTTTGTGTAGCAGTGGTGTAAAAATACACATAGCAAATTGCGATACGATACCAGGAAAATTATTCCCTGATCTTCTTTAGAAGGCTGTACGAAACCAGCGTTCGTAGACTGCTCGTAAGTTCGTAGCCTGGTCGATGGTCTTGTCCAAGATTTTTTTTAACTTTGTACGAAACCCTCTCTTCGTAAGGCGTCGTATTTGTAAACATCTAACAACTACGCAAGATTTTGGAGGGTCAAGAGACAATTCTTGAAGCCTTAAATTCTTATGATGATTGTAAGAACGCCTTTAAGTTGTTCATGGAGGGCTCTTACGTCTTTTGTAAGAATGCCTTATTAACAAAGATTCGTACGGCGTTCTTACAAACAACTCTTCGAGTTTGTAAGGCGTTCGTAAGGGACTCGTAAGGCGTAGTTACACAATTTTTTCTTGCGAATTAAACAGCGTTCGTACAAAATTCGTAAGAAGGCTGTAAGAATCTGTGCCCCATCTACGAATTTCTACGAACTCCAGAATTTGTACGAATGCATCATTTGTACAAACCTTTGTGACCGTAGCTTGACTCAAAATCAATATTGGCCGATTGACCGAAAATAAACATTTCGAGTGCAACTATTCTTATAGGCTTTTGTCACAAGTAATGGTGTCAAAGAATTACACATTGTAGCTAGTCCTAAAAGAAGAAGTAGTACTGTAGTACTGTAAAAGTGGAAATTTTCACAGTGTTGAAATTTTCGCTCATTTCGCGCAACCAGAAACTAGTGCGAATATAAAAGCACGCGAAAATTTTTACCTGCCATATGTTCCTGTGCATGTCTTGATTCTGCGGATTAAAAAACACGCGAAACTCTTCTTATTCGGCCAAGCGCAAAAAATTAGTCGCGCAAAAATATCCACTTTTACAGTACTGTTTTAGTCAAATTTAGGACCTCATGATGTTGGAACAGGAGGTTATGATGTGTATTTCTTCTCTTCTTATTAAACTTTAAATAGGAATTTGATTGTATTTTAAGTTCTCCACGCTGTTGCCTAGGATTACACATGTGCTGAATACCATAACCATGAATATTGGTGCATTTGACTATCATTATATATCATTTGTGTGTGTGTGTTTGTTTGTTTAGATGAACCATTAAGTGTTAGGCTATGTAATTTTCAAAGTTTGGTCTCAATAACCTTTTTGTTTTATCCTTGTCCATATCTTACAGTCCTGATGTGCTTGTAAAATGGTGTGTGTGTGTGTGTGTGTGTGTTGGAGTTGAGGGGGGGGGGGAAGGGGGTGCACAAGTTTCCATTTTTTCCCCATTTCTGTCCTAGTATTTAACTAATGCTGGTCTCTGCTCCTTAAATGTTTGCAAATCTTTATTTACCTGTATGCCTCACACGAAGGACATTGTGTTAATTTCCCTACTGTCACTAGCAAAATAATTGGCCTTTGACACTTACCTGAGGGTTAAGTACAACTATCCAATATCTTCTTTCATAACGTGTCCCGAGCATTACCCTCAGCACACAATCCTGTTATCATTTTGTAGGACCACTTCCTGCTTTAATAAATCTTCCAGAAGGCGATGGACACACTGTTTGTTTGTTTTTTCATTTATTCTGCATTGGCAGATATTATCCTTAAGTAGTTTTCGCTAACTTATGAAACTATTTAAACCAGATTTGTCTAGCACTTGTAATGTCCCGATTAATGCTGACTCACCCCCACACACGTTGTTTGCACCCTCGATCCTTTGGGTAGCCTCCTTGCAGAGTTATAACAGTTGCCAAGTTTTCTGGAAAATCTAATTCAAAATATCTTGTTTCAACCTTGTTCGGGAGTGTGCCTGTAATATCATTTATTTCTGGCCTGTGCGCCTCTGATATCTCAGAAACAATATTAGGAGATGGAGAACCTTGGGATGGGGGTTGAGAGAGGGGTCGCAGGAATGAGGCCCAATGTGCTGCAACAGATCCGACATTTTAGATCAATTAGAGATGAAAAGCTGAGTGAGAAATCCCTCAAATCTTTAACCTGCTGCATGAAGCTTATAACAGGGTAGCAAATTATGTATGGTCAAAGAATGTGGCTCATCACCAACCAATTGTTACCAGAGAAACTTGCAGACATTAAAGGGTGTGTACAGTTCTGGTTTAGGTGAAGATTTAGCTTTTAACGTTTTGTGAGATATTCAGAAACCGCTCTATGAGATGTCAAAGAGCATGCAGGTCTAAGGGGTATCAAAAGTTTATTCGATGAAAAACGGTTTTGAAATGGCTGAGATATCCCAAAACAAGGTGAAACAAAGAGATACTAATAAAGTTGTGGCATGTCGCCTTTTATTATTAGCACTTTTTGGGATATCTCAGCCATTTGAAAACCAATTTTCATGAAATAAACGTTGAATCCTTCTTAAAATTACATGCTCTTTCATATTTCATAAGAGGCTTTTCATTATCTCACTTTGGAATGTTCAAAACATGAATCCCTACCTCAACCAGTACTATACAGTCCCTTTATTTTAAAGCTGTAAAAACTATCCCAAGAAGTGATTTGAAATTGTCATTGATTGTTCAAGAAATATATTTCAACTACCCCCTGTCTTTTTGCTGTTTCTCTTTGTGAATAAGATTACAATGAACACCAACTAAAAAAACAGAAATGAACTATCCTGGAAGTTAACCAGTGTTTGAAATACACTTCAATCCTTTGTATAGCCTGCACGCAGAGTTGAAACAGTTGCAAAGTCTTCTTCAGAATCTGATTCATAATTCTTGTTTCAATCTGATATCTTGTTCAGTATCTTGCTAATAGTATCATTTTTATTCCTGGCCTGTGCATGTTGCTGCTTACCAGGCAGCAGACACCACCACTAACCTGGAGCTAGCTCATGACAGTGCCATGATGACATTGCCATTTTTATTTTGAAGAGATACTCAATGCCTCATCTCTCTTTCCATTCTCTCTTGGCCTTTGATATTCATATTACCATAAACTTGAATCAGCCTCCAGGAAAGGTGACTGAAGAATGAAGGGAATTTGCTTTGCAGAGAGTGTACGGTAGTTATAAAGGGTGATTTTTGCTTCATTCTTTTATAAAGCCCAGCTGCTCTCTAACCGTAGCATCGCTGCAAGTTTTGCTGGGACACGGGGGGAAGTCCCTTTGAGCACCCAGTCTGTGGTTTTGGAGGGGAAAGTCTTACACTGTACAGCTTTTTACACTTGTGTTTCTTAACCCCGGACTTTCTCTGACCCAGGACTATCGTTAGTCCCGTACCAATTTTTTCAGCTTTTTACACTCGCCAATTAGTCCCGTACTATCTCTTGTCCGGGGCTAAGGAGAAAACTGACCTTTTTACACTCGTATTTCTTAGCCCTGGACTTTCCAAACCACATGAATATTCATAATTACGCTGTGTACTATACACGTACATGCACGCACCGGCAGCACTTGATTACCTCGTTTCTGATTGGTCAGTGAGGGTCGGACTTCGTCTCCGTCGCTTAGCCCAGGAATATTTTTTTGTTCTGTTTACACTCACTTGCTTGGCACCGCAATTGCGGTGCTGACCCCTGCTATTTTGCAGGGCCAGACAGTACCGTACTATCGGTGGGGCTAGCCCACTTTGGCAAAAACGAGTGTAAACAGAAAGTGGGCTAAGGATAGTCCCGTACCAACGGTGGGGCTAAGGCCC
Organism: Diadema antillarum; assembly: GCF_040938485.1. Lineage (NCBI taxonomy): Eukaryota > Metazoa > Echinodermata > Echinoidea > Diadematoida > Diadematidae > Diadema > Diadema antillarum. The sequence goes on from NW_027270960.1 coordinate 5,251,668, forward strand.
CCCCCCCCCCCCCCCCTTAGCCCCACCGTTGGTCCAAGGCTAAGCAAAAATTTACAAGTGTAAAAAGCCCTTGTATGGTGCACAGTACTTTTTCTGTGACACAGGACCTTGTCTGAATGCGTGCAGGGTAGCCCTACTGATTATACATAAAGCTTTTATAGCGTTGGGTTAGAATTTGTAGAATCTGCCCATCAACCAAAATGGACAATAAGCGTTGCACTGTACTGCTTCGCCTTTGTGCTACTGTAAAAGTGGAAATTTTCGCGGTGTTCAAATTTTCGCGCATTTCGCGCAACCAGAAACTAGCGTGAAAATAAAAGCACGCAAATATTTTTGCTTGCCATATGTGCCTGTGCGTGATGTCTTGATTCCGTGGAATTAAAAACACGCGAAACTCTTCCGACCCGGCCAAGCGCGAAAAATTAGTCACGTGAAAATATCCACTTTTACAGTAGTGTATGGGCAGTGACTCAGTATATGGAAGACAATCATAACCTGACAGCAGACCTCAAAACAGTTTTTATGTTTTGGCTAAATTGAAAGTGAAATTGGATGACCTCTGTAGCACATGAGACTGTACTTTACCACACAATTACCACATATTTCATTTGCATAATAAATCAATATCGTATGTTACATACAAATGTACACATGTACAATGTATTTGTTATATTGGACTTCCTCCTTTACACTGTCTCTTGATCAAGCAAAGTATTCGACTTGGTACAGTGTATGAATTTAAACTCACCAGTCATATTGAAGCCCAAGTACTCTCTAAAAAAAGAAAGAGTGAAAATCTTCACTCTTGAAGGAGTGAAAGGACAAGTTCACCTTCATAAACATAAGGATTGAGAAAATGCAACAATATTAGTAGAACACATCAGTGAAAGTTTGAGGAAAATTGGACAATCGATGCAAAAGTTATGAATTTTTTAAATTTTTGTGTTGGAACCGCTGGATGACGAGACTACTACAGCTTGTGAGTCATATGCGTACAACAGTATAAAGAAAATATAAAAGAGAATTCAACATATTTTCACTTTTTTCGCATAATAAAAGAGCAATTGACTTGCCTCTTTCTAAAGGCAGGGGGAATAATATTACCCATAACATTTATCGGTAACGAGTCAGGGGAATGTGTACTTTTTTCAAAAGATGGAATTTTGTGAAATTCTCTTTATATTTTCCTTATATTGTTGTACGCATGTGACATCTAAGTTATTCATACACTGCAGTAGTCTTCTCATCCAGCGGGTACTGCAAAAAAACTTCAAAAATTCATAACTTTTGAACGGATTGTCTGATTTTCCTCAAACTTTCAATGATGTGTTCTACTAATATTGCTACATTCTCTCAATCCTTATGTTTATGAAGGTGAACTTGTCCTTGAATAACAGAAAAGTGTGAGTTTCGAGTGAAATTGGAGTGAATTTTGAGTGAAAATGTTCATTTTCACTAATTTTGGAGTGACTGCAGGGATCACCCCAAAATCTTTGAGTGATCCCTGAGGCCACTCAAAAATTAGTGAAAATGAAAATTTTCACTCAAAATTCACTCCAATTTTACTTCAAACTCCCTCTTTCCTGTTATTCGCTCCTTCAAGAGTGAAGATTTTCACTCTTCTTTTTTTAGAGGGTGCATGCCTCTTTAATCTTCATTTGTGAGATTCTATGCGAATATGAATCACTACACATAGACCCCATAACAGAGCAAACCACCTCTGCAACCACCCATAAGTAGGTGGTTTAGGGATGTGCATCATCATCTAAAAATGTTCTGTGGTATCATCACCTATGCCAAAGTTTCTGAAAGTATTTTTTGGCAATAGATAGATCTGCAACTATGTCTTCATGGGGTTCTAATGCTTGATTGAAATGCCATTAAAAAGGTAATTCAAAATGCGTTTGAGCCACAAAAGGGCTTTTTACACTTGTGTTTCTTAACCCCGGACTTTCTCTGACCCAGGACTATCGTTAGTCCCGTACCAATTTTTTCAGCTTTTTACACTTGCCAATTAGTCCCGTACTATCTCTTGTCCGGGGCTAAGGAGAAAACTGACCTTTTTACACTCGTATTTCTTAGCCCCGGACTTTCCAAACCACATGAATATTCATAATTATGCTGTGTACTGTACACGTACACGCACGCACCGGCAGCACTTGACTACCTCGTTTCTGATTGGTCAGTGAGGGTCGGACTTCGTCTCCGTCGCTTAGCCCAGGATTATTTTTTCGTTCTGTTTACACTCACTTGCTTGGCACCGCAATTGCGGTGCTAACCCCTGCTATTTTGCAGGGCCAGATAGTACCGTACTATCGGTGGGGCTAGCCCACTTTGGCAAAAACGAGTGTAAACAGAAAGTGGGCTAAGGATAGTCCCGTACCAACGGTGGGGCTAAGGCCCCCCCTTAGCCCCACCGTTGGTCCGGGGCTAAGCAAAATTTTACAAGTGTAAAAAGCCCTAAATGCTTTTCTGTGAAGTTGATAAACATGGAAAGCAGTATTTAGACTGTTTATGTTGGTGTGCTTCCAGTGTCAGCTTCCAGCTATTTTCTGTAGTGGAGTTGTACTTCCCTGTGTCAAATGGTGCAAATAACACCCAAATAGCAAAATAAGCATGTTTTTGGCTAAACGTAGCATCCTGAGAAGCTTGATTTCAAGCCCGATTGTATATGTATGCCTCTTTTGAAATTAATTTTGAAATATGATCCTAATTTTACAAGTTTCATAGATTAACACTGCCTTAAACTTTCTGAACTAGATTACATCACATTTTCTGAAGTCCCTAATAGCACTAGAAGAAGCACAAACTTAACTTTCCGGCTTCACCCACTATGAATGGTGTGTGATTTGGGACCACCTCTGGAGGTAGTCCTCCACTGTGGTTCAACCATGCTCACTTTGTGGTGTGAACGGTAATGGGGCTTGGCCACAGCTTGGCCAAGCAGTTTGAAATATCCCCTTATATCATAAAGGGATTATTCATTGTCTTGCAGGTGGCATACTCAATCACGTGTGCCTTTCGTTTTGTTTATGGTACATAAAGTATGTCACTTCTTCTTCTTGCTTGTGGTCTTTCTGATCTAACTCATGTCCTGTGTGGTGATGGCTACATCTTTCATCCAGGACCTGGCAGCGGGAGTGAGGCTATAGAGGGCAGTCCATCCTCCTGCCAGGCAATGATTGATCAGTCTTCTTAGTCCATGGGCCAAGACCCGAAAAAATGGGTTATTGGTACCACCTGAGGTGGCAAAACCTTTTTGGTGTCATTTTGTTTGTCGGGCATAGATGTGCTTATCAAGCTATGATACTAGCATTTCCAAATGAGTAGCTTAGTCATAATAAATGAATTTTTAACCAAGTTGGTCTCGTTTTTATATCCCTATACTTCTGAATCGAAACTAAACCGCTATACAAAGAAGAGCACTGCCTTCTATATGTCCACAGGTGTTCTGTTGTAAATGCCGTGCACTTAGTCCTTATTCAAGGCAGCGAAGGGAATATCCAAAGGGTTATGATGTCCACAGCTGTCACGCGGTGTGCTTAGTCTTTATCTAGACCAATGTACCGTTATCATATCTAAAGTTCCCAATAAAAGGGATTATCTATACTGTTTTATACCACCCTCTCAACAAATACAGCAGTTTTAAACAAAAATCACTCCGTTCATTTACAATAATGTATTGTAGTGTACCGGTACATTGTTTTTGCATTATCTTTCATTGTTGGATGGAAGTAAAGCGACATTGGCGTGGTATTAGCGTCGTCACCGTAGCGTTTTCACCGGAAAATGATAAATAATTGAAAAATACGGTAAAATTCACGAGGAATTGCTTTTTTGTTGTTGTTGTTGTTTTTAGATAAAGGGATATACACTGCATTATAAGCTTTGGATATTCGATTCGCCGTCTTGAATATTAGACTCAGCGCTGTGGACATCATAACCCTTTTATATTCCCTTCGCTGCCTTGAATAAAGACTAAGCGCACCGCGTTTACAACATAACACCTGTGAACATACAGAAGACAGTGCTCTTCTTTGTATAGCGGTTGGTCTCGATTCAGAAGTATAGGGATATAACAACGAGACCAAATAGGTTTAAAATTCATTTATTATGACTAAGCTACCATACTCATTTGGAAATGCTATCATAGCTTGATGAGCACATCTATGCCCGACAAACAAAATGACACCAAAAAGGTATTGCCACCTCAGGTGGTACCTATATTTGGCCTGGCCCATGGACTATCTACCAAGGGTTACGGAAGTTAGACTTGTCCTGCAACCCGATTTCTTAATGTAAACTTACACACAATATTGCAGGGTCAGAGCCTTTGGTGGAAATGATATCGAAATGTGCCCTAGTCCCACTGCAAAGGAAATGCCTGTGTGTATGATTTATCGTAGATATGGGCATTTCCGTTAAAACCATGCGTGTGGTAAGAATAGGGCACAATCATATACATTTAGTTCTATCCAATTTTCTTTGGTACTAGATAAAGAAAGACAAAGTTTTATTGATGAAGTACCTTGGTGCATTCATCCAAAATAGTGTACAACCACCATTAACCCGTTCCATACGGGAACCTGAAGGCCTGTGTATTAAGTCTATGGGGATTTCAGAATTCAGTATCGTATGGGTTAAAATTCACACCATTTCTTTTTTTGTTAGTGGTGAATGGGGATATTTGTGTCATATACATTGTATGTCTAGCAAAGATGCATAAAATGCAGAAAAATATTAGTCATGTATCTAGATATACTGTGGGCAACATGAGATTTAGTGATAATGTTTATCTGATCTTCCGTGTTTGCATTACAATTAGCGTAAGGCATTATTCTAGTGGTACTGGATAGTAATTGAAAGAATACCAGTGTCGTATGACAGTTTTGATTCCTCTTTGATGAATCATTGCTACATGTAGGCCATACTCTGAGCTTATGAAATTGTGCTATTATTACCTCAGCCAAGGAAGAAGGTTATGTTTTCATCGGTATTGGTAGGGAGGTGGCCACCTCCCTGGTAAGTGGTATTGGTTTGTTTGTTAGTTTGTTTGCATTCTGTCTGTCTGTGTGCAAAATAACTCCAAAACAGCGTTTTGCACTAATCACGTTTCAAAAGCCTGATTTTGGCCCCCAAAATGGAAGCATAAATGCACCCTTTGTTATGTTGTGTTGAAGGAATCCGCTCCTCAGAGGTATGTAAAATCTTGTTTTCCCCATTAAGGTGATTAACAAAATCAAATTACAATATATACACATAAAGTTTAGATAAGATGCTATACATGCATTGCTGACAGTTTTTAACAACTCACATTATTTTTTTTTCTGCAACATAAAATTAAGTTTATTCATTATGAAAGTATGCTGTCACTTGGTGGTCTTCAGTTTTTGTTTTTGTATGAAGTTTGTCTGTTTGGCAGTCCCCGTGATCTGTAAGGCCATATTTCAATGTTTTTTTTGTACCTGAAATTTAAGATGATACTGGAGTTACGACTTCATAAGACTTACGAGGAAGTGTCTTTTCCTGCATGGTTCTTAAATACAATTATGTCACCATATGGTCAAGACATTGTCCATATAAGGAAACCAGCCACAATTTGTAATTGTGAAAACAACAACAGCAATAAAGCTGCACTTAAAGTTCAGTTTGTGTGTGTGTGTGGGGGGGGGGGGGGGGGAGGAGGGTGCAATGTTGAGAACTATAAATAAACCTGCCCGGCATTGTGAGGGATGCCAAATTTAGCAGGCTTTCAAAGAACATACGCATGCTGGCAAGTTTCGGGACATTACTACTCTTGCGGTCTCTGCTGGCAACAATGCCAAAGCCATCTCGTGTATGATTAGCCAGTTTAGAATGACGGTGGGAAACATGACAATTCTTTGTAGAATTTAAAGACATTGATTACACGCAAGCTTGTTTTTTATAGCTATAGAAGGATCAGGAAAGGATGAGAAAGTGAAAAATGAAAAAAAAATAATACTGTTCTACCATTTTTGTTTATGTATGATGGCCTGTGTTTACATTGGCTGCGGAAAACTCTTGTTTTTCCCCCCTCTGAAGCTGCAAGGCAACTACTGTGAAAAATCATTGGAAAAACAAAAAGTTACAAATCATTTCCGACTTCAACTTAAAAAAAATAATAAAAAAATGTGCCAGTCCTCTGCATTTTGTTTCATTGCTGAAATTCTGTCTTGTTCAACATCTGACTCTCCTTTTGTGATATTTAGGTCCATACAATGTAAAAGTGTTTACTAAGTGTTTACTTTTAGTTTAACGTCATGTATCTGTGTGGGTTTTTTTTTTCCTATAATAATTCCATGCATTGCTACAAAAAAGTAGGGTATGCACACCACTTCCCCCCTAGAAAAAAACAAAAACAAAAAAAAAAACTTTAAAGGGTCGAGGGTTCGCAAACTCCTACTTCTTTCTCTGTAAGGGTAGACGTTGGATTGATACACTCAGGACTACGGTTTGTGGGCATGCACAGGGGTTCCAGTTTTCAGGCAAAAGCCTGAATTCGGTCCCTGGCAGTTTCAAAGTTCAGGCTTTTTGTTTCATGTACAAAGGAGCTTCATGTGGATGTATTTCAGGGCTCTCTCTTTCATTCCAACGGGCATCTCTGCATGTATATATGTGGTTTTGTGTTTTTTTTTTGTGAAGGAGGTGGAGAATATTGCATTCTGATTCAAAAATTACATTATTAGCCTGTTTCAACCTCTGAAACTGCTATTTTCTCCATATATGGTGCTTTGGTGTTATATTTTATTTTAATCATTCTATTTTATCTGGATGCTTGGTAGAGTCCAAAAATTCTTTAGTTTAACAGTCATGCTTTTGAATTTGGACTATAGACTGAGCAGATTTATAAATTTGTATAACTCTTTATGTGCCATGGTGGAAACCACCTGTGTGCCACATTATTCTGAGGCACCAATGATGGCGGGCTTTGGAAAAATATTCTGTTTTTCAAATCCATGTAACTTTTTTAGATTTCTGTTCAGCTGGAGACGTAATGAACAAAGTTGTAGAAAAAATTCCAAGCTTTGTTCGGATGTATATTATATGGCAAATCTGTTTTTGCTTTTCTTTGAAATGACCAGGAATTATTTATTGTAAAGAGGCATGCATTTTGCACACAAAATAGTAAAAGAAACTTAGAATTTACACACAAATTCAGTAGGGAACATCACTTGTTAGTCAATCACCACATAAAATGCAAGCTATATGTGAGAGGAACAAAATCGCTAGACACGCTTTCATTGTACAGTAGCGTTTGGCAATTTATCGATAGGTTTGGGCGGGTTGGTGCGTTTTAGCAGAATATATGCGAAGTTGGCACGCCGTCAACTGAGTCGGGAGTGCGAACGCGGCACATGAAGAGTTAAGGATGAATTAGATTTAATTGAATTTTGTGATGGTGTACTTATACTGTCTGCTGCTCAAGCAAAGTGCAGATGTAGCCTTTATCACTTTTGCAAATGTGCATTGAATATGAAAAGATCCCCCCCCCCCCAGCCTGCTGACCCTCAGTGCACTTTGAGTGCAGTCGACAGAGCATCACATAGAGTAGTATGCACTGTCCCAATTTTCTGGTACAGAAAGGATTAACAATTAGCAGTAATAAATGTTGATGTACAGTTAATGCTGAAAAGCATCTTTACTGCTGGTTAGTACTATACTTTTATAGGATCATACCTTTTGCACTTAGAAAAATTATAGGGGTGGGATCTTCTTTTTCAATTACAGCTATAAGCTATGATGTGAACAGTTTAATATCTAGGTGCTTTGCATACAATCACACTGATTGGAAATTTGCCAGGCTTTGCACGTGGTCCAGTGATCCACACTATAATTTGCTCTCAGAACAACAATGGATGTGGTGCCTTTTCACCAGTATTTCCACATAGGTGATCATATCAGCCTGTAAACAGTTATTACTGCCTGTTCTGATCTGTTTGCAAATATGTGGTATGTCGGTGTGCAGTTCCTTTATCATGAGCCACAATACCAATTCATATTGAGGCATTCCAAACCTAAGTGGTTTTAGTGATTGGCTGGTAGAAAATCAACAACAAACATGGAAATTCTTCTCCATGAGATTGGACTTTGATTTTGCCCACGTTATTTGTTGCCAGGTGAGGCAAGCCTTCAATGCTAGCCTCTATCAAAGTGCATAGATGACTATGGCAGTGTAGGTGAAGTGAGTAGAGGTTTGTCAGTCAAGATGGTGTCAACCCACCAGCGAGGAGCAAGCCTCGGCAATAGGGCTTTTGGTTTGCAAGTTTCATGTTTTGATAGGGGGTATTGAAACACGTTTCAAACATGGAAAAAATTATAACGCAGCCAGTGTCTCACATATATGTGACCCGCTACAACAAAAGCATCCGAAAGTCGGGGGAGGATGATTTTCTGAAAATGACATAACATTATTCCCTTACTTTTCCACTTTGATTTCATATTAACACGACTCATAAAAGCACTCGGTTGTGGAGATATTGGTGATATTATGAGACCATGTCGAGTGTTTTTAATAGGAAATCAGCATTTCAAGAAAACCACCTTCGAAGTTTTCTTTCCGACACAATCGTGATCAACAGGAGGTACACGTAAGACAGTTTTCACTTCTTGACAATAGAAGGTCTGCTCGTAGCAACCTCCGCAATGTTTATTGAAGCTTAGTGCCAGCGGTCTACGCATGACCATTTAGTAACCAGGGTGCCATGCACTGACCAATAAGATCACTCCCTCGTTGCTAGGGGCGGAGTCTATATGCGGCGCTAAATCCAGATCTTCTGACACGTTTCTGTTCCATTGAAAGTCAGAAAATCATGGCCCAGAAAAACTGTAATTTCTTGCCTTTCCTCTGATCATGTGTAGCTTTGAAATTTCGGCAGATGATACGTAAAATTGTAGATGATACATTAGACTACAAAATTATGCTAAAAACAGAAATCTGATCGCTTTGACCGATTTTGGTGATCTGACTTCAAACTCAATTTTCTCGGCTTAGCCGTCAGCGACTTTAGGATCCTTTTGTTATGGCTATAGTCACATATCCTCTTCCAAGTATCTGACATTGTTACTGCCATGAATTGTAATCACATCTCCTGAATATGACTATTATCAGGGAGGCTGGAGAAAGCCATGCACATGTAACCCCCTATCGAATAATTACAAAGTCATCATCAGACACTTCACCCGGTGAAATAAGCCATCTCATCGTCACACTTTGTAGAAACACGTCATTTGCCATAACAGGCATGTGAGGTTATATGTTCATTGAGATCTGAGATTAGCACCTGTGATGTAATGATTATTCATGCAATCTGTCATAGACAGTGCTTGACAAGACATTCACCTTACAGCAACAGAGTGTTCGATAAAACCTAGTATTTGGTGTCAGTAATAGAGTCTGGTCGTGAATGCATTCAGTACAAAGCAATGAAATGGATGCTTGCTGCAACAAACATACAATGTATGTACATAATGCTGGACTGACATCTATGTGCAAAACATAAGAAGGTAAAATAATGAATGTTAATAAATTCAGCTGAATGGTCTGATATTAGTTAGAACAACAGTCCCTAAAATTCTATTGAACACTGTGTTTGATATCAATTCTTGTCTTAAAGTGATACCACTTGGACTGACCAAACTGTCACATTTTGGTGCGATGCCTCACAGTCACTTTGTAGTGAATCATAGATCTTTCTGAAAACAGTCATTAAACTGGAGACGATGACTTCTCAAATATGATATGAATCTGTGTAGTGACAAAAAAAAAATCCTGAGTACCAAAAATAGGAGAGAAGTGAGAGAGTGTCATGTGACTATTAAAATGTATTAGGCTATTATACATTGTAGCAGAATGTCAAGGCTAACCATTTCAAGTGTCATGATTTTTTTTTTCACATATGCATGCAAAGCTGACAAGAAGTACACACCATACAACACAAGAGGATTGATTGTCACATGATCATGATCCAGGGTTGTTCTTGTTGTTGTTGTTGTTTTTTGCCAAAAGGCTGCTTTTTTGTCATAATTCAATTGTATTCTTTACAATCATAAATCCTTGTCTGAATAACCACCTGTCGATTTCACTGAAATATTCACTCAAGTTTTGCATACAAGTGTGACACCATGGGGCTGCAACATGGCTCCAGTTGGATGACTTTTCTTTAGTTCTATATACATTGTGATGTACAGGGAAAACCCTGTTTGAGCTTGCATTACTACGTGAAGCTTCCGGCTCCATGCCTACAGTGTACTACAAGGTACTGCTTTACCATAACAAGTTAAAATCAGTGGTCCTGGCAGCCATGTTGTAATGGATTTTTCCCATATTCTCTAATTTTCTTCTGAAGTTCTTGATTTTTTCAGTGGAAAGAAAGAAGGTCTGTACTAACCCGTTGAGGACAATTTTATTTTGTTACAACATGCATTTCCCATAGACACCTGCTCAAGTATACTCGGCACTCATCCTCAACGGGTTATAGACAATGTCACTTTTGTGCACAAATGATATTGTGCCCATTGATGTGAATCTGGATCAGTTACAAGATATGTCATGGGAGGATTAGCAAAGGATATAGTCATTGATGTTACATAGTCTGTAGAAGATCAGATTGAGACATGACAAATATCTAACTCATCAAGCTGCTAAATGTGAGGATAGATTTTACACAACCCAATTTAAGTGTCAGAACTTATTACTGTTGTGCATACCAGGACTTGAACAATGTTCTCACTTTGGATTAGCTTTAATACATGTAGGACTTGTGTTACAGTCACTTTTATTGAAAAATCAGCTCGTAGACTCAGAGAGTTCAATAGAAAATGAAATGAAAGTAAAAATAGCTGAAGATTAACTACTGTTCATGTATCATGTAAGGAAAAAAAAGATTGAGCCTTCTCTTTTTTGCTGAAACAATGTACAGGCATTGTATATAATATATAATGTACCCAGGTATGTTTTTTTCTTTATAGGCAATAAATTTGCATTACTGTCCTAATGCAAATGAAGAGCTTGCAGTTCTGTGGTCTGAGAAAGATCCAAAGATAGCTACTATGTGTATTGTGTCACAGCACTGAGACAGTGACACTCAAATTGGTTTTAGGTCACTCGTCGAGGAGAATTTATTAATCTTCTTTTATACATGTACGTGTTACAATATGATGCATGTGGCATGACATCTGACCTTAGTCAGGGTACACATTTACAGGTGCCTCATACAATCTGAGAAGCTTGTGTTTTTTAATGACATAGCACTTTTTTACCTTAATTCCTTTACTTTAATTTTTTACCCTGTAATCCATGACAGTTCTGTTTGTGATGCACTGGGCCACATTGTTTTCCGTGGAAGATTATAGCATGTTGAGTCCGCTATTATTGCATAGAGCCCTTTAGTCATATCATTCTGATCAGCATACAGTCATGCGATTGTCTGGAAAGATGACGTAATATATCCCTGTAAATCTGTTACACTCCCTGAAACAAAGAATCTTCGCTGGCCTCACCCAAATGCAGCTGTTACCAGTAAATTTACTTGAATAGGGCGTATAGCTGACGTACAAGACGAATCACAATACTGGTTTGTGCAACAGGCATGCAACCCAATCATACTTTCAAGTGGCTGCCTGGGGAACATTTCGGGTTTTATGGACACGACATTGAAAAACATTTGATCATGGTGATGATGCATTGATTGATTTACTTTGTGAAATTAAAGGATGTGTACAGTTCTGGTGGAGGCAAGGATTTAGCTTTTAACGTTTTGCGAGATATTCAGAAACCACTCTATGAGATGTCAAAGAGCATGCAATTCCAAGGGGTATCAAAAGTTTGTTTGATGAAAATCGGTTTTGAAATGGCTGAGATATCCAAAAACAAGGTGAAACAAAGAGATACTAATAAAGTTGTGGCCTGTCACCTTTTATTATTATTACTTTTTTGGATATCTCAGCCATTTGGAAACCATTTTTCATCAAATAAACGTTGAATCCTTCTTAAAATTACATGCTCTTTCATATTTTATAAGGACTGTTCAAAACATGAATCCCTCACCTCAACCAGTACTGTACAGTCCCTTTAAAAGATATATTTGTATCCTGAATGTATGGAATATATGATATATATTTGTATTACGAATATATGGAATATTTAATGTTTTGTCGTGCCAGTCATTTCCAAAGGAGAGTTTGTCTTTAGTCTTTGGTTGTTGTTTTTATCTGCTTTTTTGACAATCTGTCTCTCTACAAAAACATTTTTTTTTTTCACTCAGATGTTGTAGTGCCAGCGGCTTGGCTGTAACAGTTATTCCCCTTGAATTTAGAGAGAGGGGCTTTCCAATGTAGGATTGATTGGGAAGGGGAATGCCCCTCGTCAAATTTCTTTTACAAGTATGCCCTATATTCTTTATGATTTTATCATCCATAAAATCATGCATAAAAGTTTAACCATCACCCCAAAAAGGCAGTTCAAGCTACCGTACTGTTTACCATTCATCTTTCAGTCACAGTTTATCATCCGAAAGATTGTAATTCCGAAGGTCAAAAAAAATTTTAAAAGGTTTATTGTTCTGAAGGCTTGTTATTTCATAAGAACGCAACTTCTTTTCACTTTTAGATTAATAATAATAAACCTTATTTCATTGTCAGATAAAGAAACCTTCAGAATAATGAACCTTATTTCATTTTTTGATTGAACCATCAGAATAGTGAACCTTTAAATCTTATTTTTGGAGCAATGAACCTTATTTTCATGCATGCCACTATTAAAGTCATGAAACAGGAATCAAAAGTAAAAGCAGATATACGTATAAATATTAAACTTTTTTAAAAAAGCTCTTGTGATTGTCTAGGCCATGTGTAACTGTGCACATTTTTCCCTGAATCATTGGACGTAAGTGCATGGATGGGTATGGTAGCTTGCAGTCCCCTGAACCTCCAAGCAGGAAATCAAAATATAGCAGGCAGTAACCAAAATAACTTGTCACTGATTCTGGAATATGTTCAATGACTTCGAAACTTAAATCAGCACACCTCAGTTTGTATACAATGTGCAGCAGGTGTAATGCAAATGGTTTATATTCGCAAATAAAGGTAATAACTTGCAAAAATATTGCATCCTATCACCCAAATGCACTTTATATTGTCCCCAAAGTGGTAATATACTATCTTTTCTCATGAAAAAAAAAAAGATGTTACTTATAATATAGATCACATTCTGTCACTGGTTCTTGATCGCAAATTCAACCACTAGAAGGCAAAAACTTTTTACAAGTCCCAATTTTTTTTGAACATCTTACTAACAAAACATTGCACATGGTTCTTTCTGTTTGTCATGTACGAAATGTCCCACTGCAAGTGCATGTAGGCCTATGAGTTAGGATGTAGACATCTTGAAAGAGAAGTTTCCTAATCAAGCAAATGAGTTCTGCCCCTCCTCTACCCTCTTTAAAACTCTCAGCAGTAACAGTGTCAATCTTGAATTAACAGCTGGTGCTGTCATTGACTACATTCTAATTTTACGTACTGGCTCACCTCTCCCGTAATGTATTTTGTTAACGATGCTAGTAATGAAACATTTGTCGTACATTAGCAAGAAATAGAATTGTTTGTTCTGTGTAATTGAGACCCCAAAAAGGCTTTAAGTCTTCCAATAAGATATCCCAAGAGGTACATAGATGCCCCCTTGTGTTTTCTTCCTCTGTAGCTCAGTAAGGCCGACTATTTTTAGGAAGCTCATTACAGCAGACAGGTTGCGGACAACCTTCTGTTAATTAAGATCTGTGACTCGATGAGGTTTCTTTTTTTTTCTGGATTTGTTCCTTCTTTCTTGTTTTCTTGATGGTGAAGAGGAATTAGTCAGGAAACATACCCCTCAACTCCCCCTAGGAGTCCAGCAGGCACCTCTGGTTGGGGGGGGGGGGGGGGGAGGGGAGCATTTGAAAAAAAAAAGGAACAGAAAGAACGAAAAAAAAGATGATGTTAAACCTACTTTTGCCCAACTCTTCGACAGAGGTAGTTAATCAGATATGACAGCTCCGTGTTCTTACGTCAGCCATTTTTTTTTTAAATACATTCCCTGTGAGGTTGTAAGTTCTAGAGATTTTGAACAGTTGCCCCTTAGGTTCTATTGGCAAGGGGGTACCCTTAGGTTTCCCCACCCAAGTTGATTAATATCTCATTCAAATTCATTGTAGAGCAAATGTTCATGTTCGAGGCATTTTCCTTTAATACTTGCTTTTTCTCCTGCTTCAAAGTTGTCTATTGAGAACTTTTATTTCTGTGATAGATACATACTATTTTGCATAACATAATTCAGATTCCAGTTAGATTCAGATTCATTTATTGTCCATTTAACCCGTTGAGGACGAGTCCCGAGTATACTCGGGCAGGGGTCTATGGGAAATGAGTGTTGTAGCAAGATCAAACCGTCCTCAACGGGTTAAGAAATTCTTTTTGTTGGCAGTGACATAAAGGAATATCTGTACATAATGTTACATACATACATACATACATACATATCGTGTACATATGCATATACAATTTTCAATTGTATCTCTCTGATCAATTTCACGCCTGTTGAGTTTAGGGCATGACAAAATGTAGACAAGTTGTGATATCATTATAACATCCTCGCTGTAAGACACTCATCTCAGTTTTGTGAAATCACTGAAAAATGTGTACTTCATTCAGCATGTAGATGTGTGATCCACTATTAAGAGTTTGAATTCTTCATATGATTGTCAGTGAACATGGTTATGGACAAGTGTAACCAAAAGAAAATTAGGTCTGTAAGAAGAAATTCACATATTCTTATCCTTCACGAAAGTTCATGAATTCCCTTGACCTGTCAGTGAAATATAAAATATAATATCAGGGTAAATATTTTCACCATGCCTGCTAGACAAGCTATCATGTTGGATGTTTTTTGAGTTCCTAAAATAATGAAAGTTTTTAAAACCAGTTATGTTTTCTTAATGTGTATTCCAGTATTGTGACAAAACAAGTCATTTTTTTATCAATATGGTGACCCCGTCTGGAGAAGCAGCTCATGGAATTGACCAATACTTACGATAAAAATTCATAGTGTGTAATTGGATTGTATGATTTTCTTATGTTTTCAATCAATCTTTTGTATTCACAGAATCCATATTTTTATTTTTTTTTTTGGGGGGGGAGGGGATTCCCCTGAAATGTTAGAGGTGAGCACACAACTCTACTTTGCAGTAAAAAAAAAAAGGCTAAATAAAAAAATGAATACTAAGATGAGTGAAGCACGATGACGAGCAGACATATTGAGGTCTGCTGAAAACGCTACGCAGTGGAATTTACAGATTATAACAAATCATTCACCGACTGCCTCAGTGAATCTTCCATAGCCACTCTGTCTGTGACCGGTTTGACGAATATGAGCCCCGTGGCCTAACTGTCTCCGGATATGTCTGTGAATGTGATGGTGTGCATTACAAACTGTAAGAAATTTAGAAGTGTTTTCCAGCCAATACCCTATTATGTGCAATTAACACTTTGTATACAGACGAGTGCTTCACATTTCATAGTCTGACAGCCAATTTGTCTGTACCCATGTAGTCTGTTTACCCATATAGAATAAACAACATTTATTTAGACTGTTTATTAATTCCTTCCTTTGAAATTCTTTGTCTGTTTGTCTTGCTGCGTGTATGGTAGTCTATACATACATACATACATACATGCATGCATACGTATGAGGTTCACGGCATATAGGCAGACAGACAGTTCCTTTTTGGCAAGGCATTTAGTCCTCAGCGTTACATCTTTCAGAGGAGTTGTAAAGGTACCAGTACTGTGTGTATGAGAGAGAGTTCCATGTCATTTGCTTGGGACTGCGACAGTTGCTCCCATGAAATATCTGCATGCTGAGCCAAGCATAGATTCTATCCACAAACATAACCCTAACTCCAATCCTAATCTTCACATCAAACTATGTAAACCTAAAACCCTATCACAACCCAAACCTAAAGTCCTTGGAGAACACAGGACCAGAGCAATTGTCACAGGAGCAAATGTAGAGTCACCATAAGAGAGTCATACCCTGTGCCCGCGAACTTGTTGAGGATGAGCCGATTTCACTAATTTGATGTGCATTTCCCATCCACACCTGACTGAGTACACTTGGTACTAGTCTTCAACGGGTTGAGGACCTAATTTCAAAGAGTAGGAAGATATCCCTGTAAAGTGGTCAGAGACACAAATACCAGCTGATTTACTCAGATGGTGAGGCCTCAAGGTGATAGTCACATAGTTGACTACTGCTGCCCTGCCAGACTAGGAGATTACCAAAGGTGTAATAATGCTAATAATGATTGAACATAATAATAATTATAATGATGATAATGTTAATGATAACCATAGTGATAATAATATACAGTAAAGTGATAATAATAAGATAGTAATGATAGTTATCTATGATAGTCAGGGCTCGACGCTAACTTTCTCTGAAATCTTTAAATTTGCATTTGTGTGTTTGTGTTTAAAGAAACCTATCAATTCATTTTGAGTAGTGGGTGCCCACTCGGGCCATCAAACATAACCTTTTGGAAGTTTGGTGTCCAAAATCAATTTTCTGTGGCCACAGGTGGCTGCCAATGTTTTGCGCTGTAATGGTGATAATGGTAATGATTACAATGATTTTTTTTTAATGATAATAGTAATGATCAAGATGATAATGATGATAATAATCGTGATGATTATGATAACAAAACAGTAATGACTTGGTCTTCATAGATTGGATTTTACAATTTTTAAATTTCATAACTGGGACTCGATTTCATTTCTTGAGGACGGATGATTGAAGTGAATTGCAATTTTTCCGAGTTACGTCAACAAGGGCAGAAATTGTCATCACTCCTGCAGGACATACATGTACACCTGACTACTTCTTTTTCACATTCAACCCAGAAAAGAACAGTCATTGTGTGTTGTCATTACCGGGAATTCCCTTTCTGAAGTGGAACTAGGAATTGAATAAGGAAATGGTGACCACCACCTGGCCATGTGAGACCACAATCTGAGTGGACTGACAACAGGTTTCTACTATTTCAATATGATGGTACGTGGTAGAAAGATGGTGGTCAGTGGCAGAAACATGAGGAAACAAAATAATGTATTATCAATGAGTTAGGTGACATGTTCTACATTTGAAGAGAATCAATAGGGAAGAGATAGTAAAATGTTAACCAAGATAGAATTTACCATTTCCACCACTTCACTGAACTTTGCTTGTTAATCTAGGGGGGAAAATCCTGTCACACTAGTGTAGAGCTTGTTTATTATGTGCTTGGAAAAGTAATCATGGTATTAGTCTGAATACACGATTAGTCTTTTTTCTACTTATTTTTTTTCTTTTTTAGTCAAATCATAAATTTAGCCAAATTCTGGTTCTGATGTGTAAAACAATGGAGGTTTGTTCAATTCTTAGTGTGAACTTTTTAGATGTGACAGTCTATTCATGTGGAAGTTGCAAAGACATCCCCACGATGTCTTCCAATAGTTGTATAGATGTCTCCAAAACATCTCCACAGGGTCATTAGTGGGTCTCTGCAAGGTAGCAGAGATGTCTTAGAGACCTCATTGGACAAAATTAGTCTTTGCCACTTGGCCATTACTGAGAAAACATCAGGCAGATGTCTCCAAGACCAGCTGGCAACTGGAAAAGTCTCTGAAAAGAAAGTGAAGATGTTTGATTCTCTTGCGACTCCCAGGAGAGAAGGCCAGTCTCAAGGGGGCGTCATAGAGATGTCACAGAGACGACTCTGCAACCACTCTGCAACAAGACTAGAGCTGCCACCAGGTCACCACGTGGTCTCCGAGCCAATGAGAAACCCACACTAAAGAAACATGTTTTCAAACTGTGTTCAAAAACACACAATTTCTGTGTAAGTGTGAAACCCCTTTGCTAAAAACTTATAAAGCTACTGCCATACCATATTGACGAGGAAGTAAGGCCTTCATTGTGATTAAGCAGTTGTCCCAAATAAAAAGACGCTAGAAATTAAGCTATCTATACGGTACAAAGTTCAGTACATTTTGCCCCAGCTTGCATTATACCATATCTTGTTCCCCCTTCAATATTGCTAGCAAGCACAGACTGTGGAATGTAATAATGTATCTGCATTCATAGAACATTATTCATGGCTAAATAAATATTGAATGATAATCAGACAGTATGTGTATATTAGGAATTGAGATTGGGACATTATTGCAATAAAGCAAAAGGATAGAAATTGTCAAAATTATATAGACCAATACGAACTATGATATGGCAAGATGTGAGGCAACAATATATCATCAAGATCAACTCACTATTTGCATATATTGACGGTTCAAGAACCATTTTGCAAAAATTTGGAAAACTTCACAAACAATTTTTAATAAATTCCATTATTTTTATCTGATTTTGATCAAATTTCCACTGTTGATGTAAGAAGTAGCAAAACTCTGACAACGATTTGTATATCTTCCATTATTTTTTATATCCAATATTGAACAAATTTTCACTGTTGTGCTGGTAAAATCGCACTCTTTCTTTACTAACTAACTTTTAGCTGATCCCGAATTTCCCTTTAAACCATCCCCACTTTCACTCTCTGTACATATAGAAAGAAAAGTTGTACTCATGGTGCATTGAATAGATGAATGTTGTTTCGTGGTTTTGCCAACCACCAGAATCCCCAAAGGTCACCCAAGAGGATATTCCCACTGGTTATACAACCTTTTGGACAATGCTGTGTGGATCCATAGCTTCTAATTTTGCTCTGCAACAGTTCCTGTTTCACTTGTTAATCAGTCACATCTTATATCTGACTCCTTTGACAAGCAAGGAGCCTAAATGGGCACTTCCTTCTGATAAGACTGTATCAGATCAGGAAAAATAGATGCATTTATTGTGCACAATTAAACACTGTTTGTAATGTGGAATGACTGGAAGTTCTAGTGCTCTTTGAAATGAAGCTCACTAATCAGTCAGAAGAACTGGAAATAATTTTTATGCCTCCGCCACGAAGTGGTGCCGGAGGCATTATGTTTTCGGGTTGTCCGTCCGTCCGTCCGTCCGTCCGTCCGTCCTTCCGTCCGTCCGTGATGAATTTTGTGGACAGGGTAACTACCAAAACCTTTTGAGGTATCCTAATGACACTTGGCATGTATGTGTATTAGGGGGTGAAGTTGTGCCTATCAACTTTTGGGTGCACATGCTCAAGGTCAAAGGTCAAAAGGTCAAGGTCAAATGCTTAAAATTTTACCATTTCCCCCATATCTATGCAATGCCTGAAGATATTTTCTTGAAACTTAGTGTATACATGTACTACCCAATTAAAATTCTCTGGTGAAAGTTTGGGGTCATGAGGTCAAAAGGTCAAAGGTCAAAAGGTCAAGTGAAATTTTAAATTTTCACCTTTTTCTCTGTATCTTGGAAATTGTTCAAGGTATCTTCATGGAACATAGTATATATATATATGCATCTACTGACTGGCAGTGGTTATCTAGGGAATTTAGGGTTCATGGGGTCAAAGGTCAGGGGTCAAAGGTCAAGGGCAATACTTCAAAATTTTACTATTTTCCTTATATTTATGCAATGCCAGCAGGACTTTTTTTTTTTTAACTTGATGTATGCATGTATAACCCAATAGAGATTCTCTGAGATTTTTTTTTTGCCAAGAAGGTCAAAGGTCAAAAGGTCAAAGATCAAGTGAAAGTGCTGAACTTAATTCTTTCTCCATATCTCGGAAGTGGCTCAAGTTATCTTGAAACTTAGAACATGCTGAATTTATGTATGTTCTGCCTGACAGTGATTCTCTTATAAATCAAAGGCCAGATGAAAATGATAACAATTTACTGTTCAATACAGAAATTGCACTTTTTCTCCATACCTTGAAAATTACTCGGTGCATAAACTTATGAAATGGTCAAAGTCAAGTTAAAGTTCTTATATCCCCAAATACATGCTCTCCTATTCATCCAATTAAACATACACATGTAGGTCAAGGAAGGTAAACATTCAGTACATTTGTGACAAACATGTCATTTTAATATTTTGCCAATTTTGTGAAAATGTAATCACACATTGTCCACATGTACTATAGACCTATTAGGAGAATCATGCATTATGGCGGAGGCATACCAGTCGCCATAGCGACATTTCTAGTTCTATATTGCAATTTTTCTTCCGTCTCAAAAAAAAAAATACACACCCAAAATATGGGCATCATATGAACATTCTGGTAATTCATTCTTCATTGAATGCACACACACAAAAAAAGAACTTTCTCGTATTAACTGTTAGTCATCATGATCCATGTGTACTATAAAATGCATACTATTGCTATGCTTGGAAATCTGAGCCAAACATAATTTGTTGTAAAATGACAGAATCCACGTAAATAAAAAAAAATGTATCAAAACAGGACCCTTGATCATGTTATTATAATGTTACCAACCGCATTATATTTTTCTTCGTAATAGTTTCGTAAGCTATGTGTACATAATGTGTCAGCACTTAATTGTTTACCTGTGGGCTTTTGGACCAACTTCTTGTGAAATACATTGTCTTCAAATCTTTATAGCCATAATAGTCTCTTACTTTGATGTGTTTTTTTTTTTCCACATGACAAATTACTTAAGGGTGTATTTAGGCACCTTGCCACACATTTACATATTTATGTGTTTATTCAACTGAAAGCCAGTAATTTGGTTTGTTTGTGTGTGTGTGTGTTTTGTTTTTTGTTTTTGGCCATTGGAGAGAAGTGTTCTTAGTCAACCATAAAAAGGCAGATCATATTGAAGACACAATAGACTTGAATGAATATTGTACTGTAAAAGCTGTATTTTTTGTTTGAGGGTTTGTTTTCCCACAAAATTTGTGAATCACCCATGGGCAGCGAATTTGAAAACATGCAAAACTATTTGCACACTCTATGGTACGTTCTACTGTCAGTGCACTTACAATAGCCTCTGCATCAAATTTCAAAAATAACATCTTACAAAATGTCTGTGACTTCCTCAAATCAAAAAATTATCTGTTTGTAAAAATAACAACTTTTACAGTAAACTTAAATGAATTCTTTACTAGAAGGAGGAAGGTTATGTCATTTTCAATTTTTCACACAATACATGTTCATTATAAGAAGTTTAGATTCCAGTCGCATAATGCAAATTAGCTCTTTATGTGGGCCACATTCGTATGTCTGACTCGGTCGACGGCGTGCCAACTTCGCATGTTTTGCTCAAATGCACAAACCCGCCCAAACCAATCGATAAATCGGCAAATGCCACGGTACAATGAAAGCGTTTCTCGCGATTCTGTTCCTCTCGTCTAAAAAAAGCTTGCATTTTATGTGGTAATTGACTAACAAGCAGTGTTGGATTTGAGTGCAAATTCTAAGTTTCTTTCTCTACTTTGTATGCAAAAGTCATACATTTACAGTAATGTAGCTACTGGGCATATGAAAGAAAAGCAATACATAAAGGTTTGTCATAGAATTAATGTCTATGTAGAGCTTGGCATTTTCTCTACAACTTTGCTCAATTCATGTACAATTTAACAGAAACCAATAAAAGTTAGATAGATTTGAAAAACAAAATGTTTTCTCAACGCATGACTATGTTGGTGTCTCGGAATAATGTGGCACGGGGGGGGGGGGGGGGGGGGGGGGGTTCCACCATGGCACATAAAGAGGTAGATGAAGTGGATGACATCTTTTTCTCCCATGAGACTCGTAAATTTCTTGCATACAAACATGCCAGCACATTCAGGCAGACAGTCAGGTGGTTGTGGTAAGTTTGTTTGTCCAGGGAAATCTGAAAAAAAAAACCTGTGTGTTTTTAACCCGTTGAGGACAAGTCCCGGAGTATACTCGGGCAAGCGTCTATGGGAAATGCGTGTTGTAGCAAAATCAAACCATCCTCAATGGCTTAAACATGAGTCTGTGAAAAAAGTTGTACTCTATGTGTTCTGCAGCTCATTGCACATTTTGTTTGTTTTTTGTTTGGTTCTGTTTTTACTAATTTCAATGAATAAAGCCAATAAAACAAGTAGCGATCTTAAAATGATACATTGTGGAATATTGGAAATCATTCAAAATTGGAGAGAATGAAAAAAGAGCTCAATCTGCAAATAAGATCTATTTTATATTTTCTTTGTGTAAGAAAGTTTAAACTACTATACGCCATATATTTCGCGAATTGGGAATTCCTGACGATTTCGCGAGTGGTTAAATTTACGATCGTGGAGTCCTGTACTGAACGGAGAAGTGTACTTTTATGCGTATGTCACATTCACATCAGGATCAGATATCAATCAGTCAATATTTTCACGTGTCTTTAATTTTACGAATAGCACCTGGACTCTCGAAATTCGCAAAAATAAAAACCTCTCGAAATATTTGGCGTATACAGTATGTATTTCTCTCTTAAAATCACATACAGTAATCACGGGAGGATCATTGAAACAGACATCAAATTTAGTATTTCCTTGGAAGACCCAGCGGTGTCTGGGATCGGCCACGAGAGAGAAATATTATGCCGAGTGGCTTTCAATACTAGGAATTGTATCCGTCATCAATAACATTGAGGATAAACATATTGTCACCACATTTGATATGATGTTTGAAGTGCATGCCCTGCCTATGAATGAAAGGTGCTAGGTTCCCCATGGTACAGTGTACCTCCACACTGGCTGAATGTTTGCAAACCCGCCAACAGAGGTCTCCCTTCCACTTGATCCACATTTTGTATCAATTATACTTCTAGCGAAGACCGGGCATGATTTACAAAGTGCTCCTGCGGGGGTAGTTTCTTTATAGGGGGACAGGTTCCTGAACAGAATCTGTGATGTATCTTCTCTATTGCTAGAGTTGTGTATTTGAGAGTGTGTTCCTTCATGTGGTAGGTTGGTATAATTGCCATATATTACAAACACACCTTTTGGTGCAGTTTAGTGAGGGGTATGTACGTATTTTTAGTACACATCTTATCAACTCTGTAGAGATACTTTGTCACAATGCTACCACTATAAAAAGCATGCAGATAAGATTAGGCAGTGTATTATGTGATATAATTATATTTGTAAAGCTTATTTTTATGGCCTAGCAGGCAATCATACATCTAAAAAAAAAGTTTTGGTTGTGACTGATGCTTGAATATACCTGACTGCCATTAGGATCACTAATGAGGTTTCATAACAGAAGGTCTATTTTCCGAAACAATTGACACTGGGATCTATCCTTCTATATTTGTGACCCGCTACAACAAAAAGATACGAAAGTCGGGGGAGGTCGATTTTCTGAAAATGACATGACATTACTTCCTTACTCTTAGTCTTTAATTTCGTATATAATGCGACTCACAAAAGTACTGGGTTGTGAAAATATCAATGGTTTTATGAGAGCATGTTAAGTGGTTTAGGAAATCAGCATTTCGAGAAAACCGCCTTCAAAGTTTTCCTTCCAACACAATCGTGATCAAGGGGAGGTAAGTCAGTTTTCACCTCTTGACAATAGAAGGTATGCTCCTTGCAACCTCCGCGATGTTCATTCAAGCTTAGCGTCTGCGGTCTACGTATAACCAATCATCACCCAGGATGCCACGCACTGAGCAATAAGATCACTCCCTCGTTGCTAAGGGTGGAGTCTAGCTGCGGCACTAAATCCAAATCTTCGGACATGTTTTTGTCCCATCGAAAGTCAGAGAATCATGGCTCAGAAAAAAATCTAATTTCTTGCCTTTCCTTTGATCATTTAGTTTCAAAATTTCAGCAGATGATACACGAAACGTCAACTGACAAAATCATGTCAAAAACAGAAATCTGATGGTTTTGACCGATTTTGATGATCTGACTTCAAACTTGATTTTCTTGGCTCAACCATCAGCAACTTTCGAATCGTTTTGTTGTGGCAGGTCACATTTGTCACAATACCCTTGTGGCCTCAAAGGAATGAAGGACGAGGTGGAGGTTTGCCTGTGTGGGTTTTTGTGGTAATGAATTTTCACTCTCATAATACTTCGAGATGAAATGTAATGTGTGATATCTAACTATTTTAAATTTGTTCTCTGTGGCTGCTCCAACTCGTGTGGCATGCAAGTCAGCTGTGGACAGTTTTGTGCTTGTTTTTTCACATACAGAGTTTACAGAAAGGGTCTCAGCATCATGCCATGAGGAAATTTAGACATGTAAAGAATACACTGAAATATGACTGAACTTGTATGCTAAGTAGACGAGAATGCATCAGAGTTCTGTGAAATGATGTAACATTAGTGATGCAGTGCTCAATAACAAATCTTGTTAAAGGGATGGTATAGTATTGGTTACGGTGAAGATTCAGTTTTTAACATTTCGCAAGATTTTCAGAAACCAGTATTATGAAATGTTAAAGAGCATACCATTCTAAGGGGAAATGCAAGTTTATTTAATGAAAATTGGTTTTGAAGTGACTGAGATGTCCAAAAACAATGTAAAACAAAGCGATCCTAATAAAAAGGCGTGGCTTGTCGCATTTTGTTAGGATTGCTTTGTTTGGTTATCTCAGCCATTTCAAGACCAATTTTTATCCAATTAATTTTGAATTCCTGTTCTTTCATATTTCATACAAGGTTTCTCATCATCTCACAAACACACACACACACAAAAGTTGGAAACCTGCAGCCCCATCTAAACCAAAACTGTACCATCCCTTTAATCCTCGTCTTTCAATTCAACAGTGTTTGCAGAACATCATATCATTATATCGCACCATTATAACATCATAAACCGGTATGGAAAACAGGAGACCAAATGACAAGATATTTCATCGTGTTATGCAGTATCTGAACACATTTAAACTGAAATTGGGTCACCTGGATGAATGAACACTTAATAATCAGAATTTCCCCTTCCAACATTATTCAAAAAAGTGACATAATTTTTTTGGTTGTTTTGTGTTTAACCTGTTCCGTACGAGAACCTGGTGGCATGCGTATTAAGTCTATGGGCATTTCAGAATTCAGTGTGGAATGGGTTAAGTTCCAATCAGGAGTAAAGGAGAAACAAGGTTAATATAGACCTTCCTCTTCAGAGCATGTTGCGGTTGCCGCTTGACAGGCAGAAGCTACACTGCTTCCCTCGCCAAAAGTCAAGTCTCGCGGATCAGATCCTGACGTAATGATTGAGCAGTCTCTTACAGTTTCTCTTCAAGCACACGCTATTGATGGTGAAACACCTCCTTCGTGATGGAACTCCAGAAATCTGTTGACTATACATGTAGAACTGATCAGTGGGAAATACAACATGCCTTTCCCATAGACACCTGCCCGAGTATACTTGGGACTCGTCCTCAACGGGTTTAAGACCTATGCATTGTTGTTCAGTCCATACTCCATTGGGGAGAGGGATTAGTGGAAAAAGACACATACAAATATTTTACAAGTTGGTACACTTTTGATTTTTTTTTTCTGTATTCTGCTGATGGGAATGAAAAATGCTATAATTCTAAACTGTAGTCATCTCCTCCTCGGGCAAATTTTGAATGTAGTTCTTGTGGCTATGGTTGAGAAAGCATATTATGGGCAGACTTATTACTTTGTTTTCAGTTGACAACACAAATACCTTGTACAAGCAATATTTTCCATGAGATATTATTATTTTTATTATTATTATTATCATGATTATTATCATTGTCATTGTTATTATTATTATTATCATCATCATCATCATCATCATTATTTATTTATTCATTTATTCGTTCATTCATTTATCTATCTACCGTATCTATTTATCTGTTTATTTACTTTCTTCTGATGGATTGAAACTGGGCCGTATTGAAAGTATACAGAATGGTCACTTATTCTAGAAAAGTTTTGTGACACATGACACAAGGAAAGATGATTGTGATATACTTCTAATAGTTTGAGACCAGGGTCTGGCAGTAGAGGCATTAGACATGTTTTTTTAGTGGAAATAGTGATAGGAAGATAGATAGATATATAGATAGACAGATAGATAGATAGATAGATAGATAGACAGATATATTATATCGTATATTGCTAAGTAAACAAGAGATAAGCAGAGACATAATGGAGTTACACTGTAGAGTTGTGTGTTATAGAAACAGAGTGCATGAGAGAGAATAGAAAGAAATATGACCAGATTGAAACATACAATTCTAGACTAAAAGATAGGTAGAGTGTAGTATAGGTGAGCAAAGAAATGGGAAAAGACAAACATGACTGGCATTGTGAAAGCAGTAGAGGGCAGTATTTCACTTTATTATGAGTGGACAGGCAGCCTTTTCCCAAAATCATGATTCACCTTTTCTTTACACAGTGATCCTGTCAGACAGCAGGTTACTTGAGGACGAACAGCTGTTGATTTTAATCACTAATGCTAGGACAGTAAAATCAACGGCTTGCCAATACCCAACGTAGATGGTCCCATTCCCAACTCGCCAGTTTTTCTGTCACCATACTTTATATGTGTGTGGGTATACACATCACCTTTTAGATTCGACATACGACTGTAGTGTCAGAATGTCAATGCCATCTAATAATGTTTTGCAATGGTACAGGAAACACAGTACTCTAATGGTAATAACAGAGATTAGTTTCCAGTGTAAATAGATTGTTAACAATATTTGAAGAGTTTAAATGCAAAAACAGGTAAATGCAATCTTCAAAGGTTTAACTCATCGAGGGCGAGCTGATTTTGCCATTAACACACATTTCCCAAAGACACATTTTGGGTATACGAGGGACTAGGCCATCACCGTATATGATTTATAGAGAAAATTAAAATTGTTTCATTGAAATCGCACTTGTTACACAATAAATATTTTGAAAATGTTATCATGATTATCACATATATTTTACTATTTCTTTATTTATCTGCAGAATCTAATCTCAATGACATGTATCTCTCATTGTTGAAATGAAATAATCAATTTTTGCATTAAGATCCTTCATATAATCACTTAATTTATCGCCTTAGCCCCACGTAATTTATTGCCTTAGCTCTCAAAATAAAAATCTGTGAGAACTGGTATGAGCGATTCAAATGATATATTTCAAAGAAATTAACAGCTCAAATCAAGACTGATTGATTGCCAAGCCTTACATGTATTAATGCACATTTCATTTTTAGATATTTTATAATTGATAAGGTTGTCAGATTAATGCATCATTTGTGCCAACCCTGGAGCAAATACGGTGATGAGATGAAGACGTCAGCAGCGGGAGCTTGAGGGGTCAAGTGGCCACCTGAATTCGAGATGACCGATGGAATGTTTGCGTAATCAATCAGTGTGAAGGCTGCACCCCGGCTGCAGTTTGTGCCCAAAGGCAGGCCAGGATATGAGTCAGGGTATGGGTACTTTAAGATCAGCAAAAGAAAAAAAGTGTTTAAAAAAAATGATAGTTTCTAGAGGGAAGTGACCAGTCTCTCTCACATTGCCATGCCTTGCCCTCTGGGTATGATGACTGTGTCAAAATGGACTGATGCGGGAGAAATGTCAGGCATGGATTTCATGTCATCATTTTCTACTCGACCTGGATATAATTCACATACGACAACTATCAAAGTAGCATTTGTGAAATAATACCAGTGGTACTATTCAAAATCAGTGTAAGGCCAAGTGTCAGTGGGGCTGATTGTGATATCACAGTTGCATTGTTTTAATAGCTTTCCATTCACACTGCAACCACAACAATGATAACAATAACAACAACAACAACAAACATAACATTGTGAAGATATGTGACACTTGAGAAATATTCAAAGTCTTGGCCATCATAAAGGGACATGAACAATTCCCTCAGCAGTTCACTGCCCACAAGTACAGCTGTGTTTTTTAGCCTACATTAAAGAATAGACAAGAAAACAAAATAAAACAAACACCTCTGTGGTTTGAAATGTTTTGGAGTGGTCCAGAAGATGGACAGTATGACAGATTGTCAGGGAATTGGTTTCAGTTGTGGGTAGCAGGGACTAGGAAAGATCTGTCACTTCTTATCCACAATGAAACTCCATTTGGTCTGTTTGTATACATTTTGATAGCATGTTCAGAGTTTTACTGTAGTTGGATGGCGAGATGAAAGCATCCTTTTTAGAGTTGATCTTCCCTGTAGACAAATGTTTTGTGATGTGTGTAGTGGGATTGATTAATATACTGTTGGCAATTATTTTAAAATCACCTTGCTCTTTGGGTTACTCAGTATGACCAATAATCAAGCAATCATTTTGCATTAATCAATCATAATTTATATACAAAGATTGTATACTATCAAAAATAATCCAGCATATTTGCTAGTCAGTGTACTTCATGAACATTTTCAATAGCCGTTTTCACATCAGCCCCGATGTTTCGAAATAGTGCACTATTTTCTGACTTGGGAAATTAACCTCATCACGAAATAGCGCACTATTTGATAATGTGAACACAATTAAATTAGCGCGCTAATTGTATCGCTCTGATCGAGAAAATTTCTCTAGTCCAACTCTGGAAATTTCTGAAATAGCGGGATAACATAGCAAACTAGCACGCTATTTGACAATGTGAAATCGCCTCAGGAAATTAGGGCAATGCATCCCATCATGCCTAGCGTGTGTGACCCGAAAGCATGTGCTCTACTGGTTTTAATACCCGACACTGTTTGCGCATGCTCAGCTTTCGCATTAGCTCGAAAAATATTTTGGGCTAATTCTCTTCGGGCTGATGTGAATAGGAAATGAAATAGCACGCTAATTTGCGATCGCGAAAAAATATCTCGAGCTTGGATATAATCGGGCTGATGTGAAAACGCCTATGGTGTGTAGTATCTTTAATGTGTGGAATGCATAGGCAATAACTTTTTTATGCCTCCACCCGAAGGGTGCTGGAGGCATTATGTTTACGGGTTGTCCGTCCGTCCGTACGTCCGTCCGCACGTCCTTCCGCATTTGATTATGTGATAACTTGAGTAATATTGAGTGGAATTTTACCAAACTTGGTCCAGGCGTAAAGTATGATAGGGCAATTACTTGAATAGATTTTGAGTGAAATCAGCTGAGGTCAAAGATCAAAGTTAAAGGTCAAATCATGAAATTGTATCTGTTTACGCAATAACTCAAGACTGGATGAAGCAAATTTCACCAAACTTGGTCCAAGGATGACATTTGATAGGGCAATCAATTATGTAGTTTTTGAATGAAATCGGCAAGAGGTCAAGGTCAAATGGTCAACATTTCACTAATTTTCCCCATATCTATGCAATTCCTGAAGGTATTTTCTTGAAACATAGTGTATACATGTACTACCAAATGAAGATTCTCCAGAGAGAGGTTCAGGTCATGAGGTCAAAGGTCAAAAGGTCAGGTGAAAACGTTAAAATTTCACTTTTTTCTCCATATCTCTCGAATGGTTCAAGGTATCTTCATGGAACTTGGTACATATACATGTACTGACTGGCAGGGATTATCAAGGGAATTTAGGGGTCATGGGTCACAGGTGAAGGTCAACTCCTCAAAATTTCACCATTTCCCTAGGAGAACCATGCATTATGGCGGAGGCATACCAGTCGCCATGTATGTAGTGACATTTCTAGTCATTTTGATGAGTCAGTATGTTTAGTGACATGCAACCTTACATTAAACATTTATGGTGTTTATTACTCCATTCCAGCAATAATGTCAGTCAAACCTTTGTAACATTTTATGCAGGATTTCACAACAAGTACTATACAAACTTACAGTAGCTGCAGTAACTGTGACAGCAGCTCTGTATTTCAGTAGTCGCCATGGTGTCTGCAATAACGATAGATTGCACCAATCACAAATCCTCTTTGTGAAACATGATGTGCACATTTATGTGATTGGCATGCAACAGTTGCGGTCTGTGTTTGTGGTGGGATGATGTCAACAAAAATCAAAATTCATATCCAAATCACTACAGGAAAATTAAGGAAGTGCGAGTTGTGATGACTAGAAATAATTTCCCATTTTCCTAGAAAGACGAACAGGTGCGTGTAGATGGCATCGCTGATAGGATTAACATGTATTGACTGAAGGAAGCCACTGTAATTGTGTCAGAGGTGCTACCTACCCTGCGGAGGTAAAGCTGGGGGTCAAGAGTGTGAGCTCTTGACCTCAACAACAAGGGTTCAAACACTCTGAAATTCGTGGTATTTGTGAATAAAATTGAGTGATATTCATTATTCACATTTGTTACTCTGAAACACACAAATTTCTTATACCAATTGTTAATCCAAAAATTCTAAAAAGGTTCATTAGTCTGAACATTTGCGACATTATTTTGAAGGTTTGTAATTCCAAAATGATATGAGGTTCATTATTCCAAAGGTTCGATAATGAAAAG
Organism: Diadema antillarum; assembly: GCF_040938485.1. Lineage (NCBI taxonomy): Eukaryota > Metazoa > Echinodermata > Echinoidea > Diadematoida > Diadematidae > Diadema > Diadema antillarum. The sequence goes on from NW_027270960.1 coordinate 5,282,033, forward strand.
AAGGTATACATGTATTACACGCGTAAACCTTACAAATTATGAACCTCATTTTGTTTTCAGATGAACAAAAGTGCAGAATAATGAACATTATATACTTTTGGGATTTTCAAACCTGCGGAATATCAAACCTTAGTCAAATTTCAATAACTAACTTTTGGATCAACAAATCTTGAAAATAACCAAACTTTCATTTTTAGATTAGTGAATAACAAATTGTAACCATGTAAATGTCATCACTATAATCCCTGCACAAAGTATGCTGCATCCATTACTAGTGTCATCATCATTATGTCATGGTATGACTTCTTTTCATAATGCTGAGTGTTTAGTGGTGTGGACATTTGAATGTATTTCCCCATGCTGGCATACCAGTAAAAGCAAAAAGAAAAAAAAATGTCAATGCTTTGTTGACTGTCTTTCTGCTTTTCTAAATTCCTTGTTTCTCATGTAATATTGGTTGTCGGTGAATTGAAATTTCATCCTTCAGGGTTGGAAGAATTGTGTTTCTTTTTATCACAGTACTCTACAACCAAGAGTGCCTGAATCCTATCTATATTATCTTCTGTGCTAATTTATAATAATAATAATTTTTTTGGATATAAACTCCAAATTTTATTGTCCAAGACTGGAAATTCATTTTGCCCAAGTGATCGTGGGCCCGGCAGCCACTGAGCAGCGCCAGATCGACGTTGCTCTAACCTTTTCAGCTGTTGAACGGCAAACAAGGTAGCAGCAACTCCCATCTTTTAACGTCTTTTGGTATGACGCGGCCGGGGTTTGAACCCACGACCTCCCGATTGTGAGGGCAGCCACTCTACTCACTGAGCCAACACATCGGTACAAATTTTCTGATGCTTTTGTTGCAAATTTGGGTTGTAGGACATCAAACAGTAAAGTGAAGTCATTTGATGTCCCTTTTGATAACTTTAAAAAAAAAGAAATACTAATCAATAATCAGTGTGTGTGGGGGGGGGGGATGAATCTGTAAATCAGTTAAAGTGATTGATGACTTCTGTCTCCAGGTAACTGATGCACAAGAACATTCTTGTTTCCAATGGCAACCACTTTTGGCCCATTTGGTACACTATATGCATTAAATGCCAGAGACACTTCCCGAAAATTTTATGCCGCTAAAATATCATTTTTATGGTAGTAACGAAATTGTGATGTGGTACTATGAACATTACTCCTATTAAGTTGCTGTACGTTTGTATACCTCATATGAAATGTGGTGTGAAATTTCAATTGTGCCAGAGAGCTATGATCGAACAGGAAATGTAATTGAAATAAAATTTTTTCACATATATTTACATCTAAAGCAAGGTTCCCACTTAGCCGAGTTGGAGTTCCGAGTTGTGCCGAGCTGCGCGAGCTTGAACTCGCGTGAACTCGCGTGAACTAGCGTGAAATTTGTCAGTTTTAATGAGCTGCGCATGAGTGATCTACGAGGCAACATCGACTTTACTACGATAGCGGTACGAGTGATCCGAGCGTGATACGAGTCACACCGATCTTGGGACGAGTTGTGATGACCTGTGTACGATTGAAATCGAGCTTTCATCGAGTTATAAAGAGCTTGTTATGATCCCGTTACGAGCCCATTACGAGTCCGTTATGAGTTCGCACATTCCCTGTGAAGTGTGAATAATTCCATATCAATAGGTCAGTTCAATGCACTTTGAATAAGCGAACACAAAACTCGTTGTAAGGCACAGAGCTCGATCTAAACTCGCGCTTAGCTCGAGGGCAACTCCCCCTTACACATACTGGTAGTAGGTTTGTAGTGCTCGTATTGCACTCTTCAAAACTCGAGCAGAACTCACGTATATTATACTTGAAGGTGGCGAGTTACGAAGAGTTCATCGCGAGCTTCGTCCAAGTATTGAGAGTTTGTTACGAGTAGTACGAGTATATTACGAGTTTAAAAGAGTTCAGCATGAGTTACTTCGAGTTTTGAATTTTGAACTTGTTAAAAAATTTTTGAACCACCTGCGAGTTCACGGGGAGTTTTGCAGATTGACTACGAGTTAGGCGAGTTGTCGCGAATTATCCCGAGTTACATGAAGAGCTTTACGCGAGTTAGCGCGAGTTCCCCTTTGAGAGGCAACTCGCCACAACTCGCCAAAGCTCGGCACTGTAACTCGGCTAAGTGGGAACCCTGCTTAAGAGAAAGAGAGAGAGAATGAAGATATGTGGGGGGAGGGGTGAATAGGTGATGATCACAGTGAACTGACAAGTAGATCTGTTCAGCCAAGGGAAGTGGTTGTAATTGTCCTGATACCGTTCGTGGAAAAATTCTCCTGAGCATCACCCAACACCTGATGTTCTGGCTGACATTTGGTGATCTTCAAAAAAACCACACTGAACGGAGTCTCTCACACGATGAATTGTTGTCCACGTGTCTGGACCTCCGAGGGTTCTCAGTCCTCATTTCTCCTGGCCTCACACGCCAGTCGAGTCGACATCCCTACCAAATCGTAGCTCCGATGGATTGGAGGTGAGGGTGACATTTGGAGCATCTTGAAAGGCGGCAAAGTGAATTGGACTGTGATGGTGTTTGTGGGTGAGAACTTATCGTAGCTTGACTAAAAGTTTGATCTTTGTGTCCAATCAATTTGTTAAAAAAATTACTTCTTCAGTTTGTAGTTGCAGCTGGAATGATTTATTTCTTAAATTTATCACTTCACAATGTATACCTAATGGAATACAATGTATGTATGCAAAAGTGTTCAGTCTGGACAATATGATTGATGTATCATACATAGTGAGGAAATTTTCATGGTTACCTAATTTTTCACTGACTTTGTGAAATCCAGTCTTGTAAACTTCAGCATGGAATTTATAGATTTCTTGCAAGCATTTTATTTTTAATCATTGTCATCCCAGTTTTTAATGGATACAAACCAAAAGGGGATTAGTTGCAACATCATCAATTTAGGAACAGAAATTGAAATCATATTCAATACTTAACATGTTTTCCATATTTTGTATATGCAATGATTACAATGCTTGATGATCATCAGTATATTGAAATATTTTCCAAAAATTTATAGATGTATTGGGCAATACAAAAGAAATATTAGTGCTATTAGCTTATCAGAACTCTGTTTCATAATAGGGACATTATATGTCACTTAACACAAAAATAAACTTTTATTACAATTCCTAAGATAATTGAGCTGTGAAATTATGAATTTCAAAATAGGTTATAAACCTTGATTAATGATGTGCTTTAAAGTAATTGCACTATATTTTTGTGACCTTGAAATTTTTCACTTTTTACATTCATATATTCTTCCTGACCTTTAGTATGGGATGTTCTGTGCCTTTGGTTTTAATAACCATGATAAAATGATCACTTATTACTTCCGCCAATAAAGGAAGTTGTGTTTTCATCGATGTTGGTTGGTTTGTTTGTTGTTTGCAATATCACTCAAAAAGTTGTGAATGGGTTTGAGTGAAACTTGTAGGAAACATTGATAATGACACTAGGAAGAGATGATTCAATTTTGGAAGTGATCCAGGAATTTTTATGGATTTTTGAAGGATTTTCAATTAATCTTTTTGATAGCAGATAGCGTCTATGAACTTAGGAATTCAAGCTGCGTGTATTTGAGGTTTGCACTATACGCGCTCTAAAGCACGTCCTCTGCTTGGGCGAGGCGCCACATAGCTAGAAGCTGATGACATTTAAACAAAAGGCTTCTTGTATTGAGAAACTGGACGATTTTCAGCATGAGTGTATAATGGGTGGAAATGAGCTGCTTGGTGGAGGTCTGTGCTCTACGAGTGCTTTTCTAGTTATGCATTATATCTAGATCAAGTTTGCAGATACACAGAAAGCATGTGTAGATATGAACATCCTGCTTCTCATATGGCTAGATGTTCCTGATGGAGTGATATTTAGGTGAATTTTGTCAGTATGTTTTGTGAAGGGTATGGAAGATGTTACAAGTTTCAAAGAATATACACAATGTGTTAACATCAGACATGATGTTTCTTTACCTGTGAAAAATGTCCAGTGCCCAGAAGGAATTTCCCACTGAATCTGCCTGTCCCTAGATTAGCAGCTGGGCACATGAAAAGTGTGTGTATTTGAGTAGAAGGATGATGTAACAGAAGTGGATGTAAGCAGATTATAACTCTGAATTGCATTTATGGCATGTACCAATACTTCTCTTCTGATTTCACTGAATAGACAAGATCGTAAACAATAAACATTTTGTTTACCAGAGTCTGACAATATGGTTCTAAAGTGACGAGTAAAAAGAGTTGTCGTCATAAAGTTAGCATTATAGCATATTACATATGTAGATAAAGCCTTGCGATTTTTTAGATTTAAGTGTCGCAAGTCACCTATTAAACTTTGATAAAGTCAACCCTTTATATAAAATCATTGTTCAGTGTAATACTTTTTTTTGTTAAATATGTGTTCATTGCCTTTGTGTTTTAGGCCAGTGAACGCCCTTTAGCAGACAAAGGTTTGAAGCAAACAATTGAGTAGTCTGTGCAGGTGGTTTTTGCTCATGCGAAGAGCTTAATGACTGTTGTCACCTTTTTCACCTGTTTCTTCACCCTGCTGGTTGGGATAGCCTGGTTTTTCTGCTAGCACAGCATAGGGAAAACAAAGCAACAACAACAGCAACAGCCAGAATCCGTTGATGGGTTCAGTTACCGCAGGCTGCTGGTAAGTGTCACCACTGGGTCCCACTCCCACGTATGTGAATGCAGGAAAGATGAAGAAAAGTGTGTCACACGTCTCTTAATTAGAGGCCTTGACTCTTTTTGTCCCCAAAGGGTGGACTGTCCCAGGTATGGGGGAGACTTAAAGACAGAACAAAGGGATTTTAGTGGTGGAGTAACATTAAAACGACCACGCAAAAAGGTCTCAACCATTCACGGCAAACAGGTCACATCTGCTGCAGGGACTGGGTCGCTCAGATTAGCATCTATCTACGTCAGTTCTCACATCAAAGCTATCCAGAGGGACGTTGTAGTAAATGGATTTTGACGAGGAGACAGCAGAGTTTGTCTAAAATTAGGACTTGTACAGGGGTGGAGTTTTTTTGCTCAAACAAGAAATCGCATTAGGATCAACTCGTAGAATTTCTTTTAAATCATTAAAATGTGATTGCTGCTAAAATATAGCATTATAAGAGACATATGGGAAATCATTCTGGACTCTTGTCAAAATGTCACTGTCTACATCTCAGCCATTCCATGTAACTAGACACCAGGACCTTAAAATTTCAAGTTCAAGCAATTAAGAAAGAGCATTCATATTTGGGTAGGTATATGATCAAAGGGTGTAAATCTAATTTTTTACTGCTTTTCACTTCCTAACAGCCGAGTTACACCTCCCAGAACAAAGATCACATTTGCTACAAAAATGATGCCTCTTTGGTACTTTTTTTGATTTCACTATTTAAGGCATGTTCTATTATTTATAGATTCATAATTTTTTGATGCAAGGTCTTATTGTATACCCATTTTACCATATCAAGTTGTTTTTTTCATTTATATGTAATGGGTTTGGCAATATTTTCGATTGAAAACACCCTCGAAATGTGTCACGCGAGTCACAAAAATAAGTCTAAATTTTAGATTGCTTAAAAAGTAGTAGACTATATGAATTCTAGCTGATGAATAATGAGGATCTAAGAGTCCTCAGTCATACCAGAAAATAAGGTTTCCATTTGTAAACCCCTTCATTGTAAAAAACACCAGAACATTTGTGTCACGCGAGTCACGCAAGGATTTCTTAGGGTCGTCACGCGAGTCACAGTTTACAAGTTTGAGAAAATTAAAGACCAGAATGACTGAGATTTTAAAAAATGAATTCTGCCCTGCAACTAAATCATGTAATATGTTTAATTTTCCCAGTAAAAGTAAGTTTTTTATGTTAATTGGTAAATAAGTAGTGTTATAATGAGTAATGAAAAGCTAATTGGATTGTCAGCTTTCGTCTGGTTGGTCAGTAGAAAAACTGGTAGGAGGTGGGTGGCCTCCTCATCAACAAAAAAGTAAAATGCATCAGGAACTCTTCATGAAAATTACATCTACTTGTACTGTATGTCAGCTCCACTTCTGTGAAGTTCTTAAAACATTGCTTCATAAAGTGGCAACAATCAGCAAGTTACATTGTATGAAGATGACAAGAAAATTGCTTCAAATCTTCCCTCAGATTTTGCTGTACTCCAAATTGGCTTCGCTGAGAATCATTCATGCTCCAGTTAAGATAAAGTCCAATCTGCCATTTGGAATCAGGTGCAAATAGCTCTCTACATATACATCAATCATGTGACCCCAGGAGAAAATTATTATAAGTCATCATCAATGATGAGGCCTACAGTATTATGTTGTAGACTGTAGATTTTTTGGATGAACTTCTTTAAGTGGTCAGCAGTGAAGTGCGTTAGTCAAAATATGGTTATATGGTCCTGCAAGTCAATTCAAAATAGATTTGTTATCAGTGCCCTACCTATGCTGAATGGAGAAACACAACATTGACCTACAATGTAGTGTGGTATTTCAGCACTACAAGTCAAGGGAAAGATCCAGTTGAGTGGAGCAAGCCTGAAGCGACAGAGCTGCGGCTATGTGAAAAATCAAATCTTGTGCTCTATCTCCACTGCTGAGGAATTTTGTCTTGCTGTAATTCTTTAAACTCTTCCTACAACTTTCATCACAATCGAAGGGAAGTTGAAGATCGTTCTGAGGGTTTGTACCTGCCTGTTATCTTTGGAATATAGCTGCACCACATAACTTAATCATCCCTTCGATATATCACCTTCAAAAAGTGAATATCTTGTCGCAAAAAGGTTCACTTCTCAGAGAAGCAGTGGTGATCTATCCAATAATGGCCATAATGATGGAGGAAATGAGGATACCATTGGGCCTGCAATTGGCTGATGGTGGCAGCTGCCTTCAGCAGAAAGCATCCCGCTGCATCTCTGGCACAAGCCTCCTAAGTGGTCAGAAGTGACATTTACTTTAAGTCACCTAGAGAAAAGGGGAATACATTCCACTGGCTGTATAAAAGAGCCATGGCAGCCTGAATCTGACATCTAATGCAAATTATGGCAGCCATATCTTGTCAACAATAGGAGACTTTAAATGAATGAAAAGATTGAGTCTTAAAAATAAAAATAAAATGGCCCCAACAAACTAGGCATGAAAACTGTCTCCACGAAGCAGTGACAAACTTTCTCAAACTACAGAAGACACTTTGGCAAAGAAAACTTAATAAAGTATATACTGTATCATGTAGTTTGCTATGATTAAATAAGCAAAACATGGTGATCATTCTTCACATCAGACTCAGTAATGGTAGATAAAGAAAAAGAGTATCAGTATGTGTGAACATTATCTATTATAAGAAGTGAGGATTCTTTGTGCATCAAAATAACTTTGTTTCAAAAGGAGCTTAAATGGATTCATATAAATCCATAAGCAAATATGCAAGCTAACCTAAAGAAAGTTTATTTGAATAGAACACTAGTTGATACAATTATAGTAAATAAGAGAGAAAAAGAAAATTCATTGAAAAAGAATGATTTCCCAGAACTCTTGATTTGACAAGGGAAAAAAAAAGAGGTTCACGTTAATTTTTTGCTGGATGTTTTATGCATTAAATGTGCTATGAGCTCCCATGATTCCATCAGAGATTGGAGTTAGATGATTTCTTTGTTTTAATAAAGATATGTGTGATGAAACTAATCATAAATAACATGTTAGGTTAAACATTTGGCTCATTTTACTCTAATAAAACTATTACATTAGGCTCAACTTTTGGTCCTGAATGATACTCGTCACGCGAGTCACACCCATGTGTCACGCGAGTCACATTTTTTATATGCCATCTGAGTTCCAAGGAAAAGTCAAGGCCTGATAAAATTTTTACTATTTATCGCTTAATGTCTCAAAATTGAATGCAGAAAATTCTGTGTACATAGGACAAGTACTTTCTTACGAAAATTCATTTACGTACAGTAAGGTCAGAAATCTTCAATAGTGTCGCGTCACGCGAGTCACAACAAAAAAAGTCAAGTATCTCTTACTAGAATGACTTCACATCAAAAATTTCTATGAACCAATGTGAAGGGTCCATACCTTGATTGAAATATATAAACTAAACAGGTCTGCAAAATAGATTTTTCAAGTATTAAACCATAACAAGTCAAAATTTTGTATAAATGTCACGCGAGTCACAATGGAATGGCTGATCTGATCTTGCCACGAAAGTAGTTATTTTGGTCATTTGTAAAGTCATCACTTCTGAAGATCCTTGATTTTGTTATTTGTTCATATCAACATAGAAGCATGAAGAAGGATAATGTTTGAGCAGTGTAAACATATTGTGTTCTACCTTTTAAGCTTTTAACTGTATACCAGAAGAAAACAGCAAATAGAATCAACAAAGTTATCATTCCAGATTTGCCACTGTCATATGAAATTGATGCATCATAGTAGAAATAATGTCATTATAGAAATTATGATTAAAGTTCCCCCGCCCCATCTGCCATCCCTTGGTCCATGGTCCTGTATCCAATGATGTTAAAAATAGAATTCCTGTGTCCCAATTCATACCATATTTCTTTTTACTCTGTCAAGGAGACAGCATGTCACTCAATATAAATTTGCCTGAACTGGAAATCTATTTAGACTCCTAAATTGTCCTCAAATAGCTGGGGAAGAGACAAAGGAATATCAAGGTGGATTCGTGAAATCAAATGTTATGGTTTTTATGTATCATGAGACTAACATTTTGACATTTTGTGGCAAAAAAAAATTCTATGGAAGATATTCCCGTTCTTTGTTGAATTCATCTAAGCGTATTGAAATGAAATGAAGTGAAGTGAAGTGAAATGAAATGAAATGAATATTGGGGAAAAGATAGATCTCATGTATATTTATTGCAGCTGTCTTGAAATGAAGACTATCAATATGCTTCATCGTTATTCTCATCTTAGATAATTTATCTTTATACACCTGTACATAGCCAGTTTCCCTGGTTTTCATTTGGTATGATACTATGGGAATACTGGGTAGTATATATACTAGACTATCATTCTGTGGTACAACATATGACCTGCATGGCACATAGGTAAGTGAGCCGCCCAGTCCAGCCATTGAACCTATTCAGCGGTTTGTGCAGATGTCTTGATTTTATTCCTCTTTAAATACACACTTCACCCTTATCATATTTTCTTTATCATTCCAAGGTATGTTATTCTGTTGCATATTTTCTATTTAAACTTCAGTCATATTAAGGTCACCTCTAGCACACCATTGCCACCTTTGAGCCCTATCAAACTTTTACTCCATTTCTTTTTTAATCTCTGGAAAAAATAACTTTGATGTATATTTTTTTTTTACAGTGATGCCTTGTTTTATGATTTCAAAGTAGGTAAAGGCAAATGGTGGGAGTAAAGAAATCCTACTCGGTTTTATAGTGAGCTTAGCGTAGAAGTGAGTGTACAAACTGGGTCAAATCTTAGGGGACCACATTAAGATTTGAATTATCTCTAAATTGTCAGTTTCTGTCTGTCAGGTGCAGGCAGGCAAGCCCACTGAGCCTAAAATTATACGACGTATGTACGTCAATCGGTCCGGGTCCAGTCATAGCGGTGCCAAATGTGAATCAGTAATTCAAGCAGAATGGGAGTCATTGTCAATTATCGGTCCTAAGTCGCCCTCATTAGGAAGGCGAGATCGTTATCGGCCCATCCTACGTCATATGTGCGCATTCCTCGACTCTGACTGCGTTGGGTAGGCTCATTTCAGGTGTTTCAGACGATTGCAGACTTGGAGAGGAAAACAGAAAGCAGAGTTAAAACTCCGTGGTGAATTCCATAAGGTGTTGATTAGCAGGTGTCATGATTTTCACATAATTTGCAATGTGTGCAAATACTACTACATACTAATGGCTGATCCAATCTGACTTCAGTCCAACTGGAAGCAGTCCAGATATCCCATGATGAATATCCTCCCCAATTCTTGCCATTTTGATACAATAGCCTATCATCGAACGTGTCTCGCTGGTCACTTTGACCATCAAAGCCTGCTGGACATCCTGCATCCTGATGTGCGGTCACTATCTCTGGCCAGAAACTTGATATCAAAGGTTCCAGTGCTGAGAGCAGAGACTACCTTATGGTCAAATCCACATACTCACAGTATCTCAAGGAGAATGTCAACAAAGAGCCTAGTGCTTTACAACCTTTTGAAAGTGAAGTTGGGTTTGGGGTGTTGGAGATATCTTGTCAATTTCTCTTAACCCTTTATGTGCCCATTCACTAGTCTTAATACTTGCCAAATGTTTTCATCAGCACTTAGTGACCTAGCCCATCCAAACTGTACTTACATGTGTAGTTGTAGATTAGTATGCTCAGTGAGGTGTATTGAGAAATGTCTCATGTTCCGACAGGAAGGGCATGGCAATGCAAAGGGGATTAGGGAATTGGGTAATCTCTGTCAATGGACAATTTGTTTTCAAGACATTTCATATGCCAATCAGCGAAGAAAGCTGTTTGGTATTAAACACAGCAAGGATTGAAAAGTGACCAAAAAGAGGCTCACTCATCAAATACATAAAGAAGATTGTATTCATACTTTTGACATTCAAGCTTTTTCAAGACATTCAAGCTTTTTCAAGACATAATAGATTATCAGTCAGTAAATCAGAACACTGCCTTGTCATGAGGCTAAGGCAGCATTTGTGCCACAAATACTCCATTGACATCAGCGGGATACATGGGGGAAAATATCTAAAGTTGGCATGTGACATTTGTGTATCCCATTTTAGATATTTCTGAACAAGACTGCCCAAACAGCTGACTGCCAAACTTGTCTTTGATAAGTGAGCAAACTGTGTAATCTATAGTAGTGTGATTTGCTAACAAGTTACCTACTACTAGAGGTGGGCTATAGAGGGTCAATTTTAGGTCATATTTTCAGAACATACTCATCACACCTTAGTTTGATGACTTTTTGCCTACTGACACCATTTTTGAAAAAAAGAACGAAAAAAATGCAAAATCCGGGGTGCCCCAGCCGAAATCGTAAAAAATCCAAGATGGCTGCCGTTTCGGCTTTAAAAAAACATTTTTGGCCATAACTCGGCTATTTTTTTGGTCAATTGTGATGGTTTTGGTGTCTAACCCCATGTTTTAGGGGTCAAGGAAATGGATTATCATGATAATTTTAGTGGAAAACCTAAGCTTCTACATGAAATTAACCTTTTCCCCATATTTAGGGTTGAATTTCCTTCTCCTTTACCCCTACCCCAACCGCCATTTTTTTGCCTTTTTTTTCCACATTTTTTTCAAGTCATGTTAACTACCATACTTTTGATAACAAGTTCTAGCAATCTGGTTTTTTTTTCTATCGACAATACAGCAACATATACGGTATACATGTATGTGTCATGCCAAAACTGGTATGTGGCTGGTGCATTCAGAATGCACGGTAACTATGGAACCAGTATTGTACTGTATCTGCTTGATAGTGTCCATTGACATTTTGGTCCTAAGACCTTTAACAATATAAATAAATAAACATAATGATAAATAATAACAAATAACTTACATTATACATGGTTTACATATAAGATGTGTCATGCACATATCGGTATAGTGTGGCTTGTGCATTCAGGATGTATGGTACATTGTAACAGAAGCCAGTGCTTATACTGTATCTGCTTTGTAGTGCTGATCAACATTTGGTATTCAGACCTGTAGTGCATGACACATATGTAAACCATGTATAATGTAAGTTATTTGTATATTTCTTGCTGTATTGTTGCAAGAAAACACCACATTGATAGCTAGAACTTGTTATTAAAATTATGGTAGTTAATATGACTTGAAAAAAATACGGAAAAAAGTGCAAAAAATAGCGGTTGGGGTAGGGGTAAAGGAGAAGGAATATTTATTATTATATCTATTTATTTATATTGTTAAAGGTCTTAGGACCAAAATGTTAATGGACACTATCAAGCAGATACAACTTACAATACTGGTTCCACAGTTACCATGCATTATGAATGCACCAGCCACATACCAGTATTGGCATGACACATACATGTATACCATAAGTTATTTTGTATATTTCTTGCTGTATTGTCGGTAGTAAAAAAAAAAACAGATTGCTAGAACTTGTTATTTAGAGTATGGTAGTTAACATGACTTGAAAAAAATACAGAAAAAAGTGCAAAAAATGGCGGTTGGGGTAGGGGTAAAGGAAAAGGAAATTTAACCCTAAATATGGGGAAAAGGTTAGTTTCATGTAGAAGCTTAGGTTTTACACTAAAATTATCATGATAATCCATTTCCTTGACCCCTAAAACATGGGGTAAGACACCAAAATCATCACAATAGACCAAAAAATAGCCGAGTTATGGCTAAAAATGTCTTTTTAAAGCCGAAATGGCGGCCATCTTGGATTTTTAACGATTTCGGCCGGGGCACCCCGGATTTTGCATTTTTTTCGTTCTTTTTTTCAAAAATGGTGTCAGTAGGCAAAAAGTCATCAAACTAAGGTGTGATGAGCATGTTCTGAAAATGTCACCCTCTATAGCCCACCTCTACTACTACTGATCCTTTTTGAGAGATCTGAAGTTTTTCTGTCAAATGTGACATCTCAGAAATTGAAGCAGAGTACCTGTATATTTCATTGCTTCTGTGGTTTAAAGCAAAAATCTGTATTTGACCATTCCATCAAATGACTGCTACATGTCATCCTGATGGTTTGAAAGTCAGGCGAGTGTGACAATGTAATGGCTTTGATTTTTACTTTTACACTTTTGTTGGAATTAGAGGTTTATCTTCATTTTGTTAGGAAAGACAATCAAGATTTTAGTTCAGTTAGCAATTTGGTGAGTGGAGTCTGTACTCTGAAGTATTTCCTCTCAAGTTAAAGCTGCTTTGAAACATTGCAGAATTATTGTTTTATTTCTAGCTTAGAATTATTTAGCCCTGTTTTCTTCCTAGCTTCCAAATGTACATACATGCTACATACTTGAACAAGACTAAGTCTGCCAAACTTGCAGCCAGTATGGTTGCTAGGAAGATGCGAGTAATGACGACTTCCCCTTGGCGACGAACCTCAGCTCCAGATCTGTGACTCACGCGACTGGGGGTCCGAACGCAAGTTGGAAACGTCAATTACTCTGCGTTGTCATGGACGTTGGGGGGCTTGGAAATAGCTCCTCGTAGAAGACACGCTCCCAGGCCGGGCGAAGAGAACAATTCTGGCGAGTCGGCGATAATCGCCTGCCCCTTTGTCATATACCAGTGAGCGGCTCCCAACCTCACAGTACGTAGAAAGTGATTTGGAAAGGTGAGCGAGTTCCCTATCGGAGCATACCTGTGGACTGTGGGTGGGTTCCCAGAGGATGTTAAGCTTTAGGAGGTGCTCTGAGGGTGTCTAAGTAGCTCATTTTCGGTGACTCTTCCTCACGTATTCTGAACCTCGCCGTCCCAGGTCACCGGTGGTCATCCTGAATGTAGCGGCCGGCAGAGGCTATCCAAGTTCTCTTCCCCGTGGGTACACTTCCCCTCTCTGCATAGATGTGCCGTGTCCTCTGCTTGGACTCTCTTATTCAGAGAATAACCCAGCTACAGATGAGCAGTGACTAAGGAGGCCCCCGTGTCTCTTACAGCAGTCTCTGTAGGAAGTGCTATAGGCAGCTAGGAGTCTTATCTGTTGTTGTGTTCCATGTTTGTTTTGGATACACCCCGGAGCGTACTTCCAGTCCTCTGGACACGTGGAGAAGGGGCTTTTTCTTGCACTCAGAGGGGCGGGTGCGTCTAGAATTTGCTGAGAGTGTGCAAGTTGCAAATGCCATTTCAGCTAGGTGAGTGGAATGAAGAGCCAGATGAATTTTTTTTTTTAGATAAATGCTGATATATTTCTCTTCTACAGTAAATCCCAGTTGTGGTAATGTAGTGCCAATGTTCTTGACTACTGTACAGCAAAATATTTTTGCAGCATGAAATTTTCGTGAACTAGAGCTGATGGCCTCTTTCATGTCATGACATTTTTGTGATTTGCCTCTGGCATTCAATGTAAATAGTGTAGACATTCAAGAACTTTCATGTCCATTTTAGTTTCGCAAATCTTGACTCTCATGAAAAATTCCTTGTTTTACAGTAATTTGGTATTTAAATGCCTCTGTGTTTAGTTTTGTTGCCTGTTGTTTTGAAGAGCAATTGGGGATGCTCATGGAAGAGATCATGTCGTAGTTGTAAACCATTTACTCTGAACTGTTGTTTTGCCACATATCTCTCTGGCCTTGATTTTGTCTTCTAAGCAGTGAGTTAGAGAAGGGAATATTTTGTGTTGTAACCTGTAACTGTTATGAGGGTCACTGCCCATACCTGAAGCCATAGGCTCTGAAATATTGTGATGAATTTACAAATCTTGCAGATGGCAGTCCTGCAGAAATGCCTCTTGCAGAATGTTGTTGTGGTTCTCACGACTGTTTCTGAAGTGACCATCATGTGTGGTTTTTGTTGTAGGTTTTGCTTTTTGTGTTGTCTTTGTTTGTTGGTCTATTTGTTTGTTGTTTGGGTGAGGTGGTCAGGGAACCCTATTGCCACCTCAATGTTCAGTCAGTCAAATGCACAGAGGAAACAGGGTATCATTTCATTAGATTGCAATGATTACAGCTTCTATGGTAGTGATTGCAGGCAAGAACAGAGCCATAGGTTTGTCTTTTTTATGTCTTGTCAGTGCATTTGAGTAAAAGTAATTAATCCATATAGGCTAAAAAAACAACAACAACATTCACTTGCAGCATTTACTATCAGTGTGAATTTGTGGAGAATGGTAGATGTATTTTTATACCATCTTGTTTCAGCAGCCTAGTATGCTCATTATGTAGTGCGTACATGATGGAAAGTAACCATATTTGGTTATGGAGTATTTTTTGTGAAGCTTACATTGATGTCAGTGAGTAGAGCAATGATGCAGGACATTAGATGGTTTCAAACAAAGGGACAGAGTGTCCCCATCTCATTCTTAGTGCTTTGGGAAGAATATGAGCGTGAGAAGATGTGTGACAACAATTTGATACTCAGAAACCGAAACGACGTTATACAGTGTCATTCCCTGTAAATGACTTCATTCACAGTGGCAGTGCTGTCAAGTATGGTTCATATATGGAGTGCCAAAAGAGATTTTTATTTCTTTTTGTTTTTCTTGAGGTTGCTATCCTGCCTTGCTGTTTATCATGAGCTTTTTTTTTCTTCTTTCGTCTTAAGTCTTTGTGTTGTGTGGTTTCAGCTCTCCATACATCTAGTCTTTGTGAACTTAATGTTACCTTTGATGTCAGGGGGGAGTCACCTGATTGTAAAGTATGTGTAGGTTGGTGGTTTTGATAATTCTATGGAGGTGCAGCATGTTGTGGTTTCAATGATAAGGCATGAAAGAGAAGATGACACTCCTAATGTGATCTGTTTTGCAGTATTAAAGGCAATATATAGCTTTAGTTATGGAAATGGGTCAATGTGCTTTTTCTCAAATATTTTGTTTAACCAGTACTGTCCATAAAGTTGTCATATTTCTTAAAGGGAGAGTTTATCCAAACATGTACCTGATTTTACTGAATGTAGAAAGATTT
The DNA here is from genome assembly GCF_040938485.1 of Diadema antillarum. Lineage (NCBI taxonomy): Eukaryota > Metazoa > Echinodermata > Echinoidea > Diadematoida > Diadematidae > Diadema > Diadema antillarum. The sequence goes on from NW_027270960.1 coordinate 5,297,658, forward strand.
GTGAAACACAAGCATGTGAAAGTTTTTGGAAATTACTCAAAGACAATCCACTCAAAGTTTTAAGGTTTTAGTCAGTTACATGCGCTGTCTTCTTTAGATGGCAACTCTATTAGCAATTTGTGCTAATATTCACTTTATAGTACATGGAAAGATTATTTAGCCTAGCTCTTCCAGAAAGCACTTGGAGTAATATCAACCTTAAAACATCTCACTAGCCAGGTAGGAAATAGGTAAAAGATTGACAGTTTCATGCTGTAATGAAAAAAAAAAAAGATATGCTTCTATGCAAAAGATAGCTACATAGAAAAGATAATACTTGAAAAAGAAATGTTTAGTGAGAAAGTCTGCTAAATCTCAGCTTATTTTTTGTATGTGAAAAGTGCCACTGTAATAGAAAGGTAAGCTGATAATTCTTTTTTCTTCTCAAGGCACGTGATGTTCCTACCCGGCCGTCATGTGAGCTGGCTCTGATCGCATTAACCCCTTGCTGTTCACACAGGAAATTTGATCGTGCGAGCAAAGTCGGGGCTGAGAATTAATTGGCTTAATTATCATCACAAGGCACCAAGTTCACGGGCCAAATTTACGACTCGGGGGCAGTCATTGTCAAAGCGCCATATCGTACATGTGTTCAAAAGCATTGCCAATGCACAGCAGTTGTTCCACTGTGCTTTATAGTAGACAATGCTAGGGCACGCATTAACTCAGAGTCTAAATGTCACAACCAAGGTCAAATAATAAACCCTCCCCTGGCCAAAAAAAAACCTTTGCAAAGAACATTATACCCGTCATTTGCTCCCGCCTGTTATCCGTGAGTTTAGATGAAGTTTGATTATCTTTATTATTTTGGTCAGCAAGAGAGTCACATGCAGCTATTCCAACAACTTTCCTGCAAAAAAAAAGATGCCATCTATACACAATAAGTAAAAAAGACAATCTCAAAGTTGAAGGTGACCTTTTGTGGAACCATCTTGGCTCTCAAATCCCTGGTTACTGATCAGCAACCCCAGAGGCATTTGGTTACAGAGCAAAAGTTCAAAAGCTTAAGTAGTAATCTTCCATACAATGAGGCCATACATTGGGGTAGGGCGTATATCGCGGCTTTTAGATCGAGAGTTGAAGTGACATATTAAGTTTTGGTTTCTGTCATTAAGTGAAACATTTTCTCATAGGGTGATTAACGGCATTGTTTTCTTGCCTCACCCACAAAGTCTGCATCAGTTGTGAGAATGGCCAGTCTCAAGGAGTTGTCAGAAATGTACATAGATGTCTCATGGATATTCTTGCTGTTGGTTTTTTTTTTTTTTTGTATGCCTGATATGAAATGGTTGTGTAGTGGGGATTCTATGTGCTTCAAAGTGTTCAAGAGCAAGGATGTGTGCTTGTAGAGGACACACCCTCTATGAGGCCATGAGTGTCAGAGATAGAGTCAAATGATAAACAGACAAAGAAAGGGGAATGACACAGGAAACACACAGAGAGGAGATCTGAGGGTGGGAAGCTGGGTACTGTAAAAACAGAGCATTTTTTTTTTTTTTTGTGCAGGGATTATTTGTGCTCGGGTGGGTTGAGATGAATTTTATGTGTTTTCAATTCTGCATAATATTCAGAGCATGAAATAGTTCTACTCGTAGCAAGCAAAAGAATTTGTGGGCTGTCCTATTCAGACTGATTCTTCCGACGTGAAATGCCTGAAAGATTTCCTTTCTCACAATAATACTTATCGGACAGGAAGAAGTGAGTACAGGACTGAAAGCAAGTCACACAAAACAATAAAGCATGAAATCCATAGCATGAAAAATACCATTCAAATGTTTTACAACAGTCATTGTCACAGTGTGACTCCAGTGTACTGTATACACTGTTATTTTCGCGAATTGACACAGAGGCCTTCACAGGGGCACTTTTGTGATTCGCGAAATTCATGAAAATTAAACCCTCGTGAAAATGGTTGCAGCTCGTTATTCCGAAGGTTCGTTATTCTGGAGGCTCTTCAGTCCGAAGATTCGTTATTCCGAAGGTTCGTTATTCCGAATTTCATTTTCGGATTAACATATCTTCGGAATAACGAACCTTCGGAATAACGCCACAAATGTTCGGATTAACGAACCCTTTTTCATTTTCGGATTAACGAACCTCTAGGTATAGGGAATTTGTGTGTTTCGGATTAACGAACCTTCGGAATAACGAACCTTCGGAATAGCGAACCTTCGGAATAACGAACAGCACCCCTGAAAATAACAGCTTATACAGGTTTTTTCTCTTTTTTTTGGTCATTAGAAACAACTTTGTGAATTTTTTTCAGGGGGGGGGGGAGGTTGAGAGTCCCTGTGGGAGAGGGAAAGGGAGGGATGGGGGAAGAGGTATCCAAAGGGAAGCTTGGCAATACAGTTCAAATTTAGCGCTGCCATTTAGTTGAGGTTAACCTCATTACATCCTAGGCTAACCCCCTGACAACTTGATGAAAGTCAGTATGACTCACTTTCAAATTTGGAGACAAAAGAGTTTGAGGAGGAATGAGAAGAGAAAGAGAATGGGGGGGGGGGGATCAGTTGTGAGGGTCGGGGCTGTAATGACAAAAGATATTGTCCAGAGCTCAGTGGATGGCAGTGTGTGTCGGATATTGGTCATGTGGTCATCACAATTGGTCATGTGGTCATTCATAGCCTCTTTGTCTATGAGATTCCCAGTTGTCTAGCAGATTCACATTTTCTCACTACAGCAGTTGAAATAATTTGTATGCATGCATGATTTCTTTGAAGTGTTGAAATTAGGTATAGTGAGCAAAGGAGAAACATAAATAGTTGGTATGTAGTCATGACTAGTCTAATTTGCAGGCTTGTAAGCATGCAGGTTGATGCAAATACTTAGTGCAATTTATTATCTTAATGAATCCAATATCTAGGATATCATTGCTTAATCTGTGCTCTTAGTTTTTGGGGTGTTTTTTTTTTTAATTCAACTGTATTTGAATATAGAAATACAAAAACAGCAATTTGCTAACTCTCTGAATATCAAACTGCAAAGCATGTGTCATTTGTTTTGTATTTTGAATCATTACTTTCTAATTAGTAATGGTTAATGTTAGTAGAAACTATTGTTAGAGGTCATTTTTGTAAATGCAATACAACTGGTATTTTTCTTGTATGTTTTACATTTGAACTTATTAATTTTGTACTAAATGAAATGTTTCAATCCTGATATTAAAAACATTTTAACATAGAATATACAAACACAAATGTTTACATGAATCATAGCAAAACAACTTTACATCAAGCCCAAGTTGAATGTGACAAGCAGGGTTGGATAAAAAACACAGAGGAGTGAACATTCATATCTGACAAAAAAAAGAAGTGATGTTATAGAATTTGTAGGTTTCAAGTGCATCTACAGTATGTATAAAACAATAATGCCTGTGCAATTTCATGTACATATTAGTTACATATGTGATGATTGATGCTTTTGACTTTGTACCTTTTTCGTATGGATTTGTCATGTATTTTCCATTGTTATTGGTTGTTGGTTTTTTTTTTGTTCTGCAGGATCTCATCTTAAGATTCTACAGTGTATCTCTCTTGAGAAAAATATATAGATTTGGATAGTTGGTGAAAATCATTTGTAGTAGATAAATGTTTGATTGCCAGTCCTTCAGACAATCACTGATAGCTGTCCTGGTTGAAAGCTGCCAGAGTATTTCATTTAGTTTTTACATTTAACTTCTTAAAGCATAGGTTCCAGTAGAAAACAAGTGTGAAAGCGTGTGCTACGGATATGTGAAGCTTGTGATAACATCTCAGCACTTACATGGATACCAATATCCTCTTTGCCCTCTTCCATCTCAGGTGCTTATTGTGGATACGGTGTGCCTGGACGTGGAGACAAAATGTATCCAGTGGACCTCGTGCTCTATTGACGAGTGCACCGAGCGGAGACAGAGTTCCAGGCCTTTCTGCTCCTGCCAACACACCCATGAGGGTGAGTGACGTACCTGGTAGAGCTCAGCGTCATTTCTTTGATTTCTTTATTGTCAAAAAGGGAAAGACAGACCAGTTAAATGGTATATTAATAATAATAATAATAATAATAAGGTCTTATTTACCCAGGGTAGCCTCTTCAGTGTTTCCACTGCTCTACCAGAGGGCCCTGCTATCACTATTACCCTAGCGTTGCCAGGTACCCATTTATACACTTGGGTCGAGAGGGACACAGTGGGTAAAACCATCTTATCCAAGGACGTAAGCACTGGGCGGGATTCGAACTCGGGTCCTCCGATCGGGAGTCGGGAGTCTTATCCACTATGCCACAGTGCCCCCAATGGTAGTGTAATAAAGAGTGAGATATAGGCAAAACAGTGAAAATTTGATCAAAATCAGATAAGAATTGAGGAAGTTATGAGGAATTATGAAGTTTTTGTGTTTGTGTGTGTGTGCTTATTGTCACACAAGGCTACTTGAACAGTCAAAATGAATATGCAAATGAGTAAATTGATGTCATCAGCCCACAGTTTGCTATACATGTAGTTTGTTTGCAAACTCTTGAACTTTCCAGTTATTTTGTTCAAGCACAATTATGCCCCACTCTCAAATTGTAATATAGCTGAATTATTATTTTAAAATTCAGTCAGGAATGATAAATATCATGTTTTACATTTTTGTTGCAACAAAAAAAAAATCATTTTTCACTGATTTCATACTTGACAAATATGGAAAATGATGAGGTGTTAACATCATTAGCCTTCTCACGTGCATAATAACAACTGTTTGAGAACTTTTTTTTGAAAAAACTAGTTAGGTGCAACCTCACAATTTCATATCCTGTGTAATTGTTATCCAATTGTAATAACATTCATAAAATTTCACTCTTTGTTTTCAAACTTACTGCTTAATTAGTCTTGAATATCGATCAATTCCTTGTCAAAATGACCAGTCCTTAGTACATGATCTATTATCATCACCCTGACCACCATCAACTTTGGTGCATTTATCCATAGCATAACCACTTTTGCAAAAAAAAACTTCACAATCACATTGCGACCACAATGGCCATCTTTATCATTTCTATCTCTGTGATTATCATCATTACCACTGGCATCGATAGTTTTTGGTACCAAATATAGCATTTTACTGGGAAGAGTAATGTCAGAACTGATATAGCTGTCATTCTAGGTGGTAAGCTCCATCATGGCAGCTGTCATTTAGTGAGCAATACCAAGATGTTTCAATGCCAGCTAGCAAAGCAAAGTGCTGAGACTGGAAGTGATATCAATTAATCCATTGAAGACGGACTGATTTTGTTAAAGCATGTTTGATTTCCCATAGACACCTGCCCGAGTATTCTAATCTCAGGACTCGTCTTCAATGGGTTAAACAGAAAAGAGGGAGGAATGGTCAGTTTGAGATTCCAGGTTGGTTCATTTGAAGCTGTCACGTTGCCAAGGCATGTCCAGCATCGGTCACTATATTGGGAAACTAAAAGGGGAGGATGGCTATATTCCGGTGTAATTAGAGCTAATTACTGGCAGGTGTCTTGATATTGGTAATGTCAGCCACTGTTACTTTGCCCCCTTATGTTTGAGATGGTCTGCTATGTGAAGTAGACTCTAGATATGACTTTCCTTCTTTGTTTGCGTAGGATCTGATTCCCTGCAGTTTCAAGGCCATCTCTATAATGCATTATTTATTCATTTATTTGTTTGTTTATCTATTTATTCATTTATGTATTTATTATTTATTTATTTATTTATTCATTCATTTGAACATATTTATACAGGATAAAAACAATCAGCTTAAAGCTGTTTTACATCGAAGTCCTGTCTGGACAATGCAATTATCTGCACAGGGGATTAGTGTAAAAAAGACAACCCAAAAATAAAACAATTTTTCAACAGATTTATAACAAAAGGACTGCATTATACTGCAAAAGTAAAGGGTTTGATAAACCCTTTTAGAATGAGTTGATTTTGCTATAAAACACATTTCCCATAGACACCTGTCGAGGTATACTCAGTACTACAGTCTTCAATAGGTTAAAGTGATCACAGGTACAGTGTAGCTTATACGTTGAATTGAGTATGATGACTTTATCAACATTTTTGACTAACTACAATTGTGGCAGGTAGCAATGGCTGAATTGCTCACAAAATTTTCATCTAAATATTGAAACTTGATACATCGATATAAACATACCAAAATGATATATAATTTCAAAATCTTGCAATCACAAACTCACAATTTATTGTACATAAGGTGAAAATGATAAAATTCATAAAATCAAAATCTTTATCATGGAGAGGCTGCTTTCTAATTAATCATAACTGTGAAAATATAGAATTATCATGATTAGATATGTTTGAGTTTCCATAATAAATGACAATGAAATTATGATAAAGACTGTCGTGATAGTACTGTTACTGCTGATAAGCAAACATACCAAAGCTGGTTCACATCCAGTTGAACGCATTTGAAGTGCCTTCCCAAGGATGGAAAGTTTGGGCAGTCAATCACCAGAGCCGTTTTTCTGAAAACTTCTAATTTTAGAATGGCCAGGATACAGTGTAAAGTAGACTGATTATCACATTGTTCTGAAAGGCAATTCATCACATTAGCATAGGCAAACCCAGATGTCTGTATAGCCCTCAGATGAATCATACCATTTTCTCAGTTTGGAACCTGTGGCACTTAAAACCATCATTGGCTTCATGTTTTTCTTCTTAACACCACTTCTTGTGGTTGATGATAAATTCGATTGTTTGAAGGAGTGGCACCATGGTGCTTTTGTCCTTCCCTTCTTAGGGCATGTGCTCAAAGTCTGCCTACGCAGGACAGTTTGGTGTATAAAAGAGAACACTTGATTTATTCAAAGAAATGGTTACAGTTCAGTATTCAGAAGTTTTGTTATTCCGAATATTTCTTAATCCGATAATAAAATAAGGTTCATTAGTCTGAAAATAAAATAAGGTTCATCATTTCAAAGGTGTGTTAATCCGAAAATGAAAAAGAAAAAAAAGTTTCATTGTTCCAAAGGTTTGTTAATATGAAAATGAAATACAGTGCGTAATGAACCTTCAGAATAATACCACAAATGTGTGGATTAAACAACCCATATTCTTAATTTTCAGATTAACAAACATCTAGTAGGTATAAGGAATTTGTGTGTTTTGGGATAATGAACCTCATTTAATTTTCAAATGAACAAACCTTCTGAAATAATGAACATCACGCACAGTTTGCAAACTTCAGTAGAATTGCCAGTTTGAAAGTCAATAACTTTTATTTATGGATGTCATCGCAGATGACTCTAGATTTCTTAGATTTGCCATGGTTTATCAGGAAAAAAAAAACACCTACATGCATCAATTAGTTGTAGAACCACATACTGTAGAGGCTGCTGACACATACCCATGTGATTATTATAAAAGCAAAGTTCATTCTTTTTATAATCTTTCCCATGGGATATCCCAAAACAAAACATTAAAACCTGTGTGTAAGACTGACTTAGTTCTTAAAGAAGAGTTTAATGATGTGCATCCCATTTCCTGAGAGTGATAGATGCTCCTCATGGAGGTTTTGTACACAAAGCTGTTGACAAACTGCCAAACTTTGAATTAGTTAATTACTTGCCTTAAAGTCGAGGTAGATGATCATCTATCATGACAGTGGAGGCAGTGCTTTTGTAAGCGTGAGTCAGTGAGGATCTTAAAGGGATATATCTGCCCTGAGAATTAGTTTGCGTGAATTGCTATGACTTTCACTGCACTGTTCCTCTCATTTTTCTGCTTTTTTTAATGCAAACTAATTTTCAGAGGGGACTTCCCCTTGAAGAGATGTTTGTGTGTATTTCTATTGAAGCAGCCACAGGCATAAATAGAAAGTTCAGTCCATACCCAAGTTGGCTGGTACATCAAAAAAGTGTCATCAAACTTTGACAAAAAGTCAGAAAGTGCCAGATTAAGTAAGTGTTGTATGTTTATTGTGATTATGGTGACAACCACATACAGGTATTGTGTCAGGCAGTGATATTGGTGTAGCAATATAATATGTATACAGTTGTATGAATCTCATTTAGTAAAATACTTTAATCCTTCTAAGTAACTTCAGTAACCATTGATCAAAAGCAAAAGATATAGGCCTATCTTCTTCATTTTGAATTCATGAAAGATATAGTAGTAGATTTGTAGAAAGGCCAGATGGAGGCTATGTAGGGATGGCTCATGTCATTGACATATTGTTTAAAGTCATCATCACATAATGTTTATTTGCATACTAGATGATTTTGACAAACATCACTGTATCTGCAAGCATTGCAACTTTAGAGTTCCATGATTTTATCATTGCTTTCTTTGTTGTGAACAAACCTTGCACTGTACTGTCTGGTTTTACTTTGTACAAGTTTTGCGTAGACCTTGAGTGGGTGTTTACCCAGTGGAAAGGCAGATCCTGTTTGACATGATCAGATGTTTTATCACCTTCAGTTTTTACTGTTGTCATTGTTGTGATAAAGTGAAACAGCACTCATTGGAATCAACTCTTATGTTTCATTGCCCTTGGTGGCATCATTCAGAGAATTTCAAATCAGTAGAAACAAAAAAAAAGTAACGTAGCTACTTTATTAATTTTGTTATTTTGTGAATACAACTCTTTTGTATGTGATGTAGAAGCAAAGATAAAACTCATTTGTTTTATTCCCTTGAAATATATACAACAGAATCATTTTTAGTCCATAAAAGATATAAATTCAAATTCATGAAATTCCTCCATTGAGATGCTTTCATTGCAACTGATTGACAAATTGCCCTGCATCAACGTAAATAAGCATGCTTATTTACGTCGATGCAGGGCAATTTGTCAATCAATTGCAAAAAAAAAAATTAAGTTGAGCACCTTTTTTTTTTTTACTTTGTTTTCCAAATATGCATAAGGTTGGTGTGTTCATCGGGTCGTACAGATACTTTTTGTATGGTTTGTCGTATTTCAATAAAGAAGAATCTGTTTTTTGGTCTTTGTTGCACACAGTATACATAGATCAGTACAAGGACAACATGACGGCCGGTCGGGACCTGGAGCGGGGGTTGGAGATTGCCCGCTCCATCCTGAACGGCAGCAACGACAACGAACACCAAGATGTCCTCCTCCTTCTTCACGTCTACGTCCTGCCCATCATCCGACTCCATGCCAGCGACCGCAAGCACGTTAGCTCCGCCCTCGATACGCAGGTAGGGGGAGGCGGCGGAGTTGACTGCTGAGAGTGTTGCCAATTTACAGAATTCAGGGGGAATTCCATCCCAATATAATTATGCTTTGTATGAAAACAGAACGATCAGAAATTGGAAGGACAGAATTGTAGATCAGTGAAAATTCTGGAAAAATTGATACACAAAAAAGTAAGAACTGTGTAAAGTATAAGTTTTATCAATATTGTTATTGGTAGTAGTATTGCTATCAGTAGTACTAGTAGTTGAAGCAGCAGTAGTAGTAATATTAGTAATTTCAATAATACTAAGCAGTAGTAGTAGTAGTAGTAATGATGATAATGGTGTTGTTGTTGTTCATATTGATAATTCGTAGGTTATATTGTTTATTTTCTTTCATGACAAATTGCTGAAGGTGTGAAATGGCAAGGTGTACCATTTCAAAAAGTCTGAATCACCAATCTTTTTATGATAAGTGCAAAGCATTTGTAATTTTTTCTGTTCAATAAAATATAAATCCATTCACAACATGTTTCACTAGGGTTCAAGGCTTGTTCCAAATCAATGGCTATCAAAAATAGTATATACAGCTATACATAGTTACAGAATGAAGCATCCTTTGTCTTTGATTTGCACGTAATATAGATTCACATTGCTTGAATGACAGAAAACAGACTAAGTTGAAAACAATTGAAATGCATATAAAGTATTGTAAAGTCAAGTGAGTAATGGTTGTTTGTTTTTCCCCCACAATTTGGAACTGCTCAATTAGGTCCAGGTCCTGGCCCAACTCGATGAGGCTATAGACAAGATGACCAATGAAAGACATGACATCAAAAAGACTATGAAGGACTGGAGACAAGATATTTGCAACCAGCTCACCGACGTAAGTATTTTACTCCATTGAGGACAAGCTGATTTAGCTGTAACACACACCACACACTTGCCATCTAGACACCTGCCTGAGTCTACTGCCCTACTTGGGACCAGTCTTAAATGGGTTGAATGATCTACTCTCTGATCCAAGGGCAAATTGAAAAAGAAATTAAAGATTCTTCTTTGGCAACGTTTTTGAATATCTGAAAAATGATAATCTCATCAGAATAGTGCAAATCAAATTTTCAATTTGCTTACACTCTTAAAGCAGTGAGAAATTAGAATAACGTACACTTCAGGTTGTGAGATGACAAGGAGAACATTATGTAGAATTACTTCAAATGTAGCATTTGAAAGTTCATGACTTGATGCACTTGTGGTTTCATATATTCATATATTCACACTTCAGCTTTAAGTTTAACTTCATTGTAGTCTTTTTATCTTGAGTTTAATATCCTGGATTGTACTTGTTTTGCAGAAGTACTGGTTGTAAACTTTGTGGTTAATGTACAAGATGGATCTTACCCTGGTCTTACCCCATTCTTCTAAGCAGCATTCAAAATGTACAGCATTCAAAATGTACCAAAAGTATACCGGCATATAATACTACAATGTAATTTTCATGTTAGAGCCAGACAATATATGACATGTTCCTCCCTTTATGAGTCTGTCTCATAAAAACAAGGAACACATCAACTGCGTAAGAGATTCATGTAGGGGTGAGAGGGGAACAAGGGACCTACTGAGCTTTCGCCTCCCATATTGTATTACAGCCCAAATGTCACAAGAGAGGAAACCAGACATTAGACTGCTTTTGCCAATGATTCAGCCAAATGCCAAAATGTTAAGTCTTCTTGAATACTGGTTGTTAATAATAGCCCCCATAAAAAAAAGGGGAAACAACAACAACAACAACTGAACAAGCATCCAGAATGTACTTGTGCTTTCATTGGTGTATCGTGAAATAATATAATGAAGTCTTGCTTGTTTGATTCTTTGTTTCTTTCTTTTCAAAGCAGTCACTTACAGGGTCAACCTTTTCAGTTAGTACTTGTTCACAGTTGGTAGGAAAACCCTGACAGTTGTATTATAAATTTTAGTATGATGTAATGCAGTAGTGACAAATGGGACAAGAAAAGTGATCCATTAGTCTTATGGTGGCTGTAAAACAAATCCAGGGATATGCAATAGCAGTTCTCAGATCTTAATGTCCAAATCTCTTAATATCATGATTACCCCTCCACTGCTCATATGTCATATCATAGAGAAGAATCGTCGGAACTTTGTGTAGGCATTGCTGCGACCATTGTGGGTGCTGTACTCTGTGTTTCTATGTTTCTTTGTGTTTAGTTTGTTTTCTTTAGTGCTTATTCTTAATGCTGTGACTCACAATTTCTGTTTTGACAATGTTTTTTTTTTTTTTTTTTTGCTGAAGACTTCGTCAACCCCACCTGGTGTATATCAGTCTTTTGTTTTGTTTTTTCTTGTTTTGTTTTGCTTTTATCATGCTTTGTTGCATGCTCTGTAGAGGTACCGGGAGTTAGTTGTTGTAATTTTTTTTAGTGTATATGTTTTCATTTGGGTGTGAGATTGTGTGTGTCATGTTTCCTTCAAATTTGTGATACTCTAGTCCTCGCTTCCTGTCGAGCTTATCGATAGTTTATCAACCTTCACCCCCGAACATTTGGGACATGCTGGAGCGTTCCCGTGTACCCGAGGTGTACGTATGTGTACCTCATTAAGAATTCAACCCTTGCAGCCTGCAGCCAGTTTGGAAGAGAATTTTGGAAGCTGTGCAACAGGTTGTTGTAGGTACACAGGAAAGTGAAGAGGAAGAAATCTGACATTGAGTTTGAGGTTGATATACAGAGCTTGTTGGATCCTGCTCAGGGTATTTTACTACCTATGATCACCGTAAAGGCTGTATTTCATCATATTTTTACCTGTGGACACCTTATACTGAGCATCAGCAATCAAGTACTTCAGATTGTCAAACTTTGAATTCCATCAAGATTAAATCCGTGTAATATCTGATGAATCCCCAAGACCTTTTTGGAAAGTATTTTCCATTCTTTCTTGGTCAGTACTTTCCATTCTTTCTTGGTCTTGGGCAAAAGGAATAACCTGCATTAAAGGTGAGAAAAAACAACAGCATTTAAATGACATCAGTTACTGTTTGTGCAACCTACTGTGTGCCATTGTTTCATATACGTGGCATATTCTGTGATTGTGTTTTTGTTTTTGTTTTTCTGTGATGTCATTTACATGGTGATTAATTGTAATAAATGTTCTGATATTCTTGTCTTGTCTGACCTCTCCTACAGGAAAGGGCCATTGCCAACTGCAACATTCAGTTCCTGAAGCTTTTACACGAGCATCTTCAGAATGACCTCCGAAATGCATACGTAGAGGTAAGTACAACTAGTACTGGACGATGATCATATTTTCTCCCGCATTTTTTTTTTTTTTTTTTTTTACAATAAGTTTTAGTCTGAATGGAATGGTTTCATTAAAAATGAGCCATGAGGCTTGTTGATTAGTGCAAGAGGACCATTGATATATTATGCCCATCTGTAGTCTGTGGAAATGACTAGAAGATCACATATCTAATTGTGATAGATAACAAGTTCTTCCATTCTTGTATTATTGGAAGAGTATAAAGAGGGGGAGGGGAGAGATGACTTACTTCACCCATCATTTATAGAATACATAATGGTTGGGGTATATCAATTTGCACACCACATTTACTACATTTCTCACATATACAATGACAAAGCAACACAAAGTGAATAAATAACAAACATACATGTACAAACAGATGATTAGTTATCAGAGTGTACTGGCATGATTATCTGCAGAATTATATGACTGTGTTGAACAGCCATAAAGTAAAGGAAGTGTGTGTATGTGTGTATGTGTGCATGTGTGTGTTTGTGTGTACCGGTATGTCTGAAACAGGATTTCCTGAAGTGCTATACACAGCAGTGGGTCACAGCACTATCTGTTCACAATGGAATGTATAGTGTGCTTCTCTGGAATTTGCCGCCGAGACTGACAGATACAAACTGCATCCATTTCCATTGGGTAGCATTGAGACTTTTGCTAATATAGTGCAAAAATGAATGAAATTGTGTCTCCCAAAACTTACAAAACTGTTTAGAGGATTGTTGGAGTTGAGGCAATGAAAACACATAACATTTCATCAACAGTATGTCTAATGCAGTCAGTCAAGATATTTTTGCTATTAAAATCTTAATGTAGTTTAATAATAGTTTTTCCAGGTGATTGGTCAAGAATTTGCCATCAGACATTGTGATGGGTGATGAAATTGAATGTAATAATACAAGTCAGCCTTGAAGTAAGTCTAGCTCATGCTTCGCTTGCCAAACTTTCGGCCAGCTGCTGGTGTATATAGTCCTCAGCGTCCAGTCATACAATCACTTGTGGGACAGGAAATCCAATGAGGACTTATTCTGACTTATCAGAAATGCGGTTACTGATATCTATGTGAATGCTGGCATTAAATTCACTATTACTCTGTACAGGCCAGAAGGCAATAGAGCAGTCTGTACCAGAACCACTGCAAAAATTGCTTCAAGTGTTGAAAACCTTCTGAAAAAAAAGAAAAAAAACTCAAGCAAATGCTCTACATCATCTGCAGAGTATTTATGAATTGAACATGCCATGAACAAGAGAGTGTTGATCGCGTCTTCATATTTTCTACACTGATGCTACTGCCTTTCCAGTTTAAATTCTATTCATGCAAACAATCTGCAGTACATGAAACATTTTAAGTTTGCACTTTATATTCAATGTGAGTCATTTTTCTGTTATTTCTACATAAACACATTTCATAGGTCAGTGCAGATTGCATCCGGTAATAAAAAGTAATTATGTTCACCTTATCGCCAACAGTTTAAAACTATTTATAGCCAGTTTCTCATGTATGTTGTCTTTACCACAGCTATTTTGGGGTTTTAAGACTTCCACCTCTAATATATTATACAGTAAAAGTTGAAATATTTACCATATTTCCAACTGGCATGATGCGTAATAGCAATGAGAAGACCTTAAAATGTTGACCTTTGGTTTTGCAGTACTCAAATATGAACACCAAGAATGTATTATGTTATCTGTTCAAGGAAATGACCAATCAAGTTTGTGGTTAAGGCAGGATGTTGCAGTCTCAAAATCTAGAAGATGTTCTCATTTTTTTTTCCCCCATTTCTATTTGTTTCAGTATGTGACTTTGCTTTATTTGCTGACACACACGGCATTACGTAATTTGTTCATCTACTTGTGCATATAGATCTGACAATCATAGAAGAGTACAGAAATAGATATCCTTGGTTGCAACTCATGTTTCACAAATGTTGCAAATGTGAAGATGATGATGATGATGATGATGATGATGATGATAGCTAGAAAAAAATGAATAGATAATAATTGCTGTTACTATTTCTGCCATTGTTATGTCAATAGTATAAATATATTTTACACAGTGTTTGTATCATATCATACTGCTCTAGGGGCTCTTCAGTTACCAAGCTCTTTCAATGGATTTTGTATTTTAATGTTCACATGTGCAACAATTCTATTCTGTACATCATTACAGATTGTATTACTAACATCAACAGTACCAAAAGAGACATCTGAATAATGAAGTCTGTTTTCATAGGTGTATGAATAGTGAAACCTACCTGCTACATTCAAGCATATCAAGTGTATGGTTTGCTAAAAAAAAAAAAGATATGAAAAAAGCAGAGAATATCAATGTGATCTGTAATGAGAGATGAACCTAGTAGACATGTCTTTCATCAACGGGACTTAATTGCTGGCCGGTTGCCTAGCAGCACACGTAAATACGGTTATACATCACTTGCTAACTTCATCCTCGTTGAAATTTCCCATCAAACTCCGTCGACACGCTCAAGGATACTAAATATTTTGACTGAATGCAGTCTGCCACTGCGCCACCGCAAAACCTCCAAAACAAGATACTCAGAAATATGATATTTTTTGTCAGTTTTGAGACTGTTATCAGACATTTTGGAAGGCAAGGGGACACCCAACATC
The DNA here is from genome assembly GCF_040938485.1 of Diadema antillarum. Taxonomy (NCBI): domain Eukaryota; kingdom Metazoa; phylum Echinodermata; class Echinoidea; order Diadematoida; family Diadematidae; genus Diadema; species Diadema antillarum. The sequence continues at coordinate 5,312,797 of NW_027270960.1, forward strand.
CAGGGATGTATGACTCGTTAAATTGGAGCATCCTATAAAGAGTCTGAATGCAATCAGCAAACGTATGAGCTATATCATCATGGGGAGTTCATGAGAATGGCGAGCCATAAAAAATGATTTGTCATGCCAGTAGAATGTGAAGGGCAGCTGTGGTTTGGATTTAATGCGAAGGAAGTGGACACTGAGGAATTAAGACAGACGTAGTCTGGAAAAGGAGGATAAAGGGGGAAGAAAAGATTTTAACATTTATAGAGATTCATTATGCTTTTTGAGTTCCAGATAAATGGTTGTGCAGATTGCTATTTGACCATTTGTATGCGTGTGTGTGTGTGTGTGTGTCTGCATTTTTACATTATACTCAACAGCATTTGCAAGTATTCTGTACATACACTATTGTATGGATATGTTTCTCTACTATGTAAAAAGATTCCAGTCGTATGGCAAAGAAGTTCATTAGAGGTGATACCAAAAGAAAAACAAAATATCAAGTGATTTACAATCAAAATATTCAAAACTAGAACTTACAAAGAATTGAGAACTAAATCATTACAACCAAGGTAGCACAGTCAAGTAACCGTATGACAAACATACACAACATGAAATCATGATTTAATTTGAAATATATACTGAAATTTAAATGAAATGAATTATTTTATTGTATTATGTTTTGATGAAAAATCAAATCAATGAATTAAAAATTTGGCAGTCTTACAAGGACTTTGAATGTTAAGAATATTGGCAGGCATATCTCAAGTTGTACATGATACAGTTTAAATTGCTCAGACTTCCATTGACCTTTCATGTTCATTGAAATTCTACATGTATTTATTCAAACAAGCAGAGTGTAATGTTTTATGAGATTCCAATCAGTATTAATCTAATCAAAGAAGGTTGATTCAATATTGACCTTGAATTACTTTAACCGGATTGTATATATTGCCAGTTTCTAAATAATGTTTACAGGCATACTGTTTAAGTAATTATTGAGAATCTTGTTAGCTCTCTATTCTTGTTAACTCTATTTTGCCTGCGTTGATAAAACACTGTTTAGTCTGTCTTCGTGCCACTTGCATGTTTTGTACTGGACAGCGCTTGTAGATGGCAAAATCCTAAAGTGAAATATTACAAAATAAAACCTGGTTTTCGAGGCCACAATGGAGGATAAACACAATTGAAAGCAATCATCATGGACAGTTGGTCTTTGCAAAAAGGTTCAGTCATATGTTGATATGTCCTGGAAGAAAAACATAAACCTGTAGTGATCTTAAATAACCATAAGGTAACTCTTATCTAAGGGTCTTAATGAATGGATGGTCTTTGTAGAGGAGTGGATGCCATAGGAGGTTGGGCTGTGGTCATTAATTGAGAAGGCACATTGTCGGTCTATATAAGCAATGTTTGTTAATTTGTTTGTTTGCTTGTTGGTTTATTTCCAGCTTGACGATTGCCAGGAGCGAGTAGACACCTGTAAAGGGAGTCTAACCAAGAAGAGAGGCAGCCAGTACATCAGTGACTTGGTTGAGTGAGTAAATATTTCACCCTTCGCACTTTGCTGAACATTAGACCTCCAAAGTATCGTGCATGAATTGAAAACTGTAATTAATGTTGCTATAGTAGTTTAGAGCATTTGCTCTGAAAGTGGAAATTTTTGCAGGGTGAATATTTTCGCGCTTTTCACACACCATGAAAGTAGTGTGATGATGAAAGCACATGAATTTTTGCTTGTCATATGTAATACTATTTTGTGTCGTAATTCTGCAAAATTAAAAACACGCAAAATTCATCTTACCCGGCCAAGCACTGAAAATTACTCCATGTAAAAATTTTTGCTTGCCTAGTCCTTTCTTTGGAGGTGATAGTCTTGTTGGTAAGCTTTTTCCTTGCTGACATTCTTTCTTCATTTTCTTATTATTTTTAAGCTAAATGCGCTCTCCATATTCAGGAAGATGAGAGTATTCATTGTTATCAGTGATTGCTTCCTTTTGATGACTGCGACCTGATACATGACTATTACAACTCAGAAAACCAGCAGATTAGGAAAATGGTGAACCGATATATATATTTCAGACCATGATTTCCCTCATATTTTCAGAAGAGGACTTAAAGCTGATTATAAAGTGAACCTTGATGTTGGCAACACTAATGATAGAGGCTTCTCAGAGATGAAACAAACTTATGAATAGGTATCTCCTTTAGATACGTCTGTTGGATATATGAGAATGATACTGTCCAGAGTCTAATTGAACCTTTCATAGCATATTTTGTGCCAGTGTTGTTTTTTTATGCCTATTCAGAGTATTAAAACATTTTGTCAACTCATCTCAGGCCCATGGAATGTGTATTGTATGTTGTCAGCGTGCATTTAACATTTGCTCAGATGACAATGAATCTGAATTTATTTCCATAAAAATTATGGCAATGAAATTATGTAAAATCATTACGATGTTGACAGAAACAGCAATGAGTTACATTATACAAATTGCACATAATAAAATAAAAAAGTAGAAAAAAAGAGACACATAAAGAAGAGAAAAAAACGGATATCATTGACAAAGATGCATCATCATGTTGAATAACCGAGGAAAGCAGGACTGGTGCTTGACTTGTGTAACATATTGTCTGAAAGTAAATAGTGCTTGGTGAAACAATTGCAGTTGCCCTGAATAGTTTGAATTAAAATCCAAACATTTTCTCTCAATCGTAAAATATTTTTGTTGTTACTAAGATTCATTGTGTCAAAAGTAATTTTTGTCAGAAATGCTATGATTTGTCCAAATCTAACTGTGATTAATGGTCTTTGAAAGCCATCATTGTGAGCTTATTGCATTTTGAGTGACATTGATAATGTTTTGGAAATGAGAGTGATTACCTCCATGAGATTGAATTTCAGTGAGGACTGAAATTTAATTTCCCCTTTGATAAACTTGATATCTTCTGATGAAGAGGGATTCTACTCTTCTTTGAGATTGAATGCCATTAGTGTCACCGTATTTTAATGAGAAAGATGTTATGCGTGGGATAAAAATGTTTTCGGGTACTTCATAAGTTCCCCATAAGTTTTACATCTTATTAAAATATTCTAGTAAATCTTCACTTGAAAAGGACTTGTAAAACATCTACCATGATAGTTGCTCTAGTATGCCATCAGTGCTTGAGAATTGTCAAAAACCAGGGGCCTGTTGCATAGAACATAGAACATGAGAAAAACTCTGGTAAGAAGTGAAAACTCAGGTTAGTATGATGGTGCCATTGACTTTAACACAGGAAAAACTATGTTAAAAGTCAACCTCGGTTTTTCGTAGGTAAAAAGTTTCACGCTACAGGCCCCTGGTGTTTGATAAGAACCCTTTATACTGTAAGAATTCTGTGCAGGGAATGTAGTGCTTTCACTGTAGAGATCAAAGGATTCCCCTGATCCCCCACAGTTGTCTATTTATTTATAAGCCTTTCTGTAATCATGGATAATGTGGGATGTGCAAAGAAGGGACAGTTTTGTTTTTTGGTCTGTACATTGCTTTCTCCCCAACTGAAGAAAGTTTGCTCCACATGACAGGATGGATGAGCCCACAAGCAAAGATAACACAAATTCATATTTTGACGAGAATTTCTCTGACGTGTAGGGGTAGGACTGCGGGCCCCCAGAACCAACCGCAGCAAACAGGATGTTTTCGAAGACAGATATTGAGTCACAATGTGTTATTAGGAGTGTACGTGAGGCTATGGGGAGGGGGGAGAAAAGCGTTATAACCAAATTGTTATTTGACAAGGGCTAATATCATTGAACTCTCATGACAGATAATGAAGCATGGATGTGTTCCAGGTTTTTTGTCATTTACGGCCAAAATTTCGTAAATCAAATAAAATCATTTCAATCATATCCATGGTTTAAATTTAGTCCATGGACTACAACTGTAAAACAAACATGAAACTGCACTCTCTGCTCATTTATCATTGGATCTGTGATTGTGTGTGCACAAAGTGTCACATGCTTTTTTTGAAATCTAAATTTTTGAGTTATTGCCAGCGAGTTTGGAGTAGCATTTAGAAAAGACATCAATGGCTGAATTCAGCTCTCTAGAGCATGGCAAAAATGATAAGATGTGGAGAAAAGCCATGGTATGTTGGGAGCAACACCACTAAGTTGTATAATATATTGTTCCTCTTTTACCTCCCCTTCTCTTTCTCCTGGAAGAAAAGAAAACATAAAGAAAACATTAACAAAAAAACAAAGATGAATTAAAAGATTAAAAAATATTGTAAGAATCACATTTATATTTTATCTTTTGCCAAAAGGAAACATGTAATGTGCCTGTAGTAAATTTTCCCAAATTCAGTTCAGTGCACATGTATTTAGAATTTTCATGTATGCCATGACACAAGATAAGCACACACTATTGTAGACCACTATGTGTGGAGCAATAAGCTTATATAGAATAAGTTCCCATGGAAAGTAAAAAATGCGAGGTAAACTGAAAAAAATATGGAAATGGAGGCTTGATTGTAAATTGACACAGATGCCTGGAGGTATGTTTGTCAGTGAATAGAGATCATGCTATATCTTCTGTCATATATTCTCAAACAAACTTCATTAGGGTTGTCTTAACTCTGAAGGTCATACTCAATTCTAAGCTCAAGCCCAACGCCAATGAAATATGCTTGCAAGTTTGGACTATTTAAATTGGCACATTTGCACTTCTGTTATTGAACAAGGAATCATTGATGTACATTCTCAAAACATGATAAATGTTTGAAGTTTTGTTTTCTTACGCTTCTACAAATTTGTTTGCTAAGGAATGCGGTTATGCAGTGAAGATCACTGCCTTTGGCTGGCAGTGTGATGTATTCTGTTTATAAGAAATATCCTCACGGCGTTGTGCTCGCAGACACGTGGGTGATTAGTGTGGGTAGGCTATTCGCTATCCGTGCCAGGCTTGCCAGTATTAATCAGCACAGATGAATAATTGTCTGCTAATCACCTGTGCTGGGTGGAAAGAAAGGAAATTTGTGATTTTCTTGTTCATTAGAGATGATTTCCAGCCAGGCTACAAAAAAGATAGAGTGGGATTTCCATAAAATTGCTCTTACTACTTCTTATTACCTAAGTGCTGGTGGTTTTGCCAAGGATATGAAAAATGCCATTAAGAGTTTTATCAATTTCACACTGTATAGCTAGGTCAGTCCACAGGGTTTGTTCATCTTTTGTGACATACTAGAAATCAAAATGCAGGCCTCATTTAAACAAGCCAAATATCTGCCATTAATGACTTCAGAAAGGAAATGGTATCCCACCAAGTTTTACTGCTGAAGCATCATGGGTATTCAATTTCAGAACTTAGAATGTTTTACCAATGTTACATACATGGGTTGTCCATGTAATGGAGGCTAGAGAGTTAATTTAGGGTACAGCAAATCCATGAAAGTTTTCTGATTTAAACATGCATCATTATAGCAGGGTGCAGTGTCATATTGACAGAGCAAAACTTAACCACATGTGAAATGATCTTCATTATGAATGAATTTCAAAGTTGAATTTTAAAGTTGATACCGTCAATACATGAACATTATGCAATCTGTTGACCCAACCTGATGGATTGACCCAGTTTGGAAAGCTAAACCAAAATGTATGTATGTTTTCATTTTTCTTTGTTTGCTTTGTTTGTGTGTTTGTTTGTTTGTTTGTTTGTTTGTTTAGATAAAAGTGTTGTGGTTTTTTTTTTTTAAGTGTGACATTTCTCCCAGTATTTTCCCCTGATGCCAATAGTAGATTGAAATACCATGATAGTTTCTTGATTGACCATAGGGAAATCTATTTTGCTTTCAAACCTACCATGCACAAACCAAATTATGATTGCTATAAGAGTGGATATTTGAATGCTCTGTCAAGTGAGATGAATTTTGCAGGTTTTTGTTTTATTCTGCAGAATCAAAATATTATTTGTATCATATGAAATAACAAAAAAAAATGTGTGCTTTTTAGTTTTGTGCAATTTTGTGTTGTGTGAAATGTGAAACTTCCACTCCATCAAAATTTCTATTGTTACGGTATTATACTTGCAACAACAAAAACAATAACAACAAATATCATAAATGCATTTGTCTGCATTAGGTAACATTGTGTACACAGAGTCAAGAGGTTTGCTGCATGGTAAAACACCAAACAACATATTGTGCAGCCCCTCCATCGTCTGTCGCAGGGTGTATTAATAGCCGTGCCGAACATGGCCGCGACTTCCGCGGTGGGACTTGATGAATGACAGGCCGCATTTCTCTTTTGTTTGCGCTCATCCTTTAAACTTTTTTTTTTTCGCTGGCACACTGTGTCATATTCACACAGGAAGCCTTGTAATTTGATCCAGGGCACCAAGAATCCTAGCGTTGTGTAGGTTCATCAGTGGAAGCAAATTTCTAAGAAATAGAGGCCCTTATTAGTAACCATCAGAAATACACCTCTCCCCCACATCATCCTCATCCCTGTAAAGAGAAGAAATCCTTGTGAATAAAAGAAAAAAAAATATGTATTTTTCATTAAATTTTAGTTGTTTCTTCAATGTTGCCTTTTTTGTTCAGTACACAATTGAATATGAATATTGAATTGTTTAACCAGTTCATAAAAGGAAAAATGGAGGCTTGTAAGGCAGCAGCCATTGGGATGGATGGATTTTAGTCCTCTCCTTGATATGAATGCTTTTAATTTTGTATTTAGTATGCAGATGTGTCATCAATATGATTGATAATATATCATGGTATGCGTTAATGTCCCTCATTGAAGTGACACACTTGCCCACATGCCACAGTAACGTTGCATTCAATGTATACTTCTTTTTTTCCTTTGTGTCTCATAGCAAGGGTAGAGACAATTCGTAAGTATAAAAAAAAATGCCAGTACAAAGTTTTTTGTTGTAGTTCTCTTTCACCACTATTTCGTCGTGCGCATGGCACTTTAATACACTTCGATGCGCATAGTAGAATGTTGTTAACCCTATGAGCACTTCCATACCCCAATCACCATGACAATCTGCCAAGCGCACTCCCACACCCTTACGACAATATGCCGTTCACAGGGAAGCGCTGTAACGAAAATCTGCCTTGCGCACGATGATTTGAGTGTACAAATGCAAACCTCATCTTCACTGATCAATGTAACAATATCACAGAGGGGGAAAAGGTGAAAAACAAAACAATAACAGATAAACTCAGCAAAATTGTATTGTAATTCATTGCAGCTGTAACATACCCATGTTTTCGGGAATCAGGGCTTCTAGCTGTAGTAGTGGGGTAGGTTGTTGAAAGTACCTTTGATATGTTTTTGTTGTTGGGGGTTTATTTGTGTGTGTGTGTGTGTGTGTGTGTGTGTGTGTGTGTGTGTGTGTGTGTGTGTGTGTGTGTGTGTGTGTGTGTGTTTATTTTAGAATACCAGAAGATTTTTATGCATGCTGAATAAGAAAAAAAAACTTGCCTGCTACACCGTTTGATCATCATCAGAAAGTTCTATGTGGTTATTGGATTAAAAAAGAAAAGCAGCATCATTTTTCGTACGTAACACAACACTTAGGGGGGAAAAATATGTTTCCAAGATTTCTTTGTAATCACCAAAATATGTGATAGACCAGTGTACTAGTGTATGAAAATTACGTAAGTGCAAACCTTTAAAATAGAGGTTGTTTCTGACAATCAGATAAATTTCCTAAAGTTTGTCCTGACATAGCAACAAGCTATTCAAGCAATAATGCTGCAATTTGGACTACTAGACTGGACTCCAGGGGGGAAAAAATAGAACAAATCAATTGGACAAACATATTCCAGCAGAAATATACCCACACATTTTCATATGCTAGTCCATTGGCCTATTTCATCCACCTCAAAAAGCAGCACCCTCTTTGAAGGATTTTCCACAGTAAATTGATATTCCAAGTGATATTTTGATCACGATTACTATATTCCCTTCAATCTTGGATTAGCCATTGATTGAGATACAAAGCGCACACACCAAGCTTTGCAGAAAAACACATGTATGCCAAGCACTTTCACTCATTTTAGATGTATAATAATCTATACTTTATTCTGTTCAAGAATAGAAAGTAATGTCATCTAGGTAATTTATCCATTCTTTTAAGTCACTCCTTTTCTTATGTTTATTTTTATTTACTTATCTATTTATTTGTTTATTTATTTATCTATTTATTTATTTATTTATTTATTTATTTATTTATTTATTTATTCATTGTAAAGTGAGAGATCACATGCCTATCGTCATAATCTATTCATTATCACAGAGTTGAGCACAGCATGTGCTACTTCATTTGGCTCAATAAGATACACTTCTGGAATAATGCACTGGATGGCTGTTGAAACAGAATGGTTTACGAATGGAATGTAATCAAAGTGTCTTCATGCCTTTACAATAAGCATTTTCCTGACAATCCAAAAGCCTTCTAATGGCTCGCCCAAAGTTCTCTGGACATAGCCACAACTTATGCATTCAATGTGCATTCCAATTATCAAAAGTGAAAATGATTCTGCAATTATATTTTCATGTGGTTGAAATAGCTTGTTTACTGTTAGAGCTGAACAGGAAATATTATAATGCATCAATTTGAATACACTAGTAAACTGGTCTATTCCTTTTTCTTGCAGCATGATGAACAAAAATCTTGAGTTTTGGCACACTGTTTAACTGTTTTATTAATTTGTCTTATAACGAAATATGCACATCAACAATGTTTTCTTTGGGCACATTGTCTTGCATGCCTAGAGCTTCTTCTTGCATATGAGAACAGACATCAAAATATTACAAATTTAAACTACAATTTTATTCATGTCAGACCTTTGAGCTCAAATCCCAGCACTGCATTTATCTGATGGGTAGCTGTTCCTTTGTACGTTGTAGAAACTGTGAAAATGGAACTCAGAATGCAAAATAATATCCTGATGTTATATTATGCAATCAGGTGGGACTTCTTTATTATCATCACCAGAATCACTCACATCAGTTCAGTTCTAGACTGACATACTTTCCTAAATTCCTTTCAACTCTTTGGATGTGGCTATATATGCTGAAAGTTCAACATTGCTGAAAGATTTCATGGGAACATATTTATCTCTGTTTTCTTTATCTTTCTTTCTTTTTTTTTTTGCCCATTCAAGATTACTTCATATGCAAATATGTATACAAATATATAGAAATATCCACATTGGCTGAATTTAATCATGAAAAAAAAAGGTATTATACAAGCAAACATTTTTGAAAAGGACTTTTTTTTTGCCCATTCAAGATGACTTCATCTGCAAATATGTATACAAATGTATAGAAATATCCACATGTTGCTGATTTTCATCATGAAAAAAAAAGGCTTTATACAAGCAAACATTATTGAAAAGGGTCAATTTTCATCATGAAAAAAAAGGCTTTATACAAGCAAACATTATTGAAAAGGGTCCTTCTTTTTCTTAAAGAAAATACCCATTTCGGTGAAAGATATAATTACTGAGATTCAGTTGATTTTTTTTCTGTCTTTTGAATGTCAAAACTTTTTGAGATCATATTCTATTTTTGTGATGCATGATTCTTTTTGATTTAAATCAAAAGTCTGAACATTGAGGAACAGTCTTACATACATACTTCTTGCATTCCATGTGGAAAGACAATCTGACAGACTTTGACTAAAATTTAAAAGAATGTATGTGTGAATAGATGTAACTTTCATGATTTTAGTTTCTTGAAGCAACAAGAAAGCAAAACTCTGTAGATAAGTAATAAGAGTAATCAATTTTATGCAACATTGTTCCCATTTTTTTGCAAAAAAAGAAAAATTCAACTATTGTGTGTGCCTTATTTCTGTGCATGTTACACAGTGCCTAAATTTCAGAGCCAATTTTCTTTTGAACCCACTCTGATGGTCTGTTCTTGTATTTGTTCTGCAGTTGTAAGTCACTTATATGATGAGACAGAATATATATGATGGGAAAATTTAGAAAACGAAGAGTTTAAATTTACCAAAATCAGGTCACATGAATCTATCTACAATAAGAACAGTTTGCGCCAAGCAAAAACCTGTCACAAAACTTCCTGTAAACCAGTACATACCCTCATTTTTTATTTATTATTATTTTTTAATATTTTCAGAAAGCCAATGCTGTGATTGTTGTACCCAAGGCAACTAACTTAACATCTTCACACTCACAGGTGATAAGTTCTTGCCCTTGTCTGCTGCCATAGTAATAGCAATTTTTGTTGTAATTTCCACTCACGTGTATTATTTTTCAAAGTGTTTTGAAAGGTAGGACACAGAAGTAAGTGAAGAATGGTCAAATCCTTTTAAAATGTGGGTATGTCATCTCCTGCCCAGCAGCAGGGCCCCAAGGCTTGTGGCTCAAAAATTTACATACACACTCACATTCACACACAAAAATGATGGTTACATCATATGGAAGAGTTTTCAATTCAATTTAAATTCGGTCATTATGTATTTCCATCCAAGAAAAGAGCAATTCAATAAAGGGATATGTTAAACAAATCATACTGTTTTATCAATTTGTAAGGAATTCATTTAGTGCTGTGTGGATCATGAAGTATATAGGGCCTAGTAAACTCTGTTGAATTATGTCCCAAACAAAAATTTTATATTGGGGGTTGAAATTTTATGCTAGGAACCTTCTGCCTGGCTGGAGATAATCTTCCTCAATTTAGGTGTAATGTATTTTCATCTCATTTTATGTTTGTTTCTATCTTTTTTGTTGTGTATGTGTACAGGGCTCGGAAGGTGAGGGACAGGGTTGCAGACTACATCAATAAGGCATTGTTTGTAATGGAGGAGGTTCATCTCATCCTTAGCGTCACTACCCTGCCTGAGAGAAACCAGGTAAGACCATGGTGTCCTCACTTCCCTGCATCAAAGAGTATTATCGATGATAGCCTCATAGTATTGGGGGGGGGGGGGCTTGAGATTTTCGCCCATACCAACAAAATGCACTCAGTTAAAGGGAATTTTGAAGTCATTTCATCTTTTATTTTAGTATGCAATTACACCTTTGTTTTAGTAGCATGACAGACTATTAGTGCATTGGAAACAAATTTCTCTTTTCCACAACGGCTCCTAGAAAATGATTTTTTTTTAAAATTATTATCATTAACATTCTTTTTTCAATATCATTGCATAAAGAACTTCATCCACTACATTTGCATAGGTTGCTGAGAATTGCTGCTCTTTTGCTTTCATGCAGTTTGTAGTCTACAAGATAAATAAATCTTGTAGGAAAATTCAAAGGACTGCTGTAGTTGTAAAAGGTTTGAAAACTTTGTGTTTTGTTAGGAAATGCATATATTCATGTTTACATTGTACATTTATGTATGTATAAGGTGACATTATTTCTTTATTATTGCAAAATTGTGTTGATTGTATATCAAAGTGGATTGCTAGTAAGAATGGTTTTACCAATCATGAACCTTTTCTCTTCTGTTTTCTGCGATTCTTGTTTGAAAAATAATTTTTCAGTTAACGGACCAACACCGAGCCTATATACAGATACAGGAGGAGTGCAAAAGACACAGCAAAGAATTACATGACTTGCAGCGGAAGAAGGTAATAACAACCACCTGCTGCATTTGTTGTAAAACTCTCAAAGTAAATCTATGGCATGGAGCATGCTCGCATTATATGACAGTTCCATTTTGTACCATTGTTTATGTTATCATTATCTCATTGTTTTGGGTCAGTTTGACCATTTTCAGAGAGTTTTGAAAGCCATCATAGGGCACATAGAAAATTATTGAGATTTGAATAGAAAATCCATCTTTAAATGAATGAATGACAAAAGGTAAAAGGAAAATAAATCAATGAAGTGAAAAATGATAGATAAAGAATTTGAATACCTTTGAAGAGCAAAGAGTTACATATTTAGTTCATAACAAAGAGGAGTCCTTAGAACTTGAATGTTCTTTTAGTGTGCCTTGAAAACAAGGCAGCTCATAGTGCATTGTACAATGTTATTTCCATATTTCAGATGATTTTGATGATTCCAAAGGAACACTTTCTTAATGAAATTTTACACTCCCTTTGTTGAAGATATCTTTCGAACAAATTGCCACACAAACAACGAAGGACAGATTTTGATTAAATGAGCACAGTTGTATGAGTATGTTCAAGTATGCATGGAGTAATTTAGATTCATATGTGCAATGTATTCTACATGGATTTAGAGTTTATGATAGCATGAAACAAGTTACCTTCAATGATATCATTTCAGCTGATAGAGCTTAAAAACTAAAAATACCTTTATCAGCCTGAACGTTGCACATAAGTATACCTGTGAGTAATATACGCATATGCCCATATCAGGAGGTGTAAGTGCAAAGTCATTGATACAAGTGTGATAAAATCAAGATTAGAGATGACAGCAACAACATTTGTTTTTACTCCCAACCTCCCTCTTCCTCTCAGCTCCTAGCAACGAGTGTGAGAGAGGCGCTCGTGTCGACGGAGAGTGAGCTGAAACAGGGCCGAGATACGACAGGAATCGACGTAACGTCAGACGGCCTCGTCCGATCAACCGACGGTATTTATAGTTTGCATCTTTTGAGAAATATTCCCATTGGATTTCACAGTGCACGGGGGTTTTAGTGGATTTCACAGTGCACAGGGTTTTTAGTTGATCTAGCCATTATGAGCTGGCTGAGAAAGCTCAGGAAGATTAGAACTTTACAACCTTATGTAAGTATCATTTCATATTCAAAATATTTCCTGTTTCTTTGGAACTTCTTGATATTATATAGCTTTATTTCTTGGTTTCTGATGGTGTTGTTCGCCATGTTGTGTAAAATAAGAGCAGTAGAAAAGACCAGGGAAATGATCCTAAAAAATACAGAAGGGTGTCCTCAGATTCTCCTTTCATTCAAATCTGATTTAAAGGGACTGTACAGTACTGGATGAGGTGGGGATTCATGTTTTGAACATTCCTAAGTGAGATAATGAGAAGCCACTTCTGAAATATGAAAGAGCATGTAATTTTAAGAAGGATTCAACATTATTTGATGAAAATTGGTTTTCAAATGGCTGAGATATCCAAAAAAGTGATGATAATAAAAGGTGACAGGCCACGCCTTTCATTAGGATCTCTTTGTTTCACCTTGTTTTTGGATATCTCAGCCATTTCAAAACGGATTTTCATCAAATAAACTTTTGATACCCCTTAGAATTGCATGCTCTTTGACATGTTATAGAGTGGTTTCTGAATACCTTGCAAAACGTTAAAAGCTAAATCCTCACCTCAACCAGAACTGTACACACCCTTTAAATTTGATTTCTTGGTGTGATTTAAACTTCTGAACTTTCTGTATATGTGACACTGCACCTCAAAACAAACAAAATGTCGCCAGACATGAATTTTTAGTTAAGACCATATTCTGAAAGAGCAGACTTTAAGCTTTAAAATGATGTATAACTCAAATCAAATGGACTCTCCTAATATACCTAAATATTGGAAAGAAAGCCCAAACTCAGGAAAAGTGTGAAGTGAGAAAAGAGGCTCTGAAGTACAGTGTCTATTCAAGCGCTTAATCTTTACGAAGCCGTACTTGGCTGTGCAATGAATGGGACAAAAGACAGGAAGTAAACCACCAGAGTAACAACAATGAAGGGATTATCAGATTAAACTGAAATTAAGCATGCCTCATTAACACATTCTGTCCATAATTAATGCCAACTTTCAAAGCAGTAGCCCTATCCTTTCAAAAGTTATTAGAGTTGAAAGTGAAGAGTGTGGACAAGGTTTTTCAGAAATGAAAAAGGGATTCTAAAGACACACCTAATCACACTATTCTACCAAAAATGTTCGAGATAAACTGCTAAAAAAACACACTTTCCTGCCCGTTTTATGATACCAAATTTTAGCATAATGTAAAAGAAGACCCGCTCTTTCAGAAAATATGAAAAAGTCAAGTTTGGCTAGGTTGACCCATTTCACTTATTTTCAGTCCTCACGCAAAATCAGTGTGTGCGACTTTATGTTCGTTTTGAGGTGCACGGTCACATATATCTTGAGGGCATTGCAGGATACCCAAATTGTTTAAATGAGGATTTCGAACAAAGACGTATTGAGACGCATGTTTGGAGTTCATAAACCACACCCTGTCAAAGCAGATTGTAACATGGAACAATGCAAGAACTTTTCTCTCTGAACTTTGATGGGTTAATCCTAACTGTGCTCTGTGCGCCGATTTACATGCACGCTGGAATGCTTTCTGCGCAGATTGACAGATACTAATTACTAATACATAGAGATTAGATAATCCCCTAATCCATATCTTATCTTTGTGGTCTCCCTGTTAAATTTTAGTTCTCAGTCAATTTGCTATACCTGAGTAGGCTTGCTGTTTATTTCACAACTAGGACAGGTTTTTAACCCGTTGAGGACGAGTCCCAAGTATACTCGGGCAGGTGTCTATGGGAAATGCTTGTTGTAGCAAAATCAGTCCGTCCTCAATGAGTTAATGGGATTATTAGATACTGGTGAAAAAACATGGCTAGTTAAGCTAAGCAAAGGGTTAATTATTATATGAGAGCATGCAATACAGAAGGAGAATGTCGCTCTTTATGTATATATTTGACTTTCACCGGTACGAGAGAGTTGCACTCATGTTAGCATGTGGCCTGTGCGCCTCGGGTTTCACTCGGCACTTGTGAGCAAGACATTCACAGCCCAATAGTCTGATAGATTACACCTAATCACATTACTTTAGGGTTTTTACTGTCACTTACAAGTGATCGATATGGTTTCATATCTTTGATACCGTCTGCCATTTAGTTGAAGCAGTTTCATTCGTATCTCGGGTTCTTTTTCCTGTCAGTTGCAATTGCCTTTGTGTGAGGTGTCAGAATGTTTTGTAGTAAACCTTAACAGTGTTTAAAGCAGGTAATCTGACCCTGAAGCATGACTATTAGGGCTGTTCTACAACAATGTCACGTTTTAAAGTACAAGCTGTCTTGTATACTCTCAGATGAAGTATTATCTTTTACAGCTTCTTCTTATATACTCCTTTTTGCTGTTGTTGTTGATTCGTCATTAGTTTTTGGTTTGTTTAGTTGTTAGAGTTCTCTTTGACAACATATACAAACAAGTAAAAACTTCCCTGCTGTAAATGTGGAATATTTTGCAATGAGAAAATATTCACAAATGTCATGCTGTATACTGAGCTAGCAGGGAAATGAAAGTGAATATTCAGGGAGGTATTGAAAAACTTGTTAGATTCCTGTCATCCACAGTAGTAGTAAACAAATCAGATCCACTGAAATCTATCCAGCTTGGGGGGAAACATAATCACATTTTTTGGATATTCACAGTATATTACCTTCTGATATGTGGACTGTTCCATAGATGCAAATAGCATTGGTAGTTTTAATTATTGCTGTTTATGATTGTGATGTTTCTATACGTCACTGGTCAGTAGATGAGAAAGAAATATGACTGCATGATGTATGCATATTAAATACTAATAACATACAGACTGATCCATCTGAAGGATTTGAAATGTAGAAGAAGATGATTTACTAATTGTACTCTTTAACAAAGTTTGGACTTCTATGTTTCACTTTTATTCAATTGATCATTGTCAGTGACTATTTCCAAGTACATGGCAGGTAGAAGTGCATGCAAGACTACAGTTCAGACCAGAATGGTGTTGATTCTTAACCCGTTGAGGACTAGTCCTGAGTATACTCGGGCAAGTGTCTATGGGAAATGTGCGTTGTAGCAAAATCAGTCTGTCCTCTGTGGGTTAATGACTGTGTGCCGTATCAAAACACACTTTTGCATCTACCCTGACACAATATACACAGACAGCATGAAGCAGTGTGTGTTTATTAGTTTTGGTTTTATTCCATTTTCCTTCTTACAGTGCTTGGTCCATCAAACAAGCTACCTCAAGAGTGGCAGACACTTCCCAGTAGAGTTTCGGAGGTATGTGTTACTGTACTCTCACTAGGGTACGTTACAGATGCTTTACCAATTTAAGGAGCAGCGTGTGAATATTAAAATACTGTTGAAATGTGACCTTCACATCACAAAACAAATCTGAAATATTTCACTAAATGTAAGATCATTTATCTAAGGTCAATTTCAAAAGAAGGCATTAGAATCTAAAGAATAACATGTCACTCATAAAAACTGCATGTTTCTAAGGCAAGGACACAGGTGTAAGAAGATCCACCCACCAGGAGCATTCTTCTGAGAACAAGGGATTTGAAATTATATTCTTTTGAATCACACAAACTTACTCTTTCTTATATAGTGGTCAATACAGGGAGTTAAAACTCATTGTGAGATTAACCCGAAAGTTGTCATTTATATCCAAACTTAAAACGTATCTGTTCCTGTCACACTGAGGACTATAATTGCAATCTATGATGTTCAGAACACTATTGTATTCTGATTCTGGTAAGTGTTTGTTGTTGTTTACCATTTTCTTCTCTGTTATCAAGTTTGAACATGTATATATATCTATCTTTTCGTTTTTTTGAAGCGCCTCGAGCACCGAAAGGTGGACCTGTGCACTGTACAAGTAGCTGCTATTGTTGTTGTTGTTGTTGTTGTTGTTGTTGTTGTCATTGTTATTATTATTATTACAATATTATGCACATGTATTGCATTGCCCAGATGACCTTCTTCTGCTGTGAATGAACTTTGGCCTATTTATGTCTGTGCACTTGCTCATGAAAGTTATTCTCACCTTTGCATCTAAAAAAAATAAAAAAATAAAACCAAAACAATCAGGCACTAGAGAAGAACAAGACTCTTCAAGAGCTCCATCACGAGTTCAGCGACCATGTGATCAGCCAGTGTAAGGACGAGATCAAAGGTCAACCGAGCATCAAGAGACTTCGGCCCAGGCTGGACGTTAGCTCATGGAAGGTATGCTGGAAATAATGGAGTCATGGTTTATGTTTCATTGTGGTGGGGCTGATTGTGATGACTGTAATTATCACTCAAAAGTAGAAGTAGTAGTAGTAGTAGTAGTGGTAGTAATAGTAATAGTAGTAGTAGTAGTAGTAGTAGTAGTAGTAGTAGTAGTAGTAGTAGTAATAGTAGTAGTAGTAGTAGGTACAGAGTGTAGTAGTAGTAGTAGTACATGTTGTAGTAGTAGGTAGTAGTAGTAGTAGTACATGTTGTAGTAGTAGTAGTAGTGTAGTGTAGTAGTAGTAGTAGTACATGTTGTAGTAGTAGTAGTAGTGTAGTGTAGTAGTAGTAGTAGTACATGTTGTAGTAGTAGTAGTAGTGTAGTGTAGTAGTAGTAGTAGCAGCAGTAGTAGTAGTAGCAATAGTAGAAGTAGTAGTAGTAGTAGTAGTAGTAGTAGTAGTAGTAGTAGTAGTAGTAGTAGTAGTAGTAGTAGTAGTAGTCACCCGTAGTAATAGTAGTAGTAGAAGAAGCAGTCATGGTTATAGTAGTTAGCAATGAATAGTAGTAGTTTTGTCTTTATCAGCATTGGGTTCAGGTTTTGAAGCAATAGTAAGAATTAATGAAGAATTAGTTTCTTTGAATATCATGATTGCAATGATCACAATTTCAATTGATGATGATTATTTTCATTGCTATAGATTTATGTTCCTCACATTTGCATGACAGGACCAACCAAATTTCACCATGTAAAGTTTTGCTTTCTAGCAGAATCTGAAAGAGGAGATTTGCCAGCCCTTAAAGTTAATGAAATAAATGGTCCTTCAAAATTTGCATGTTCCATGCACACACACCTAACAAATTGATGGAAAATAATGCATGCTAAAAGTGCTACTTTTGCAAAGTGAGGCTTGGGAGTGAGGGCTTGTACAAGTGATCTGAGTCATACTTTTTCATCTGTCAGTGGAAGAAAAGGGGGATTTAGAATTCCATGGCAACCACTGTGGGGACTTTCAGATTAATGCCAAACTTGGTACAGTCATGAACACCATTCTATTCATGACTACATGTACATATACATGTAGGTCAAAGTATCAAAGCAAAAGCTGACTATTTTCAGAGCTTCTGCGGGGTTTCCATGCACACTGTCATTCAACTCATGGGTAGAAACAAAGAAAACCAAATTTGAAATAGAAAAAAAGGTTGATGAGATGATAAAGCTGAATGATGAAGCTGATGATGGTGATCATGATAATGACATTGGAAATGATACTGATGATGATGATGTATTCTCTTAGATAAAGGTAGACAAGGTGTAAGAAAAGGAAGGTCAAACAGACAGACAATTGTTTTTAGAAGGTTAATCAACTGAGGGTAGTTCTACTGCCCTCATCAGTCATCTAAAGTGTATATTTACTTGCCTTTCATGAACTGACTTTTCCACTAAGTACCGCACCCTGGCTTGAAACATGGCTGTGCTCTAAACCTTGGAGTTTGTCATTATAATCATTCTGCAGAAACTGGGCAAGAAACACAGTGGCAGTAGCAACAGCAGCATTGGCAGTAACCATGGCAACCAACTAGACAGAGTGAG
Organism: Diadema antillarum; assembly: GCF_040938485.1. Taxonomy (NCBI): domain Eukaryota; kingdom Metazoa; phylum Echinodermata; class Echinoidea; order Diadematoida; family Diadematidae; genus Diadema; species Diadema antillarum. Next base: position 5,331,276 of record NW_027270960.1, read on the forward strand.
GAGGAGCGCAAGGAGCAGCTTAAAAGAGAAAAAGCCCACGGCCCACTTCCAGGCGGTCACGCAGACGATAAAGGCCAACATCACACACCATTTCCACGAGGTAAATGCCAGTATTGTTTATACTATGTGTGAGAATCATTCATGGAGTGTGCATTATTTGTTTTGTGAAAACTTGGATCTCTGACAGTTGATGGTCATCCATGGAAGTAGCAAGTAGCATTCTAAAACAGTTTCTATAAAGGTATGTCAACTTCAAGGCATTTTCCTATCTGTACACACACATGCAGTGTATGCATTCATCCTGTTAAACTTGGAGTATAATACTATTGACCAGTCATACGCTTGATGATATGTAATATCAATATTCAAACCTGATATCATTGTTAATGAGACCATACTAATTATTAACACAGACCCTGTGGGAAGACTGTAAACACAGTATCTAGCTCTTTGTGTGCCACAGTGTAAACCCTTGTGTGGCACATTATTATGAGACTGCCATGCATGAGACGCTGCTTTTAGAAAACATTTTCTGCGTACAAAGCCTTGTTATCTTTTTTTAATAGAATCCTTTATGCTTGAAATGCCATCCAGCAAAGTTGGAGAAAAAATTGCCAGCTTTGCAGTGATGCAAATTTAGCAACAAAAGCTATGGCTTTGATGCTTTCAATGTATTGAGGCATATTGGGATTTATCAGTTTATTTGTGCAAGAGTCTGCATTACAACAATATGTGAGAATTTGGCAAGCCTTCAACTGAGTCAGGCTTGGGAACTTAACATCTAAACAGCTAAACTTTAAGCAGATGTCTTTCACACATGGACACCAAATTTTTTTATTGCCAGGTGTGTCGGTTGTTGGCGTCCCACCTGAACCTGCAGCCCCAGCTCACCAGGTCTGACCTGTGGACCTGCTATGAGAGGGCCTTCTATCCTGGCAAAATTTCAGAACTCATTAAACTCTACGTGGTGAGTGTTCTAGCTTTCAGTGTGGTCTTAACCCGTTGAAGACAAGTTTAGAGTATACTCGGGCAGGTGTCTGTAGGAAATACGTGTTGTAGCAAAATCAACCTGTCCTCAAGGAGTTAATGTTCTACGGTGTGGATTTACAGTTGTAACCACTACTTGACTGAAACTTATTCATTCTGTGCCTTTCAATCTGTACTGGTCTACTTTTAGGCCTCTAGCTTTTTCTCTCTTTTTTTCATCTTTCATTATTGTCAGATGGGCTCAGAGCGGCAAAACATATTGTTACTGTATTCAGGATGCTTGTCTTAATTCAAAATGAGAAAACATAATAGTTAAAATTTGGTCTTATATGTCAGCATCACACTTACCATGAAAATCACCTTTTTTTGAATTCTAGAAAACACACCTAGCTCTATTTTTTTCTTTGTATTTTTGTATCCCTCCATCTCACTCTCTTTCTCTCTTTCTACCCCAGTATGCCTATGAGGAGGAGACAAAATATCTTCAAAAAGTACTGCCAACATCCAGTCTCCAGGATATGAAGCTGGACGATGAGTGGATCCTCAACATCCTTGGACTCTACGCACCTCACTTCAGCATCCACAGCGAAGTGGAGGTAGGGGTGGAGGTGACAGCCCCTGCGGACACCCTGACACACGCAGTGATAGAAACTGTGACGCATGGGATAGACACTCAGTCGGAGGAGGATGTGGTTGGCTTGAAGGTAAAGGACTCAGTAGAAGGAGAAGAGCCGTTGATTGAAAGGGTGAGCGATGCGCTGAAGGAAAAACTGAATGTGGAAGATGACATCAGGGGTCGGTTGGAGTCGGGGGTGGAAGTTGACCTCCCGGAGGACAAGCTACGGCATCACTCGACGGCGAGCCAGAAAGACACCACGCGGCAGTCATGGCGCAACACGCAAATCATTGATTTCCGTTGGGTGACCGTTCCAATAGACATTGAGGAAGGGCAGGTGACGCAGTCGGTGCCCTGCATCATGGAGAAGCAGAAGTCGCTGGAAAACGTCCGCGAGAAGGAGCACGAGGTGGCGTCGCGGCACTCCTCGTGTCCGGACATCACGTATCGAAAGCAGGCAGCCAGGGAACAGTACTCTAACCAGCCGGTCGGCCTTGTGGGAAATGCGGAGAAGCCTGTGGCAATCAAGAAGAAAGACCGTAACCACCTTGAAGACCAGATCGGGGATGATTCGGGCGTGTTCAATGACCACCAGGAGGAGGCAAAATGCAATAAGGAAGGTGATTTAAACTCAAACATTTTGGACAGGAGAGAGCAGTCGAACAAGACTGATGTGCATTCAGATGGAGTGACCATCAGCACAGATGTGCCAGAAGAAGGGAATCCTCACCTGGACAAGCAAGAGGAGGACTTCCCCACCTCAGAGCTAGCTGCATCCTCAGACACCGCGTCGGAAGTGGAGAAGATGTCCCTCCATTCCCTGGAGCCGCCTGCGAGTGATTCAGATGTCAATATCATGGTCCAGGGGGTCAACGGAGAGGTTAAGCTGGACCGAGAGCTCTCGCGCCGCTGCCGGGAGAAGCCTGCCATCGCCGAGTTCCTGCGGCGCTTCAGCCAAGCCTACCATTACTTCAGAGTGGTCCTTGAGGAGAGTGTGCCCACATCCAAACTTCAGTGGTTGCTACGGTGCCTCAAGGAGGTCAACACCATAGCAGAACAGCAGGCTCGTGTCATCTCATGTGAGTAGATCATGTCTGGTTATCTGCAATGTTGCCTCTCTCTGTATATTAACCCTTCATCCTTCATACGCAAAGTGCTTTATATAGTGTGTTCAATGCCATGGGGTTTTCTGTGTCATCCAGCACTCAAAGTGCACAAAGGGTTCAACACAAAACAGCACAAAGGGTTCAACACAAAACAGCACAAAGGGTTCAACACAAAACAGCATAATTACTTGCATAACTAAATGCATCTTTTTTATCTCTCTCTTGATGAAGCCTAATGTGATTTGTATTCCTTGGGTCCAAATGGTAATTTTACTTGTTTAGGCATTTTCAGAAGCGAAGGAACTTGAGAACATCTGTCTTAGAGGATACTAGTCAGAACAGGACACAGCAGGCCCATTCATGTCATGACATCTGCATGTTCTTTGTCATTTATGTGTTTATCACTGTTTGTATCTGTTGTGTCTGCAAGTGAGTATTTTGTTTCATTCTGTGATCAGCTCTTCTAAACTTTTCTGTAACTGTTGTGGATAACAAGAGAGGTATCTGCACTCCTATTTTCTTCCTCTTGCCTTCTTTATGAATGTCTTCCCGATGATGTCCTTTGTCTGCATGTCAGCTGTTCATCATGTACAGTTTGCCTTTCTTTTGTTTCCTCCATCTGCATGGTATTCATTTCTCATTCATGTCTTCACATTCTTCTCCCCGTACGCTCACCAGGTGGCAAGCAGCGAATGCTAAGCGGCGACGACCTCCTGACCTCACTCATCCTCTTCCTGATCCACGGTGACCCCGGTGAGGTCACGGCCTTCTACCCCCAGCTCCGCTTCCTGGAGGACTACATCCCGGACTTCCTGGACAAGGGTGAGATCGGCTTTGCGGTCATCCAGTTCGAGTCGGCCTACTCGTACATCCTGCGGGTCAAGCGGGAGGACGAGCCAATGTCGTTCGAACAGTTCTAGACTCCGCAGCAGAGTGTAACGCATTATTCATGAATGACTTCTGCAAGGCGTCTATTCATATTGATTGTCTGTCATACCTATGCATTCCTTATTGTACATGTAGTGACCAGTTGTCCTATGTGTTCCTTTAATCCAAATGGATTTGGTGCGTGGCACGACTAAATCTGCCAAGCAGCATGTGATACACAAGTTCTTTCAAGTCTCTACGGAGCTTATAGAAACCCATGAAACTGGGGCTTAGCCCACTTTAAGAGTTGACTTCAGAGGAAAGGAGGGGTGTGTGAGTGGGAAAAGAGCCAGTCAGAGGTTAATCCCCAGCTTAAGGTGATGCCAAAACAAGCCCACAGTCGCCTAGAGGGCGAAGAGTTAACCCATTCTTTGCAAGGTTTTCAAATGCTCATAAACTTTATGCAGGGTCCAAAGCCTCCCAAATGTATCAGTGGGTTAAACACGAACAAGATGGGCTCCTTGCTCACCATTTCATTGTAGTTGAGTGCCTTTGATAATAAGAGGCAATTATGCCACTGACATTAAAGTGTCGGTCAAAAATTGGTGACATAAATTTCTATTGTTTGTTTACCACCCCCCATAAAACAACAACCAGAGCAACAACAACATCATCAACTGAAAAGTCACAGTGGATATTTCCATTTCATTGCTGCGTGTAACATTAAGATCGTTTGTCTTTAGTCTTGTTTTGACCTATTCCAAGTAGAGCTTTGTCTTTCATCCAAATTACCGAGGTCCCAAATGAAATCTGAAATGTTTGTCCCAAATCTCTGCCATATTCTTGCACCAAAAGTGCAAAATCATGGTTGTAGTGCATAGGTAACATTTCTCCAGTTATATTTCACATTATAAGTTTTAGGTAGTATTATTATTGCTTCTATAATTTAGCTATCCGTGCATCAACATGTAATCAGTCCTCATCAATATGATGCTCTGAAAATGAGCTAACCCGTTGAGGACGAGTCCCGAGTATACTCCGGCAAGGGTCTAGAATCAGCCCGTCCTATACAGGTTAAGGGTATCTTTTTTCTTTCTTTTTTTTTTTGTAGAACTTGGTGTACGTGCATTTTGTCTGTAACAGAATCTCAAAGCCCTTTAATACTATATTCTGAATCTCTGGGGGTTTTTTATCACCCACTTAACCCATTCAATTACTTCCTCATTAAGCATCAATTAAAGTTCTGTGAAATTTTATACCAAAGCCAGCATTAAACTTGCTGATTTGTGTATCATATCACACAGTGAATTTCATATGGCCTGAGGGCACCTACAACAAAATCGTCACAATTAATTGTAATTTCAGTGCGCAGATACACCATACACTGTATCTAGTGGAGTGATGGTTCAATGTGGTAATGAATGTCTGCTTCAAACATATTTACACTTGAGTAAAGCATTTACATTTACTTTCCGATTGCAGCGACTGTATCTATTCTCTGTTTAAAAAAAAAAATATTTTAATTGATGAGATATGGACCATCATGGATAAAACAACTCCATTCTCGTGGTATTTCTATCCCCTTGAAATACTGAGAAAAAAAAAGGTTGTTTGTGACATATTCACAGGAGAGTTCATGTCCATTCTTTCTTCAGTATTTCTTTCTTTTGTTTTCTGCATGAATTTGTTAACCATTAGTCATTCATATCTAGTGTGTAATTACAATGTATTCATGCAGTTACGTATGGGGTTTTCATTTACTGAGTCTAATGTTTTTATATGTAATGTAAATGGTTTATTAATTCATCTCATTCTTATTTCTTTATTCATTTTTATTAGTGAGTGACAATTACATGTAGCTCACTTCATACAATGTTTAAGCAAAACAGTCTGTATCAGAAGTCATACATTTTTTCCTTACTGTTTGAGTTATGTTTATTTCTGTTGGGCTTTTTTATTTTCAAGTATTATGCTAATGAGAAGACCACACGGGATGAAATTAACAACTCAAGCAAATGTCCAATCAACTGCCATTCACACAAATATGTGTATGCAAAAATATCAGGTCATACAGCACTCTGCTGTAAGTGAAAGTGATCCAGACACCACTGGAAGTACACAGATTGTAAGGAGCTCATGATCTCTACACACAGGATAAGGACTGTGAGATCCATTTAGTTCCTGATTTCCATCAAGTAGAATCCATGGTCAACACAGATGGTTTTACAGCTTACTTGGAACACTGACATAGAAATCAAAAGGAAGACAAGGTCCTGCAGAGAAGCTTTCATTTGTTCGAGGATTGATTGAACATCGAAACTGGGATATTAACGAGATGCAATAAAAAGACTCAGCAATGTAACCATGGTTGTCCACTCATATCTAATGCTTGGTATACATATGCACACTTTTGACTTGTTGAAGACTACATGTAGCGCGAGTATTGCTCAGGCAGGTGTCTATGGAAAATGCGTGTTATAGCAAAATCAGCCTGTCCTCTATGGTTCAAGCTTGATTTCATTGCAAACAATAGTGTCTGGGTTTGTTTGTTTGTTTGTTGTTGTTTTTTTTGTTTTGTTTTGTTTTGGTTTTTTTTTGGGGGGGTGTCTGTTTTTTCAGCTTCACCTTTATAGCTGTATTCTACATTCTGGATCATGCAGTTTTATATGATTCCCTGTAAACAGTAGTCGTACGTGTACTTATTGATATTGCCCAATTTGTTGGAAATTTCTGGAGATGAAGGGAACTGTTATAGTAGAATAGACATGCCTATCAGAGGATATTTGGGGAAAATGGAAAAGAAGTATAGTAGATATGTCAGTAAAGTGGTCCTGCCGTCAATAATTTTATGCAGTGCATGGTGCAGTGTAATATGATGTTGAAAAAAAAAATCCCTGTTTTGGTCTGGTTTGTTTTTTGGCAGTAATATTGTTCTATTAAATGTTGAGCCCTGCCAATTACATCCATGAGTGAAGTGAAAATGCAGTGTTCAGATGTATGCATTGTAAACAGTACTGTTGAGTCGTCATAAGTGTCTTGAAGTAGAGCTGTGAGATATCATAGAATTTTGATACCACGTGAGGATGTCTTGCACCCAAGTAGAACAAATACAACGTCACTGCAACCTGACCAACAAAAAGATGGTGGATGGTGAAAAAACAACACAGTGATAGAACCGTGATAGCTCCTTCACAGTGTACAGTCTGACAAAATTTAGTAGCCAACAAAGTAATGTCTAAATAGAGCTCTTGGTTGTCTAGTGTGCCATGTAAAATGAGATGGATGTATTCTGATTTACTTCGAGATGAATTGCTACATAGAAAGAGGTAAGACTGAAGTGTCCCTCTGGATTTGTACTGCATGGTAATGAGAAATGCGAGAATAGTCCAATATTCAGCATCATTTTGACTCCTACAGTTTTTTACAATTTTTTTTTATTTGTAATATGCTTTATTGAGATCCCTACCCACAAGTGATAAGATAATGTATTTCATCTTACTTCTATCAATCCTGCATACAGTATACCCCATACCTGTTCTCTTCATTCATTCATTCAAGTGTATGGCTCAGTGTGCCTGGGTGATACCGTTTGCTGACTATTGCTAGTCACCTGGATTGAACCACAGGGAGTTTGCATCTTTTACCAGTTTTCTTGTTAATATTCTGTCCCCTGAATATGTATTGCATATATTTGGGTAAATTTGATGGTTCTCATGAATAATGTATGAGAAGGGAACACAAAATATATGAAAGATTTGGATAGAGGATGTTTAAAAAGGGGCCATTTGTATATTCCACCCTGTCAGACATGAGTTGTTTTCCAAGAGTAGTCAAAGAATGTATTCAAATTCACCGAGTACAACTTTCCGTAAGATTAAGCTCAGTAGTTAGCTATTATCACACTTGGTTTCTATTTCCTTTTTGATTGAGTTAACCTTGTTCTTATATTCTAGTTGTTGCTAGGTTAGGCAAACTCATTGTAAGCTTTGGACCCTTCGAATAGAGTATGCATAAAATTTGAATACTTTGGTTAATCGATATAATGGAATAATCAAGGTGGCATTTAGCAACTCACCTGCTGTTAAAATATGCAAAATTTCAAAGTATCTAGTTATCTAGCAAGTTCCAAACATTTGTGTGTGATATGCTTAAACAGACTTGTAAATGTCTCATGTACAAAAATGCTTGTAAATTATAATGTATTAGCTCTCTGATTTAGAGAATGTTGTATATGTATTCAGCTGCAAGATCATACAGCAATACAATGACAACTGAAAGCTCTGTAAATTTTATTTTTATTCGTTCTGTACATACCAATCAAGGGAGATATTTTTATATATTGCTTCTACTGTGTCTATAGGTATATTGTAAATATTAAAGCAAAAAATGTGATTATCAATTGATATTTTTACACAAAGTGGATTTGTATTTTAGAACAAAATAATCACACAAAGTCTCTTGTGATATACTTCCAAACTATTTTTGGATAATCAGCTATAGGGAAGATACTTGCAACCACAAAAAAAAAAAAGATTTAGATTGTTTTTGCGACAAAAACAAAACAAAAACAAAAACAAAACTTTCCTCGCCAACAGTTAAACTTACAACCACTCAATTTTATGATGTACATTTCAGCATTTTATGGGTATTGTCTACTGAAGTAGCCATGCAGAGAGAAATATCCCATGTTTCAAAACATAATGTGACATGCTGGTGCTTTCCATCAGAATGGGAGTAAAGACTGAGAGAGAATTCAGAGAAATATCTATTTCAAGCCTCGATGGGAGAAGGTCCACAGAATTTAATTGCCGCCGCAGACTCATGCTTGTGCGAAGATTCACTTTCGGCAAAGTTGTGAAGAACATGTTTATCGTGAATGGATGCAGCCACCTTTTGGCACTGATTGAGTAAAGGTTCTGTGGTCGTACCATTGTACTTTCCTGTCTTTCATCTCTTCTTGGCACGATATTCAACAACGTATCAATAAGCCAGATACCAAATCTCATTATCCATTGTATTGAAGAGTTTTATCACAAAACGACATAACTCCATTCTTGTTGATTTGAGAAATTTGCGATTGAAGCTGCTAAAAAGAACCCCAGAAAATAATAGAATAATAAAATTTTTCTTGATAACGTAGAGAATATTCCTTGTTATATAACAAGTGAAGTATCACTGTAAAGGTTTTATTTTGCTCTATCTGGTGATGGACTTACTTTAAAATGTTTAAAAGTGGCATTTAAACTGTTTTGTGATCATACTCTTCAAATGTCAGTGTAATGAGACAACAATGACATTACATGAACATAGAATATTTGGTATATTTCCTGTTACAAAATGCTACATCGTCTGCAAAGTCTGCTAAATCTTGTATTTTCCAGCTGCTTTGTACATTTTCGTCAGTCAATAGATATTTTTGGTATATGACTTTTATATTAAAAGATGCTGCATAACACCAGCAAGAACATTTCAATCTGTGTAGTACTCTCTGATGTATGGTTTGTTTCAACTCTGTCCTTTGGAGCATGTGTGCAGCACCACTTCTATATGTGTTTTTAATGCCAGGACATCATCCAGGAAAGATATTATACTGTAACCAGAAATATTCATGGCATGAAAGTTTTGCGAATTGGAGATGACCACCATTTTTTGCAGCATGAAATTTTCCTCAAATTGCCACTAGCATTCAATGCATATAGTGTATTTGCCTTTTAATATCGTGAATCTTGGCTGACGAAATCAGCAAAAATTCATACACAACAAAATTTCTGGCTTTACAGTATATTATTCATATGTGTGTATGTGTGTGTAAGGAATAAGAATAGAAGACAGATAAAGAAAGTCTCTCTCTTTAGAGATAGTATATATGTGTGTGTGGATATAGAATAGATGGATAGAAAGATCTCTACACACACACACACACACACGCACATATATATATGTGTGTGTGTGTGTGTGTGTGTGCGTGCGTGCGTGCATGCATGTGTGTGTGTGTAATATATATGTAGAGAGATAAAGAAGGGAAGAAAAAAGGTAGGGAGAGAGGGAGAGATGGGCAAGGGGAATAGAGGAGAGGAGAGGAGAGGAGAGGGGATAAATTAAGACCAAAGAAAGACTGCAGAATAGATAGTGGAGGAAGAATGCAGAAAATATGTAGGAGTTTATGGCAAAAATATTCTAAAGGATTCTTCAAGAATGAAGAAGAGAGATTACTTTAATAGAGAAGTAGAGGGAAAAAGAAAAAAAAACTTAAAGGGAATTTGTTATGTGCAGCATCATACAGATGTGTATTGAAATTAATCTGAGAGGGTGAAGAAAGAGACAAAGAGAAAGAGATTGTACTACTCCCTGTCCAACAGGGGTTGGGTAGTAAAGAAGAAAAAAAAATTTCAGCATCTAGACATATTGACTTTGTTAATTGAATAAGGGTGAGCCACTACCCCTCAATGTGAAGAGACAATTGCTTCAATGCACAGTCAAAAAACATTGTGGCATTCCAGTTTTAAAGTCAATGCCAAAACCGTGGAAATGAACGACTGTATTTGTAATTTGATATGTGTGTGTTTTTGTTTTTACATGCTCAGAGTAGACATTTTTTGTCATTTTGTTTCTATGGCAACACTGCTATTGAACTCCTGAGCGCGACATGGAGACGATTCAACCGGACTACTCAACAAAGGGTGGGCAGCATCCTCATTGAAAAGCAGAGTGTTGACAGACAATGATCACTGGAGATGGGCACAGCAAAAATAGTTCTGATTGCTGCAGTTCACAAGCAACGTGCATGAAGTATACAGTACTTTAGAACTGTGTCATTCTTGCAATATAAAAACATATTTTGCTAGGTAGATGCAGAGGGGGCATGCTGTAATGTCGGTGGGAATGCTATTCCACTGGGAATACGAGGGAGGAGGATCGTTCCACTCCGAGAGATCTATCGACACGTCGCAATTGGGGGGTAGACCTAGAAATCCCAGATCGGTCTGGAAGTTGTCAATTATCATGTGGTTTATCTCCAGTCTGGCGAGGCTTCTCTGCGGTTAACATTTTGACTCGTCTCCCTGATCGCCCAATAGTTCAGTCTTCTTCATCCCTCTCATTAAACACCACACCCCTCCCCACGACCCATCCTAGATCTCTTTTTCACTATAAATTTGTACCTCCTCCCCTCACCTCCTCCTCCCTCCTCCCTCCCCCCCCCCCCCCCCCCCCCCACCCTCCCTCAAGATTCTGAAGTACTTATATTCTTGGTTCAGGAACCAACTTTTAAAAAATCATCCATCTGACATACCCTCTCTTTTATTCCACCATGACACAATGCTTCCATCATGCATCCTCCACCCTGTCCATTCCACCCTACTCTCAATCTTTCTAAATACCCTCTGCCACCCCTCTTTTAACTCTTTCCACCTCTTCTACCATCTATTGTACACCGTCTCTTTGATACCTCTCCTACATCTCACATTACCCATTATACACCCCTTTCTCCCCTCCCCCCCCCCCCTCCTTTTTTAACATCCCTACCCATTGCCCATCCTGCACCCCTTCGGAATGTTTTCTCTCAACCCCTCCCACTTCTACTCTATGCCCTTTCTCAGTCCCCAGTTGTACCCATCCTAAAGCTCTCTCATCACCTCTACCTTCTATACCCCCATATGTCCCATCCTACCCCCCTCTCTAACCCACTTTATCACCCCTTCCTTCACCCCTTTCCACCCCTAACAGCTGATCTTCCACACGTCTTCCCTTTAAATCATATGTTAGCCTTTCTCATTATCCATCTCACACCTCTCCTTATCCTTCAGCCGCTTACCACAAATCAGGAGTCTTCCTGATAAGTGACGGGGAAAGGGGAGGGGGAAGGAGATATCTGCACATTATAAAACCCAGTTCAAATACCATACACTCGCAAATTATATAACTGCACAGTCAAACTGTTCTTCAATAAAAAACAAAAGGATAAAACTTGGATTCTTTGTATACCATTAGCCCATTTTCTCCAGGATTCTGACATACAGTCTTTATACAGGACCACCATTTTTTTTCCTTTTTACCCCATGAGAGTCCAGAACTGGCATCACTACTGTATGTACATCCTATGCCTCACCCACATATTTCCTTGTTGACATTATAACAGTGATACCGGAAAGATGGGTGCTACCAACATATTGCCTTTTTTGCTCCGCCCACACATTTTGTATTAAGATAAGTTGATAGGATGTAATGGCCTCTCTGATGCTTCTTGGCAGTTGGTCTCAAATACATTCTATTTTTCTTTAAGTTTGTATACTACATTCTGTTCAAGCACTGTGTGCAATGCCTTCAGAATATTTTCTCTGTATCTTTCTTCCACTATGTATCTCTTTCTACAGTGTATCTCTTTCTCTTCCAGCAGTATGTATATCTTTCTCCCTCTCTCTCTCTATCCTCCATTATGTAGCTCTTTCTCTCTCTCTCTTCTCTTATATGTTTCTTCCACTCTGCATCACATTCACCTATTCCTTTTGTTTGTTTTTTTCTGGATGTGTTTACTTTTTTTTTCATTCAGTTTGTATACTACATCCTGTTGATTAAAGCATTGTGCAATGCCTTCAGAATATTTTCTCTGTATCTTTCTTCCACTATGTATCTCTTTCTACGGTGTATCTCTTTCTCTTCCAATACAGTATGTATCTTTTTCTCCCTCTCTTTCTCTCTTCCATTATGTACATGTATCTTTCTCCCCTCTCCCTCTCTCTCCTCCATTATGTAGCTCTTTCTCTCTTCCTCTCTGCATGACATTCATTTAACATGCATTTCCAGATTTGTTAAAGGTTTGGGTGTTTTTTTTCTTTTGTTCCACTATATCATCAACTTACACAAAATGAAATGTGTCAAATTCCCCTGTCCGGTAGGTGATGTCTAACTTCATGTTTTCTTTTGTTTGTGTGTGTTTAATGATTTATCATGATCCTTGATTAAAACTGTTCTTGTCTCTCCATTTGGAGTACAAAAGATGACTTGTATGTATCCTCACTCATCTTTCAAACTACTCCCTGGCACCTGACCGGATAAAAAGATCTCATAACTTCAGAACTACGGGTTACTATCATCATATTTATTGCAACTGATTGACAAATTGCCCTACATCAATGTACATCGATGTAGGGCAATTTGTCAATCAGTTGCAATAAAAACACCTCGAAGGAAGAATTTCATGAATTTGAATATCATCATTTTTGCTTGTACATCTTTTTGTCTCTTTGTTTTCAGCTATGATATAGCAGTGCAAGCAATGCTCTCATTATATTCTGAAAGTATTGACCATTTCTATGGAGTCTTATGAAAATATCAATTTCTTGGGGATTTTCTGAAGCACACTCAATGAAAGGACGTTTTAATGCAAGTACATAAATCAGCTTTTTTATTTTCTTTTTTTTTTATTAATAACTTTATACATTTACTTCACCTTCCAGCATGTACATAATAATAACATAATTAACAAGCACATTACCTGCATTTCATAGAATAGCAACTGCAGTAAAAAAGGACGGACATGAGGTGTGGGACATATGAACGGGTGTTTTTGCAAGATGGGTCTGAGCTCTTAAGTCACATTCCAAGCTTTCTCATCAGTACTGTGCTTCCACATGATCAACATATGTACTAGACACAGACACCGAATGAATAACTTTATATTTACAAGCTTTGGCAGTGCTCAAGAAACCCCACCCCTAAAATGCTGATCCTATGGTGCAGCTTTCGTGCACGTTATCGGAACCCTTGCTAATGATTTGAACATGAATGGCATACTTGGCTACTGTTGAGTACTACATATCTAGCTCAAACCCGAGTAGGTGATCGAATACAAAGGAATGAATCAGCTTTATTTGTAAGATATTGTGCCCAGCACAATAGCCAGTGTAAAACTTTTGGGAGAGGGGGGAAATCACTGCTTTATCACCCTCCAGGACTTTGTCTGCCACCCATTTCCTGGTGATAATACCCCCAAATGTCACCCCTCCAATGAACCTGCAGGTGCTATTGCAGGAGGGGAGCACATCCATTTTGTTGAAATTTCACAGGGATTGGATTTCGTCGGCAAATCAACACGGCCTTTGCAACTTTAATCCTCGCTCCCGCTTCCATGCTCCCAGCATGTACTAAACAGGAACCTCGGAATCTCCTTTGGAGATTATTGCAAAATCGGCACGGGTTGAAAACCTTTTCCTTTCATTGAGCCACCAAGACTTAAGTGTCTTTGGATTGAATTGCAAGGTGATATATCGGATAGATATTTGATATGCTAGCAAAATTCTGTAGAGCAGAAAGTGAATTCTAAGACGGTGCCTTTAAATAGACATCATACACTGTCTGCAGACAGAAAACATACATCATTAAACATAGCATTCAGATATTACAGCATACCAGTCGTTCAAAACATAGTACATTGACATACTACAGAAAAATCTCTGCATGAACAACAGATTGATTTTTGAGAGATATCTGTACAAAAGTATACAAAGTACGGGTGAAAGAAGGAAGATTTCATATAGAACCACTGTCTTCATCAGCAAGCAGAATGGAGTGTATAAGGCTAAAATACACACACTTAAAAAGAAAAAAAGAAACTGTTGGCCAAAGCATGTATGGCAGGCATGTCCAAGAAATGTTTCCGAAGTGGGTATGTCAAGCAGAAGGGCAAACATTCACACCCCTAAAGGTAGCTCTCTCACCCCTCCATTACATTAAGAGTCCATCCACTAGGCTTCTCCGCCCTCTGCTGGTGGGGTCTCCTCGGCTTTGGTCTCCTCTCCCCCACCCTCGGGCTTAGCGTCTCCGTCCCCCTCCGCTGGGGTTTCCTCCGCAGCGGCGGCAGCAGCAGGTGCATCTGTGGGAGAGAGCAATCAAAATAAACAGCTCAACCGATATTGTTTTGACGTACGACGATGACCATGTTTAGAAGTGAAGTGCGGGGGCAGACATATTTATCTGCGAATAATACAGACGTAGGGTGATATTTGGCAATTGTAAGCCCTCGTCAAAACAGATCTTCTTGAGCCCTGCTGAGCTGTACATCTTAATCTCATTTCAAGCACAGGAAAATAGCATTGATTTGGATTTTCCTCTGTCTACAAAGCAACATCATTTGGCCTTCATGTGTACTACTACTGAAAAGACAATTCCACCGTCCTCTGTCAAGTTGATGAAGAGTTGATTGAAAAGTGATTTTGAGAAATATATATTTTCTGATTTTTAGGATTTTGACAACTCCATACTTGCCAACCTTCCAAACTAAGAAATAGGGACATCCTTGAACTTCCTATACATTATTACATACAAATTTTGAGAAAAAATAGGGACAAAACTGTAAAGAAAGTCAAAAGATGGCACTTTCAATTGGTGAAAATCAGGAATGTCCCTATCAAATACAGACAGTCGGCAAGCACAAAAAAAAACTATAGGCATTTCATTCCCAGGGTAAGGTGTATCAAAATGTTTACTTCCTATTTACGAGAAGAAAGTTTTCACACATCTACAAACAGAAAAATAGCTATCAAAAGTCTGTCTGTTGGTCTGTCTATTTGATCAATTAATCTTCCTATTTACGAGAAGAAAGTTTTCACACATCTACAAACAGAAAAATAGCTATCAAAAGTCTGTCTGTTGGTCTGTCTATTTGATCAATTAATCTTCCTATCTTTCATGTAAAGTGCATTCCGGTTTTAACGAACATGGTTATAATGACATTCTTGTTACAACGAAGTTAAAAATTCATGTCCTAAAATTGTCATCTATATATATCTTTGCGTGTTTGACTGTTAAGCTCTAGCAAAATTTCCACATAACGAAAGAAAACTGCTGGTCCCAAGGACTTCGTCATAACGGGAGAGCACTGTATCAAATCCATCCATCCATCCTTCCACCTATCCACCTTTCTATCTTTCTCTGCACCTAAAATTTCATGCTAGGTAAGGTCTTCTAAGTGTACAGTATTCAGAACTCCAAGCCTTTCTGACAGAAAAATATGGATGATTTGGCTCATAAGTAGGAAAAAAAGAGCAATTCCCACACGAGTGTGCAGTAAAAGCATCAAGAAAAATTGGAAACTCCTAATGAAACAAGACCTGGGAATGATCAAAATTCAGATTCTTTCCTCCAACTTCAGAATGGTTGAGAGTTCTGCAGTATTCTACTATCCTTTTCATTCCATATCTTCCTCTGTTAACCCCCGCTTGCCCTTTTCCAATGTGTTTAACCCTCATATTCAAGAACTCTGTCATGTTTTTTTTTTTCCTCTCTTTTTTTTTGTGTACATTTCGAACATTTCCTCACTTCATTATGCTAAATTCCATCACTTCTTGTTAACAAGACTTCATTCCTTCCTCAGCACATAACCACAAGTGGCCACAGGCATCTCTGCCTAGGCTCATTTCCAGGCAATCAGAGAATTAATCGTACAGCTGTTGCAAATGAACACAATGCACCTTATGCACTCTCCAGTATATTCAACTCTATTCCTACTTGAGTACACCCCCAAAATGGCACAGTCAATGCCGTAGTAGGCTAAGCAGTTCTTGTTTTGATTTTGTCATTTGCTAGTTTGCTTGTGTGCTTGCTTGTTTGCTCGCCTGCCTGCTTATTTTGTTCTAACGGAGGGCTGTCTCTTTGTAGACAGCTTGAGTATAAATCAATCTGACACACTGAATATTTAGCAAATCAAATTTAATATCTAATGTGTATGCATGAACAAAAGTGAAAAAAAAAAATCCTCTGGGTGTTAAAGTTCGAATAATTCAGAAAAGTGTCTTTTGATCTCAATGAATCAGAAACCAACAAGTTATCGATATCATTGTCATCATTACATGATTACATGATTAATGAGAACCGTGAATATCATCGAGTACAATGAATTACTAATTAATAAGTACATGTACTTTGAATATTCCTCTTTTTTTTTTGTGTGTTATAATACTGCATGTACTCAGGTATACATTTTATATTGTGTTCAATGATCTGTCCTTCCCAGCTGGATGAAAGTCCTTTTTTTGTTTCATTTTTTTTTAAGAGGGGGGGGGGGGAATGAATAAACTAGTGAATTGAATTGAATATTTTGCTGAAGGTGATGAGGCTCAACTAACCTGTGGTTTGTTCAGCTTCTTGAGCAGCCTCCTCTGTCTTCTCGCCTTCTTGAGTCTGCTCGGCTTCAGCTGCTGCTGGCTCTGGAATTTGAAAACACAAGAAAAAAGTTTAAAAAAAAAAGAAAACAGATTAGCACTGCTTATATTAAGTAAATCAAAATTCCCCCCAAATCCACCCTGTGTATTGCCATTTCTGGACAGAAGACATGACAGTGTATTTGCTTCATACATGTACATCACTCATACTCTTCAGGTTTCCTTGGGTTGGTGGTGTGTTGTTTGATTCAGGAACCTGGTAGCCTGTTAAGTCTATGGCGATTTCATAATTCAGTATGAAACGGGTTAACAAAACATCTTTGGATTCATTTGGACAAGGTAGAAAACAACAACATTAAAACAAAAGATAGCACTGTTAGTTGCTATTGTTGTTGTAAAGAAAAACATATGCCTCCCGCACCACTTTGTGGCGGAGGCATAAAAAATGACATCTGACAGAGTACTTTATTTGGCAGAGCAAATACGGGGCCAGGGTTTAATCTAAAGCACTTTCAGAGTCAATCATTCATCTATGTGTACGTGAGAAAGAAGGGCATGCAATTTACTCTAAAACTGTGCTAAACATGGCTCTCTGTGTAATCTATGCCATACAATGGGCATTGTAACTCTTTCTTGTGCGATGTGATGGGAATATATACATGATGCTGGTGGATAGCGACTTAGATATCCATTCACGATGCCTTATAGAGAAGACAACTATAACAGAAAATATTGCATTGGGCAACACGCAATCTTTGAAAGCTACATTTATGGTGTGCATGAAATGCACGTGAAGATCAAAAGTGAGTTGGAATAAGCATGATAAATTGACATGGACAGTTTGTAAGAATATGTGTGATTGTGAAAACACTCATGCACAAATCAGAACCTTCCTCTTAATGATTTCCTCCTTGAAATTTGTCAACCTATTTGTTATGTGATGTCTGTGAAAACATTATGGGCTTTGCATCCCTATAGGAACCATTATGAGGTTGATACATGTAAATAAAAACATCCAAATCTCCATAACAACAAAATGGGTTTCAATCAACAGAAAAATCAGGCAATAAAACATCTAAACTGAACACTGCCTTAATCTTGTTGAATCCATCGATACAAAGTGTCATTTCAATTATCATTAGCAAAGTTGATTTTCAAGCATGATTCTCCTGTTGTTGTGATCTGTTAGTGTCACCCAAAGACAAAACATCTGTACCACAACATTAAAATAAATTGAATTTGACGGTATTGAATGCTTAAATTGCACACTCAACAGTTGCTGTGAATAAAATCGCAAAGATGTTACAAGACACTCTTTCGCACACACCAATGAAAACATTCTTCACAAAATGATGGGGGGGGGGGGGAAATATGATAGATTACTATCATGCTTCCACTCCCATATTGCACATACATTGTACATGTGAAGTTAGGAGCAGAAGTTATTGTCCAGCGAGTGATAATAACATGGATGACAAAAACAGTGGTTAGCATTAAGAACAGTGTTACATGATGAAGCTGCGAAAATGAACATGTTTTCCTGCATGGCAAGACAAAAGTCAGATGAGATGAAGGTAGCGTACTTGGTAAATACAAGCCACCACCAGCTAAAATGCATTAAATCTTGCACCAAAAATACATATATTTCTTCATATGAATGATGAGAATACTATAATTTCTTTAGGATAGACTTTGTGTTATATCTTTAGTTTTTTTAATATTCATCTTCAACATATGTGACCCGCTACAACAAAAGGATCCTAAAGTTGCTGACAGCTGAGCCGAGAAAATCGAGTTTGAAGTCACATCATCAAACTTGGTCAAAACAATCGGATTTCAGTTTTCGGCATGATTTTGTAGTCTAATGTGTTGTCTACCATCTGCCGAAATTTCGAAGCTAAATGATCAAAGGAAAGGCAAGAAATCAGCGTTTTTCTGGGCCATGATTTTCCGACTTTCAGCGTAACAGAATCGTGTCCGAAGATTTGGATTTAGTGCGGCAGCTAGACTCCACCCCTAGCAACGAGGGAGTGGTCTTATTGGTCAGTGCGTGGCATCCTGATTACTGATTGGTCGTGTGTAGACCGCTGGTGCTAAGCTTGAATGAACATTTCGGAGGTCGCTACGAGCATACCTTCTATTGTCAAGCGTTAAAAACTGTCTCGCCTCCCCTTGATCATGATAGCGTTGGAAGGAAAACTTTGAACACGTTTTTCTTGAAACTCTGATTTCCACAACCACTTGACATGCGCTAATAAAATCGATATCTCCGCAACCGAGTTCTTTTAAGAGTTGTGCTATGATATATGAAATTAAAGTACAAGAGTAAGGGAATAATGTCATGCCATTTTCAGAAAATTGTCCTCCCCCGACTTTTGGATCCTTTTGTTGTAGCGGGTCACATAAGTACGTTTATTTAAGAATCTCCTCTAAAATGATACCTGTCTAAATCAATGCAATGAATAGAATCATTTCAGAAATAGGAATTATCAAAAAAGTAATGGAAAAGAACAAGGAATGGAAACAAGAAGAATGATATCAATTACATCATGTACATTGCATGACAATACAATGAGCAATGTTAAAGATGAAATCAGCATTGATTTAGGAAAATGTAAGTAATTAAATTGTGTGAAAGATGAAACAAAGGGAAGAACATGTAGCAGATGAATGCTATTGAACATTAATTAGTGTCATGATGCATGAGGCATTAAAGCAAATATGATCTTATTTGAATGTTTACTATCATAAAAATCCTCTAAACAATGGAGATAAGAAAATAAATGGTAATCAATTAGTACATATGTATGACAGAAAAATCAGAGAGTGAACTCTGGAAATAGTATGCAGCCATTATATAAGAACATGACGATACTATGGTCATGTTGAAAGTTGATGTACGAGCTCATCAAAATCCATGCAATTTTGGTAAATCATTTTGAATTGACAAGACAATGACAAAGCAAAAAAATGGAAACAATTAGTTGTCGACTACTATGATATGTTAATTGGCATGTTAAAATGCAATACAAGTGTATTACATATAGTTATACTTAGACATGTAGATCTTTTCTAAATGCATACACACAAATGTAATGACATGAGTTAAGTTAGTAAGTTAAGTTGGTGGAATGGCGTTGATGGATGAGCTAATTGCCAGGTTAGGCAACCATGCTGAGTCGCTGATTAGTGAATTCTCTCACCCTCCGCAGCTGCTTCTGGTGCTGCTTCTTCCGTAGAGGGCGCCGTTTCCTCTGCAGCAGGTGCGGCATCTTCAGCCGGGGCTTCTGCTGTTGCTGCTTCTGGGATAAAAATATTTTAGAGCAGCCATTAGAGCAACTGAACCTCATCTGACCACGTTGTGTGACTTCACTATTATTTAGGCAACATAGTTTCAGTAGCTGTTTCATATTTCCCAAACCAGTATTTTCAATCTTTATGAATTATAGAGCCATATACTTTGACAAACATGAGATTACTGAGGACATAGCAGCAGAAAGCAGAAGTTAAAAATACAAGTAATAAATTTATCAATATCTGCCTTGTAATGTGCACAATAATACAAAATGTAAACTCCATATTCAATCATATAATGATTGAGACTATCTGAGCAAAGATATTATTCTTTTTTATTCTTCTTCTGTTAGCACTTTTGGATATGCTCAAGAGTAATGCCTAAACTTCATAATTCTTTGAAAAACATTCAAGAAATGAGTCACATAACACTTATTGTGTTAATGCTAATACATTGCTGACATGTCACACAAGAAGTTGTATAAAGGTTGATCTTGTTGGTTTGGTTTTTTTTTTCCAATTGATGCATCAAGCACTATCCTTTTTGTATGATTAGTCTCAGAGAAAAAGACTACTAGGTGGTCATTCATGCCCTGACTTGACTTCTAAATGAGACATTATATCATTAGCATTCACTGTTTCAAAACTGAATATATTTCTCTGCAGAATACGTACATCAAATACAAAATCACACATAACAGCATATTAAATGGGTTAGTCAAATACCGGTAAGTGATTGGCTAAACACAGTCATGTGATGGAGGGACATTCGTTATGTTTGCCCATGGGCGAACATTTTTGTAATGTTCTCCCATGGGAAAACATTTTCACGTAACAAATGACAGAAGGCCTAGGTTAGGACCGCGCGCGCATAGTGAATTTGGCTCTGCGCGAGCGAGCGATTGAGTGCGTTGTTCTGGTAGTTGACGTTGATGTATTTGACGTATTTGACTAACCCATATAATCTAACAGATGATGACTTTTGTTGTCGGGAACATGTACCAAATGTTCCACCCTCAATAGCATTTCAAACCCTTCGGGTGGAACATTCAGTATGTTCCCTCCCCCGCCAGTCATCATCTATATAATAACCATTGAAGGAGTTCAAGAAGAAAAAAGCAGGTCAGCTGAAGCTAACACTGAACTAGTTTTAGTTTGCACATGAGCAACATTGCCTATTCAAATTAGCAATTTTCCTTGCATATGAGCCTGAAAGAAGACATACACATACACTAGCACATAAAGCTCTTTCCCTCAAAGATTAAACAAGTGTTATGAAAAATGATCATGTAGTAGTCTCCATAGAAAATATTGTATTTGGAGAGTTGGATACATGCAAATATATATGACAGGAATAGAGGATGAGGATTCAATGTAAGAAATGGTGAAAATAACAGAAAAAGTTTTAACATTCATTGAGGAATTGAATCATCAATACTAACTTCTTCTTTTTTTTTGCATAAAAGATGTCACATTCACTGACTAATGGCATCATAGTCCAACTTTATGCAGTCCCCTTTCTCTTGTTAAATGCCGCAGGGTCCTTGCAAAATGTGTTTATTGATGCATCATTAAAACAAACAAAAATGCTGAATAACACTATTAACAGAGAATACAAATTTAACACACGCAATTGAAACAAACAAAAAACATACCATAAGAAATCACTCTGCCCTTGTTTGAGCAGGTCTAAAATTGCAAAAACCTATATCTTTCGAAGATTCACAATATACACTACAACCAGTTTGATGTTTTCTTTTAAATGAGATTGTTATGGGGAAAAAAAAACTTGCACGAACAGTCTGTCTCTCAAAAGAACGATCCAAATTACATCTACGTATGATGAGGTGCAAATAAAAATGTCTGATGTGTGACATAGGATACTGTTGACTATCTGCCATATTATTATAACAATTTTTGGGCTTATTACATAACCTTTCAGAAAGCTATCATGCAATATCCACTCTATGGTAACGTATGTGATAGTATTAATTTTTGAATAGCCACTATTGGTTACTGTATGATAAGGGAAAATAATGAGTGTTTCCAGGGATTAGACTGCAATCTATTCACAGTGGAGGGCGAATTTCTGCATTTTATCAGACAACAAAAAAAGAATCTTGAATATTGAATGATGCACAAATTGTTGCAAGCACAGGCAGTGAATAAAGCAAAAACATAGTATACAAAAACATAGATGAATGAAATGCTGTACCAGAACAGACAAACAAGCAAACAAGCAAACAAACAAACACATTGGCAACCAAAAAAAGAGGGAAAAATCGGTGAGAAATGGGTACAATGTCACAATAAAATTCATGAAATAAATACAAACATGACTGATGGCAATTAACTGTTGACAGTGGTGATACAAAAGCAAAGTAAGAAAGCATGCAGTATTAAAAGTTAGACATGACTTTAGGCATAGGTGTCATGTGTCATCAATGAATATGATTATTCCATCAATATTGAGCAATGAGAGCTCAATATTGTTAATGAACTTACAATCATCAAAATGAAATATGCATCAATGGAAGAATGAGCAAAAAAAAAAAATGGAATGATGGGCATATACTAAAAAAAAAAAGTTGCAGCATAAAAAGGCAAAATAAGAAGTAAAGAATGAAAAACAAACAAAGGCTATCATGCCCCTAGTAATGGATAGCGTACAATCTTTAAACAAATCCAATCATAACTTATAGATATAAGTATCCTCCAGTACAAATCCCGCATGCAGTGTTAAGAATGACTTTTTTGCACTGCGAAAGCCGACCAAAAAAAACTAGTTTCAACTGATCTATAGAGGCATGGTGAAGGTGTTAGTGAGAAAAAGGCAATAAAGAAACAAAAAGGAAAAAATAAAGGAAACACCAAAAATCTTGTCATGTCTTCAGGGAAAAAAAAGAAAAAGAAATGACATAGAAAGAAGCTAAAGATTATTCAAAAGTGTGCATTGTGTCAAATGCTAGCTGCAAGATTGTCAAAACAAAGACTCCACTGAAGAACCAAGCCAGGAAAGTTTTTGAAAGTGAAACAGGTAAGGGTATACTCTAAATGAACAAAGATGAAGTCCTGAACAGAATGGCCAAAAGAAGAATGTTCCATGATTTTGATCAACCACCACCACCATTGGCTACAAAGGGGATACCTTGCTCCTCAGACTGCTGCTCCTCTGCTTTCTTCTCATCTTCTTTCCCAGCTTCTTCTCCCTCATCCGCTTTCTGCTCCTCCTCTTCCCCCTGTGCTCCGCCCCCATCGGCATTTGCCTCCTCCTCCTTCCCCTCCTCTTTCTCAGCCCCGCCCTCAGCCACGCCCTCCCCCTCCTTTGGCTCCTCCTCCTCCTTTGGCTCTTCCTCCTTCTTCTCCTCCTCCCCATCCCCTCCCTCTTGGGTCTCATCTTCTTTAGCCTGGGCTGGTGCCTGCTCCTGGGCCTCTCCCTCTGTGGCCTGCTCCTCCTGAACCTGACTCTCATCAGTCTCTGCCTTCTGCTCCCCCTCCGTCGCTGCTGCATCTTCGCCCTCAACCTGTGCTGCTGGTTCTTTGTGCAGTAGGGTGCAGATTAGTACAGTGCAACACTCAGGTGAGAAAAAAAAATGTACATGTATATGATGTACAATGTACACCATGTGCATTGGGTGTCAGATTGGGACCACATGGGGATCATCGCAATCATAGCCTCATAAAAAGAATCTTTGTTTGACAGAGTGCTGGGCAGGTATCCATTGGGAAGGGCAGTTGCACTTCTGAGGATGAAATAGCTCACTACTCTTTGTGTTCTAGAAACATATATTCTCTTTGCTACATGAACAAACTATAAGCATGTCACGTGAACTGCATCACATAGCAGGACATAGAATCTTATGGCAGCATCCCTCATCTGCAAGTCCTTCAGCATCCACCATGATTTCCGATGTGGATGGTGATTTATAGTCATACCACAAACAATATTTTGTGACAATTTTTAGATCAAAATATTTGCCAGTTCTACAGTGGTAAGGGTATTGAAATCATATTTAAAATTTCTTTAATGTTTATGGCACTTACTTTGCCATCATCTGTAAACAAAGTGGTCATATTTTCATATGTAATTCTGTCAGTATTTGTGTGTAAAGTTATTGAACTTTTTGCCACATGACACATAATCACCTTTCATGGACATCAAATATATGACTTGCAAATGAAGCAGACTATATGTATCTAACAGCAATGGAGTAACAAATTAAGTTTGTTTGTGTTTTTTCTATTAACCAAACACTCTTGCATGACGTTTGGTATCCTGAAATGTAAAAGAAGCCATTTCTTCTACGGTGCCTACATCATACAGACACTATGTGCTGATATTCTTTATTTGCACATGACTAGTGTGGGTGAAAAATGCACAGTAAATGATGAAGCAGCCCAAAAAGATGCCATGGTGTCTTCGCAGCTGGATCCTTTCTTTAAAAGCAAGCAGTGTGTGTAACAGAGCTGTATGAAGCTAAACATTATTGCAGTCTTTATACAAGACAAATGCTGGCTGCATATGTCTGGCTTTTGTGTCTGGCCAAGCACACTATGGAGAGAAAAAAAAAGCAATATGAAGCAATCTACTCAACATATGGTATTGTTTCATTCCATGCAGTTGGTGGCTAGGGGAAATGAAGACAAATTCTTCTGAACTGCAAAGAACAGATACAGCTTGTACTATACATAATCTCAGCCTAAAGGCTAAGAAGCAATGCAAGCCACTCTCACAGACACAGTGGAACATTCTTTTAGGCACATACTACGTTTTGTGCGTTTCTGCTTCCTGTGAAGAAAATACTGAAGCATTGTACATGCATGCAAGAAACTGCTACCAATGGCTGCAAAGTGGGTGGAATGTTACATGATCATGGTGACAATATTACGATGTAGAAAGGAGTTCATCTTATAAGTTTTATTCAGACAGTCAAATGGTCTCAATGTCACTGAAAATTGTCTGATTTTGCTGAATTGACACTTTGCTTTTGTGTCATCTCATTAATTACGATTTTTCTGTCTCAGGAGGATTTTGCCCAAGAAAGAAATGTTAAGATTAGGATGACAGATAATCTGTAAAATGTAGATGTTGTCCATCTTGACACAAGGGGACAAATTAATGCAATAATTCATATTTAAATTTTCTGATGGCCATGATGGAATGTGTATTTTTCTGGATGTTAGTAATCAAATGTTCTTCTCTTAATCAATTCTTTGAAATCAGTTCTTCAGAATATCCTTCAGTTGAATTGAATTGAATTGAACTGAATTGAATTGAATTGAATTGAATTGAATTGAATTGAATTGAATTGAATTGAATTGAATTGAATTGAATTGAATTGAATTGAATTGAATTGAATTGAATTGAATTGAATTGAATTGAATTGAATTGAATTGAATTGAATTGAACTGAACTGAATTGAATTGAATTGAATTGAATTCACAGATCTACACTCTATGGATTTCCTGCAATAATTTTCATGATTTTGTTTCATATCCTTCAAAATAAGTGCCGTCCATTATACTTCAATTTTTTCAATATTTGGGTGTTTTTATTTAGGTGTGACGTGAACAATATGTTTCAATAAAAGAAGAACTTCCTTTCTGATAAAGGCAAAGGAGTATATCTTTATGGGATTTCCAGGGGGAGTCAAGCCATAAGATAGGAACACAACTGTTTTTGTTTTGTGTTTATTACCTCCTTCTGCTGCTTGCTCTTCTGTCTTCTGTTCTCCTCCCTCTGCAGGTTGCTCAGCCTGTTGTTCTGCCTGTTGCTCTCCACCTTCTGCTGGCTCTTCTGCCTTCTGTTCTCCTCCCTCTGCAGCCTGTTCTGCCTGTTGTTCTCCACCTTCAGTGGCAGCCTGTTCCGTTTGTTGTTCTCCTCCCTCTGCTGCTGGCTGTTCTGCTTGCTGTTCACCTCCCTCTGCTGGCTGACCACCGTCTGCTTGTGTTTGCATGTCATGGAAGTTAGAAGTGATTTTTTGAATAATCATATTTCACATGGGATGTTTGTTAGTAATCATATGAATTTAGTCAATTGGGAAAAAAAATTGATACCAAGACAACTGTCTAATATTATTTAGTGTGTTTTCAAAACAAAGATTTTCATACTGAATAAATGCAATGTAGGCCTACAACGTATAGAAAACATTTTCAATTACATTACATGGAGTAATGCAATTTTTAAATATTATGATTATAATTCAGAACACTGAAAGTCGTCTTCAAAAAATGTATGTCGTTACACAGAGCAATCTTGACTTCATGACAAATGGAAACAACAGAGAAACACAAATCCTGGTGCAGCATCACACTTTTGCCAATATTCTAAAAAAACTCTACAAGGCCTTGATGATGAATAAAAAAGATTCATACTACTTTGACCAAATTCAAACTAATGAAAGCTTTCTACTCTTGAAACATATGGCATCAAAGCATTTTCAAATGAATACATGACTTGAATAAGCTGACTCACTGCAAGCTTTATTAAAATTTTATTGTATGGTTAGATACATCAATGATTACATCACAGAGTAGCAAAAATCCCCACTTTTAAGATCATTTTCATTTTTGTTTTCAAGAGCACGCGTAAGAATTAAAACAAAATTCATACCTTCTTCAGTTTGTCCTTCCTCTCCTTTGACTGCAATTCAAAAATAAAGATGGTATACTATTTAATAGAAAGATAATTCTAACAGGTACAATGAGCATGTCATGCTATAATGGTGGATGTTAACCCTAACTAGGCCGGGGGGGGCCTCCGAGGCCCCCCCTCGACGTTTCGCGCGATGTATCGCTATCGCGAGAAGCTATCGCCGCGACGTTTCATGACTTTTTTCTTTTGAGTCTCCCGCATCTTTTGACACCAAATTTGCGATGCCAGGGCACTCGGTTCCGAAGTTGCGCAGAAATATGCACGTGCATGTCAGACCAAAAATTGATCAGAAACGTGAATTCGTGTACAATTTCAATGTAAACTGTGTTTACAGGCAAATTTCATAAAAGCATGATTATTTTGGGGTTTTATTGATTAAAATCAATTAATAACATATTTTCTTGTTCGGAACAATGTCGCAGACAAATTTCATTGAAAAAACAATGAAAAACATAAAGTCGAAAAAACAAAGAAATACATAAGAAATTCAAAAAAAAATATTTTTTCTGATTGTGCAATTTTTTTCTCTTACATTTGCTATTAAGGACACAAAAAATGTGCCTGTTTTGAGCTTTATTAAGTGATTTATACCAAATTGTCTGATTTCATGCATCATTATGCATAAATTAGCATAATTTAGTGTAAATGATAATTTTTGACAAAATTAACTTCATGGTACTTTAGATTACATCATAGGCAATGTGTGTGCCAATTTTCGTTGCAATTGCGCGGTCAACAGCCGAGATCTGGAGGGGGGGCCTAGGCCCCCTGGCTCTATCATCTACCTAAATAGCCCGGCCTAGTTAGGGTTAACATGTGAATTGATTTGGAGAGTAACTGCATGCCTTGATTCAAACAGACACTTTTCAACAAACAGCTCTCTGTCATACATGTGTCGACTGAAAATTTCAAATGCACTTTGTTCCGTGAAGGGCTTCGCAAACACTGACACTTTTTAATACTGTGTGGGAGATGTGAGTTTATCTACAGTGAGCATCACAGATATAATAGCAAGTTGGTAAACATTAAGCTCTGTAATTCCATTGTAATTAATGGTTAAGCATCACTTACTGAGAATTTAGACTTGAGGTATTAAAGCTTTAGTTAAAACATCATAAGACACTATACAGATACAAAGATCACTGCACGCTGATTTCAAACTGTTATGAAAAGATAGACCTATACTGGTGCCCAGAGCATCTATCCATGCACTAAACTATTGGTCTTTTCTGTGGTATGACTGCATATGCACATAGTTTGTAGTTTATAGTCACAAGGTTAAAGGGATCATATAGTTTTGGTTGAGACCTAACTTCAGGTTTCTAACATTTTTGGGTGAGATAATGAGAAACCTTTTATGAAATATGAAAGAGCATGTAATTCCAAGAGGAATTCAACGTTTATTTGATGAAAATTGGTTTTGAAATGGCCGAGATACACAAAATAGAGCAATCCAAATAAAAGGTGGGACCCACCTTTTATTATGGTCGCTTTATTTTACTTTGTTTTTGGATGTCTCAGCCATTTCAAAACCGATTTTACATAAAATAAACTTTGCATTTGTCTTAACATATGCTCTGTACTATTTCATACCTGGTTTCTTGGTATCTCATAAAAAGTTAACAGCCTAATCCTTGCCTCCACCAATACTGTACTATTCCTTTAATGTTGGCAGATTTCCAATGACTTCTACAAATACAAGAAATACTGTTAGATGTAGCATATCTCAACGTCTAAAACTCGCAAAAATTACTTAAAGCCAGACTACTACGCACACATACTTTTATGTCCGATGCGTGGTATATATAATTTGTTTATCACTAACAATATTTAGACTGCAAGATTTTTTAATTGAACTACATCGTACAACTATAAAGAGCAGGATAAACAGATGAAAATGAGGAGGAGGATCAGTCATCATTTAAAGTGTTTCATCTCTGTGCCTGTTGAACACATGACATAACAATGATATCAACAGGCACCTGTCTAGACTAAATGTAACATGTGAAGATCATCTAAAGGAACAAACAAACAAGCATGCAGCTAACACTGAGAATAGTCATGGATCATGCAGCTATACGGATTGAAAAAAAAAAGAAGATTGTACATATTATAAATGCATCACTAATGTCGTTATAGAGGCATAACTGTCATATTGTCTA
This sequence comes from Diadema antillarum, assembly GCF_040938485.1. Lineage (NCBI taxonomy): Eukaryota > Metazoa > Echinodermata > Echinoidea > Diadematoida > Diadematidae > Diadema > Diadema antillarum. The sequence continues at coordinate 5,360,120 of NW_027270960.1, forward strand.
CAAGTTGAGTTACGAAAAAAGTGCAATAACAAACTTTCCAGACAAAGTGGTATGTCAATGACTTTTAGAAATGGTAATAACAGCTACATTTATTTAATTTCCTGAGAAAGTGAAAGCAAAGTTGTGCCCATTCTCATGTTAAACAGCATTAGAAAGTCATTGAAATGACTGTGTATATATATTTAGAAGAGTTTCAATTGGGTTAGACAGATATGTTGATGGTTTGGAATGGAACGGGATAAATAGAAAAAAACTGATCAAATCTTGAACAAACAGCAGAGCAATATATTGGTAACAGCATGCATTGATATCATTCATTTTGAAGCTCACATGGTTAATAGGAATGGGGAAAGAAATCAAAATAATCTTGAAAATGGATGTTTTCCTTTAGTTGCTTAACATCTATGATAGATCAGTGAATTACTGAATCACTATTAAAGTATGTTTTATGTGTGTGGATTATATTACCGTAGTTTACAGCTTTACAGATGGAACTGAATATTTGAATATATGATAAATAAAAACTTCTATAATTCTTTTTTTTTTCTACATGACACTTGCAATCAGTGTTCTATTCAACGAATATTAGCTCTCTTCATCATCCACCCAAAACACCTGAAGAAAATGACCTAACACTTCCCGGAACTGTGTAATACTTAGTATATTTTATACTTAAAAGGGTGTCCTTTTTTTACCTTTTCTATGTTTGTTTTCCTTAGCAAATGATGATTGCTTTGAATTCTCTTTTCTAAGACACATTTATTTAATATCCCTACTGGAGTCTTTCTCTTTCTTTAGATATAATTTTGGACAAGTATCAACCTGGGTGTAGGAAATAAGTAATGAATATGTTTTATAGTGATAGTTACATGGAGAAGCAGAACTGATATCAACTGCATGCAGAATATATAAACAAAATAAAACAATTGCATGCAAGGCTAGACCATTCATAAGCCTACAGATGTCATGTTGTCTAATGATAATGGTTTTACAGAGACCTATTTGTATGCATTCAATGAACATGAAAGAAATATTACTTTTATTTTATGCTACAATTGTAGTACGTTCCTTTAGATGCTTCTATGTGTACATTTGTAAAATGCATCCTTGATATGAAGGTGAAATAAGTAATACAAAATGCGCTGTGATCCCAAGGCTCAGGATTTTGTGGCAGAACATATCCACACTATGCACATAGGATAAATATTTCAAAATGTACTCTCTGTGCACATTTCAAGGTTAATGATTAGTTACATTCTGCTTGGTTAGGTTTGTCATCTTTTGTTTCTATAAGTACTTGTACTTTGTTCAGAGGTCAGATTCACAACACATCCCTGTTTATTATCCTTCTTTTTCAGGAAATGTACACAAAATAGTTCTGCACTTAGGGGGAAAAATATTTTTGTCTGTTTGCAAAAAAAAAAAAGAATAAAAAAGAAACAAATCTGCGGAATATGGTTTGTGATACCACATCACAGAAAAAAAAAAGGATAAGAAAAATGGCAACTTTTCTCATCCATCAGGATGAATAAAACTGGCTTCATGAATGGTCTGCCAATTATACCCATAGCTTACCATCAGCGGTTTCTTTGGTCAGACTGGTTATTGAGTCTAATGCAAATGAAAATTTGATGACAATGCAGCTGCATACAGGACTATCAAGAGGTAGCTTGGCAACATGTGACAAATATTAATAGATAACACTGAATATATTGCTGCTTATGCTGGAAACAAAATGCAAGCAACCTATTATTGGCAAATCTTCATGCAGGCATGGATACTAAGAACAGATGATAAAGCTTGCCGTTTTCATAATCTGATCACAAGTGTAATAAATTTCATAAAACTGAAATCAGTGGGAACATAATGTGCCGTAAAGAAAGAGAAAATGAACAGGAAATGAAGGATAAGGTATTTGTCCATTCTTTATTAGATCTGCAGAGGATATAGCATTATTTTTCTTTTGATGATTTCAGCATTGTACAAGTGGTATTCCTGCTAAATCTTCTTTGCACACAAGTGGCCTTACAGTCATAATCAACAGTCTTTTTTGTTAGTTTTTTTTTTTAACTTCAGCAGAAGGTGCTGTTCATAGTCTATTTCTGACCACCAGTACAAGTATCATTTCAGGAAGAAATCCTGCCTATAGTATAAACGAGGTGAAAGATCTATGCAGTAAATATTGGTTTGGGGGAGAGTTGTTAGGTATGGAATATTTCCTCCAGGGAAACTGATGTGATGACAGGTTAGATTTTTCCATGTGAAAAAGGCACACAGTGGCCACATGGGCTCGTTCTTACCCACAACTTTGCCGTCGCCGAGCACCTCGACGTCTGGAAACAGCCTCTCGATTCTCGCCTTGGCCTGCTCCATGTCCGTGCTGCCGTGGACGGCGTTCTGGAGGACGTCCTTTCCAAGGAGCGCCCTCAACGATTCCGGCGCCTCCTCCCGGGCCTTCTCCGGGTCCGTGGGTCCCATGAGGGTCCGCCAGCCGTCAACCGCATCCTCTCTCGACAGCACCATAACCATCGACAAGCCACTGCAGTGGAAGGATTTTTTTTCATTGATTCATTCTTTTTCCAAAGTATTTCCTCAAAAATAGTCTTAGACCCCCCTCCCCTTGGTAGCAACAATTAAAAACAATTATAATGACAATAAACTTACTCTGCACTTCTTATGTTGATAAACAATAGACACGACTTACCAGGTGCGGTTAACTGTAGTTTGTCCTTCTTATGGACACAAGTGTATTCCTATAGGAGATAACATACATGTATTACATGTACTTTTTCTTTTTCTTCTTTTTTTTATGCTTAAATATTGATAGAGGTAACTTAAGCATAAAAAAAGAGGTTGTCCTGGCTCTTTGAACCCTGTCCCATTCACATAGGAAAGGAGTCACTAAAAATATAGAAATAATTCCATTCACAACATACTTCTTCACTGTAGGATCACAAATGGCTTTACATATATTTCTATTCTTAACCTGGCTACAGAACCACAAACTTTTTGACACTGGCGGCTTTGAGCTTCTAAAATATTAAAGTCTTTATGAAGGGAAAACGTACAGTCTGCAGCTGTCTGGTAAGGCGAAACTAACAACAACAGCAACGACCTGACCACATTCCTCACCTGGACATGTGATCAATAAGGCTGTCGTAGAATTCTTTCCCCTCGTGCTCCAAGTACAGTTTGGATGCAAGCTCCTTGTTAAGTTCTACATCTCGCTGTAGGTTGATCTGGAACCCAGCCTCCTTAATCTTCTCCAAGATGGCATCTGAAAGAAAAAGACAATCAACATACACATTATGTAAAAAAAACAAAAAACAAAAACAAAAACAGAAAAGAAAACAACAAAGTATTGATGAACAGTACTGCAATCATGCATTCATCTGTCATTTTTGAATAATGATAAGGATTCCATTTTTTAACCACATTAGCCCAGTCAGTATTGGCAATAATGAAACTATGTGTATTGGCTCTGCCATATTTTTTTTTTCTTTTGTAAATTATTATTCTTCATGTACCTGTATACTGTACCTATCTTTTACCTCCTTATTGCCAAGTATCCATTAATCTTTAAAGTGCTTTGTTCGCCAACTGGCACACACAATGAAGCGCTTTCTTTAGCAAACAAAACATAGTAAGGGTCAAACAGTGTACAATTGTATATCATAAAATGGGCTTTAGAATCTCTGCAATCTGATTGGTCAATTATCATGAATTGATTTTTTACTGACCCACACTGAGCCATGCGTCCGGTAAAATCCGAATGCATGGCTCAAGCCTTGTATAGTGTTGTACAGGTGTATCAGACGCATGATGGGGAAAAAGGGTTGAATTTCAAGAATTTACAGGCCCATTTTATAAAACAAATGATGCACAGGACTATTCCGTGGATCAGTGAGAATTGGATGCTTTGGTTTAACCTTGGAAACAATCTAAAACCCACTCGTTGCGGTCATGTATGGGTTTAAACAGTTCCAAAGTTGAACTCGTGCATCCAATTCTCACTGATCCACTCTGTCCTGTGAATCATTTGTATATTTATGACAGACGAGGAGATATCCATTGAGTCATACCTTTGTGTTCTCCAGCAGCGTCTGGCTTGATGACTGCAAGTGTCGTCTGCTTGGGGAAGAAGAATTGTAGCTCTTTCTCGGCCGTTTCCATGGAGTCACTGCCGTGGACTACGTTGATCTGAGCTTCTGGAATACTGTACTGGGCTCGCAAGCTGTTGCAAAAGAATAATAATGATAATAATGAAATAACAATTATACTATTAGCCCTTCATATGACAATTTCTTGGCGCATTGATGCAAAACAAAGAAGGTGAATTTAAAAACTGATTATAAGAATGGAGGCAGAATCAATAAAGCAATTGCAACAACAGTACGTATTGGCCAGGCATGGACATCATTCACAAGGCTGATGATAAGCACAATCAAAATGGTCCAAGCAAGGGCCCCATCATGTAGCTGGCACTAATGTACTTTCATGCCTGATAGTTACAGATTGAAGAACTATATGTGACATAGAGGTTTGTATGTGTCTGTTTCATTTTGTTTTTCCCTTCGCAACACATACTACAAGACAGATAGACAGACAGAAAGATACATTTGTAGGCAAAGGGCACATAGATAGATACAGAATGAATAGATACAGAGAGAGAAAAAAAGAATAGAGATAGAATATAATTACAGAGGTATACTCTGACAATATCAAACTTGATGTAATGCCTTTCAAATACAGTCCTCTATATAACATATGTCCTTTAATACAACCAATTTTAAGGCTGAAAAATGCAAACAAATTCCAAAGGCAAGTAATATAAAGACAGGTAGCAACATTACTGTAAAAGTGGATATTTTTGCGCGACTAATTTTTCACGCTTAGCTGGGTAAAAAGAGCTTTGCGTGTTTTTAATTCCGCAGAATCAAGACATCACGCACAGGAACACATGGCAAGCAAAAATATTTGCGTGCTTTTATTTTCGCGCTAGTTTCCGGTTGCGTGAAATGCGCGAAAATTTCCACTTTTACAGTATGATGTAATGCAAGACAGCAAGAGAATCTAATAAATGGCAAAAATAGAAAAAGTGAGGATCATCTCAGAAGGAGAGACAATCTACAGAGACTGTCAAATTTTCACCATCCATCGAGGGACTAACCTTTCAGGGGCCTTCTCCTTAGCCTCCTCCACAACTGTTGGTCCTATCAAGTCTCGCCAACTCTGGATGGCAGCTTCCTTGGCAAGACCCAGGGCCAGAACCTCTCCACTGTTGATGAAATACATGATATGTGAACATACCTTGTAGAAAGCTGCACTGGGAGGATTCTGAAGTGAATGTTAAGAATGTTGATGTTTTGGCCAGCAATTGTGATACAGGCAATCATGACAAGACTCATTAATTACCTTGGTGAAAACACTTGTGGATCCCGAAGATGTTGAGACACAAACAAGTTTTTAATTTCGGAGACATATATTAGCCCCTGGTTCAATTCAAATTCACAAAGCAGCATATCAAATTTTCAAGAAGCTTTCCTCATGCTACATATATGCAACTGAAAAGAGAGGCTAGACATGCAACTAGATTGAAACAAAAATGACAAAAATGACTACTGCACACAAATACTGGCCAGAATTCATCACAACGTATAACATCTGAAATTGAGCCTCAACAAACATAAGGAGTGTAGCCCCCGAAATTCATTCTACCATGCAACATGACTGGAAGAAAATACCCGGTACTGAAAATACTTGCTTACTGCGCCCCCCCCCCCCCTCCCCATAGTTTAAATGTAGCAATCCAAAATTCAATGAAATATTTCAAAATATAGGCCTACACCTTGAACAATTAGTGCGTTCTTCTAATATGCGAAAGAACTTGACAAAAAAAAAACTACAAATATTTCTGTGTTGTTATTCTTGCAATATCTTGTCATCTGGCATTCATATAATACCAGAAAATAACACCACAAAGAATGATGTATCACACAAGAAGTGTCTTCAGATGTGTTAAACCATCCCAGATGGAATCAAAATTATCATTTCTTAATTTAAAGGGACAGTTTAGTTTTGGTTGAGATCTGGCTTCTGGTTTCGAACTTTTGGGGTGAGATAAAGAGAAACTTCCTATGAAATACAAAAGACCATGTAATTCCACCAAAAAAATTCAAGGTTTACATGAGAAAAATCATTTTAGAAATGAATGAGATATTCAAAATAAAGCAATCCTACTAAAAGGTGGGACCCACCCTCTAGTACGATCACTTTGTTTTACTTTGTTTTGGGGTATCTCAGCCATTTCAAAACCAATTTTCATCAAATAAACTTTGTTCCTCTTAGAATGGTTTACTCTCTCGCAAAAAGTTAGAAGCTCAATCCTCATCTCCACCAATACTACAACACTATCCCTTTGACCCAGACCCATCCTAGATGGCATCCAAGCTGCAGAGTACCACACCCATAAAACTCATCACCCACCTCGTCATTTCCCTGATGAGGTCTTCAAAGTGTGGTGTTCCCTCCTGCTCCTTGTAGAACTCCTTGGCCTGCTCCTCTGTCAGCTGGATGCTCTTCTGGAGGCAAACCTCGAAGCCCGCCTCCTGGATCTTCTGGAGAATCTCGTCTGAAAGCGATCAAAAGATGGTCTCTTGCTTAACAGAATCTCTTCACTTTTTACCAATTCCCCTCCCCCCACATTCTCCAAACTCACTTTCCTGTCTCTTTATCTGTGTTCTTGCTTTCTGTCTCATTTTGTATGTACAGGTAGTTCATCAAAAGACTAATTTGACTGTCATCATTTCCCCCACCAGATTAACCGCAGGCGCTTTATTACACTGTCATCGTGTCTGTTCACCTCAACTTTGTCATGGCAGACTCCCTGTAGCTACAATGTCAAAGTACACAGGAAGAGGCTCAACCCCAGAGGATCATAAAGTCTGCCGTGACCATGAGTAAAATGAACATCTGACTAGAACATGTGTAGTTCTCCATCAAATGCAAGTGTTTCCCTCTCTTCTTCTTTTATTTATTTTTTTTTGGTTCTTTTTTTTTTCTTGTGTAGAAGGAGATGACACAGGAAGAGAAAACAGAAGTGGTGTAGCGTCATTTGTACATTTGATTACTAGATAAAAGAAGCAGTCAAATTCCATCCACTTTGACTGAAAAACCCTTGCAACATTGATGAGCACTACCTCCTCTCACATCTTCTTTAATATTTCTGCATCTTCAACAACACTTTGTGTCAACACTTAGACAATGAATTAATAACCATTTGAAGCTTTGCCCACACTTCTGATCCTCAATAATCGCATCACAAACTTTGATGGGAGTTTACTTTTTACACTATTCAGGATGACCCAACAGCAGCGCTAGACAATTGTACAGAGAGGCTTACGGCAGCTACAATACCTTTGTGATCTTTGAGGGCGTTGGGTCTGATGAGAGCGAGGGTTTTTTCGATAGCGGGAGGTGGGCCAGTGCCTGGGACGATCGGGACGTTGAAGTTAGGCAGCAGGAAAGTCAGCTCTCTTAGGTTTTTGCACATAGTGGAGAAACAAAAAGTAGACACAGTTTGATAAATCTCAATGACAAAATATTGACAATATTACCATGAAAATATTACCATATACTGGTGTAATATGATATGGAGAATAACACCAAAGAAAACAAACTTTCCACTTCTGCAAATACTTCCAGTTTATGTGTATGCTGCAGTTATAATCAATACTAAATCAGGATTTCTTTATTCTGTATTTATTATTCCTCAAATGTAACTCATGACTGATGCTGTCAATCTATTTGCTAACAAAAGCAGTCATATAATCTTAACTTTGTACAAAGAAAAAATCTTCAGGGCATGAAAAGAAACATTAATATTTCAGATATCCTTGTACATTGCATTTTCATTTCTCCTGAAATTGAGTCAGTCACAACATTACAATTTCAATGCAGACTGAATTTTTTAAAGGAATATTAGCAAATGTTAACCAGATAACAATTATCTTGTCTTTAAGACAAATTAGAGTTAATCAAAGAAATCTTGGCTGCTTAAGAAACGTACAAAATGAAGTCTTGAATTAAAGTACCTGACATGTCCTTGAAATATTTAATAATATCATATGCAGAACAAGCTAGAACCACAAACTGCAAGCTAGCCATATACATCACGATACCAATACTAGAGAAGGGCTAGACAGAGTAAGAGTGCAAATTATTCAGCTTGTAAAATATCACAGGAATTTTACCTTGCAGCTGTCTCCATGGAATCTGCTCCATGCATGGCGTTCATAGTCTTGTCTGTTCCAAACTGAGCTCGTAAACTGTGGTTATGAAGAGAGAGAGACAAAAAATGCTCCTTTTAAACCAAACACCGAAGTAGTGAACATTTCTACTTTGAAGAGTGAAAACCACACACATTAGGGAAAAAAATACACTGGGGGAGCTTGCTTGATTACACAAATCATTTTCATTTTGATTGTATTGATTACTAGTGTCCTCAGCGGTACAACTTGAGAAGGACTCAAGAACACAAACTAAACCCAACTCATGAATTTTGTCACAAGGTTTAGACGTTGCTATTTTGTCCATTCTGAAAACTGATAACAAAACAAAATAAAACAAAACAATGTGAAATCTTTTAACACCTGACATGAGTGTCAGAGGTAATATTGCCCCTCACTGTTATCAATGTGTTCTCTCATTCAATGTTTGGCAAATCATGCAGTTCTGATCAAGTTATCAGGACAGAAATATAATGGATCTAAAAAACAGACCATATTACTACAAGTACAACTTTAGGCAAATAGATGTACAAAAGAACCTCTCCTCTATTTGAATGAGCACATCATGGTGTTCATATGTTATAAAAATATATATTTTTTTTTTTATAACAGCCTAGAAATGAAAAGAAAAATCTAGTTTGAATCAATTTCAATACTCAGCTTGAGACATGATGTCATAACATGGTTCAGCCCAACACCAGCGATTATGATATCATCATTCTACAAGCTTAGTGAACCGGACATCTTTCGTGGACAGCTAGGCTCTACACTTATGACACAGGGTGTGCTATAAAATGGGCAGCAAAGGCAATTTATTTACCCCTCTGTACATGCTCAGGCACTTTAATAATTCAATTTGCCAAACATTTTCATGTGCATTCAGTACCGGGTAATCTATCCAAACTTGTCCTATCTGTAAAGTTAGCAAGTCCACTTGTGTGTAACTTTGCGCCTCAGGCCAACAGGAAGGCCATGGTGGCGTAATAGGGATCAGTGGGATAAGTACTACAAGTAGGTAATCTCTACTCATTTCCAATTAGTTTCTGTGCCAATTGGCAAAGGAAGCGCTCTAGTTTACGTGCCCATTAGCGAACAAACCACGGCAAGGGTTAAATGACGTCATGTTGTAGCCCTCCGCCATGTGATGTGCCTTCATTACAGTTTTTACACCCTGTATGTTTGAAGTGGCCATATAGTGTGCCCACACATTGTGAAGAAGGTCTACCTTGATGTTCTTTAGAGAGTCCAACTCATATACTGTTAAACCTGAAACAATGACACTTTTGCAAATATGAACCAAGAGCCTTTGTCCTGGCATGAAACTTTTGTGAATTGCCACTTGCATTCAATGCATTGTGTAGGCTAAACCTTTCATTTACATTTTCCTTATGCTATTCTTGGCTCCTCGCAAACTCACGAAAGTTTCATACACAAAACAAAACAAAATTGGGCTTTACAATACCTCTCTGGAGCCTCTTCTTTAGCCTGGTCCACGTCCTTGGGACCGATGAGGTTCCGGACGTCCGCCACGACCCCCTCCCCGGTGTCTCCGCGGGTCAGGACCAAGATGCAGCTGGGCCCAGTGGACATGAAGGTGACCAGCTCATTGAAGTGTTCGGCCTCCGCCTGGTCCTTGTAGAATTCCCGGGCCTCGTCCTCGGTCAGCGTTCTCTCCTCTCGGGTCAGCACCTCAAAGCCTTGCTCCTCAATCTGGACATCGGGAGGACACGAGTTTAGTACGACAAGTTGGTGGATTGCTTGCTGTGCTTTCACTTAATAGGTGTAGGGTTTCAACCCTAGCAAAACACCAAGACGATTAAGGAAGACACTTCACTATTAGCACTGGTCTCCTACTTCAATGGTTGTCCTGAAAGGTCAAATGTTTAGTATGGTTGAAAAAAAAAAAAGGCTGCCTGATGGAATGCTTTATGAAGAGAGAGTGCACTACTCTAGGCAGGTTTGACTCCTGCCGCCTCTATGGAGCTACTATACCACAGTCACTTCTACTGTTGTCATCATCACTAGTATTATCATTGTTCTTACTGTCACACAGTCACAATGGTGTGTTCTGGTTACATATTGTACATTTGATAGTATGCTCTTCCAAGTCTGAAGTTGAGACTAATCATATGACTGTTTGAAAATCCTGATGACAAGGCTAAGATGGTTTGACCCCCCCCCCAAAAAAAAAAAAATAATAATAATAATAAATAAATAAATAAATGAATAAATACATAAATACATAAATAATAGATAATAACAATAACAATACAAGAAAAATAAATAAATGAAAATAATCTAAAAATAATAAAAAAATCTTGCAATCCTGTTTCATGAATAAAACCGTAGGAAAGTTGTTGTGCAGACAAGGCATTATACTAGAATTGATGACATATAGTGATAAACAACAAAGTAAGCTCTGAAGTTTATAAAATCCTCTCACCTTTGAAACAATGGTATCAGCATTGCCATTAGCCACAGCATCCGGCTTGATGAGAACCACTGTGACTTCCTTGGGTACAGGTTCTAACAGAAGAATGCAACAAATTGGAATGTCAGTTTTCGCCAGAGAGATTAAACACATGCAAACAATGCTCACAATACCCATGCCATTTACAATCCGTATCTTGAAACACATTGCTTTCTATCTAAACACTGCAAAAATCAAAACAGGCAATCGCGACTGTAAACTGCAAAATGCAATTCATGCAATTGCCACACTGTACTAGCGCAACTACTCTATCTAACAACTTCTTCGTCAGATAGCAATAGACTTCATTGACCTCTAAGAGCAACTTTTCTTTGCAGTAAAAACAAGGTATTACATAGCACATTGTATGATATGCAATGCAGCCCACTGGCTTGCTCTGGCTGTACGATACAAAAATCATGCAGTATGCTATCATTTAAAACATTACCCTTTGGGGTTTTTTCGCACAATTTATACACTTCATACCATTCAAACAAAAGATCTATCTAATGTTTTAATCATGCAAGTACTACATATTTCTTTACAGACAAAGTTACCTTGTCTGACTTTTCACATGACATACATTTGTTTTCTCTTTATGGTAGTTCATTTTCTTTTTCTGTTAGATGATATAAAAGGGGCAGTTCGTACATTCAGAAGCAGGAAATAATGTTCTGAGAAGTAAATCATATTATCATACATGATGTTAGCTTGCCTATTGAGTGAAAGTCTACATCGGCAGTGATGGCTTATATACATGTATGACGCAGAACAAGACAGACAAGAACAAGACAGGTGTTCATAGGCAGGGAGGAATTGTACACAGACATTAACAGGCAAAAATGCACGACACATATGGACAAGATATAAAAATTTTCATATTCTGCTCAAAACCATCTCGCATGGTGCATGTGTATAGTGCTATTGTGTCAGATATAGTGTATGTTCCTCGAGGGCCAAGCTACACGTGAACATTATGTATTAGAGATTACCAGTGCAGTAAAAGTGATGGAGGATAATTAGATTGAAGAAGATTATCAAGCAAGATGAAAAAGTGATCACAGCATGAACATACCCAATCCTCTGGAGCATTGATTTACTCTAACTGTACAGAGAGACTTCTCTCTGTATTACTTTCAGCCCAGCCCAATAACTTTCCATTATCAATGATATCTGGAATCAATTGACTTACAAATGACATAATTGATTCTTTGATGTTTATGACCCAAACAGTTGTCATCTTCACTGGAAATGATATGGAGCTTATTCACAAAGCAGCATAAAATGTTATGTAGTGGTAACGCATACAGGTAAACATATGCAGACACACAATTTACATGTGTACATCAATGACTTGGATCACTTTTAAGAGAGCAATTCCACTTTATCTTTTGAGGTTTGATGGGCACTGGACTGGATGTAGCACTCATACATACAGAAGAAGAGGTGGAGGAGGAGAAGGAGGAAAAGAAGATAAGGCTAAGAGGAAGGTGATAATGAAGTAGAAAAAAAAAAAGATGAAAAAGATGATGATTTCAGTTCAGCAGCCTTCTTACCGGTGAAACTACAAACAGCTTTATCTGACGGTAAGAAACTGAATGCCATTTCTCAGGTTAGGACTTGAAAACATTCGAAAAACTTGCGAGTAAAAGCAGGTGACTTTACCTACACACCATACAGATCTGGAACTGAAAAAGTATTTACCTCATAGTTTAGATAATTATGAAGTGCAGATATTGAAATGATGGAAATTCTTCCACTGTTTGCAGCATAACTTTCCTTATGATGTAAAACCAGCCAAACCCTTGATATTTTAAGTTTAATATTGGAAACTGATATACCACAAACTGGATATAAACTAAAATCTATGATGTGTAAATCACTTGAGAGTTGGTTTAATCAATTTGTGTGAGGCAATCACTGCATTAGTAGTAGTCATATAAAGATTAGATTTGCTAATCATTTTGTATCAAACAAAATATTGTCATGTGCACTGAAAGTTATATGAGTTCTTTGAATGCAAAGGAGAATACTACACCACGTAGGATAGAGCCCTCTCACCCTCCTCCTAAATGTTTGAATATAATACCAATCTATTACTACAGCAATGTATAAATAGTCAGTTATGTGCATAGATTAGATATCTATACCTTTATTTCCAGAAAACATTTTCAAGCTCTAGATGTACCAGTGCTTTGATAAATCCATCTCTGCAATTCTATTCTACAAGGCACAATTGACCACATTGAGATTCACTAGCTGAGTTATGCACATTTCACTATGTGAGCTTTGTGCACTACAGTTTGCTACTTCATGTGCTCCTACAATTAAACTTTACTAAGCAGTTTGGAGGATATGTGTGGTATATACAAGTATGATTATACATAGCAAAACACTTTAAAATATACTGTCTTCACTGATATATGGACCAAGCATTGTGGACATATAAATGACTTCACATTTTGTTGACACTGTGCTTGTTGTTCTTTTGTGAAAAAGCATTACATAGATGCCACATTTTGTGATATTGTGCACTATGAAATGGACATGTAACTTTTGCTGTTCTTGTTGTTGTGATGTACAAAAAAATTAGACAACATCACTTCTACATTCACCAAGTCACTTTTATTATCACCGGACGTCAAACCTACATCAGCTTGATACCTGAAATTTCCCCTGGCTGCCTTGCGTGCATCATGGCATCTACCGTGCCTTGACTAACTGGTCGCACGCTCATCTCTCCGTCCTGCCCTAATTCTTTAATCTCCTTGACTAAGAGGTGGGGAGGAGAAAGAAGTTAGTCGCCACTGCACAACCACACAAAGCATGGGAAAAGGTCACGAAACAAAAATGTATGAAAATGACGAGTGTTAGTCTGATAGGTGGGGCAGTACAGTTAGAACATGTGGTCGAATATGAAGACAAAGAGTTGGCTAGCCCTCTATTGTGGATGGAGCTGTCATTTCAGCACAAATTGCCATGGCTAAAAATTGGAAGACGAACAAATCTGATAATTGTTGCCCTTTGCATTTCAGCACAGAAAAACATCAATTACAATAGTGGGTCATCAGCAATTTTGAATTGCACTCCTGCTACATGTATGTCAAAGTCTACCAGATCTAAATACAAGCTAATAATATTCAGCAAAGAGCTTTACCATGGGTATACGTTCTCAATGGCAATGCTCACTTTTCTTGACTTCAACTACAACATTCAGCCATATACCTCCAGTTCTCTCACATGAACACATGTCATTACTTTGTAATACAGATATTTTGTAGCTTCTCATAAAACTGTTTTTATTTCTCTTTTCTTTTCTTTTTTCTTTTGCAAATAGAGGGTTGACCAACACAATGCTTCATCTTCTGGGACATTCCAGAGCAATTTTTCATGGCATCATCAAAAGAGAATGATTGCAAAATAGCTCCAGTGTGGCAATTTAAGTTATGGCAGGTCTGAAAGGCAAAATCACTGATATTAATCATATATTACATAAAGAGAGACATTTTCAAGAAGTCAATGTGATTTCAACAAAAAGGAATGAAACAGTTATGGGGACAGTACAAAGGTAGCTCCTGTTTCATAGAATTATTGCTATGTGATGAAGAAAATTGTTAGTTGGTAGGAAATGAAGTTAAGATGGGAAGACATCAAACCAGCCATGATTTCATGGTTAATAGTGACCATACTACATTAACTAAACACTCGATAGACTTAATGAAAAAAAAAGGTCTACATCATACCACTAAAAAGGGAGGAATAGATTACAATGAAGCAACCATGTACACAAGTGCTACACTACATGTACATTCAGGAACAGACTACAAATTCCAAGAATGGAAAGGAAGCAAAATGAAATATATACTGGATATAAAATTGGATGATGATTGCCAACATATACAAACATCACATCAGGGCTGCACAGTATGATGAGATGCAATGTACTGCACAGCTAACACCACTGTAATTACTAAAAGGGTCCAAGTTTCGTTTTAAAACAAAATGTGATTAACAACATCTGCTCGTGATGAAGGGCCCAAGAACTGCATCATCACACTGCATTTGCTGCAAATTCAAATTGGTATTAGAATTAAGAAATTTATTTTTCATACCATACAGCCTTATTACTATCTAAAACCAGAGTTCCATACTTGATGCTGAATGATCATTTCATTAAAATCTTGTGCACAACAGTGCCTCTATCATGGAGAAGTAATCACCAAGCCAAAAAAAAAAAGGACAAGTAGAAATTACGCGGTGCGTAATATATGTCCCCGCCGGAAGTACAACTGTAGTATTTAGTAGCAAAATGTACAATATAGGTAAAAAGATGAAGGTCAAAGGTCACAGAAGTCAAAGGTCAAAATTCTATGTAGAAGTTTTGAAGCCCTCACCTAGTGCCATCACATAAAGCAAACGGAATCGAAATCGGGTTAGAAATGGCGAAGGAGTAGCATTTTGTAGCCAATGTACAATATAGGTAAAAAAATCAAGGTCAAAGGTCAAAGAAGTCAAAGGTCAAAATTCTGTGTAGAAGTTTTGAAGCCCTCACCTAGTGCCATCACTTAAAGCAAACGGAATTGAAATCGGGTTACAAATGGCAAAGGAGTAGCATTTTGTAGCAAAATGTACAATATAGGTCAAAAATCAAGGTCAAAGGTCAAAGAAGTCAAAGGTCAAAATTCTGTGTACAAGTTTTGAAGCCCTCACCTAGTGCCATCACATAAAGCAAACGGAATCAAAATCGGGTTAGAAATGGCGAAGGAGTAGCATTTTGTAGGCAATGTACAATATAGGTCAAAAATCAAGGTCAAAGGTCAAAGAAGTCAAAGGTCAAAATTCTGTGTAGAAGTTTTGAAGCCCTCACCTAGTGCCATCACTTAAAGCAAACAGAATTGAAATCGGGTTACAAATGGCGAAGGAGTAGCATTTTGTAGCAAAATGTACAATATAGGTCAAAAATCAAGGTCAAAGGTCAAAGAAGTCAAAGGTCAAAATTCTGTGTAGAAGTTTTGAAGCCCTCACCTAGTGCCATCATATAAAGCAAACGGAATCAAAATCGGGTTAGAAATGGCGAAGGAGTAGCATTTTGAAGCAAAATGTACAATATAGGTCAAAGGTCAAGGTCAAAGGTCACAATTGAAATTCTGTATAGAAGTTTCAAAGCTCCCATGTAGTGCTATCATATAAAGCAAACAGAATCAAAATCGGGTTAGAAATGGCGAAGGAGTAGCATTTTGAACATTTTGATCACACACGGACGCACACACGGACGGACGGACGCACACACGGACGGACACACACACGTACGGAGCCCGTTTCATAGTCCCCTGCTCGAACTCGTTCGGCGGGGACAAAAAAAAAATCAAATTTAATAAAATAGATAGAAATACAATGTACTAATAGACTTTTGGAGTAGTGGATGTAAAAGTCGTATTTATGTGCATTTTTAGAAGAATTTGTATCAACAAAAAGTCTTGTAGCCTTGAATCACACCAACTACATGTCAAATCTGGAATTACAGATTTAGACTTGAGGAAGTGAAGTGGACGTTTTGTAAGAGAAAACAGCCTGACAAACCTTGGTTATTACAATGAAAAATATAATTTCATGCATGAACCCAGTTGGGGCATATTTAAAGTGGAAGCAAGTAAAAATCCTCAAAAATGTTACATCAATTGGCCGCACTCTGTCAATTCACTTTTCAACAACCAACAGGATGCTGTAGAGCGTAGTTGTGGCATAGTTAGAGTGGAAGCCAGTAGAAGTCCTTAAAACTTAAATTCCATTGGATGGAGTTTTATCATTCCACTTTTTAACAACCAACAGGGTGCTGTACTTGCAGTTAGGAATAGGGAAAGTGAGAGGTTTAGATTAAATGTTAGATATGTCTGAAGGTGGTGGGGGGAGGGAGTGGATAGATTGACAAACAGTTACAATGCAGGAGGGATTGTATTGTGCAAAGGAAAGGGCGGGAACTAGGGATAGCTGAGAGGGGTCCGCTGCTCCATGAATTTGCCGGAGAGTTGTGTGACTTACTGCGGGCCTCCTCCTCTTGCCTCATCCTCTCCATCTCCTCATCCTTGGCTGCCTGCTCCTCCTCTGCCTGGGCAGCGGCCAGGAGTGGATCCTTGATCTAAGGGAGAGGAGAATGGAAGCGAGTGTGAGAAAAACAGTTGAACATGGTGGGGCAGGAAGCAAAATAAAAACATGATAGACAACGAAAGCACTGAGAGAACATTTGAAGAGGGCAGAAAGTAAAAGTTCCATTTACACTGAAATACCTTCCTTGATCCTCGATAGCTGATAGTGAAGGCTATTGTTCCCTCTTTTAGTTATACTTTGTTGCTTTCTTGTCTGTCAGTTAAATAATACACAGTTGTAGGTTATGACAACAAAATGTTTCTTGTATGTGGAGTAAGCTGGGCTGCTGTTTTCATTTAAATCTGTTTGTTTCATTTCCATCTAAAGAGATGGCTGGATAGCCCATATTCAGCTGCACTAGCAGTATTCTATGGGAAGCAGTTGTGAGGACTAGGGGCGGATCACTTCACTGGGTAAAACACCTGCCCCTTGCGATGAAAGAATGAAGCGGGATCTTTGAAGTGCATGAGTTGTGACTTTCTAACATACAGGACCTCCATTTATGTTCTATCGGAGGGACAGTATTTTGCCCCTTACCAGAGCTGATGGCATGATAACACACAATATTGCTAAGTAAGACTCATTGGATTCCAAGCCTTGCGATTGAAAGGCAGATGATATGCTACCGACTGAGCCACCTCCCCATTCTACTTCCAATGAGAGTTAATTGTACAAGTTGTGCAGCTGACTCTGCCTTACCACTTGTCTCTCCAGGCCCTCCTCCAAAACTTTGTGCTCTTGCTTCAGCTCCTTCTCAACAGTCTTGAGCAGGGCTGGGGCTTTGGCTCCCCGAATCACATTGACCAGCTGACCGGTGCCAAACATGAGGAAGCATGGCTCGCAGCGGCCACGGTACGGCTCCAGGGTCTCGATGCTGTCAGCTTCAGCCTGGGAAATACAAAGGAGTGCATCTTGTTTAAAGTCCGTACAACACTCGTGACTGTCTTTCATTTTACTGTTGCTTTAAGCAATGTCTTTGACTATGTGTATTTAACTGCATCTCTTGTGTATCAATCTGTGCATAAACTTTCAAAATTAGAGCAACAAGCTGCCTGAAGGATGTGGAAGTTATTCAATCCACAAAGTTTTGGTAAATTTATGGTTACCATGGCAACGCTTTATCTGACAAACACAAAAAGTATGTGTTCCACATCTATGCCTCAAGGCCATAATGCCTACCAAATTTGATTTCAATTGCTTCAAAACTGTGGAAGTTGTTCACTCCACAAGATTTCGAAGAAAACATGCGGTTACCATGGCAACGCTTTGTCAAGTACAAACACAAAGAGTGTCTTGCATAACTACACCTATTGATCATCATAGATACCAATTTTGAAATTGATTGCTTAAATACTATGGAAGTTATTCGATCAATCCACAAGGTTTTGGTAAAATTATGGTTACCATGGCAACACATTGTCTGACAAACACAAAAAGCATGTCTTGCACATCTATACCTCAATATCATCATTGACCTTAAGTTTCATTTAAATTGCTTAAAAACTGTAGGAGTAGTTCGCGATGCAACCGACCGCCCGACCGACCAACATCACGGTGATTCCTATATACCCCCTTCACACTATGTGTGGCGGGGGTATAATGAGAAATCAGTTACATGTAATCATACTTTCATGAAATTGAGTAACTAGGGTTCAATTCATAATGCCAACAAACTTTAAACATGGTCAGCTGCAAACACTGAAGAGATGGATGTAAACTGGACTGTGTCATAGTAAGTGATCACTGCCTTGAATCACCTTGAACACACCATGGGTCACAGAGTGGAGCAAACAAGTGTACTCTGTAATTTGTTATCAAAATTTAGACAGGATTCATGTACAGCCAAAAGAGTAAACACACAGCTGAAATTCAGATCTTGCCAGGAATACATATCAATTGAGTGGTTCATAGTCAGCTGATCATGCCATTATCTGTCACAAATAGATTGCTGATCTTCAAACATCTGTCCACTCACCACAGCAAACCTGAGGAGGTCATCTCCGATTTCATTCCTGAGTCGTCTGAATAGACCCACGGTAGCTGCACATGGTCCGCACCACTTCTGATAGACATCAATCACTGGTTTGAAGTTTCAAGGAAAAGAAAAAGTCAAACATAAGATTAAGTTTGAATCACCATGAACAGATTACATGCCATGTAAGAATAGGCACCAGGCAATGGAAGGGTATTAGAAAGATGTCGAAAATGAAGTAGGAAGGAAAATAGACTAGAAAATGGAATCATAAGGAAGTACAGGAACTGCCTGGGGTGGTCATGCTAAGTAAAATAATAATAATAATGAAAATATTAATAATAATACTAATACTAATTAATACTAATACATGTATTACTACTACTACTACTACTACTATTGATAATAATGATAATACTGATAATAATAATAATAATAATAATAACAATAACAATATACAAAATATAAAAAAATAACAAGATGTAATGAATAAATATGTACAACTTGCTCTCTTAAACTGACTAAGCTGAGCAGAAAGAGTTGGGACAGTGAAGCAAAGAAAATGAATGACAAGAATTAGGCTAAAGGGAAGCATACAGAAGAGAGCAAGGAAGAAGAACAAGAAAAAAAAAACAATAGGAAATTGAAAATTAATTAAAGAAAGGGGAGAAAGATGAGTCGTGATCATGACAAACGTACCTGCTAAACCCTCTAAGCCAAGAAGGTCATCCCATTGCTCCTGGTTCAAGATCTCCTTCTGAAGCGCTACTTGCTCCTTTTTTGCAGGCATGTTATCTTCTCACGCTGCAATCTGTTCTACTCAAAGTGTGTCTTCAATCAAAGCATGTGCTCCTGCCAATGTTCTCTCTGGATAGATACAATATACAGCAACAGAAAATTCAAATCTTGATTGCAAGGTAGAAGCACTACCGACTAAGCTACATCAGCCATCACCACTCTCATCAACGTACATTTGAATTGTCATGATACTGCTAAGCTAAGCTGAATTTTAAAAAATAAAAATAGTTGACAACTTTAGGGGTGTGCAATGCAACAAGAACATCTAGTCATTCATATTTTACAGGAGAAATGCTGGAGATTGAGGAAGAAATGTAGATGTGTTATTAGAGGGTAAAGTCAGTTCATTTACAGTAGATTTAATTAAGATATACCATGTAAGAGGGACACATGAGAGAAAATAACAGTTCCATGAAATGAGATTGATAGGCTTCCAAAAATTTACTTGTTACAAGTTGTAAGTGTAACAGGTATGGTTGGGTGGTCATAATACCGGCCACCTAACGTTTTTCTATCAATAGAAACGTGAAAAATCTCACAATTTGCCTGAAATTTTACTCACGTGTGGAGAAAATACTCCGGATTCACATGCGATCTGAGGTACGCGCTCTTAGATGGCGGCTTCGAGCGCGTGGGGTGTCATTTTTTCCGCACTCGGTTGCCCTGCTCATTTCAACCGACCACCATGACAATACGTATAAAGGGCACTTAAATGCATTTTTTTCGACAGGCCGCTGTTTTTTTCTAGCCGTCATTTTTCCCCCAATAATATTTGAATATATTTTGAATCCTTCGATATTACTTTTGAAGGACTGTTTGATGAATTTGAATTGATTTTCATTAGGAAACTTTTCATCGTAATTGAAATAAATTAGATGAGTCGGTTTGTTTTTTCACATTCATTTCTCGTTTCTGCATCAACTCGTACGGTCGTAGCGGGCGACAAAATGTTTATGTCATGTGTATGTGTAACGTGTGTGCATGATCGTACAAGCGGCGGTGACAATTTTGCGGTCAAAATCGTCAAATTTATTACGGAAGGATACTCTACATCTAACGAGTCAGCAAAGGTAGGCCTAGTTATATGCAGTTACACGATAAAGGGCAAGTCCAAGATAACGCGCACGTTACGTATGGGACATTCAGAGACTTTTATGACCTGAAAAATAGTGTTAATGGCCTTTGATCATATTGAACTTCATCATGGTGATTGATATCTAGAAGAAGTTTAATCATGTAAAAAATTGAGAAAAATGACCTTGACAATTATATTCTAGAAGAGAAAATATGTGCCGTTACGTATGGGACCAGAAAAATTTTGTTTTTTTGAACATTTTTTTTAACCTCAAAACTCTCTGAAAGTATATCATTCTACAACTTGTAACTCACTGTGATGAAAGTGACAACACTCAAGATTATCACAGGTAAGTTTCATGTCATTAGGCAAAAAGCTCTAATTACAGGTTCTAATTAAAGACAGACATGACGTGTTACGTATGGGACAGTTACGTATGGGACAGTTTGTCCCCCATTCATTTAGTGTGTGAAGAACCATGTTTATGGGTATTTTGCATAATTATTGAAGTAAAATCAGATGAAACTACTCAAATACTGATCCAGATTGTCAAGGAAACAATATTCCCCAAATATTCACCATCATAATCATATTCAATCATATTTTTATGATTTTTATGACCAACCTGGGTATCATGCCCTTTGTCCCCCATTCGTTTAGTGTGTGGAGAACCATGTTTATGGGTATTTTGCAAAATAATTTTGCAAAATACCCATTTAAACAAATTTTTGCATAATTATTGAGGTGGAATCAGTTGAAATTACTCAAATACTGATCCAGATTGACAAGGGAACAATATTCCCCAGATATTTACCATCATAATCACATTCAATCATATTCTATATTTTTTATGACTAACCTGAGTATGTATGCCCTATTTTTATCAGGATACTTACTACTGAAAAATTGAATAGTTTAAAGTGTTTACTTGCATTGATGAAGGGCAGTTTGCCATTTAGTTTCAATAAAAAACAACTTGACACAAGAAATATTAAGTTTAATAAATAAGCAATAGCTGCTGCGTGAAACCCCAGTGATCGAGTAGATATATAATGTCTGTCTAGCAGTCGGGTCATTGATTCGAGTCACAACTCAGTATGTATACCCATGAATTTTGTTGTGGCTACTACTGAAAACTGAATAAGGACAATTTGTGTATCACTTGCAATAAAAAAAAAAAATCAATTTACTTTTTTTTTCTTCTATATATATATCACAACCATTTCAAATTGGATCTCCATCACATAAACTTTGTATTCCTCTAGTCTTAGGATTTTATGCTCTTAAGTAATTCATATAATTGGTTTCCAGTCATCTCTTTAAATGTTGAAAACTGAATCCCCATTTCTACAAAAAACTATACCATCCCTTTAATGCTGATTTTTCATTGTGTATTTTGCCATTTTTCCCTCCCCCTTTCTGAAAATTGTTCAGTCAAGTTCATGTATTGTTTCAAGTGTCTATAACTCAAAAAGTAGCTACAATGTTGGGATGCTTTCTTCAGAATGATTGACCATTTGTATACTGAGAGACCTTCCCAGCTAGCTACATGCATTCACATGCAATATGTATGAGGATGTCCCATACGTAACGCATATGTCCCATACGTAACATTATTTCAATGCCTAATAAAAAATATTTCTTTTACTTTTTTTTCTTTTTTCTCTGGTATTTAATTTCTCTAAACAATAAATTAGAACTTTCCAAAAGGGCATTAAAATAACCTTAGCAATTTCAGAAAAAACCTAAAAAAATGACCTCATTTTGTTACGTATGGGACATCTCATGATAGGACACGAGCTAATTTGCATAATCATTTGCATAATCCCTAAATTTTCACACCAAGTTAAACTATGTGATGAACTTCTTATGTCCACATATTAATCAAATATTATTTGCTTTCCTTTGAATTAATATGAATTTTTATAAATGTCCCATACGTAACGCTGTGTTTCACATTTATGCAAATGAAGCCCTTGAAATTTGCATAAATTTACATAATATCATTTTTTCCTTTACGGAAATCAAAACTTCAACTCATAAGCTTCAAAATGATACCAAACATGTCAATATTGAGCAAAGATGAAATTTTGCCTTCTGAGGGGACCTTATCTTGGACTTGCCCTAAACCTTATTCGATTTTGCTAAATTTCGGTAATTTAGAGGGAATACTTAGTTGTTTTCGCCACATTTTACTCGGTAGCGTAGCCCAGTGAAGAATCGAACACCGTTGCGCGTAGTCCCATGCGTACATTTTCTTTCTGTACGCGCAATGCCATTATAGTGCGCGGTCGGTCGATATGGACCCGGTCGGTGTGTTGAACACCTACCAAGTACCATACATCTAGACATAGACAACAACTCTTTCCTTATCCAGTACATAATACATGTCCGCTCTTGGTGGTGAAGAACCTCACATTCTGAACAATGCCGATTAAATATGTACCAGCAGTATACCCTACCCTAACCCCGTCGCGGGGCGCTGTAACACAGTAACAGCGCCCCGAAGCAACCCATGCAATTTTAGGAAGCACTCAAATGCACTGCAACACGTAAACAACTCATCGCTCAAAAGGACACTTGGATTCGCAACGAAAAGCCACATGATATAAAACCATTATTGTTGAATATTATAGCCGACTATTTTTTTCTCACCATTACCTCCGAAAACAAGATAAATAGTCATCTTTGAGACCGTCTACTCGAGATACTGCCCGTTCGCCGTTTTGAACGTATCACGTAAATATACTAATCTGCGCATGCGCAAATAAATATTCATATTTTACGTCATCTGCCATTTGAGTATCTCGTATTTGGTTCTCGGTATCATAAAGGACACCTGTACGATAGGTATCATGGAGTTCAAAGATGCTCTAAGTGAAGTAGAGGAGGATGCAAAAAGAATTAAGTTCAAAGTGGAGCAAATAGAAATTATCGAGAACGCAGTGAAACAGAATGACACCTTCCTAATGTTGCCAACTGAGTTTGGCAAGAGTGCTTGCTTTGGTTTCATCACCAAATCTTGGAAGTTGGATAAAGCAGGGCTGGACACTAACCCATTTTTTTTTTTTTTTTTTCTGCCGGTCCAACCTGTCTCTGTCGGATCAGTAAATATCCATTTTTCCTCCCCATTTTTGTACTGGTTGGAACAGAAAATTTACTGGTCAACAACAACCTGAAAAAGCATTAACTGGCTTGCAAATTTATTTTCATGTTTTTGTCGACAATAATATTACCTCCCCCCCCCCCCAAAAAAAAAAAAAAACATTTTGCAAATAAATATTTTGTAAAATCAAATGCCTTGTTTACGGATCATTTTCTTGAGAAGGAACAAAAAGGAATCATTTGTGAATTGATTTGTTGATACGAAAAGGAAGTAAAAAATAAAAAAAAAGAAGGGACTGAAATGCGGTTTTTTAACTTTCCTCCGAAAATTTCTTCCCGTATCTTGGCGTTCTTGAAAGTACACTGCAGGGTCGAATTTGTAATGCTTTGTACTCCTATCTCTTCTTCGTGTATAGAACCATTTTAAAAGAATTGAATTTTTGTGAATCAAAGTGTTAAATGATTATGAACAAAATCAGATTGTATCAAATGCGTTTGTGACTTTTTGTCAACATCGGCGCACGTAGAGTAACACGCGTTACTTAAGTTCTGCGCTTTTCACATTTTTGGTGCTCAGCTGGATTGTAATGATTATATGAATTATTTTTGCTGTATAGTATTTTCTGATGCACGTGCCAGAAGGGGTTCTTTATTTTTCTCCCGATAATCTTTTCGCATTTGTGCATGCGCTCTTGAAAGGTATATACGGCAGCATACGGCATCAGGGTCAAATTCACGATCCTTTTTGCGCTTATTTCTACCTCAAATATCAGCTGGATTGTGACGATTTCATGAACTTTACTTCGGATCACTGTTCGGATGTAATCTGTTGTGATGAACACACCAGAATTGTTGACAATGCGCCCTTTATTTTGCTCCGATAATCTTTTCGCATTTCGTAAATGCGTCCTCTCGGATTAGAAGAAATGATACGGCCGAATTCATGATTCTTTTTGCACCTCTTGTTCTCCTCAAACTTCAACGGGATTGTGATGATTTCATGAATCATTTCGGCTGTAATTTTTATAATGCACGCGCCAAAAGAGGTTTAAAATGTGTCTTATTTTTCTCCCGAATTTGTGCATGCGGTATGCGTTTTTGAAAGATACACAGCATGCAGGGCCAAATTCACGATCCTTTCTGCGCCTATTGTTTCCTCAAATTTCAACGGGATTGCCATGATTTCATGGATTATTATTCGGCTATAATCTTAATGATTCACGTGCCAAGAGGGGTTGAAAATGTGTTCTTTATTTTTCCCCGATAAAATCTTCGAATTTCGTAAATGCGTTCTTGAAAGATCATAACACGGCCGAATTCATGATCCTGTTTGCGCCTATCAATTTAATATCAGCGGGATTGTGACGATTTCATGAATTCCTACGGCTGTAATCTTTTACTTTGCACACACCAAAAGGGGTTGAAAATGTGTCCTTTTATACTTTTTACCGATATTCTCTCCCACATTTCGTAAATGCGCGTCCTCTCGGATTAGAAGGTATTCACGGCCGAATTTATGATTCGTTTTGCGCCTATATTGTCTCCTCAAACTTTAACGGCATCGCGGTGATTTTATGAATTATTTCGGCTCTAATCTTTTGTGATGCACACACCAGAAGGGTTGAAAAAACATTCTTTATTTTTCTCCCGAAAATCTCTTCGGAATTATTCATGCGTTTTTTGAAAGACAGTATTCAGGGCCGAATTCGATATCCTTCTTGCGCCTATCGTTTCCTCAAATTTCAACGGGATTGCCATGATTTGATATTCGGCTGTAATCTTTATGATGCACCACCAGAAGGGGTTGAAAATGTGTCTTTTATTTTTCCCCCAATAATCTCTTCGCACTATTCGAATATTACGATTTTTTTGCGCCTATTTCTATACCTCAGATATCAGCAGGATTGCGATGATTTCGTGAATTCTTTCGGCTGTAATCTGTTGTGATGCACGCACAAGAAGGATTGAAAGTACAGTGGCTGTAGTTTTTTTTCCCGATCATTTCTTCGCATTTGTGCATGCGTTTTTGATAACCAACATGGCATGCAGGACCGAATTCAAGATCCTTTTCGCGCCTACTGTTTCCGCAAATTTCAACGGGACTGCGATGATTTTATGATTTTTTTTAAATTTTTTTCTCGTCACATTTTGTGCATGCGTTCTTGAAAGGTAAACAACAGGACAAATTTCGTTATCCCTTTTGTGCCTATCTTCATTATGAGACCATTGTGAAGGAATGAAATGAAAACAAACGCAATCAGATCTTTATACTGCTGTAATTTTTTTTCAATTTTTCTAAAAATCTGCACAAGTAAACTCGTTCTATCATGTCATGCTGCTGCAAAGCCGGGATCGGATCATGGGTTTAAAAAAGGCATGAGTGAAATGACCACAGAAATGCGTGCGCCTCTACGAATACATACTCCTTGTCTGATGGCATGACCGCCGATCGCAAGCAAACGAACGATGTAAACGCGTTGGGGAATACCGGCATGCATTTCAGCAGTATTGTACATACACGTATGTATAAGGCTTAAAAGGGTATTGATCAAGCTAGACAACATTAAAAAAAAAAGCCATGGGGAGCAATGGAATACAATCCCAATGACCATGTGGATGGATCTGAAAGGGTTAATTTCTAGTTTTTCATTAACCAATCCATTATGCCTTTAAGATGAAAGCCAATCTAAAATTTTATCAATTTCACGACAATGATAAAAAAAAAAATCCAGCAGAACAGTGCAAGAATGATAAAAATCGGATAAAAAATAAGGAAGTTATGATACTTGAAATTTCAAAAATTTTCAGAAGACACTTCTTGTCCCATTGCTATGAATGAATGAATGAATGAATGAATGAAAATGAATGAATACTCAAGAGTCAATTTTATTTATCTGTATGTCACAGTACATAGAAATTTAGCTTCCAATTCTTCCAACTTGTTACAGACAATAATTATGAAACACACACGCACGCGGACACACACACACACACATACACACAATCAAACAGAAAGTGACAAGCCTGACAGAAAAAGAAAGACAGGAAGGATCTCCTCTCATGCGATAGTAAGTCTTTTGGGGGAAAAAAAAAGGTCTCTCAATAAATAATCAAACAATTCTCAACTATTGGAAATAAACAAAACATGTATGTAACAGAAGTGTATTCAATTCAAATCACAGTAGAAAATGAACATGAAGCAAAAATGAATATGAGTCCCCAAGAAGCAGAGCTTGTGAGTGGAGCCCATTGTGAATGTACAACATTAAAACTATAATGTACAGTGTGAAAGGAAACTTGATCTATAGATGAGACATCTGGGGCATTTCCTCTGCAGACTGGGGGAAAAAATAAAAAACAAAACATACCCTCTATCATGAAAATCACCTGTTATTTTCTTAATCCTTCACATCTCAAGATGTTCATTATGTGTGCACTTCCTTTATTGCAAATAAATAATGAACCACACATTCGAAATGCGCTTTAAAAACGAAATAAATAAGTGCCGGTAGGCCCGATAGTAAATCATCGCCCAGCATGCATTCTATTTGTTACGTCTCATGAATATTCATTTCAGTTCTCAGCGAGCCGTCCGGTGTTTTTTCCACACGCATACATTGCGTATTACAGTATGTGCTACATTTTATCCATATTAGCGCATGCGCTGTGTAAGTCATACTACAATACGAAATGCGGTAGGACTATAAAAACCTCGGATAAACTCTTTCACAGGGCTCTCAAAACAGATCATATTGTAAATCGACTTCGCCTGCCGTGATTGTAAGTATCTTATCTAAGAGTAAGGCCACTAATTTCGGTATAAAACCCTCTATTTTGGTCTCTGGTCACGTAAATGCTCAGCCATATCAGGTGCTTCCGTGACAGGATAGGTTTGCTGTGCGACCCCTTTACGGTACGTACTTGTATTTGTCCGTATGGGGTCGCTGCTGCGGTTAACCCTACCCTACTGTACTGCCTGGTCCTACTATACTAGTTTAAGTTAGTTATTACACCCTCACGTTAGTTGTGTGTGCAAAAGTTACAGCTTATGCTGTGGATATATCACGTAAATTACCCAATGAGCTTTTAGATTTCTACATGTAGATGTCTAAACCGTCTAACATTAGATCTAGAGTATCTAGACCAGGTCTATAGAAAGAGAGTCCTAACGTGAGAGTAGGCAGCAGCATGCAGACACCACACGAACATCAATATTCAATAAAAGTGCAAATTTACTGCTACTGCTAGTGCTAGACCTATGATGCTGCAAAGTTCTGCACTCTGTGGCATGCAGTTACGGACAGTTAGCATATTTCTACATAAATTGCATCTTTAGAATAACTGTCAATATTATCGATAACAGCAATGTCTGAGCTCGAGTAGATCTAGGTCCTTTTAGTGAATGCTTTGCGTCACGATATCACACATGCACACTTTCTAGCAAAAGAAGGTCACAAAAATTGAAACATATGGGACTACGGCGAGTGACTAAAACATTCTTTTTGAAATTACAAAAATTTCCGAGGACCCCTTATTCCAAAATACAGCAGAGCAACGCTTTTATCTTGAGAGATGTAGAAGTATCTTCCATATTTGTTGGGATAGTATCATGTGAAAAATTACGATCGTTTTACTTACGAGCACGATAGAGAATTCCGTCGGATAAGTTCGTTTCGTTTACATCCAAAGCGTTCTGTTGCCTGGTTGGTGTCACGTGACTTACTGGACGAATACATTTTACAAAGAGGGGGTTAAAATTTCCCGTCTCCTAATTATCACACTAGTTTCCATGATGCCGTCACCAGATTGTGATCAAAATCAAATTGCGTGAGTAATATTTATATTTTGTATCAGTTTTGGTAATATCTTATGATTTTTCCTGCCAATCATTCCATAATTGCATCGCATAACCACTACTGCATACACGCAATACAAATCGACGAGTCCCCAAGACTTTCAGTTCGATATGATCCCCACACCCAGACCCTACGATTCTCCTAAATAGGTGGGTAGATCTCCAGATATCCTTCTGTTCCATGTTGCGAGCTCAAGGCCTGTATGCACACAAGCTTTCAGTACCTCATTCAGAATTTATTGCTCAAGACTATTTACCAGTAATATTCGATTGCAATTATGAAAGTTATGAAGTAAATTAAATATCAGATACACAGATTTCCTTATCTGATGGTGCAATTCCATCACACAAAACTTGCTTCTTTTAGAGAGTGGTAGGTCTACATCTATCAAAATAGCATAAATAGAAATCAAAGAAAATAAAATTATGTTATTTGCATCAAATTGTAGTTCTGTAAAATACTCTAGCAATGAGTCATATATGCTTTATGTTTGTTGGAAAGGGGGTTGAATTGCCAAAATACCTCGTTTATACTATTTGTGAGCAAACCAATGAGAGAGTTCATGTTATCTCGCAAAAACACAACCGTTCAAAGTTCCATTACTTCTTTTTTATACACATATTTTCTTCCTGTTTGGATGAAACTCCTATCATTCTGTTCACCTGGTTGCTCTACATTATTAATGTCAAAGCATAAACAGACTGGAACACCATCTGATCTTTTCCTTATCTATTCCATACATATAATGCTTATCCAAAAAAAAAGTCACTTTGTGATGTCTCTGCCCCCCCCCCCCACCCCATCTCCTTTCTCTCTCTCCTCCTCCTCCACCCCTCTTCTTTTTCTGTTTACTAGTAATCTGCCTCCCTTCCTCCTGAATATACAAGCATAAAATGTGTGGGTGTGTGTGGGTGTGTCAGAGCTACCAAGTCTCACGCATTCTGCGTGAGACTCAAGCATTTAGGGCCTGTCTCACGATCTCACGCAGGGCACCCATTTTTTTCACGCATCGCGTGAAGTCTGCAATTTGTGCCAAAACTAAGGAGCATAGCTCAAAGGATTCAAGTGATAGTTGCAATTGAAGGTATATTTCCCTTTTGTCTTTCAAAATTAGTAAAAAATAGTCACTTAAGTATGCACCAGATCGCATCATTAAGAGCTAATAATTCAAAAAAGCTCCCTACCATGGGAGAGGTGACACCCTCCTCGTTCACGCGCGCATGCGCGCGAGCCCCAAAACGCCGAGTCATGAAAATCTCACTCATAAAAGTTTTTTAAACTTGGCATCTCTGGTGTGTGTGCGTGAGTGTGTGCATGTGTGTGTATCTCTGTGTGTTCATATCATATTAGGGCACTTTTAAAGGGGCATAGTCCCGGTAGTGTAGAGGGCGCTGTTGATGATACTGCCGATCACCGTTAGCATTGATATGAAGATTACCGAAGTTGAGCTGTCATCAAGAGTAAAGTGCGTAGGTGTTGCTAAGTAACGTTGCCTTCGTTGTCTTCTCTGCGCATCGCGCAGTCTGTAGTAATGCCAGGGTGCGTGCATATGTGCTTGTTATTATGACATCACAAAAGACGTTTGCTAAAGCTGTCATCCCCCTCAGCCGAATCATGAGCCGAACTGTGATCCGACCACTGACTTAACAGTGGATCGGACTTCTTCGGACTCGGGGAAGTGGGCCAAAGCGTAAGTGCTAAAGAGGAGTCGATAGCGTAGGTCTCTATAGGAAACTTGCGCCGGGACCATGCACCTTTAACTACAGGTGATATGGTGTAAAGCGTGAACAGAGCTACCAAGTCTCACGCATTGTGAGTGAGACTCAAGCATTTCAGGTCTGTCTCACGATCTCACGCATGGGACCCATTTTTTCTCACGCATCAGGAGCATATAGCTTAAAAGGATTGAAGTGAAAGTTGCAATTGAAGGCATATTTCCCTTTTGTCTTTCAAAATAAGTAAAAAATTGTCACTTAAGTATGCACCAGCTTGCACCATTAAGAGCTAAAAATTTAAAAAGCTCCCTACCGTGGGAGGGCGGACACTCCCCTTCCACACCCTCCCCTTGCTCAGTCACTTCGCTCCCTCGCTCATGCACATGCGCACGCGCCAAGATGCTGGTCGAGTCATGAAAATCTCACTCATAAAAAGTTTTTGAACTTGGCATCTATGTGTGAATATAAGCAAAGGTGAGTAAGAATCTATCTCACCTTCTCTCACACCGTTATTCTCTTAGAATTTTTTGTCTTCATATATCTATCACATACCACAGAGTAAGGGGAGGTGTATTGCAGAGGTTGGCCTGACTCAGACATATTCCCGAATCCCAGTAATGAATTGGGTACACCTTCAAATGCAGCGTACTGACAGCCAAAGAATCTTGATCAGAGTCAAACATTACCAATGCTGAGTGTATGCTCTGGTGCACATGCATTTACTGACACAAAATTCTGTTACGCTGTATAGCAGGCTAGCGCGCTGGTCATGGTTTTCAAATTAATGTTTCCTGGTGGGCAGCAAATGAAGTTTGATTCAATTGGGATAACCTTAATTCTCATCACATAGTCTCTCCATGATATTGGGTCTTTTATCTACTTTGAAGATATCTTCCCATATTAACTTACGATGGAACAAAAATATATGGTATATGCCACAAACAAACATAAAGTACATGTACTAGTAAAGTGCATTGAAAATATACTGATGGATGGATGGATGGATGGATGGATGGATGGATGGATGGATGGATAGATGAATCATGGACGGATGGATGAATGGATTGGTGGATAGACATACTTAACCCTATTCTAACTGGGCTATTTGAGACCAAGTTTTTACTGAGGGGGGGTCAATTTGACCCCCCCTTCAGATCTCAGCCGCCGATCGCACGATCGCCGCAAAATTTTGCCTGAACGTAGAGCCGGATGTCAACTAAAAGATTACATGGTAAAACAATAGAAAAATGTTGATTTCATATTTTTTTATAAATTAATCATGCAAATTTACGCATGAAATCATATTTTCACCTCTAACTCCATCAAAAAGAATGAAGGATTGCTAAATTTTTGTGTCAGAGTTCCTCAAGACACATCAAACAATTTTCTTGTAAAAAAATAGTGCAATCAAAATCAGTTTCTTTTGTTTTTTATTGTTTTGTTAATTTCTTATGTATTTTATTGTTTTTTCGACCTTTTGTTTTCTATTGTTTTTTTGCCAAAATTTGTTGCAGGCACTTTTTCAAGCTTATCTACATTAGAATTGATTCATTTCAATGTTCAAAAGTTGAAATAATCTAATTCATATCAATTAAACAAAAAAACACAATTTGCATTGGATTTGCACACTAAATCATGAATTTGAGCTGTTTTCGGGTTGACATGCATATGCAAAACATTGCGTAACTTCAGAACGGTGTATCCAGACATCGCAAATTTGGTCTCAAAATATGCGGGAGACTTCAATGAAAAAAGTCATGAAACGACGCGGCAAAATCTTTGTGCGTTGCGGAATCGTCGTGCGAAATGTCGAGGGGGGGGTCAAATTGACCCCCCCAGTTAGAATAGGGTTAAGAAGCAGGTAGACAGACACCACAATAGATAGATGGATGATAGATATAAAGATATATAAGCATTATACAGATATATAATTACATAGATAAACATATATACAGGCA